>NW_026915725.1:0-1334505 GCF_034315485.1 Pezoporus occidentalis
ATGATTAAAGTTACACAGGACTAAAAACTAAATTAAGAAGCCCCAGAATAAGACAGCAGTTGCGACTATTCTTTGAAAATCCTTTATAATACAGAATATTATTTAGCAGAGCAAGACATTAAAGTGAGGTCCTCCCACAGTAAAGTCTTGCAAGGCACTACTGAAACATGAGATTTAAACACGCTGGAGGTGGGGAGCAGAATAGTGCTGCCCAGAGCCCCACAGCAATGTTGTCATGAAGCCACCGCAAGCCTTGCCCACAGCTTCCAGCTTCACCTCTCAGTGTTGTGGAATGTGACTGGTGCTTGCCTTCTCCTGGCTGCCATCACCTTCCTCTGTCACACCTCCACAGTGCTGCTCTTCTGCTTTTCTGTGTTCCCTTCTGTCACACATTTAGGGAGGAAAGTTTCCCTTCACTTACTATTCCTCCTTTTTGTTTATAGACACAAACAAGTTATAAAAAGGAGGTGTTGAAAACAGTTCTGTTGCAGCCTGAGAGCCAAAATGAGCTGCACTGTGAAGATGAAGCTCCAGTGTACCAAAAGCAATGAAGAGGCTGAATTATGGCCTTCAGCAAATATACCAGTCTGTGAACATGCTGGCCAGCTTATCTTCTTTGCCTTTGTTACTGATGGCAGCACCTTGCTGCCTGTGCCTGAAGCAGCTCTGCCTGCCACACACTCCTATCCTAGCAGACAGGACCATGTGCTCCAAGTGGCACATCTCCAATTGCCTCCTGTTTCATTCAATCCAATCATAACCTGGTTCTCACTTTTATCTTCACTATCAGAATTCTAATGAAACAAAACTATATCAATGTCTTTAAAGACACATTCAGCCTGGTATTAAGTCTGCCTCTTTAGCTCCACTTGGAGAGCCTGGAAGGAAGACTGAATGCACAGAACAATGTCCTTCCCCCCTCACGTGCAGATTTTAAACTCATCTTGGTCTAACCATGGGAGTAACAGAAGGGTGGGCATTAGAAACCTAGTTAGTGGAAACTGCTACTGAACACTTAGTGACTGGCTATTAGCGTCACAAAAATCAGACACAACAATCTGCACTAATTAGTATCCCTGTTGTTATCATTTCTTGCATTGCTAAATAAATACAGGTTATATTGATCTGAATTGCTCCCAAAAATAAAGCTGGAGTCAAGCTCTGTGCCACAGTAAGGAGGACTATGTAAGCTGCTGTTTTCCCTGCTGTGCTGTGTCCAGCCAACAGCATTTCATTTGATGCCCTCTCTTTGCCCTTCCTGAAGCCCTCATGTTAAAACAACATTGGCTAAATCATTACACAAATGACAACTGAAAGAGTTCTATTTCTAGTAGAAGGAGGTGCCATTTAATTCAGCCCCAGGAGCCTGGTGCAGGATTTCTCTGCCCATCTGCCCAGCAGCTCTGTCTGTCTCCCTCACTGTGGCAGAGATGGCACTCAGACACCCAAAGTCGCCTTCTATTCAGTAGATAACATTTCTGTACCGTTAAAGCAAAAGGGGAGCTCAGTAGGTGGGTGAAAGAGAGACAGAAATAGGGCAGAAGGAGAAGGAAAGGTCACTTACAAAGATGAGAACAATGCCAGTATTAGCCCAGGTAGGTCTTCCTCTGGAGCATTGCATGCCCCCTCCTCTTCCTGACACTCCTGGGGAGTCAGCAGACCACTCCAGCATCAAAGGATCTCAAGATCATCCCTACTGACATGCTTTTCAGTTCTCTCCCTGAAAACCTGAACTCACCTTTGCCTCTCCTGCTCACACTATTTTCCCCTGTATTTACAAACAAAACTAGAAAGTAGCAACAGCAAGATGTACTAAGCTGCTGAACAAGGCAAAGTAGAGTAAAAACAGGCCAAAATGGAGAGAAGCCCACAAGGCTGGCAGGGAGAAAGGATGAGAAATGAGCAACCAGAGTGAAAAGCAGTTAGTGGATTTGAGCATGAACCCCACAGTGAGAAAAGCTGGCCCCAGCATCATGTTGAAGGAACAAGATGTGACATGCTAGGAAAAAGGAATGCAGTAATGAAGGCTTCGGGCATGCTGATGGACAGGCACTGGCACTGCCAAACACCCACATGTGAAAAACTATCCTCACTGTCCTCACTACTGGTTTGCTACTTGACAAGCCAAGAAGCCCAACTGATACTGAAGAGGTGCTGAGAAGAACTGGGGTGCAGAGAGAGCACAGAGGATGAGGTGCACCTGAAGTCTGAGGAGCCGGTGTTTGGCAGGAGAGCAGGAGCCTTCAGAGACACCCCCTGCACAAGACAGTGCTGTCACAGGATCCTTCCCTCTGCTGAAAGATGCCTTCTCCGTCCTTCTTGGCAATTATGCAACAGTGCTCATACTTTCATTCCTAAAACTTGGTACCTTGCTCCAGAAACACATCACTATTTCCAGCAGGCGCAGCTCATGGTATTTCACTGTGCACAGAAAACAAGTCTCCCCATGGCCTACTCTATCCCTGACCATCCTGCAGGAGCACTTGGATGAGGAATATCTCACTGTGGCTGACTGAGATTTTTCCTTTCTAATTTCAATGATGTAATTAGGAAAGCACAAATGACATGGCTTTCTTAGCTCCTTCCCTCTTTGCTGGCACATTTGGAGCAGTCCCGCACACTACATTTGTGTCAGAGATTTACTTCATTTGTGTTGAAAGGGGTTGTCAGAAATCCGGACATGGAAACTGTGCCAGGGTCCTACCTTAATCCTTAAAGCTACACAGCTGCCTCAGACTCCCTCAGCACAGATTGCTTAAAAACGTGGTGGTATGCAATGACTTCCCACCACCAACCAGCGGGGATTGGCAGATAATATGTCAGGGGATACCTTCAGCTTATAAAGCATATTTCTTCCAGAAGATCCCCAATGCCCAGTACAAAAACCAGCCAAAATTATTAATTCTTGTGCTATTTGATTGAAAGACCTGTGCCTTCTCAGCTATGGTGCTGGTGACAATCCTGAATAGAAATATACATGCCAACACTGAAGGAAGTGAAGTAAATGGCAGTTGATTCACTACAAATTGTGAAACATGTAATTCTGTCAGCAGCCCCTGTGGCTCTTATCACAATATTAAACTTCACTGGACCATTACCAAGAGCAATCCAATGACTGATTTAGAAAGTACAATAACTCGTTCACCAGCTTCTCATTTCTTCCAGCCTTAACAATGAAGACTGGGATTCTTCAGGGGAATTCAATGGTGCTAAGCTCCCGTTTGCCACAGAAATTCCCTTCTGTATTACAAAGAGTGATGGTTACAAACCAGGTCTGAACGAGGCAGACGTGGGAAGCAGAGCAAGTTGTTGGTAAGAGCTGTGCAGCACCTACTACAACCAGAATGAGCTGGTGAATTTGCATGTCCAGCTGTAACACTCATGGAATCATCTCCATTGGAAAAATCACACTCACTTCAACAGATTGTTTTTCCTCAGCAGAAGGCAGTACTGTGGGCAGTGTTACATTGCAGGAGTTCAGTAGATCTCTTGAACAGTGCCCTTAACACAAAAGTGTTAGGAAATACTAGACATATCTCTGTGCAAATCATCAGAGAGTATCCTGTCTGACCCCTTAAGAATAGAGGAAAGGAACAGAAATGAAACATATTTCCCAACCCATCTTCAGAAAGCATTCAATTATACGAAGTGCTGCCCTATCCCGCACTGGAATCCTGCTCCAGTACATAAAATAACGTGCAAGACTTGTTCAACATCCAAAACTGAAGCCATCATGTTCTACAGATGTTGGAAGCTCATTTATAAGCATCCAGAAGTGATGGAAATGAAGGAAGGAGCTGCAGCCAGCAATAAAGCATCCCAGCATACATTCTATATCTTCAGAACCAAAGGAAAAGAAAACAAAAAAGATTATTAAAAAAAACCCCAAACACAGAGAAATAGGGCCAGGGAGGACCTTAAAAGGTTATCAAGGCCATTCTCCTAGTCCAGAGCAGGATCATGTCTCTCTACAGCAGATACTTGTCCCGTGCGCTCTTCACTGGCACGCAGTACAGGGACCTCACAGCTTTCTAGGGCAGCTCTTCCCAGCAATTTACACACTGTATCTTATTATAAACAGTAACCCAAGTCTTCTTTACCACTTATTCCTTGTACTACCTGCCAAGAACAGAGAATGCATTTTTCTTCTCACAACAGCTTTCTATACATTTGAAGATTTGCATATGCCATGTTCCTTTCTTTCCTGCCCTTAGGCATCCCCAGGTTAAGCTACCCCTGTTTTTCTCAGGTGATGCTCTGGAGATCATTGTCCTTGTTCTCCCCCAGACTCTTCCCAAACTGCAGCCTACAAATACAGACATCACAGTACACCTCAGGCCCCACTTGCCCGATTTTGTGCATCTTGCAGACCAGAGGGTGGTTTATGCCTCTGAATTTGCTGCTTTTCTGCAACAGCAGCACACTGGGACGTACCTGGAAAAGCTCTCCATAATGAAGACGTTTATGTCCCTGTTGCAAGATAGAGGATACTCCAGATGATGTTCCTGAATAGCTCTCTAGCTAAGGCACTCCAAATTCTTTCGCGGGAGGAGACTGCATTGGCTCGAGAAGGAGTCTGGGAGAACCGGCATCACTAGGCAAGCCATGTTTGACAGGTCCACTGCCAGTGACCACATTTGGCTTGTAGCACACAGGATGGACTCTCAGACAACCTGCAACGTGCTTTGTCCAGGCTGTACTCCCATCAGCTGCTCCCCAGCCATGTTCCTGAGGTGGGCTCTCCAGACCAGATATGCACAGTTGTTCTTTTCAGCAATGAGTTTCATCCCATGTTCTTCCAGAAAGCTATTTTTCACTTTCTGTACATTCCTACCTTGGGACATAAGAGACCATATTTCAGTCAGTGTTGGCTTTTGCTGATTTTTCTTTTGCTTCTCCATGCTGGAGCCACTTCTTTTGGTATTCTTTGCTCTTGAAAATAACCCCTAAATTTAAAGGAATTACCAGTTCTGCTCAACTCTTTTCCTTTAGGCTTCCTCCCTAAATTTACAGACTGGACCATGCAGAGTGTGGGCCATTTCCTAGTTTCTGAAATGCCCCAAATCCTTCTGGGGACTCAGAAGCAACTATTTCCATATTCTCAACTAAAATCATGAGAACCATTCGCATTATTCCTCCCAAGTAGAGGATTGAGCACTGAGGAAATGTTGGCTCAACCAATAGAAGACCCTTGCGACCCTGTCAGCTGCTGCTGCATTTGACCCATGAACGAACAAGTACCGGGCAGGATCTCCACCCAGGTCGTACTCAGGAAAATGTTTTCTTAATGCTTAGACATGGGTCTGTGGTACAAAGGAGGTATTTTGGCAGAGACCAGCCTGTGTCCAAGCAGATTTGGGAAGTCAAACACACAGGAGCCAAGACTCAGTTCTCACATTAAAATCAATCAATTAGACTTCTTAATCATCTCATTGCAACATTCTGGTTGTGCTGCCAAGCTAGGCTGGTCAACAGATTTTGGTTTGCCTCCAATATACACTGGGACTAGCGCAACAGGCTACAATATCCCACCTCTTCTGGGAGCTGCCAGGGCCTCTTCCTTTGTGAAGACAGATGGATGCAAAATCAGGCCAGAGAACAGAGCAAAGAGAATGAGCAATCAGCATTCCCATCCTCTTGTCCAAACTTTCTGCCTCCCAGATTGCAAAGGCCTGAACTAAAATGAACCTACACAGACCTCTAAGAAGTGAGGGATGCTTAGGCAGAAAGGCAGAGCCAGTGTCTTGGAGCAACAAGCTGTGCTAAAGGAGAAGAAACATGCAGGAAAACAAAGCTAACTGGAAGGACCAAGATGACGGTCACACTTTATGCCCTGTTTGGTGGGTGCTTTCAGGAAACAAGGAATCCCCACATACCTGCTTCTCCTCTGTGAACCCAAGCCCCTTGTGAAAATGTCTTTCTGGGAGTCACTGAGTCTGCAGCTCCCTCTCTCACCAGAGCTGCACTGTAAAAGCACCTCCAGGAAGGGCCAGGACCCCAGCAGAGGCTGAGCACTGCGACTGAGACTTCAAATTTGTACTCCACAGAACACCTTTGGCATGGGCCTCTTGCTGCTGTGTAATGCATTATTGTGTGAATTATCACTGAAAGCATCAATTCAAAAACATGAAATAAATAAAATTGTAAAATAGTGCCTATGGAAGACAAAGGGAGGAGAAATTTTCTTCATTAAGTGGTGTTGCTCTGAGTAGAGTTCTTATTCAAAAACCGTTTGGAATAAAGTGATTTTGGAGCCTGATTCTGCAAGGTCCCAAACAGTATTACCTCTCCTTAAAGCTGAGCAATAAGCCATGGCATTAGTACATGGCAACCAGATTAAAAACTGTCCCTAAACACCTCCAACCCCATGGTATCTCCTCCCATGGTCAGACACTATTAGCTTCATATCAGTGTTTTTCAGCATGGCACCTCCATAATGAAACAGGTTGCAGCTGTGCCCAAGAGTTTGGCTTAGCTTAGCACAGCAGGAGATGCTGGAAGCAAGGGGTTAACGTGTCAGAGTAACCACAGCCCTTCAACTTCCCCTTGCAGCCAAATGCAGAACTTGCCAAGTGCTGGGTTCCAATAAAACACAACTCACACAATCTGTAAGTGTAATAAAATAGCTGTTAACAATTCTGTAACTCTCTCTCTTTAAGCTTGTAAAAGCCTGAAGGTCAGCTGGAAGTCAAGCAGCATTTCTTTGGGAGGAGGGCAGGCCAGTCCTGGGTGACCAGCTCCTGTCCTTTACTTTGTCCTCTGGGGTTTTGGAAGGGCAAGGTGCGGGTTCTGCCTTATCCCCACTACAGGAAAGCAAACAGATCCAAAGGGTGCATGACCAGCAAGGAGCAGGAACCAGAGGACCTTGCTGTTCCAAAGCTGCTCAGGTCTGCTCTTTCATCAACAGCAGCACTGGGTGAACATCTCAGTTTGGTGGTTTGGGTAAAGCAAGCTGTTTCCCTTCTCTGGGTTTGATGCTGGAGACTCTCAAGGCCATGCAGTGAAAACAGAAGCAAGTTCAAACCCTGACCCTCCAGGTAGGGTCAAGTCTTAAAATGACACGGTGACCTCCAGGCTCACTGGGGTTTAGAGCTGGGTACACAGACCCAGGCACTGTGCTCCTGCAGTCTTGTGCATTGAAATGTAAGGCTAATGATTAAGGGGCAAAAGCTGTTCTGTCACATACAAAACTGGGAGATCAGGATGGATGCAGAGAGGGAGAATAAGGGTAGAGGAGGCTGAAAAAATTCATCAGTATTCTTCTCATCATAAGACACTCCATTGCTAGTTTGGCAAACAAAGTGAATTTATTTGTCATCTCCAGGGTCAAAACCCCCCTCATTTAATCACCAAGATTTGGAGGGACAGAATGTGTCAACACTTAGAGTAAAAACAACCAACATGAAAACAATGTTTTCCCCAGTAATTTCCCAATCGCGTCCCCACGTATATCAAATTCTTGAAAGAAAAATCATCCAGACAGACCAGACCAGACCAGACCAGACAGAGGGCTGAGCAACACTGCAGGAACAGCCCTGCTGAAATCAGCAGTTGATGCAAACTGGCACAATTTGCTCCAGCCAATAGTAGCGAGAATGAAGCCCATGTGGCTGGATCCTTCTATTGTTTTAGCAAATGCTATGGTATTTCTATTCTGTTTTACATAAAACCTCTGTGTATCTCGGCTAAGAAAGGAGGGAGTCAAACAGGGGAAAAAGAGAAGAGCACAAGCCTTCAAGAGTACCCAAAACCCTGCTCCTTCCTAACAGGCTTTTGCTTGTCATTATTTCACAGTATAGCTGGGGCCAGGGTCTCCAGGGAGAGGTTTAGATGAGCACTGTGAGGAGGAAAGGTGAGGCTGAACACCAACAGCTGCAGAGCATCGCCCTTCCCTCCAGGTGCTGCAAGCCCTGTGTACAGAGGGAATCCTACAGAATAGGCACACCTGAAACACACACCCCAAATACTAACTTTTAAAAGTCTTTCTATTTTAATGTTTAAGAAATCCTGTTTACCACGACATCTTTTGCAGACAGGGTACAACAGAAGCTCAGGCAACAGTAAGAAGTACAAGTAGTACAAAAACATACAAAAACCCACATTCAGTTTTCCACCCAACCTTATGTCTTCAGTCCAGCTTTAATCAGGAAAAAGCTTGGGTTCCCTGGGGCTTTGGTTACAAGAAACCAGCTGTAGCACTGGAAGAAGATGGAGCCTTTCCAGAGAGAGCTGGTGGGGCTTGTTCCTAGTGAAAAACTACAGAAGTTCAAGCGATTGACCTCAAAATGACCCTCTGTTGCTCTCTTCCAGGAAATGCTATGGAAATACAATTAAGGTGTGAGTGGTGAAGAGAAGGAGAAGCTAAGCACATTAGCCCACAGAACAACCCCCATGATGCCCCAGAAAAGCGCTGGTATCCTTTTGCCTTCATATCCTAGGTGTCCAGGAGATGCCCACCACAGAGAGGATGATGTTCCCAGCTTTGAGACACGCTAACACCTTCTGCTGCCTCGGAGAAGAATGCTAGAAGAGCATGATGAAACTTATCCCTCGTTCACTCCATCTGGTGCAAGCCTGAAGGAACCCCAGTTCTGGTGCTGCCCAGGATGTTTCAGGGGCAGAGCACCAAGGGCAGGTTTGTGACTGCAAGCGCTGGTGGTGCAAGGGCTGACAGTCACTATGGGGTGAAGGAACATGCTGTCACTGGGCTCTCAGCTACAGATTTAACAGGAGCAGGAAATAAGGGAATTGCCCTTCAACAACAGGAGGTTTTATGAAACACTGAGCAAAAGAGGCAAAGAGCAGCAGGGAAACCAAATTAAGCAGAGGAAGAGACCATCACAGTCAAAACTTCAGCAAGAAGATCGTAAGACTGAGTGGATGATAAATTCTACCTGGGAGAAATACACCACTGAAGCATCTCAGCAAGGTGCTTCTGGTGCAGGCTGTTGCATGACACAATCTGTGACCGGAGATGAAGATTCGCTATGGCAAGACATAGTAACATATAAAAGATATAAGAGATATAAAAGTGGGGGTGAGAAATAAAACAAGCCTCAAATATCAAAAAGGAAGAGTAATATTTCAAACAAAATGGCCTGGATGGTTCAAAATGGACAAAGTGAGCAGACTGGTCTCTTACAGCCACTGCAGCCTCCTTCTACATCAGTTCAAATGCATCTCTGAACTTTACATCGATATTGAAAACCAGATTCAGTTAAAATTATATCCTGGAATTCACAAGTGTCCTGTCGCTCATCCCAGAAAATTCCACAAAATGGAAAAGCCCACAGAAAAGTGGTATTTAATGGCACTGAATCTAACTTCACTGAGGACTTCAAGCCTGTGCGGAATTCAAGCGTGTGACAAAATAAACAGGGAAATTTGATTTAATTTTTATTTTTTTCTTCCCCTTGGGGAAGTTGTAGCATCTCACAGCTTTCTCTGAATTTAGGGGGTTTAGGATACACCTTTTGTTGAGACATTTCTCATTTATGCATGTGTTGCTTGATGCATTAAAAAAAGCAAATCAAGTCATTGCAAAAGTACACCAGAACTACTTTAGATTCCCAGGTAGAATTACTCTCTTGAATAACTCTGTATAAGTGAATTAATCCCTCCCACTCTAAAGTCTCATAACCTCTGCTATGAAGAGGCATGAAGTATGAGGTTATATTAATATTTCTACTTGTCAACCAGGGAAGCCATTGCTGTAAAAAATGTGTTCAACAGAATTTCCCTTGTGAAAACTCTTGTAAAAATCCAAATCCCACCATAGCTGAAGAACAAGGCAGTATGAAAGAGTAGAACATCATTAAAAATGTATTTTTAAACAACTGTTTAAGAAGTTAACAGCAGGTTTCTTCTAGATGGCCCTCATTTAAACTATGTATAACTGCACAAGCCTGAAGCAGGTTTAAGCCTCTCTACATCTCAATGCTTTCATTTTAGATTCTACAAAATCATAGACACACTGGATGTCACCAGAAGTTATTCTGGTGATACGAAAAGCTTCACTAAAAGCAGTAGCAGCTATTTGCATCAATGCATGATAACAGCAACCTGTTTTCACAAATGTAAAATGCTGAATAATCAATCCATAGCATGCATGCCTGAAGCAAAGTCTCTTACTAAGCACTATTCAAGGATGGTGTTCATCATCCCATTCTCCACTGCACAAGACAGGTTTTTGTGAAACTCAGGTCACCAGTCTGAGTTTCACAATGACATGAAGATTTGGCATGCAAAATTGTAAAAGCACCCAGCTAACTCCCACGAACCAGCTACCAAAATGCTGCCTTTTGTTCAACAAACTATTCCAAATTCCCAGTAGATTGGAACAACTGCTGCCATTTCAGATACGCATATATATAAAAAAATCAGTCAGAAATCTACACCTAACACATAAACTCTGCTTAACCTTATATTGGCCAAGGATTATCAGTACTGAAACTAGGCAATAGGGTGTGAAACAAGTTCAAACATATTTATTAACAATTAAGGGAGAAAGCCATGAACGTTAGCTAGGAGCTAAAAAAACCAGAGGTTTAAAAAGTCTCTGCCACAGAGATTCCTGTTCCTTGGAGCTTCTTTACCTATTACAGCACTAAAAACTTCAGTAAAGAAGCATCAGGTGAAGCAGAGGCTTTTTACCAGGCCATGCACTAGTCTGCCTCTGCTGAGCCAAAGGCAGCACTGCACCAGCTCAGATGCTGTGCTCTCCCCTGGGCAGGCACCAAACACAGCTTCAGCTGCTCCAGAAGCAAGGCAGGTTGTCCAGAAAGAGAGAGAAAGCACAGGCAAAGAGGTATGTCTCTCAGTGCAGCAGCACCAGGCAGAGGGCTGCCAAGCACCGCAGCTGTCCCCTGAACTGTGTGAGATCCCAGGCTGGCAGGCTGCTCAGGACCCGCAGCGAGGGCACGTGCTTGTTCACATGGCTCCCACGGGGAAGCCTGAAAAATCCTCACAGAGCAACTATGGAGTTCAGGACATGCTCCAAACTCATCAGATGGCAGACGAGGACAGCGGAGCTGATTTGTCTTCATTCTTGAGAGAGGTTTGGTAACTAAAGAAACCATCCAGGGCAACAATGGCAGCTCAGTGTTAGTTTAGCAGGGAGCAGTAGATGAAGAGGAATAGCATCTCCTTGGAGACAGTCTTCAATTTGTATTCCAAGCATATTAAAGACAACTGTTTGCTTTGGGATGGGTGCTTTGTTTTAAATCTGTTATGGAGATTATGGTTGACAATTAGGTCTTTACCCATGCCTACTTTAAAACTCAGGTAGCAGTTAATACAGCAGTTTGGTGGTTAGGATTTTGTTCAGCTGCACAGAAGGTAAACATTCATAGAGATTAAATTCCAGATGAAAGTATACATGCATTCAAACCTCAGAAAATACATGCCCACCTTGGAGTAGTCTCCATGTCCTGAGCCATTCTTTCTGCACATGCACCTTGGAGTTTTAAAGGCAGGTAGTCTTTACCATTTGAGTTTACTGCTGCCTCAAGTTACTCTGACCTGCCCTTGCCCGGCCTCCCTTGGTGTGAGTCTCTTCAGCCTGACAAGTCAGCAGACACATATACCGAGAGGTGGTTCTGCTGGGCTTTGGCTCCTGAACTGCTACAAGGCTGGCAAGGACTTCGCAGAAGCACATCAGTCAGAGCAGGAAAGCAGTAGGGGTTATTTCTTTGCAGGGAGTCGAGTGGCAGATAAGCGCTCCGACTGTGTGAGGCCTTGCACTCACCAAGTAACTCTTTCAGTGAAACCACCTATGAAGAAAATGAATCCTTCAGGATCTTGTCCTATTGCTACTGTGTTATACGGATATGTACTCTACACACACACACACGCATCCCTTCCCCCTGTCTCTAATTGTTCAGGTGAAGAGTTGCCAGGGAACACGAGAACAAAATGTGTAACAAATTAATTTTTGTTTTTATTAAGGGAAATTCAGATACCATCCTAGCTCAACAGGAACTCTCAGAATTTTTATCCTAAAAAGAGAATGGTATCAAGAGGTTCAGTTGTCCATGCTTCTACTGGTATGTTATTGCAAGCAGCAGGGCAGTTCTATTTAGCAAATGAAGACAGGGACATGCTGTCAGTGGTGCAATAGCTTTCCCATTTTAGAAAAAGATGGAAGACTTACTGTGGAACTGAATCTCCAACAGTAAGTTCAATTAAACCTTTCAAAATGGGGAAGAAACAGCCTTTGCTCCGAGGATGCAGAGCAGCAGCTAAAGGAATTGGGATGGAGCTCACAGACATCAGAGCTCCTTGGCACCATCAAGTGGTCCACCTCGATGACAACACATTCACCTTCTGTAGCACCATCTGTCACAGGTTTCGTTCACTTTGTCAAACAACTCTTCCCAGCACACCAGTTTCTGCTGCTAATGAGGATGCCTCTACCAGAAGAACAGGAGCCGCAGTCGAACTCCAACAGCACCCCGATTACACTGAGAAAAGATCCAATCACAGATTTGTCCCTGCCCATGGCAAGGGGGTTGGAACTAGATGATCTTAAGGTCCTTTCCAACCCTAACTATTCTATGGTTCTATGTTTTTTTTTTCTGGTCAGAGAAGCATACAAGATCTTGGCAGCAGATCTGCCTAGCCAGGCAGAAAGCAGCTGCTCAGGCTATTTAGAGCTCTGAAAGGCAACACTCTAACAGACCTCCTCCATGTGCCAACTTTAGAAATATAGAAGAGGGACAGAATCAATTTAAGTGACTTGCACTGTTCTAGCTACTGATGCAGATGATGTGACAGTATTACCCATAACTGACTCAACTTCTTGTAACACCCAGTAAAAGTGAAAATGAGCATCACCGACTATTCTGAGCTTCTCTACATTAACGCACCCTTTTGACTTAGCCCAAATTATGAGGTTTAAAACCAGAGTAACGGAATTAATCTTTGAGCATCGCACTGCACTCAGAAGTAGATGGCATCTCTTTGCAAATGCTCTCTGGCATGTGTGACTAACAGAAGGTGACAAAATACTGTCACACATGTTGAGTAACTGCTGGAAAGATGAGGTTGTTCAAGCTGTGTTTGCAAATCTGGTGTGCAATCAGGTATACAGAGCCATGTAGCACAGCTGCATACCACCCAGCAGCTCCAGGCAGGACCCATCCATGATGCAACAAGACTTGTCAAGTTGTTACTAGCTCCCACGGGAGACAAAACATGGCAGTTCATTCTCTACAAAGTCCTAGATCAGATGGATTAGTGTCTTTACTGGGAAGGAAAAAGTGCTTCATGACTTCTAAACCCTTGGTTAGCTGCAGCTCTAATTGGTAGGAAGTCTTCATCAGTCCTTTCCCTCAGATTGGGCCTCTAAACAAATAGCAATGGCTGGGAAATACAGAGATCTGTAACAAAGAGCATCTTCTAGAACAATTCCATCTGAATCAGTACAGCAGCAATGACACAGACATGCAGGAAGGTTAGAAGACTAGAGCTGGCACTTACAGCTATGAAGGACTGTATCTGTCCAAACAACTCTTGTAGGAGATCAGAAAGAGAGAAAACAGAGGAACAGACATCTGAAAAGAGCAATGTGTAACTGGAATCCAGAACTGTATCACAACTGAAAACAATTTTCTTTGCAAAAGAAATCAACATATATATGGATTTCAGTTGTGAATACAAGCTTTTGGTTGACTAACTGCAGAAGAAAACCACTGTCGAAGTCAGGCAAGACAAAGGAACAAGACCACCTGTGTAAAATAATACAGAAAACATCCCACAACTCCAATAAGCAGCTTTCAAACCCCTGCCTAGGAAGAAAACAAGATTTGTCCCCAGGGAAAACTCACTTGATTTGACTTGCAGGTGTGGAATGGTCCAATGAAGCCCCTTTCATTAAATCATGGCAGCTCCATTTGAAAGGATAGCATCAGTTTCAGGGTGGATAATAAGATGGTAATCTATGAACAGGTCTCAGTGCACCTGCCCATTTCTTTGCTGTCCATCTTCAGACAGATTTGATAGGAAAGAGAAAAATCTGGGTTTCCCCCCCAAGCAATATCCAGAGTATCTTTCTGTGTCATTGAAGAAGGTTGCCAGGCCACATAATAAGGCCAAAATTGCATTTGTATGCTAGTGAAGCCATTTTGAAGGATGTTAACCCAGACCCTGCCATTTGGTTAGGGTCTGCTTCAAAGCAGTGCCTGCAATCGTCTTTCCCAACTTGCTTAATGCTAGTGAAAGTCTCACAAGCTGTTCCTCCTCAGCTAGCAGCAGCTCCAGGCTTTGGAAGGATGGAGGATGGAGAAGGAGTGAGCAGATACAGAAGCCAAGAAGCCTTCAGTTGATGCTGACGAAGTAGCCACCTTTATTGCATTAGTTAGGGAAGAAATCACCTGAAGAGAGATTGTGTTTCCGCGTGATGTATATGTATACATGTATTTTTAAGGGGTCAAAGCAGCATGTTAATCCTTATTACTCCCAAATTATCTATGACCATTCAGAGATTATGGTACTTTTCATATGATAAACTAGTACTCTTTAGGCTGGAATAATGACTCTTCTGTAAAACAATGAATAAGAAGGTAACAGGCAGCAGATAAGCACATAAGGAAATTAATTCAAACCAGAAGTTTAAAAAAATTACCCAAAGTAAGTTTTTACAGAACAAAATTAACTTGTGAAGCCCACTGATAACAAGGTGTTACAGAGGACAACAGATCAATCAAAAGGAAACAAAATAAGCCTGTAGAAAATAGACCAATCCTATCTATTAAGACTGAAGCAACCTTTGTCCCTGCAAGTACCTAAACATCAAAATACCAGAACTAAGGACAACCACTGGTGACAGATCAGCTGTCCATCCATCCATTTCACATACCATTTCCCTATGCTTGAGCAACCTCAAGACAATAAGCATTACAAGAAATAGGACATTAGGCAAATATGAGTCTCAGGAAGCCTTCTGTCAAGTTGGCCTTGGGTATAAAAATGCAGAAACAATGGCTGTTAAAATTAATTCATTCCAGATTATTCTATTCACATTTTATGTACAAAACCAAGCATTTGAATTATATGAATCACAACAGCCCATCCTGGGTTAAAAACCGAGGAAAAAGGACAAGTTAATCTATCCTGATTTTTCATTTGTTGTTTTTAGTTAAGGTATTTCAACTTGCTTCATTTGCAATGTCTTGTTAGGACAGAGCATTCAGCTTCTACTGATCAGCTTGAGCCCACTCAACATGAGACAAGGCAAAATAAAAAATAAAGTAACATTTCTGGTGCTGAAAGGCAGTATGGTGTAGTAAAAAAACATGTAGCATCACATGTCAACACCTTTATCATTAAGTTCTTTTTTTTTTAAGCCTACAATCTTTTTCTTACTTAAGAGACTACTGTAACATATACACCTCTGCAAGCGTTGAACTAGCACTGTCATCACGCTGTTATTTTTAAGCAAAGAAAAAAGTCACGTTTATTTTGTAGTAGCAATAGTTTCTTTTTTATTTTTAATATACTTTAGGAAACAATATACAAAGCTGAGCTTTGCCACCATCTTCAAACGGTGGGTTGCTCCAATTACACAAATTCAGCGTTTTGTGATGGTTAAGAACAGCAGTCAGCACCAGACTTAAACAGTTAGCTACAACACAAACATCCTTTGAAATGAAATGTCATAATATCAAGACAGGTAAACCAGGAGTCAACATATGACAACTGTTTGGGAGGTGTCTTAAATCATTCTTGTTGAATTTTATATTTCATTAAATATTTTATACACATTTTCCTGTTTACAAGTTTTAAACAAAACCTTCCTTGAGGAATTATTTAAGTACAAAAATGTTCAACAAGAACAGTTCTAATAAAGAATCCCCAAACAGACCAAATTTTAATGTGTGTTGACCAAAGGAAATGAAAACCAGTGTTTCTTTGTTTTAACATGTTTATTACAACAGATACAATTCACATCTGACTAGCTTTTTTTTTTCCTCTTTCCCCTCCCACAACCATGTTAACATGTTCATTGGGCTATTTCCTTATATTTGAGCAAGTAATGTACTTTCAGCACACATGCCCAGCAGTACTATAAGTCCATTCTTACAGGGTGCAAATGGAAATATGTTTCAATAATTTATACAAACAAGTGGGTTATGCTCAATCACTGCAATTTTAAGCTACTGTACACAGGAATGAAAAGATTATAGAAAAAGTGCCATAGCAACAGTGCCTTAAGAGAAAATCAGAAGCATTAAAAAACTGATAAAATCAGATTTAGGATTTCACGGGGAAATGGAACACAGAAAATGAAAAACATTTCTCTGTAAAACAGAAATGGAGAAGCACTGCTCTCGATTCGGTGCAAGTGTGGAAACAGTTGTTTCACGATATTTTGTACATTACCCAAGTTGTTGCAGCCTTAGACACAGATCGCCTGGCGCTTGCATTGAATTTTAGGAAATGCAAAATTTCTGAATGATAAATTAACTAAAAAAAACCCCAAACAAACAAAACAAAAAAAAAAGAAAAAAAAAAGAAAAAAAGAAAAGAAAAGAAAAAAAAAAAGGAAAGCTAATTTTGCAGACAGGTTTACATGTAAAAGGCTAGGTATTTAGCCACCTCAGCATTGATTAGTTTTGGATGTCTAAGCTCTGATACACATGGCTTCCCATGGCTTCACTCTACAAAACATATTTACAACGTGAAGAATACATCTACAAGAAATCTACATTTCAAGGGTTTTACAAATCATCCTTGTATCTTTCCCCTGAATTTGACTCCCTCCTGTCCCCTTCCCCATGTCAACTTTTTTCTGCCCAGCTCAACGGTCCAAAGTCTACACAAATGCAGCTCAAAAGTGTTAAGACTGGACAACAGTTTAATAGTTCCTGTACTCAAAATCATGTGCAATTGTTCACAACTTTTCACACCATGAAGGAATTCTGATTCTTTAGCTTTTCAAGTTCTTTAATTTGTTGCCTCAAAAATAGTATCCTACAAGAAAACAGAAATAGATCAGTATAAACATTTTCATTTCATTATACACAGATATTAAGTATCTACATACATAGTTCTATAATTTCAGGATAGATACCATGCTCCTTAGTTCTATTAATCAATTTCAGATATTTTTAAATTACCAGATCTGTTCAATCACCTACAAGCACTGTATGCAGATGCAGAGACCTGCTGTGCTTGATATCTTAGTTCAGAAAATTAAGTTGCTATATTTCATCATGACTGATATGCAGTTATGTTTAAGCCTGCTCTTCATTTGATTTAACTCCCCCAAAAAGCAGGACACTGCAAGAATATACTGAGCAACTGAATATTCTGAAGTATGGTATTGTGCCTATGTCATGCAGTTTTCCAGACTGTACAAGAACCCAAGGCACTCATAAATATTTTCTAAAGAAGCAAGTTTTATTTCAGGTGCAACACTTTTTATTTTCCCTAGTATTTGTCTCTGTGGGTAGTGGTAGTCTCTAGCTATGGTAAGCTCAAATCTCAAAATACCTAATCATTAAAAGGCACCTAAGAAAAGAAGTTGTAACTACACCTGGCTTAGAAATTCCCTTATGCATTTTTCCTCCTTCTACTGACATAAACAATTATTGTGATTAATGAATGTTTGGTTTACATAACTATTTCCCATAATTTTTAATGAATCTTGCCAAACATCTTTTCATGATGCTGAAGTGTAATGCAGGCATGTGGAATTAAGAAAATATTCAAGAAAAGTTGAAGTTTCATATAAGTAATCTGTGACATCTGAAGCAACTTCAGCTGATGCAGAAAAAGCATCTACTATCAGCTTTGATAACCCCATCCTTTGCAAAAGCCTCCCCCCACCAACTTGTTACTTATGCCATATATTCCACATATTTGGGATTGCAGTAAAAATAAAAGAAACATGTTATAGACTCAAATTCATAATATCCACTGATATCCATTACCCACTGATAGCTTAAGAATATGCAGTATACAAGAAGCAAGGTGCTATTTAGTGACCTGAACAATGATATTTGACAAGTTATTTCAGCTCAAATATGCACCCAGAGCCAAAAATGAAACCTTAGGAAATAAAACCTGTAGGAAACCAAGCAGTTCATTAAATACACTACAGAAATTTTAATCTATATAATAAAGATATGAATAGACTTTCAGAAATAATGGATATTTGTCGTTCTTTATTAGAAAAGATTTGCAAATATATTATAACTTGCTTTTGACTAAAGGATTGTTTTACTAACTGCCAAAAAGCAAGAACTTCTAGGATAAAGACAGCTATTTAAACAGCATGCATCACTACTAAAGCAGCTTAAAAGAGTAATTCATATTCACTGTATTCAAACTGTAGTGTGACTTAATAGGTGGAATAACATCATTCAAAAAGGAAACAATATGAAAGTAGATTTAGGATCATAGCTACTAGTGAAAAGTTTCAGCATATATTTTAAGTCTAAACGTTTCAACCTTGCACAACAGTCTTCAACATGTCTGTATTGCTCCAGTGATATAGAGAAGACCTGTTGTTAATGACTTCAGAAGCAGAAGTCTACTTCGCTATAGCTGTCTCCCTGAAGAACCCCAAGATCTTCTCAGATGCCTCCTAAGTAAAAACATTAATTCTCCCTTAGTTTGTGATACCCACCACACCCGTTCATACTTGCTTTGGCTTTAGGTCTACCAAATGCCTCGTACAAACTGTAGTCTTTAAGACGTATAAACTATGCAGGCATGCACCGATGTGATCTGTGCATCATGCACAAATATTTTACAAGGAGGAGTTATTCAGTTTTTCATAATGAACTAATGTATCTGGAAAGGTACTATTTACTATGCGAAAATACATACAGAAGATGTGTATCCGGTTCTATTCACTGAAAACTAAGAGGTATCTGTGTCAGAAACAAGTAAAATGTACCAAGAGAAGACAGCTTGCAAACCTGGCAAGTATTAGCATACTTACAAAGTCATAAGCAAATATAGCTCATGCAAAACAATGCCAGAATGGGAATCTAATACCACTCTGAAAGTTACCATTTTAAAAATAAACACACAGCACACACTTACCTTTGCTCACGCAAAGTTGCTTGAATTTCACATACTCGAACTAAAGACCTTAAATTCTTTAATTCAGTACAAATTTCTGACATATGGACGCTTCCCATGTTATGGGCTTCCTCACGTAATCTTGATGCCTGCAATGGTTACAAATAAAGGTTAGGATTTTGAATCATGCATTGGAAACAAGTGGCTGTAGCCAGAGAACTGCTGGATAAGCGTCTTGAAACAGCAAAGCACTCTAACTTCAAAAGGGAGTATTAGATCAGAAGTATATTAAATTCTCTACAAAAGCCCATTTAGAATCAGAAATGAACAAAACTGGCTGCCAAGAAAATGTCTAACCCAGGCCCATGCTACAGCAGGGGTAGTTTGGATTTTCCTGATCCTAGCAAACATTTACCCAACCATCTTGAAAGACAGTACATGACAGAGCTCCAAGCTTCCAGAGTAACTTGTTCAGGTATTTAAGTCTCCATCCACTATTTCAACAGCAGATTTAAATTTCCCATCTAAATTAAGCCTTAGTGACAAAACCCCCAACTGAATGCTATCTTGTTTCCAGCTACCTTATACAGGAAAAAATCCACAACTTTGCAGCCCTCTTCAGGTGTTCTCTTCCATTATTTTAATATCCCCACTTAGTCAGGTGGAGACAAGCAGAAATATAAGTTTGGAAGGTATGACCTATCAAAAACTTGTGCTTTTCTTAAAAGTCTTGTCACTGAACTGGGTAAACGATTCCACAGAACTTCTCAACAGCACCAAAGGGACTAGTATAATTACTCTGAGGTCCTGTGTATCACACTGCAATAAGGAAAGTGTGTTTCTTGCAAGTGGCACACAGAAAGAAAAAAAACAAGCCAAAACAAAAACATACAATCATAGGATCAAACTGTTTCAAATAAAGCTTTCCCTGCAGTCTTACTGTTTAGCAATGTTATTCTCTGCTGTACTAGGTCTGGCTGGAATGGAGTTAATTTTCTTCCTAGCAGTCCATGTGGTGAAATGTTTTGGATTTGTGACCAAAACAGTGTTGATAACACACCAATATTTTAGCTATTTCTGAGCAGTGCTTACACAACATCAGGATTTCTCCCTTTCTCTCTCTGCCTCTCCCCCAGTAAACAGGTTGTGGATAGACAAAAGGCAGGGAAGGAACAAGCCTGGGACAGCTGACCTCAACTGACCAAAAAATATTCCCTACCATAAAATAGCATTCTCAGCAGTAAAACTGGGGGGCAGTTTTCCAGCGGTTGCCACTGCTCAGGGACTGGCTGGAGGTAAGCAGACTACTCTTGCATCACTCCCCACCTCACCCTTTACTTATTAAGCTGCCTTTTACTCTACCCATGAGTTTTCTTACTTTTGCCCTTGCAATTCTCTCCCCCATCCTACTGGAGGGACAGTGAGCAAACAGCTACTTCGCAGCCTGCTGGGGTTAATCCACAACACCTGCTGAAGTACAGGTACACTCGATCTTTCCTCCCCCAAAATAACAGTATTTAGTCCAGGTTTTCATCAATTCTGGCATTTGTCCAGCTCAAAGAAGCATGTTGTGTTCTAATTCCCTACATTAAAAGTTTCCTTTCGTGGAGTGTACCGACATCCAGGAATACCTTGGTCTCCAGTAGGCCATCATTTTGCGTTTCCTCCCTGCACACCTCTACCTACAATTCTGTTTCTCACATTCCTTAGTTATGTTGATTCTTTTTTAATTAATCACATTACTGGATTATTTTCCAGTTTTCCATATTAAGTGCTAAGATTGAAAGATAACTGCTAGTGGCTCAAGAATTGTTTTAGCTACTAAGTTCTGCACAGCACGTTTCAAGTCTGACTGCTTCTACATATACCCGTCCCAAATCACCTTACTTACTTATTTTTCAGTTTACTTTTATGCTCTAATTCCAATTAGGAATCTAGTTAGAAAACTGGAGAAACCACAGCACTGCACAGTTCAGTCTCTTTGCTTTCATCTAGCTTACCTTTTTCACTATGTATTGCTCTTACAGTTTCATTCACTTTTTCTTTTATAGCAAGTATCTGATCTGACTTAAGTCCCTCAACTGTTAGTATTCAAAACTATCAACAACACTGTCAAGTGAAATCATGTGAAAGAGCAGACAGGACAATACAGCATGTAACACTTGGCACAAAAGTGAAAGTATCCAACTGAGTACACAACTACCTAGCGTTAGCTGGTTTTTAGAAAAATCTCTTTATTACTGATAGCGGGACAAAAATATAAGCTATCAACTGTAAAAAACTGTATTTTTTGCATTAAAATATATGCCAATTCAGTACACAGTGAAAAATAACACTATCAAAACTATGGATCACAGCCATTGAGAGAAGCGGCTGTGCTGCACCATTTCCTTAAATGCACATTCCACAGCAATAGCTCAGTCATCTGCCCCAGTACAGGTGGTAATGTCTTAAAATTGGGTTTAAAAATCATTGAAAAGAAACAAAACAAGTACCCTAGTGTCCAAATACAGTATCAGTCTAGACTACGCTTCTAAGAGTCATCTTGCAGTTACTACCCAAAAGCCTCCAGTGTAGGCTTGAACCAGCATGCAACCACTCTTCAAAAGACCAAAGTAAACTGGGCTAGGTAAGATTAATATCCCACACTGACTGTGTCAGACAGGGCTGCCTCTGAAAGGACTTGAACTAGACTCAATAACCAATACGGTTCCTTTGAGTAATACATTCCAAGCAGCTGACATGCATCCAGTTTCCCTGTATTACCACAACAGGATAGGTTTCATGCAGTGAAGTCATAAAATATGCATGGCACCTCTACTGGATTTCCCATTATGTAAAAATAGCCCAAATTCAGTCTCAGCCCTCTACATCATCTTAAAAACTGGGTACAACAAACAAGGCAGAGCTCCTTTTTCACTGCGTAGAACTAAAAACTCAGTGACTCACACTGTGGGGTAGTCTCAAAGAGTTTAACTCTGTCACCTAACCGTAACATTTTCCACATAACAGAAATATCATTATTATAAAAAAATCTGTTGAAATATATGTCCTTTGTAAATTTAAAGAGAACTATGGCAGTAAGAAATAGTTACAAGGACTGCTATTCATCTGAGAGAATTTCAAAAGCTCTGGTATTTTAGGCAAGACTAAAAATACTCAACTGCTAAATGGAAATCACATGTAATACCTGCAGGTCTGGCCTAATCTCTCTTCCCCTCTCCTCTTTTCTGGCTAAGGCCAAGCATCAGGGGCGTTTTGAATACCTGTAATTCCTAGAAAAAGCAACCTCCCTAAGAAAACCGGATTTTTAAGCTACACATTTTGTACTGTCACAGGGAACAAAGCACAAGTGCACCCACCTGCTTTTCTGCATGGTCTGCAGGCCAGCCTTGAACATGCTTTATAAGGTTTTCATTGAAGTGTGCTGCTAGCGTAGGTGTTAATGAACAAGTGGGTCGTACAGATGTATTCTGCGGTGCAGGTGCTGAATTTGATGCACTGGTGCTAGAGGTATGATTTGGACCTGGTGATGGGCTTCTCTGAGTACTAGAAGAATTAAAAAAAAAAAAAGTGAGCATTAAAAATACATATGTAAACCTATAAACACTTAAAATTCATTGCTTCCAGCCACAAAAACACATACAGCATTTAAACCACAAGTAAGTATTTCTGGTAGCCCAAACCTGTGTTAGTCTTCCACAAACAACCTACCTGCATGGGAAGTGTTTGAGTGCTACAATACAACAGGGGCTGTTTGCTTGTACAGGGGTTGCCTTCTTAAGAATCCCATCTCTTTGTATGACTCACTAATCTACAAGAACTCTCGTACTCCTAATTTGCAAATACTCATCCTCCAACTTACACTTGGATGGTAAACTCTCTTGGTGAAGTATGGGTTTTTTGTTTCACTTTATCACTTCTCTCAATAAAGCTATGATGTACAACTGAACAGCTAGCATTAAGCCAAATAAGCTACAGAAGTTCCCCCAAAATATGCAAAAAATCACTGATACTTAATTTTACTTTCCCTGTGTCCAGAAACCCACATATCAGGGCCAGCAGTAACATCACATTTTCACACTGCATGCACCCAACCACATCCGACACAACTGTCAGAGCTGTAGCTGCACAATTCTGCTACATGTCAAGAATTCATAGCTGTTCTCAAACTTCTATACTATCAGCAATAGAAAACTCCACAGTTAACTTTCCCCAGCATCAAAAGAGCTATTTGGTGTATCACTGTCTTCAAAGGATAAGAATGTGGGGGTTTCTCTCCTCCTTGTAAACACTGCCATCTAGATGATATGATCTTCTAGGAAACTGGAACTGCACTGGGAGGAATATATAACCCATAGTGGGGAAGCTTAGAAACTGATGTTTCAGCACATGACCTTTGCTGCTTTTCCATCCCTTGCAAATCAGGGCCTCTACGCTCCTACTTCCTTTTTTCAGCACTTGTCCAATCACACCCCCTTCCCCCCCCCCTCCCCCCGAAAGGGGCTCTATTTTTCTAACTCGCTAAGAAGGGGTAGAAGCAGCACTGATTATCCATGTGAACAAAGACAGGTCAGGATGAAAATTATGCCCTCCCCTCTCCACCCATGTAAGGGAAGACAAAGGAAGCAATAATCTTGAACAGGAGACAAGAACATCACTAGTATCCTGTGATGGTACCTCACAGTTAGGATGCTCTTTGACACTACATAGACTGAGAAATAGTAATATTACCTAAGTATGTAGCATTTACTTGTAAGATTATGTTTACAATCACTCTTCCACTGGGAGCAGCTTTTTAACACAGGCCATAATTTCAGTCTATTTCTTAGAACTTTCTTACTACTTGCTTACAAGTGATACAAAGTAATACGAACTAAAAACAAATTTGAGAGGAATCTTAATTCAGCACCTAACCTACCCCCTTGAGGACTGAAAACATCCTAGCATAATGCAACTATCTTTATAGTCCAATGCCGAGCCATTTATCCTCATCACTCACAGCTACAAAATATTACAGCAGGTTTCAAAACAAACAGCCAACAAATTAGGTACAGCACACTGCTCTGCAGCAAAGACTTTAATCCCATTCCTTTCAGTATCCCTAAACTTGTTTAAAGCCTTATAATATTTAAAAAAAATACACAATTTTTTTAGCAGGCAGCTTTATTAGAGCTGTATACATAATTTTCCCTTGATTTCAGGCAGAACTTTCAAAAGGAATATATGATGTAATGAGGAGTAGGGAAGGAAAGCATTCTTTGGTTTTTGGTTTTGTGCTCCAAGTTCTCTTTGTTAATTGGCCCAACTACTTCAAAACCACTTACAAGAGCAAACACTTCACTGTAAAAACGTTTCGCTGATTAAGAAAAAAAAGGCATTTAGATTTTGTCAATATGCTAGAAGGTAGGCTGCTTTCCTAAGGACCTGAACGGACACACAGAAGCCAAGTTCAAGAAAGGCAAACAGCACAGGCTGAGCAGGTAGAAAGCAGCTTTGCACAAAAGGACCTGAAGATCCTGGCAGACGAGTTAATGCAAGTCAGCAATGTATCCCCATGGCAAAGCAGGCCAAGCACATGCTGGGCTGTACTAGCAAGAGTGTGGTTGAAGAAAACACTTTCTCTCTTCCCTTCAGAGCTTGAGATCCACAGTACCTGAAGCACTGTGCAGTGGGGAGCCCAAAACCATACTAGAATTAAACTGCTACACCAGTGGAATCCAGGAGAGGACCACACAGATAACTATCAGGCTGAAGAATATGCTGTATCAGGAGAAGCTAAAAGTTTATTCAGCCTGGATAAAAGAAGGCTGAGGGAAGGGCACTGAAGGATCTTCTTATTTTTTTAACAACCTATGGGGCAAGCAGACAGCCAGGTTATTTTCAGAGAAGCACAGTGACGGGACAACACGTAGAGACACCAGCTGCAACACAGGAAACTCTTAATTACATGGAAGGAAAAAAACATTTCAGCATAAGGGTAGCCAAACAGAAGAAGCTGCTCACAGATATTAAAAAAAAAAAGTCACCTGAACAATGCCCTTAGCAATTCAAACCTTGAGTCCTACTTTGAGTTGGGACTCGGACTAGATCACAACTAAGAGTCCCTTTCAACCTAAATTATTCTCTATGTATTCATGCAGGATCAGCATACTGATGGTGCAGAGAAAGCCTAAATTAATATTAACTAAGCAGAACTGAGGCATCACCTTCAATGTTTATTTACCCCTTAGCTCTAATAGGATCAAAGTTCCCCTATGACTTGCCTCCGCTCTCTTTATCAACCTGGCTTTTCAGACTCCACCAGTAAAAATCACTCTTAACACATCAGAAACATTTCAGGAAAATAAAATCTGTGGCTTTCATAAAAAAAAAAAAAAGGTTGTATCTTAATTATGAATAAAATGCACTGTCACAAAATATCCTAGCACCTCTGTGTCAGCAGCAGGGGGAGCTACGAATGCAGCAATGATAGGAACTATTCCTACGGGTTTTTTTAAATGGTTCAATAAAGCTGAACTGCTGGGTAAGTTAAAAATTGACTATGCCACAGGCCTCAAAAACTTCCAGAGAGGCAAACACCATCTGTACAAGAGTATGAGAGCAGGATGGCTCTGAAATACACTACTACAAACTACAAAATCTTACAGCCTACAAAAAACACCCACACACCTCCTCCCTCCAGAAGTTTAGCATTTTCTAAGGTAGAGGAAAAAATATCCCCAGTCTTTTCTGGAAATAAAGAGAACTATCAACCTGATGAAAGTATTAATTATGGAAGCACTCATTTAATTCAATTTTAAAGCAGCCATAACACATTGCATGTCTTTGCAATCATCTCTTACAAAAAGACTTACTGTATTGCCTACGCTGTATTCATTTCCTAATTCACATGACCAAAATGTTTACAACTTTAAAGTTTATCAATAGCTATTGATATATTTCTTAGACAATGCTTCCTCCCAAACAAGTTAAAGTTTATTTTAGCTCCATTCACTTAAAGTTTTTAATAACAGTAAAAGCAAAGGAAATCTAGTTGTGATTAACTCTGTATATAAGCTGTAGAAAAATGCAACTTTAATTCATAAAGCCTCTATTTGGACCCTCTGTCCATAGTTCAGGTTACCAAGTTGTTCATTTCTACAAAAAAGTAAAGGGAGTTAGCCCCAAGAGCAGTCCCTCATCCAACTGACTGCTTTCACCTACAAAGGAGTAACCTGTTTTCTATCAATTCAGAAATACCATCCAGACTCAGGAAATCTTTTGCAGATAAGTAAATCTACATCTGATCTGGCCCATTTTCATTCAACTCCACTACACTGAACAGACCAAAATACCAGTTGCACAGGTTATTCCAAACCACCTGTTTCCTCATCTTCTATTTTTTTTTCAAATAAGACACTTCCAAAAGAGAGAGAAATGCATGAACTAGTGATGCACAACATGCCACAGTTACAAACATGGAACTATTTGAAAGATACAGGATACTAAACAATATGGCCACAGTGTCTTTGATACTGGCCTTCACACTCTTTATTTGTGCACTACCTCTTCCTCAAATATGTGGTACCTGCATGACCCCTCTACTTCAGCAGTATAGATGCTGGGACAAACGCAGCTTCCCTTCTCCAGCAAAATGCTGATGCCATGGGGAGCAATGGCTTGCAAGAGGGCCAGTGGATCCCTAAGGCAACTCAATGTGGATAATGGTTATGACAGAGTAGGAAGCCCTGTAACCTGAAGTGAGGGTTGAGTATGGATCAGCAAGTCAAATGTCCACCAGCATCACTTCACACAGACTCCAGGCTATACCGAACATTTCCAAGAATCAGACTACCTTCCTTAGCAAGATTTCCTATGGGGAAAAGGTGATCAGTAAAGGACAAAAAGGTCTGTGACCGAGAGCTGTTCCCCAAAACCTCACTGTTCCTTATAAAAGTCTAATGCCCTTATTAGAAATGTTTACACGCTTCTGTTAAGCTGAACATCACAGTGTCTCCATGAACCCAGGACATGGAGTAAATCAGAGTTAAAGCATTTAATGCTTTATAAAATGCTTTTCATAACTGCATAGAAAGTAACAAAACCTCTAAACTCAGAAATCACAATACACTGAATCACTTGCAAAACTGACCAGAACAGCAGGCAGAAACAGGAATTCTGTTTTGATTCTGTGAACGGAACTTTAATGGTGGTCCTCCAACAGCAGATTAGCTCTGGCAGATACCACATTAGCTCTGTTAACAAAGGTACTTAGCTGCATCATCTAAATCATATGTTTAATAGGCCAAAGAACCCACAAATTGCAATGAATATAACACACACTGGATCCAGAGGAAAAAAGGAGTATTTCAATATACCTTGAGCGCTGAAGACTTCGTGGAGAAGCAGGCTCATGACCTGCCTGCTTGTCAGCTATTACCGGCTGCTGAGGTGCTACCTGTGAAGCTGGTCCTTGTTTAACACCTGGAGTAGCAACCTGGAAAGTTCAGAAATTCATTAGATTATCTCCACAATAAACACCAAGTGTAAGAGCCAAAGGAAAACACAGAAATCACAAGTTACAAGTCCAATGGGGCTTTTGCTATGAGGTCTTCTGTTGACAGAATTTTTATACTCTTCATACAGTGGTTGTTTTTTTTTAATACATCTCCTCTAGTTCACAGCTGTGATAGCTTTTCTTACAACAACAGAAAGAGTCCTTAACAGACATAACAGAAGCAAATTTAGATCCATCTGACTTGTCAAAATATTGCAAACTTACTAGGTAAAATAGTTAAATTCAACTTCATTTTTAACCATATCTTCCATGTAAGCACTAAGCTCATTTTCAACCTCAGAAGAACTGTCATTATCCAAAGAAAAATTTTCACTTAAAAAGTTTAAAGTTCCCTGCTTGAAAACATATTACATAATGCCAAGAGCAGAATCACTGAACCATAGAATAGTTAGGGTTGGAAAGGACCTTCAGATCATGTACTGCCAACCCCCCTGCCATGGGCAGGAACACCTCACACTAAACCATGTTGGGTCCTAACTGTATTCTAACATCTCTATCAGAAAAGGAGAAAAACCTAAAGCATACTTACCAGTTTGCTATTCTCCCTTTTCAACTGTTCTGCCAGTTCTGAACTAATGCATGACTAATAAAATAAAAAGTAGCCTTTTCACCAAGGGAAAAGGCACCAGTAGCTTTTTTTTTTCCTTTGGTAGGACACATTCACATTGAAGACACTGATTCACCAGCAGCAAGATATGGTCTTTTTAATGTGATTCTTGAACTACAATAGGATGAAAAGTGTGGAATACAATAGCGTCTAAATTACTGTAAGTGGAGTTCAAGAGATACTTTTTGCTCTCCATAATCTGCTTACCTCTGTCCCTTCTTAAGTACACACAAAAGAGGAAGCAGCTCCAATATTTATCCCTCACTCTGGAAAAATCAAGTGATTAATTTTAAGAAAGAGGGAGAGAAACAAAACGGGCTCTAGAGATCCATAAGGAGAACAACAATTATCAGGCACCCTGCCTGGCATTTGTTGACATAAAGCTGGTGTAGGTTACTAACCAGTGGCCATTTGAACCTCCAGAAATTCTCTCATTTTCAGAAAAAGACTCCTGTAAAACAAATCCCAACAGGCAAGCCAGACAGTATCCGCTAAAGCAAACTCAAGACACAACTTTGCTTATTTAAATATACAGAAAAATCTTGAACCTAAGAGGAAAAGCCACCTTTTAAAATCTTCCCCAAAAGCAAAAAAAGAAAAAAAAAGGCAAGAGAAAATAAAATAAGACCACTTACTGTGTTGAAATCTAAAGGATTATACAGTTGGGGGCAGGGCAAAATAGTAATTCATAAATTAATTTATGAAAAAAAAACCACAAAGCAAAAAAACCCACCCAAAGTATCTTTATGAAATGTATGACATGAACTTTTCTATTAAATGCCACAATTTTGCTCACCCTGTTAACAGACATAACTATGGAGGCTGTACAAACAGAAGAAACAATTTCAAAAGCAAAGTCCATCATAGATAACACATCCAAACTGGAAAACTAACTAGCCCCCTGGCTGGTAAAAATAAAACCAAACACAGATTATAAAGAAAAACTGGGATTTGCAAGATAAATGATCCACAAAACCTCTGAACTATTCCCTAATTTCCAAGTGTTTCAAAAAGGTTAAGCGAGTGTACAAAGAACCAAAAAATAGGAAGGGCAAAATAAAAATAATTCCACAAGCTATGTTCTCACCAAGTTTGACAGGTGTGCGTAACGTGCTTTACACGGTTACAGTGCAGAAATTCAGAACAGTTTCTAACCACACAACACAGGCACAGCTGAACAGCAAAATGTGAAGCCTAGGATCCTGAAGCCTGTGATACCTGAGCTGCCATGTGCACACAGCACACCTCTACACAGACATACCAGCTTCAGTTCAGAAACATTAGAGGCATGTTCATGCAACCCTAAGTAAGAGGTCCTGCTGTGCAAATGGTACTACACTGCTCCCAGAGTTAGCCCAGGTATCCGTGTATCTGGCACTGGGCTCTGCTTGCATGATGCCAGTTCAGCTTTGTCTACACCTGCTGCATAGAAGCACCATAAGTCAATGACCTTGTGCTCTGAGACCAATTGTGTTCTGGCACAGCACCACTTCTTGATTATGCATAATTTACCTCAGACTCTTAGAACTGGATAATATAGCCTGACTGACATATCCAAAGCAACACTAAACCAGGCATGCTCACATCCAAGCTAGCACCACCTGAATTCTCATCTCAATCGCATTTTACAGAATTGGATTATGTGAATACTGGACGTACCCAGAAAATAGAAAGCTTTTATGGTTATATTCTAGTGTAGTAAGAGTTAACTTCCTGACAGAGCGATAAGAATACAAAACTTGCCAGTACATGTAACAACGCACAATAGTTCCTCACGATTAATAGCATTCTGAAGCAAAGGCATTATAGTTTAGAATGAGTAACTCAGAAATTTACTACACTTAACACTTTGATTGCAAGCACACTGTAAGTGCTTCAAAAATGAACCAGATGTGCAATCTTACCCCACTGTGGTACAATCTTAAGGAAGGATGGATTAAAATACAGTAATTTCAGAAGGTGTCACAGTAAGCTCATCAAAATATAGATGTCACCACTTTCAGAAGAACTTCTATATAGGTATCAATAAAGCATACAATACCCTACTTTGAAAAGGCTGGAGGTGAAATCCTGCATGCCAAGTCACTAACTACAGGCGATCACAGAACCCTGCATGTAAGTGGAGATTCTCTTATCAGGCAGATCAAAAAAATAACCAATACGCTTTTTTGTTCATTTTTTAGGAGTGTCAGCATTGCTGCACTTACGACCTGCATTAAATTCAGATCAACTCTTTTCTAAGCCATATTTAGCCCTCAAGTTTTTTGCTTCGACTGAAAACCTGAGGGAAGATACATTCAATGACAGTCAGCCTACCAAGACAGACTGGCCCCACTTAAAGGCTTGGCTTGCCATCGCTTTCTCTTATGGCACAGCTTACTACCATGACACCTACTTCATAGGAATAACACCAGCCTTTATACTGGGTGAAAGGCAGTGCGTTCAAGTCTGTTTGCACACTTGTAGGAAGACATCTGTAGCAAGCTGATAAATACTAAAGCAGTTAAGTTTGTAAAACAAGGATAAATGTTTTTGCCATGATTGTAATGTAGTTGACAATCACAACTTTATTTTCAAAGCGGAAATAGATCTCTGGGCTGTAGAGACCAAAACAAATCAACTTCCAGTTACTAACAGTAAAAAACTTAGTAAGATTTCTCCCATCTTTGTTTCAAGTCTATTGATTCTACTCATCAACCTATTTGATAATTTCATTCCTTGTCACCTAGCTATGGGATGTGATTCAGGATGCGCTCCAAGGTCAGAAACAAAAGACAACTAGCAGGATTAATACACACATGAGGCTTTCACAGTTCACCATACTATTGCCAGTCACAACAAACTGATATCAGAGGTATCAAGCAGAAAATTTATAGAGAGATGCCTGAGCTAAGCAGAGAGGGGTGCTGGTATGCGTGTGTGGAGTGCAGAACAGGAACTTGAACGAAGAGACAGACAGGCTCTCATTGCATGCAAGCAGCAGACCTCTAGGAGAGGTCCAAATGGAACTCCCTAATGAATCTCTATTTTTCACAGCCAGAACAACACTGTAACTGCTAAATTTTTGTTTCTTACCTAAAAGGCACAGGAGTCTTATGCCTGGCAGCTCTACCCATCACAACAAAACTATCTTGAACATGAAAGGTTGCTTTCCACCAGAGGGTGCAAACCCATAGCTCTGCCTTCAGTCCTCTTTAGTAAGAAAATACTCCTTCCTAACAGGTCCTTGAACCCAGAATCTCTTACCACCCTTACTCTACAATATGAACCACAAGCCTTCAACTAAAAAGAAAACCTTTAAGGGGAAGACCATCTTGAGTGCCTCTAATTACATCTATTTTCCCCATCTGTGCACAGCAAAACAGAATCTCTGATCTGCTGGACAGACAAAATCAATCTGTCTCAGCTTCAACTCTATTTATTACTCAATTTCACCATTTATAGGATATGAAATACTGAGCTCAGATTCTACAGAAGACAGTCTACCTCTGAAGAGTGACCTGCTAGAGGGATCACCCCAAACACAAACACAAACACACATGAGTAAAAAAAAAAAAAAGACAACATTTTCTACTTTATGTTTTCTACTTCATCCTTAGGAAGAACCTTATGAGCTTATTTGTTAGTTTCAATTAATGTTTCCTTGTCACTGATCCCATTACGTAATTCTGAATGAATAGAGGTGAAGGGGCAGGAAGGGAAAGGGACATAATATTACTGAGCTTGTGAACACCTAGAACATTTCCAAAACAAATTTGAGACTACATCAAGTCAACTTCTCTAAGAATTTCTCTCCCATTCTAAAAACCTTTTATTGGCTAATGTCTAGGGTACTGCATCAGCTGTTGCCTTTGGAGTTTTTGTTTTCATTCAAGTATGTTAAAATATTGATCTTTTGGTAGTATTTCCAGACAGCATCTGAAGCAAGCACAGTATTTTTAAGAACAGATGAGTGAACTAAAATTGCATACTAGAACCGTATGGCAAAAATACAGCCTAGTAGTTGTTTCCAGTTGTTTCTGGTTATACTGGGAAAGATAGCATGCGTATTATATCATCCTATATATAACTGCCAGCACATGGATATATAGCAGCAATACTTATTACTTATAATGGTTTCTTACTACAGTATGATATGAAAGGAGCTTACCTTCTGCTGTGATGATACCGGTGGCGTAGTCATCAAAGGTTTAAGTGGAACAGTGTTAGTCTGAGGGGTGCTTATTCTTGGAGATACGTATGATCTTGGTGATGAGGCATCAGACGTTAAAGACATTGGAGACTGATTAGATGGCTGAGCTGCAAAGAAAAAAAGAAAGATTCTTTTTAATAAAGCCATATCCTATCTTAAATGTGAATTAGATTTTCTTTTGGTACTTTGGAGTATGCTGCATTACATAATACACAAACATATTCACCTTGAGACTGCTGGGGGGTGAACGATTGGAACTATCAAATGTTCATCAACAATCCTAACTTAAGAATTGTATTTTCCCCAAATGCTCCCCTTATAAAACTTGAGGGGAGGGAGGAAGAGAAAAAGCTATTATGAGATACTTTTTTTACACAGGAAAAGCCTGAATTAGTTTAATTTGTGATTCCTATTTTAGAGTGTTCAACCCAATTTAACCAAAAGAATGCATGAATAGTTTATCTAGAAACCTACTCCTCCATTCTAGTCACTACCAACAATCCCCTGCCCATGTTTTAATTACTGGTTAAAATGAGCATAATACTGCTTACCTACTCAATAGCATGACTGCATTTGTTGTTTTGGTTTAAGTTTCTAGCTTTATTATGTTACAAACTGGAATTTATTGAAGACACTTGAAGGAATAATCTTGCATGGAAGCTGAAAAATACTATTTACATAAGACTGCACAAAACTCCCCACCAGAGAGAATAAACTTTCTTTTACAAACTTATGGCCTCCCGCAAGAGTCACAGTTGCACAGTATTACAAGTAGGGTGTTGAACCAAGGAAAAGTTGTGGTTCATACTGGACATTAATTAAGGTCCAAAATAAGTTGAGAGGGTCTCACGCACATTTCACATTACTCACATAGTTAGGTAACATATAAAGAAAATCACAGAATCATAGAACAGCTAGGGTTGGAAAGGACCTTAAGATCATCTCGTTCCAACCCCCCTGGCATGGGCAGGGACACCTCACACTAAACCATATCACCCAAAGCCTCGTCCAAACTGGTCGTGAACACTGCCAGGAAAAATGCCAAAAGGCGAGACAGAGAAGCACAATTATGTAGTGGCACGTCAGATTCCTGCTCCCCAAGTAACAATTTCTTATCCTATCTTTGGAAAAAGAAGTCATTTGACATCTCCCACACCAGGTGGCCACAGATAACAGGGGACAGCTTTTCCAAGTTTCAGCTGTACTGGCCTTTAAAAAATGCAATGCAACAATTATACATAAGTGAAAAGAAGACTGAATACCTTGCGTAGACAGTTGTGCAGCTTGAGAAATTAGGGAAGTGATATTGAAAGCGGATGGTCCAGCAGTAAGAATTTTATGGAGTATAGACTGCAGAGAGGCTTGTGTCACAGCTGCTGTTAGAACTAAAAACAAACATTCTGTTTTACTGACAATTCTATAACATCACTTTAAACTGTTCAAACTGGCTAAATACACATTATGCCTCATTTTCTTCCCGATTTTGTTACAGCAATCCACAAGAGACCAAAAAGCCACCTGAACTATTTTTCAATTACTTGAATTTAACCCACAAATGCTTGGCATGTCTAACCAAGTCCTTTATTTAGTAGTTATATCTTTGAGACATACACTAAAAGAATTATTTTAGAAAAGAACTTTAACTGTTCAGCTTGACTTTATGGACCAATAGTAATTTTTGTAAACATGAACATTTGTGTAATTTGTTATTGCAGTAAGTAGAATGTGTGGAGTTTTTTATTTTAAACTGCAACGATAAATAAATTTTAAAAAGGAAAAAAAGCAGTAACACATTAACTCACTATAAGGGATGGGGGGGGGGGAATGACAGGGAAGAAGACTTCCTGTTCAAGGAAAAAGACCTTTCAAGTTCAAAATCCAGACACTAGGTGTTTCTTCTTAAAAAAGAAACAAACGCAAAAAAAACCCACCCAAACTCAAACTTATTTGTTCCGGGTTCAGCTGTCCCATCATTATCTGTCCATCTTGTTCTACCGCTACCCTCCTTCTCCTTTTCCCCCAGTAAAAAATCAGTAATTTTCAACCGTTTTAAAACTGCACTACACAGGAGGACCATCTTCCAGTACGAGCTGATGAGACCCAGTTTCTGAACTAATCTTCTCAAAAAGAAGATAAAGGCTCTGTGAGATACTTCCTGAACACACACTACCCAAGCACAAGTCTGAAAAAACTGACTCACCAGGCACAAACACAGAGTAACTCTGTATCACGTGCACAGCAAGGGCTTTTCTGCTGCCCAAGGTAAAGTCACTCTGCTCACATGGACCTGCCAGCCAGGCCCTCAAGCCATCAGAACAATACCAAACGCTCTTACTCAGAGACAGATGCAGCTGCTGTTCAGTTATGCCAATGATACTCTTACTTTTTTTACACCAACCTTGTGCACTACAGTTTTAAAAGGTTTGCCCTGCACAGGAAGAAACAATAACCTACTCACCTACTAGTACTGAATAAAGCCATAATATTTGCTGATTAAAAGGAAGACAAATAGCAGTTTTTCCTTGCAAATAATCATAACATACATAATAGTTAGATTTTACTACTTCGACTTTCATGGTTTACACTTTTAAGAAGTTAATAACTCTGGGCACTCCATGTAAATGTTTTGCTTCCTATTTAAATCTGTGATCAAAGAGTACACAAGTTCCAAGAAGCAAACATAAAAATCCCACGCCAGTTTCTTCATCAGTAACCCGCCACATCCAGACACATTTAGATAAAACTACATTCCAAATGCATCAGCTCTTGCCTGTTCTTGCAATGAAAGGCACTATAACTAGTTATAAACTTTCTTGCAAAAAACTAGGCCAATGTGACAAAAATCTAAGGGATACACCAATCACATACACAAAATCTAACTTGCTAGCAAACTTACTGATGTGCTACCTTTACTCAGAGAGGCTAAAATGTACTAAAGAAAAAAAGTTGATAGGCAACAAGATTTAAGAACCCCTAAAAATTTCAGCATTCGCACACAAGCATTATTAGAATAGCAGCATAAACTACAGGAGACAAAGAACACTGCATGGAACAAAAGAACAAAAAACTCTAACTAAATTTTGTGCAACAGATGAATGCTGATACAGCAATTAAGTTACCAGTCTCAGACTGCTCCCATACATCAGCACTTACGGCTTAATACCCTTAAATGTTACTGGGCTCATTTAAAAAGGTTTAACAGAACAAAAACCAGTGACAATCCCCAATTTATCTACGGATTCATTTTTCACTTTTCATTTAAAGTAAAGCTTGCATTTACTACAGTTTAGTATCCAGTAATACACTTGTGTATAAGGGCCAACATCAGCTTTAAAGATTCCTTACCTTCATTGATTTTGGATATATCTACGCTAGAATTATTAAGCTGCAATGTGGCTTGAAGAGCAGGCAGCAGCTGTCGAAGGAGATTTGGGTCCTGAAGTAACGGAGGAATTGGAGATTGCGGGACAGGTGAGACAGGAACTGTAGGAGCAGATGAAGCAGGCGCAGAAGTTGGATTCAGTCCAGAAGCAGAAGATGTAGAAGGAGTTGTGCAAGAATGGGATACAGACTTGTCCACAGATGCAGACTCTGAACAGAAGACAGACAGTAATTTTCATTTTCCCCAATATAAGCTGGCAACTTCTCACTAGTATAATATTCGTATTAAATTCAGAAGATCAAATACTTCACTATTATTACAAGGAAAAAAAAAAACCAAGCCCACATTAATATAACAAAAATCGAAGATATTCTGTACCTAGTGTAATTTACACTATTGAACCTAACATTTATTAGGAACACACACACAATTTTCCACTTTAAGATACTGGACTGAAAACTGCCAGTGTAAGAAATCGAATTCGCCCCCCCAAATTTAGAACAAATGTGGGACAAAAATTCTATAAACATAAACCAAGAGCTGTTAACATCCCCACAGCAGAGTGGAAAAACATCTAAAAATGTATCTGCCCATAATTAATTTCAAACCTGTCAGTTTCTCCTGAAGCAGCAAGACTTACATCATTTATTCATTAATTTTATTTTAGCAAATATCAAGACTTCTTATCTAAAGAAATGTTAAGTACTTAAATTCAATTATACCGTATGGCAATTTGTTCTAATTAATGAGTTATTTAATTAAATTTTACTTTCAGTTAACATAAAAGTTGCTCCTCCATTTCAGTACTGTGAGAAATTCCTGCACTGAAAAGTATTTCCACTTACTATAGGAGTACCATCAGTTACTTCAAACATCCTTCCTTCAAGAAGCCTGGACCACTGTGTTTCAATTTTAGCTTCTCCTTCTCTCCCCAACAAACCTTTCAGAGGCCTCTGCCCTGAATTCAGTGAACACTAAGAGCTCTACAGCACCAAACAGGTTGGATGAAGAGTGGAAAGATGGATACAGATCCAAGATCTTACCCTGGATACAAAAATCCAAATGAAAGCTAAAATAACTGGCTGGGAAAGTCTTTTTACTTTAAAGGCATATTTCACACCTTTTGAGTGGTGATAAGGTAAAAAGAGGGTAACTTAGTAAAGAAAAAATGAAAAGTTCTTGTTCTGTTTTACTATGTAAGAATAAAATGCTACAAAATTTCTAAAAGTTTGTTGTCTGAAAGTCTCAACAGCAATTTTTGAGACTAATTTGGAGAAGAACCCTAAAAAAATAAAATAAATTACTCAAGGAAGTATCAATATGTAAATCAAATGAGATTGGAAATCTCAGTGAAAAGAAAGGGGACTTCAGCTTTCATGCAGTTAAAATAGTAACAGCTCATAACAGGTCACAAATACTGGGTAAAAAAGCCTTTTCTAGTCATGTAGCTGAGAAATCTAAACCAAAGAAAAACAATGAAGAATTCAAATTTGACAGCTTGCAAGGATGCATCAGCCAGAACACACAAATATATTTTGATGCATCAGGTAAATTTCTAAAATGCAGTTTTATCTAGTTACAAGCTCCTTGGGACAAGCTATAAAGCAACTTGGTGGTCTGGCCAGAAGCCTTGAAAAGAACTTACGAAGGGACAAGAAATGGTCATCAGTAACATGTGACTAGAACAGATGATTAGGTATTAGCTCCCCCTTAAAAATGTCATTAGTAGTGGTCTTTGTTATAGAAGTATTACATACTGTGGGTTTTAAAGCAAACTTAACACAACTGCAACTCAAGACACATAAAGCAAAGAAGAATCTTATCATACCAAACATGGTAAGTTTAAACTTGGTCCGAATAAAGCCGAGGCATAGAAGAGCAAAGGAACTGGGCACAATGGAGCATGTTAGTACTTACATATACAAGTCGCCTAGCCTACAGTTTTGAGAATCTTAGCACAAAAAAAAAAAAAAAATTCCAAACAGAACCAAAGCCCCCTAATTTCAAAACAAACAAAGCAGAAAACAAAACCAAAACAAAACCAAAACCCAAGCAACTGCCAGCTTAAAAATGGTTAAAAACATATTTAATGCAGTTAGGATTGTCTTTGGAGTTAGACTGAGTTATCTTAAGTAGAGAAGCAACTTAACTACTGTATTATTAATCTACATAAGCAATACCTGATCTTCACACCACCATACCAAACAGCTGGAAGTATTTTTCACCCATGCTGCAGTTTTGAACAGAAAACGAACTTAATCAAACTCAAGCTAACAATGCAGTGAAGAGAAACCTTAAGACCAGTTCAGTTCTGGGTTTTTACTCATTTCTTGAATAAAAGAAATCAAAATATGTCATACAAAACCAGTGAATTCCAAGAGGTCTGTGAAACTACTTCAGCTTGGTTAAGTTTCCCTGCTATAAACATACAAACTGAATTATGTAACAAAACACAGTCCAGATTTCTTTTACACAATATGGAGACACTATTCTGCAGCTGTATTACTGCAGACAAAATCACAGAATCATAGAATAGTTAGGGTTGGGAAGGACCTTAAGATCATCTAGTTCCAACCCCCCTGCCATGGGCAGGCACACCTCACACTAAACCATGCAACCTGCCCTTGAACACTGCCAGGGATGGAGCATTCACAACTTCTTTGGGCAACCCATTTCAGTGCCTCACCACCCTCACAGGAAAGAATTTCTTCCTTATATCCAATCTAAACTTCCCCATCTAAGCTTTAACCCATTACTCCTTGTCCTATCGCTACAGTCCCTAATGAAGAGTCCCTCCCCAGCAGCCTTAGAGGCTCTCTTCAGATACTGGAAGGCTGCTATGAGGTCTCCATGCAGCCTCCTCCAGGCTGAACAGCCCCAACTTTCTCAGCTTGTCTTCATACGGGAGGTGCTCCAGTCCCCTCATCATTCTCGTGGCCCTCCTCTGGACTTGTTCCAACAGTTCCATGTCCTTTTGATGTTGAGGACACCAGAACTGCACACAATACCCCAGGTGAGGTCGCATGAGAGCAGAGGGGCAGGATCACCTCCTCCGACCTGCTGGTCACACTCCTTTTGATGCAGCCCAGGATACGGTTGCCTTTCTGGGCTGCGAGCGCACACTGAAGCCAGCTCATGTTCAGTTTCTCATCGACCAGCACCCCCAAGTCCTTCTCTGCAGGGCTGCTCTGAATCTCTTCTCTGCCCAACCTGTAGCTGTGCCTGGCATTGCTCTGACCCAGGTGCAGGACCTTGCACTTGGCATGGTTAAACTTCATGAGGTTGGCATCAGCCCACCTCACAAGCATGTCAAGGTCCCTCTGGATGCCATTCCTTCCCTCCAGCGTATCAACCGAACCACACAGCTTGGTGTCATCGGCAAACTTGCTGCAGGTGCACTCAATCCCACTGTCCATGTCACTGACAAAGATGTTGAACAAGACCAGTCCCAACACTGATCCCTGAGGGACACCACTCGTTACTGGTCTCCAGCTGGATACTGAGCCATTGAACACAACTCTTTGCGTGCGGCCATCCAGCCAGTTCTTTATCCACCGAGTGGTCCCTCTGTCAAACTGATGTCTCTCTAATTTAGAGACAAGGATGTCGTGTGGGACAGTGTTGAATGCTTTGCACAAGTCCAGGTAGATAACATCAACTGCTCTATCCCTGTCCATCAGTTCCCTAGCTCCATCACAGAAGGCCACCAAATTGGTCAGGCAGGATTTCCCCTTAGTGAAGCCATGTTTTGGCTGTAACCAAGCACCCTGTTGTTTTTCACGTGCCTTCCAGGAGAATCTGCTCTATTTTAAGTATGTGTTAAAATATACCACATTTTCTGTATGATCACCCAGATTAAACACCTAGAGAAAATTACGTGAAAAAAGAACAGTGTTTAATGCTAACATTTCAATCTTTTGAGATGGTTAACATTACAAAACCAACTGTCCAAATGTTGAACACATCTCTATGATCATGACTCTACTACCATCATGACCATCTGTACGCACATCGTATTTTAATTCTTATTTAACATCATAGAAGATACAGAGTACAATGAATGCTCAAGAGCACCACTGCACTTCACAAATTAAATTATTCATAGTAAAATAAAGGGTATAAACCTGTTTCTGACAAAAAAAAAAAGTAAAAAAATATTTGTGGAAATAAAAAAGTATTTCTTGTTTGTATTACGTAGCCTGAATGGGTATTTTCTTCTCTACATGGGAAACTTCTCTGTGATGAAAACAAACATGTTAAAAAACCAGAGACTACAAATTAGTTCTATATAATTACAACTTTCATTACACCTTAATTTAAAACACCCTATCTTACTCCATGGCTCCCAGACTGGACACTGGATTTCACAGAAATAAATCCAAGAAATACTGCCTATAAATCAAAGCTTCTAAATATTTACACATCCATTTTTTTGTATAATACAATTACAAATGTTTAAAACTGGTTTAATTTATGACCCTAGACAGAACTTGCAAGTTTCATCTTTAAAGTTAACACTAGTCAAAACTCAAGATGAATTGCTGTCTCTTAAAAATCCTCAGTTATCACTCACCAGGATGTAAGCATTTCCCCTGCTTTTTCAACAAACAGAAATAGAAACTTCTAATTCCCTTGTCTTCCCTAACTCTCCTTTTCTGATCTGCTTTGAGAGACTATTTCATTGTATGTTTTGCCACACAATTAAATTTACTTTTCAAAATTTAAATACTATTTCCTAGTTTCTAAAAACATTTACTAGGATATTAAAAAGCTGAGAATTATACAGTCCTGTACTTCTTAAACACCTTTGAAGCCTCAGCCATCATGAAACAGTCAAAATGAACACAGTATACTGAGAAAAGTTACATATATTTACAAATCTAAGTCCTTTAGCTTTATAACTCCGACACACTGGTCTGTACGCCTTTGCCAACACAAATTCATGTTCCTTAACAAGCTAGCTACAGTATTACTACAAAATAAAGCTTTGGATTACACAGCAGTCGTTCATAAACCTAATCTGAACCATTAATACATCAAGCATGGGTGATTTTTGAACCTACAACTGGAATCTTACAAAAAGAAAATGAAAATTACAGGGCAACTCTGCAGCCTCCTCACTGCCAACACCAGTTTCCATACAGATGTTATGCAAGTGACTCTTAAACCTCACATAAAATTTCAGTTATTATCATGAAAGTCCCACGGAAAGCTTTTGTAATAATTTTTAAAAATAATATTAAAAGCAAAAGCATAACAGCCCACTGCGATATTCTGAACTGCTGAAAACTTTGTTCATTAAAATTTATGTTTTAGTTTTTCCTCAAAAAAAAGATAATTGAAAATTTGCTATTTTTTAGACTATTTTTTGTGATTTTGAAAATTACTTTGCACCATAAGCTAAGCACACCGAAGTTTCAAATTCTGGAGTTTTTAAGAAAACTTCTAAAAAAATTCCGTTCACTTTGTTGTAACAATAAGCAAATACTGTATATTTCCTGACAAGCATGTAAACAAGCTACATATAAAGCTACAATATAGAACTAAACAAGTTTCTGGACTGCCAACTTTAATCATATGGGAAAAAAAAAAAATGAGCAAGAAAAAACCATCCAAAAAGTAATTAGATGGCAAACAAAACAACTAGACGTGGAGATTAATTTAATGAGGGGGTTTGGAACTGGATGATCTTAAGGTCCTTTCCAACCCTAGCCCATTCTCTGATTCTGTCAGTCTGTAACTATTAATTGGTTTCACATTAAAACAGAGCAGGAAAAAAACTTTTTATAATGAAAATAATTTTTGAAGACCACAATGATTAGGAAAGGGCTTTCTATTCATTACCTGCTCTGCTGGAGTATGACCTGCAATCACATCTTTCAGACAAAAAAGAAGTCCGAGTTATCAGTCAGTATTCTATGACCAGAACCTTTATGACAAAGACGTGTCTTCGCTGAAGGTTTTGCAAAGAGGTATCAGAACTGAAACAAACTGAAGGCTAGTGGTTGCCCCAGAAACATCATGTTAAGTCACAATAATAATGTTACATTCTGTATTTCCTAGCAGTGTGGAATTTTTAATTATAAGGCCAAGTAATCCTTTCAGAAAAAAAAACACAGATCATTTTCTGCAGTCGTGCCACAATGTTCTTCAATTACAACCTAGTAGAAGGCAGCAAACGCTTAGTTTCTCAGAGTTTGAGGCAGTATATTAAAGTGCTGCTGAATCTTCCCATCACCAGTCTCTGCCCCTTATGACAAGAACCTTTGCATCTAAGCTGGTCCACTAATGAACGTCATTCGGAGCAGCAATTCTCAGCCTAGAATGTTACAGTGAAAATGAAGTTATTCAGACTAGGTTTAATGCAGAGGGGTGAAAAAACAAGTTTTTTGACTGTTCAGCTTCTCTGTTTCAACAATGAGCTGTTGACACCAACACTCCTGCACCTCTTGTGCCTCAGTCACCCTGTTCTACCTGCTGGAGTCTTTTCCATACCTGTTCCTACTGCTCCCTTCTCACCCATGGTGTGCCGAATTATTTGGACATGTCAGCGTGACAGAGAAGGCAGGGAGAGGGGAAGAACAAAAAGAGGAAATGCATTTTTTGTGCACTAGCTTCCTTCACAGTCCTTCTGACAACTAAAATACTAGTACTCCCTATGCAATGAGTAGCTTCAAAATGCTGCTATATATACAGCCTGCTCTTATTTTTTCACATAGACGGACAGCTGAGTTAGAAAAGAAAAACCTTTGTTGGAATAATGACATGGAAATTACCCATTACTGTTGACTGGATTATTCTAAATTATCAGTGTGACCCTTTGAGTATTCCAACAGCTATTACTACTGATGGATTTTTTTATGCCATCTAAAACAAAACCAACACATTCAAAGTTCTTCAGAATCAACAATATATTACTCAATCACTTGGATTGTGAGCTTGAGCTGTATCTTTGCTAGCAAGTCATGCATGTGTACTCTCACTGGGTGCTCTCTGTGGGAGGAAAACTGCATTACAAAATTTTCAGAAATTCAATGCCTTATTGCCCCATAACCTTCAACTCTGCTAGCTATGCTGATTGAACAACCACTACCTACAACAGCTAACTGAACTGCCTTACTGTTAAGAATCTCAACACATTAATCTGTGCCTAAGTACCTTAAGTGTACAGTCACCAAGTAAATTCTCTGAGCAGTGACAATCAGATTTACCTTTTTTACATAGTTCAGTTCTGACCTACTATGGACCTTAAGCCAAACTAAAACAGATAAATATTTAAAAGCAGTGCATTTTGCAAACATATTTGGCCAAATGAAACTATGGCAACAACAGTAACTGGGCTCTCAAATATGCTAAATTTATCTATAATAAAGAAAAAAAAAATCCGTATTTTTCTCATTTGGATTACTCCAGTCTTAAACTAAATTTTCATTTTTTCTCTGCTGCCAAAATAAATGTAACAGCAATGCTGAGCAAATAAGTATGAAGTACTGGAAGAAACCTCTAACAGCATCACTAGCACTGGTTTTTCTAACCGCTGTATGACTTGAGTAATATACTTAAAATTGCAAAACTCTGCCAAAGAAGATGCAACTATACAAAGAACAATGTTAATAACTGACTGCAAAAGACTAGCAAGTGTTACAAGAAAACCATATGGGTGAGAAACAGATGACGAAGAAGCTCAGCTGTCACTGACCAACTGTGTCAGCATCGGGGTCACAACCCACCCAGAACTGCACCGGCCAGCTTGCTTTAGAATACTGGTGTACTAGCAAAAGAACTCCTGCCTGATGGGACTTGGGAGGAAATATGTGAGAAGTATCCTACAGACAGTTAGGACAATACAACATTTCTTTCAGTAACTGAATTTGAAATAGGAAAATGTGATGTGCCCTACAGATAAAGCAGCCAAAAGTAGAAAAAGCAACCCCACACTTTACCTGCATAAAGCACTCACAGGGAGCACAAACAGAAGCAGCAGATTCTGACTGGAACATTCAAACCAAAGAGTAGAGGTCAAATAGTTCCCCAGGAACTCTCCACTACTGCCAGCCATTGAGGGCAGAGGACTACTGCTAACAGCTGAGCTATAGTTCAGCCAGGGATTTTATTCAATCTCCTTGTGGGACTACAACATACTCCTGCAGCAAAAGAGATTGAGCTGAAAAAACTGTTGTTGTTTTTTGTGCTTTTTTTTTTGTTGGTTTGTAGTTCATAACTATTACTACATTAAAAAATACACGCTAACAACAGAATTATTAAAACAGTGGTAAATACATGCTGGCATTAAGGCTGCCAGCAATACATTGACAAAAAGCAAGAACTCATTTAGGCAAGGACTACTGCATGTATCAGTCATCTGCACCAAACTATAAGCAAAAACCACAGCTTTACATCTTTTCATAAAGTGAGAGGGATGTCACAGCTAGTGAACAGGAAAAAAAAAAAAGGCCGTTTGCTTTACTATGGAAAAAAAATCCCTTCTCAAACTATTTTCCAATTCTATAAAGATTCCTTTAGAAAACTGTTTGAACCAAATGTCCCACAATGTTTTTTTTTTCTTTTTCATTCTGTATTACAGCTGCAAACAAATACTTGAAAAACTGTGAGCCTATGGTACTACAGGTTCACAGTCACCTCTGGCGAATGAGTAACAGAAGCAAACTGAACCAGCCCAGTATACAGCACTGCTTGTTTCCCTCTTTCAAATTTAGATATGTAAAATGCTACAGAAATTTTACTGGTCGAATTTCTTTACAAAATAAAAAAAAGAAAGTCCAGCATTCACAAAAAAAGAAAGCCAACACAACTGAATATACTCTTTGAATGATCTCTATGATACAAGCTGCACTGGATTTTTCTGGTTCTCTGAGAGTCAAATTCAAGTGAAAACTCACATTTTCTGGAATATTTTAAGCCTAACATTCCCCTATTCTGAGTCTTCAATTACTTACTAGCTTCCTGTAATCTACCCTGTATGAAGCTCAATATCACATTTGCTCACAATGAAGCGGCATGAAACACATCAATGAAGTGTATCACAGGGAATCTATCCATTTAACCCATTTCTACATATGAATACAGAAATTAAGTGATTATTTAATATGGAACCATCCACAGTAACATGGATTCCAAAGTAAGATTTATAGCATCAAGACCACCCTGTGTTATCATTTTCACACAGGGTGTAAAAATGTGTTTATAACCCAAACATATGTTCTCAAATGAATGTCATATGTAAGAAATACTACAGCTCCCTACCAACATTTGCAGCAGTTGTCACAATGAAAAATTCCTTCACTTGCAATAAGATGCAGTTTGCTCAATTTAAGTGGACACAACTAGCAAACATATGTTGTAAAACAAGGAAAGAATATCCAGTTTGAAGTCTAATCACACACTAAACAAGAATCAAGTATGTAACAGAGTTGAGTAATACCAGTTTTCTTTTGAGTATATCTTGAAGATAGTAATGAAAATTGAGGATAAACAAAGGAGAGAACATCTGATGTGCATGTTTTGCACTGTTGTGTTTAAAAACTCCTCAAACTGCATCAAAAAGTAGAAGCTAAACAGAAGCAAGTGACTATGGTATTCAGTACAAGAACCATGCATCAATTAATACTTCTTGCCTTACTGTTCTGAACAGAAAAAGGCTTGCTGAAAGTCTTCTGTTTCTCTGTAGTTTATAGTCAACATTCATGTACAAGGCGATGTAAAATATGCACACAATCTCAAGAAAAACATACAAGGTTTCTTTACATGCACAATTTTCTTACATTTTAGTATTTGTCAATGTATAATATTGTTTGACTATTTTGGATGGCCATGTACACTTATCTCTGGGTAAAAGCTGAACTTCCTTAATAAAGAAAACTGGAAAGCAGAGAAACAAACACAGAGTATAAGACCAGTGTCAGACCAGCGTATTTTCTTGGTTTTAGCACTGTATTACTCTTCTGTAACTAGACAGACTTGCAAATCTCAACAGGTCAAGAATCCCACTTCCAAAAAAAACCCCAAGAACCCACAAAGAAAAAAAACCTAAAAAACAAACCCCAAAACCAAAACAGACAAGTTTATCAAGAATTACTTTCCCCCATTCCAAAGCCTCCATATCAGAATTCTCTTACACTCCAAGAACTCAGCTGTACTAAGATACCATACTACCACTAGTAACAGACATCTCCATTCTGACAACTGTCTTGAGCTCTTCTTCCCTAAAAATGAAGTAAATCCAACTAAAATATGGGCTTTTGAAGGGTCACAAACAATGCACATACAGTCCTGGTCTTCTCTTGATGACTAAATGTTTCTGGTATGTATTATGAAAGAACACAAACTTTCAGCAGCTTTAGAACTCAAGATCCAGTATGTTACAAGAAAAGTAGCTGTTACAAACGTGGAAAACTGTGCTGCTTTCTGGAAGAACTGCACTTGCATTTATTGAAAAGTCTGATAACCCTGACATTCTAAACAGTTCATAAAACATAATGGTCATGTGAAATGACTTTCACATGGTGCAACTACATCTATGTTAAGAACTCAAACGTCAAAGGTTCAAAACAACTTGAGGGAGGACAAAAACGAAAGTGTCCTACTAAAATGTCTCATAATTATAATTTGAAATTATAATTTGCTGAATAAGCCAGTAAAAAGCAAAGACTGCAGTGTTAATCTGAATACATGTAAGATACAGCAAATGTGGCTTAAGGGGAAATAAACACATCAAAACAATAACTGGCTCTAAGCACAAAAAATCAACAGGGAAAAAAATCTTTGAAGTTTAGAACTAACACATTTCGAATAAGCAATGCAAATGCAATGCATCATCTTAAATAACAGAAGGAATTTCATTATACATACCTTTTCTCTCTGTTTTCTGTGCAGGGATGGAAGATGTGGATGTAGGCAGTTTTGATAAAGTAGATGCTCCATTAGCATCAAAGGATTTCTTTGGCTGGTGATCAGATTGTAGAGAAAATGGACTAGGAGGAACAGTGCTTGGGGTAGCAGTTGGATGAACCACGGGTTTGATGGGATGCTGTACTGGAGTAGAACTACTGTGAGTCTCTGCTCTTGGCAGTCTGTAGTCTCTGTCATTGTGTCTGCTTGTTTGAGATAAAATATTCTGTGGCAGCATACTACTGGCGTCGCTGGAATGCTTGTCTTCCACTTTTGTCAGGATTCCCCAAGTAATGTTACAAAAAGAAAAAAAAGATTAAATTAGAAACTTGTCTAAGACTGCAGTGACTTTTATTAATATTACTGCACATCAACAACTAGAGCTGATTAAACTGCTTATGATTAAAAAAAGTCCCAAGTAGATCAGCATCAAAAAAGGCAAAACTGGATCCTACTTGCTGATGAAATGCATTTTCTGTGACCTTTCCTTGATTTAGAGTTCCGGTTAAACCACTGTGTTTTGATGGAAGGCTTTATAACCACTGTTACAGTCAAGTTAACTTTTGAAGTCTCCTAAAAAAACTAAATCAAAATCTATTACTTCCCTCTTACATTTAGCATGAAAAGATAATTTGTGCCATTTTTCTTTTGTTCACTGAAAATCCTAAATATTGAGTATAATTTAAGTTTCAAATTCTAGCCTTCAAAGAATTCCACTTCAAGTCACTTGAGCACTACTACAAAGAATTCCCTTTCAGCTGAATTAATTCAAGAAGACTATATATTAAATAAGTGACTCATCTGCATCTGTCACATGATTACAGACTTTAAAATACGCTACACAGGGAACATACCAAGCAAACACAGACTGATTCTTTTTATTGATCCTAGATTTTCACCTGTTACAAAACAAGCAGTTACTGCAATATGCATTTCTGCTTTCTGTAGCATGAAGTATGTTTAGCATATGCAGTACATTTCAGCATACAGAAAGACAGCCCTTTATAAGTCTCTGTCTTGTCAAGTTCCAAGCAAAGGTGAGGGATGGGGGGAGGGAAATATTAATACTTCGGCTTCTTTGCAAACATCCTAATAACTATGCTACAAATTCACCCAAACTACAGCAGCATACAGAAACAATCTCAGTACAAGTATTTCCCCAGAAAAGAAATTGACAAAGATTAAAGGTGGGTATGAGAAAAAAAATAAAAAAATCCAATAACAGAAATTCATAGTCTAGGCAAGGTTTTGTTAAGAGTATTGGCATGGTAAATATATGTTTTTAATAATGTACAAAAGCTTCTGAAAACCTTGGTATCATAGTCCATTAAATTAGTTTGTTATTTTCAGATGTGAAATCAAGGTTTTGGAAAAGACTTCCGCATCTCTATTTTTAAGTTCAGACTATGACACTGACAGGTCTCAGTGATCATGACAGTCCAACTATACCATAAACTGTGCAAGTTGTTTCACTACCTACCTATAAAGGTAACTAGATTAGACAGTAAAAGCTGCAAAAAAGAGGGCCACCACTAAAAGCATTAAGCAAGTGGTGTACTAGTGAAAGCTCAAAGATATGATAAAAAACAACATTTGCAAGAGCTGTCTGTGCTACCCACTTTGGCCTTTTTAGATAAAAGAAGTGATAAAAACAGCTAAAGAAAGGCCTTTTTTTTAAGTTTGGAAAAGGAAACAGTAATGGAAACAAGGAAGAATATATTACTGCAAAAAAAGACACATACTTCCACTGGCAAACCCACTGGCAGCTGTCGCCTGCATCACCTCTCTTCTGTAATCCCTATCTTTTGGAAAACTGTTAACTGACATTTTGCTTGCTTCTTTTTGTCTCTGCTCTCTGGAGAAAAGAAAGCACATGTTAAGAAAGAACTTACAACACTTTGCACAGGTGAAATTACATGAGATGAATTAAACTATCCTAAGAGCCTACACAGATGGATGTAGGCAAATTCCAGCAGCTGCTTCCTTCACCAGTGCTTGTTGAAGCCCCAGTATAACACTTCAGCTCAATAACAAAGAAACCCCCCTCACCAAAACAACAAGCAACCACCCACTCCACCAAAAAAATAAACCAACCATACTACCCCTCCCACTCTAGATCATCAAGGGATAAAATAGGTGCCAGAGGTTCTGATAAGGGTAGGAACACAGTAGACTTGGACCAAAATCTTTCATAGCAGTAATCTATTAGATAAGCTCAACTGCTCTTAAATGATCTTAAGAGTATTTGTTATTTATACAATGAAAACAGACACACACATATACCTTTCCAGCCACTCTTTTGGTTTTTCCCATTGTGAAACTTCTGTTCGGCAGTTATAGTAGTACTTTTTGCCTGAAGAGCTGATGTGTTCAGACCAATCATCCGCAGAATCATAAGCCTTTAAAATACAAAAGGTGTTGGATAAAAGACTACTGGAAAGTTTTAATATACAAATTTAAAAGCTTTCACTATTTTAAAAACTACATGGCATGCTCACATACACCCATATCACTGATTTCTATTTACAACATCTCTAAATGCCCACTTCATTTTGGTAGGTAAAGATGTGACCACTACCACTCCTGCTTCATTCTGCAAAATCATATTGTCTTCTCTAGATTTACCAGCAAAGTTCACGGAAAATATTTCTCTCTGTATCTACTTCACTTAAATAAACTAGTGTTTTAAAATTAAAGACAGCTACCTCAAAGCTCTAATGATTCTAAATTAGAATAGTTTTACACAACATAGAAAAACTGCAGCTTGGGTTTACAGAGCGTTTAAAATACAGATTGATCCTGGAAAACTTAAAGCTGGAAATGTACATGCTGCCTGTTTTAGACAAAATAATGGAAATATAGCATATACGAATGGTGCAACACAGGGATGAATACCAATCACAAATACTCACTGCATCAGAAGTTTTGCTTGGATTATTGCTGGGATTAGAAGAATGTGAATTTGAACTATGAAGAGCACTGTGGTTATGTGAATTTTCTTGTGGAGAGTAACTGGTCCCTAAAGGAAAAAAGAAACACCATTCACCATGTATGTTTCCAAAGAAATCAGCCACTGCATTCTAAGGAGATAGAAGGGGAAAGGATAGGGGAGTAGAAAAGGCAAGTTGCCCACAACATGGAACACAGCATAGTTCAGATGCAGAAGTATTTCAGGAGACCATATGCATATTTCCTTTTTTCACACAGCATAAAGCTCACTTTGCCTTTCTAGTTACAATAATGCAGTATGTCCCTCCACAAGTCTTACTTTCAAACCTCATCCTGCTACAAATCAACAGATAGCCTTTTTATTTGTTGATGGTTGGAGAAGTCCTACAGTATCAATTCAGAAATTAAGATTTTCTCCTCAAGTCAGAAAGTTTAAATAGGTTTATCAACAGCCTACAGAGTTAGACACACAAAATCAGGTTTTACATTCACTGAAGCAATGCTGTTTTCCTAACCCTTTTGACACTACCTGTAACTGGTTCTAGGTACCTATTTCTGTTTGTGCATGTAGATTAATTTTCCTGCACCTCAGTCTCTGCAACACAGATATCAACACCTGAATACCAAAAGCAGCATTTCCCAGGCCACCACCTGCTTCTGGCCTCCCTTAAAACTGCTTCTCAAGGTAACCCAGTTTTCCTCCTACATCATGACAATCCTTGAACAGAAAAGAACAGCTGGGAAATGAGAAGGGAAAATTCTCAGTACCTATTACATTTGTGCCTAAGCTCATCACCATGTACGCCTTAACAGTTTAATTACAATTAAGCAAGGCCATCCATTAAACCCTTTACAACCTCATTTTAAATTTCCTGCTTTTAAGACCTTTCATTCCTCAAAAATTTCTAAGCAAGTAAAAAGTCTTCTATTATTCTTCATATGATTTCCTCTTTCTAAGTTTTGAATAAATCACACCAAACTAAGAAAAATCATTTTTTTCATCATGGAAAAACCTAGATATTCCAAATACAACACTCTCTCTGCCTACTGAGAATTTTCTAAATACCATGGCATAGTACATTAGATACCATTAACTTCACATACCATAGAATGATCTAAATATGAAGTCAAAGTGCTTTGCAGATGGCAAAGACTGTATCTTATGGGCAACTACAACAAAGAACAGGATCTTTGATAATGGACTGATAGGTGGGAATGAATGAAGACATTTTGAATATATATATATTATTTTTTTTAATGTCTTCTGAGAGCCACATATGCAGAAGATGATTACTAAATGATACAGCATGGTGCAGAATGGAAGAGAGAACACAGAGCCTTCTGACTAGACAAGAGCTGGCAAAACTACCAGCTCAAACTTCTTCCTCCACACCTCTAACCCTGCAAGTTAGAAAAACAGTCCATCACAAAAGTGAAGAGATATACCATGACTGATCTGTCTGGTACCCTACAAAGGCTGAAGGCCGATTTGCACACACAGGAGTTACTGCAACCTGAACCATTAGTAGCTGTGAACCTCTTGCTACACTACTGTGGGTAAAGCCATGTCATTCTCTTTAAAGATCTGGGGAGGATGGGATCTAAAAGGGTCTTGTCCTCAAATACATCCTGCAAGACAATTAGTCCTACACCAAAAGTACCCTGGCATGCTCAGAGCCAGATGAAATGACCATGGGGGTAACTTAAGCTTGTCAAAAGCAATACTCACATCACATGCTTGTGATACAAATAAGTAACAACAAGATGACATGACTTTACATGTTATGTTAGTAAATTCCAGAATTTAGACTATGATACATATTTTAAAAAACCCACACATTTAGTTTCCCATAGTGTATGCAAGAAGTATATCATAACTACAGGCCTGTACTCCTCAATCAGACACATGAGTCTTGGTTGTTTGTCTTTATTTACTATACCCTCCCAAACTCTACTGAGATCATAAATTTTTTTTTCATGCATTCCTGCTTAATGAACACATATTAGCTCATTTCTCATTCTGTAAGGTAAAATCATCTCCCTTTTTAAAGGAAAAAACAAGATGAAAATCTACCAGATGACCTGTTCGAACAGTTTTGTTATTAGTCACTTCAAAACTTCACAACACCGATGTAGTCAATTTACTGCATACCCATACCATGGATGCAGTAAAATTATACTTTGTTAAGAGTACTCAAGACACAGTTGGGTTTTTTTAAATACCACGGTGGTCTAAATACACTGTCACAGTAAGTCTGCCACGCATTTTACAAGCATGAATAACAGCCAACACCACAAGCATTAAGTCAACAAAATTCTTTAAAGCAAATTCTATCCATACCATAAGCAAACCCCTCACTAAGCAGACTTTACCCCCCCCCCCCCCGCAGTCTAACAGCTCAGCAGCATCCCCCCACTATTTCACACTTCCCTGCCGTGCTGGTTCCCAGCCCCATCGCTGAGTCACAAAGCACCTCAGAGGAGTGAGTACAGAGTGGCTGCAGCAGTCACACCCACCTACAGCTGGCCCCAGTAGTAGAAACGCCTACTTATGCAGCAGCTTCTTCATAAGGAACACTGGGCCTCTCCACAAGGAGCTGCAGTCCTCCTTAGCAGAATTCCCAGGCTGCATGTTCATGGGCTTGACCTCAGTCAGGGATCCTGCCCTACCTGAGCTCGCCTCAGCTGCATAAAAACTGCTCACGGCTGCTCCAGCAATACCAATTGCCTTGGATTGCCAGGGTAAGCCATGTAGGCTTTCACAAGGGCCAACCAGAAATACATACCCAGTGGTGTCTAGGACAATTACACAGAGTAATTACAGGTGCAGGTTCACCCCCACACCTCCATTTTATGCATAATACCACTTTATGTTTGGATAAATATCCAAACTCTAAGGGAATGAGCATACAAAAGGACTGCCAAGCTGATGTCTGCTGTTGGGAAACTTCCAAGACTGAAGCAGATGATCCTCTGGAGAACAAGATTTTTAGCCACTTCATACAAGTTAAGTGCTTAAAGATCATATGCAAACATCAAAACCATATCACCAAATTAACCATACTAAAACCTTCAGTACAAGGTGGGACATACTTGCACAGCAGTCACCTAGGAATTCTGACAACCCAGCCAAGCAAGCACTGCCAGCTCAGGCTGTCAGGGGAAGTTGCTGGAGATCTTTAAAAGGCCACCAAGTTAAAATGGTATGCAGAGAGCAATCCACAAGTGAAGGTCTATTCTAAAAGGAGAGAGTTTCTCTTATTTGTAGGCTAGCTTTCACCATTAGCAATACCTAACCCTGAGTCATTTTAATGTGGCTGTGACTTGCTATCAGCTCTGTGTCTCCCAGCTGCATGTCTGGCAAAACAGATCATGAGAACAGGATCACTAAGATTAGTCCATATCCCAGAAAAAGGCCTGATAAGGTAGACAGCACACTACTGTCCCTTGAGGCACTTCTCAAGGTTTCCTTTCACAGTTAGACATTCCTTACTAGTCCCACTTTATTCAAGAAAGAGGGACAAAGACTTGTTTTAAAAATGCTTATTAGCATACCTTAAGACTTAGCAATTACAAATACACATCTTTGATGCACCACAGGGAAATTCATACTGTGTTATAAATCCTCCAACTCAGTTACAGAACTCCTCATGGAAATGTTTACTGCATCATCATTGTGCATGACTTTCCTCAGCTTAATCATTATTTTGGAAGCAGCTCTATCTGTATAGAGCTACCCCTAACTGGAAGGTGGCCAAGGAGGGCATTGACACTATGATTCTATAAAAATAGAGTGGTACAATCATGTAAGCAAGCCTTCACTAACACTATCTCTAGTGAGGAACACGTCATAGGACAAGGTTCAATTATCATGACTATCTTCAAGTCTTTCAAATGAAAATTTTATCTTCCTCACTAAAGAATGAAAACCAGCAGAAAGCACAAGAAGCATGAATCTGGGAACCAATTCAAAAAGAGGCTGTGACTTTATACCTACCACAGATTTGAGATTCTGCCACACCAAGACTCACTTCAATGTTTTTGTAAGTAGTTTCCAGATTCAAAGTCCTGAGTCCAAGACAGTTTGAACTGCAACAAGGGTTCAACACTACGCTGGACTTCGAAAACAAGATACAACACTGGGTGAAAGAAGAATATTCATTTTTCAACATAGTCAACTTTCTCTAGTAATCATCACATTTAATTAACCTCTCCATTAACACTTCAACTCTGTAAAATTAAGAAAATTTGAAATTCTGTTTTGGCTAAGGATCAGATTGACCTAATAAAGCAACTGTTTTCTCTCCCTTCTCCCCTGCTGTCTTTCAAGAACAAGCTGAAACTCTTTCCTTTCCAACACCTAAGCAAGTAACTACAGCATCCACGGGTACCCAGCTAAACCAGATCTCTTTGCTACTTGATTAGAAGGGTCAAATACATTCCACACCATCCTCCGGCATCCAAGTGTCTTAGCCTAAATAAAACTTTTTGGTGCATGACATTATACAATATTATAAATTCAAACTCAGATCTTCAAAAGGTAACTCTAAATCCAGATATATCTACAAAAGATCTACAACCCAGATTAGCAACCAGTAAACAACAAGAAAAAAGCTATTTTTCATCCTCTTCAAATATACACTTGAGAAACTAGACAGCAAATTCATATACTCCCACTTACACTCAAGATTCAAGCTAGACACAAACAGTAAAATTATAGTATTTGCCATATTAGTGTTACACCATACAATAGTTAACTTCAGACAGTCCAACACAGAACATTCATGTTTCCTTTTCAGTCATATACCTTATTAATATCCTCACTCTCCCTTAGTCCATAATAAAAAGTGTCAGCGCAGATAATACAAATGTGAGTTCACAAACGCTTACCAGCTGGACCAGAAGCACGAAAAGTGCTCCCTAACAGTAATGAGTGCTGCAGCTGGTACTTGAAGGCAGTCACCCCATTCAATCCCTCCAGAAAGATAAGGAATTTGGGAAGAGCTCTAGGAGAGTCATGTTTTCTGTGCCCAGAAACCATGTACACAAAAAGCAAGGAAGTCCATTCCACCTGTTTCAACTCCATACACACTTTTCTATGACTCCACATTCCACCTCTCAGCTAATATGCAACAAATTCAGTAAACCAGACAGTACTAGAACCTGAACTTTCTCAAAAGAACAAATACTGACCAACTGAGATACATTAATTATTTGTTGACAGAGCGTCCTGAGTTCAGCTGTAGCAGTTATTCTTCTTTGTAGCTTGTGCAGTGCTGTGTTTTTGACTTTAGCCTGAGAACAGCGCTGATAACACTGATGTTTCTTAGTTATTACTCAGTAATGCTTACCCTAATCAAGGACTTTTCAGTTTCATGCTCTACCAGTGAGAAGAGGCATCAGAAGCCAGGAGGAAGCAGAGGCAGGACACCTGATCCAAACTAGCCAAAGGGGTATTCCATACCACAGCACATCATGGCCAGTATATAAACCGAGAGGAGTTACCTGGAAGGCCCATATCGCTACTCAGGTCAGGCTGGGTACCAGTCAGCAGGTGGTGAGGAGTTGTATTCTCTCCCCTTGTTATTTCCCTTATCATTATTATTATTGGTGGTAGTAGTAGTAGTTTTGTATTGTACCTTAGTTACTGGACTGTTCGTATCTCAACCCGTGGGAGTTACATTCTTCCAATCCTCCTCCCACACCCCCTGGAGGTGGGGTGGGGGTGGAGAAGAAGGGGAGGAGTGAGCAAGCAGCTGCAGGGTTCCGAGTTACCAGTTGGCCTTAAAACACGACACGGAGGAAACAGCAAGATAGTTTTTGGTATTGAAATGTCATGGTGATAACTATTTAAGAGTTGTTTAAAGGGAAGATTACAGAAACTTAACCTAAGATAAGCCTAAATTGAAACCTCTAACATGTCTTCCAACTAACATCTTTGTTACTTCAGTGCAAATCTTTCGGCAGAACAATTTCTAAAGTTCTACATATGAGAGGAGAAAGAGTAACATAATCGGAAAACACAATACCCAATGTCTCAGCAGTAACTGACCAGCCTATCATGGCCATTTTTATTTGCCACACGTAAAAGTAATACGACAAAGCAGTTTTTCTTCAGTGCATTTTTATGTGGCCCGCTGTATTGAAATAAAAACTTGCAATTTTTCTAGCAGAGCAACGGCCTCAGAGAACACACCAACTGAGCAGTAACATTTTCCAGAAATTCATAACAAAGTTGAATACACAGTGTTATGCTAAAAAAAAAGAAAATCTAACCTCATCACTGTACTGCCCAACCACCCAATTACATATTCATTATGCCCCGCAAAATAAATGTTTTCTACCGGTTAACAAGTACCTCTATTGAGCAAAAAAGCCTCATTTCCTCCCCTGCTCTCCTATCATATTGTGTATCCAGGACAGCAAAGCTGATGCTGTTTTGTAATGTTTGATTCACAGCATAATTGGCTCAACATAAAGAAGTTTTCATCTTTATCTCGAAGTTATCATTCACACAAAATTTCATGGAAATTAGTCCAAAATGTTCGTATAAATAGACCAAGAGTTGTACATACATGGAGAAGGATAAACAACCATATAGAACTCTTCTTCTAAAGTCACAGTAAGAAAATGACACCTCAAGAAGGAAAAGACAGGAGCAGTAAACCAGTGAAAGTCAAGGACACATCATTTTATTAATTCAATACTCAAAGAATACCAAGGTACTATTAAAATGAAAACGATTAGCTTCAAATTTTATCTTACAAATTGCATAATGCAACAATATTTTGCTATTTTGCTGTCTTCTGCTTACATTTTTGAGATTTGCTCAATTTATTTAAAAAACTAAAGTTTAATTTTATGGCAAACAGTACAAACTGCTCTAGAAAGAAAACCAGTTATCTGCCCATCAAAAAGGAAAGCAAGAGGCAGTAATAAAATGGCTCAAATTAAATTCAAACTTCTGGGCTCTCAAAAGCCCAGCAGCTAACAGGCAGACAGTTTTCCCAGAGCTGTACATCAGCATGAATGGACATAACAGCTTGAGTTGTCCTCACTGGAAGAACAGATACAAACTTTTATTTGCCCAACCATCCCGTTTCTTTTTTTCTCCCTTCCCTGTTACAGCTGCAGCAAAATTGTCCCCATAATTCTTGGGCTGTCTTCAGCCCACATCCCAGTAGCTCTGAGAAATCACTTTTCAACTTATAAGGTTCACTGAACAACGTCTACTGAATCCACTGAGTTTCTGTAAGATCCAATGCTCAAATTTCCCAAGTCGTATCCTACAAAAAAGCCTAAAGGGATGAAATACGCACACTCTAGACAAATCCCTACCAACTTTCTTCTTCAAAGAAAATCCGTATATTGGCAAATTTCTTGATATCTCAACCATTAAAACAAAAATAAGCAAAAGACTGGACAAGTAATTTTACCATTACCCATAGAAATGTTTATTTCTGAAGATCAGTAAGCAATACCATTTGACAGAATTGGCCTGTTTCTCCTGAATTAAGGCAAGTTCCAACCAGCTTGTAAATATTTCTGGTAAGTCTCAAAGGTTACTGAAGTAGATACCTTTAATCAAATTGAAATCTGTAAGTTAAATTAAGGCGAAATTCAGAACTATAGGTAGAGAACAAATCCTTCAGGTTTACATTTACTATTTACTCCCTTTGGGTTCAGGTCGCCTAAATAAAAATAAATGCTAGCAACCTCCTCAACATTGCTTCACATCTCTATTGTACCTATATCATTTGAGATCAATTGATTTGAAAGAGCACCTTAAGCAATTTAACCCATGAAAAATAAGAAGTACCACCACGAACTTCAGCAACAGTCATATTCCTACCTCTCTAGATCATGGCCCAAGAAGATCTCTCAATGTGTTACCTAAAAAACTCACTGCTAAAGCATTTTCTTTTTAATCTTGCAATACTTAATGCATTGTCACATTTGTACCGAATGGGACACTCCTCTAAAAAGAAACTACAGGTAGCTGAGAAACAAACCAAACTATGCTTTCATTCTCAACTCTAGCTCAGAAAACATTAACATATTTAACACAGCATAACTTTTTAATTATGACAGACGAGAAGTGTTAAACTGACAGCCAGAATCCTTATCACAAACTAATAACCTTTATCACAAACTACTGATGTTTTAATTCCAGAATGGATCAGCACAGCATATGGGTAATAGAATAGACTAAATTTCCTCCCTTCCAAATCCTCCCCAGCAATACAGCATGAAACCAAATGAATAGCTCTCCCATGAACATAGAGTAATACAGAAGATTCAAGTTTGGCAAAGGAAGTCTAACAGCATTGCAGCTATGCACTAACCTATCTCAGGCAACAACACTCTACAATCCAGATAAACTCAGACTAAGCAGAAGATTGTCTGGCAGTTTCATGCCTCAGATTGGTCTAATACCTCCTCAAAAGATAACTTCACTACATAAATACAGCAAGAAAAGTGCGAACAGGATTTCAGGTTATGTCAGATAAAGAAACTGTTTGCTTTAATAGAAAACTGTGTGTGTAAAACTATATTCAGCGCACGTCGCAAAAAAGAAAAAACAAACCCAAAACACCTCATTTGTCAGATCCCCTGAATCACTATTTCTACGATCACTGATACACATTAAATGTCAGTAGATGGTTTCAATTTTACAAAGTTTTTTCCTCTCAAAATCCAAGAAAAACTAGAGAGCTCAAGACACTTCTAAACAATGTTATCTTTAAATTATTACCATTAGGCACATGTTCAAACGCTTTCTGAAAGCGAGGCTTACAGGTTACTAAAACTGAATAAACAAATCCCTTTACCTTAGCGGGGGAAAGTGTGCCAATTTTACTTTTCATTCAAGGAGCTTCCTAAAGAACATAAACCAAATACATTGGAAGACACACTGATGTTTAACAACATACACATCAGTGAGGTAAGACAGAAATTGCTTGAGTGCAGACATTTTCCAAAAACTGGGTATTCCAATGTTTTAAGATTGCAAGCAGCACAGTAATACTATAGAAGAGTGATAGACCATAAACTGGTCATCACTGACAGAAGTCTGTATAAAGTCAGAGGTCATGCAAAACAATTTCTGCTTACAAAGGACAAAACACAGTGGCCAGAACACAGCTCAGACTACTACTTTTTTTTCTATGCACAAACAGCACCAAATTAGTACTCCCATTCAGCAGCTCCAACCAATTAAGCAAGGTATGACAACTTAATCTCCCTGACAAAATCCTCTGAGCAAAAAATAAGATTAAAGAAGAACAAAGGCATGTTGTTCAGTAACTCTCAATTTTCATGTTTTGGGGGTAGTTTCTTGGGGACAAAGAACTTTCAGCTAAGGATTCTGTGAATACAGTATTACTTACAAATTAACTTCCAGTTTAAATTAAGGCAGATGAAGATGCAGCTTTTTCTGAACATAGGTAGGGCTATGCAGTGACAAACGCTTGCAACCTTAATCCAATCCTAGAAGTTTCCCTCATTTCAATTATCATTCAGAATCAACAACTCTACAAGCATGTTGTGTTGTAAGTTGCAGTAAAGCTGCAAAAAAGTTAGTCACAGACATGATTAATATACTTACATTCTTAATAAAAAGGCTGTAGCAGAATCAATACCTAACTATATTAAAAAACAGGCAAGAGCAAAAAAGACACTGTATCTCATTTCTTAAATGTATCTTAAAAATATTAACTGAAAACTAGTATCTCTCAAATTTGAAGATACATCAAATTCGACTACTAAGCATGTTCAATTCTAGTTTTGTTTTGTAAACTAGCACAAGAAACTCTTATTCATTCTCCAATTACATAATAACCATATCTAACAAGAACCAAACTCCACGTCAATATAAGATCACTGCTTAAATGCTACTAATATTTGCAAGTTGAAGAGAACTTTGCTTCTCTTCTAAGACTGTAACAATGACCACGAAATTTTTAGTAACCCATCACAAATGAGCAAGCTAAATTGAAAATATTTATTATTAGAAGCAGCAATTGCTCAATAAACTTTTACATGATAGCTTGTGAAATGATTAGGCTTAGACAAACTACTCCTTCAGTTCAGGACATACTATGACACATATATATTCATTACAGCATAGAGATGCAATAAATGTAAGGATTTTAATTTTATGCTTATTTACTCAACTGGGAATCATTTTTGAAAAGATGAGATGCTAATAGCATCCTGATAAAAAGTAGTGAAAGCCATTTATGCGACATAGTTCTTCATTAAAAAAATCAAACACTGGCCCAGGGTTAGCGCATGAGGGGGTGCAGCAAGTAAAGACTGAGCTACAGATTAATATATATATAGTGTTGTGGTTTTAATATGACTGATTCACAGCCTTAGTTTCAGGCTGGATGATTAGCCTGGCTTAATAAAGATACTGCGCAACAAAATTTTCAAGTATGTACAGCACAGTAGGTGACAATTCTTCCCCCTCCCCATTAAGTAATTTTCAAAAATATTCTTAAAATTCAACTGGTCTTTCCTGGAGTTTCCTTATTAGAGTAAACGATGGCTCTCCACAAAATCTAAGCTTATGTTTACAAACTGAAAATCTATTGCAGATTTGCCTGGTTGCCCAAGTGTCTCATTTTATTTCACTAGTTAAGTAAACACCCTCAAAAGAACTATACAGAGACTGCAATCATTAGCGTAGGCAATGTTTTGCCAGTAAGAGGTGAACTTTACTTGAATTTCAGGAGGATCATGTTATTTCTTCTATTAAATCAAGTAGAAATAGTGTTCTTTCAAAAGAAATGAGTGGTTTTGAAAATGAAGTCTTTGTTCACCTGTCAGTGGCAGCTGTCTAAATGAGCAAAATTCTCAAACTAGAAGAGATCTGAACTCCCACTGATGATAGTCAGGGGGACACCTGGCCTGAACATCATCCAGAACTTAATTACGTGAAATAAATACAACAGGAAAAAAATAGATAAAGCACACTACCTAATTTGTACAGAAGAGTTTATGCACAAACGTACATTACTTATATATGCTTTAATAAAGAAGTGTTCTTTGCTTTTTTCCCCCACACTTGGGAGTGAACAGGTATGTTTGAGTGAGCACCATTTCCTTTCCCCATTTTTGCTACTGACAGTTATGAATAATTTATAACTCTGTTACTCTAACAAGCTCAGAAACAAATCTATCTAGTAAAACACTTAGGAAGACTGTTGCTTTGGAGGATGTAAACCAGCATGATATTTAAGAGATCTAGGAAACCAAGGGAGAGGAAATAATCTATGTAACTGGGGTGGAGCTGTAAGTATTCCTTCTTAAAAATATTTTCAGAAAGCACGACATGCCTAAATATAGCAGATTTCTGTGATAATATGGTGAAATACAGAATGTTTCTCTTAAAAAAAAAAGCTTAAGAAAAATTAATCTTAGAGGGATACTGAAATTCTTACAGCAATAGATGTAACAGGAGGGCTTTTTGAAAAGTTTAACTACGTTGAGATCTTTTCCGTGAGCAAGTGTCAATACTAGCAATTTAATACAACAACCTAGTTTGAATCTAATGAAGTCTAATAGTAACATGATCATTACTACGGGTATTTTTTCAAATTATGTTTTCTTTTAACAAAAAGGCTGTTCTTCAGATTTCTTCGAATAAGCAGACAGATTAAAGAACACTGCTCTCAAAACCAAAATCTTCTCAAGTCCTTACGAAAAGTTAGAGTAAACCTGAAGCTCCCACTCCACTAGAACAGGTCAGAAATTATTCAAGTTTTTAGTCAAAAAGTGTATTTTAGCAAATCATTTTAAGTATTAGCTGACTGCATTTTTTTTTCTGCAGAAATTAATGCGCATTTTCACAGCTTATCTTTTCACAAGCTTTTTTCTGGTAGGCAGCTTCTCAAACAATACTGTACAGAGCAATGACAGTGCCAGTTTTGAAATACACTTCAATGCAAAAAAAGCAAGCGGTAGCAAATTCAACATGCATGGTATTTGGGATTAAGAAACATATACAAGCAGGACACATTTATTTTCTCCCTCTTAATTTATCAAAGCAATTCAACATCACTCCCCTTTCAGGACCCAATAGGAGGGAACTTCCATTCTAGTAGCTGAGCTCTATAAACATGTGAAAAGAGGCATGCCTCCAAGCTCTAGTCCTTCCCACAGAAACACAGCTGCATGTGGAATTTTAATCACCTGCCCATGAGGAGGCACAGATGAGCCATTTTCATTTACACTTTGAGTAGTTATGTCAACTCTCTGGAAGTAAGAAAATGGTAAGAAGGAATTTCATGTTAGCAAATAAACTGTACCCACAAAACAAAAAACACTAGCACAACTGCCAACCTGCACTAACTTGACAGTAGGAATTTCCTGAGCCACAAAATCATACTCCTTCAACCACTGCCTCCTAAAAACAGAGAAGGTATGAACTAATCAAACACTTGCAGCTAACATTTTCTAGCGAAATATATAAACACATGAAATAACGCGTCTTCATAACATACAGCATTTTCTGCATTTTTAAAAACATATCACAAATATTTTTAAAATGGCAAAATGCAATTTTACAAATTTTTTTAAATTCTTTTATATTTTCTCCCTACTAAGAAACTGTATTAGATCAGCCATGATCAGGCTTTACTATTATTATTACTGGTTTTGTTATTATTATTAAAAATATTAGAATTCCTGCAAAAAGGATCTATGACTTATTTCCATTCAATATTGGCTTATTTATGATTTAAACTGGTTTAATCTTTATATAAGCAGAAGTAACCTAGTTTATCCTGCTTCTTATCTCATTCTGTAACCACCTTGGTCTACAAGCTCAGATCTGTTTGTTACATTCATAGCCAAAGTTAAAGCCAAGGACAAGGAATCAGAAATATGGATAGCAAGAAACTGAATACTACCGTCAAGCCCTTGTCCTATGCCCAATTAGCCTCTCTGCTTCCTCAGTGGTCCTAACAATTTACAAGAAAAATATCCAGACAGGTCAGCAGACTTCATATGGAGGCAAGAGAAAAAAAAAATAAACAAAAGCTGACTACAGTTTCATTTGGTTAATTGTGTAGCTTGACTTCATTATCTTTTTGAAAGTGGTCCTGTCAAAAACCGTTGACTATTTAAAGGAAAGCTTTATTTTATATGTTACGAGTTCTTTATGCCTATAGCATGACTCTTCAACAAGTTCTGCAAGACAATTTGAGTGAAAACTTCTTTATCAGAATACAGAAGATTCTAAATGTTTTAAATCTTAGTATGCTTAAGCTAAAACCTTAACTGTAGTAAAAAAGAAGAAAAGATGTGGAAACAGAAATAACAGAATTTGATAAATTTAATGCAGCTTTTAAATGTAATCCCATGCTTTAGTGGGAGAAAAACCCCAAGGTCTATAGTTTCATCATTCTCTAAATTCACTTCACATTATCCTGTATAAGCATGATCTACAGACAACAAGTTTAAGGAGTACAGCATTTCTCTATCACAAAAAGACATACTTATCTACATAAGCTATCAGTTACTCTCCAACTTTCATATTCACAAATTTAACTTTGAAATCAAATGTATGCTGGGATGTAGGGGAAATGGGAGCAGGGAAGAGAAAGGCCTTATTAATCAGTCTAAAACAAGCATGTGAAACAAGCATGTCAGCCTTTCTGTAACAAGTTCTTCTGTCAAAGAAACCAAGAAATTTAAGACATTTACATTCTGCAAGTTCTGGAAATCTAAAGCAGCAAAGCAATTCCAGGATACTCAAGACAGATACTGTTTACCTAGATGAAGCTGTGGTCAACAAACTACAACCCAATCTGGTAAATTTACAGACCAATAGAAAACATCAAAAGGCTGCATTAAAGTGGAAGTGTGCAGTCATCTTTGAATACACTCTACATTCTAAGTCTGGTATAAGTTGTACTGAACTGCAGAAAAATTTTGAACAGTTGAGATGGTGAGAAATGTCAGAGATCAGATCACCTAGATTATATTCAATCCTAAAAAGTTTAAGGTAGCTACTCCTAAAAATAAAAGTAAGAACTGATAAAGCAAGCAAGACTTAGAATTGTACCAGTGCAGCAGGGCACCTGGGAATACTGAATTCTACTGCCAATAAATCATAGTGCCACCTGATCCTACAACAGCGACTGAAAATCCTACAATGCAATATGAAACATGCTCACACAGGTTTATCACAGGAGTACTAACAAAGTTAATTTTAACACCTTTCAGTCTGAAGTCCACTAATCTACAATATTTAAACTAGAAATACTAATATTACTGTTTTATCTGTCAGTGTGACCTCTGATCATCAAGTTCAACTTTCTGCATGAAACAAACCTTAGAAAGTTGTCTTTAGTCATCCAGTTTCAAAACCTCCACCCCTTCAAAAATCATCACAATAAGTCACTCCAATTCTTACCAACAACCTAAAACCATGCTAAATTTCTATTATCTGAATATTTAGATTAAGTGGATTTTGCACCTTTGCTACATTCAAGAACTTTTAAGTATGCCACTTGTTTTTCCTGTAATTATTAATCAAATAAACCCTTGCTGTTTTCTCTGTAACTATACCAAGAGCTCTTCAAATCTTTCTTAATGCACAAATTTCAGTTGAAGTCATTTTCTTGCATCTTCTCTGAACTTTGAGAAGTTGAGCTCTTGCAACTTTATGAACAGTGAGAATCAAGACAGAGACTCTACTACAGTAGCTGACACATTAGCACTAGGAGGCAAACAGTCCTATTTGATATTCCCCTGATCATATATCCTTTCTGGCTAACAGTGCTCTCAATATTTGTATGAATGCTTTTAACTGTGTATGAATTTCATGCTTGTTTTAAGAGCCACTGCTTTGCACAGTATCTACTTTCAGTAAAAGTAAAGTCTTGCACTCTTTCCTGTAACTTTTTACACAGTGGACTACTTTCACATGCCCTGTAAATGAATTAGCATTTTCACTTCTGTGTAACTTGGCTAGCTCTCTACTAGTGAACAGCTGTTATTATTTGCCATTCAGTCTCACATTACTCATGGTGTATGAATGATCCTACAATTTCTTCCGTGTAGACAAAAAATATTATTACTTAGGTCCGAGAGCAAACCTACACACATTCAAGCTCATTTGATGATCACAAGGGTTATACTTTGGGGATCTATCTGTTACCAGTTTTTGATCTATAGAACATACCGTGTAAGCAATGTTGTCTCAGTTAAAGATCTCAGAATATTTTATTCAGTGGCTAGGAATCACCTATTTCATGTCTATCCAAAATAGCAGGTCATAGAAGTTAGTCAACATGTATCAGAAAATGAATGGCAAAAGTTCAGACAGAAAAAAGATCTCCTGAATATTTCTGCCCCTCAGACACTGCTAATTCAGCTCTAGAAACTAACTGTTCATATTTCTGACAAACTTGCCCATGTCATGAAGCCCTATAATAGGGCATTATGTCTCTTTGGTTTCTTCGTTTTGTTTGGATATTAACACTCGGATATTAACATTTGGATATTAACATACCTCTGCTGTAGAAACAAAGTAAGTTGTATTTTAAAACTAGGGCAGAAAAAAATTATTTGACATTGACAGACTGCTCCTTTGCAACTCTTCTCATTACAGCAGTCATGCTAAGGAACAGAATTATTATCCCAAAGTGCCATGGGGCCTAACCAACAAAGGTCTTTAGGCCTCTTGTTTTCCATTCATTTCAAACAACTGCATGCTGCATACACAGAAACATTAGTCAAGGCCACAAAAGCTTACCGGACATCTCTTACCCCATCTGATAAAAACAGTGAATAATGGAGTCTCTTGTCAGTCACCTGCTCAAAAATGTACCTCCCCTTCCAGTAACTTGGAGGGCAGACTCTCCAAGTGGACAGTATTCTTGAGTACTGCTTCAGGATTCTACTTCTGATAAGTAGGCAAGTATGATCTGTGGCTTAAAACACACATCCCACTTCACAAGCTTGAAAGTTGGCAGAAAAATTGGATACTGCCAAGAGGTAAAAGGAAGGATTCAAAAGTGCGTATAGGAGAATTCCAGCCTATTTTACCATCTGGTTTTGTTTTGGGTTTCTTTTATTTTCTGCTGTTGAAGGTCTGAGAAAAAACTTCTGCAGCAGGAAAACAGGTGAATATCTGATTCAAGAGATGTCTGAATAATTTAGAAAGTGTTTAAAATCTACAGGATCAGCAATCTAATTCAGAAGCTTTCTCCAGAAAATTATGCAATTTTGTACCCTATATATTCATTACCATAGACTTTCCACTTATGACAGAAGAATGAATTTCAAAATACTGTTTCACAAAGCAACACTTCCAACAAAAATTTCAATAAATAAAAGTTTTAGCATATGATATATTTCTAAGATTACTCCCTGTGCCTACAACTGCAAGCAGAAAGCTGTCATTTCAGAACAGGGATAAAATCTGGTAAACCATAATTGCTCCAGTTAGTATTTTTTTAGTAGGCAAATGTACTGGAGGGACAGATTCATGTCAAAATCTAGACATCAACACACTGTATGATTAGGCTAGTGCTTTCCCATGGAAAACCACACTATTTTAACAAAAAAAAAAAAAAAAACAAAAAACCAAAACTGCACAAAATGTGTAAAGCAAGCAAAAGAAGCCCACAACTAAACAGCATTCTTTTACTATTAGCAAAATATTACTGAAATGAAGGAACGGCTAACAGACTTATATGCGTTTTCCAGGGTAGTTTTATTGTTAAAAACTGGGAAGTCTGTTAAAGGCCTTCAAGAAAGGAAACAATCTTCTAACACTGAAGTTACAGCAGGGAACACCTGAAGTCAAGTTTGAAAACAAAGTTCGGCTATCCCTTCAAAATTCAAGAGAAAACATTAAGAGGACAACAATCTTACTCACTGTAACGAAATGCTGCTCTCTTTTCAAGCATTATATTTAAGTCCAGAAAGGATTCATTTTTACACTACAACAAACTACTGACAAAGGATAAGCCTAGAAGCATCAGTGCTGACAACAGCCTTTCATTGCCAGTACAATTTCTTCTCTGTAATTGAGAGGTTTTTGCCTGGAAGTGCCTATGCACTTGCATAAAAACCTGACTTCATAAACAAATGTAGTTAACAGTGGAAGGTGGGTGCCATTAAATTACTATTTTCAACAGCAAAGTTATCACAGTGTCACCGCTCAGCCAAAACAGACAGAGCTTTCTTTTACAAGTTCTGCATAGTTTTAACAGTATTTGGCTTACACAATACTTTATATAGAATAAGTAGATACAGCAAGGAAACCAAATGTAAACTGTCAATAAACTGTATTTCTTTTCTTAGAAAGCAGCCATGTCCCAGACAGTATTAAGGAAGTACCTTTAATGAGGGACAATTAGAGAATAATCACAGTAAAAGAAGCTATGTAATTTACAAACTGCCGTCTTTACTATGGCCTAGCAGCAGGCAGCTCATCAGAAGAAAACAGATTTCATTGTTGCTTTTTGCTTCAGAAAAGCAACCCAAAAGTACAAATTTAATAGGCTGTATATTCCATTTCAGATGCTAGAAGCGTACGTTAAGAAAGTGTGACACTAAGTAAAAATCATTCCCTTATGACTTGCTTACATGCCAAAGACAAGCAAATTTAACAGATCTTTTATATATTGGCATTATTTTCCCACTTAAAAATCATAAAATAAGCTTACATAAAAATGTTTACCAGGTCTAGCTATTAGACTGACTTGAACCTACTACACTTACAATCCAAAAGCTAAGCTTTTGAGTTTTTTAAATACTTGAACAGATCAGCCTTAATAGGAAACCTCCAGAGGACCTATTTACAGATCTGTATTTTATATACTAAACCCCAAAACTACTAGGGGTTTAAATCCAGAAAAAAGCTTCTAAGACATAAATGCTAACGGAAGCAATTGTATTTATCTTGAACAAAACAAAAAAACACACACACCCCCCCCCCCAAACAAAACAAAACTAAATCACAACTAAATCCCACCTTCCTTAGAACAATCCACAGCCAACATTCAAGGAAGTCAGTCACCTCTTTTACACGTCAGTGTTGGGGGGATGGTGTTCAAAGCATGTTTCATGGACAGCCTACTATCACAGAGTTCTCTCATCCCAGCTTTGACCATACAGTTACAGTGAGGAAACTGTTTTCACAGTAATGAATAATTACTTTTACATCAACAGCAGTTAATATTAACTAAATATGTAAAATCTATTTCAGTGTCATCCTCGACCTTTCTTCCTCAACGCATTGCTATGCTTCATTACTCTCAGACTTCCCTCTTTCCACCTACCCTGCAATTTCCTCTTTCCAATGCCTGGTGCCCAGGCAGCTTCCGCTCTCTTGTACTTGCCCTCACATCCCATTTATTTCTGACCACTGGTCAATAATGATGCTAATTTAATCATCAGTAAGCCTCTTGTCCTCTACTGCCAGGATCACTGAGACAGGAAAGAAAAGCTAGCATTCTGTTTCCAGCTGTTTGTCGTCCTTTGCTAGGAGGACTGAACTCCGTCAAGAACCAGTGGAAACAAAGCAAGCCAACACTTCATGACACGACAGGAGGTCCCACCGCTACTCCAATAAAACTACGAACTCATGATTTAAAATATTCCATTCAGTCTTTAACAGCAGTAGGATTTTTAACCTTAGAACTGCAATACAGTCCATAACAGTGGCCACCGACAGTATTTTTGTCAATTAAAACAAGCAAAAAACGCAAAAGAAACATTCGCAAAAGTTAGTTATATTTTGAAATTTAAGTATCACAAGTTATAATCAAATTTCATTAAAGTAGCCTACATAGCACACAACCCAGAAAAAGATTCCATGGTACGTAAATTTATGTTCTCCATTTGTTATTTTAAACAATTCAGGGAGATTATGGCATGAAGCAAACATCTTTTCAAAGTCTCTTAAGCATAAATGTAGCAAAACACTCTGTATTTTCTTCACAGTAAGAAAAACTGAGTACACCTGGCTTAACTGATTAGTTTTGCACAAAGTTCTACTAACTTAGTTATTCCACTCCATACATTCAAGTATAAATAGCCTTTTCCTTTTTTTACCAAGAGTTGCATCTTGCAATTTTTACTCCTAAGTAATATATGTATCTCACTTAACAGCATTCCCAAAGGTACCCTACTTACCTGGCCTCTTTGGTTTTACTCCTGTATGCCAGTATCTCCCCTTTTATGCATGTAAAGAGACCTACAAGGAACATCTATGTGCTCAGTCTGCCCATCCTCTAGCATGAAAGCTCTCAAACCTTTGAACTTCCTTTTTTTCTTTAATGGAAACAGTTTTCCACATCTACCAAGGCTCTTCATAGTTCTATTCCCTATAAACAATGCTAACGTTAAGTCCCTATTTGTTACTGTTAAGGAACTTCACACTTGAGTTGGTCCCATAAGACCCCCTAATCTCTTCAAACTCCACACTTGCCTACAGCAGCTGACCTATAAACACAAGATGCACTGAGGGGGGTTAGCTGTTCATTATGTTTTAAACACTTGAATACAGAGACAACATCCTCATGTGCAAGGACCTGAAAGCAGGAACAAAGTTACTGCAGTTTTTTGATATGGTACTCTTTGCAAACCAGGGATGTGACAAAAACTTGCAAGTACTCTTCTGTGTTTAGTCCAAGGTAAACTTGGAAGTCTCTCTCCAGAGAAACAACTGTCTCTGTACGTAGTCTCTTTCCACAGAAACCATGCAGTAAGCAACTTTGAAAAATGCTTTGTTTGCACTGCATCAGTATGGAGGGCTTAGCCATAACACATGTTTTAAAACCTTAATTGAATTTCTTACCATGGACTACAGTTCTACAAACACAAAAGACTCTCCCATGTGTATTACAAAAAATAAGCTGCAACAACAAACACCTTTATACAGGCACCAAGGGTATTCAGAGGGGAAGGTTCTACAATTTTTTGAGTTATTAATTTTCAATCAATGTAATTATAGCTCTTACATTTTATAGATGTACACTTATATCTTTAAATTACATTTAGCCAGTCATCTTTACCCCAAAAAAGTGAGCCAGTCATGACTAAAGGAGTCCCAAGTATCAGCATGCTACACCAGTAATCTTCCTATTTCACTTCAGAGAAAAAAAATCACTAAGCGATATACAGAGGAGACTTTTTAAACATTGACTTGAAAAGGAGAGATTAGGTTAATTCAGCTTTGCATTCAGTAGTAATACTGCAGATTTTTGTTCAGTTTTGTTTTGTAAGGGATGAGAGAAAAAGAGATTGCTTGTTTAAGACTTTAATGCAGTTTGGTGAAATAAATACTTGAGATTTTTCAAGAAGTTTGCTTTGTTAGGTCTAGCTAGATCACAGGACAGCACTAGCACCTTTGCATTAGTTCCAAATCAAGCACCACTGATTTTAAACTAATGAAATGCACAACAATTACAAAAAAAAACCCAAAACAACCAAACCCAAATGCTAGCTCTTTAACTCTCTCAAAAGAGTATAAAAAGAAAACAAGACAGAAAATTACAGTAGTATCAACACCAATTAATAACTCTTCAGTCATATTAGGACTACAGTGAAAAACAATGGCGATTTTTTTTTTTTTTTTTCCACTGTATGTGTGTAGGCGCAAAACTAAGAGAACACTGTATCAATAACAGTACTGTGGTGTAAGTCAGTAGACAGAAAACACAGTATATTATGATGTCTTCTGCATACTAGCAATAAGGAAATGTCTACCAAACTCCGTATTTCTCCTATATTCTAACACCTACCTTCAATTGCCAGAAAGATTCAGTGAATCAAAGACAATGCAGATATCCTTCTCCTCATGGCTGCTTAGCTTTGGTTTACTACATAAAATACACAGGACTTGATGCAGCTTTAGTTGTTTTGAATATATGTTTTAAAAGCTGAAACTGGGGCCCAAACTAACCTTACCACCACCACACACACAAAATCACTTTCCATTAAAAATTGCAAATGTTCATCTTTCAAAAATTAGTAATCTTCCTCAGACTGTTGAAGACTGCTTCCTTCTCCCAGTCTATTAACATATGATGTGCAAAGGACCACTTTTGGATCAGAATAAATGAAATTTTCCACTGTGTTAACAGTCTGAGGAAGAAAGTACAGTGGCACAGTGCTCCTTTCACTTACAAACCACATAATTAATATTCCTTTATTGTAATTGTACATATCCATGCTTCAGGTCATTTCCCAACTATTGCATCCAGCTGGGCTCAGTGAGAACTTCAGAATGTCTTTCCTATCTTAAAAACGATTCCAGTACACAAATAAGCAAATACTCTCCCGATGTAGAGCCTCATTCTCCAGATGTTTTCATATATGCATAACTCCACTAAATGCAGCTCCACTGAAGCAGAAAAAAAATACTGACTGTAGCAAAACTAAGCAGAATTGCAAGAGTATATAGGACAAGTATCTTTGGACTTACGAACAGGAAATGACAGGACACCTCTGTGTCCTGAAAAGTAGCACAGAATAGCAGCCTACTAGCCTTGCACACACATTTAATTCTAAGATTACTATACTTTCAAGTATGATCAGATATCATAGCAAGGTTTGGGTTGAAAGGAACCTGTAATAACATCTAGTTCCAACCCCCTTGCCATGGGCAGGGACACTGTCCACTAGACCAGATCCAATCTGGCCCTGAACACTTCCAGGGATGGGGCACCCACAGCTTCCTTGGGCAACTTGTTCCAGGGTCACAGCCCATTACAAGTAAAAAACTTCTTTCTTCTATCTAATCTCAACTTACCCTCTGTCAGTTTAAAGCCATTACCCCTTGTCCTATCACTACATATAATGAAAATCAGTGTACCAATAAAAGATGCATGTTTTCATAGTCCACCTACACAATTATATGACATTAGCAGTGGTCTACAGAGCCTCTGTATTAATCCAAAGAAGGAAAAACAAACAGGAATTGTAAGAACACTTCAATCCCATAAATACATTTGCAGTTTGGAACTAGTATTTCCTAAACCATACTTACAGATATTTTAGCTATTATAACAAGTGAAAAACAGTGTAGCCATAAATGTATCTGTAGATTAAAGCTGTTAACTTTATAGAGAAGAAGCACTGATTTAAAGCTTTAAGCTCTCCCCTTGCACACTTAATTTTAAAATTCAATATGAAAACCAAATACAGTATTTATAAAATGGCAAACATGCTTCAAATTCAGTCAGTAACTGGAATTTTCTAAACTGCAACTGTTACCACTTTTTATTAGATGTAAAACCCCACACTTTCCTTTCTCTAGGAAGTGGGGATAGAAAATAACATCAATTAAAAAACACTGATGATATTACTACTCTATATAATATCCTGTAAAAACACAAGAGACTGCCTTGACTGCAAACACTCCTGCCAAGAAAGGCTCTAGTAAGTGCTACCTTTGATTACCGTCTTCTGATTGCCGAGTTCTACAAAACAACTAAATATGAAGAAACTATTTTTCATTTCTTATGAGGGTTAGTCTATAAAGCATGTAACTACACAGTATAACACCACAATATAGTTATTAAAAAAGGCTCTAAACCAGCCAATATTTATTGTTAGTGAAAAATACAGAATACTAATTCAGGTTATTAAATGTTGCAGTATGCCTAAATTCAGACATATCATTCAAAAAAATAAGAAGAGAGAAAAGTTTATTTAGTCTTTGTGGTTATAAGTGAAACTACTGTATCTGTAAAAATAAAAAAAAATAGGTATTACAATGCCTAATATTTCCAATAAAATCTGAACTTTGGCTGCACTGAGCCTTCCAAGAATGTTACAAGGCAGATACAGCAAAACACTCTCATCACCTAAGTGATAATGGCTAAATTTTATTATTTATGAGAAATCAGTAATTGGTTAAATAAAGGTTTATTAAAGATAACTCACCACCATCCCTCTCTCTAACTCTGTGAGTATGCACACTTTTTGCTTTACTGTGCCCTGTGTTGTCACCATATTTGTTTTCAGGGCTGTCAGAGCGCCGCAACATTTTATTTGGTGGCGAAGGGTCTGTGGTGTCTCGCATCTTGTCATGACGGTGATCACCACCACTGGGGTGACTCTTGGATGAGTATTTAAGAGCCTGTAACAGATCACAAGAGAATAGACATTTACATTAGATAAGAGGTTACAAAGCTGATGTTAAAATGTCATTTCTAAATCTTAGATCTTTCCAAAACCCTGTTTAAAGTTAACTTTCATTTTCTATTTAAAAAAATCAGCATTAGTTTTTTAGTAATTTTAATTACCTCCATTAAAGCAACAAGTTCTGTAATTAGAACTCAAACCATTTTTTCCCACTATTACATCCTACATAAACACTTGGCATTAAGAAAAAAGTTACTTCTCAGCTTTTCACTGCTGGACTACAGACTTTCAGAGTACATGGGCCACAGCACTTCTGCAGTTCTGGGAGAAGCACAAGTCCCTACCTGCTATCAAGAATACAAACAGAAAGCTGCACTGCATCAGTGAAAATTTTGAGTATGTTCTCTATACTGTAGTCAAGGCCATTCGGTTTAACTACTACCATGAACTTCAGTGACATTTTCTTCAGTCCTAGCAACCCTGTAGCAGATGTAACAGAAAAAAAAATAGAATTCTGGGGGCACACAACATGTAAAGTGACAATTCATTCTGAAGTATTTACCAAAATTACACGTTCTGCCTCACTTTAACTAGCTTGATTTTTGCAGTGTGAGTTTCTGAGAGGCAAGTGTTTACATTTGCACAAACCGTCACTGTCAGCTGCCTTGGACTGTCAGATTACACTTCACAGTAGTAGGAATAAAGCAAAATGTAATAAAACAGTTCAATTCTGTGCCCTGAGGAAAGCAATATCATAGTATACGGCATTCCTCACATTCACACTCTGAGACCTGCTGGATTTTTTTTCAGTAGACACAGCAGAGAAGTACAGTAGTCATCTCACAGGAACTGAGGTTATTGTCAGTAACTTAAGGATTTGACAGATTCTGAACATACCTAGCAGCTGGCAACTTCAGAAATTAAGCCTTACTAGCAACCCCAGTTATTCAGGATCTAAAACCATGCCCTGCTCAGGTTACAACGCACAGCAGCAGTTTTGGGGAGAAAAAAGGACTTGGGGAAGGGGGGTGGGGGAAGAACAAGATGCCTTTTGTTTTTGAAAGGAAAACACTCACCTCCCCCTGGGTCTCCACTCCACTGCAAGTGACCCCGGCTCGCTCTCCCGCCCCTCGTACCGTATCCTCTCCTACTCTTAGGCCCAAGCTCTACACCGGTCGCACTAGGCCTCTCCTCCTCGCCCCGGCGCCGCAGGCTTCAGAAAAGCGCCGGAGCCCCGTTCCCTCCGCGCGCTGCTGCCACCGCCCCCCGCTTTTGCTCCCCCCGGGCTCGAAACGGCGTCGAGGGACGGGACCGAGGCGTCTGTGGCACCGCGGCCTGCAGCGGCGGCCTAAGCCTCCGCTGGAGTAGCTCCCCCCCCCCCTTCTCCTCCCCTGCTCCTCCTCCTGGGCCTAGCGGCCGGCGCTTGAGGTACCTGGTAGGGCTGCGAGTCCCCCCTGCGGTCGTGACAGCTAAAGAGAAAGCGAGAGAAAGAGACGTTAGCGAACAACCGTTACCGGCCGCCGGGAAAGGGGGCCCAAACATGGCGGAGGGGAGGGGGGAGACCCCGCGGGGCCAGGGGCCAGAGAAGGAGGAAGAAGGGATTTACCCATCACTGAGTCTCTGCTGTTTCCTCGCATACATTACCATCAATGCCCGGCCTGTGTGTGTGAGTGTGAGGGGACCAGGAGGGGACGGCCGCGGCCGGGCCACAGGCGCCGAGGGGGGAGGAGGGGGACGCAGCGCTCCGCCTCGCCGCCGACCGGGGGCAGGGAAGGGGGAAGGGAGGGAGGGGGCGGCTCAGGCAGCTCGGCTGGGAGCAGCGCTCACGGGCCCATCTCCTCCGCGCACAACAAGAGGGGAGACGCCAGCAACTCGGCCCCGCGCGCGCTGAGACACTCCGGGAGCACGGACTCCAACGCCGCCGTCGTCTCCACCACCGGTGCCGCTGCTGCCGCCGCGGCTGCCTCCTCCCCCCGCTGCGCCCGCCGCCGCCGCCGCTGCTGCTCCTCCAACTACATCCGGGAAACTCGGGCGACGCCGCGCTCGGTTAACGTCGGCTCTTTTCGGCTCTTTCCGACACGCTCCGTCCCCTCTGTCCCCTTTGCTCTCGGGCGACTCTGCCTTCGGAAAACATCGGCTACCTCCGCCGAGCCCAACGCCCTTCAATCTCTCCGTTCGGCAAACATCGTCTCGTTCCGTAACTCTCCTCCCTCCCTCCTCCTCCCCCCGGGCGGCCCGCCTCGTCGTCCTCTCCCGAACACTACCTGTCTTCGGAAAACATCGGTTATTTCCGTAGAGATGTTTTCACGCTCCCGTCAGGGTGGCGCTCTATTCGGAAACGCTCGGGTATTTCCGTGACCCCTCACCCAGCGCCTCCGAGGCACTGCCGGTCGGAGCAGCCGTTGGCCGGGCGCGCCGGGCTGATTGGCTGAAGGAGCCCGGGGTCGCGCTGTCGGCAGGGCCGTGCCTCGCCGCCCGCCGCTTTCCCGCACGGGCTGGCCAAGAGGGAGGAGGGCTACGCTGGGCGAGCCAGCTTTCTCGGTGGGAGCCAGCAGGGCGGGAACGCCAGGCAGGTGGGGGCAATAGGGAGAATTGCGAGAGAAGCAGCGAGGGCGGGGAGAGCGGCGTCCGGGTGTGAGATAAGAACGTGGAACGTCTCCTCTTACCTACCTCATCCTCCCTTTCCGCCCAGGCGCTTGATGTATAGGCAGGAACCATTTTGTGTGCTGCTCGTCTTCTGCGAGGAAGCGCTTAGCGGTGAGGAGGTTGTAAAAATGTCCCTGGGGTGGTGGCCGGGCGGATCAGGCCCAGCCGCCAGGCCCCTGTGGCGCTGGCGCCGTCTTCTCCAGATCCGTGATGGCGGGGCCCCGTTCCCGGCCCTTGCGGAATCGACGTCGGGCTGCCGCAGCCCTCTGAGGGAGCGAGACGCCGGCGGTAGAGTGGTTCGGGCCCAGGCGCGGGAGGGAGCGGGGAAACGGTGGGTGAGGGGCGCTAAGGGCTGCCTCCGGTGAGCAGGCAGCTCGTACGTGCCTCGGGGCGCGGGAAACTGCCGTTTCGGTGCTCGTGAGGAGGCACCAGCGGCAGATCGGTGTGGTCCGGGTGGCCCCGGCTCTTTTGAGGCAAGCGGTGGCTGGCTCTCAGTGTGCGAGGAAGATCCCCTTCATCAGAGGTCGAGGGGATGGTGGTGGTGGCTGCTGAGGCGTCTTTGGGGAAAGGGTCGTTTAATTATCTCTGACTGAATCCTTGAAGTATGAGGTATCATTCTGTTCAGTATGGTATTAAGGTTTGACAAAACAGAAGTATTTTGATATTGCCGTTAAGGTATCATAGGAGAGACCAGCTTTCGGTAAAGGTGTAGATACCCCATTTTGTCTGGTCCCCTTCCTGGAAAAGGAAGACATACGTGGCATGTTAACCTCCATCTGTGATAGCGTAGCATTGTTCATGGTAACTGTCTTACAGAATTTTTCTTCTTTTTATTTGTTGTGTGGTTTTTGGTTTGGCTTTTTAGAGTGCAGAAAGCTGTTGCAGAGCGGGGACTTCGGGGAGCAGTGGAAGAGTTTTGGGAGGATGACTCAGCAGGGAGCTGTTCTTCAGGGTTACAATAATGAGCTAGTGAAATGCATTGAAGACTTGTGTATGCAAAAAGAAGAACTGAACAAGCAAATCCAGCAAGCAGAAGAGGAAAAAAATAGACTCCAGCATGAAATCCAGATCCTGAGTGAACAGCTGGAGTGTGTATGTGAAAACCTGGCCCAAAAAGTAGCTTCACGGAATGAGCTTGATGCAATTCTTGCTGAAACTGAAGCTGCTTACATGAAGATTTTGGATAGTTCTAGAACTTTACTCAATGTCCTGAAGAAAGAGGTGGGAAGCTTAAAGCATACACCAGAAGTGAAAACCAATGTAACATGAAACAGTCAAAAGTTTGGACTCCACAGTGCTAGAATTCTGCTAGGTGAGAAATGTGGTTAGCCACAGAACTTTACATCAACAGTATAAACAGAGAGGGATTTTTCTTCCAACCTTTCTGTATGTTTTGTTACTGTTTTTAAATGCGTTAGAAAATAGATGAAATAAAGTCGCCTTTTTGCTGTTAAAAAAGACCAATTATTTAAACACTACAAATCTTTAGTGCAAATAGGTAGTTGAGGCAGATGTGATACTATTGATTTTGAAATGTCAGTTTTGAGGCTGTTCTGAAGAAAAGGGAAAAGTACCATTTTTTTTTTATTGGTCATTTTTGGATGGCTGCCAGTGAATTCCCATTTGCTTGAAAACTGATGGGTGCAAGTAGATCAGGTACCTTCCTCTAGGGGTTTGGAGTTTGGTCTGATGCATGCATAAAGATAAGTTCTGTTTGCAATCATCTCTTAATTACCTGGATTAATGGAAGGGTAAGGTGAGAAAACATGATTAATGCAAGGTATGGAGGCTGAACATGTTAAGAGTGTATATGGTTCCTGCATCTTCTAAAGCTATGTTCAAAAGCCTTTAGAAAGGAGGCACACTGTAGTGAAAGACAGGGTTTGCGCTGTCATGCGGGAGACAGCAATGCAGGCAGCCACACCATGTAAACTCCAATTAACTAATCTACTTATGGGTAAGGAAAAGGCGACTGTCTTTAAATAGTGCCTATAAGTCCTGAAGAAAATGCTGGGGTTCAGTCAAAATAGTAAGAGACAAAACAACACCCAAGAAGATAATCTTCACTAAAAACAAATAGTAGAACTTATGGAAACCTGATTTTTAATGGCCTTTAGCTGTATACTGATCTGTCAAATGTACTAAGATTGTGGAGAATAGTGAATAACCTGGAATGGTGAGAAATAAAAATGAAATTATATTAGAAATAGTTTGCAGCTGTCAGACACTTACAGATGAGGTTAAAATAGAACCTAGTTTAGAGATCAGGGAGGAGCAACAGCATGGCAGAAATTTCAGTATAATCCTGTTTTCTATTTCTGGTAGTTACTAAACCTCTCTGTGTTTGTATGTATGTACATACATGTGTATTTTGTCCTGCTTATTCATGTTGCAGTCAAATCTTCATTCTATACCAAGGAACTAAACTGAAAGAAGTGCAATTAACCTCCTTCCTTGATAACTGTCTCTCAGGTGCAAGTACAAGGGGTATGTAGATATGAATAGTTTCAGTAATATCTTTTCACCAACAGTATGGAGCAAATTTTGTGTTCTTCCAGTTGCATGCTACATCAGGGATTAGTGTGAATGAGCTAATCAGCAATTTACTTGTATGGTGTTTCCGCTGGCTTTCCTTGAGTAATGCTGAGGTGATAAATAATCTCAGAAGTTCTGCTGTTGTTGTAGCACTACAGTATTCAGGACTACCTTGTCTATATTGAAATGAAACACAAAAATGTTGATATTTTTTAGTAGCAAAGAAGTGATTTATTGGACTGGATGTTTCTTGACATACTCTCTTCCCTTAGCCTGATAGTAGTAACTAATTTACATCGAAAAAGTAAAACTCAGGAAAAGGCATTAACTAAAGAGCAAGGACTTTTTTTTTAAGGAATTATGTATATATAAACTGCTGCTTCTTATTACCTGGAAGGGAACTTGAAAATGTCTATGTGGAAAAAAGATGTAGGAAGCTCATTTAGAAGACTCATTTATACAGAACAGCACAGTTAATGTCTTATTAGTCTCAGACAATAATTACAGGTTTGTTTGCCTTTAGAATATTTGTAGATTAGGAATAATGCCTCTTCTTGTTGGTTTAGGCTGTTAAAAGAGTTTTAAGAGAAGCCTTGTAAGTTTTTAAGGAAATCTACTTTGTGATCATTATTACATCGAAGTGTAGCTAGTACAATGTTAAAACTGAAATACTGAAGATGGATTGTTTTGGGTCTTTTTTTTTATGTTACAAAACTAAGGGAAAAAAATGTAACTGTTAGCTTTACACAAACCAGGGCCTTCCAACTTTCAAATAAAAAGTTGGAATGCTGTTAGAATTCCATTTAGTGATGCCCATTTGTAAAATTTCTGTTTAAATTGAGATCACAAGTGGAGAGCAATAATATCAAATGTCTGAGGTTTCCCTATTTGTAGAACTCTCAAGTGTGGCAGCTATTGTGCTGTAAGTGCACCTGCAGAGTTGTTACTCTTATCATTCTATTTTGTATTAACCTGGATGAACTTACTGTGTCTTTTTATTGAGGTGGTAAACCTTTTTCAGGTAGTATAAGTCTTGTCATAAATAGCTTTTCTTAAGCAGCTTCAGTTTGTTTAGAATAGAACACATGCAAAGTAAATTAATACACAATATTGTTAGAACAGAAATGATAATTTGCAGATTACAGCAGCTCCATAGGGCTAGCCTGCAAGGGAAAGTTTGCCTGAAATAAGTCGTATGATAAAGTATCATACTTACTCCCGACTTATTTTTTTATATTGATTTTATATGGCACTCTGTGTTAGATCAAGAAATTTATTTGGGTGCTTGAACTCTGGGAGCCTTAATGACAGAAGTTCAGGTTACCTAACTGTAGTGCCTGATCTAAAGTGCTGTGTTGGGTGTCTTGTAGCTTGTCTGGTATGTGAGGAGACAGTTCTTGAAACTCTGACCTGTGCTTGATTCTAAGCTCTAGTGAAATGTATCTAGAGCACTGGATTCAAATTCCTGAATTTGTATAGTGATGCCTCCACTTTGTTTCCAAATAACAACACATAACTGGAGGAGAGATGGTTATTACCAGCTTCTATAGCAATACTTGTTAATACGTACGTACCTAGCACATACAACTCTGGTGATCAACAGATTTTTCAAAACATCCAAGTGTTGACTCTTGCCAAATAAACTAAGTTTGTTATGTATGATAGTTTGGTGGTTACCAAAGAAACTGCTTATGGGTGGTATGCTGAAGTAATTTTCTGTATAGAGGTGATTATACAAACCACAAGGTGAAATCCCATGTATAAGCAGTTGCTCACAATCTGTAACTGTCTCTGCAGAGGCAGTTAGCGTTCAGTTCAGTACAGGTACCTCCCGCACGCAGTTTCTGCTAATCACCTTACCAGGAATGGAGGTGAGTGGACTAGGGTGGGACCTAATTTCTGGGGTGGAGACTAAAGAGAAGTATGGGTATGGCATCTTGGTTTGGGAAGACGAGCATTAAGGGATGTGAGCTATGGTTCCAGCTACCAAATAAATGAAATTTTAGAAATAACCTGAGGTTCACCTAAAGTGTGGACTTTTACCCCTCCTTTACATCCATTGACAAGTAAGCTACAGAGGCAACCTACATTTTGCTTCCTCTGTCTGCTTTTTTTTTGCTTCTTCCTGGCCACACAAGCTCGCATGCTCAGATGTGCTGTGGCTGGTTCCAGCCAGAGGGTGTGGAATCTGAGCCTCCTGTTTGCTAGGTAAGTGTAATGCCAGGTTCACACAGAATACATTACTAGTGTTTCTTATCCTGGTAGATCTCCTGTGAAGGGTAATTGGTGAATGACCTGGGCCTTACAAAGTATCTTAAGTTTTGTCAGTGTATTAGATGCACCCCATGTGAGATTTTAGAAGCCTTGAAGATTTTAGGCAGAAGGGCAGCAATTTGTTGGTAAATGCAAAAGATGTGTTTCCTTGGACTAGGAAGCCTTCAGACTAGGAACACCAGACATCTTCAAACAGCCAAAGAACTGTCCATTCAGACAATGAAGCAGGCTGTAATCTAAATACAGATGATTGGGTCTTGAATTGCAATTTCAGAATTGAGTATCAATTCCATCTAGCTCTTGTGGTATCACTGTGTCTCACTCCAAATGGATTAAGTGGATTAAGATAAATTGGAACAAGGTACTCTTAATTCTGCAACAAGAACATCCAGAGGATTGTTAGCAGGAGGATCCAATGTCTACAGTTAATTCATTGTGTAGAGTCCTGCACAAAAGACCAGTATCTATTACTCCTTGGATGATTTTGCTTGTTAAGAGAAATTGGAGTTAGTAGGTGTAGTTAGTGGCAGTTGGTAAAATTATCCTTAACTTGGAGATGCAGCCTGTGGCAATTGCTAAAATTACCTTTGAGTAGATCCTCAGCTTTTGGGGTTTTATGCAAGAAGTAAATAAAACAGTTCATCTAGGGTTTTTCCTCTTCCCCACCCCTTTTCCTTTTCAATAGTGAACAGAGAAGTATCAATAGATGCTTTAATATTGATTTGTTTGTGTAGGTTGTTATTTTAACAGATAGACAAGTTTTCCTAAAATCAGAGTGTTCATTTAGCTTTGTTTTTGATGGATGTATGTGTTTTTAATATAGATACTTTTATCATTTTATATTTTTTTTTCCTCTGGAGGAAGGACAGATTAGCTTTTGGGTTAGTTTGATTGCTTTGTCAGTGTCTGTTGTGTAACAGGGGAGATAGGGGGTGTGTCCGGCACAGTATCTGCTTCTCCAGCAACTGTTCAAAGACTTTTTTGAACTGGGAATATTTTGAGTTTTTTTTTGGTTTTTGCCCCTTAACTGCTTTATAAATATCTTTGATTTCAGTTGCCCCAGAGTGGTCCTTGACTGTTGTCTTCCTCAGTTGGTTTTCAGATGAAGTTTCATTCAATATCTAGCTGTGAAAGCTAGATGTGTGCAGGTCACAACTTGCTTGCATGTTAGCTGTAAATAAAACATGACGGAGAGGTTCAGACGTGCAGAAAACAGAGCTATATATTATTTGGTCACTCATAGCTTTATCTTACAAGATTTGTGTGAAAGTAGTTCAGTGTTGTAGTGTAATTTTACAGTAACATGATGTTAGAAGAAGTGGGGCTAATAAAACACTTGTAGTCTTTTCAAAAGTAGATTTGCAAGATCTGGTGGGGTAGAACAATTGGAATTTTATTATTTTGTCTATTTGTGCATGACCTGACTATCAATACGCTGCAGTAACCACTACGGTAAGTTAGTAAGTTTTAGTAAAACCTTGGATATCTTAGCAGTGGCATTAAAAATAACGTCAGATCTTTGCATTTTGATTGCAGCAAGCCTGTTCCTTGTTACATCATTGAAAGCTGGTAATATTTTAAAGTATACTTAATTTGAACATCGTAAATGGGAAAATATTACTCTTGGAATAGGGTTCATATGCATTGGTGGAAAATAGGCACGTATAGACACAGATCATGTTCAGGGAGAGGCTTTTGAGAAAAGTCATACTGCACTCTGGAGGTAGGATTGATCGTGGTTCCACTTCCTGTGATGAGAGCTTCAGTTTTGCTTGCACCTTACTTAAGGCATATGAAGTTATGTAGGATGACTTCTCTCTTTTCTTACCACCACTTGTGTTTTATAGAATATGGGTACTTGGCTCTGAGGGATTTATAGCAGTGCTGAGTTTTCTCATTATTTTTTTAGAGGTAGACGCACAGCTTCCTGCAGTGGCCAGCCTAATTCAAGGTGACAGGAGCGTTAGGAAGAGACTATAAAACAAAGTAAGAGCCTGAACAATTTTTAACACTTAAACATTTTTAAAAGTATGATATTGAATATACTGGTCATGGAGCATTTTAAAGTTAAATCTTCATAGGTGTTATTTTTTGAGTTTCATATGCATAGGTTCTCATGCTCCAGTGAGAGCTCTTGAGGTTTTTCCATTTATATGTGGTTTATTGAGAACACTTTAAAAAAATTATTTCCATCATAGTCCATGACAGATCTGTAACTTACCTTTTTTTTTTTAAGCCACTTCATATAGTTGATTTAGTTGAGCGTAGTAAAAAAAAAAAAAGTAAATGTTTTCAAATCTCCCTATTTGTGTTCAGAATCATATGAAATTATTATTTGTAGTAGTATTTTTGTTGTTACAGGGTTATTAACAAGTCAGTTCAGCTTAGAGACCCATTCTGATTGGGCTTGTCTTTATTCAAGGCAGAACTCTATATTCTGAAGCTTTAATTTTTTTAAAGCCTCTTTTTTTCTTGTACAGTAAAAACACTTTGAGTTGAAAATCAGCATGACAGACTCCTGTGATGAGTTTTTTCAATATAGTTAGTATTCAGGGCTGAATCATATTCTGTCAGGTGTTTGGAAGCAAAAACTAGCAATAATTCTTCATATGCTTATGCAGTTGTTCATTCAGTAACAAATCGTGCTAGAAATTTGTGCTGCTTGCTGTGTGTTTGCTTGCTTTATTTGCTTCATGAACCCAAGGTCTTTCCTCAACAACTGCTGCTAGCAAAAAGATAATCGGTATTTCATCCTTTGGGGTGTGGGGCAAAAGAGGAGCTGCTGTTCTAGTAGAGACTGCCCATCTGTGGTGAGAGAGGAGCATCTTTGTTAGCTGGGCTCATGGTAGTGTTGTGAGATTCAAACCAAGGGTTATAATGGTCATAGTTTACTGTTGCACTGAAGCAAGCTGAAAAGAAAACCCTCTCCATGGTGTCAGTCACGAGGAATGTGATAACCTGACTGGAACCAGGTTATTTTAAAGTGCAGGAGCTCAGGTACATCCATAAGCAGTGTAACTGCTGCAATGCTGGGCTCAGCAAGGGTTAATTTGCCTGGCCAAAAAGCAGTCAACCACGTGGACACACTTGTGAAATTTTGTGCACTCAGGAGTCACTGAACTTGCTAGAAAAGTGTAACCTGTTTCTGTTCTTGAAACTCAAGGTTCTTTTAGTGGCATGCAGCATTAGATATGACTCCAAGAAGGGTATTTATTTAAAATCCTGTTCCTTTTAGGGCTTTTCTGTGAAGCCTAGCTATTTTTGCTTCAGATTCATGTTGTTCAACTTCAGAAACCCGTGGCCAAGGGGAAAAAGAGAGAGGCCCAAGTTCCACTGAAGCCCTTAAGTGGTTTGTATTCACTGTGTAGTACACAAAGTTCCTGCTTAGATGCTGTCTTATCCTTTAGTCAAGTTGCAAGTCTTGTGGTGCCCGTTAGTAGTTTAAATGGTTTGCAACAAGTGTTGCTTGTTCAGTTTGGAATGTACTTTGTTTTTTGTTTTTTAATGAAGTATTTCATTGAGGCCTCCCATGGCACTCTGCCATACACAGTCATGTTGTACATCTGAATATATGGGTTTTCTTTGGGAATCTCAGAAAGAAACCTGTACTGCAACAGGTTAACTGAAACAAGATTTGGGCTTATGCCGTTTCTGGTTTTATTTTTAAAAGTGTTTTAAAATGCTGAATATATATATATATGTTATATAAACAAGCGCTTTCAATCAACAAATCACCATGTATCTGACAGAGAATGTTAGTATCTTCATCTCCCTTGATAAACAGTGACACTTGGTAGTGAACTGCCTCAGATGAGGGGCAGATCTAAGAATGGAGGCTTTGGTTTTTCAGTCTCAGCCGAATACTGTGACTTGGACTGCTTCCCAGGTATTCGTGTCCTGTTTGGTGTTTGATATAAATCAACTGGATTATGCTTCCTCAACCTGTGTGTTGGGTGAAGCAATAGATATAAATGACTAGTTGCATACTTTTTTGCTGTTGCTCACTTCACATCATATGCAGCATCAGGATAATATTTAAAACTGTTACTTAGCTCTCCATGGGTACACCTCTCATAACAATGTATTCCAGTTCCAGAGCAGCTACTATCACTTCCCAGACCTGCTCTCTCCAAGCCCCTACACACAGGTGTTTGGGAACTGACTGCAGGAGATGGGTCTGAGTAACACAAAGAACTTTTAATGATAGTTGCTAATTACCTTTCACAAGCCTAAAGTTGTTCAGATAGCTTGTCTTTACAGACCTGCTGTTTGGTCTGTAAAGCATATCAACATTTTAACAGACTTTTTATTCCTTTTATGCTAGTCTATGTAAGACCAACAGGTATTTATACCAACACCTTTTAAGGGTTTTTCTAGACATCAAGGCTCCTTGGTGTTTTAATACAGTAGAGGATCTGAACTCTATCTATAATGGCATACAGAATCATAGAATAGTTAAGTTTGGAAACAACCTTAATATCATCAAGCTCCAAACCCCTGCCATGGGCAGGGACACCACACACTAAACCATGTCACTGTGGGCAATTTAAGTAGGCTGATAATTAACAACTTCCATTAGGTTGTGCACCCTCTGCTTTTAGTAGCCCCCACAGGCTTGCTAGAGTGTAAAACCTCACTTGTTACCCCTATCCTACTCTTCCTGCTACCCAGCTTTTGTTTCCCCCGTTTCCTAGGTCACTGCTCACAGTGTTGTTAGTCACCCCAAGCTGCTGCTCTTGCGTGTGCTGGGTGAGAGATCCTTTCAGTATCTTCATATTGTCCAAACCTGTTCTTGCACACTTAGAAAAAAATGTTTGCAAAGTTAAACAGATTTCATTCAGTTTGATAGTGCCAGAAAAGTTATGGTTGGATGAGGTAAGAATATTGTATGGTAGAGAAACAGCAGACACATGATCTGAGAGGAGTTTCATCCTATGAAAACTCCACCTAAAAGCCTTGTAGCTTGAAGTGATGGATGGAATGTGATGTTCCTGATACACTGCAGAGATTAAAGAACAGAAGTGTATTATGTTTGTCAATGAGAATGTCCTTGTCTTTGCAAATGCTGACTTTGTTATAGTCTTCTGCGAATAAAGATGATCTATATGGGATGTTCTAATTTAATTAGTGTTAAGGCTGTGTGCAGAGTGACATGAGTTTCTTCCAGAAATGATTGCACTCTGATAAAAGACTATAACTCAAATAACTTCATTGGTGAAGCTGTTAGAGGTTGGCTGTGTAGTTCTTGAAAGCTCTGAATGCAACCTATATTGCAAAGTGATAAACGTGTCCTAAGATAGAGTGGAGTATGCTCACAGTAAGGCTACTTGTAAAAAGTTTTGTCAAGACATTGTATATATTCAGCAATTTTGTTTGTAATCCTGCTCTATTTTAAAAACCAATATATTCCACAGTAAGGTGTGCTAGAGAGAAACATTCCAGATGCCTTCGTCTGCAGAGAAAGGAGAGGCAATTAAAAGTCTGCATGCTGTGAAATCTCTGGGTACCAACAGTGTCTGCACAGACTTCTATAATGTTTTTAGCAGCAATTGGTTTTCCTGTTGTCTGAGGTGACTGAATGCAAACGTAGTTTTTGAAAGAGGACAGTAGCTCAGTTAGCTTCACCCCGGCTAAAATCCTGCTGGTTTGCGTAAAGGTTTCTGGTTTTATTTGCTGATAGCAAAGTCTTGGTGACCAGCTGGCTCCTCCAGACCAGACAAACTGTTTTCTTTTATTAGCACACATGGTTTCATCTCTGACAAAGATGACAAAGAAAGGGCAGACTTCTGATAATGTAGTGAAGGAACCTGGGGCAGAGCAGTGTCTGGTACTGACCTCCCTCCAAGAGGAGGAAAAGCACTAAGGGACAGAATTGCTGCCCTTGGTCTGAATTGAGCAGAGTTGCCAGTGAGAGGGCTTCTTTTCTTTTCTTTTTTTTTTCTTAAATTCACTCCCTCCTACATCATTACTGTGCAGAGTAGGGGAAGAACTTTTCGAAGGTATGAATAATAATAAATGGGATAATTTCCTCCAAGGAAAGCCAGATCTGTTGAAGGGGAAGGTGAAACAATGAAATGCTGAGTTTGCTTGTCATTGTGAAGCAATTATTCTTCCAGTAGTTACACTCCTGTGTGCAGTTTCTTGGTTGCAAGTCTTGCCTAAAACATGGGGTTTTTTTTTGGTGTTTTTTTGTTGTTGTCCCTCAGACCTGTCCAGTTTGTTGGTTTTGTGTGTTTTGGTTTTTTTTTTTGTTTGTTTGTTTTTTTTTCTTTTATTTGATCTTAATAAGGTAGTGCATATTGAAATTTGTCTGTAACTGTTTGTTAAAAGTCCTTTTTACTGCTTTACTATGCCATGTATTATTACACTGATGTAGCTAGAGCAAAGCTTGGTTCTCAGGCATTAAGATGAGCCTTTTGACTTAGATTACATTGGTATGTATTTTATAGCTTTAGGTGTTAGTGAAGTCAGCAATGACCATATGCAACAAGGTGTAATTTGATTTCTGTGAACTTAAATTAAAACTTTCCATGTCACCTTGCATGAACATTTTTAAGTAACTTCTGCATTTGGGTGTTTGGTGGGAAAGCATTGACAAATGTTTTAAAGATGCATCAAAAATAATTTGTTTGGCTACCAGTACATTTCCTGGATAATCTCATCCAGGAGAGATTTTAAGTGCAGTACCTGTTCAGAGCCTGGATGTTCAGGGCACAGCACAGCCTCCATTTCCCAAGCCAGTCATTCCCACCATGAGTGAGCCAGTTGGTTTTGCAAGGACCATGGGACAAGGGGCCATGTGGGTGCTTGGACAGCACAGGTGATTAAATGAATGCAGGTAAAGCATGCCTTACAGAAACACCCCAGGCAAGCTAGCGGTGAGGCAGTCAGAAGGACTTGGGAGTCTCTTCTCTGTTCTTTATTCTGCAGATGCATCTGCTGCCCAACCTGTTTGATGCCCTACCTCTGCTATATTGGGATTCTGTTAAACTGTGAAATTATGATTCAATTTGTGGCTAAAATAATCTCATTAGCATGAACAAAGCTCCTAAAACCAACCAGAGTAGCTGTGCAGTGTAACATGAATTTGAAGTGTTGAATTTCTACATCTGTAAGTTCTCATGCTAGTGCTATGTCCTGTACGGTAGCAAAGAAGGTAACAAAACTGATCTTAAAATTTTGCAATGAGTTTTGAGATAATTCTAAGAATTGAATTAAGTGCCCAAGAGGGTTTTACACCACAAGGCTTACTGAAAGTTAGAGGGTCTTGTTCTCTGCTTGCTAATGCTCTGGGCTTTAAGATTCAAAATTCTTGGTGCATTTTTCAGAGGCCTGGCTCCTGAAATCAAGGCATTTTCTTTCTTTGTTTCCCCCTTTTAATTTATGTTTCTGTTTCTTGTAAAGAAAATACAAAAAAGCTTTGAAATACAAAAGCTAGTAAACATGAAAGGCCCAAAAATGCAAATATGAACAATTCTAGATCTTTTCCATGACTTAACAACAGTCACACTTTGTGCTTGGCCTGATACATCTTTTTGAATGTTAAGATGCTGGTTACGTTTGAAGTCCTATAGAAAATTTCACCCCATGTTATACTTCAATCAAATGAGAGGCAGTTATGATGGCTTTAAGAAAGGCATTCTTGTAATCCATGGTTGTAGGTGCTGTAGCACACAACTTGTTTCCTTTACACAAATATTTAAATTAATCTTTTACTGTACTTGGCAACTTCACCCAGCTTTCTCCAGTCACAAAGTCTTACTCGCATGTGTCGGGAAGCTCCTTCCAAACCAGCCCAAACATGCTCTGCCAGTGTCATGGAGCAAAGTATGGTTTAGAGACTGAGCTATGGAGCTTTCAGGCCAGCAGAAGCTGGAAGCCCTGCGGGATGGCAAGGGAAGGGAAGGCTGCCGATTCCTGGGAGAGAGCACATCTGCTACATGGCCTCTCTTCTGCCAGAAGAAATATCAGCCTGGCATGATGCTACCCAGAACTGGGAATGTTAGAGGAACAAGCAATTTCAGGGCTGGAAGAGGGTCTAAGGGACCTCCTAACATCACAATATATTTAACTCATGGAGATGAGTACAAGAAAGGTAAATGGAAGATGATGGAAGAGAAGGGTTTTCTAATACTTAACAGAGCTTTCTTTGGAGTCTGAAAGGCCAAAAATATCACATCATCTAGCTGGAGACTTGACGATGGGATTTAGAAATGAAATAATTTATCAAACTGGTGCTAATGATAGAAGTAAGTACACTGTATAAAGGGCAGGTGGGAGATGATTTCAGTAAAACTGACACTGAAAAAGAGGGGCTAAGCTGCTGAGAGCATCCCAGATGAATTTTCCTGAGTGTCACAAGAACTGGCAAGTTGTCCAAGTTTTCAAGTGTTTTTTATTAAAAAAAAATAAATTTAGTATCTACCATGAATAATAATTTATTGCAATAGAAATAATTAAATCCTCAGCAAATGAAGATGAATTTTTATACCATTGCACAATTATTCTCAACAAATGATTTTAGTTTGGCCCAAACAGTATAAAGGAGGCTTTGTGTATATCATAATATGCAATCTAGACCTGAATGATTTGTTTCAGTCATCACAGAGGGGACAATAAGAGGGAACATGACAAAAATAAAACAGTGAGTAGGGCTGCACCTAAGTTTGACTTTCATATTTTTTATAATAAATCTCATGGTAGTTTGTGGTTTCCTTCAGCCACCCCCAATTCATGTAGTAAATAAGAATCTAATATTTCATAACAGAAAATCTTCTATTTTTCATGCTTACAAGAAGACTTTAATACAGACCAAGAAAAGGAACCAAAATACGTCTTTTAAGAGACAAATTTGTAAAGTTTTAACTTAAAAAACTAAAATCTGCCTTTTTACTTCTAAAAAAGTGCAAAAGCATAAATAATAAAGCTTGATCCTGCTATTAGAGCTCAGATCAGTGTTTATAGTGTGTTGGTTACTCAGATTGCAAAGCCTTGTATCCCATTGTTTTCTTTCCTTAGCAACTCTCTTAGAGCCTTGAAAACAACTTGCCTCTGCCCTCTATTTTGCTTGCTTTTTCCTTCAGCAGATGCTGATGAGCCCAGCGTCTGATTTTAGTTTTGATCTGGAATAACTCCAGGGGTGTGCACAAAGCCATCCTGCTGCTTCTCTCCTAACAGGGTGGTGGCAGGGAGGGGAGTCAGGACTATTGTTCTCCCTCCTTGTGTCCCTCCTGCAGCAGCAGCCAGCATTGTTCCTTTTTATTTACTTCCCCTTTCTGTAAAGCAGCAAGGCATGCAGCAGAGGGATGTGGCTCTCCTTGTTAGAATAATGAGCTGGATTTATGAGAGAAGGACACAGTGAAGGAGAGGTCTCCTTGTGCAGTGTTTGCTACTCAAGGTTGGGTCCCCAGCTAACTCTTCAACCTTCGCACCTCAGTGAAAATGTACAGACATACGCAATAAACACTTTTTCCCTTCATGTGGTGTACTTCACAAGTTGTACATTCCACGTTAATACTCAAAGTTTGATTCAAGTAATAAAGGAAAGGGGAAAATCTCACCTTGGACCCTTCCTTACCAGTAGCTAAGTGGAAATTTTGGCTTATAAAACACTCCTCGAGCAAGTTTGCTGTGTCACTGGAATAGTGAAATCCGGCACAGCTTTGTTCCACTCCTGCACTGTGGAAGTTCTGCATTACTTTTAGGAAAGGCTTATGAATGAGGAGTGAGGAAACTTTTTTCTTCCAGGGAAAATGTTATAAGTACCCTTCATTTATCTCATTTCCTTGGTATCTTCATGGCAAAACAGTGTGTGTACCTGGGGAGTTTCTGTTAAGGCCCATTTAAAATGCATGTAGACATATTTAAAAATACATTTAAGCTTTTAAAATGCCTTATACAAGCAAACGAAAGATCACTGTCAATTCTGCTAGTTGTGTTTCTGCCAGGCACCACAATCAAACACCAAACTTCCACAAGTTGCAGCTGCCTGCACTTTCCAGTGCAATGTTTGTGGTTGCCTTTGTACCCATCGCTGGTCTTTGCTAACAGGATGGCATTTGTAGTGCCTTGAATGCAGTTAAATCTTTCTTTAAATCACTCCCCAAATCTGTAAGTATTTTTTGTTTGGGAGCAGATTAGTTTCAAGAATTCGTATTTAGTACCCTTCCACATTGCAAACTTCATCAAAAGCCTCAATGAACCCAAGGAGCTCATGGTGTAACAAAGCCAGTGAAGTGAAAGCAATAAAAGAATGAAGTTACATATTACAAACTGACATGAAAATGGCCTATAACAAAATGCCTCATACCACCCACAGGAAAAAGCAAATCATCATCCAACGTTTTCTACCATTTTCACATTTTCTCAAATGCTCTCAACATACTCTCAGCTGGAACATTTGCCTCTGTCTTTTGCATACACAGAAAAGCAGTGCAGGACCCAGTTTCACCCACCCCATTCCCTCATTGCAAAGCCTCAGTGTATTTTTGGCTTAGCAGATTAGCAATTCTGACAGGCGCAAAGTTGATCCATGTGGAAATCTACCCTCCTTTTACAAAGTTGCATTCCAGAAACCGAGCAAGAACATTCCCCTTCATTTTGTAAGGTGGGAGAGAGGTGGGGAGGACAACCCATGAGCCCTAGCCGCTGTGCTTTGCAGCCAGAAGAAAAAATTTGGTGCTTATTGGTACCTGATTTCTCCATGTTCACCTGGAAACAGAAAGCTTCTAAAAACCTATCCAAACCACAGATTTATCCTTCATAACTCAGTGTTTCAATATGCAAATATACAACCTGCTTTTTTCGGCCTCCAGAGTGATCTCGCTGATGGACATGGGACATTCCCATGGGAATTGCTCAGTGCTAGTGCTGCTGTGTGCAAGGGTGATTCATGGGGAAGAGATTCAGCTGTAAAATGGAGAAATGGTTAAAACACTGTGCAGTGTGCCTCTCTCCTAAACGATCATACTATACTTGCTTTCCCTCTCCTCAAAATTGCTGCCTTGGGGAGGTAAAGAATTACCATTGCCATAAACCGTAATCAAGATCAGATGTGCAAAGAGAAAGGCCTTGCTCAGATATCAAAGGGGACTTAAACTGCCAAAACAGAGCAAGAGAGAGAAATCCTGAGGGAATCAGAGATGTAATTTATGACTGACCTTCATTTAACTGGGAAATGTGTGCTCTTGAATGGCAACACTCCCGTGAATCCGTGTTTGGTTTTGTTTCAGCTCATTGGGAATCTTTGCTGTAGTGGTATTGAGCTAAGGTCCCGAACAATGAGCCGGGGATGAGGAATCCCGTATGCATTCCAGAAACATTTTTTTGTACTAAACTCGTCTCAGCAGTGACAGTGCCTGGCTTTGTCATCCCCTCTGCCACAGCACTGCATTCCGGGGCTTGCTGCTTTGTGTTTGCATCATTGCTTGCCTAAACGACTCCACATTTTCGGCATTCCCATAACCCAGTTGTCTGGATCTGGGAGAAAAATGAGGTAACAACTTCAAGGGGATTTTTGCTGCCGCAGGAACAGTTGATATCTGGATGACCTCTCCGTTGTCTAAGGACCAAGCATTACGAGAAAAAACATACATACTAAATCTTTGCAGTCAAATACAAACCCACAGCATCGCGGTGTCTCAGCCTCCCATGTGCTGCCTCCCTTTTTATGTTTCACAGGGTAAATATTTGACTTGGGACCCTCCACATCAAAATAGTTTTAATTAAAATCTAGTTCCAAACTTACCTTTGTCATGGACCCAAAGTGCACACTGAACTTTGAGGAAATTCAGATCCAGGTTTTCATCTGTATTTCATGGCTCCATTCCAGCTATAGTTTAAAACAAAGATGCTTAGCTGCTGTCAGCTGAAGTAAAGTACTGTGTTGCCCTGGATTCCTGTCAGATACGCTGTATTAAAGCAAATTCTCTTTATCTCAGAGTTATGTTCTGAAATCTTTTTAAATTCCTATTGAACACTGATGAAAAAGTTTATTTTCTAAATTCCACTTTGCCTTTAACATGAACTGGAAGGAACGGCAGGTACAGTGAAAAGAGCAGATTGTCAGGGAAGCCTGTAGAGTTGCCCATTCTGAAGAAAACTCTCATCAAGACGGTAGCTATTAATAAAATACACTTCTTGTCTCATAACCAGAAACAGATAATCTGTCATAGAAGTCACAACTTCTTCACAGTTTCCCCTCTCAGCTTCCTCTCTGAACAGCTGTCAATATGTGTATGCATGTAACTTAAAAAAAGCCCCAACAAACACATAGGTTTGATGTGTGATGCAAACCAAACGGGTCTTTTAAATGGAGCTTTTCCAGGTAGAAAACCCTTTGGATTTAATTAGATGGGAGTGTTCAGGTTATTTTTCATCATTGCAACATGTTGTTTTGCAACACAAAATATGTCCATTTACAGTAAATACAGCAATGTCTGCAACAAATTAACTTAAGAGTTTTGGAAACACAGATGGTATTTCTTGCACTTTCCCAAAGGGCTACATTTGCTTGAGAGAAAGCAGAAACTTTAGCTATTCTGTTATTTTTAGGAGTTTCTTCATCCCCGTCGTTTCTACTCCACTAAGAAAGGTAAAATCTGATTTGCAGTTTATCAGCTATCAAGCAAGATTAAACAATATCTTTTGTCACTTCCAGTATGTTCGTGCTGCCTCCAGCATTTAATTTTGAAAACCAGTACATTTGTGAAAGAAGTTATGTACACCGAAAGGGAAGTCTCAGCATCCAACACCTTTTGTAGAGGAAAAAACAAGCATCCATGGTGTGACATAAGAGCTAACATCATAGCTACAGCTTGTCCCTAGAGCCCCATCATTCCTCTGGACTCCCTTCTCCGCGGAAGCCGCAGCGGCTTTCCGCCAGGAGGTGGCACGATGCTCCCAATCTCCCGATGCTCCGGATGCTCCCGCCGCCCTTTCCCGCTGCCTCCCGCCGGGGCTCCAGCGGCCGGGACTCAGCGCCGCCGCCGGCTGCTGCTCATGGTGGTCCCTAGCTTGCTTCCAAATAATGAGGCCCTCAGAGACCGGATTGTCACAAGCTGCAGGTCGTTCCTCTCTTGCACCTTTTCCCTTTCCTTTCTTTTCCCTCCTTTTTTTTTTTTTTGAGATTTCCCATTTAAAATAACTGAGACGGGTCTTACCCTCTGAAAGTGCTAAAGAGAGCATGAAAAATAGAGTGGGACCAGTCTTTTTTTTACACATTGAACACACATATAAATAAGCATGTGTAACATTTCACAGCAACCTATGCTTATGTTCATGATGTCTTAAACTTTTTTGGAGTTTCCACCCCTCCTTATGGTGCAATGCATTTGGTTCAGAACACTCCGGGGAGGGCAGAATTGCTGCGTTCTCTCAACAGAAGGGATGATTGAAGCATACAGCTTGCAGTAGGGCCTGCATTTGTCCTGCCTTTTCACAGGCATCTAAGTGAGAGGGCTAACTTAGAAGCCAGCTTGTCTTTGCTTCCCTCTAGAGTCGATGGATAGATCTGGCACCTCCAAAGAGTGATTCAGCGCACACAGCAATCAAAAACCCCATGCAGTTAACCACACACAGAGGGGAAAGAAAGAAAAATCCAGACTTTGGGGACAATAAAATACAACATTATTTTTTTTTTGTACAGCCATAATTGTGTGCTTAACTCAGCACTGTAAAGTAAAAATTATTACTTTTTCATTTATCATGTTAAAACACACACAGGATGGCTTAAAGATGTAACTTGGCCGTGACCACCCATTTGGAAGTGAGAGAAATATTCTTGTGACAGAAATACCATTGATTGACTGGTAAAACCTGCAAATGAACCCAGGGAGGAATTCAGAAACCTCCCATGCTACACATTCCAGCTGAAAGCAGATGAAGTTCTGTGCTCCTGAATTACACATTTCACTTAACAATGTTTATAATAAGCAATTGGTGACTTTGAGTCAAATACAAGGGCAGAGTGGCAGTCTGTGCAAACTGCTCCTGCCTGGCACATCAGTGGCACTTCCTCTGCAGATTCCTTTCTCTGGGATTCCTCTGGCCCTCTGGATTTGAAGTTTTCCTTGCTGCTCAGGGATCAGAGCAAACACATTTTAAATGTTCACATTTTACAACACAGTTCCTGTAGTACTGCATATGCCTTTAGGATCACTCATGGCAGCTCCACAAAATTGGTCCCCACTTCATGGGAGCTTTTACAAGTCCTGATGGATGCCCACCTGCATGTGCAGGCACCTGAAGTCTTTCCACCACCTGGTCCTTGCTGTGGCCACTTGCTGCTTCATTCCTCCAGCTCATTGATGATAGTCAGGCAGCAGGATTCAAATCAGGTTTTAAATCTACAGGCAGCCTGACTTGTGTATGTTGCTCACAGGACTCTTTTTCCCTGGGTCCATCATTTTTTTGCATTTAAGATTTTTTTATACTTGGTATTTCTCACACTGAACAAATAAAAGGAACAACTTGGCTAACTTAGCATTATGCTCAGCAACGCATTCTCTGGCTTCCTCAAGAAGCCGTGTGGCACCTACAAATTGTTATCGACACCAAGTTAGGGGATGCAATGCAGTGATCTGGGTGAATAGGAGAGAAAAGAACCTGTCAGCAGGGCTGGTCCAACAAACCAGCAGCATCTCCCAGTTCCATCCCTGATGTGGGAAGCCACACAGCACCGACTGTGAGAACGGCTGCAAGAACACAACCTACAGCTTCCCATCAGCAAGGACAGGGGCAGATCATCAGGAAATAAACACAGTGCTCATCATGTTCGGAGATACTAGCAAAGCCTACACTGCAGGTTTGGCTACAAGCACCACGGGGGGATCACACCAGAGAAGAGGAAATCATGGGCAAACGGCCACTGCACAGACCCTGTCAGTCTGGACTCACATGTGAGTCCAAGATGCCCAGAATATGCCAGACTTGCTGTGACTGTCCAGCACAGCCTCTCGCTAATGGGATGGTGAGTTCAGCCACTACACGTGCTCTCAAGGCTTGCTGAGGGTTTGTATGTTTGCCTTCTTGCAGGTTCAGGTTTGCCCTTCTTCCCACAGGCAGAACAGCTCTAGGGGGAAGGGGGGCTTCCAAGACGTTCTGGTGCACTGCTGATTCCTTAGTGCCACAGCCTGTTTGGAACATGCTCATGCAAAACTGAACACTGCTGTCCTTGGTGGAGATGTAAATTGGAAGACACCATTCTCTTGACAGAGACCTGTTCCTTCATATTTCATGTTTTCCACAGTAGCACATACAGACATAAATTTTCTTCCCAAGGTAACTGCCAAGCAGTCCTATGCCCTTGTCCTGTTGTCACAGACCTGTCCAGTTGTATCCCATGTGCATGAAACTCCCCCTTTACAGACTTCTGCAGCTATGCCACAAAATTCCACCTCTGCTCTATCTCTCTTGCAAAACTGGATGGATCTTCTGATGTGTTGATCAGCAACATGTGGTATGTCAAGTAACACAGAAAACTGCCCAGTAAGAAGGGAGTGTACTCCCCAGGTACCTTGCATACCTCCCAGCTGTTGCACAGAACTTTCTTGCCGTGGGACCAAATGCATCCCACATTGCCAAGACCTCATTTCTTGCAGTGTTAGATCTCACTTTGTCCCACCACAGAATAAATGTAAAGCACTGTTGGTGCAGATGTGAACCTTGAGGTGGGAAGTCTCTTGTCTGGTATTTCCCTTCTGGTTAAGATAAGCATGATAAGCATGTTGTATGCCACCCTAAGCAGTCACGAGAAAAGGGAAGCAGCACATGGGAAAAATGGCAACAGGAATTCAAAATGGAAGTGGTCAGTATTTGCTCATTACATTTGCAGAGCTTATTTTCTCTTTGCTCCCTGTGTCAGGAAAAACTATTACAGTAGCTAGGAAAGGGAAATATTTCTTTCTGTTTCTAAGCATGTGAAGCAGGCTCCCACTGGCAAAAGCTGCCCAACACATTTTGTCCAGTGGTGTGTAAAGCCTGCAACTGTGTATTGCACCAGGAGCACATAGTAGCTAAGTTCCATTTAGCTCCTGTTTTGTGTAAGCCCTTGTTTGTTTGGGGGGTTTCGTTTTGGCCTTTGTGTTTGTGGTTTGTTTTTTTTTAAGATAAATTGCACTAGTATTTCATTTCTGTTTTTACAAATGAGAAGTTTGGTGTTTTGAGGACGTGGCTGACTTCTAATGAAGAACCTTTTTATGTTAAATGTGACCATTAGGGAAATTACAAAGGCGAACAGAGAGAGGGGGCTCTCTCTACCAGTGGCAGGTATGGTGTCATGACCTGCACCTCACCAGGGGAGCAGGGAGCAAGGGGCTGAATACTTGCCAGAAATCAGCTTCAGTGACCTGCCAGGACTGCACGTATAGAACATATCTAGGGAAACCTGAGGGCACAGGGAATGCCAAATCAATTTTGTATTTCACACTAAAATTTGCCTTTAGCTCTTGCTTGCAAATGTTTTACAGCTACACGCCTGCAAGTCTCCACACTGTAAGAATCTCATCATATACCCTTATGAATACTTTTGCCTACTGACCATAAGATAAAATCTTCCCTATGTGAATCTTGGTATGCTTTGTCACAGCCCTAGAAAGGACAAAAATTGTCACAAATTCTCAACTGAAATTAATTTCCTGCTTGTCTGCAAAGATCAAGGACACAAAGGCATAAGAGCCCCATCTCCAGCATTCACCCAGGGAAGCTTCTGATGCCAGGACTCCCACGCAGAGGTGGAGCTAGTATGTTCACAATTACTTTCCATTCCCATAAGGTACATTCAAGTTTCTCCTTTTAGAGACAAGATGCAGCTCTGGGTCCTTCTTCCTAGAGACTTTCCAGGGGAAATGAATGTTTCCATCTGTTTCAGAAAAGTCTCTAAGTCTTGTGATGCTACCTGAAGCACTACCAAGTGGTCACACCTGACCAGGCATCCAGCCTTGAGCTTTCGCATGCAGTAGAGGATAACAGAGGAAAGTTGCAGAGAAAAGCCTTGTTATGGTTGAGGCAGAACTGCTCAGTTTTGTTTTGTGGTGGCAGAGAGGACTCTCAGGCTTGCTATCTGGAAAGCAGGACAATCTCGGAGGGAGAGGTCCAAGAAAAAGCTCCATATGCCTGAAGAAAACCCTGGGAGAATTTGAGATGCCTCAGCCCAAGAGAACAATCACAAAAAGCCCCAAACACACCAGGGAGAACCTTCTACTGCTTGCATAACAGCCTAGAGGTCAGGGTTCTTGCTCTGGAAATAAGAGCACTTTAATGCCCTTCTCAGCTGAAAAGAAATAAATCAGTGATTTCAATGCAAGTTAGTAGGCTACAGAACTGTGTGGAAAAGGAACAAAGTCCATCTCTCTTTTTGAAACTAGGTCAGTACAAGTCCAAGAGTGACATGACTAGAAGATGAAACATAGGGGAGCTAGAGTCTGTAGTCCTGAAGTTAGGCACTTAGCTGGGAGTGTAATCTCAAAGCAAAAGAGGCACAGGAACTAGTCCCATAAAAATATATAAGGTCTTTGGTGGCCAGAGTTCAGAACTCCCTGATATAACAGTTCATTTTTCACTGTCCCCATCCTGTTCACTGTGGGCTCTGCATCTGCAGTGCTGCAGCATGTGACATCTTTGCAGCCCATCATAACTCAGTGTCAAGAACAGTTAATCAAAATTTTCAGGTTACTAAAGCCAAGGCTGAGGACAGATGTAAAACAAGCAAATGGAGTTTCTAGGTCACGTTGGTCTTCATTTGCAACTCCCAAATCTGAAAAATAAAGGGCCTGAGAACTTATGTCCACGAAGACTGCAATTAAGGATGAAAAATGAAAATGGCTTGTTACAGGAAAAACACTTATAACCTCCTTCATGGATCACTGTTGCATATCCAGAGTTTGGATGGTGTATTTCTCGTAAAAAAACATACTTTCTCAATGAGAAATCCTCTCCCAACCTGTACCTTTGCAGCAGTAGCATTTTTGAGCTGCTCTGCTAGTTCTCGACCATGTGTTACTGATGAGTACAGAAAAGAGAAAAGGAGGCCATGATGAGCTTTCATCTTTTTTTAGTCCCTGCTTGACTTCATAAAGCTATTGCCCTGTCAGACCTTATCCTTCCCGAGAGCCTCAGGGCACTTCTGAAAGATTATACAGTCCTCTCTTTGAACTTGTGCAATCATCTATGCTTTATTTTCCTTTAAAAATGGCAAGTGGGAAATCAGTTGTCCTCCTGTTCCGATTTCCTCCTGCCTGTTGTTTCTGAGGGAGGAGGCCCCTTTTAAGAGAGATGCAAAGTGCTAGCTCCAGAACTCCCATTGCCTATAATGGAATGGAAGGGCTGAGATCCAGGCAACCCTTTGAACATGCAGGATGCTTCTCTGTAATGCAACATTCAGTACTCATACTGCGCAGAACACCAGGTCTGCTTTTCAAACACAGGCTTCTGAAGTATGAGATATTCAGGTAACGTAGTAGTAACACTGCCTGCCTGTTATTTGCTCTGAAATTCTCAATTGCAGTTAGCATGTGTCTTGAAAAATTCATTCTAGTTGAGTCTGCAGTGTCAGATAAGGGACATGTTGCTCTGACTGTGAGTCAGAGGCTCATTATCTGTGGCACTGCGCACAGACAATGAAAGTTGTATGTATGACAGCTCCCTTACTGACGTGCCAGGGTTATTGTACTGCGTGTAAAGTAACACGAAAGAAACTCTCCAGGTTCCTTTTTCTTGCAAGTTTTTTTTTTTAAGTAAAGACATGTTTGAACCAAGACATTCCTGCTTCTTGTAGCTGCCAGTTCCTGTGCACAAGATTCAATGTTTTTCTTGTACTTGCTATAAAATGCCTCATCAAAGCCTTCCGTGCTCTGTTATAGCTGTTTCATTATTTATTATGGTAAAAATATGAATTACTGAACTTCAGCCTTGGCAGATAAGTGAAATGGGAATGAACTTTCAGCTCTTTGGTTTCAGAAGGTAAATCTCTGGTGGAGCTTGCACACACGGTTGGAACAGTTCCCCACGTTTACACTGGCACAGCTCCACCGACTGCCGCCGCACTGCCCCGATTCACACTCCAGCAGCAGGGAGTTATAAACTGAGGGGCCTGAGATAGCTGTAACATTTTCATATTGCATGTCCAATTTTAAAACAGCAAATTTCCTTCCATAGGTGAAGGTAAAAAAAGGATTTTTCTCTTTTGGGTTATTAAGGGGGAGTTGACCAGAGAGAGAGGAGGGAGCTGCAAGCGATGCACTGAGGCTGACCCTGGAAGAAAGAGAGGTTAAATAACAGTATAAATACCCATTGGCTCTTGAACTAAGTCACACACACTGCTTCTCATATGGAATTCTTTTACATAATGCCCTGGCAAGAAGGAGCTCCTTTTTAACCTGGTTTCCCCAGGAAATGTAACGTGTACGTTCACACAATCTGCCTGTCACATCTCCTCCCAAGCCTTCCTCCTGCCACCTGCCATTTGTCCACTTACTGACATGTGACAGAGCAAGTTCAGAAGTGAAACCTGGTAGTTGTATACAGGAGAGATGACTGCTTGGCCTCCCCAATGGACAAAGACAACAGTGTCCGCTGGAGGGGGGGCTCTTGCCACTGGAGCTGCACAAGGGCAGGAGCCTCCACTCTGCTGGAGGAGACCCCAGGCACCCAGGGATGCCACAGGAAGGAACAACAGCACTGGGATGCAGGAAGGAGCTGGGAGGGGTAAGCGGGCCGTGGGAGAGAAATTCATAGGAAACCAGCCTCCGTGAGCTTCACCGCACATAGGAGTTGAGCCTGACACGAGGCAGGCGCTGAACTAAAGAAAGTCCTTTAAAGAAGCAGATGTGTTCTTTCCAAAGTATCTGCTAGTAAAATAAATTAAACCAGTTAAATTAAGTTAGCATCCAGCAGTACAGCTCAGCCTGATTTACCAGTCTGCTTAACAGCAGTAGGCAATGTAAAACTAGCATTTTCTAATTTAAGATGGTTGATTTTAGGGTCAATTGACATAGTGTATGCTGAACTCTGCTTTTAAAAAGCAGAGAATGTGAAGGTGTCTGCTTGCCTTTGGAAAAGGAAATAAATATTAACTTATCCACACAATGTGTAAGCAGATCTAGCCCTGTTGCAGGAAACTCATTAATCTCACATGGAAAATAAATAAACCAGGAGAGAAAAGGATGGGTGGGATTTTAACTTCCTCTATTTCCGCTAATCGTTATTTTATATGAACAAGTGCATGCCAAGGTTTTTAAGAGGAAAATTACTGCAAAGGACAAATAATTTTGTTGAGTCTTTTAAAAGCTTTTTGGTGGAGGGATAATTTAGGGTGGTGTTGGGGAAACTCACCTGTTAAATGCTGCCTGGTAATTCCCACTATTAGACCACATTTTCCATTGCTGATGCCACTGTCAGCCTTGAGACATCGGGACTCACATTTTCCATGGCAGGTGTCTGCCTAAGGCTGGATACATGTGATGCATGTGTGTGTCTATCAAGGACTGCCTCAGGCTAAGTGTGTATAATAATTTCAGCCAAAATGTTTTTGCTCTTCAGCAACTATAAGAAAAAATGTGCTGTTTCCCCTGTTTGCCTCACACTATAAAGAATGGCAGCCTCTTCTTTAGGCAGTCCCAAAGGCCCTGTACGTTGGAGGAAAAGCATGAAATTTGGCAGGAATGCTTTAACCACACTGGAAATCCACCTCAGCTCAGTTGAATTATGAACCTGAGCAAGACCAGTTTGGTCTTGATAGAGCTTCACAGCTTGGTGTTTCAAAGAGCCTGTGCTAGTGTAGGGCTGACCAAGGTTTTCTTCAGCTAGTTTCTCCTTTGCCCCTTTGGACCCTGCTCCTCATCTGGGGCAATCCAGAAGAAATGGTCACCCAAGGAAAGGACAGGCTGGATAGGGAGAGGTGAGAAAAGAGAAGAAACAAGAGCACTCTAGACAGAGACCATGGGACAAGGGAGAAAAGTTGAGACAAAAAGTCCACTGCACCCACAGTCAGTGACCACACCTGTGCCACAAGATAAGATACCAGCAGTTTTGTTTGCTGATGGGGAAATGTAGGTGGTCACTGACACAGCATTCAGAATTACACAGCTTTGAGAGTGGCAGAAAGTATAGTTCAAGCTCATTTTCAGCCATGGAAAGGTTGGAATTTCAAGTCATAGCCATATTTAAAAAAAATGAGCATTGGGAAATTGGCAGTCGGCCCTTATCTTCCATAAAAATATGACTCTACCTGAAAACAGCCATTGTTTCTTGCTCTTCCTTTACAGGTGGGAGATAGAGTTGATTAATGCCTCAAAAATTCAAATACTCACTGAAGTGCATTTATATGGCTTTAGATGTTGGCCTTTCCCACAGACGTCTGTGACCAGGATAACCAGCACTTTTACAGTCATCCATGTATTAGTCAATAACTTTCCAGCATTCTAGATCTGCTCTCACATCATTTGCAAAATCAGAAACGGAGGATAAACACAGTGCGCACTAAGTGACTACCAGTTCTCCCTTGGAGCCCAGCGGTTTATTCTCTGATCGCTAAAGCAGCTTATAGCAGAGTAATTTTCATGGTGATCACCAAGCATACCCTGCCAGAATGTGGCTCTTTCTTCAGATTAATCCATAATCTTTGGCAGTCTGGAATTATTAATAGTAGCGATTTCTAACAGCAAAATATTGCTATAACTATTCTTTCAGGTTTTATGACATCCATACCATTATGTCCTAAGGACCCCGAAAGCCACTTTTCACAATCCAGAGTTATATTTCTATACAGATGTAAAGCTTTAGAATATTTGTGAGAAACAGAGAACTTTAAATTTAAGGTAAAAATTACTGAGAATGGCAATTTATGATCATAGAATGGGTGCAGCACTAATTTGGACAAATGTGTTCCTGATAAGAATAGGGGCTGGAAAAGCAAATGAGAGGCAGTGTGAAAGAGACACAGCAATCAAATTAAAATAGCAAAAGCATATGACCACAGGATAGCTTTTTTGCAGTATATATTTAGGAGAGCAGGCATGGGGTAGCTGAATTGCTCATTTGGATGGCGAATACTTGCAATCCAAATCTCCATAAAATTCTGGCATCAGGATTCAAAGTTGGGAGGCAGGAAGGAACTTTCAGGGGTGCAGCTTGGGGAATGAACACTGGGACAGCACAAGACAAAAAAGGACGGCAAGCATGTCATATTTATTGGTCCGTTTCTGCTTTCATATTGGACAAAGAAATGGCCACAATACAACTCTGTACACCAAGGATGTGTAACTGTGATTCCCCCCATTTTCCACCCATGCAAAACTCTGATGGAAGCTTTTATGATGGTTTGGGTGCTGACAGACATTGCTCCTCAGAACAGATTCCCTGACATCTAATAACAGCTGAGCTTTTGTAGCTTTTTGGTGTGCGGCTGCCAATTTTGATTTCTTTATCAGCCACCCGCTTTCACAAAATTGAACTCACCTCTGAGTAAATTCAGACTTACCTTTGAGACCTGTATCAACCCTGACTGAAACTTGCTAACAAATCCAAGAATTATTTGGAACAGCCAGGTATCTAAGCCTTGATTCTTTAGAAACTAAATAAAAAAAAGAAAGAAACTGGAAAGGGAAAAAGAAAGAAACTAGACATTAGAAAATCTTACAATATTTTGTATGTACTGAGAAACTGAATTGGGTTAACCCAAGCACATCAAAGGGTAAAAGTCATTAGGATACCTTCAGAAGTCTGCAAAAGCCTCCTCCTCCACTCAGCTATTTCAAAAGCTTCAGCACAGGGGAGGTTCTGCAGCTGTGGAGTGCAGCTATTACACAGTCCTGTGCTCTGCAGTAATTTTCTGCATGCTGATGGGAATGGAACAGCAAGAGGTTTGAAGTCCAAAGTAATGCAACCAGTGAATCCTGGCTGCAATGGATCTTCCATCTGAAAATCCTATGTCTCAGCAGTTTGTAACTGGTTTTGACACCAATGGATCATTACTAAATTCTACTTTGATGAAAGCTACCTAACCAAAACACCACACTAACAGTCACTCTAAAGTCACATACTTAGATTTTGCAAAACTGTTTGCAAAAAGGACTCTTCTCCGTAATGCCTGAATGTACAAAATGAGCATGTAATATTATCTGGATGCAGTTTAAACTAACATATATGTATTTATTGTTCCAGCTATTTTGGGGTAGGGAAAGGAGTCGAAAAAAGTTACCTAGCGAGCTGGATATGACTACATTGGAATTAAGTTTTCTGTCTTTAATTTATAATTTAAACAATGAACTGAAATGAACTATAAGTTTTTGATCTCCGTCTTGAGGATCTCTGTGAACAGTATGTGATAATATACAGTGCTGAGACCACAACAGAGGAACTGGAACTTTTACTCAGGGGTGCATATCTCTTTGATTCAAGCATAAATGTTTCTTTATTTATTAAAAGTTGGCCTGGGGAAATAAAGAATTCTGGAGAAGAAATTATACATATTTCTGATCATGTTGTTATCTGTCTGAAGAAGAAACTACTATTCCCAAAACAAAATCAGGTAATTAAAAGTTATGCTTTGTGACTCCAGGATTTGAAAAGGAAAAATCACATGGCAACTAGTTAATGTCTACATGATTACTTTCATGTATTTTCTCAGGGTTAAAGTATTTATAGCCACAAACATATACATAACCACATAGCCACATATATATACAAAACCAAGAAAACAGCCTAAGGGAACACAAACAAAACCCCACCGCCCAGCACCTTAACTGCAGCATCTGCAAGCCAGCAATCATGGAATACTTGATGAAGTGCTTAAGGCTAGGAAGGCTGATAATGAGATTTCTTTTAAGTTCATAGTGCTGTACATTAAAGAGACACTGCCAACCTGATTCTGAAAGGAAAAACATTACATTGCACACACACGCTGTTTTTGTTTTTATAGAAGAGTCTTCATCAGCCTTTGCTGGTGTCTAGAAAAACAGGTTTAGTAAGCAGCATACTTGGTCCACAAGTTTTCCCTCAATATTTTTGCATTTTATTTGTCTTTCGTAACACTTCAGTTCTGATGCTGTGTCTGGTGAGTGCCCCAGAGAAGAGAGTGGTTCTGAGCTCCCACCCAGTCAGTGCAAAAAGCAGGAGCTCCCCAAGATAGTACCCTAAGCAGAATATACTAAAGGCCATCTGCACAGTGACAGTGACTGCTGCAAAGTACAGCATAAATAACCTGGAGCCAGATGATAGTTCCACCTCTCCTCTCCCTCTGGTCTGTTCAGTGATAGAAACCACCCCATTATTTGCTGCAAGATTAGATATGGTGTTTCCAGAATTACACATGAAATACCAACCTGAAGAAAAGTCTAGTTGACTTTCTTTATGTCTACCTTTAAATCCTTTTATATAAACCCAAATAATATTTTACTGGTGCAGAAGCCTTATACAGAGGGACTATAACCTTTCTTAAAAAACAGCATACGTGTAGTCTTAATGCTTATCCCAACATAGCTGCTTCCAGGAGCTTCTTTGCAAAACTGTCCTTCAGCCCTTTCTGTCAATCTTTCCTATTCTTAATGGGAGTGAAATGGTAATGCTGGCATATTCCAGCTGCCTGCATGGACTAGTCTGAATTAACTTGCCTGTTTTTAATATCTCCTGTAATTTTTTCTCAACACCCCCTGGGATGAGAAAGAACTTGAGCTGACAAACAGGTAGAGCATATACACAAATCTGTATTCAGGAAAAAAATACAGTCAAACAATATTAATGTTGCACAGTCAGTAATTAAAACTTGGCAAAGCTAATTTTGTAATTTTAGCTTTTAACATAGTTTTTACTTACAACATCACATATTTGTTTTTCAATCCTGATGTGGGTGATGAATCAGTTTCTGAACCAAAAGTGTCTGTTGTCTGCCAGACCCTTGTTCCCATTGCTGCTGAAACTGGAAAATGAACAGTGAATGACACAGGCGACTGCATGAAGAAACAGGACTGCTTCACAATTAAAACAGCAGAATGTTGTCCGGGAGGACTGGGGTCTGTTCTGCTTCTGCTAGAGAATTCCAGCAGAGGAGTTCTTATTGTGTTAGTCTTTAATTTCATACCCATCATTTTGGGTGGTGACTTGACAACCTAGAATTTGATTTGGAGACACACTCAAACAGCTGTAGCCCAGGAAGCAGGAACTGCTTTGAACATACAGAATGATACATAGCACTAGGTACTACCAGGAAAAAAAGAGATCTTAAGAATCACAAACGGAAATTAAGGGATACTTTTAATCTAGCTTAATATGCAGGTTTGACAATGTAATGCTGTAATTGCTACAGAAACTGGAAAAGAAGTGTTAAGCACTGTCTGTCCCTCTCCACATCTGTATGATGCTGAAGGGCTGCAGATGCCCGTGTCATGGCAAAAAGCTACTGAAGACAAAGGTGCTACTTCAACAGCATTTCCTGGCTCTCTCCTGAGCTGCAGACACCCATGCCTGGAGCTGGCAGGACAGGCACCATCCCTGGCATCCCCTGGTAGGGTCTCGTGAATGGTGTTTTGTCAGATTTCCTGCTGGAATGAAACATCAACACCACCACAATCGCCAAATATGTTAAAAAAGACTGTCAAAAGAATGAGAAAAGTGTTGCTGACTTCAGCTCACAGTAACCCCAGTACCATCTGACACACCAATCCACTGACAAAACCTTCAGTCATCCTTCCTCAAGGAGTATCAGTGGCAACTGAGCTGTTACTCTGCTAGTCATTTTCATCGCACTACAGGCCACAAACCCACCCCTGGACTTCAGAAGAGTGATTTCTACAACAATCTGTAATAGCCTTAGTGAAGGTTTGTGTCTAAAAAACACCATACATAAGAGATTCTTGAATGCTGATAGTACCTGGCTGACATGTCGTTGCAGAGAGAAATGAAGACTGGCGTCAGGTATGCCAAAGGCTGTGTGGCATACAACCTTCTGCACAAAGAAAACCTGGAGACAGCTGGAGTTTTTGTTAAACAAAATCCAGAGTAAGAGGATCAGCCTAGCTTTTGCACTCAGAGTCATGATCAGAGAAGGAAGGTCAGGAACTATTTCCAAAATAAACACAAGAGTCCATCCAAGAAAGCAGCACTAAGTATAATAATAATAATAATCTGCTACTTGTTTGATGAGTGCTGTGGCCTGTAACACATTTGGATTTCACCATTTAATCTTGTCATTATTATTATCATTGGTATATTAAAATCAGTAAAAGCCTTATCACTACCTGAGATAGTCAAAACGCATCTGCCTAATATCTGGCATCAGAATGCAGCCAACAGCCTGACCACCAAGTTGTGGCAAACAGAGAGCAAGTAAAAATCACACTAAAAGATCTAGAGGATCCACCCTGGAAAAGATGCACATGCAGCGGGTGACTTCAACTCACCATGCCGGTGACACAATGCCACTTCCAGGTACTCCCACTTCCAGCAACCCTTTCCCCCGTGGGTTCCCATGTACATCCTGCCAGAGCCGGTCGAGTGGGCACAGCTCGGTGTCCCTGGCAGTTTGACATCACCAAGGGGAGCTGCACCAGCCAGCCGGGAGAGTGAGTGCTACAAGCGTGAATCCTGTGTTCAGGCCTGACAGCTGCTCCTGTCCTGGGCTCCCTCTTGCCTTTTCAGAGTGTACAATTAGAGGCCTTTGATGGAAAGATTATATTTTGGCTGCTTTTTGTTTTGTTGCAACTGTTGCCTTATTTGTTTTATTCACCAACATTCACTAAAAAGAACCCCTCGTATTCAAACTCCCAGCTGAGCCTGCACTCCACGTCTCCTTGCCTAGGTAATCTGAACTCCCTCTGGACTTTTCTGCTTGGCTCTCTCCCATTTGAGACTGCTCCCTCATCCACTTGCCAGCACTAGCCACCTCTGCTGGTTTCTACTGCCAGTCTCTTTCCTGGAACTGCATTCTCAGTTCACCTTCCCTCTCCATCCCAGCTTCTCTATCAGTTTCTTTTGCTTGTGCCTCAGTTTCTTGGGCAGTTTGTCTCCTGCATCCTGTAGTCACCTCCATCATTCTTTTAGCCTACAACCCTAATATCCTTGTTCTGGATCCTTAGTCTCTGTCAGTAGTCATTTCCTTTGGTAGCTTCAAAACAGTATTCCTGACCTGCCAGTCCTGAATACCTGCCTTCTCTGCAAGTCCTGGTTTTCATCCCACATGCTCCTATTTCCAGTACAGCCTGCTGGTTCTCCACAGCAAGGCCTTAGACCTGGCTCTGAATCAGATAGCCTCTTCCTTCACATTGCCTAGATGCCAACAGAAAGGTCACTGAAAACACAGAAAAGTGTCCCTGCTCTCCCTTCGTTGCTTATCTCCGGCTCAGTGTGCAGCAGCAGGAAACAGCCATTATTCAGAAACTCTGTTTCCATCATGTCATCCCGGGCTGCAGCACATGCAGTGGCTTTGTATAGAGAGCACATGCCCAGGCTAGGAGCTGAGAGGGGCTGGAGTGCCTTAGTTGAACTGTGGGAATGATGCATGAACAACAGGACTGTAACTGTGAGAGGCATAAGCTTGCTCTGGGACAAGAGCTTGCTCTTAACCCTTAAGCAGTAGCAAGTGCTGAGATTTAAAATACCATAAAATTTGGCCAAATAAGAGTAGATTTTCTTGGGTGCAGTGAAAAGTACCTAACAAAAGCATTCCTTACTCAATTTCAAAGAAAACTTTCTCCATAAAAAGTTTGATTTTCTTTTTTCCTATTTAAAACCAACGTAGCTTTCCTACATTTAATTTCAGAAAATATTAAACACTTTGATATTTTCTCAGGTCAAGAAAAACATGATGCAGACCATCAGTATTGACTTCTCCAGTCTGAATCAGCGTAGCCTGGCACAAACAGCTGAAAGCTAGATCTTGTGTCAGAAATGTCAAAACCTGTGTAATAGGCTGTATGGGCTCTTTAAAAACTCAGCAGAGCTTCTCACCCTACCTTGTGCATGTGTTGGGAATCAGCTGAAGGGCTGATTCCCAGCAAGCAGATTTAAATAGGTTTCCAGCTTAGGGAGAGAAATGGATGTTTGTCTCTTAGAGGAGCTGTTCCCTCCCTCTCATCCCCCTCCCTTATATGTGCACGTACACTCACACAAAAAGAGCAAAATAGGAATAAAGGTACTCTCCAGGCAAAAAGACCATCCCTCTATACAGACAGAAGAGCACTTTTGGCAGACCTGAACGGCACTAGAGTTTAAGTGAGTTGAAAATAAAAGACTGATAATGAGATTTTGCTCTAGATCGGCTGGCTTGTGCTGGCAGGCAGCAAGCAGAGCCAGCCTGCTTACAATTTGCCCTAGATGAGCTAACCAAAAATAGAAACCAAGAATCACAGTGCCTTATCCATTCTAGAGAGGTAAAAATATTGACTTGGAAAGACCACCACTCAGGGACAAAATGACAGTTCTGAGTTGCATCACATGCCTTTCTCTCAGTCATGTTAAGAAGGTATTCATCTTTCAGTTGCAGAAAGAGCAGAGCTCCTAACTCAGCCTTCTGAAGAGCTGGCACATGAGGGGTCTATGGAAGGAAGAGTATGGCATTCACCAGCTCTGGTCAGACTTATGGTCCCTATTTTTCCTGATCTTGAGTGGCTCATAATCTTGTTGGGTCTAAATCACCTTTCACAGGTAGGCAGAGAGAAGGAGCCCTGGGAAGTGTGAGAAATAACTGCTTCACTCCAGAAGGAAGAACAGGTTTGCCAGTGGGTTTGTGCAGAAGACACTCATGATCCATTTCTTCTGGGTGCGAGCTTTGCTGCAGCCTGAGCTCAAAGCACCTCTGCTTGTACTCTGGAAGAAGTAAACCTGAGACTATCACACTACTTCCCACAAGGCATTTGCCTGTGCTTGAATCATCCAGAGACAATGACAGATGCTAAGGCACCTGGCACATATTAGGAAGCTGTAAACCTTGTGCTGTTGTGGCTGCCTGGTAAAGACTAAGTGCAACACAGCTGGGTGCAATCTTGATATTAAGGGTAAGCTTGACCATACCTTGCTAGGTGTAAGAGGAAGGTGTTGCTTTTGCTAAGTCCTGGAGGAAACTGTATATTATTTTCTGGAGTCTTTCTTGATATCTGGAGGAGTACATGGTTCTTAGTTTTTGTTCAGCAAACCAGGTAAACATTATTTTAACAATCTGATACAGAGTAAGTATGATTAATAATGACTGATAGCAGCTGGATTGATAATGAGTAATAAGCACTAATTTTTCAGCCTAGAAAGATGCCTCTCTACTACTCACTAAATGCACAAGTGCTAGAGTTTGGGTGTTAATGGCTCCTGCAACTTTGTTTAATTACAGAGACACCCACAGGGTTGGTAACTTTTGCCTGTTCTGAACTACCATCTCCCCAGTTCTGATATTCCCTAATTTGCAGCCACATACATAGCAACATTTGTGAACTGGGAGGGCAAAGTTAACTCCAAAGCAAATCTCTTTCCTTTGGAACAGACCGTGTGCCAAAGGCACTCAGTGTCAGCCACCCCATTTTCCTGTCAGCATAATATCACTGATTTATTAGAGAAATTTTAAACTCAGAATATGCCACAAATGTATGCCAGATTGTGAAAAAACATACACGTCTCCCTCTTCATTACTAGGTGCTGTGCTTTTGTGAGATTATAGATGTATATTTAGTGTTAATCTTGGTGTCGTGTCTGTACCTCAGCAGTTGGCTCTTTTCTAATGCATTTTGTAAAGGTTAAACTCTGTAGTGCAAACTGTACACGATAATTTATGATAATACTGGAGGGCAATCTGTTTTCCACTCTATAGCTGCACACTGCCCAAGGGGAAAGGAGCAGCGGGCTGTGCTTGTTGCCTTAGCTCTGGTTTGCACAGGTGTTCAGCACTCTGCCTTCTGGCTGCAAAAGGGGATTAGACAGGGTTTAGGGGAGAAAATGTAGGGAAATGAGAGCAGGCAATCAGATGGCAAATTAAAATGAAGCTATAGCTGCTTATTGAACCAAATTCTATTCTTCTTCAAACTTCTCCTGTCTGCCATTCAAAACCACATCTGAGACTGATGGATCTCATTCCCTAGCTTCTGACTTTGATCTCCCAGCATGAGAGTTCTCCTTAGTGTGTGAGTGGAAGACTAAGACACACATGCAGGATCACACTTACAAAACAGCACATTCTTGGCTTTCAGCCACATTCAAATTCGCTAATAGCACTAGTTTTCTGTAACTGCCAGGAGAGATAAAGCAAGCAGTGACATTTTAACTGTCTTGTGCTGCAAACAGTTCACGCTCCCAGAAGTTCAGCAGAATTCAGTGGAAGCCTAATTAGGGATGATACATCCTAAACTTCACTTTCATTATGTTTTTAATTCTTTCATAGTTCTTCCACAAATCCTGAAGTTGTTTTAAGAGAAACTTTAACATCAGCATTTAGCTCATGTGCAAGTTTCTTCAGAAGGATTGCAGACACCAGTTTTTTGTTCTTAGTTTCAACTGTAAGCGTATTTCTCCTCTCCAAACACTATTAACATATAATATTAATATTAAGTAGTATGAAGGATATGTCTGCTTTTGGTTCAGTGCAGTTTGATGGTAGTAGGTGCCTTGGTTAAGCAAATCCAAACCATTAAACAAGATTAAATAATATATCACTAGGTGTGCCCAGGATCAGGAGATGGCAGCAAAACCCTGAAGAGATGTTTGATTCTTCATGTCAGTAATAGAAATGTTTTAACTGCAAGCCAGAATTAATAAATCATTAACATGTGAGATTCTAGTAAGAAAAACAAGGGATTGTCTGACACTGATCATACAACAAGGAATTGTATGAAAAACGGTTGAATTACATGGACTGGAGAATTGACACCATTAAAACCTGAAACGGCATTCATAATTAATATAATTAACTTTCCAGAACAGGAACACTCCAAGTCAGAGAAGGCTCCAGCAGAACTTCTCAAGTTGGATGGAATAGTATCAATGGATGCATTGCAAGGTTCAGCAAATTGGACTGTAGCCTGATAATTAGACAAGTTTATATATAATGCTATATATATATATATATAATGCTATATATATATATATCAATGATATTGGATGCAGAATAGCTTATCAGATATGGTTTGGAAACATGATCATGAGGAAGACATCCAGGAAAGAATTCAAAGTAAAACAAAATTTGAAATGTCAATATAACGGGTAAATTGTTGTCAGGCGAATTGTTGTATTTCTGCTCAATGAACTTTATTCAGTTTCTGCTTCATAACTGAGAAATCGGTGGTATGAATGGCAGAAGGGATATCAGTGTGGTCTGCAGTAAGGAAAACTGAGACTGAGCAAGAAGAACAAGAGATATTTGGTGGACAAAATTGAGCTTTGTTATTTATCAAAGCTCTATGAATATTCAAAATAGCTTATGCGCAGCAAAACCAGCCATGGCAAGCTCAGTGAGCATGTAGGAGAATAAAAAGCTCAGACCTGAAGATGTCTGTCTACATCATGTATGTACCTTTATGATGGGGGGTTGGAAACAGATGATCTTGAAGGACTTTTCCAACCCAAACCAGTCTAAGATTCTGTGAGAGCTGGATCCTGAGGGGAAATGCTCATATACCAGAAAATCGTAAAGGTGGCTTCACAGAAAAATACCGAGAACTCTACAGACAGCAAAAGTTTACAAGTTGAAGGGAAAAAGCTGATGTATTTTTTAGATTTTTATAAATGTAATGAAAGAAGAGTTAAAATCACATGAAGTGCAGCTAAAAAAAATCAGAAGCTGCTAAGGGGACTCACAAGCAGATTGCTCATGAAGCTCAAAATATTGTAAGTCCTATTTCCTCAGGAAAATAACAACAAAATATGTTTAACATATTTTAATATTTATTCATGTTAATGTATTCAAGCTCCATGTGCCCTACATGAACATGACAGATTTCTACCGTATCAGTCAGAATTATGGAGTCTCCAGAGCTCTTCTTTGCTTTAACAAACTAGAATTCTATTACAGGTTGCATCTGTAATAGGAAGAACAGTCAAATACTGTGTACACATGAACGTGCATGTTCTTTCAATAAAATCATTTGCATAACTCATTTACTGTACCTAGATATATTTCAGAGTTTTGCTGAACAAGAAATTTCAGAGGGTTTTGCAATTATAATAGGAAAAAGTGAGAAAATAAAATAAATATGCTTTTAATAAATTAATCTGGTTTTACACATTTTCCAGTATCCTCAATTTGCAATGACTGAAACATTATATTTTCCAGTGTCCTCAGTCTGCAATGACTGAAACAGACTTTTTGCTGGTTCCAGTTCCATTCAGCCGGTCCTTCGTGCTAGCCACAAGCCTGTCTGCCAGAATTCTATAAAGATGAAACAGTAACACAAAAATCTAGCAAGCATTTACAATGCCTCTGGAAAATAAAAGATGCCTACAACTATTTATTTCACTTGCACCAACAATGCTGGAATTTGAGACAGAAAAAAATTGATAATATTGATTGTACTCTTATCAGACTAAAATCAAGGAAATAAAAAACTTCACTGGAGGCAGCTGTGTAAGTATTTTGGAACCCATTCAAATATATTAAAAAAAAAAATCCCTATTCGCTAGGAAATTTTCTAAATAAGTGTCTGGTAAACTCTTTTGTAAATGTAACGTGATCCAAGCTGCGTGCCAAAATCCGGAGAACACAGCTCAATGCTCTGAACAGAGTGGAAGACACCTGAGATTGCTCTGTTATTATGCAAGAATCTCAGGTATGCACAACAAAAGCAGCAGTGTCAGGAGGTGAAGCACACCAAAGCAGCTTCTGCACACGCACTGCAAAACATATTTAAACAGGAATTCTCAGATTGTCCCGTAGGGCTGGACACATTTTGAAGAGAAACTGGCTCAGTTGAACTTCCCATTAATGATCATGTAACATCTTTGTGCCAGATACAGCAATTGCCTGCATGGAAAAATAATTTTAGGAAAGTATTTAATATGTTTTAGCTGCCTTGTAACAACAACTTAGCAACCGAAGAGAGATGTGCCAACACCTTGTGATCAGCTAGATCTTTAGAGGCAACCAGGAAGATACTGTGCGTCCACAGTGCTCCACAGATGTGGTACCACCCGAGATGTCTTTCTACTGCTGCATTCCCCTGAAAGTGATATGGGATGCAGTTTTTGCAGATTTCCAACCATGTCAGCAAAGCAGAAGGCATTCTCTCAGCCATATCAGTCAAGTCTACAGTGTTTTGGGGACTAGTGTGTCTTATTTATTCCTGCCCTTTTCCACCAGAGAAACTCGTGGGAGAAAATTAAAGGGAGAAGGGCATTTAACCTGCCTAAATTTAAACCCATAGCCATCTTTTGCTAGTCTGTCTCTTAGATTTTCAGACTTGAGCTGATTTAATGATTTTGGGATGCTTAGCTCTTAACCAAAGTCATGCTGGAGAATGTCTTCTGGATATGGTTGTCTCCCTTGGGTTTAGAAAAAGCAGTGACCCGTGAAAGCTCTTCATTCTCTCCTTAGTTTCATCTCATTTGCTACCACGTGGGAGTGTTCAGTTTACAGGAGTTACTTCATTCTGGGTTTGTGGAGAATAAGCTCTTTTTCAAAACCAATGTAGGGCTCAACATACTCTTGCCAGACCCTACAATAGGAAAAATAAGGGTAATATGTGGATGGGTACAATGGCAATTCAATTTTCTGGCTGGAAGCCTTGTTTTGGAGTTTTGTTGCTTAGTGTCTGTCAGCACTTTCATCCTGAGGAATTTAAGTTTCTGCTACAACAGCCCAGACACAGATGAAAGTTTGCATATAAAGTATCAGAACTCAGAGCTGGTTTATTTTTATTAATTTTCCAAATGAGGTTAAGTCTTAAGATATGAAAAAGTCCTTGGGTGGTACTCAGCATAAAAAGAAGAAAATTATTGGCTTGGCGTTTGTTTAATCTTGTGAAAGATTTATTTAAAAGGAAAGTGAGATAAATACTTGAAATATGATCTCAAATGAAGCCCACAAAAATATGTATTCATCCAGAAACTGGGCTACATTTTGAGGTGTCTAGCACCTCTAGGCATTGTAATCACTCTACTGCCTTTGAGATAATTTATCCTAAAAAACCCCATATATGTTCAACCAGTTTCCTTTCAGGAATGCTTTAGCTGCTGATGGATCACAAAAGGAAGGATCACATCCCAAGTCTTTGAAGATATGGGTAAAAAGGAAGTAATTGTTAATGATTTGCTGATCTAAACCAAAATTATTGACAACATAATAAAACCATGTAATCCTGTAGTGTGCCAAAAACCCACAATTCTAAATTGAATAGGAACAAATGTCAGAGGTCAAACGAGATTAGCTGCATCATACACTACACAGCTACATATGCCTAGTAATAAATGACCTGCCCCAAGAAATGAGAGAAAAATTGCAAGAAACTGATAGTCCTTTAGAACTGCTTATGTGTCTCAATGAACTTTTGGCACTGTCAAACACTTCTCTTGAAATGTTACTTGAAGACGATGCAGAACATCCCCACAAAGTACGGGAAGATGAAAGCTGTCCAAAGCCACCTGTAAAGATGTATTTTGAGATTAGCCAACAACTGTATGAGTACAGCCTGGTATAGACGAGGGCTGCACTCTTGCAAGCTGACTGCCCTCTGCACTAAATGTTGGTTTCTGTGGACATTAGACAGCACTGCTGTTGCAAACATATGTATTTATAATACCAGTGTATTCCCCTTCTTGGAAAAGACTGGAAGAATCCTCGGCATGTTTCGTTATATGAAAAATAAACCTGTTAAGCATAGATTCACTGAATGAGTCAAGTCTCTTCATTTCACACCCAGGTAGGACTGCAGACTTCTGGGGAAGCCACCGCTGCGTTTGATAGCCCCCAAGCCCTGTTCATCTCTCAGCCCTACCTTACAGCGTTACTCGTCCTGCGCCCTCCTGAGCTCACCCTCTGCAGACTTCACAGATTCACTGTCTCGGTGTGTGGCTCCGGAGCTCCCCAAAGCCAAACCAAGGCCAAACCCAAACTCAGGGTCACACGTTTCGTGAAGGCCGCCGCTATTCCCCGGCCACTGCAGGGCAGCGCCGTATCTGTACCTGGGCCACATGCACCCCCCCCAACCCCGGACCCCATCCGCCCCCTCCCGCCGGTCCCCCCGTCACAGGGCGTCACGCGACCCCTGCGGGGCGGGCAGCCGCCTTCCCCCGCGGCCAATCAGTGTTCGCCTTTGCGCGGTCCTCCCTGCTCTAGCCAATAGACCGCGAGCTTTCCCGTCGCGTGTGTGTGTGTGTACGGGCATTGGGGTGTTGGTGTCGGGGTCGGGCCTGGCGAGCAGCCGTTGGGCTCCACGAGCCGCGGAGCTCCGCCCCGGTGGGAGGGGCCCGGTTGCGCCCGGCCCGGCCCGGCCCGGCCCAGCGCGGCAGCGGTGATGGGGAGAGCGGCTCGGCGGTTAGAGTGAGGTTGTGGCGTGCTCGTCGCCACCACCCGGGAGTCCTGGCCGCAGGTAGGAGCCGCAGTGCCGTGGGGTGGTGCCACGAGCGGGGGTCCCAGAGTTGGCGGGGGTGTACCACGTTCCCCCAGAGCCAGGGCGGGGGGCTCTGAGAGGTGCGATGGGGCTGCGCTGTGCCGGTGGGACCGCGCTGGCGGTGTGGAGGGAAGGGGGCTGGCTGGCGACTGAGGGGATGAGGCAGGTGGTGGGCTATGGGCGCTCGGCCCCAGGGTTGTGTGTGTGTGTGTGAGGAGGGTCTGTGCCCCCCGCGCGGGGCGCCGGTTTCAAGATGGCCCCCTCCCCCTGACCGCCCGCCGCCGCCCTCAGGGGGAGCCCCCTGGGCACGTGCGAGGCGCCGACGGGTGGGTACCGCCGGGCGGGGGCTGCCCTCGGGCTGAGGAGGCGGCGGCGGAACCGTGAGGGGGGTTTCGACCCTCGCCCGCGGGGGCAGGCCTGGAACGGAGACACCCCCCCGCTCAGCGGGCGCCGCGGTGACATCCACCTCGGTGCGGAGAGGTTGCGGGGAGAGGAGAGCTCGGTCACGGATGGTTCTCGGCTGTGCCTCGCTTTTAAACCCTGCCGGGCTGTCGGGAGGAGGTGAGCAGAGCTCTTTAATAGCGAGTAATGGATGTGACTGGAGCAGTCAATGACATCAGAGTACGCGGTCGGACTCGGGAGACCTGTAAACTTTAATTTATAGGTTATCAGTACCGTGAGGTGTTTCTATGAATTGGCTGAGAATAACTTAATTCATCTCTGAAAACAGCTTCCTACTGATATCGTTAATGCCTGCGTTGAGCAATAAACAGCACTATTAATTTGGCGAGTTGGAGGCGAGGAACGTAAATGATGATATTTTATGTAAGAGCTTGCAAGAGCAGTAGGTGCCTTTGCATGCTACTTCTGTGCTTTCACATCTGCATCCCGGGCTTTGCTTTATTTAATGCGCATTTATAACAAACCACCTTTCTGCATTTCCAGAGGTTTTTTCTGACTTGATTTCTCGAACAGCTTGGCACATCTTTGCCTTTTAGTTGCTCTAAATAGACTGGAATAACTTCAGGGGCAATAGTTTCCAGTGATTTTCAGAGTTCTTCCTTTTGAAGGAGGCTGTGTAGTCTGGACAGTGGTGATTAGCATCTTTAGACCTCATGATTATCTTCAGTATTTGAATTCAGCATTTGTTTTTTACAGTTAAGTTTTTTGGATGAGGTTTAGAGTTCTTATTTTAAGTTTACTTAGGTCAAGAGCCTCATTGTAACGAGGCATGTTTTTTCTGTCAAACCTGTCTTTTGTAGGTGTTCATTTTATAATATAGCAATTAAAATTTTGGTATAAGGTATTGTCATCATCCTTCAGGTCCCTCTTGCAGAGGAATGTTTACATCTTGGCTATATTTACAAAAAGATCTTTACAGCTAGCTTATTCACTTACTGAAAGTATTGTTTGCTCTACTTCATGTGGATGTTCAAATCTTTAATCTCACTTAGAATTAACATTCGAATTTTGCTAGATATCAGTGTTTGGATTGAATAAGGAGTTTTTTTCTTTATTCAGAATGGGTGATTGCATCTAGCTTCTAAAAGCTGTTTTAAAACGGCAGTTAATTTAGGTTTTGGGATTTAATCTCTTCGAGCACTGGGATGAATGAATGAAACTCATCAGTTTCAAGAGTGCCTGTTTGTTCATTGAAATGGAAAGGATTAAAGTGGTAACCGAAACAGTGAAAAGTTGATTTAAATTATGTCAGACTCAGAATAGCTTTGGGCCTTAAATGTGAATGTGTTTTTATGTGTACACTTAAGAGAAGACATAGGAAATCCCAGAGCTGCAGATTGCTGTCAACTGGCAAAGTGCATCAAGGAAAGACTGCGGTATGTTTACTCTGTTCTTGTTCTCTTCTTCAGGCACCTATTAGCAGTCCTTATGAGACATGGGATATTGTGTTAGATGGATCTGGGACCTGAGCTAGTACGGCATTTTTGTCTGTTTTAAAGTGTTTTCTGTGTAGTAGGATGCCGTTTTGAATTTAGATTTTAAGTTAGGCAGGAGACAGAGCTGCAAGTTACTAAGAGTATAGTATAAAAGTCAATACCAGGTATGGATAAAGCAGGCTGATGAATGTACAATTACTTTGGATGCTTATTTACATTTTTGTTAACATTCATAGGACATCCCAACTCCTGATAGGAAATGGTCACAAGTATGTTTTGTAAGTGGCAACTTCCCGTGCTTCCCCGAGTGCCCTGTTGGGAGTACTGTGCTTCTCACGAAAACGTTGTTGGAATCTGCTGCAACTCCCAAATGTTCTTATGATGTTGTAATGTTTTTTTTTTTCACTGAAACCCCAACCTTAGTTCTCCTTTTCTGTGCCAAATATCCCCTTTTTATGTGGCAAGTCCCTGGGCATCTGTGAGCCTTTCATTTATCTCTAGCGTATGAAAAGGAGCGAGGGGTTCTACATAAAATAGTTCAGTAGCATGTTCCTTCTAAACTGTTTCTTCTGTGTTAAGGTTTACTGTCGAACTTGCTATGATAATAAGTAAAAGCAGGGAGAAAATCCAGTCTTACTGCTTGCAGAGTGTCTGTTAGTTGTCTTCTAGAGTATATTTTGGAAAATTGTTGTGGTGAATTAGCAAGTTTCACTGTCTAGAGCTACGTGAATAATGTGTGGGAGTCACAAAAGCTTCCCACATAGTTGTGGTAATTCAGTTTAACCCCAACCTGTGGTGTATATACTCTTCCTTCAAGTGACCCCATCTCTTGAAAAGTTTTGATCCTGATTGCCCCTGTTTTCTTTTTCATTCAGGAAAAGAGACAGGTCTATTAACAAAGTTCATTTATACCTTTGAGCAGATCATGGGTGTTTATATCGCACAGTGATATCCAATACAGTGCTTTCCCCTGTAGTACGAAAGTGGAGACAAGGAGCAAGCACTTTACAGTGCAATACCCCTAGCATCCTGTGACAGTTCAGTTCACTAGCTCTGCCCCAGTTCATGCTGACTGCATGGCAGGATTGAGACAGAGAACAGCTCTGACTCCACATCTGCATATTTTACAGAACCATTTTGAGCTTTACCATGAGGTATTTGGTAAATTCTTTGACAACTGAGTTTTTGAAGACGGAGATAATTGATAGCAGTACATTGACATGGTCTTTATTTCAGCTAGCAGCCTTGCACTTAGAGGAAAACCAGCAGAAAACAAAACTAGTGCATGTCTGAAGATGCACAAAACTTTGGTGTTTTTGAATACCTATGCTTGTTATGCTTAGCTACCAAAGAAAACAACTTGAATTTTCCTCCCACTTTGGAAGGCTAACAGATTCCATGTGTTCTCAAGCAACAGCATTAAGCAGACTAGTTTCCAGGAGTTCACGTTTTGTCCTGAAAATGGTTTATTAACCTACATTATGAATCATGGGTAGAACCAACCTTATTCTCCCAGTTGTTAGCTCTGGAGAAAAGATGGGTTGCAAATAATGAAAGGGTTTAAGTATATTTAATCTCTTGGGATCACATCTTGTTACTGTGACCCATATCTTGGGTTTTGTCACTTTTCTATTCAGCCATGAAGGCTAATGTGATCTCACTATTGCTGTTCTTATGTTACATACGTGAAATAACAGATCAAGTTAAAATCCAGAGTAGCCCCTTGAAGTATCTAATATTTTAATAGAAGAAAACAAACAAAACCTAAATAACCCTAAAAACCCAGGGTTTCGCTAGTTTCAAAGAACAAAAATACAAGCTTACTTAGTTCTTAACCTGTGTGAAGTATAGCCAGTGATGTAAACAGCCTGCAACCAAAAGCTCCTGAAATGAATTCATTGTATACATCTTCAATGACACCAGTATTTAATCATTGAAGCAATCAATAAACTTGAACTACAAACTGTGCTATAGAACTATGAAACTGGAGATGTGAATGTAGTATTTTGCAGGTGCAGAAGAGAAGGTGACATACAAACATAGAAAGACTAGGCCATATTGATGTTTTCAACTGTGTTTTGGCTTTCTGTTGGGTGCTTGCCACGCATGTAACGGGGCTGCCGTGTTTCTATTCCCTGCATGCATTCTGTGGTCTGCTGCACCATTTGTGCTCCTGCAGTTTATTGTCAAGAGGAGACATGAGGTGTTTCCAGTTTATACAAGGAGCAGGCAATGCACAGTGCCAGGTGGAGTGTTGAAAGAGACATTTGCTGAGTGGAAATGCATACAGCTAGTAATGGTTTTATGGTTATTGCTGACTTTGCAAAGCAGAGTGATTAGCTACCATGAAGCAAAGAAATGAGAATCTTTACTACAAGCATGAAATCATAAGTGCTTAAAAGGTTTTTCAGAGTGGACCCATTAAGTACAATGGGAGAAAGCTTACACCTAATGCTTTGTACCAGAACTTGCATGTTGTTTGCATATAAAATGTGATTATATTTCTGTGAAGTCTTATGGATATTTCTACTTTAGATAAATGCTATCTGTAACCATTTTGAAATAATAATTTTGCTTAATTACTGCTTTAAGACCAATTTGTCTAGGACCAGCATGGAGGCAGAACCAAGTGTGTAACTTGAAATCCCCTCTCCCCCTGGCTTAAATCTCTTCTGACTTTTTTTTTTTTATTTATGCAGAGCTTCATAGCAGAGCAGTGGTTGGGAAGTTAACTACTTAAACCACACTCCTAACATTTAGAATATAAACATGAAAGTACATAATATTTCTGACGCTGACTAGCACTGGCAGCACGCTATTATTAGCCTTTCTTCTTGCAGGCTTCATAGATTCTCAGCTCCACAGTCTGAAAACTGCATCCTGCGTGCCTGTTGAAGTAAACGTGGTCATTCAGGTATGGTTTCCTTATGATTACTCTTTTGCCCACTGGACTAGGCTGTTGCTTTTTTTCAGCAGTCCCAAATAATGTGTGGGTTAGTATGAAAGACCAAAACCAATTTTTTATAACGTTTAGTATTGTTAAATGAAGCTGTGAAACACCCTTGTATTGCTATATGGTCTAATTATTCTTAATTGTGTGTTGCTTTATTGTCTTGTAAAGGCAGTCTCTGTTTTTTTGAGTCAGGAATGACTATTTTCTTATGCTATTTCATTATGTATGATGGTATAAGTTTTGAAAAAGAAAGTGGGTATTGGTAATACAGCCAACAGCTGATGATTGACTACAAAACACACTGCACTATTAGTTGTATAACAAGTTGAAGTTAAAAGTAAAGTAGAGTAAAACTGGTTCAGAACTAATAATTAAGTCTCAGAACTTGGAAATCTACACATCCATTTATGTAAAGAGCATAGGAAATCTTTATTACATTTGTAATATATTGTGTGGTGGACTGAGCTTGGCTCCAGCAAATGAAGTTGTTTCAAAAGGAGCAATGTCATTTCAGATATGAAGTGCAGAGCTGCTGTTGTGCACATAATGCGCTATGAATGCTGTCTTAAGAAACGGACTTGATGTTGCTGATTATAGAGTGGAATATAATGATTTCACACATTACATGTTGTCAAATCAGAAGCTTCAACTGGCAGATGGAGAGGGGTTTTTGTGTTAAACACCTTGCAAGTTCAGCTCATAGAAAGCCTTGCTGCTTTTTTTTTTTGTTTGTTTGTTTTTTTGTTTTTTTTTTTTTGTTTTTTATTTTGTTTAATCCACTGTCCAGAACAGTTGCAAAAAGAGAACTGATCTAAGGAAACAGTTTTAAATTTCTTTTCAGAGGTTTGACAGATACAGTAATGAAGGTTTTCAATAGCTTAATGGATTCTGGGATAGAGATTTTCAATGAATGGCTGTTCATGAGCAGTTAATTATCTCATTGCAATCTGGGTCATTGGGAAGATGTGAACACAGTTAACTTTTGTGTTAGTATTGCATTGTAAAAAGGGGAAAGTTGAAGCTGCATCATTTTTAGACTAGCAGTACTGGGGAAGTGACTAAAACCAACTTCTGAGGGAGCAGCTTGCTCCCTTGCTAAAGTCTAATGAGGATATGAAATCGCTATTCTCTAAGTCATATCTAAAAATCCTTGCTCCTCCCCTAATGCTCTTCCTCCCACCAGCCCCAGGCACAGTTACTGCTGCTCCCATCGGGACAAACAGCAGCTCTTTGTTAGCTTCCTTGCCCAGGGCACACCCTGTCCTAGCTTCCCTGTTGCTCCCTTTGCCATCTGTGGATCCTAGAGACCCTGAAAGCTGCCTGATCTCCGAGGTTAATTGATTCAGCCTGTTATCTCCAGTACATATGTGGGTAACCTGTAACTTCAGTCCTGCCAACTTAAGTTCTAACATTTAATTTTGTATGGGGAAAGGAACATCCAGTCTCTACCACAGAGCTGTTGTAGGTTTCTTATTAAGAGACTAGTTACTTCTCCAAAGATCCGATCTGTTCTTCAGCATCAAAATTATACATGCTAGAAATTTTGTCTTGGTATTAGGAAGACACTACAAGTACTATGAGCCAGCAAGTCATAAACTGCCCTGACAGAGCTGCAGTGTGCCACTCCTTGCTTCAGAAGCTTGTAGTGTGTTTGAAATACGATACAGTTACTTGGACCACCTTCCAGCTGCCGCAACCAATCTGAGCAAGGGTATCAAAATGGCAAACGAACCTCAGGGGATAAAACTGTGAATGGCATGCTTTGAGGTAAGTGCTGAGTGGTGCCTTTGGTTCCTCATCTGACTGCTGTAGAAGTCATGTGCCTGGGTCGCAAGACCTGGAGCAGGTCAGGTGAGACACCCTGGGTGCTTCTCAGGGAAGACTATCCAGCTTCAAGAAATCTTGATAGTTAAAGCGAGAGTGAAAATCATGTGCAGCAGCTGAGTATTAAGGCAAGATAGAAGTCATCCAGCAAAGATATTTTTGGAAGGAATGTAGAAAAGATGGATGTTGTCCTTTGTTTAGAACCAATGGCTACAGCTAGCAAATGTGGATGGTTGAATACTGTCATACTTTCCCTCTGTTCATTCCTCCTGTAAGATAACTACTAGTGGATGGTGGGCATGCTAACACCCAGACTGAAGGAGAAATTGCGACTGAAAATAGCAGATTTCAGGACTGCAAGAGTGGTGAAAAATATCTTCTTGGGCAGTTAGATTTGGAAAGTTCTGCTGCAAGTGCCACAAAGGGAAGGATTTGCAAGGCAGTGACTGGAGGAAATGGGGTCATAGGAACAGTTTGACAATTGGAAAAAAGTTGAACTTTATTGTGCCAGCTGTAAATGCCTTTTGTTTTCTAGAAGCTATGAAAAATGTTTTCTAACACTATGTGCTGTATGCAATATTAACTCCTGATTTCATGATAAATACGCGCTTATTACTTAAGATAATTAACATTCCTTCTAGTTAGGGCTTTTTATTGAACTTGTTTACAGTGATAAATGAAGACTGTTAAATACCTTAATTTCAAAAGGAAAAAAGGCTCGGGTAGGAGAGAAGGGTGTTAGAAACTGTTATAGAAATATGGCTAAAAGGAAGAATCTGTAGCTGCCATGGCTGTAGAGGAAGAGTTTAAATATTTAATGTACAGAAGCATGTTATAGCACAGTTGTAACACATTCTTACCCTCCTCTCCTACATACCTGATTTAGAATGTAATCTACAGACATGAATATGACAAATATTAGAATTCTGGAAAGAAACAGACCCACACCTTCCATGCAGCACAGGAGTCTTAGGTGGTATCTTTTAGGAAAGGTCTGCAAACTCAATAACCTTTTCTCACTGTAGGACCTGGCTGATTTGTTAATTATGTTTAGTAAATCATCGAATACCAAGGAAACTTCAGAAACTTTGCAAAATGCTATCTTTCATATTTGGAGAAGAGATGGGGAGTGGAGTGTGAGTGAACCAAATCATTACTGGTTGATTATCATCACCTTAAGTGAGAAAAGTAGATGCTGGTTGTTATGTTCTCTGTGTAACAGGAAAATGGGTAGTCTCAACCCATCAACGGAGTTAACTCTTTACCAGTGGTTCACTTCTGGCTCAGCAGACCAAAGACTGTATTAGTTGGTTTTGTTTGTTTGTTTGTTTTTTTCATTTTAATCAGAATCAAAGCATCCAGTAGGGAAGTAGGTTTTAGTTAAATACTGTTTTTACTGCTCTATGAATAGAGATAGACAGTAGCTGTAACAGAGTGCTTAATTCAGTAACTTTGTTGTGTAGGTGGACAAGGTAATCGATGACAGTTGAGTAAATGCTATTTCATTAGTGTCAAATTTCCATTTTACTCCCCAGACTTTCAGCTATTTAATGAGTTCTGAGTAGTGGTTTCCTCTTCACATGGGTGATAGCAATTAAATTTGCCAGAAAATGGGAGGCATTCTGGCTGTTTTATCCAAGGACTGAACCCACCTTTTTACATGCTGCTAACTTATATGAGGGAATTTTATGTCCCATCTTATTAAATCACTTATTCTGTCTTCTCCAGTGCTTTCATCTAGCTTGGATATAGCATTAATATTTAAATATCAGTTCAATAGACACATGCATTACTCATCAAAACACTGCAGTTTATTAAAGTAAACCTGCTGTCATTCCAAGTAAAAGTCTTGGGAACGACATGTAGTGCCAGCAGGTGCATTGTTCATTTTCACAGTCAAGTTGAGCTGGTGGTGATACTTCAGGAAGTAAAAACACTTTCTTGATTATATGAATTGAGTATCTTCAGATTCCTGAAAATAAAACATGGCCTGCGTATTAATATGGTCTGAGACCACCAGGCTGTAGGGGTAGCAAAGTGTTCATTTAAGTAATTGGCCCTTCTATGGCTGTTCACTGTGTTTGTATTAACTGTTTCTAGTGTGTCAGGGCACCTACGTGTGTTAATTGAGATGTCTTTTATTTGCCCACATTGTGAAGATCTAAATAATAAGTTATCCTTGGTTGTCCAAAAGCAAATCTCATCTTGTATTTGTGGTACTTAAGGCTAAATGTTTGTATAACTGCTAGTTACCAGCTCATAAGGTCCCTCATCATTAGGATAAAAATGAAGAGTGTGTGCTTCACCCGGTGCATGCAGAGGATGTGGTCAGAGCTGCTGCACTTTGCAGGATTCCAGCACTCTACTGAGGCTCCTGCCTCCCAGTCTGCAAGACCAGTGCCCTTACTGTGGAAGCCAGATGTCTTCATCCCTTTTCTTGCAGTGGGCTGCTGCTTTTTCACTGGCTGGTCAAATTCAAAGTTTTATTTTCCTTTTATTTAGGTGTACATTTGAGAGGACAGTAAGCAAAGGGCTAAACTTTCCTCTGGTGCCCTCCAGTTACTGGTGGCCTTAAAACTTATGTGTTAGCCATCCAACATGAATTAAAAACATACCATTACCCTTTTCTTCTTTCTAGCAGGGCTTTTCATTCCACCTTGCTGCTATTGCTGCTTTATATCTTCTGGGTAGTGGAAATTGTGTTCTCTTCCTCTGTATCTCTTTTACTGCCTCCAGTATAAATGGATTTCTCTGTAAGTCTTGGAACACTTTTTAGAGACCTTACATGTAATCTACTGTTCTGTATTAGTAATTGTAGGACCTTTTTTTCTCCAAAACTTGTTCTTGAGTACTCAAAAATGTTATCTCCCCACTTGAATGTCTGACTACACCAATGAGTTTTGATGTAGGCATATGTGACAGGACACATAGCTTGCTTCCCTGGTGGAGAACTAAGAATATGCCACAGCCCAATGGAAGGGCTCATGTCTGGTCATCTTTTATCAGATGTTGTGATGTTTTTTACTATGTTGTATTTTCTTTGCTGGATGTAGACTGCAATACGAAAGGTAATCCAAAACCCAGTGTTTACGTTATTGCAAAGCCACTTCCAGATTTAGCAAGTAGAAATTACATACACATGGGAACCTACGAATTTCTTCTTCTTTGTAATGTTTTGTTTTGGATTGTTTTGTTTTGTTTTTTTTTCCCTGGAGGTTGGATGTTTTTATGCATAAAGTAATATGCACATTTAATATATATAAAAATTATTTCATAGTGTATGTACTCAAGTGCAAGACAGCCCTCACTGATGGGAGATTGAATGTGTTTGTGGATGTGTCTACAGCTGTTACCAAGAGAAACATTTGAGTTGTAGGTAATTGTTGCAGCAAACCTCTCTCAGTAATGAGGTTTCCACCTCCTTTGGCAGTGAACCTTTCTTGTGCTAAGGAGAGAAAAAAGCAAAAAGAATAATGAGGTGAAGAAAGGAAAATGTCAGGTACTTGCTATTCTTTTAGTAGAGTCAGCACCTTTTAGGAAAAGTTCTTCCTGAACTTCTGTTGGAAGGGAATATAGTAAATATAGTAGTTCTGTACCCCTGGAAAAAGTAAAGCTAAAGGAAAAGCTCATCTGTTCTTCTGGATCCTATAGGAATCTTGTAACTAAGAGAGGGATCTTAACAACTGAACAGCTCTCATCTCCAAGTAAGAAACTGGTTCCAGCTTTAGTGTATGTATTAATGTCTCAGTATACCACTGTCTAGGTCAGTAAGTTGCATTGTCATGGGGCATAGCGTGTGTTCTGCTTTTTCTTTTCTTTATTAGACAATACTGAAAAGAGAATAGTATGGTCAGGCTGGCTTAGACTTCTTGTCATAGTTCCTGACTGGATGCTGAGACCTTGCTCCATGTAGCTCAACCAGGCTGTGTTCTGGCAGTCCAGATGAGGCCAATTTCTTTCTCTGTTGCTGGTATCTCATTATAGGGTTGCTAATTTGACATTTTGTCATGGGAGTCTTTGGCTTATGACTTGCCTTGTGATTGTACCAGCTGCCAGAATGTCCCATGTATTTCTAAAACATGGAACTAAATGAAAACGAAGCAAAAAAAAAAATCTAGTGAAACCTGTAAGCTTGTGTGACTTTATGAGCCTAACACTTGGCATAAGCAGCTACACTTGTGATCCAGACTGTGTACAGCAATTGCCCCCATTATATTTCCAGGACAGTATTTTAAAAAGTATTGTTTCAAAATAATATACTAAAAAAAAAACCAACAAACCCAGCCCTGTGCTACTTGGGACCAAGGATTCCTTTGCTGTCATTGCAGTGGCATAGCAAAATTATTCAGGCTGCTTGGAAACCAGCCAGGGGTGAGCGTAGGAGAGTAATTGGAATATCTAATAGGGAATTCTGTAAATTGTCTGTGGGTGCAGCTTGGAAGAAGTAGAAGACAGAAAGCAAGTGTATTTTGAGATGGGTGCAATTCTTAAGGTCTGCATGTTTTCTGATCACTCAAAGTCAGTTTTGTATAGACAACTTTTGTTTGCTTTGCAGTGTTTACAGTGTTTCTGAAGAATGCAATTTGCCTTTTTTAATGCTTATGTTAAAGACCATTTGTGATATACTTTCTAGCTTTATTCCAGTTTAAGTTTGTGCAAAAGTTAATTAAACTTCAAGCAGTTTGTGTGTTTACAATTTTGTAGTTAGAGGAATTAAAACCAGTTCAAGTAGACGTCATCCTATGGTTTAGTTACTTTTGTGTCAGACTGCTGAATGTCACAATTTGAATGTTAATGCATGTATTCTTGTGGTTTTGTAATTTGATATGTAATACTATAGCCAAATAATCTGTCTGTAAGCAGTTAAAATAACCAAAATTTATCTCTTTAGTATCCAATATATCCCTTTCTGTATGTGATGGGGAGAAAAGCAGGTAAAGGTGAGATGAGTAATCCCGCTTCCTGGTACTAGAGAGATCAGCTGGTGGATTATGAGGAGGCTGTTACATAGGCTGAGGAGCAGAAATCCATTTGTCACCTCCAGATGAAAAATGATCAAAGGCTGGAGGTGGGGTTGCAACAAGGGTTTGAAAGTGGTCATTTGAGCTTTGCATCTGTTGCTAAGGACCAACTTGCTGAGATTAGTAGGGTAGGTCAAGTAAAATCTGTCCTCTTGCACTTAGCAGGGCTAGCGGGAAGTATCTCCTTTCAGCATACTTTTTTTAAACTTGTCTGAATTATGCAGTCATATGTCTGGAATATGCTATAAATCAGATCTGCAGGCTCTCACAGAGAATAAAAGTGCATGCTATTTTGATGACAAGTTTAAAAAAGCATTGGTATTCTAGTATAAGCAGATGAGCTAAAATAGTAGGAAAGTATAGTATGATAGAAACTGACTGAAAATGGATTGTAATACTTTCTTGCAGCTACCATGCTCTGTGCTTTGCTAAGAGAATAAAGCTAAGAAAACGCAGGTTGAGATTAAGTTACATGAATTTTACTGCTCAGACACAGGTTTTATTCTTGTGCAGAACTTTTCTATGTGTTTAACATTGTTTTGTAAGGGTTAGGAAGAGGGGAAATCAACTGAAAAAAGGAAATGCCTTTGAATTCTAAATTTACAGTGAAGTTGTATGTTAATTGAGGAAAAATTATATGCAGTAGGTCTGCTGATGAGAATGTAAAAGCTGTTATACTTTCTTCAGCTGTGACAACGTGAGGATGTGTTGGAAAAGGGAATAACAGCTGCAAAGCAGCCTTTGTTTAGCAGTCTAGCTGTTGACAAAGATCAGTATCAACTTTTGTCTTTGACAGACTGTGTCTGGTCTATTTGTTTGAGAGCAGCCAAAGAACCTGTTCTCAAAATATGCTTTAAGTACTTATTTGAATAATTGTATTTTGGCTATTACAACTTAACCAGGTATTGGATAGGTAAAAAAAAAAATTCCTATAGTTTGCTCTGTCACACTGCCAGGTAATTTCCTTGAGTGGCCTGAGCTTGTGTTATGAGAAGTAGCAAATGGTTTTGTTTGGCTTGCCTTTGATGTACAATTCCTGATCAGAGTTCATACTTTCCCCTCTTTTACAGTTCACTCAGCTGTGGCATTTCCATATGAACCTTTAAAAGGGAACAGTAGAATGCTTGGTGTGATTAGGGACTTTGCATATAAGCAGGGGGAGTCTGTCAGCCAAAAATATTTTTCAGCTTGCCTTCAATTTCAGATACATTGCAATAGTAAAACAAAGATATAAAGATCCCCCCTAGCCAGGCCTGTACCTGTTAAACAGTCTCCTAGCCTGAAAGACTTGTAGGGGCAGGTAATAGTCTTTATTAGACAAGCTTGCATATTTTGGTATATATATCTTTAGATGTCAAGCAAGTTGAAGGGCTGGTGTGCCTGTCTGCTCTTTCAAACTGTAAAGCTTACTCTAATAGAACATGTTATTTCTGTGGGCTGATTGTGCCTAACCAATTGTCTTACACCATCATGGTTGCTGCAGTTTTTCTGGTTAATGATGATACATGGGTAAAAGTGGCAATTTGAACCTTTCAGTAGCAAAGCGGTTGACAGCCAGTTTTGAATCATCCTGCCAGAGCAGGATGTAGTAACGACTGTAGCAAATAAAAAGCCTGTTGAGCATGTTAGATGTAATACTGTTTCAGGTAAGATGATCTGCTACCTGTGTGCAGAATGCTAGGGGTGCAGATGATAGTATGCCTAGTTGTATGGAAGCCAAATAAGATGAGATCTTTCAGATTAAGGAGTGAATACAGTATCAGAGGTGTGCTTTCTGCAGGTCTTGCAGAGGGACAACATTTTTAGTATGATATTATGAGAAGTGAGGTTACGGATCTAAGATGTTTTGTGAAGAGATATTCTGTGAAGTTTATTCTTGGCAAAGTTTGTCCTGCTGTGATATTAATACCTGGTTTTGCTTTCTGTGGTATAATTCTTGAGTATTGCTTGACAGATGGTTGTATCTTAGCGTTGTATCAGAATGATGTTATTTGCTTGACAGTTATTGTTCTCTTAGGAATGCAGGATGGGAAAGGACCTCCCTATTCATCAAGTTTATTTTCATGCTCTTGCAGGCTTTATGTCATACAGTCATAGACATATGGAGTGCTGTCTTAAAAGCAGCTGGGCCTTTTCTCCTCACTGTAATGAAAAGCCTGCTCCAAAGCTAAATCGCCCTAAATATGAGGAAGCTGCTTTTAATGTTCAACCTAAGTTTATTCACCATCAGTTGGTAATAACCAGTTCTTGTGCCAAGATTGCTCTTTTAGTTTTATTATTATTATTTTAGTTATCTCTGTGTGTTTATGCACAGTCCTTGCTTTTCTGCTCAGCTTTACTTTTGCTAGGCTAAGACCAAGTCCTTGCAGTCCTTGCTGCCTTCAGATCTTTGGTTGAAAGGTAGAGCAAACTGGAGGTTTGGGTACTTGGAGACTTCTGCTTTCACACAGCAGGTTTTTCCAGTTCCCTGAGAAGGGTGTGTCTTATTCTTTGTACTACTGCTGATAAAAGAAGTGAATAGTAGCTTCCTTGTTATTGTAGTACACCAACAGAAACATGAAGATAGAAAACTTTGTGGTTTAAACGCTGAGCACTGTGCAAATTTGTTCAAAGAGTAGGGAGTTGCAGTATAGCCTCTAAGTCATGAATACAGGCAGTCCTATGAAAGTGGTGTTGAAAGGCAGGCAGGTGTTTGATTGCTTTAAGTGTGTGTGTTCCACTTTGTGTTCTTTTTGTTAGTTCCCCCCCGCCCCCAGGCTGTTAAGTGTTCACATCAGTATTTTGTGGCTGATCTGTGCACAGACAAATTCTTTGTGCATTTTTAATAAGATACTGCAAAAATCCGTGATCAAAGATAAGTCAGGCCTATTACAAGGAATAAAAAAAATTGAGTTATGTGTAAATATTTTTCTGACTAATATTGATAGATACTCTCTACTTCTAAGGCTCTTGATAAATCAAAGTACTCTTCAAAGGTGTATCCAGTTATTAATGAAATGTAAAAGGTGGGTACATTTTGCAGAATTTAACTACAAAATTAAAAAAAAAAAAGTTTGAAAAAGCTTCAGTGGGAAGACCAGACCTACTTTCTTCACAGTTAAAATCCTAAAGGCAGTTGTGTTGGGGAAAAAATAGAACAAACACTTGACACTGTTTAAAATGCAGTGAAAGGTTTTATATCCCAGGTTTAAGAAAGAACTTAAGCCTTCTAATGTTCAACAGCACAGCTCATGAAGACTAGGCTCCTGGCTAAGAAAGTATAGAGGCAGGCACTGAAGGACTGTATGCTGGTGAGGTTCTGTTTTCCTGGCTGGAATTCGAAATCCGTAATGTGGAGCGCAGGTGCAATGAAACTGGTCAGTAGGAAATCAGGGTGTACCTTAGACATTTATAGAACCCTGATATTAATCAGAAAATAAATTCCGTACCACTTTCTGCAGTTTTCTCTTATGAAGATGCTTTTTATACCTATCTTGCACATAGCAGACTAGCAGCTAATTAGCTTATTAGTCCTTGATTCAATATCCTTCTCAACCTGATGGATCTCAAGCCCACATTTTCCTCTTCTTACAAGAGTGTCATAACCCAGTCATTCATGTTTAGGTAAGTGACCTAACCACTAGGCTGCAGATTCAGACTTCTTGCCTGCTGTCTTACATCCATCAACAAAAGGGAATTTAAAGCTAATTTTAAACAAATAAAAGATAATTTCTGTGTGTACAGGCTATGCTGGGAGACCCAACTATGAATATACTTGCAAATCTCTTTTGTTCCTAAGTGATGCCATAACACTTGCGCAAAAAATACCTTCTCCAGATGAAGAAGGCAATATTACGGAAAATGGGAGATCTTAGAAGGGGATAGCCTAGTTGGTAAACTTTATTGGCTGTTAAACTTCCAAAGTATTAGAAAAAAAAAATAAACTTGCTGTGCATATTTCCATGTTGCTTGCTTCCTGTGTGATAGCCCTTAAAATTTGTCCTTCTTCCTGGGCCAAGTTATAAAAGAATGAAATTTAGCCAACTTTGGCTCTTTGCGAGTGAGTTACCTTAAAAGTGGAAAAAAATTGTGAAAGACTTTGTTGAATGAAGCAATGAAAATAATCATATTAACCGTTGCTTTTAGCTACAGGGTGCTGATCTGCAGGGTTTCTCAGTGTGGGCCTGTGGTTGCCTTAACACCTCAATGACTTCTTTAGATACAGAGTGCTATAATGTAGCAATAATGAAAAATATGTTGAATATTGGTATGATTGCACCCTTTTGGGATTGGCTGTAAAGCCCAAGGAAAATATGCATACATGGAGGACCACTGTGGGATTTGGTTTTGTGCCCTGTCTTGTCTGGAATATGAGGTAAGTGCAGACCATACATATAATCTGCAAGACATCTTACCTTAAAGTGGTTTAGTTTTCATAGCTGGCACAGTTCAGCACAAGGAGCACATGTGCAGTGTCTTAGATACTTCAGCACGTTAGCTTCTGCCAAATTTAACTCGTGTTTCCAAATATAATATTATGCTTATGTCCTATCCTCTCTTTGGCACTGAATTCAAACAGCACCTGTTAATGTTAAGAGTAAATGAAATTACTGTGATGTTGAGGATAAAGAGGTTTTGGTGAAAGAAAATTAGATATGAGACTTAGGTTTCCTGCCTAATTAAATATTTCAAGTGGAGGTATTCTACTTCAGTTTTATTTAGAAGTCAGAAAGCAATATTATAATGTTAGCACATGCCTTTTAGTAAAATCTTCTTTCATGAGCTGGTATTTACTGACATTCAGTTCAGATGCTTCTAACTAATAACCTGAAACACACTCAAACATCACTTTTTTTTGCTGGAAGATAAGTGTTTTTTTTCCAGAAGCTTGTAATTTCTCTGTATGTTGGCTGATTCTCATTTGTGTTTAAATCAGTTTTAACACAGTTGTGCAGCTTATTGGTATTCCTCTAGAGTTTGCCAGCTGAAGAATAGCAGCCATAACGATGAACATTAGGCTAAGGCTTATGTTACATAGCCAACAATCATTTGTTCTGGTGTGCTGCAGTAAAAAGGTAAAACAAAGATTTCTTGCTGCTTCAACCAGTGAACATTACTGAGTTTGCTGAGTTGAGTACTGCTTTTGGACAGCATTGGAACTACTAAAAGCAGTGAACATCTGTTCCGTGAATGCTACTGCTATAGGCAATGTAGGGTAATGGTATAGGTGCATAACTGGTTTTCTAACATCATAGCTGTCTTTTCAGAATATTGTTTCAAAATAATGTGTTTTCTTTAAGACTGAAAAATAGCTTGGGGGGTGGGAATCTGCTCTGGTGTCTAACTGAATTTCTCTGAAGAGTGGTAGATAAAGGACCGTCTAAGCACTGTTCTATTTCTAATGGGAAGAAAAAAGTGTGGGGCGAAGGAGATGACAGTACCCTTACTAGAATCTAGGCAAGGAGATTACTGGGGAAAGGAATCTTCTGTGTTGCTGCTCAAAATGTGTGGCGTGCAGCTCATTGGATGGGAAAGGAGGAGCTGATGGTTGTCAAGAGCTAAGAGACCCAAAGGGTAGTAAAGAAGTTGGGTGGTGTTTGCCTTGCACTGAGAAATGTGATTAACATGACAGGTCCTCTAACAGGTTGATTGTGGAGGATGTTGTCTGTGGAGAACTGAGATGATGGGGGAGAGCCAATTGTGTTACTTAAGAGATGAAGGTATTGAACTGTAAATAAGGATAATGAAAAACTCTTGAAAGTATCAGAATAGGAGTTAGAGAGCTGGTGATTTTAGTTGACAGAACATTTAGAAGTTCTTGTGAATGTGTATTGCTTTCATTGGAATCAGTGGAGTAGAAGAGATCCGTCTTTCCCAAATTTGTGATTATAGAGGTACCCTTCTTGCTTTCATTGAAAACTAGGCTTACTTCAATTTGATTTACTTCTGCATAGTTCAGATGTCAGTCCAAACTTAGAAGCTACAGAGGCATTCTGCCTAATAAATCATTGCTTGAAAGTAACAGCACTAATACTATTTTTTTAATTGAAATAGATCATTCTAGACAAGATTGTATTTTAAGATTGGTTTAATGGAAGGGCTTCCTTTTCCTATATTTTTTTTTTTCTAGTTGCTCACTTACTAGAGACAATAGCAGATGAAAGTATTGTATTAGTTGATATGTTGGGATACAGAAAAAGATGAGAAGGTAATGAGTTCTAGTTTGATTTGAGGGAAATAAAATCCCTTGTTTTTTACTAACCATATTGTAGAGTGCAGTAAGAAGCTAAAAAGATGATGATGATTATTTTGTGCACAAAATTAAGTTCAAGTTAGGCTGATTTATTTGTGCCTTGTTTTCCTGGGTCAACACTAACTTTCACATTTTTATATGTTTTCAATGCACATTGTGCAAGACTGGTTTTTCTACATTGCTGTCTTGCTTCAAATTAATATATATTGTCAACTTTAATAAAAAATGCTATTGATAAATGGCATTGGGAAGTTTTCAAGTAAATAACTGGAAACTCTTAACTTGTAATTGTAAAAAGCACATTACTTTCTTTCTTGAATAATACAATTCATACCATAATTTTATCAACATTTCTAAAATTCCTCTTAAATTCTTTCCTGATTTTCTGTGAATGATGCTATTATTCTGTGTCTCACTTGAGCTCATAAACAGGAAAATGTTTTCCAAATTCAGCATCATATCAAGGCTATATTTAAGTCTTAGTCATTTCAAATCCTGTAATAATAGCTATAAGATATATTCTTTCATACAGATTTAAACATTGAAAAGACTTTGGATTGCATAATCTCCTTTGTCAAATACTGCAATATTCTTCTCCTTGTAATACATAGCATCTAGTAATGCTTCTCTTTGCAGCACAATCTTGCTGCAAAGATTTTGCAAGGCTGTTACTTGTACCATGTAATTCTTGTTTCTTCTGCAGCATTCCTCTTTCTTACTGAGTTATATACAAGGTACCAGACTTCCCTTCAAAGTCCTTTCATTGTCTATCCTGCCTGTTACTAACTCACTAACAATATGCTGATGTGTAGGGATACACCTCTAGTCAGCCCTTAATGACTGCCTTAAATCTTCATATGAGTGTCTTGAAGCTTTCCCTCATACTGCTCTGAGGCATGTGTTCCTGAGATGTAAGTAAAATGAATGCATTTCTTTTGATAGTCCTTATTTTTTCTTTCACCCTTTCTACATGTCGAAAGACCTTGATGAAGGCAAGGCAGGTACTGTTCTTAAACCAGAAGGCAAGCTTGACTCCAGCTTAATGGCTTGTGTTCTGCAGTGGAGTGCTGAGGGAAGACCTCTACATCTTTCCAAAGCATCTGTGTTATATAGGGGTCCCAAAGTTGTCACATAGCTGGATGGTTGCTTTCTAAGCACTTGGAGATCACAGGTATTTGGATTACAAGTAATGTTGCACTGTTACTTTTAGGGTACGTACCTTAATTTCATAGTTAAAACACTTCTAGCTTTTCAAAGGTGAGCACGTTGTAGTTTGTTAGCCTGGAACAAGAAGTTTTTCGTACTTGCAGGATCTGAAGTCAGAGGCTGCAGTATTACAGATGCTAAGGGCTTAAGAATGTGAATGTTTTCTTATGTAAAATGTAATTACTTTAGCAATACAACTCCCAAATCTAAATTAAATTCCTCTTTTCAAACAGTCAAGTTCATCAGGTGTGAAGAAAATATGTGAGGCTATAATCCTACTAGAAGCTATATAAGGTCCAAGGAACATGAACAAAAGTCATGAGTTTTCCAATTTGTATTTTAGCAGTCATATAAACAATAATCTGGTTCTTCTTTTTATTATTTTTTATTTATGTAGGAATTGGTCACAAATTTAACATAGGTAAGTGTGTAGGACAGATGAAGGAAGATGCATCTAGAGAAAGGCAGATTAGTCATGTTTCTGTGCCTCTGCAAATAGATTTGCAAAGATGAGGTGTTTCCGTTCAAACCAAAGTTAAAATGGGTATAAGTGCATGTGCAGACTTTTGCATCATGATGTCTGTGTATTAATAGAATTCGGAGAAAAGAAGGCAAACTTAATTTGCTAATTCTAGTGAATAGTTGTATTCAGCTTCCCATTGAGTAATCACAGAAGGCATTTTTCATTTTAATGAGCATTCTGAATTCTTTCTCTCTTGTTTTTCTCTGTTTTCCATTAGATAGTTTCTGTCTTAAATGTGTTTCTTAGCACTTTCATCAATATTGTATTTATTTCTAGATCAATTAAGAAGTGATTCCAGTGTGTAATTTATAATGATTAGCTTAAGGAGGTGTTGAATTTGAAGGACTTTATTATGTGATGGAGAGTAGTGGTTTAATGTGTGAACTTGTTAACTCCTTCTTTCCTAGAAGGAAAATGAAATCTTCTCTAGCAAAAACATTTTACAGAAAGTATCAAATGGTAGCCCTAGGGTTTTAAGTTAGTTAGGTATTATGTGTGTCAAAACTTACTTTGTTTCAAAATAACAATTTCCTTGTTATTCCATGAATAAAAAGTACTCTGGGAAGATAGCTTTTTGTAATAAATCATCTTGGTTGTTGCATTCTAGAATGTTCACAAGCTGCAGGTGGGGATTTCTCATTTTCTTTGCCATGTTCAACAGACCTGCCAGGGAAAACAGACTTTCACATCTATGCTGAAATATAATATCAAAATATTATTATGTTTATTTCATAGCTGATGACTGATTATGACAACTTGTATGTTGTTCACATTATGGTTTTTCTGGCTGTGACTACTTTCATATGCAGTTTGAGTTACTGTTCTTGGCACAGCTACGCTTTCTCTCATCTTACTGTAAAAGATTGTTTCACTTTTATCTGGGATAAGCATAGAAAAATGTTGTGTATATGCATGTGTTAGGCTTTGCAAACATTGCTTTCTTTTAACATATATTGCTATGAAAGCAGCTTTTAAAATTGTACTATGAAGAAAAAGGCCCTGTGTTGAGGTTTGGATGGCAAGAAATAGCTTGGCTTAAAAATGTTAGACCAGGAAGGTAACTCTGCAGTAGGGTGGTGAAGCTGTGCGTTCATTCTTTTTCCCTAATCAAGAAAGACAAAAGACATGTAGCATTTTGTAATCAGAAGTAGAGCATGTGTCCCTGTTCCATCCCCCAGAACAAGTCATGTGATGTGATGATGGATGTTGAATTTTGTGACCCAGTTATTGTGTATGGGCCCTGACTCCTTATGTATTTGCTGAAATCCTGGGAAGTTCTGGAGCTTCTGTGGAGACACAAAGGAAACAGAAAAACCCACAGCCTGTTTGTAATATCCTGGGCAAAATTATTTCTTCCCAAAATTTTGTGAATGCTTGGACATTTGCTGCTTTTTGGGACTGGTGTAATTCTAAATCTCCTAGGATACTTAGCCACTGTAATGAAAAGAGGGAACATAAGAAATATGAAATGGCTTCCCCGTTAAAAGAGGAAAAAGAAGTAAAGAAACTAATTTTTTATTTGGAAAAAGAGGTTCTTGCAGGAAGATGTGAAAGATAATTACGAATAGTGGAAGGAAATTAATAGGAAATGATTTATTTGCTGTTTATGAGAATTTGCAGTACCAAGTACAATGCAGAAAAATGCTTTAAGCTTGGCATAACTTATAGCACTTATTTTCACAAGATACTGTAAAGAGTCGAAACAAAAAAATGAGCTCAACCAGGAACTTTACAAATATATTGGTATTGCCAGTGATAGTCCCGAGTCACTCTGAGTCAAATGAATGCTGTGCTGCTGGTTGCTGGGGGAAGAAGTAATATTTTTGGTGTGTTATCTTCAGAGTATATTAGATATTCCTTTCTGGCTTTTCTGAAGGTAGGGTTCTCTCTATATGGGGCTTGACTCTGGCTAAGTGTTGAAGGGCTTGGGGTTTTTTTTAGGTATTATTTTTGTCCCTTATATGAAGTTGGCTGGAGAGTGGCAAGGTGGTGTCAGGCTTTTGCTAGCGATGGAAGAATGTGGGTTAGTGGGCTTGGGTAATCTAACAGTTTTAGATTATCAGTGGCTTGCTTTCATGTTAAGGGCATAAAGCTAACTTTCAGGCTGTGTATGTGTTATTTACAGGTAGATGAGAAAGCAGCAAAACTAAAAGTAGTGGCATTGCAGATGCATTCTGGATTAATAGAAGCCTAACATAAGTGACTAAAAATAGTTCTAAACATCTATAATTTTATATTAAACTAGAAATTGGGTACTTCCCAGGTGTTTACTTCTCTTACCCTCCTTTTCCATATAGTGTCACATAGAAGTAGTATAAGAATGATTAAGAGAAAACATTTCCACAGTTGACATGGAATGGACGAGTCTGCTATCCCTTGGTTTCAGTTTGTCCTGGTAGGACTGAAGAGGCAGCTGTAGTGTGCAAGGTGATGACAAGGTTTTGCTCAGATCTTCCTACTGTACACACCCTGTTCTGGGAATTGGGACAGTGCTCAGGAAAGACTGGTAATGGTTGTTTCATTAGTTGTGGTTCAGACTTGATGGTGGCTAATGGGTGCTGCCTAAACAGACAGTGTGAGTGTCTTAAACTCTCTAAAATAATACTTTGTTAAAAGAAATTTTAATTCTACATGTCAATTACACCCCCGATTGTGAAAAATTAACTTGTCCCAAACGACAGCTGAGTCGCTTTATACAACCAAATATAACTACATAGAGGAAAACATTTAGAAATTGTAAAGAAGGCTGATGGGATGATTGCCCTTTTTAAGATCTCAGCAGAATATTTTGTGATGCTTCTGTCAACTGTTAAAGCAAAGCTTATGTCATTACCTGAATTAGGTGAAATACAGGAGATTGGGACAGCTGTTTCTAGGGTACTAAGGAAAATTGTAGCCCTCAAGATACTGGAATATGCCTGTGTGTTAAAGACTTATTGAGCCAAGGAGTATTTTAATGCCTGTAATAGCAGCGAGAGGAGAGACTCCTGTTGAATAATTAATATTTGGATCTATTATATAAGGATGACTGTTCAGCCTGTAAAATGAGTATTTGGTTTTGAGGGTACTTCAGATTGTCCTACAATAAAGCCATCATATTGTTACTGAGTAGCCTGTCCTCAGTATAATATAGGCATCTTTTTTTGCAGCTGCATTCTGAACTTCCTGATTCTGCAGAAAGGTTGCCTTAGAGAGGGGGGGCACCTGGTTCGTAACAAATCAACTACTAGTACTGGATTCAGTTCTGCTTTAATTCTGCTGTAATTTCAAAATGAAATAAAATTGCAGCGGAGCGTATGAATGTGGCTGAAGTTGGCAGCAAAAAGGCACACAGTGATTCTATTCACGTCAGGTATATTCTGATAACTGGAAAATACTATATTTAATTTCTTTTCTGGGGCAAGGTAGCAAGATATTAGTCCTTATTTACCATGACTTTAGAGAATTATTTTAAATGGTGCTTTAGGGAAGATGTAACACGCAACCCAGTTATTTTGGGTATTGTCTATCAGTGCATTTGGGATTTGTAGACTTCTCTGTCCCATGTTTATATAAGTAGTCTGATCCTGTCTTTAAGTTGTAAACTGATCTCTCTACTCTCTACTTATGAAACTGGAAGTAATACCTTTTTTTTTCTTTCACTGTTAAGCTTGAAAATATTTTCAGAAGTGGATAATTTCACTCCTCTCAGGCTGACAAGTTTCTTACTTAACATCAGGAATTTACTGGGAATCAAAATATTTTCATATGCCTCTTTAAAGTGAGGAGTGAGCAAGTATCTTTTCCTTCCTTTTTAGAGAACTTGGGTTTCTGCTGTCTGATATCAAAATATGGAAATTCTAGGTTGAGTGGAAACTTGAAGCAGGTCATGATTTTGTCTCTTCATTACACTCTGATAATTTAAAAATTTATTTCTTGTTTAGATCATGTGAACTTGCTGAACACAATAAGCCATTTTGAGTCCTTAAAAGGTTCATGGTAGGGTATTCCAAAAGCACTTATAACCAGGGTACTACTTAGTCTTACGACTTCGAAGTTTCTGTTGTGAATTCCCATCCTGTGATGGGAATTGGGACTGCAGCAGGATTCGTGGGGGAGGTTCTGCTTCTGTGTTCATTACATGGTTCCATCTGGTGAATTAAAAAGCTTTTGAAATAATAGTATTAGAGCTCTGAAATACATGCAGTTTCTCAACATCTTCCTGTGTGGTGTTTCCTTCGATGTGTAAATCCAGTGTTGCTCCCTCAGGTCATCATTAACTTGTTTGTGTACTTGGATTAACTAACTTGGCATCCTTCCAGTGCCTTACTGCAGATTAATAAAACAGCAAGTTTCACCTTGTTTTTCTTGGTCCTTTCATAACTTTACATGTGACTTTCTTTTTGCTGATTGCCGATGACTTGTTTTTTCTGATCTGGTCTTTTAAAAAAAAGACATACAGTTTCTTGAAAGTGGGGAGCATGTTGTGTACTGACAACTAAGACAGTACCTTCATGGCACATAAACAAATCTGCTTCTAGAGCTTCCTATCCCTGTGGTGGTAGGCTGATTTGTGAATTCTCTGCTGGAAGGGGGGGGGGGGAGGATCTGCAAAATAAAAAGTCGGCATTGTTTTCCTTCAGTTTGTTGAGGTTCTGCTTTCTAGTGCAAGGAGAGCTGTGGAGACTGAGGGGTTTACACAAAACAAGGCTTGAAATATCTCTGTATTGTTTAGCAGCAGGTTACAGAAATTCTGCCTTCTTATGTTTCAGATTAACTGTATTTCACTCTTTCCACTAAGCTAGTTTTGCATCCATGGCCTGCCAAATATCAGTGAGCTTAGAAGGTCTTTGAGGTTATACAGCTGAGCTGGTGGTGCTGGTTTTCCTGCAATCCAAGCGTAGTGCCCTCTTGCTGTGGTCTGTTTGGTGGTGGCAAATACCTGCTGCCAGTTACTGTAAGCTGTAGTGGCAAAGATTTGTGCAATGTTTCAGAAAGCTCTGGTCTATTCAACTAATGAACCATGTAGGTGTTGATGATGATTAGTCAGGATAATGTATGTAGGTTTTGTATGAAGACTGTGGAAAACTATTTCTTCACACCCAAATTCAAAGGAATATCACTAAAATTGTTGTCAGGTGTGCTAAAATTCAGCAGTTTTAAGATTTGCCCTTACAGCTTAATTTCTTTCTTTTAGTCTTAAATGTTTTGATGCGCCTATATGATGCAATGTACTCTTTGAACAGATGCCTCCATCTAAGTTATTGTTGAAGTTGTATGATTTATAGCTGTTCTAAAGGTTGTGGGAAAAGGAAGATCCAGGTGTTAAGGCAGCAGATAACTGGAATGGAGAATTAGATCACATTCTGCTTCTGCAGCTGAGTTGTAAGTTTAATCGCATTTTAATTGTTTCTAGGTAATGTAAAACTTTTCAAGAGATGCTGCTAAAGACTTGAGTCTTAGGAAGCTGGCTTGCAAAAGTCCTCTCTGCTCAGCAGAGCTTCAAGTTAGTCATAACTATGCTGTTCCACGTATAGGGCTTTATAAAAATGCCCATAAATACCAGAGCATCTCAAAAGGGCAGTACAGATTAATCAGTACCCATGACCTAAGCCCATCTGTGCCTTCTCTTTGAATTTGGGATTTAAGTACAGTGTTCTCTTGAATATTTTGAAAATGTGTGGAAAATGTAAAACAACAGTATACTGCAAAGCATTTATTTAACTTAAATTGTTTTCTAATAACCAGATTTAACAAAAAATTATGTAAAAATATGGAAATTTGTTTTGAAGTAAATCCTAATTTTATTTCCCTGGAATGTTTTAGCTTGTTCTGAAGACATTCATTCCTGCTAGTTAACACCACTAACAAGACTATACAACGTACTTCTGTACATTTTTATTTAAGCAGATCAGTAGTGTAACATTAATTTTCTTTTTTTCTTTACTGCTAAAAATAATGTGAAACTGTTAATAGGAAAAATACTATATTAAAAATGTTTCCACCAATTACCCAGTAAGTAATTGCTAAATTGAAAATATAATGAATGTAATCAATAATTTTATATATAAATTATAATTCAGGTATGCATTCCTATGGGAACACTTGGCAAGTATATATGTAAACATGTTCATTACAAAAAGTGAAACATTCATCTCCCTGGTATTTTAGAGGAATGTATCTAATTTATTATTTTTTGAGAAAGTAGAGTAAGCAAATCTTTCTGTCATGCTCACTTTTTCATTTGTATATAGGAAAATGAAAACAAGCATTCCTATATTCAAGTTCCTATTTGGTCACTTAGATTTTAGGATAGTTATTGAACTGGTTCAGTAACTTAAAATAAATGAAATATTCTGTGCATATGTAAAAAGGCTGTTAGTAATCCAGTGTAATACTCCAGAAAAATCTGTCCATTGGAGCATACTTAATTTTGTTAGACTTTGAAATTTAGACTGTATGAATACTTTCATAGATTTTTTTTTTTTTTTGTCAGTTTGGGCTATGGCTAGGAACTTGTAATATCAAGTGTCTCTTTGAAATGCCCTTATTTTTAGGTTATTTTTTTTTAAGTGAGAATTAACTTTTATAATGTTTTGATATTTTGTGGTATATCGAGCAAGTGCTGTGGAAATGCAGAAGAAAGAAAAGATCATCTTGTATTCAGTGCAGTGTTTGGAGGGATTGTAGCAAATAAGGCAAATATGTCAGATGGTAAGGAGGAATTGAATACTTAGCATGATTTGTTCTGTACAAAAAGTGAGATGGGGTACAGTTTGGAGAGTGGAAAGGGAGGAAGAGTGATTATTTAAGACTGCAGAAAAAATGGGCTTAGATATGGGGTAATTCCAGTCCTAGCAGTGAACATAGAATCATAGAACCATAGCTAGGCTGGAAAAGACCTTTAAGATCATCAAGTCCAACTGTTCCTTAGCCCTGCCAAGGCCACCACTAAATCATGTCACTGAGGGCCTCATCTATACAGTTTGTAAACACTTTCAGAGGCAGCAACTCCACCACTGCCCTGGGCAAAAGAAGGTTGTTTCAAGATAAACTTGCTAGATTTTTATAGGAAGAGCAACCTGCCACTTCCAAGCTAGCTTTTATGGTGAGACTATTGGACATTGAAGGTGTCTTTAGCAAAGTCGCCTTGTGACTTGATAGCAAATTCACTTGTCATACGTGTTCGCACTGTGTTTTCAGGTCTTCCTTTAGCTCTAAGTGAGGGCCAGGACAGTTGGGTTCCTCCCTCCGACCCCCCATTAGCTTCATACTCTTCTCCTTTGCCCACATAAAGACTTCATTTTGCAGATTGCTTTAAACCCACAGGCAATGGTGGGTTTATTTGGTGTTGAAAAATAAGACAAACACAATTAAACATACATAGCTGCTTATCACAGGCAGATCTTGCTTATCTTGGTACAGTGAAGAGTGTGAGGTATCCTCACCAGCCTCTGGAGTCTTACTAAGCCACTTCGAAGAAGCAGCATGGTGGCTGCTTTCTGGTGTTGATGGGTACCAGAGGTGGTGCTCACTTCTGGCATTCAGCTTCAGGAATCAAGCTGACCAGCTGTTACTGGCAGGTTGTTCAACTGCTTGGGTCCCCAAAAAAAAAAGGAGAATGGTGGCTACCTCAAACTCAATCTGCCTCCTTCACTCAGTGTTGAACGGCATGTTTTGGTAATTGTAATGGTTATGAAGAACTTACTGAGTGACTAAGTCAGTATGTTTTATTCTTTTATTCAGAGTTAAATTTACAACTTGAGGCTTTATTTCTACAGGCACTTTTTGTTCTCCCTTCCTCTTTAAGTTCCCCTTTGTGCAGCAGTGGTATATATTTCAAATACTTGTGCATTTTCATATTGGTAACTATTGCACAAGAACCCATGATATTACTAACACTTTTCATCTTTGGTATAGTGTAGATTTTATGGTTTCTGTACTTAAAATGATAGTGTTATTGCAGGGGGTTTAGAGAGTTAGATATTCTGCGAGCCCTGCTGTTGCCTATGACTGTGGGGAGGTTAGAGGCTGGGCCATGCCCAGTGTGCCTGTTTTATATTATTCAAACATATCAGTACAAAGGAGTGAGTTTGTTTTTAAATCACCTATCAACACTCTGGTTTTGCATTGCTTTCCAAGGTAGAGCTCCTAGTTTGATTTTTTTTTTTTCTTTTTTTCAGTAAGTTTGTAGTTTGTGAAGGGGTTTTGCGTGTGACCACGAGGGAGAAGATTACAACTCTTGTTCATCCTCTTTTGTGTCAACATGTATGATATATATTCAACACAGAAACACACTCTGATCTTCAAAATGCACTATTATTTACATGTACTTACCTGTACATATATTGTGTGATTAACCCTTGGTGTTTGTTTTTTTGTTTTTAATCTAGTTGTTCTAATTTCTGTTTGTTTTTGTGTACAGTCCCTGCTTGAAATATTTGTGATGTGGCACTTAAAAGGTGTAGTGCTTTAGTAAGCTGGCATTGAAGCTACAAGCTGAGAAATTGAATCTCTCTTATTCCTGCTTGTTTTGACACTAGAAAACAGTGTGAAAAGAGTTTTCGTTCTTCCTTTATCTGCCACCTTACTTTTCCAGCTAGGGGCAATGTAATTGTAACAGAGACTTCGATGACCAGAAGAGGAGCTGATGGCCTTGGAGTAACCACATACTTAAAACTGAGTTGTTTCAAAAGAAAATGTTTTTTTGGGTTTGTGTTTTTTTTTTTTTTTGGGGGTGGTGTGGGGGTGGTGTGTGTGTGTGTGTGTATGTTTGGTTTTTGGTGGGTTTTTTGGTTTGTGGGGTTTTTTTTTTTTTTTTTTTTTTTTTTACCCTATGCTTGACACTTAAATGAAGAGAAACTTCCTTATGAAAATGTGAATCTCTGAAGTTTTGGGAAGAAGGTTAACCAGTAAAAGTCCTACATAAACATTTTATCTGACCAGCACTAATCAAACTTGTTAGTCCATTTGTCTAACAGCAAAGAGTACGGGGTGTGTGTTGCCATTGTATTCTCTGTATTCGGTTCTTTTTTCCATTTGGCTGTTGGATGCAAGAATTTAGAGTGTGCTGACTAGAGTGCTTATGTGCTTTTGTACTTCCATTTCCTTGCCACTCCCTTGCTGATGATGGCTATATTACTTTCAGTTGAAAGGTGGTATTTTGTTTTGTTTCAAACTGATGGGCTACATAATGATGAAATATTTTCTGGTATCCACTCAATAACTTTTAGGGAATTAACTTCTAGGCCCTAATGTTTGTTTAAACTAGTTTATAATGTTATGCGTAATAATTACAATATTTGTGAAAATGAAGTTACAAGTCAATACCCTCTTATTATGCTTTAATTGTACTTCCATACCTGAAATGAGGTATGACAGCGATATTTTGGCAAATAACATGACATGAAAAACAGAATTATACTCTAATATTTTCCACAGATCTGCAGCCTCCTGATGAGTGAGAGTATTTATGAAATTTAGACTACATAATTATATTTCTGTACTGTAAAAGCTGACAGTAATGTGAAATTTGGCAGCAAATATAACTGCTGGTTTTGCCTTTCTTTTTATCTTTATGGCTTTTCTTGCTCTCCTCCTTCACCACCCTCATTGAAGGTCATAGCAGATGCAATGGGAAAAATCTGATCATCATTTTTTTTTTCTTTATCATGAGGCCAAGTTTCCAGATTTTGAAGAACAGACTATTGCAGTTACACTGACTTCGTCATTGATGAGTAGATCCTGCTGTATATCAATTCTGATTTTAAGCACAGACCATTAGTTCAAGAATATTATGATCATCAAATTAGAAGTTACATAGACCAGATGGCTAATTGGTTGGTGGAATATGATGATGCTAAATTTTGTATTTCTGATTAAGATGAGAGTTGTGTGGGAATGCTAATACAGTCATTAGTAAGGAGCGGAAGAAATTTTGTTTGGAAGAAATCCAAACTGTTGTCACTTTTACCATGGGGGAAAATGAAACCACACATCAAGGTCCAAAGCAGTGGCCTGGGAACCTGGAAGGCTTGTGTCTTGATCAAAATAACATTTTGGACATCTTTCGTCTTAAAATTGGCTTCAAAATGACTGCTACTGCTGAATCCAGGACGACAATCTAGTGAGAAGCTTTCACAGATGAACTTCTTTCAATGGCAAAAGTTTCCTTGGACATTCTTTTCTAGACTGTTACTTTAGATAAAAGTAAGGACTAGCTTAGTCTTGTATAGTTTTACTGAAAGAAAAACACAAGTTACCTCCAGGATGAAGGCACATTAGTTAAATTGTAACCCAGGCAATTTGCTATCTGTGTACTTTTAAGAGAAGTGACTTAAAAAAATCTCTGTAGCAAGATCTTTTAAATATCCAGTCCATTTATTCCATGGATTTTCCCCTCAACCTAGAAAGTGTAACTGGTGTCACAGTTATGATTTTGTTATAAGAAATGTGCTCTGATGAAGCATGTTATGAAAAATCATGATTTGTCCCCTATAACCTTTTTGTGGTCTGCTCTTATTTTGGATCAATGTTGCCTTTGTAGTAAGGAATCAGACCACAAAATCTGTGAAATACCTGTTATTTATCTCCATTAGAAAAGCAGAAAAATAAGTTCTTTATTAGTAACTATTATGGATTGAGATGTTTTAAAAAACATGTTCATAAAAGATTGAGATGCAACTGCAGTAATATTCTGGCAATAAATTGCAAATCTTTGTTTTAATTGGCACTTTTCCGTTTTTTAAACTTTCTTAAAATTGTCAGAATCCAGTTTGTCATTCTTGTAATTCTAAATAGGATGTGTGTTCAACTAGAACTTCAAGAAACACAGGAAAAGCGTAGGAAATCCAGTGGGTTTTTGAACATTGTGTCACTGTTTACAGGTCATGTAATTAAACAACAGCTTGCAGCCAATTACTTCAGTTGTATGTTTACATAATGTGAAAATGATCATTTTTACAAGGAGGTGAAATAAAGCTAATTTTAACTATGGGTTTGGGTGGTTCTTTTTTTTAATCTATATCACTCATGTATAATTTATAGCATTATATATCTTAAAGTTTCATATTAGATTCTTTCTGTATATTTGCTATTTAAGCAACCAGATGCAGACTTGTGTGTGGCATGAGAGCAGCTTTGTTCTTGCCAAAGGCAAGGTAAAATCGCTGTTGGTTTACTGGAAAAGTGCAGGAGCTCCCTCTTCTGGCTTAGAGAGCTTCAAATGGAAAGTTTATGTGAAAGTTCTCAGTTCGCCTTTTGCCTTTTACAAAAACCTTATTTTGAATACTTACCCGCAGAAGTGTATTTCTTCTATCTTGGCAGTCATTGTAAAATCCTGGTTTGGCTCTCAGCTGTCTATCTGGATTCTGCTTCGAGTGCAGTATTTATTTCTTGCTCTGTACTATGGTAGGCAGCAGATGTCCTCTCTGTCAGTGTGGTGTTGCTGTTATGGTCACCACAGTGATGGTTAATGTAGGTCTAATTTGCAGTTCCAGTAGGATCTCTTCACTGAAGTCCCACCTGAGCCTTTCACAACTGTTAATAGTGGTGTGAGTCCTTGATGGTCACTTGGTACAAAGTCCTGTAAATCATCATGCAATCAGGAAGGAGGAGAAGTGGGTCTTTTAAGAACATTGAAAGGGCTTTACAGTTGATGCAGATACTGTGACCTGTTTTTTCCCCGTCCTTCCATCTAGGGAGTGGTGGGAGAGAGGAGGCCTTCTTGCTGTTTGCATTTATTTAATCATTTTTCTTTCATAGCCTTTTCAGTGTTACTGCAAATTTCCAGAGAAATGTTGCAGTTCTATAGATATTTAAATTTGGTAGGGCAGTACCTGACTCTTCCATGCAACATTAGTCCCAAATGTAATAACTTTCCTGGAACAGGTGGCACTGGAGACAGATCTCTTACCTTAGCTGTTTTAAAAAAAAAAAATATCCCAACAAACAAACAAAAACAACCAGCCCAAAACCAAACCAAACTCCAACAAACAACACCAAACCAGAACAGTGAACTTCCTAATTCTGAGAGTTCAGGATGATATTCAACTGACATCTGTCAGTACCTTTAAATTATCTGTCAAAATACAAGCCAAAGAGTGCCACATGAGCAGTAGCCACTGTTCAGCTCCTTATCTCACTATCTCAAGGATACTAATGCAAGGAACAAATCAATAAGTACTTCAAGAGACCAGTTACTTGGTGACTGTAATTTTTGTATAATAGATGTGGTTCCTCAAGGAACCACTTAGCTAAATTCAGCTACCTGCCATCCCTCTGTTTTCTGGCTTCCCAGGTATTTTTAGCTTTTCAGTTGAGAAGGAAGATTAAACTGTTTCTGGTTACACCTTTGCCATAGGAGTGTAAGGGAGTATATGAAGTGTACAGGAATGGTGCACATTCCCATCTTAACTTCTTCAGTTGTTATTAGGGAATCTCCAATGACACCATCTCAAAGAAACATTTTTACTGTAGAATATTTTGCCTTCATCAAAACTTCTGTATTCACAATATTTTTATTTTTCAAAGCATCAGAACTTAGTTTTTAATTCTTTCTACGCTTCTACATAGGTAGGCTTGCTGGAGCAAGTATGCTGACTGATTTGTATCGCATCACCTTTGTCATTACATAGTGAACTGCAAGGTATGTAAGCTAGAGAGACCACTGTGAGTAACAAAAAATGTCAAAAGTTCACTATCAGCAGTAGCTCAGCTCTGATTTATGTAGTTTTAGACAACACAAGAAAAAATACTTTGGTATTCGTAGCAAATGCCAAAATAGAATCAATGCAGTATTGTTCACCTAGTTAAAATTGCAAAATCCAGGAAATGCAAACATTAAGTTTCCAACAGCAACATTAACTTGGACTCTTTGCATATCCTGTGTTTTCTTGGTATACATTAAGACATAAAGTGATGTATTAAGCTGTGAGCTGAACAAGAAAAACAGAAAAAATTCTTCATGTAGGTAACAGTGCCAAGCTAAGTTCTGTTGCCATTTGTGTTTATTGACCTTATATCATTTTAAATAATTTTCTTCATAAAGATTGAATATTTTTTTTTTCCAAATGATACGAAATCTGAGAGCTTGTCTTCACTGCAGTGTGAACTTGACATACAGTTTACCCCTTGCCTTGAATCTGACTCTTCTTCATCCGTTATCAGTATCTCAGATTTAAACTTGAAGATATGACTTGAATCTCAGAGACTTGCATTCTGCAGTGGGAATGTAACTTAAGCTATATGGGTTGGCAAGGCAGAACTTGCATTAAATTTTAATTGGTCTATTTTCTGCTAATTAAATTTGTGTGTAACTAAAATGTGCAGAGTGACTGTACTCATGGAGTAAATCAGGCTTAAACTGCTGCAGTGAAGATGAAGTCTAACTGTATCCCTTTTGAATTATAATGTATAGGTTTGGAAACTACATATATGATTAGTTCCAAATTTATTTTTTTTTTGCATTGATAATATGTAATTCAGAACACAGGAAAATTTTGCTCTGAGGGTGGCTCTAGCCTGGAGATGGTACAGAGCTATAAGCGGAAAAATCTCCCCATCTGATCTATCTGCCACTGCTTGTATGTGTTATACAGTTAAGGTTTCTTGCCTGTATGAACTAGTCTAATTCATCTTCTAGAAGAAGGGGAAGAGCGTTAAAGGAGATGTTTGGAGAATAGTATAGCAAGGACTTGCCTGTCAATAATAGATTTGGAAAGTAAATCTAGGTTGGAAAGCAATGGTGTGAAAAATTTGGGCTGTGGTGGTGGTGGGCAAGAATAGAAAGGACAACAGGAAACAGTGAAAACTGTAAGGGAGATAAAAGCAAAGTGCCAGGAGGTGGGGATATTTGTAAAGAGAGAGGTAAAAGTTAATTTTGTTAGTGAAGGATCATAAATTCATGTAAGAGTAGGGAAGGGCTAAGATGGGTATAGTTGTGAAGCAAGGAAGTGTAAGTGCACGATGGAATTGGGTCAGTGAGGTCTGAGAAAGGAGAGCTTCATTTCTAGAAAGAGGGAAATGGAGCAAATTAAGAAAATAAAAATAAAACTGGAGGGAAGTGTGTCCTGGGTGACAAATAACACAGTGGGCTCGATGCAATGGTGCTCCCAAAGCTCGCTGAGGAGGGAAGGGTGTGAAGCAGGAGGAGAGCACAGTGATGGCATTTGGGAGTCAGATGGAATTTGAGAATTCAAGGATGAAGATTGGCTACAGGGAGCTTCCAGGGAGGAACAGAAGACTGCAAGGAGTGTCTGGTGTGCCTTGTGCACCAGCCGTGCAGGGGCTCTGGAAAGTGTCATTGCCTGGCTATTCAGCTTCACATTTGTTTTCTGCTACAAGGTTAGCATCCCAGAGAAATTTGGCTTGCAAAACTTGTAAACGTCTAGAAATCAAACACATACACTTCCTCTAACTCTCTGTCCATGTGCTGGGCCTTGTTTTTACTGTGTACATGTACACGTAAGGAAGTATTTTGTTACTTATGCTCAAGATGTAACTAATAAATTACCACTTACTAAATCAAAACTTTTTTCCAGAATTGAGCTAAAGGCATGTACTTTTCAGATTGCTCATATTAAATTTTACAACTTCACATTAAAGAAAGCAGTCTGAAAGTAATTAAAATGAAAATCATTGTAGTGAGGGTTTTTTTTTTTGGTAAAAACATATGTTAAGACAGTGGGGTTTACTCTGCTTTTGCACTCAGAAAAAAAAGAATATGTATTGTTTAATTATTCATTCATCTGGTCTCTTTATCCATTTTCTCCTCCATCAAAAAAATAATTCCATGTTTTGACAGAAGTGGATTATGGAAAGTTATGCTGAACAAAGGAGAAGAAGGTTAGTTAATCTGAAAGAGAAGGGGTGGTCAAAACTTCTGAAATAGAATATGGAAAATTGTAAAATATCTGCACCTTACTTGGCTCTAGAGGTGTACAAAATTGTGAGTTTGAAAAATAACATTCTAACATTATAAGGGATATTTCTGACTTTGAAATAATAGTATTGAAATACTTATATATTCCTGAGGATAATTTTTGGATGTGGCTGTTTAACAGACCTCAGAATTGGTGCATGCATGATTTTTTGAGACACAGGACTATGAAGTAAGTTACGCTGTTGACAGAAATACTTGGTTAAGCTATTTAGATAAATCAAATATTTACTCTTTTATTAAGCATGGACTTAATCCTGGTTTTATTTCTACTAGAGATTTTCCATTGGCTTTTGTAGATGTGGGATCAAGCCGCATTATAATATTATTGAAATACGGACTATATTTCTAAAACTGAAATTTGCAGAGCCCTTTGGTGCAGTGTGTGTGTAATTGTCTCTTAGGGAGTGCTGAGGTTATCTAATGACTCATTGCAGCAGGATTTGCTGAACTTTCTCATTTATAGAAAATGTTACAGTTGTCAATTTTTTTTCAGCGTTTTGGGGGGGCAGTAAGGTTTATCATTTGCTGTAGTTAGATTTTTTTCAAACAGACTGTCAAGAAACCATGCCAAAACAAAACTGTTTGTGCAAGTAATTAATGGAGAGGCTGTGGTACCTGCTGACAGGTATTTTCCAAGAAAAGGAATGGTTTGCAGCTAGGGGAAAAGTGTTAAAAGTGTGCCCAAACCCGTAACTCAAACCAAAAGAGCAACCTTTGATCTCAGACATAGTTTAGGTCACATTTTAATGAATAGTTTTATTAAACTAGTTTATTAAACTGATGTTATTCTGTCAGTTGTTAGGTTTTATTTGCAGAAAATTGGATCCATCTAAGGGTATCTGACATCGACTACAGTGATGCTGTTTTAAATTAAACTGGTAGGTTTAGTGTATGTATTTTAAGGAATGTTTTCAGGCATTTAAAGGAATGTGCTGAATTCCAACACTGACACTTGAAATCCGAGTCTGGACAGAGCTCTCTGATAGGGATTTTTGTGTTAAAGACAGGGAAGATGCAGGTTGCAGTCTTGCCGCTGTTGCAATATCGCCTCTTACTGAATGTATTTCACTTCTGGGATGGCTGTATTTTAAGGCAGCAGGGATCTGTCTAAAACTTTTAATGTACAGTAGGTTATAATTTATAAATTAATAACTATATTGCCTGTAAGATATTTTGTAATTTAATATATATTTTATTTCTATTCTTGTTCTACATTAGATTGACTTGTTGAAGGAATGTATGTAGCAAGGGTTTAGATAAAGGTGGTAGGATAAACAGGTTTTGTGTTTTGGTCCCCATCTGTGTGAAGAAATATCATGGGGGAAGACTGCCTATAAGAAGAAAATTAGGATATCAACTTCAGTGTTGCTACTGGAGTGCCTAGGTAAGTGAGATTTTTCCAACTGACACAAGATTAAGCCCTTCAAGGAGCCTTTCTGTTGCTGAAGTGAAGGAAGCAAATCATGCTGTGCTCTTTTCCCTCTCCTGTATGTCTTCTGAGCCCTTTGAACAAATTCAGCCAAACATAATGAAAGAGGAAAGACCTCAATACATGAGTTTCTGATATGTTTTTAGAAGTGGATGGTCAGGTAGTGACTGGAGTTTTGCGTCTTCTGTTACTGATCCAGGGAGGGAAAGGTATAGTGGGAGCTCACCCTTGGAAGAGAATAAAATTTTAAAGGCGCAAACATGTATCCTAGATACGTAGCTAGAAAGGCCACTGGAAATCAGCCTTGCTTTGTTCTGGTGTTGGTCAAATTACTCACTATAGTGATACCTGGAAATTTTTACTCTTGGAAATAACCACCTTGGACTAATAGGGTTTCATTTCTAATGTCTTAATGTTTTTCAGCATGTGACTTCTTCAGTACTCTAATAGTAGTTGTACGTTTTAGCATTTAGATAATACTCTTTTTTTTCTACATCTGCAAAAAAAATCCAGTAAGTAGAAACCAAAGAGATCTCTTTTCTGATGCATTTGGGCTGCACAATTAAATTTAAGCTATGGAACTGCAAGATATGAGTTCAGGTTTGGTATGGGTTTTCCAAACTGTGTATTTGTTAAAGACATCCCCACAAGTATATTAGAAGTTAAGCAGTTAATACATCCTCAGTGGATGCTTAGGAGTGTCTAAATTCTTGTTATTCTCACAGCCTTTTAACATAGTAGAGTTTTTTCTAACATCCTTGTGGTGTAAGCTAAAAAAAAATGAAGAACATTGATAGAAGAACATTATGCAGAAGCCTAAAATTCTTCTAATGGTTTAAGACTGGTGTGATGGCAAGGCCAGGAGGAAGTTAGTGAAGGCAGCTCTTGGCCTTTTCAGTTTGGGACAGTCCATGTTCTCTGTGTTGGTGTATTGGTTAATAATATTTGGTAGTTGCCATAGATATTCCTGGTTTGTTTATTGGACTGTATACCCAGAGTTTGTTGCCACTCTTAATTTCCATTATACCCACAGCTGGGTGAGTCACAGGGGTAGCTTCTTGCTCTCAGTGCCTTTGAAGTCTCATCGTGTTTGTGCACTGTGTGCTCTATGCAGTAATTCCAGTTCAAGATTTTTTTAAAAGTTCCTGTTGACAACATGCACGTACCGCCTGTAGGGGCAACTGACCAGCTTTGGAAACCCGTCAGGAGTTGCAGGCAGGTTCCAGTAGCCTGTCGGAGACCCTGTGATTGAGGAGGTGGAAGCTTCCTGAGAAGAGTTTAATGATTCAGTAGATCTCATTACATTATAATTTCCAAGAGTAGACCACCATTTTCAATTCTGATTTTGTCTACCATAACAGATTTACTTCTCCCAGTCTAGAAAACCTCCTCTGGCAATTTCCTGTGCTGACTAGCTTTTGGAGACTTGTATACCTGCCACTAGTCATTCAATTACTTGAGGCCCCATGACAAATACAAGACCGAATGGCTGTCAAATTTCCTGTCTCCACATGAAATCTCTATCTGGTAGTTCAAATACCATTTGCAGGCATGCTGGTTTAGTTCTGGAAGTCAAGGTTATAGTCTCCATAACTGTAGCATCCTTTAGAAAAACAGTTTGAGTTTTGCTTGTATCAAACAACCCACTTTTATGTTGTGTCCCCTCCCCCCCCCCAATGTAGTAACATTGCTAGGTTCATAAGTCTTCTATTTTTCTTTGTTTTAAATCAGTCAAAAGTCTTCAGCCTGCTTTTTAAATGTGAACAAAATCAATTTGTTTTCATTAAAGAGTGAAAAACATTAAGTGACTTGTGAAATAACTTCAGAAATAAATACTATGCAGTTTATTAAGGTTTGGAGGGGGAGTCGAAGGTAGACTGAAGACTTCATGTATGCTGTCTCCAAATGGACGATTCTTGCCGTAAAGACAAATTTGATTGTCTCCCTACCTCATCTTTTGTAGAGAAATGAACTAAAATAAAATGTGTGCATGACTAATGGAGTCCCTTCCATCCAAAAGCAATAGAGGATGCTAGAAAGAAGCTATTAGAGCTAAAATGGCATGGGAGGCTGTTCATCTTGGCACTCTTCAACTGTCCCCCACCCTCTTGTTTTATCTGACTTCCCTGTCCATTGTTACCAGTCCCGCTGTATTGACAGCATGAGTGATGGGGAGCAAGATTTATCCCCTCGTCTCTTGGTAAGTGGCCTCTCTTATCTGTGGAGTATGCAGAAGAACAGTTCCCTTGGAAAGCTGCAGTTCTGGGATTTTGCCGTTTTGGAAGTTGTTCCCAGGAGGTGTCTGCTCTACTCCTGCCTATTTATAACGGGGGATCTGGCACCCCGGCAGGTTATGTCACCTTAATGAACCTGGCAGTGAAGCCAGATGGGACTGTGTCCGGCTTGGCCAACGGGCTTGTGTAGCGTGCGGGGGTTGCCGATAGGTAGGGAGACGTTTCGGTTCCTTCTGCTGGCATCTGTAATTAATATCAGACGTGACCGAAGTGCGCTCGTACCTGAGGAGAGGCTCCTTTTCAGAGCTTGCGGGAGCCGCGAAGGGGTGTGGGCGGCCCACTCCTCGTGAGGCGAGGCAGGCCCGGTCTCGGTGCCGCGCGGCCGCTAGGGGTCAGACGGGAGCCGCTCCTGTGGCAGCGCGCTAGGCCGTCCCGCGTCCTTCCCTCTTTCCACGGCGTGGGTGCCAGCAGAATCCGATACAGTGCGATATATAGAAGTAAGGTACGACTGGAATAATGAAATTTCAAAAATAAGCCCCTTTTAAAGGCTGGTTGTAACAGTCCTGTTGGGTATTGTAAATGCCTCAGGTGCACTTGATACTGCTGTTACGTTCCTGGCGCTTGCTTCTGATTTTTATGGAAAGATGGATTGAACTTCAATTTAAGAATATTCGGTAATCCCTCTCAGGACATACTGTAACAGCTGGTATTTCTGTGTTGCAGCAAATCGATTCCATACAGCAGTCAGCAATGCCTATGGCTAGGCTCCGGCAAAAACTTCCAAAGCATTTTAAATGGAGCGAGCCAAAGAAAATAGCATCATCACTGCAAAAATGTAGCTTAATTTGCAAGTTAGAAAAAATAAAATAAAATAAAAAAATCCCCATTCCATTCCAGCAAAATATTAAGTATTTTACTGGTAAAGGATTTCATCAGGTCATTTATTTTTCATTAATATATATTTAGGATCTGTGGGGAATAACTTTATGCCGTATAGAAGTTTCTTAAATAATAAGGAGCCTGAATTTTTTAAAATACTGAATGATTTACCATGAAATGAAGAAAAATAAAGAAATCAGGTTTAAATGCATGACATGTATGTAGATCAACAAGACTTTTCACATTTCACAGTGAACTTTTTTAAGAAGCCTGCATTTCTGATTAATAATAATGCACTTATGATGAGAATGTGGTGTGTGTTTAGCTTTACTTATTTATTTGAAATAGATGAAAATACTTTAAACTGCATATAAACCAGAGATGTCCCATTAATGGTAAATCATTTTGGTGTAACTGGTTTCTTACACATGTGAAAACTAAAAGTGCCTCCATCCTTCATATGGCTGTGCTCACGCTGGGAACTGAGTGAGCTTGAATCATGATTTCTCCTTCATGGCGCTTGTATGCGTTAGAAAGAAAACAAGCAGAATTAATGCAAAGTGAATATGTTTCTTCTTAATTGGTACAGTGTGTCCTTGGCTAGGATATCTTTTTCTCCCCCCCTCTTAACCCCCTTTCTTTTAAGCTGCACACAACTGACTTTGCATATAGATGTTTTACAACTTTGTCATCATAGGATGAGTTTTTGCTCTGAAATACTTCTGTCTCTCCATTTTAAAGTTAAGGGGCTTTGTGCTGGTTTGATGAATGTCAAAAGAGGTTTTTGGAACCTGGTGCTTTTTTTTAGTGAAATCTTACTTTTATTTTTTCCTTCACCACAAAGTTTTATTACTAAAAAAACCCCAACCCTAAAGCAATCTTAATAGGTAGGTTTTTAAGTTTTATTTATCTTTCCATCATAAAAGAAGTTATCCAGGGTCATAACTTCTTCTGTATTTGCCTTCTTAACTAAAGAAAAAAAACCAAACCAAACAAACCCCACAAAAATCAGTGTCACTGGAGTTTAAAAGCTGACACACAAAGTTTTTTTCTGGTAAATGCTTAGAGGAGGAAAAAAACCCCAACAAACAAACAAACAAAAACATAACAAAAACCCCCCAAAATCAACCACCACCCAAAAAGCCCTTTAAAAAGTTGCCAGACTATTTAAACTATAGGCTTATGCCTAGGTATGAGTTAACAGCTAGCTTGTATCTAATAATTGATTTAAAATTTAATAAACAAAATCTCATGGGTGGCCCTTAATATGTTGCAATACTCTAAACAATGTGGGGATTTTTTAATTTTTTTTTTTGTGAAAACCAGAATTTTGAACAGGATACAGTGTTTACAGCACCTGTATATTACTCTTCAACAAGACTGCTGCCAAGTCCAAATGTGTCCAAAATAACGCTTTTGCAGCCAAGATGACTTAAAAAGTCATCTGATTGATACGAATGTGGTTTTTTCTTTTTATAAGAATCCTCAACAAAAACCAAACCAGCATCACTATCATCAAAATGCTCTTCTGTTTGTTTATTTTCTTATGCAGAACTATGCTGCTTGCTTTCTTCAAGGATCCTTTTTGGTTACTGAAATCTGGAGAAAACCCTTGTTTTCTGATAGCTTCTACTTCCCCCTTTCCCTTTCTTCTCCCCGCAGACATGTAAGCCCCTGCCGTGCTATTAGTGAGCATTTCCAGTCTTCACTCTGATTTTCTTTTTAACAAGTTTGGGTTCCAGTTTCATATTTAACATACTTGAATTTAAATATGTTCACTTATATTTGAAATAGTTTTTTACTTTTGTTACATTTGCTCTGAATTATCCTAAAAAAAACCCCAAAACCACAGTTAAAAGAAAGACCCAAAATTTAGTATCAGCAGCCCTATGCAATTATTAAAAAATAGGTCTTATAAAAATAGTGACTTCGTAGTAAGGAGTCACAGAAAAATTCCTTACATGGTCTGCATGATAATGGCTCCATCATGAATCAGATTGCTGTTTACCTTAGAGAAGCGTTTGCCCTGGTCCTGCTTTTTACAACTTCAGTTGAAATTTAGATTATATTTCCAGATTAAATAAAAACTATAAGAATTGCATTTTAGATCCTGAAATGAACTGAAAACAACTGAAAGGAGGTTAAGTGGAAACACTGAATAAATTACCATTCTAGTAAGCATTTTTTTTTTCCTGGGGTAAGTAGTAGGGAAATTTGAGTGACTTAAATTATTCACTGTTTTAACAAAATAACCCTTGACTTTATTTCAAAAATACCTGACACACTAAAAAAGCATAGTTTACTTGAGAGAAATGTGTTATTTTTACAGCAGAATGGGATTATAGGCTAGACGGAAGAAAACAAAACTTTTTTCACCCTGGGGGAAAAAATCTTAACAGTCTTAAATAAATGCAAAGTACTTCGTTTTGAGAGCCTTAAATCAAAAGCTCATTTTGTGATAATGATTGGATTTGGTTAGCTGCAGTAATTTACAGTTTAACAATGTTCTTAAGTGTAAAATTCTGTTTCTGTTCTCTAGGAGAAATTGGGAGATAATATAAATCTTCATAGGCAACTTGGCTGCAAGCAGTTAAACTGAAATTAACTTCTGTCTTCTGGCTACGGAGTGCTACTCTGACGGTCCTGCGTGAAACTGCAGACTAAATCATGCCAGCGTTATCAGCTGGATCTGGAAGTGACACAGGTACGCAAGCCAAGGAGGACTGCATGTTTCCTCCAGATCTTGTTTGTTAAGTCTATGGTCTTTTTTTCAAGAAATCATCAAGTAAGATAATTAATTACGGTTTCAACAGATGTTTTATTTAAGACTTTAAACATAACTTTTTCTCCCTGAAGTTAATTTAGATATATGAAATAACATGGATAAAATAAATTAATTTTTAAAAGTCCCACCACTACCTGCTTTCCCTTCATCCCTAACCCCCATGTCCCCTGTCCGTCTGTCCCCCCCCCCCCCCCCCCCCCCCCCAAAAAAAAAACAAACCACAACCAACCAAAAAACAACAAACTCCAAGCAGATAGATACATAGGGATCTGAAGAATTTGGATTCACCTCTGAGCATGGTTCCTACAATGTTAACTTGAAAAAGGAGGTGGAAAAAAAGGATGATATCATACATGCCTTAATATTTGCAGCAGTCTAGACTATCCCCTCTGTGACTTACAGTTATCAGTGGAGTTATTTCTGAATACAGACTGTTTAGTTTTGACACTTCTTTAACAAATTAGGAGAAGAAAAATACTGTCTCAAGTCCTCTTCTTTCCCTTGCCTTCCACATCAGATTCCAGTTTCTGACTGCAGGCAGTGGGATTGCAGATATGTAGCTTTCCATAGCTTTCACCTTGTTCGTCACAATATTAAGCTATATTCAAAGGTTAAATCTCATCTTGCTCTTGCTTGTACATTCTCTCTGCCAATATTTTTGTCCGTGTTTTAGGAAAAACTAGTGTTAGTATTTTTGCTTGAGGGTGTTTGGTAAATAGGTGATCCAGCTGGGGTTACAATACGAATATCTCTGCTTTCAACCATGTGCTTATTATGCTAGATCACATAGTTTTTTGCACTAGAAATTACGGCAGTATTTTAAAATGAACAGGGAGACCTTGAGTCAGGAATCCAAAAAATACATATATAAGGAACTGCATTGGATTCTTACTTTAAATAGACTGTACAGTGCAATAATTTTTTTCCACGCCTCCAATCCATGTCAGATTTCTTTGATGAAAAGATTAATCTTTGGAGCTGGGTGTGTGTGTGTTTGTTTATTTATTGCCATGGGGAGGGAGGGTTGTGTTTGGTTTTATTTGCTTTTTTTGAATCCTGTATTAAAAGGATTTGACTATCATCTTGCCAAAATCTACTTCTACATATCTTCCTTTTCTCCCCTTGCCCCCATGGAAATAAGGGAAGTTGAAGCTGTTTAGTATGCAAAAGCTGAATTTTGAAAATCTGTAAGGGTCTATTGTGGTCTGATTTTTCCATTCTTTATCTTTTTCTTTATCACACAAGCCTTTGTGTCCTTCCAAAACCTGCCTTCTTTTTTTTTTTAATTTTTTCAATAATTATTACTTGGCCAAATGCTTTCTGACATTTTAGAAGTTTCAAGAACATGATGAGATGAACAGCAGTGGGATGTGTGATGGCTGGTGCCTGTTGCTGACAGTTTTACTTGTTTTATTGTTAAAGAATGTTAGCATGTCCAAAAGTGATAGTCATGGGCGTAATACTCTCTGAATAAAGAAAGAAAAGGACTCCAAAATGTGAAAAACAGATTCCTAGTTTTAAACCTGTGTGTTAAAATGTCTAAAAACGTGTTTTGCTGTGCTATTGAATGCATATGATGCTTGAAATACACTTTCAGTAGTTACGGTGTGTGATAGAGCTGATTCTCCCAGGAAATCAATAGTAAAATATGATACGCATCATTGATACCATCTGTTAAATAATGCTGCTTGTTAAATCCAGTTTGTTTACTGATGCAAGTTGCAAATTGCTTCTTTAAATAAGAATTTACATTTGGAGGGAAAAGGGGATTATTTATTTTCTTTCACTTTCTTTATCATTTTTCCTCAAGTGGATGATAAGTTTTTAGGTATTTTTTGAGTGATTACATCAAACTGTGCTTTTTGTCCTGCTCATAATACAGGTGGTTTCTAATTGAGAGCCCTATTTTCCTGCCATTGCTCTTACTTTTAGGTTAAAAAAAGAGATACACAAAAAATTGTGGATTTTCTTACCTGTGTTGTTCCTTGGTGCATAGACTGGTTTTCCTCTCGCCTTGCCTGCGTAAGCTGGTGTTGTGACATGTAGTGAGTTGAAACTGCTCTAGTGCATGAGAGGACTACCTGGGACATTGTGGAGTTAGCAAGTCACTTGCTGGGGACCTAACAAAAATGCACCTTTAGGGAAGGGATGCAACTTCATTTAGCCTGTCTAAGGCTGTACTGTTAACACATTCAAACAAAACCCCCATTTAGCTTGTTTTCTGTCATATGCTGGTGAAGAAAAAGTAAGCCTGGATTTAAGAATGAGTGAAAAAATTCATTGAGGGCAACCTGTGGAAATGCATTATCTGTGAATATCAGAAAGTTGCCAAGACATGGACTGTTGGAAACTTGGACGCTAGTATGGAAATATTATATTTCTTTATTATTATTTTTTTTAGTATAGTCTTAGGCATCAGACCACTGTCAGAAGCACAGTAGTGTTCATGATGGGCCATGTGTGATCAGACTGAATGTTGATCTACTCATGTTAATTTTATGTTGCTTTTACTTTGTCAGCAGACTTTATTTGTGATGTTGCCGTGTCCTTTCAGCTTCTTCCTTCATATACGTGCTTTTGTTATACCATATTTTAACCTGTATAGTCTTCTGTACAGAGACCATACCTCTTACACCTATTTTGAGAGGCATTAGTAAGAGTTTAGGAGAAACATTTTAAACAAAATATTGAAAATATGACTAGTTTTGATTTGTCTAGTTTATTTAGATTCATCAAGTGACTTTGTCGCTTTAATGTTGTACTTTACCAGTCTGACCTGACTTCGTAACTTAAGACAGAAGAGAAGAGCTTATGTGTGTGCATATGCTGTATTCCACACTCCATTAGCTGTATAGAAACCCTAATTTTGTATAATGTAAATTTTTTTTTTTTTTTTAAACATGTGCATGGTCCTGCTCCTCCCTGAAGGTTTATAGTCCTGTCAGTGTCAGGTCAAAGTTATCTTAAAGCAGCTGTCTCAAAAGGAAGGCTGAGCTCCTGCCTGAGGCTGCTTTTGAAGCTTTAAATATTTTTTTGTGTTGTAAAAGTCTGAAGTCTGTGTGTAAGCCCACCAAATAGAGTTTGAAGACTGAGAAAGACTATTTGCACTTTTGCAGGTAAAGAAAGTCTGCAAGATCTGGCATTTATGAGTCTGATACATTTAGGAAGATTTACATCTGCAGTCTTGGCTTTGTAGTAATTGATGGCAGCTTCATTGCTAACTTTGGTGAAACCAAGATGACATCATTATGCTTTAAGTGTTGTTTTAGTGTGAAAAACATCATAAAATTGTTACGGATTGCTTTCCTCTCATCCCTATATCGAGCTTGCTCAGCTGACAAGCTTAAAAATGCTTTTTGCTTGTCCTTAAAAACTAGTGCATGAATGTGCAAAGCAGACTTTGTGATTTTTGATTCGTATATTGTCAGCAGGAAAGTCACATTTATGGGCCAAATTTGGCCACCAAGTAAAACTGTCTGAAATTGCTTAAATTTAATGAAAGTCAGAAGCAGGTCTTGAATTTGAATATTGTAAAGAAATAATCTGCAGGGCTTACTTAGTTTCTTCTTGAGTACATATAGGAGCTAATGCTGTGCCAGATAGTGTAGTTTTTTCAGTATTACAAGCCTGTAAAAGTAAATGCATGTTAGTTTTTTAAATTAAAAAAACCCAACACATTTGTTACTAACCAAATTGTAACTTCAGAAGGCCTTTATAGTATTTCTAGGTTTGGGGTTTTCTTCTTGATTCTCTAATAATACAAAATAAAGTTATGAAGTTTGTTCTGAATGGTGGCTATTTTTCTGAACTTTATTTTTAGTAGCATACGCTGTGATTCTTTAAGAATCATCTTGACTTCTGAAGCTACATGTTGTCGATGTGTGTGTATTGAATGCTGGTAGAAATACTTTGATAGAATATGATGTCAATATGATAGCCATGTAGTCTATATAGATTACTTCCCAGTGAAGTGAGACCACTGCAAGCAATGCAAAGTTCAAAGACGATTTTGCAATCATCTGAACGCCAAAGGATGCTATCTTGCTTTTATTGTTTTCATGTCGATGTCTTTCCTTTATTTACAGCTAATGAGTGCATTTTCAATCAGCTTGCTGGTTTTGACATAATCTTTTGCTAAGAATGTTTGATAATGCAAAGAGTGAAAAGGTGGAGGAGAAAAACAAACAGTAATAACATGAAGAAAAAGTTGAGCAGTTGGTTGAGCTGAGAAAGGGACATCACAAACATCTGTAGGGGAATAAGGGCAAATTAGGCTGAAGTGGCTAAAGGTTTTAGCCTTTTAAACCAGTTTTCAGAATAAGGAGGGAGATGGAAATCAGGGACTTCTATTTTTACAGCCTGTTTAAAAAAATGTAGTAACATAAAGTGATGGCCAAAGATCTGTGTTCATTGTTACGAGATGAAGAGAAAGGGAATTTAGGAGAGTGATGAAGGAAAGATTTCTGGGAGTAGCTCTTCCATTGGAGGCTGCCAGAGCAAAGGCTTGCAGGGCGATTGACTCCTGCTCCAGACTGCCTTTGCTTCCCCGCTGACATGCTGCAGTGGAAACAGAGCAGGGGGAAAGCCTTTGCTTGCCTGCTTCATACCGATGCTTACTGCTTAGGCATAGGTGTGCTGCCGCAAATGTAGCATGTAAATGCCTGTGGGTGCATCATGATTGCAAGGCTGCGTAAATTTCTCACCCTGTTGAAATGCACAGCTATGGCTAAATTTTTGTGAAAACTGAAACACTAGCTGGGGCAAAATTTACACTGAATTTATAAATGAAGCCAGTATTTTACCGTGCATTCTTGAATTTTCCCTGTCTCCAGCTGCCAGAGGCATTAAATGGCTTTTAGGCTAATGCTAATATGAAAGATTTGGGAAAGTATGAGGCATATGACTAGCTTTAATTGCTATCAGATTTAATATTTTAAAATATAACTTGCTGGTATTGGAAAGGGTATACATTTTGGTATCAACATATTTATGATGACTGTTGGAAAGTTTGTTCAGAGTAGAATGAAATTTCTCTAAACTGTTCTGTTTTGGGTTAATATTTTATATTATGCTAGACTGATTCAGCAGTATGGAATCAAAAAATGTGTGCAATTATATTTACTGATGGTAAACTCTTTAAAAATGGTTACAGTTCTTGGACACAAATTTAAATTCAAATGGTCTGGCAGCTGCAACAATGTTTAAGTTTTTGGTTTTGTTTTTTTTTTGTTTTTTTTTTAGTAAGCAATGTGTAGTTTTGTGGTAAATTTGAAAGTATGACAGCCTATACTGTTTCTAACCAGAGACTTAAATCTATAGCTATGTTTGTTAGACCAAAAGCTGTAATTACACAAATGGCTGACATCCTAGTGATGGCAGATGTCCTTTGCCGAGAGCAGACTTCCATGCTGTACTGCTCAAGTGTAGCTGTGCCAGTGGCCAGGCTAGCTAGTGTATGTGTTGTGTGCATTTGCTGTCAGATAGAAGGTTCTGTGGCTTCTCAGCCCAACATCCCATCAAGTATTGGCTGATTTAACAGAACTCAAAGCTGTTAATTTGAATGAAATTTAGTACTACTAAGAAGCAGTGAGAAGATTCACTACTAGCTCTTAGTTGCTTGTTGTGGAACATGGGGGTTCAAATATCATTTTGCTTTAAAAAAAAAACAAAACCAAAAATAAAACCTAAACCACCAAAACACAAAAAACCCCCAACCAAACAAAAAAAACCACTTCAATGCAGCATATTAACCTTAAGGATAAACTATGAAATAGTTAAATTTTCTAAACTTTCACAATAAGGTGATGATGTACTTGATTCTGAATTTCCGTATATTCCTATATACCTCTGTAGATTTGTATATTACGTGTATGTGTCTGTGTACATATATGACTGATTGATGTATTGACATAACTTGTTTGTTTTGAATGTTAAACTTTAAACTCGGTCACACAGTGAATCACAGCATTGAAATAATATACTGGCGTGTTTGGGGGCATCAGTACTGCCTAGGATGTGGAGGACTTTTTCTTCTACTGTCAAGACACAGTATGGAAGGCTGATGTATATGTTAATCAAATGGTGTTTACAATAGTTTTAGGGACAGCCGTGTTGAAAGTAGACTTCTGTTATAAGTCTTTATTCAGTCTTTTAATGAGATACTGCGTCCTCTTTTTGCAGATGTAAAATGCCACCTGTAGTATTTCCTGCCACCCCTCCCCCACTGCCAGGTCTCTTAACCTTGCAGACTGTAGTTAACTAAAGAGTTAAACATGGTAAGCGTGCCCAGTGACATCCTAGTGCTGGAATGAGTTCTTTCCTGACTGCCTGCCAGGTACTTCCTATCCCTCCTCTGGTGTTGATGAAGATCTAGGTAGAAATACTGAAGACTCGCCAAGCTGATGTCTATGCAAAATACCAGTCAATTAGTCAAGGTTATTCAAGGTGTCGTAATATGTAGGCTTCGTTGGAGGAGCTAAGAGGTTTTTTGGGATGGGGAGGAAAGAGAGAATATCAGATCTTTGTGTGAGTTTTCTACAAGTGGGTTATTAATTTGTGCTTGATAGGTCACCTTAAATCAGTTCTATGTAAGTGTTATTCTTGCAGATAATAGGAGAGCTTTTGAATACTCATGAAAGTACATTTTATGAGCTTTTAAAGTATCCTTGTTGACACAGTGTCTGATAGCTACATTTTTAGGGGTTCAATTTTGAAGCAGCTTTGAGCCGTACAAGCAAGAACTCTGCAGCAACAGTCTTGCCCTATGTGAATGCAAATAGGAATCAACTGTTTAACTTGCATAAGAATGTAACGGTATGTGGTGTACTAAATCTGAAACACGTATGTTGAGACAAATCCTAAAAGGCCAATAAGTGTTTCAAACAACTGTGGATTCTTCAGCTCCGGGAGCCAAGTTCCAAAACTAAAGACTTTTCCATTTTGAAGGAAATAATATTTTTGGAAGTGGTGTGTTTAAATGATTGCTCACTTTCAACATTTTCTGTCATAACATTGTTTTAAGGTGGGTTAATAAATTACTGTAGCTTGGAGGAATAAAAATTAGGTACAACTTTTTACTTAAAAGACCGTTGCCCTTGGTGAGTATGTAATCTTGTTCTTTGAGGACACTTACAGTAAAAATCTTGTTTTCATTAGGAAAAAAAAAAAGAAAGTTGACATTTCTGTTGCTGTGCCATCTGTGAGGATTTCAGCGTTTTCCTTTTTTTAGGAACTGGCAAGTAAATGAAAGCAAATTTTTTTGTTTTCAAAGATGCTGATCACTTGCATGCCATGACTATCTTGTTACTCAGTATTCTGTACCTTTGAAAATTAGATTAATCTTCTGTTTAAACACTAAGCTGCAAAATTAAGAAAAGGTACATATTGGAATGAGTTATCACTCTTGTTCTGCAAAGAAAAATTATTAGTCTTTAGCATTTTGCAGTGTCAGGAAGCCCATATATTTGATGGAATTACTTAAGAGAACATAAAAAAACTATTTGTAGCACATAAAATTGAGCACATAGTGGTCTTTTTACAACTGGAGTCTGATAGGATGGTGCAGTATGGCTATCCTAATACATATGTGTCCTGCATATTTTTTTCATTTGAGCCTGTGCATAAATACTGATCTGAAACTTCAGAATGAAATGATTTTCAGTATTTGATGTTAGCGACTGATTTTATTATGCAGCAGCAAGGAGCAGCAAGGATGTCAGGAGTGTTTCTACTGCAAGGCTCTTTGGTTTTGTGTAAGGCAAGTATTGTCTGAGCCTTTATAGAACTGTAAAGTACAGTTCAAATGTGAAAAAATGTCAGCTTGTTATAAATGGCAGCAAATGGTGCTGATTATTTTACCTCTGACAAAGTGGAAAATTTAAAGGTTGGTGTGTCACATTTTATTAATACAATAAAATTTTACAGTGTTGTTCTGGGCTTAGGTATATGTTCTTTAGTGTTTATTATCCCTTAGTTCCTGTAAAAATTTTTGATTTGAAGTCTGGCATCATGGTTCAGAATGCTAATTCAGGAAATTAATTAACATATGAAAGTAAATGCACATCCATTTGTCTCCATTTCTTTCCTTACACTAACCAAAACAAAACCGGTGTTTTCTTATAATATGCAAGAGTGATGGAACGCAGAGAGCATATTTTTTTATCATTTAGCACTAGTTTATAGCTTCCACAGACTTGTCCTAATAATGAAGCTATGAAGGATATGACAAGAATGGTGATATTAAATTTCTCTAGACTAACAGTAAATTTTTCCATTCTGATGTCAAGAATGTAGAGCATCTGGAATCTGCAGTGTGAGTGGTTCAGTATGGGAACCCTTTCATCAATTGCTTAGCTATTTATTCTCCTCCTAGGAACAAGCAGTCTTCTACAGAATATAGCAGTACAAAGGAAACAGTTTTCTAGAACTGGGAAAATTCTTTATGTCCTGTTGTTTCTGATTTAACAGCTTTCCATTGCTGCTTAGTCTTAAGTCTTATTGCATGTGCAAATTTAGTATATGCTCTGTTCAGATTGATTAAAACTAAATTATATTAATTAAGCTTTGGAAAAGCTGAAGACACAATGTAAACAGGAACTTAAGTGCGTTAACAGATTGAAATTTATCTAATACCTTTTCAAGCAAGAACCATGCTGAATTTTCAAACATAGCTGGATTTTTCCCTTGAAATTATTTCTTTAGTCCAAACTGGCAGAATGCTACAAGCCTTATTCTGAAGCCATTTTATCTTAGTCTTGCAACAAGTCCAAAATGTTCAGAGTAGTTCCTCTATGCAGGATGAACTGTTATAAATTTTAGTGTTAGATTATGTACGTGCATTTAGATTATCTGTATGTGTATGGTTTCTGTGGACTATTTCTGTAGGCAAGCTTATCTAGTCATTGGTTTTTAATTCTCTGTGTCACTGAATTAAATTTTATGAAAAGTGTATTGCATGTCCAGTGTTAATTTATTTATTCTTGAATCAGGTAATCAAATTTAGTAGGCTATATAAGCATCTTCGAACAACTCCACTTTCCACTCTTACAAGAGAGTTATAGGATTCCTATGTGCAACGCTTGTCTTTTATTAGTATTTCCATGCCATAGGCTTTTACTTAGTTCACATAAATATTAGATGCTGCACTTAGTTTATGAAAATTAATATAAACAGCACACTAGTATCTAAAACTGGGAGCTCCCTTATTTATCTGGAATTGATCCCTGTTACTGCAATTGTATTATGTGACCTTGTTTAATCTAGAAAGGGACCTTTTTTTTCCTCTTTTTTCAGTGATTTGTGAATGTCCAGGGATGGTTAAGTTGTGACCTGCTTTTGTTTTGGTTTGTTTAATTCCCCAAGTTGCAGGACTGATAGGACTTACTTCCCTTCTTGTAACTGCAAAGTAGTGTTACATGTCGATGTTTAAACTCATCGTTTTGTTTTACCTTTTTTTTTTTGTTGTTGTTGTTGTTTGCATTTTTTTTTTCTATTTAATGTATGCTCAAGCCTTCTGGGACCTTTTAAAAACTGCTTTGCTTTTAAAAATTGAAGTAAATGTGTTTTTCTTGTGTAAGTCACGTTTACTTTATGGAATTTTGGCACCTGAAGTATTTTGGTACTAGAGAGTCCCAGTGGGCATGTGATTCCTTTTATATTTGAAAGCTGGTTAAATTTAGGCAAACTAGGGGAAAAAGAAAAAAAAAGAATTACAAAGAAGTTAGTAGAATAGAGCAGTGTATAAAAAAAAAAAAAGGCAAAAAAAAAGTTTACAAGACTCCTTACAGTGTTGCCAACATCAGGCTTTAAAAATAGCAAGATTTTTTTTTTTTGGCTGTTCATTATTTTTTTTTTTTGATTTTGAACACAAATCCTAGATACTTTTTAAAAAGCTTTTTTTTTTTTCTCTGTGTGTGCTTATTTAAATTGTGGTCATCTCTCAAAAAATGTGTGTAAAATGCTTTTTTTTTAATAGGAAGTCCATGCATGTCATACGACTCAAGGATGTGAGATGTTGAGAGAAACATCAAGCCGAGACCAGGAGCACAGTTGAGGCCTGGCAGCCACGTGCTTACAACAGTAGCATTCAGCTCTGAGCGGCTGAGATACGTCTCATTCTATGACTTACACAAGAAACATGTGTTTTTAATTTCCAGAACAGTTCATCTGGATATGGGGGCTATAGCCATGAATTTCTTGAAAGTTAATGTTTGGTTTTAGAAGTGATCAAAAGTATCAAAAGTATTCAATATAAGATGACTTCAGTCATTGTAATTCCTACTGAAAAGATTGGAAGTACTGAAAACAGTAAGAAACTTGCATTTCTTTCAGTGGCCTTTGGCTCTACCTTGGCAGAGCCACCTGAGATGTTAGTTAGATGTCTTGCAGGAGGTTTGAGGTTGAGCTGAAGCTATCAAGTTCAGATTACCTCTGTTGCCACATGGCAGCATCTCTGTACAGTGACAGCTTACAGGGGTGCAGAGGCTTGAGCTACCACCCTTCAAGTGTTGGAAAGATAGATGTGACAACTTATCAAAGCTGGTAAATTAAATTAGGCCAAAGTATAATTGCCAATGTAATAGTTTCAACTTCATTACAAGTTTTTACAGTAACTTGACAAGTTATTTTGTCCCTGTCCATATCACAGAAGCACTTTCTTTTAAATCCCGTTTGCCAGTAAAGTCATATGCCAGCCACAATTTTCCATTTCTTCATGCTGGAATGAATAACAGCACCATGCTTTATGTAATTGAGACACAAATAAAATGTGATTGATATTGTAGGTCTGTGTGCGTAGAAGCGCCACATCCTTGTTTTCTTCCTATATAAAGATCTGAATGCCCCTCTGAAAATTTTTGATTCTGTGGTAGTGGGCACCACAAAAGAAACAAGGGAAAAATGAGACTCTGTCTGTAAAGGTAAACCTTTAGAGGGGCTAGCACTTTCTGCTGCTATTACCTTCTGTTTGGAAGGAGACTACAGCTGATTTGGATGATCTGGAATTCTACAAATTTAATTTTAGACATATTCTAGATCTTTGTCTTCTGTTCTCCCCACCTAAGTACCCAAAGTTACCCGAAGTCCTCCTTCTGCCTGATTTTCATTTGGCTCATTGATTGAGGGTTTTTTATTCCTGGCTACGTAGTACTTGGTTTCAACAGGAGTCTTAAGAACAGGAGTTGTAAGAGCAGCGTACTTCATGGCGTAGCCCTCGGGTTCTGCTTCTGCAAAGGGTGGGATTCTTATTTCCTTCTGGCTGAAAGCTGTAAACACTGGATTGTAGAACTGAAGCAGGGCAGAACTAGAAACATAGCTATGATATTGGATAAAATCAGTCAGCACTCGTCTGATTTTGGCTTCTTCCCCAAGAGAGTTGTACGGATTGGGTGCATTGCTGTCAAAGCTGGAGTAGCACATGAGGGATGTTCTCCCATTTCCCTAGCAGGGGCAATTTAGGGCTAATGAATAATTGAAGGTGATGGACAATGAATGGGGCAAAAATTGTGCTGAATGAAACCTTAATGTGAGTAAGCACCTGCAGGGTCAGTTGGTCCTGGAGTGCTGGCAGGTGGGATTTTTCTGCGCATAAAACCTAAGCCTTATTAGAGGCAGTTTCAGTCTCACAGTGTGTCACTGCTGTAATTAGCTAATCCAAAAGAAAACATGAAGTTTCATTTTATTCTCACTGGGAATTTAATTATCAAAGCTTTGAGGAGCAAATTACAATGATAGAATAGTTTTGTGGTTGATCATATGCAAAATTTAGGCAGATCTGATGGATCAAGGAAAAGAAAGCTTACTCTGTCATACATCTTGTATTTGAAGGGAGTGGCTGAAGCTAATATTTTCTTTCTTTGGAATGGCACACATGGATTGTTCCTAAGCAGTTATGCCACAGTGTAAGCTTACATTGAACTTTATATTCTATTTTCTAACAAGCTGCAGGTTATTCTGAGGTGAATGTATTTGCAGCAACAAAAGTGTCCATGTCCGGAAATACAAGGCTGTGTGTAAAGATACTTTGTTTTTAAGTTTTCTAAAGGCAAATGTATTTGAAGCATAAATTGTGTGATAAAAATATTTTTGCTAAGTGCTGACATCCTAATAGCCCAGGAAGCTGGAGCCAGCAGTCCCCTTCTGTTCTCTGGGTGTCGTCTCAATCACTGACTGTGTCTCACTAGGCAAGGCTCAGTGTTCTTTTCTGTCCATGCAAAATTGCAGTGGTTTGACTTGTATCCTCTTTTTGCAGTATTCCTGAAGCATAAACAAGAGCAGATTTAAATAAAAGCAAGATTCTAAGAGAAATGAATGTCAGCCACCAAAAACGCTTGGACCACAAAAGGAATGTATCTGGAAGGAACCTTTTTTTCCAGAATATTTTACTGAGAGGCAGTAAAAAGACAAAAATGTTAAATAATTGGATCCCAAAGGTGTTGCGTGTAATTTTGAAAGGGATATGTAGTGCCTGGAAAGGTTGTGAGATTACGCTTACTAATAAATATTCTGAATCATAAGTTTTAGGGAGATAATAGGCATAATAATGTTAGGTAACCTGTAACTTACAACAGTGTTCTTTACAAGTAGAATATCTTGTAAATCTGTCCTTGTGATGAACAGCAGCACTTGCTCAGACTAAAAATAATAACAGGACCGTGTATCTTGGATCCCAAGAGACTATTGGTGTTTTTGTAGACAGCAGACTGGAGAAAAAGGCATTTTGTCCTTTTTACCCCAAGTAATCCCACTGGAAAATTAAACATGTGCTATGAATTGATATCAGCTCATGCCAGGTTGCCTCCCTAAAGAGGGCTGATGCAAACACTGTTGCTCCATTTCTTGGACAGCAGTTTGATGGCCGGTGTGCATGATGGATATTTTATGCTGTACGCTACTGTGGAACAGTGTGCTACTGTCTGCCCCTTGGAGACTGCTGGTGAGGTGTGCCACAAATAACTGGGAACAGCAGCTCCTTTAACCCTACGGAGAATCTCAAATATCTGCAAATTAAAAATGCTACTGAAATATTTCTCTGTGTGTGTGTCTGAGAAAACTATGTTGGGTTTTGGTTTTTAAGGTTTAGTCCTGCAAAACAAAGTAGTTCCTTTTGTCTTGCTGTGGATTCCTACTGAACAAGGGATAAAAAAAATATTAAGCAATATATTAGCAAGAAATATTTAGAGAAACCATGAACTTTTTTTAATGGACCACCCTATCCAGTTTCTGTTCTTTTAAGGAAGTTTTTCCTATTCATGACTCATTTCACTCTTTGGCTAACATCAAGGGAAATGGAATAACGATTAAGCAAAGGAATGTATGTTTTTTTCTGGTTTTGTCCTTTTTTGCAAAACTTTTATGAATTTTCTGCATAACCTTGTGTAAATATGTATGGATGTAGAAGCCTGACAACTGTGACAAGGTAAAAAGTACACTACTAATACTTGCTTCATAGTATTTTTTTTTTTAATGTTCCTTTTGGTTCTACACGTTAATGTTATGCTGGATACTCCAGGCTCCCTATTCAGTTAAAATGACATGCTCCAGGCAGCCAATTACACAGAACTGTTAAGTGAAATTAATGAGATCACCCCTAGATTACACTTTGTGTTTTATTTTCATTTTATAGGTCTGTACGAGCTGCTGGCTGCATTGCCAGCCCAGCTGCAGCCACATGTGGACAGCCAGGAAGACCTGACCTTCCTCTGGGATATGTTTGGTGAAAAAAGCCTTCATTCACTGGTGAAGGTAAACCACATTTAAGTCAGATTCTCTTTGAGAAGAGCATATGGAAAAATGTTTTGAGCGCCATCTAGTAAACCAGTGATCAAACTGCTGCTCAATGAAAACAAAACAGCCTTGTTTTAACTCTGTTCTGTCAGGGGTGGAAGTTGTTAAATAAGATTCTACCAAAAATACATAGATGATTTCATTTAAGAGTGATGTTTTGGCAGTGTGATGCTAATGCAGCAAACATATGTTGTTTGCCTTGTTTAGAAAAAAAGCATACGAAATAGTAACAGGAAATCTGAGACTTCTTTATGGTCAACATTCAAGACCTGGAGTTTAGCTTAAATAAATAAATGTTCACAGCAAAAATTAGAAGGAATATATTTTCTGAGGTCAAGTATGGCAACAGTTCAGTAGCCACATTAATTTAAAATAATTTCCTTTAACAAAGTCAACTGAAATTCTAGTAAGCTGTTTCTTTTATTGGCTTGCCTCCCTTTAAATTGTGTTTTGCACATAAATATGTTGGACTTAAGTACAACCTAAAATAAGTTTGGAAGAATACTTGAGTAAAGTGTCCTGCTAGGAAAATGATCAGCAACAAAAAATCAAAGCATGCCATAGGAGTACGCAGAGCTACCCTGAAAATGTTAAAATTGCTTATAGCAGAAAAATGGGGCCAGTCAGCTGGTTAGAAATGTTCCAGTCCTACCAAATGGTAAGTATGTCTTCAGTCTCCAGTATGGAGCTACATCAGCTGGAAGGAAATTCTGAGGTCTCAAATGAATCAGTAGGTGGTAGTAACCCGTGCCTTGAATATACTGAGATTTGCAGATAATTGAGCAGAATTTGTTACCCTTGTCAGTCACTGATCTAGAGGAAGCCTGAAATTGGGATCGTTTCCGTGTAGGTTTGAAAGAGTCATCTTTCTCCATTTCTTTCAGTTATCTTGTTCTGGGAAAAAAATGTAATAATGTTGGCCACAATTATTTTTGAAATAGCTGAGAATTTGCATGTAAAAGTAAATGCAAATACACTCTGGTAGTTGATACACAAAAGCAACAAATAGAGGAACAGTACTTGGCAGTACTTGCTTGCCTACAGAATTTCATCAAAGTTTCTGAAATGTGGTGATTCCCAGATTTACTGCTTTGCTGCAGCTGTCTGTTCAGGTGGCTCAGAGGATCACTGCAAGGGGAATACCAGTTCTCTTTCTAATATGGGCTGAACAGTGGTGTGCATCTAAGCAAAATGTTAGGTCAGTTGCTAAATTAGTTTTCTTTCTGCATTGGGAATTGAAGAAGGCTGGCTAGAAAATGAGTGCGGATCTGTGAAACACTAACATTTCAACATCTGCTGAAATTTTCTATTGAGACAAAGCCTAAATCTTTTCAAACTCCTTCACTTGCTTTCTTTTGCCCTTTCCTCCAAAAGGTAATAAAGATAGCACAACAGTTACTGCTTTACTCACCTTGAGTACTCTCAGTTTGGAAAAGTTGGCTCTCCTACTGGCTCTCATAGTTGCATGCCCTAGTTACCATGTTGCTTGTTATTGCAGGGTGGATGGTCTTTCTGATTTTAACAAAAAAGCATTCATGAGAAAGCTTTCTTGAGGCAGATTGAATGATTTGGGGAATAGTGAATGTTCACTTTATTGCAGTTACAAGAAGACATTGAAGTATTCTAGCAATCTTTATTATTTATCTTCTGCGGTTTAGGTCCAAGCATTAAATGTCTGTGTAACTGACCCTGCGAACGGTTCTTTTAATGTAAGTCTCACAATATGTTAGAGTAGACTTCATTCTGAAAGCTGTATCTTTAGTGTTCGCTAGTTGCACTTCTTTAATGCACCGTATTCAAAAAGACAGTGCTTTAAAATTATACTGAAATCAAGAGCATCTGCTCTGACCCAGTGTATATCACAGGCTGTCAAGCCTCACCTTTTGATTTCTGTGGAGTTGAGGTGTAGAAAGTAGGGGGTGAAGAGTTTACAAAAGGTTATCTAGTTCATGTCCCTCCCCCAAGATGGGTGTAACTTTATCTGAAACTAATGGTATTTATTTGACCTTTAACACATTTTTATGAGGATTATGCAGTATCCTATCAAGTTTCAGAGAAGGCAGTCCATAGGCTTTTTCAAAGAGAGCTGTAAGAGCAGAAGAATGAACCCCATCTGCCATAGTCTTTCCCTGTTACAAGGCTTCAGAAGTGCCAAATCTTCCTTTCTGGGTTCTGGTGTCTTATTTGAAAGACTCTTTTTTCCTAGCAATGACTTCTTAAAGTCAACTGTACTTGCAAAGACAACAAATGTTTTTAATTCCTGAGGCAGAGAATGATGACAGATATTTTGTAATTAAAAAAAAAAAAAGAAAGGCATTAGCTTAGAGCCAAGGATGTTGCGATCCTGGTATGTGTCGGTTTTGGAAGCAAACGAGCATGTGTCTACTACTAATTAGGCAGCAAATCTTTATTTAAGATAGACACACTGCTTAATAAAAATTTCTATGCTAATCTTCTTACTTTCCTGTTAAATAATTTCAGGTATTAGAAACGAGCTGTTTTCCTAAGGGGTAAAATGCTCCAAATTGCTTGAAAGGTTGAAATACAAAATGAGCTTTCTACTTTTGTACAGATACTCTGTTTTATGGATAATTAAGTTTCATAATGTTTTTTGTATGGTTGCATACTATGGCATATGGTTTGCTATTCTGACTCTCACAGTATTGAAAAGAAACAGAAAAAGAAAGGAAAAAAAAGCCCTGAACCTTCAAACCTTGTCTTGAAGTTCTCTTCATTCAGTATTGTTGGACAGAAATCGCTTTGTGAACTTGGATCAGCCTGAGCTGTTCTAAGAAGTCAGCAATGGAAAAGTTGTATTAGATCATCTGGTCCATTCCCCTGCAAATACTGGATTGTTCCCTGCAGTACATTCCTATTGTAGTAAGTAAAACCAGCAAAAACTGATGCAACTGTTCTTGCTGTCCCTTTTCTCAGTAAAGGGATCTGTTGATGAGATTTTAGTTTGCAAAGTATAGAGGAGAGGGAACCCACAACCCTTGCTGACAAGTTTGGAAGAGAAAACTGGCTCTGGATAAGTGAATGTTTAAAATATGTCTCTCATTCCCTCAATTTGTTACTTCCTTGTCTTAGTACATGGCTCTCCTAAGTTCTACCAGAAATCTTCAGCCATTTCATTACTTTTTATGTAGCAGAGATCTCAGTAGTTCTGTAGAGATTTATAGAAAAGAAACATGAAGAGGTCATCCTTCAGAGTAATTATGAGTAGTAACATAGCTAAAACCTGCAGTAGTACACATGTGCTCTGTTTGGATTTCTTTTCTAAGAGGAACAGAAGGGATAAATAAAGATCTGTTCTAATTACTCTTCTAGCTTATTTTTAGAGGAGCTGCAAGAATTTCCATGTGCATTTGCTTGCTGTTAGTGCACCAGACATGTTTTACTTGTTTTTGTCTGTTTAGCTCCAGGATGAAACTTCTACTTCCACTGGCTTAAACATTTCCGGTTGTGGATGTAATGCTCAAGAGTTGAGTAAGCTGATCTGCTGGGCTGCTATGGAAGTGTTTCTTAACCAATTGCAGTTTAGTGATTGGTCTTGGCCAGCTCAGAGCATGCACAGTTCTTCAGCCAGTACTGTACTTTGCATTATGAAAAGAAACCACAGAAAGTGGTGTTGCTGTCCCTCTTGCTAGGGAGGAGTTTGTACATCCAAAAAGCTGTATGTGGGACTGGAAAAGAAAATAACTACTACAAAAATAAGGAATATTTGGTGAATCTGCTCTGATTTTATAACAGTTGCCTACTATCTTGATGGCTGGCCCTTCAACACCTAAATTTGTGCTAATTTTCTGTTAGTATTACTGGGATGTGACTTAACTTGAAGCTCTGAGAAATTATTTTGTATGTGCTAATGTTTGTAGCCATCAAAATGGACAAACATTTCCAAAAATGTAATAGCTGAATGTATCTTGGTGTAATTTCTTTGGCATGTAAATTGAATCATATGATTACATAGCCCAGATTTTACGATCATTGTGGTACAAAAGTATTGGGAATTTCTGGTGTGAAGACTCAGTTTTTTCAATATGTAAATGCTCTCATATATGAATATTAAATATGAACATATAGATTCATATATGAATAATCTTAATCATATGAATATATAATATGTAATATTTATATTAATATGAAAATTGCTTTCAGTCTACTGTGGTTCCTTTGTTGGGAATGAGAAAAGTGAAGATAGCATTTACAAAAATGAGCTGACCAGGGCAAATCAAAAAGGATTGATTAGACCCTTGTTTATAGTGATAAAATCAATGATCTGCAGATGATGTGCTAAATCTTCAATGTGGACTGGTAAAAGCCTAGTTCATAGGCAAGTTTATATATGCATACAGTTTTTACCCAGAACTTTACACACAAAACTCCATGTTAATCTGTAAAATCAACAGCTTTGCATCTACAGTACAGAATCAGAGAATCTCTGTAAGGTTTCATGCCTTGTTTTATGTTAGAGGACAGACTAACTCACAACTGTCCAACTCTTCACCTGAGAAGAGCTATACAGGTTCTTTTGGTGCTTATGGAGGGGTCGTATGGTGCAGGTTCTCCTACCCTGTGATGTGTCAGAAAATCTGCAGCCAGCATCCAGATGCATGCTACACAGATCGTGTGTGTTCATTCACAGTGAATGCTCCTGCCTGGACATGAGCTCAAGCATCCATGTGTTTTGATTTTTCTTCCCAAGGGAATGCAGAGGAAACGGATTTCAGATTCTATGAGTTGTTTTGATGAGGTGTGTGTGACAACTGATTGTTCTGAACTCAATGTTCTGATGGGGATGATGCATGGACTGAGGGAATGATACCTGTGTCAAAGGACTGGGAGTGTGATGGTGGCTGAGGATGATGTATTACGTAATGTAAGACCTGAGCGTGACACAAATGACATAGAATGAAGGTTGAAGATTGTACTGAGCTGGCGTTTGGTTTTCTTCCTGGCAGCCTGGTAATGTAAATGTTGACTGATTCCACACTTCAAGTTTGAAACTGATGTTGAAATATTGGAAAGTTACTTACTTTGTCATTACTTTGTTCTTTTTGTATACTTTCTCTACAACTAATATTTATACCATCTTCATAATTTATTTTTGGAGCTATCTTGGCTGTGGGTCACAAGAACTCTTTTTGCTGTTAATGATTCTGTTATATAGAAGATGGAGAGCGAGGGTGTAGTTGTGAGGGGATTTTGGTGAATAGTATGTTTGCACCTGTTAAGAGAATGGCAAGAGTGATTTCTGATTTCAGGGCAGACAAAAGCAGCCACCTCAGAAGGAGCTCAGAGGAGCTATGTTACCAAAGAACAGCAAGCCTTGAAATAGGGCTTTGGTAGGCATTGGTGGCATCTAACCATTGTATCTAATGGAATGAGTGGGCTATGGTTTTAGGGGAAAGCATTGGAGAGCTGGAGATAATATTTAGGCCACCTTGGAGTGGGTGGAATTATTGAAATTGAAAGCTTATACACTAAAATAGTGCTTTGGTACTTGAAGTCCTTAAGGTTCTTTACTGCTGAGTTCTCAGCCGTATTTGTTTTAAAAATGCTGTGCCTCCCTGGTAAAGGGAATAGGCTGCAGTTCTGTAAATTCATGTGGAACTCTGAAGTGCTGTTTGCTTTGGAGATGGGAAAAAATGAAGGAAAAGGCTGTGTGAGTAAGCATTTACCACCTGGCCATCTGGATGAGGAGGTGTGAGTGTGGTGGTTGGCAGCCAGTAGCAATTCATGGCCAATGAAAAATAATTGTTCTTCATGCTCTAGAAGAGAATCAAGCAGGGTTGCTTCTTAAGTTATAGTTTACATCTTTCAGTCAGAGTAAGCATGCAAGAATAGAGCAATCACTCTTGTAATGCAGACTGTCCAAACAATTCACAGATGTGGTCCGTTGTGCCGGTTTGAAAACTTCTATGGAATCTGGCAAGGAGAGAAGGAATTAACTATAATTAATTCATTAATATTGATGTACTAGATAATAGGTGGCAGATACTGGTCATTCTTTAAATCCAGATCATCTCAGATCAAGGAAATCTTAATTTTTGTAAGGATGTCTTTGTTGAGTGAATGTTACTTGTTCAAAAAGGCATCATCCAGTCTTGCCTCAAGTCCTGCTGCTAAAACGTGATACACAAATTTTTCAACCCTACAGACCTATCTAGAAGTAAGGTAGACATGGACAGTATTAACTGCAAAGAAATATGAAAGCTGCATGGAAGAAATGTCTTTTTCTCATTGTCTGGAGAGGAAGCTTGGTCTCCAGTTAATTTTTGAGGCTTCCTCTTGGGGGTTGTATGTACAGAATATATATAGAGGAGTATTAGAATTTCAGTGCTCTTCTCTTCCAAAGTATTTGTAGGTAATGATCTAATTCATAAACTGAAATATAAACTTGCAACATGCTTTCTGCTTACCTAAAGATGAAAATTGTTGGAAAAACAATACTCTGAAAGCAAGCTTCTAGCTAATTTAAAGTAGTTTGCCTTCATATTTAGAGTAATTACCACTGAAGCAATGAGTCGTTTTGCTTCCATCAAAATTACTGCATTCAAAAAAAGTGTAATGCAAGGTGTTATTCCTTATGAAATGCCACATAAATTTAAAGTGTTTCTTTTGAAGCCAAAGTGATTTTTTTTTGAGACTTGCTCAATAGCCAGCAACTGAAATCTGCAAGTAAAGAGATCACTCTTAGCTTGAGGCAGTCAGCTGCCTTTAAACTTAATTTCCATGGGAACAGTGATCAGATTAATCAAAATAAGGTAATTGAAGTTTTATAGAAAATAGCACATGATCTTTATTCAGGCTGATATTGTTTCCATGGAAACATTAGGGAAAAGGTAGCTTGCAGCCAGGCATTTGAGCAAATGATTGCTCCTTTTGTTGAGATTAAGGGTGATCTGGTTGATGTGTGTGTTGATCCCTTTAACTTGTTTGTGCTCTTATTGAATAAAAATGTAGTACATCAGGTAATAACTGGGGAAAAAAAGGGAAAAAAAAAAAATAGATTCCTATTTGAAATCATAGCTAAACCCCCCAACTTTCTACATACAACATGTAACAGGTTTACTGTTTCTTTGAATAAAGGCAAAGTTGTTTTGCCATGTGTGTTCACGAATACATACCTATGCTTATTTGTGCCTTTAATAAAGTGAAAAAGTGCACCTCCAGTTTATTGAAGAAGTTGTCAGGCATAGGTTTGGATGGTGTAACTTTGTGGGAAAGTGCATGTCAAGTTAGTATCAAATGAATGGGTTAGTGCAGTTGTGGTGAAATGTGGATTCTATGTGATGTTTCAACTAAAAGTATTTGTTGTAACTGTGGCTAGTAGATAGTTTACTAGGAAGCAGACAGCTGGTAAATGTAAATAATCATTTTGTCCTGAAGGCTATTGAATGGATTCTTATGTGAAAAATAGTTTAAAAAAATTATTATATCTTTATTTTGTACTTCTGTTACAAGTTTAACTTTGTCAGTAGTTTGGACATTTGGACTCTCTAGCATCATGGAGTTCTTACATCAAAGTCGCTAATGTGTTTAGTAATAGGCACTTGTGACTTTTCATCTAGGTTTTTATAAGGAAGTCCTGTTCCTGTCATCAATTCCTCCTTTAAACCCATTTTATTAAAAATAAGAAAACAATTCAAAGACTAGTTTCCAAAGTATCTATTAAATTGTCTTCTTGACAGTTTAGTCTCATAAAAGCTGAAGAAGTTGGGTTGATATCACAAACCTCTAAGAAGTATTGTGTACCAACCAACGATTGAAATGAAAAATAAAGCAGATGAGCTTATTAAGTCAGAGGTGTAAAGTGTTGTTCTATGACTATTACTCAAAACTTGTGAATAAATCAGTGCTTTGGAATGTGAAAAAAACTTTGGTTTAGGTTAAAATCCAGACAGAGGCATTTTTTTTTTGTATCAGGGGTAATTGATTTAAAGTTTCTGCTGGGAAACCTCCAAAAAGTAGCAGAAACACAGCCAAAATGTACTGGACATGAAGTAAATCGATCCTTCTAAGACAAATAGTTTGTAATTTCATTGTTACTGAGAGGGCAGTGTATGAGCTTAGTGGCAGAACTGGTATAGCAGTTTGAAGAGAAGAAATCTATGCTCATAACCATTTTTTTCTTGTCTTACAAAGCTCATACAGTATTTATTTAGCCAAAGTGGTACGTTTTTTGTCTGCGGTACAGAGGCCAAACAAAGGTCTCATAAGCTGCTCAGTAACAGTAGTCTGATAAATCCAAGACATGCAAGGATAATGTAATTTTAAACTGTTTTTCTACAGTATTCTTTTCCCTTGGACCAGAAGTTCTGTGGCAGAACATGTGAGGGAGTGTTTTAAACAAATTTTTGTTTGTTTGTTTTGTTACTGTCTTGGACTATTTTTCTTTAAAGATCAGAAAGTTGTAACTACCCAAACAAGCGGTGCAAAACCATGGTGAGAGTTAATAAAGATAGGATGTGATAGTTATAAAATCTTTCTGAAGCATAGAAATTGATGCAATAAGACTTAATAAAGACCTTAAAAATAAGATTTTTAGGCAAAAAAAAAAAGGCTGCCTGCTTCCTACCACCAGTTTTTGTTATTGCTTATGTTAACTTTCCTTCTCGTTTTGGAAATCCTGGTTGTATCCATTCCATAGCTAATCCTCCTGAAATTAATTTGTAGTGTTTAGTAATATGTGTAATATGACACACATGCTCACTATATTTCCTCCTTTGTATGAAATACAGGCTTACCCTCACAGTTTTTACTCATCTTTTCTTTTTCTGTTCCCCATTGCTTCCCTTTCTTCTGTGCTGTCTTTAGCACTTCTGGTTTTAAAATTCTTTCAGTTATCTCTATTTTAACACTTTTTTTTTTTTTCCTTTTTAAAGCATGGAATGAAGAGAGTAGCATAGTATTCTACATGTGCACTCTTCCTTTTGGCTTACGGATAGCACTGTTTGTATAGCAGTGCTCTCTTAGTCACAGCTGTTTCTTGTGTATCTGCGTAGAATTCAGCACTGGCTTCAGAGGTGTAGGGATGTCAGTGGAAGTTCACTTCAAGAATAAATTACACTGAGATGTAGCATGTAAGCGCTTAATATACCAATGCTATCCATGGTTACATGCAGAGCAATCAATAAGGTGCTGAAGAAATAAGATTTAAAAACATCCGAAGCATAAGGCTTACTCATCTGTACAGATCATAGAATCAGGAAATGGTTTGAGTTGGAAGGGACCTTAAAGATCACCTGGTTTCCAGCCCCTGTGCCCCAGGCAGGGACACCTTCCACTGACCAGGTTGCTTCAGGCCCCGTCCAACCTGGCCTTGAACACTTCCAGGGATGGGACATTTAGAGCTTCTCTAGGCAACCTGTGCAGTGTCTCACCACCCTCACACCAAGAATTTCTTCCTAATGTCTAATCTAAATCTACCCTCTTTCAGTTTAAAAGTATTTCCCCATGTCCTATCACTACACACCTTTGTAAAAAGCCCTTCTCCAGGTTTCTTATAGGCCTCATTTAGGTACTGGAGGACTGTTAAAATGTCTTTCCCCACCAAGGATGGGTAATTTACAATGGGCAATTGCTCTTGACTATACCTTCAATGCAATAGCAAAACTTAAATGTTTAGATTCACTTTGACAGTGCGTCTTCAGCATGGTGACAAAGTCCATTTCTGTGCTACAGAGAGAAGGGTTTCATGCCTCTTTGCTCTGAACCAGCTGAACCACTCTAAGGTACCACTGATGTAAAAATCTTTCCTGTTCATTTAGTTCATTTAGTGACAGTTCTAAAAACATTGAATTGTCTAAAGTTAGAGCTGTCTTGAGTTAGTTTTTAAAAAAACACTGGTGCCTCAGTGGGCCAGAGTTGCACATGTGTATGTGTATTTTGCAGCTGTCTTCCCCATCCCCTCCATTTTAATGAGACTCAAGTTTTTCCCAGAGCATGTTTCCTCATCTATGTTTGCAGGCTGGTTCTATTTCTCATTTGCTAAGTAAGGATTGGATTAATTCCTTATTTTAGGGACATTGAGATAGTAAGTGTATAAAGATGAAATATTTGTATGTCATGTTAACATGACCATATAAATTCCTAGGGAAAGCATTACTCTCACCTAGTTGGCATGTATTTGTGAAGTTACTCTGTTTCATTACATGCAAACTAGATGAGATACTTAACCTTTTATACTCCGAAGGTGCTGGAGTTTGAGGCTACTGTAAGAGTTGCCAAGTATAACTGACTCCAGGACCCTGATCTTGGCTGCAGAAGCCCAGTCTGGCATACTGAGGGATGGATTTGGCCACTGCTGTTCCTATTTGCGAGTCTAACCAGTAGTGAGGCTGATCACCTATGCCACTAGCCCAGCTGGCCAGAAAGGCTACCGCAGGCAGAGCAGTGTCTTTAGCCATGTAAGCACCAGTGGTGCTCATGTAAACAAAAAATCAGACAGCCTGGTCCCATTTATCCTCTGCAGCTGATCAGGGCTGACGTTCACCACTGAAAACACACGCACCTTCACTTTCTAGATTTCTAAGCAGAACCACTTTTACAGATTACTCCAAGACTTGTACAGGCTCTAAGTCCAAATTAAATAGCCATGCCAGGACCCTGTGCCATTTACTCGGCCACTGGTTAAGACCTTGAGGCCTTCTGGATACGGGTCTCCTCTTACTTGCTGGCAACTCCAGCTTAAAGATTGCCAGCAAAGTGCACACATGATTAAATTCATTAGGAAAATAGAAACACACTGGTCAGCAAGGATATACTTTTGCTTCAGAAGTAAGTAGGCACTTTGTACTCTCCCCTTCAATTTTAGGTTGTTTTCCCTCTTCTGCCCTGCTGCCTTTCTCCCTCACCTTTCCTAGACCTCTGAAATTGTTGCTCCCAAGAGGAGATTTTGAACCTTGGAGCCACTGACTCTTCTGGCCCAGCTGCTCAGATACAGTGTGACCCTTCATGAGGAACCTGGTATTTACTGAGTAGTGGGGAAGTGGGAGGGAGGGCAAACAGTCTTATTTTGTTGGAAAGTGAGTCTGTATTGTTTCCCTATCTCTAACGTGTTGACTTTTACTAGAAATCACAACCTGTAGAAGTTAAATGCCAGCAATGTCAATTACTCACAAACACCACTGCCTTGATTATTTTGACATTCACAAGTTTAAAAAAAAAACCCCAAACCTGCCACTTATAAGTGCTGAGGATTATGTCAGGGGTAGCTTCAGTACTGCTTTATATTTAGTATGGATATCATCTTAATAAAATCTTCAATTTTAATGTGCTTTACAGATTGGATTTCACAGACGAGAGCAGTTTTTGTTGAGATTGTGATTAAATAAGCCAGTAATGACACCACAGATATATATGGCTTTAATCAGGATCAAACCATAAATCAGGGTGCAGTTCTGAATTTTCAAGTCTCAAACATTCTAGGAAAAAAGTAACCCATGATTGTAATTGTGTTAATCAGGATCTGAAATACTAAGCTGGTATGTTGAAGTCCGGTATGTCATTAAAGGCAAGCTACAAATCATACTATAGCACTTGCCAAGCAATATAATATTTGTATCTTGAAACATCCACTTTCTATCAATTTCTAACTAATTCTAACTAATAATCTGACTGAGTTTTAGTATTGTCTTTTCCAGAAGGGAAGGCAGTATTTTCCTCTCGCATACCAGGTAACCACTGAGTAAGACCTATGGCTTGATCACATTTTGTGTCCTGCTTCTGCTCTGTCTCTCTATTTTCTGAGTATGTATACTGATCTTTAAGCTTATTAGAACTGGATTATTTTCTGTTTATTTTTCTACTGCTAAATGAAATTTTAATGTATGAGAACTTTAATTCCCTTTGTGTTATGTGTATTTCTTCTCCTTTTATTATTAATACTTCCATAACCATTCTGTCATGGCTTCTCTGTGGGAGTATTGTGCTGGTTTTTGGTTATTTTGGCTTTTCCACTGATTTTCTGAACCTTTAAGAATGTAGGTACGAGTGACCTGTCATACACTGAGGTGGATCATCTGAAGATGGATACAGTTAGAGAGTACTTCAGTATATTTCTGTTGAGCTGAATTCGACTGAATTAAACTGGATCAATTTGTAATTTCTTGTTCTGTCAAGTGAAAATTAGTATTTTTGCTTGATGTAAAAGGAAATGTGTTACCTTTTGGTTTTGTTCATGTTATCTATCGTCTATCTATAAAAATGTAGAAAAACACAACTGGTTAATGATACTTCTTCCTAATATTATTTGAGTTTTTTGTGGTTTCATATTTAAATGCAGTGTAAATGAGGATAAATGTAGTTTAGATATTAGGGAGAAACTCTTCACTGTGAGGATGGTGGAACGCTGGCACAGGTTGCCCAGAGGAGCTGTGGCTCCCCCATCCCTGGCAGTGTTCAGGGACAGGTTGGATGGGGCTTGGAGCAACCTGGTCTAGTGGAGGGTGTCCCTGCCCGTGGTAGAAGGGCTGGAACTAGGTAATCTTTAAGGTCCCTTTCAACCCTAACCATTGTATGATTCCATGCTAGCTAATGCTTTGGTCACATCCTACTACTTTAAAAAAGGGGGCTGGGGGGAAGTTTCTTGTTGGAAACTCATAAAATCTCTTGGCATCCCAGTAGTAGATATTTTTGTATCTCTTGTCTATTTTCATAGATCATTACTTCTTGAAGAATAAAATTGCTAAAGTTATCTCTGTATTCCTTTTTATAATAGTAGGAGTACCAATATAGCTCTTTTATCTTTGATACTGTTGTCTTGTTTGTCATTGGGCAATTTTTGCTGTTTTCTAGCAGCTCTCCAAAATTTAAAGATATGTCATGGCTGTAATTTTGCACATCTGTGCAAATACATTTGTGTTACCTCTTCCAATATAAAACCAAATGAGTATATTTGCTTTGATTTGAAGCTTCCTGTAAAAAGGGTTTGCATGTTTGGATGATTTAATGCAAAAGCCTCAAGTGCAATGGTCTGAAATGTTATGGGGAAATGGCAGTAAATCTCTCCTAAATTGCTGCAACATTTTTCCAATATTTTGTCATTATTTTTCATACTCCTCTTTATCCTACAACACACATTCCACTTCAGTGTTGGTGTTTTTCTGTCCTCTGCAGGGAAGGTTGAGAATTATCTGTATCGATTAACACTATTGTAATTATCTGGTTGTACTTATTTAGGAAATTTTATTCCTAGCGCATCTTTCTATCCTCTTAAATAAAAGATACTGTCTTAATCTTATTTTTAAATTAAAATTCTTAGTTTGTTTATATTAATTTATTATAATCCCTTTGTCTTATTTCCATTTATTTTAAATTGCAGCCTGGCACCTGACTGTACTGTGGTGGGCCTCAGCATCTTCTGCTCTAATGTTCTTCTGAAGTACTTGGTGCAAGTCTTCCACTGCTGGTTTTTATCAATCTTAGGTTTTCCCTCATATCTACATATTTTCTCCACATTTTTCTATTTTCCTTAATTTTCACCTCTTTTACTGTTATTCCTAGAAACAAAAATAAAACTAACCTTATGCCAAGTGTAGTAGGGAAGATCATCCTTTACTAACCACCATAAGATGCTTTTTAATTTTGCTATCTGTTTTTTAGATTTCACAACTTTATATTATTATGTTAGCTTTCGTTCTGGAATTTCACCAGAGATGTGCCTGTCCCTCTTTTTCCAAGTTCCACTTGATTTGCTGTGATCTGTTTGGAAACTTTGCTGTCAGTCACCTTTTTAGAAGCAGGGAAAGACTTGAATACAAAGCATGCCCTTGTAGGCATTCTTTCATGACCGTGGCTTCACTAAAAAGCATTTAAGGAAATGCTAAATCTCACACTTGTGACTTGTCCTACCAATGTTAAACACTTTCTTAGTTTTACTGATTGTTTTCTGTTTTGTTTTGTTATGCTTTGTTTTTTAACCTCGACTGTAAGTAGGCAGTGGGAGAAGGCTGTTTTTAACTCACTTGTCTGTTTGCAAAGGCTGGTGGAGATTTTGCTTTGCCTGTTGCTTTTAAGCACCCACATGTGCTGCTGCTTTTTATTTCTGAGTCTTTCTTGTGCAGGGTTGATACAGGGGGAGTCTGCTACTGTTAGCTTTTGCATTTGAAATTCTTCAGCATTATTTCTTTGCAGGGACTGCAGTCCCTATGCTTTTTAATGTAAAACTGACTAAAAATAAATTTCTAGTTTACATATTTGAGTATGGCTGATTCTTAGGATCTGTTTTTAGTGTTGGAAAAAATTCAGAAGTATGTAATTTGTCGTTTTATTAGCATTTTGGATTGTGATCTAGTGTGTGTAGCATGTTGATCAGGTTGTGCCTACAGTGGAATTCTGCTCTGGTGGTGGATGCCTTAAATGAAAGGGGTCTTTTTCATTGTTTGCGTGCTTCAGAATAGCTTCTTTTAAAGAGTGGCAGATTTTTCTTGAGGTGTGTGATAGGCAAACAGAAAAGTGAAAATAGAAAATAGTAATGAGATTGTAATTGTGTTTTACATGTGTATGAATGCCTAAAAGGTGGGGTATTTTCTTCCTACCAATAAATTTTCATATATGTGCATACAGCTTTTAGTGTCATTATTATTTGAAATGTAAGTTTTAGTGGAAGAACATGATGTTATGAATTAAAATGAGAGGGTTTGTTTGGTTTTGGTTTTGGTTTTTGCATCTGAATTTTATTAATTAATTGAACTGTGCAGTATCATGTTGCATAGGACATAGAAAAACCTGAACAGTGAGCTACAAGTTGTCCTCATATCGCATAAATTGTACTGACCCCACTAGATGGTGCTAATTGATAAATGTATGTCTGTGTGTGTGCGTTTATATATATAAAAAAGTATTTAATGTTAATTGAAATCATAGGTGGCCCTGTCTGTGATTAAATTTTGTGGTTTGAACGGGTTAATTCTGTATCATTGAGCTGTACAGAAGTGATCTCATCAATATTACTAGGAACTTGGGGAACCTGAATTGAATTGGATTAGGACTAAGTTGCATTGAGTAGAGGCTGTAAGGATGATGTTTCCTGTATGCCCTAAGCAGAACTAAACCGAACACTTCATGATTTACATTTAGCAGGCTCTGCCTGAATAGCAAAAGTGAAAAAGCACAAGACTATGCCAAGGTTTCCCAGTCTGTTTGCGACAAATTCTATTTTTTTGTCTACTTTCTTTAATTAATTTTTAATTGACATTTCTGAAAAGTCTTAGTTATGTGGGGTTTGGTGAAAAGATAAATCTGTCTGACAACTCTAGAAGAGCAGTTTAGCCTTTGTGTTAGAAACCTGCTTACTTGGTGAGCAGGGTTAAGAAAGTTCCTTCCTGTGGATTTATATCAGAACAGTGAAAATTGGTCTGGAAATAAGGTTCATTACAATGATGTAAAAATAAAGACCTTGATTCAGATTTGTGACACGTGTTTAAAAACAGTGGTATCAGGAAAAATGAAGATTACAAAGCATATTCTTAATGAGTAAAGGATACTTCTGGGCAAATGAGAACCTTTTAATGTTTATATATTTTTTTTTGTGGTTTTTGAAGGAACAGACAAGGTATTTATTGAGTGAAATATTAAATCTAAGCACATATTTGTTTTGTTTCTAGCATCCAAATGAAATCTTGAACTTAGCTTTCAAGAAAGTCTATCAGAAATGAATTGTAGACTACCTGCTTTTACTGTGCAGTTTTCCTTTACCTTCCTAGCAGATTTCCAGAGACAGCTTTCACCTCTCAGTTCTGTCTCACTGTAAAGCTCCTTCTTCAGCTGTATTTATTTGACAAAGCACAACCTTAAAGTTGTTCATTTGTCCTGATAGCTTCTTTATTTGTAAAAGTGTTCTTGTAATTAATAGTTGGGTTTTTTTCCTTTAGTGCTATCTCATTACTCTTATCAAGTTACCTTTTCAGTCCTCTAATTCAGACTCTGGGGATAATTTAAAATGAATGGGTATTAGTACTGGCACAGAAAATATTGTAAATTTATGTCTGAATTCACTTTATGGCTCTTCCATTGCTAATCAACATACCAGCATAAAGCAGTGGGAAATAGTGGAATATTGGGAGGTTTTATTTATTTGCTGAATTAGATAATAAAATTTAGTCGCAAGTCATGAAATGTACAGGATTACAGTTTTCCTAGTTGTGTCTCAGCAATAAGATGTCAGTTGTTGCTGGTATATTTTGTGCTTAGGATTTCAAACAGTGATAGCTTCCAAAACCCAGTCAGTCAGCTGTTGGCATGATCTTTGCTCTTTATGTTGTAGCTGTATCCAGTCTGTTTCTTTCCTTTTCCAGTTCATGTTTAGTAGTATAGTTACTTTTCTCTTTCAGATATTTTTTTCTTTGGAATATGCAAATCTGATTTTCAAGAGCAAGAATGAGGATGTTTTTCTGTAATAGAGAAAGCTGTTTTTTCTAAGAAAAAGTCCTCCTCTCAAATTCATAAAGATCTTTAAAGTACCACACCCCAAATGGAGAAACACTTTTGCTGTGTAAAACAGTGACATTATACATGTGCTGTTTAAAAAAGCTTTGTCATAAAGCTAAAGAAATGTTTACATTTCTTAAAATCTGAGCAATACCAAGACTTGAAGAATTTTTTAATTTCTGATGTTTTAGATAAATTCTCTGGATCATTTGTTACTCATAATAACAATTCAAATTAGTTAAGCTTATATTTTGCAGTTCTGTTGCATTACTTACAGACTCAGGTGATACCTAAAACGGATGTATCAACAGAGTATTTAAGTGAAAAAAAATTGGCAGATTTCCTTACAGAAAGAAGAACTAGTCTATTGTTGGAATGTGGTATATTTTTTGTCTTGATTAATCTAAGTTTATTAGTGCCTTGAATTAAATAAGTTTTTCCTGAAGTGTTTTTTTTTTTTTTAGAATCATTGTAAAACCATCAGCTGTTTGATAGCTGCAGTAAGGATTATTTCCGTCTGTGTTTAATTACAACTGTGCAACTTTACTGAATACTCTCTCTCAAAACTCAAGGGCTTCAGGGGGAGTTACAATTCCTTTACTGCTTTCATCAAGTATTCTTTAAGTAAAAGCAAATTTTTAAAGTAAGTTAGATATATTTCCTAATATAATTGTCATGTAAACAAATAGTGCAGTTGGTTATAAGTATCTCACTATCAATAGCTGGAATATCCCAAGATTTAGGCTTACAATATTTTTTTTTCTAATTAAAAGTCATTTTAGTAGTATTGGCTTGAAAACTAAGCACATTCTGTGTCCGTGTTAAGTCCTTGTCTTCCTCTTAGTGATGAAGAAACTGATGTTTAGGTCCTTTGGTAATGTGCTTTGAAATTCTAGATAAAAAGTGGTGTCATAATCCTGAGAATTGTTACGATTTTAAATTGCAGTCATTATGTATCGACTTCAACAGTTTTCTTATATGCATGATCTATTTGCTATGTCTCCAATACTGCATAGAAGAATTTCCCGACAGTTGTGTCAGGACCTTTAATGAAAGATTTGGTGTATTGTGCTGTGAGTGGTGAATCCTTATCATTATTGTAATGAAAGGAAGAGAGAGAAATAAAGATATTTATGCATGCCCACTTCAAATTCCGTGTTTCAGAATGCTTCATTGCAAAAAGTATACATATTACTGTAATAATACTGGTCATGGGTGGGCAAAGATTGCCAGAGTGGTAGGGTATGGACAGGAAGGTGAAGAGCCAGCCACAAGTTGGAAAAAGCAGTTTGTAACCTGGAGTCCTGAGGTCTGTATTGCTCTTCTGAAAAATTTCCCTCAGACTTTTACTGAATTTAAGATGTTTTTATATAAGTCAGTGTGTGCTTTTGGAGAAAAGAATTGCTATACTTTTATTTTAGCAAATTCAGACTGGTACAGTTCAGACTGGTACTTCATAGCTTTACTGCTCAGATTTTGTCTTACTTGAAAATGTAAGGGTTATGCACTAAAATTGTAGGGATCTTTCAGCATCCATGAACTTCAGTTTGAAGAGTACTTGTTTCAAAGGAGAAAAGGTTTGATGTTGTTCTGTTCCTGCTGTTCAAGGACTACATGTCCTTAGCTGACACAAGAGAGTGTCTTTATTCAAATTTGGAATTGTTCTGATGCTTCTTCCTTTGGAAATGGGGTTAGAAGTACAGAAAAACAATTTTGAAAATACTGTATACAGTAGTCATGTAGGCTGTTCGGCTCTGAAGGATCAGGGAAGTTTATTTTGGAGTAAATGCAACTTGTTTGGCTTTGGTCTGAACTTCCTCTGTCTACCTAGGGACCCTCTTCCCATAAGCAAAGTCATCAAAACCTTTTCTTGTTACTGCCAAAAAAAAAAAAGTATATTTGAATGAAGTCTATGAAATCTCATATAATAGCAGCTTTATTTTATTGTATAAGGAACAATGAATTCAAAGTGAAAAGTGTTTCTTACAGAAAAACAAACATTTTAAGAAACTCTGCAAGGAATAACTGGGTTTTTAGCCAGTCTTTAATCTGTTTTGCTTAACATTGCAGAAATAAAATAGCTAATGCATTAGTCTTATTACCATATGCTTTCATATTCATTCAGGCCAGATTTTTCTTATTCTTGAGTCCTTTTGCCTTTTTTATTTTATTTTTTGTGATACAGGCTTTTAAAAATTATGGAAGAAAAAGGGCAGCATTTCACAAGATAAGTTATAATGGGGTTAAAATCACCAATAACCATGTTTAGAGTACTCTGTAAACGGAAATGATTAAGGAAATTAACATTTCATGTATTTGCTATTTTAATCTCTAACCTTCTAGTAGTTTCAGGGTCCTACTTGAAAAATAATTACCAATTGTATGAAAACTAGATGGCATGCTGTGGGTTACTGGTAGTTAAGGAAAAAGGGTGTGATCATAGGTAGATTGTAAGTAAGGCCACTAATGAAGCAGACTGCAGGAGTTCCCAAAGGGAGCAGTTAGACTGATGAGAGCACTGCAAAAACTGGGGAAAGATTGAGAATGTTTGGGTTCAGCTTAAAAATGTCTAGAGAAATACCTGAGTTTTTGTGTTGAAGAGGCCATCACAAAGACAAAGTGAGTGATTGTTCCCCAAGATCGGATGAGAAGTGAGCTGTTGGTGCTGTTGTAGGATCTCAGAAGGGACTCAGAGGCAGGTCAGAAGGTACTCCTTGCAGGTGCTAGACAAAACTGTTGGTCTGTTGAGGAACGGTTTGATTCTGTGTGGCAGGGATGCCTGACTTCTGGCGTGTTGGGGTGCCCTGCCTTATTCTTTGCGGAGTATTAGGCTCTGCTTACATCCCTGAGGTGCTGCTTAAATTGTTGGTAGAATACCAAGAGCAAGCTATTCATGAGCAAGCCTAACCTGGAGCATTTTGAATCATTAGAAATCTCTAGAATTTACCTCTTGTGACTTGGCTATGAGCAGAAGAGGTTGGAGGGGGTGTTGGCATTGTGTATATGGCCTCTGTCATTTTCAGTTCAGTTTCTATATGTGCAGACAGGTTGTGTTCATCAAGTTCAGGATACATCTGTTCCTTTCCTTCTGATGAAAGTGTTGGGTCGTGCTCAGCTACCCCAAGAAGGTATACAGCACCCAAATTAATTTAAATAGGTGGCACACTATTTTCAAGGTGTACTTACCAGGTCTTGGTTTTAACCACATGTTGAGCAAGGAAATGTTACTTTTCCATATTACAGTAGAGAATGGATGGACTGTCATTCAGGAAGGTGGTAGGAAATTAGTCGCTCCCCACATTATAGCAGGCTCAAACTTTAGAACTTTTGCTTTAAAATTACGTGTTTGGACTAAATGTTACTGTTGAGCTGCTGTACCACTAATCCCACACTTAACTGAACTCACACCTTTCTTATCTGTTTTTGTGCTCTCAAAATGGCTAATAAAACCAGTCCTCTCTCTCAGGTGTTTTTTTTTGCTGCATTTAAATCTTTCTGACAGGTGAGCAACTGCTTGCTTACAGTGTGCTCTCCAGATTAAGAAAACTGATTCTCTGGTACTATAGCTGTAGCTCTGAAATGTTCCAAATTAATTTAATTTTTTATATTTAATGGCTCTCTCCTTTTGAGTTAAGGAGGAAGGCATGGCGTATGAGCATAATGGAGGCATTCACTAATTTTCTTTTATATGTTTTGGTGACACTAGCATGAAGAGGTGAAATTCTGAAATTAGAAACAAGATGTAGATCTAAGACATAGATCTGCAGGCATACCCCACTGTTCATGAAGTATGTGTTTGTTAAAAGTGTCAATACCTAAGCATTTAACAGATAATGAAGTACTTTTTCCATTGAAAAAGGAATGTGATGGGAAGGTGCAATTTCTGTAAACTGTGTACTTAGCACAGAGAAGCAAGAGCAGGATCACCAGCCTCATCAGTTGCTCACTTAATGTCTGTCTTGGTTTTCTCAATACCAGAAGAGTGGAAGAGATGTGTTTTTCATTTTACAGTAAAAATCAAGGGATGGGTCCTTATAGGCCTGAGAATTTGATTAGATCTAGTTAAGACAAAATCACATCTGCCAATGCCCTTGTGACATTGTCAGGCAAGTCTCAGAACTGCTTCATATATGAGACTGCCACAAATAAACCTCTCAGTGCAGGTGTTCTTCCTGTCTCTTCCTGAACCATTACATTTTCTCTGTCATGATAATCTTCCTCATATGCCTCCTTCTCATCAAGGTTGATCAAGGGTGAAGGACAGAAAAATAAATTAATAAGGCACAATGTTAAATGATTGAGGAGGAAACTCTGAAACCACAGATTTAAAAAAAAATCTGTGGATAATAGGATTTTACTGTACAATTTACTGCAATATGCACAGCCATTTTTTCTATTTTGCAATTTCTGCCTAGACAATAAAACTAGTAATTTGGCTGGAATGACTAGCAACTCACATGATCTGAATTTTTAGCAAGCCTCCTTTTGTCCTTAACAAAATCAGTACTTTATTTGATTTTGCTAGGTGAGAAAAGCTGCCTTCTTTCCCCATGAGGTTGCTTGTTTTAATTTCTAGCATGCTGTGCTTCTTTTATTGGCTTTAACAGTCTTAATTCATGATTTTTGCCATCACTGATAACTGAGCACTTCTGCCGTAACAACTCTGGCACACATAGAAGTACTCCATAACCAAGTTCTTGCTGAATCAAAGTTTAAGCAGCAAGTGCTTGTTGAGAGTGTAGGTTGTGGCCTCTCCAGGCATTGCTGCTGATTTGCATTGCTAACACTTAATTTAAAATAATTCCACTCCAATAAGTTTGTAAATCTGTAGATAACACACCATTATATAATTTTTACAAAATGTAACCTTGACAAGGAAAATGTGCTTAAATATAATCTAATCTAGCTCTATTACCACATTTTGAAACTTAGAAAAATTACTGTTATTGTGCATATAGTTTGAAAATGTATTTCTGAAATTGCAATGCAATTAGAAATGTTTGGAGTTCTGTTTTGAAAATAGGGGATTCTGAATGTTGGGTAACGGACACTTTTTAAGTGTCATTCAGCACAATCATGGACTCTTAGCAACCTTGTCTTTAAGGATTGAATAGATGCTAGCGTAGATTTAGATTGGGCATGAGGAAGAAAATATTTACAGTGAGGGCAATGAGACGCAGAAACGGGTTGCCCAGAGAAGCTGTGGCTGTCCCATCCCTGGAAGTGTTCAAGCCAGGTTGAACAGAGTTTTGAGCAAGCTGGTCTGGTGGAAGGTGTCCCTGACCATGGCAAGGGTGTTGAACTAGAGGATCTTTAAAGACTATGGTTCCATGCTTGGAGCCTGGTTTGTATGCTTTAAACACAACTGCAAAGGTTTTTGTAATTGCAGAGCACTTTGGTCTTGATATACATGTTTGTTTGTTGGCTTTTTCAAATAATGGACTTGAAGTATACATATGACCTGGAAAACGGAGTGTTCACAATTTCTTTTGTTTCATGTGCTCTGCTGTAGCACAAAAATGAACTCAGTAGAAATCACATTCATTTCTTGCAACTTTAGGACCTTGATAATAACGGGTTCACTGTAGAGTTGACATGACTGGGTTTAATCTTCGATGGATAAAATGTTTTAAGCTGACAGAAGTTAAAAATCCCATCAAGCTCACTCTTAGGCCTCATTTCATTTCTGTGAATGAGTTCCTTACTTTAAAGGAGTACTAAAGGAACTAGTTACCAAGTTTAATCAGGGCTAGAAACATCTCCTTTTCCAAAGGGTATTAAGGTCTCCAGTTGTAACCCTTCTTCTCTCTTCTCTGAAGAAAGCACCCTTTAGCAGCAGATGAGATAAAGTTAAAGCTAAGAAGTTTGCATTTTGAGGTTTCCGTCAAAGAATCTAGATGCCTTTTGGGTTGTTCCCTTGGTTTAGCTGCTTGCAGGGAGTGGAAGCAAGTGATGTAAAAGCAGTCACACACCACCAGCTGACTGATGCCCATCCAGTCCCCAAGCAGTAGTAGCTGCTTTGAGAAAACATGATGCCATATGGTATGAGAGATCTCTTTGGCCAGTTTTGGACAGCTGTCCCAACTGTGTCCTCTCCCAGACTCGTGGCCATCCCCAGGCTACTCACTGCGGGGGGCAGGGGGGCAGAGTAAGAGCAGAGACAGCCTTGATGTTGTGTAATCACTGCTCAGCAATAGCTAAAACATTGCTGTGTTACCAACGCTGTTTTGGTCACAGATCTATAATACAGCACAGTACAGGCTGCTATGAAAAAAATTAACTTCCACCCAGCCATGCCCATTACAAGAGACAGTCTGCAAGTTTTCTGATTTTTCAAAGTAATTTTATGCTATAGTGATTATAGTGATAAAGAAGCTTATGATTCTTTTATCTTTTTTCAAGACCAGGTTGGATGAGGCCTTGGGTGATATGACTTAGCATAAGGTGTCCCTGCCCACGGCACGGGGGTTGGAACTAGATGATCTTAAGGTCCTTTCCAACCCTAACTATTCTATGATTCTATCACAGTGAAAGTTGTTAGTTCTTAAGGTTATTTATTGTTGTTCTGAATGAGTTCTGGCTACTGACTGTCAACTATTTAGGCAGAAGTAACAATGAGAAACTGAACATGAGCCGGCTTCAGTGTGTGCTCGCAGCCCAGAAAGGCAACTGTATCCTGGGCCGCATCAAAAAGAGCGTGACCAGCAGGTCGAAGGAGGTGATCCTGCCCCTCTACGCTGCTCTGCTGTGAGACCTCACTTGGAGTATTGTGTGCAGTTCTGGTGTCCTCAACATAAAAAGGACATGGAACTGTTGGAACAAGTCCAGAGGAGGCCCATGAGGATGATCAGGGGACTGGAGCACCTCCTGTATGAAGACAGGCTGAGAAAGGTAAGGCCGTTCAGCCTGGAGAAGAGAAGGCTGCATGGAGACCTCATAGCAGCCTTCCAGTATCTGAAAGGGGCCTCTAAGGATGCTGGGGAGGGACTCTTCATTAGGGACTGTAGTGATAGGGCAAGGGGTAACGGGTTAAAACTTAAGCAGGGGAAGTTTAGATTGGATGTGAGGAGGAAGTTCTTTACTGTGAGGGTGGTGAGGCACTGGAATGGGTTGCCCAAGTGTTCTGGGTTCAGCAGTGTCCTGGGTTCAGCAGTAGCAGTCATTTTTCCCCTTCTTGGTAGCTGGTGCAGTGCAGTGTTTTGACTTTCAGCTCGGGAACAGAGCTGATAACAAGCGATGTTTTGGTTTGGCCAAGGACTTTGTGAGCCTCATGCTCTGCCAGGGAGGAGGGGGAGCCAGGAGGAAGCAGAGACAGGACACCTGACCCAAGTTAGCCAAGGAGGTATTCCATACCACAGCACGTCATGCCCAGGATGTAACTGGGAGTTAGCCGGAAGGGCTGGGAGACTGCAGGGTTGGAGGAGGTATCGGTCAGAGCTTGGTCGGGCTGGGGGGGCGAGTTATTGGTCGGCTGGTGGTGAGATGATGTATTCTCTTCCCTTGTTATTTCCTTTATCATTATTATCATTGGTGGTAGCAGTAGTGATTTGTGTTATACCTTAGTTACTAAACTGTTCTTATCTCAACCCGTGGGAGTTGCATTCTTTTCGATTCTCCTCTCCGTCCCTCCGAGAGCAGGGGGAGGGCAAGAAAGGGGGGGAAGTGAGTGAACGAGTTGCCTGACTGGGTTTAAACCACGACAAGCAGTAGCAGTCATTTTTTCTCCTTCTTAGTAGCTGGTGCAGTGCTGTGTTTTTGACTTTCGACCTGGGAACAGCGCTGATAGCACCAATGTTTTTAGTTGCTGCTCAGTAATACTTACTCTGACCAAGGACTTTCTGAGTTTCATGCTCTGCTAGGGAGGAGGGGAAGCCGAGAGGAAGCAGAGACAGGACACCTGACCCAAACTATCCAAAGAGGTATTCCATACCACAGCATGTCATGCCCAGGGTGTAGAACTGGGGGCAGTTACCCAGAAGGGCTAGATCACTGCTGGGGTGGGGCTGGGTATCGGTTGGCGGGAGGCGAGTGGTTGTATTCTCTTCCCTTGTTATTTCCCTTATCATTATTATTATTGCTGGTAGCAGCAGTGGTTTGTGTTATACCTTAGTTACTGGACTGCTCTTAACCCATGAGAGTAACATTCTTCCAATTCTTCTCCGCATCCCTCCCGGAGCAGGGGGCGGAAGGGGGTGGGGAGCAAGTGACCAGTGTGGCTGACTGGGCTTAAACCACGACACCAAGGAAGCTGTGAATGCTCCATCCCTGGTTGTGTTCAGGGCCAGGTTGGACAGAGCCTTGGGTGACATAGTTTAGTGTGAGGTGTTCCTGCCCATGGCAGGGGGGTTGGAACTAGGTGCTCTTAAGGTCCTTTCCGACCCTAACTATTCTGTGATTCTGTTCTAAGTATTTCTATGCTATTTCTATTCTAGCCGGTATTTGAATTCTTATGAAGTAATACTTCAGCTCTTTGGAACAAGGGCTTGAAAGAAAATTGCTCATCTGTTGCAATAAAACTCTTTTGCTGTGGAAAATTGGGCCAGAATCAAGGTATCCAAATATTTGGTTTTATGTCTTCAGAGGCTTGTCTAATACTTGTAACATTCTGTACTGTGCAATCAATTTATATTTGAGGCAATTAATATTAGTATGTGGAATGAAATTCTCTTTGCAAACTTTGAGTAGTTAGCTATGATTTGTGCATTTTTATTTTGTCTTTTCTAAAACGCGTAAGGCTAAATTCTTAGCAATGTTCTATGCCTCTAACTGTAATACAAGTAAATTGGCCTGAATAGAACGTAATTTAAAAGCTCTACATGTTCTAAGAAAGTAATTTTTCAAGATGGCACATTGGGTATTTGAAATGAGTTGTCATTCGATTTGCTGCTCAGCTTTCCTACACCTCATGTGTTCATTGCGCCGTATTACTGCAGAGTTGTTAATATGTTTAAGATCATTAGTATGCCAAAGAGGCAATGATAAATGCTATAAGAAGGTTTGGGAACAAATCAGTAGTTTTGCATTCAGTGCATATTTTTGTGCTGTGTAAATAGGCTTACAGACACCCACTGTAATTGAAGAAAAAAAATTAGCAGTTTTTTCTGGTTCCTTTCATCTGACACAGTAGGGTTCTGAGAGGAGAAAAGGAAGGAATTAAACAATCTTATAATTAAAATTCTACATCAAGCAAAATATGCACACTCTTTCAGCACAGGATGGTATGCAGTTATAGTTGAATGTTTTTATCATTGTTTCATTGTAGCCCATCATTTATGTTTTCCTTCTAAGTGCTTTGTTTTTCCTGCACTCAAAGTTGTTGGTCAGTTTAGACAGTGACTCTTCCTATCTAGAGTTAAGGAAGTCCTATTAGTGATCAAATGAAAACCCTAATCCTCATCTTGAAATGTCACTGTGTAAATGTTAGGACTGTTCATAAATGTGTCCTTTGAGTACTTTGGAATGATTTTGATTGCTCCAGTTATTACAGAAGCAGGACAGAAATTGCAGATGAAAAAAAAACTAGCACTTAACTGTCTCACCAGTTTCTCTTTTGCTTTCTTTCACCATTATCTTTACCTGTTGACATTTCTTAATATAAACGTGGTCATTTTTGTAGTAACGTCTCCATTGTTTGTGGTGTGACTAATGGAGTTAAAGACTCTTGCAAACAGTACATGAGCCTGAACCTTTGGTGGACAGTTAGCACCTTCTCTGTGTAAGAGAGTTTTTCATTATGTATTCATGCAAGTGAGTAAACCAATAAATAAAGAAGCTGCATGGTTTTTCTCAGTGCTTTGTTTCAGACATTCTTGTTGATCTGTTATAAAGAATATAATGAAGAGAGCAGTCAGTAAAAATGTTCTGTCTACTGTTATGGACTTTGCGCAACAATATACTCAATGCCTGTCTTCTAGACATGTCTTGGTGCTTTGTGTGTGTGTTGTTATTGGCATCCTAGTTCTTATCAGGAGTGTACTTTTTTAAAGCAATTTCCCAATTTCTCAACTTATACTGCTTTGGTTTGCATCAGCAAGCATCAGCAGACAGTACCTGAGATGGATTCCTTTCTGGTGAAACTAAACAAGGAGATAAGCCACTAATGGGGATTCAGTAGCCCCAGAAATAATATATGGCATGTTGATTAGGTCCTCAATGCCAGTTCTTCTGTTGCATTACACAAAGATGGTGTTACATCTTTTCATGCATACACGATAGCTGAATTTTGTGCATGCATGTATCTTATCTCCATAGTGAGGTACCTCATCCAATAAAGTCATAAACAAGCGAGGGAATGTTTATGTAACTAACAGGAGGATATAAGCCTTTGATGTTTCTCAAAAGCTGGTTCACTGTTCTAGAATTACCGTCTGCCTTAAAATGATGGTCAGTACAATATTCTCGCAAGATCCTCTTCAGTGCATACCGTCTTGATGGTGTCATTGCCATAAAAAAAATCTTTTATCCAGAGGTGTTGACATGTCCGAGTAGTTTGTGACACCCCTGCATAGTTGGCAGAGTATTTCACAGATGTGTGTGATGCTTCTAGCGTTTCATGTGCTAGTATGGCTCACTAATGTTGATGCAATGGATTTTTCTCTTATGCTTGTGTATTATATGCTTGCATCCACTTATTCTTTACCAATGCCAGTTGCTCTGTCAAAAAGACTAAGTTGGTCTCCTATTAACTTTTTGGCACCCTATTCTTTAGTTACTGTTGATTATTAATTAAAGCTTCATTTTGATTTGGGTCCTTTCTGCATTTTGCTACCTCTCGTTTTCTTCACCACCAGTGCTTTTTGCATAGGCTTTTCAAACAAGGCCTGGTCTCTTAATCTTGCACTTGACTACTGCAGCATAATATGTCTTCACAGTCATGATTGTTTGGTTTGCTTTCTATGCTAGTTCCTCTTAAAATTTAGATTGATCAATCCATGTAACAAGTAAAATAATCTGGAAGAAAGAAGGTAAACTTTCTTTCAACTGATTGTGTACATAAAATTTAGATGTAGTGCTTGCTCAAATAATGGAGGTGTGTAGTCATTAAGTACATACTCAGAGCATGTTCATATGAATATAAGCATATGGGCAGTAAGATAGTTCCAGGTGACTTAAATGTTTTGATTGTCAGTAATCTTTTGTTAGAAAGTAGAAAAAAAAAGTGGAAGCAAGGAAGCTGGAAAAATCCTTTTCTTTTTTTCTTTCTTCAACCCCCCTCCCCCGGAAAGGAGGGGAAAAAAGGACAGAAAGACAAAGCTGATGCGATACAGAGAAGCAGGGATAGTAGTGGAGAAGTTTGTAAAAACTGAAAGACAGGAGTCTTATTGTTCTTTTTAGATCTCAAAATTATGTCTAATAACTAGGGTTCCATATCTGTTTTGGAAATTTGTTTTGCTTTGATGTACAGAACATTTGAAACTTCATTAATTCTAGCAGTTTTCTGCATCTTTAGTGTAGCTCAGTGTCGTTGATAGGAAACTATTTTTCCAAAGCAGTTGCAGGAAACTACTTTCTGTTTGCCAAAGCTTTCAGTATCTCCTTTAAAACCATTCTGTTCTTATGCATGAAGCTGTAGGAACATCAAGCAGTTAAGGACTGTATTTTTTCAGCTTCAGAAAAAGGAGATAACATGTCTGATACACTGCATTTCTTGGGTGGCATCATGTTATGATGAAAATACCCCATTTTGGAGCACTGTTTTAAACTGTCCAGAAACTTTGTAAGTGAACTTTCTAAAAAATACCTGTTAAATCTTGGATTTTAATACTGATAGGAGGTATCTTATCTGAAGCCAGGTATGTAGTTTGTAGGTGTGTAGTATTGTTCTGTAGAGCCTTTCACAAAAATTCTGCTTTCACAACTGTACCAGAGCCCACTAAATAATAATAAAACTACTGTTGTATTAAGGGGATTCCTTCCCAGAAGGAGCTGGGGAATTAGAAACTGATGGTGATATTCTGTGTACATGCTTATGCCCATCCTGTGTTGTTTTCAGCCGTATGATATTGGAATTGTACCTGGAAATTAAGAAATCCAAAAGGAGAAATTAGGCTTATTTTGTAGAATTCTTTGCTTAAGATTTCTGGTTTTCTGACTCAGAAAACTCCCTGTGGGTTCTTAAAGAATCCAGGCTGGGGATGCTGCAGAAAATATATTAGTGCCATACTTCCTTAGCGAAAGCTTAATTCAGTCTCTGGGAAAATCCAGAAACAATTTCCCTTGCCTACAAATGTGCCAAAAATTGTATAAATTTGCAAATGATTATTTTTCCCTCTTGGGGCATATCTTCACAGTAGGTTGTCAGTTTTTGGAGAACCTTGTATGTCTTCCCAAAGTACCCTTATAGTGAAAAGAATAGGTAGTCATAAAAAAATAATAAAAACCCAAAACCCCAGCAACTTAGTCATCTGTTCAGCAGAACAGTTTTATATGTTTTATTTACAATACATAACTCTTGCTTTTACAGACTTGGTCTCATCTGTGAAGAGGTTTTTCTGGGTTCAAGCCTTACACTTGAATGTCAGAACTTAAAACAGATGTACTATATTTTTATTTTTTAAGCATGATACAGTCCTAGATTCCCCATACATTCCACACGTTTCTGTTAGAGAGAAGGCAATACTATTAAAATTACCTGACACAGAATATAAGTAAAGCCACAGAATATAAGATAAATTTGCCTCTTGTATTAAATAGAATTCTTTAGAATGAAGCTCAAACAAATGGTTGCAAATAGGAAATGTTTCATCCTGAGTAAGTAAATGTTCTCTCTTCTGCTACTTTGAATCCACTCTCATACTTCTCTCAGTGTTTCAGGATGGTTTTAATTTCTGTTACAGTTTAATTTCATTGAGGAAGATTTTTAAAGGAGCAAAGTACTTGCACCACCTCATCCTGTTTTCATCTGTGCATTTGCCAAGCTCACTGTGTTCCTTTTCATCAATGTGGTCACTTAATCTATATATTTAAATATCGAATTCTACTTAGAATTGAAATTTGGAAATATAATGCTAGTTGTGCATATATTAGCATGATTTTTAAAATTTCAGATTCGGTAAAATAATTAGCTGAAAGACCACATGAAGGGTAGCCGTCAAAACATTGGGCTGTGTGCACAGTAGCTTTTCTAGAGGTGGTTGTCATAAATGCAGTCATTTGTCACCCTGAAGTCTGAGAAATTCAGAGGGCACCAGATAAGTTTGTAAGTGTGCTCTGTCATCCTTGAAAGGCAACAGAAACAACCTAGTCCCCAGTGACTAGGGAAAGGTAAGTGCTGTACCTGTCTACAAAAAAGGCCAAAATACAATGTGGGGAGCTAGAGGCCAGTCAGCCTTACTGTGATTTGTGAGGAAAATTACAGACCAAAACATCTTGGAACACATTTTTAGAGATGTGGAGAGAAGCTGCCTGAAAAGGCATTTTTTTTGTTTCAGTGAAATTTTTGCTTTGTCAGTTGAATCGCACCAAATCTCCTGTCTTAGTGCATTCAGGAAGCTATTGCACTGAAGCACTGCATCCATTGTGCATGTACAATTTTATATATATATATTTTTTTTTTTTTCAAAGATAGGTTATGCAAGAATGTCTCAATGTTTGCTTGGTTTTGGTCTTTTAATTTGACTGCAGGTTGTCCAGGCTAAAAACAGCTTCCTCAGCAGTGACACTTCTAATTCTGTAAGAAGCAGAAGATAACATAGACAACTGCTTTTAACCTCAGAGTTGATGGAAGCTCAGCCTGGATAAAATCAAGATGCTGACTAAAGCAATCAAACCTGAAGGTTTTCAGACTTTTGATTTATTATGCCTTTTAGTTATGCAAGTTCACAGTCTTTAATAAATCACAAATTTCTGCTAAATTCAGGGAGCTGCAGCTCCTTGCTTTATTTAGTTTCTATGCTTTATGAGTTAGACATATGAAGTTGTCCAGTCACTTACACTTTTGGTGACATCCAGTATGGATTAGTCTTACTTTGCTCAGTAAACATTGTCTACATAAGCTGTGTAAAGTTCAGACATGTTCTGGAGATAATAGTGCCCTGCATTTAGTTTCCAGATGAGGTACAAAACTTGCTGTTCGGAATACATGATTTTACAGCTTAGCAATTGAGTGACTGTGTTGTGTTCATGCTTCATCTTGATGTTTCAGAACTTTGGTATTCTTTAACTAATGATCTATAGAAATAATCTTACTAAGATAACAGAAATGATGAAGGAATTGATGAAGACTTAGGTCTTGCTATTCCACATTGCATTAACAGAGTATTACTCTGTTTTTACTTCAGAGAACCTATAGTCTAAATGAGTAAAACCATACATGGACTTAGAAAGCGTAAGGAAGTATGACAAAAGACAGGAAAAATGGCAAGCACAAATTTCACTGACATGGCTTTATCTTGTGGTGGGTGTAGTTGTTAGGAGTCCAGTTTAAATTCAAAGGAAATTTGGGGAGAAGGCTAAGGGAATCCTGGGCAGTGAGAGGAGTGAGTTCTGCCAGGAGTAAATATAAGTGGACAAAAGCAAGTGTGGAAGAAAGGGGAAGGCTGGAGGGATCAGCCAGTGAAAAACAGTGATGATCTAGTCAACTACAAACATTTTCAGTATGCAAAGACCACTGGTCTGTTTGCTCTTAAAGCTAGCCTAGCTGCCTGTCCTGTTTCTCCCACAGCAGCAAGCTGGGGAGATTTAGGGTACCATTGGGGTTCCTGCCCCCAAGGACATATGTCACTCCCCAGCCAAATTCTGCACTCTGCAGCCTCTGCCAGACCCAGTTTTCCCTTCCTTGCCAAGTACAGAAGTCCCTGATTTAGCTCCTTCTGCAACTCCTCCAACCATCTGGAGTCCATGCCTCCTTCAGAGCAGTGGAACTGAAATGAAAATAGAAGAATGGGGTGTGTTTGCATCAGTTCAGACTACTGTTGTCTTCTTTTCTTATATTTTAATTAATATTTGTACATCTGCATGCCTTTAGGAAAATAGCATAAATAAAATTGAGTGTTTAATATAGTACTTTGTGCCATTCTGAAGTAACATTTAAGAAACTTGTTAGAAGCTGTAAAATATTTTGGCTCTTTAAAGCTTTCACACTAGAAGAATCTAAATTTTGAAGTGCATAACTTGTGGAGGAGGGAAGAGGGTGGGTATTTACATGGTAGTGTATCCTTTTCCCTTTTGAAAGACCAAAAACACACTGCATTTTAAATGTTGATAACTCCGTATTAAAAACTTTAAATGCTCCTCAATGACTTCAAGTTGCTGAAGGACTGCCTTTTTCTTTCAGATGTGTTAGAATTCTATATTAGCACTGGTTTGCCCTTATTTCTGAATTATTTTAATGATGGCAGCCATGCCACCAAGCTGTCTGTCAAGATGTGGGTGGCGGACTATTATTTCACTTCATAAATCATAATTTACAGGGTTTTTTTATATCCATCTTGGGGATAAACACTTTATGCTTTGTGTTTTCAGCAGCAATATAAAATGTAATTGATACTTGGAGCAATATGTTAGAAACATGGACAGAGAAAGCCAGGAGAGAAAAATCACAAATGTTTAGTTTTTCTGTGGGCTGGTCTACATACTGAGCATTTTTTCCATCTGATTTCATATTCTTAGCACTTCAACAGAGGATGATGATGAATTACATTTACATGCTGCCTGTAGGTTACTATAAGGATGTTTCTTTAGTTACAGACACTCAACAGATCACTTAGCTCGACAGGGTCATTTTCTACCATTTCTGGTGTTGCTAAATAAACTTATCACTTTGTGCTATTGTCTTCCAGATTCATGAAAAACTGCATTATTATGAAAAACAGAACCCGGTGCCCGTACTCCATGGTGCAGCAGCCTTGGCAGATGATGTAAGTGTCCCCTGCTGAGATCACTGGTGCCAAGCCTCCCAAAAAACTGTCTGCAAGCAGAACTCCTCATAGTGCAAACATACGAATGTTATCCTCTGAGCTGAAATCATAAGAAGCTGCAAATGTTTCCAAAGGGGCTGTCATCGCTGGGCTTGTTGCTGATACTACTTTGATTTTCATTCACTTGCCTGTTATAAAAACATTGCATCTAGATAGCCTCTTGTTCTGCTTTAGTAACTACGTAATAAAAATTACAGGTTAGAACTCTACAGGGAGGGGGAAAGCTGTCAACTATTAGTGTTTTGAGAAAGTCACAGACAAGAGGAATGTTTTGGAAAAATAGAGACAAATGAGATAGCAGCACTGCTGACAGAACATGAAAAATGACAGATAATACTACAGAAATGAAGCATATGAAATGCCTAGGAAGGAGGCTTGTTAAAAAATAGAAAACTATTTAAGAAAAGGTACAGGAGTGATTTATTGATATTGGAGCTTTCCAAATTACCTTCATAACCAAAGAATAAATTGTTGAAGTGGTCAGCATTGATGGAGTAGTTAATTTCCTGTTACAATAATTTTTATTTTAAAGAAAAAAAATCTAACCTGCCATTTCTTGCTATTTGGTTAATTCTAGGATTCAGATGAATTGTGCACACACCTGTATAAACTATGACTGAACCTGAGGTAGACCAGGATAGAGAAATGTTTAATAAACTGTGGTTTAGGTGAAATCCAGAAATCTTTGTTATATTTGATGACCTCAGGTTGCTTTTTTGAAAAGGCAGTATGTATTAAGATCTGTTTCCAATATGCTATGTTTGAAACTTCACGTACTTTATAGGTGTTTAAAAAATCTTAACTATCTTTTTATATTTTTTTTTATTTTTGATCTTTTTAATTTTACAAATGTTTAAATGTGGTGAATCAAGAATGGTAACTTTTTAACAAAAAACTAAATTAAACATATTTGAAGTCTGTTGAAAATAGGATATAATGTATTTTAGTTATGTTTCACTAGGAGGAGAGCTATATCCTGTAACATACCAAATATAAGAATACATTAGCTTTGCCATCAGGTATATATTAGTAATATTTTCTTAACCTTCAAATAACTGAATAATGTTGATAGGAATTTTGAAAATTAGAAAGCTGGTTGAAATTCTCTTCATTGAGTTCTTGGTGACATTAATAGTCCTTGTTAACATTTGTGTTCTGGATCTCTGGGCTAAAATTTTTAATAAGAATCATTTCTTATTTGTGGATGCAAAATATAGTACTTGGCATTTTCAGAAATGCTAAGTAATGTCCTTATTTTTTCAGCCCCATTTACAACGTATACTTTTAGAAATGCCCAAATTAAAGTACTGTCACTACTCAGTTGAGAGAGATCAGGGGTTTTAATGATATGAATGTATTATTATGCATATATTTTTATATATATTTTGTTTTTAAAAGTTGCATAGATATGTATGTTGGGACATTGAGTGTCTCTAGACATTTGCCTACTTTTTCAGCACAGCTTCTTTTTAAAGGTGCTCTTGCTGCTTCTTCATTTTTGCTTATTTGTAGGCAAGCAGCTGGCTTTATGAGCACCAGCCCATAGAATGAGGATGTCCTTTGGCAGCTGAAGTCAAGCCAGCATGCTGCAGGATTCTCTGTGTTTCAGTAATCAGCAGACTTTGAGGAAGCTAACTTATGTGTAGTGGGTTTTGTAACTCGAAAGTCCATGAAGCTCTAGGATTAAAGTGCTGTTCAAGTTTTGTCACATTTCTGACTAGTTTTCAGTTTCAGGGATTTAAGAGCATGTTGATGGTATAAAGCACACTTCTGGTTCAGTAGGCTTTAAGTTAATGTTTTCTCTTCCTACTGATAATAACTGTTCTTTAGTTAAAGAAGGAAACATTAGCAAATGAATATTTCCTGTTTCATTTAAAATCCAAATTTGAGGTGCTGCTAACATAACCAAAACCTGTTTATGGAATTTGTTTTTATTCTTGTATTATTTTTTAAGCAATTTTAGAGGTAACAATTATGGTGAGGCTTCTTTTCTTATTTTCATATTCCTATCTGCCATACTTCTCTGTTCTTGCCCCCAGTGACTTTCAAGCCGAATTTCCCATCAAAGATTCTATTTGCTCCTTTTTTTAGAGCAGCAATGTCTGACTCTTGATTCCGTGCACATGATCTAAACATTGCAGGGAATATAGGTATATATGGCAAATAAGGCTTCTAGATTATTAGACTGTTCTATCCAAAGAAGTTTTAGGACTTTCTCCAGAAACTTTAAACCCCCAGGCCTTGGTGCTCCTCATCTTGTTGGGCTCTCTCTGTATGTGCCCCTCTCCCTTGCTTTGACTTCCTCTCTCTGTCATGGCAGCTCTTCATAAAAAAATCAGTGAAATGTTATGGTTCCCTCAACAGAGAATCATAGATGTTCGCAGGCCACTTTTCCTGCAATCTTTGGCATAGGAGGGGATCAGCATGCTATCGGTATGCCCAAAGTATGCTGTATAGCTTGTGCTTCTGGTAGCTGTCACAAACCTAGGCACTTCAACAATAACACAATAAACAAAGATACAGTCCAAAACTCCTAGATGCACAACATGCTGCTCTTTCGATACCTATTTGCTAACCTGGAAACATGGCTTTGTCATCCTCCTATTCCATCAATGGAGCATTACATGTGCCTTTCAGACTACAGCAATTCTTGGAAAAGCCTTATAAAACATTTTTTTTTATTATTTTATCCCTGAAAAAATACTTAAAATTATGAGATTAAAAAGTTAAAGAAATAACAAAATATTGTTTGTTTCTTACTGCTCTAAACCTTAAGTACCTGTATTTACATTTGCAGCACCAAAGCAAACGCCAGTGATGCTGAAGTTAATAGATGTTTGTGTACAGTTCATCTGGGAGAGAAATGCTGAAGCAGCCATTTTTACTTAGTGATTGCTAGTTTTTTGTCAATGAAATACAAATTAATAGATTTTATTCTCTAGCGATGAGGAGTACAGGCTAAAAAATGAAAAGAGAACAAAGGGGAACATGTGTCATATACCTGCTGTCATTCCTGTCATGGCTTCTTTTCAGCTTTGCAGAGCTTTTTCATAGAGCATGCAGACTAGTTTGCAGTCAGATTATCTCAATACTTGGCTTTGTGTGCGTAAAATATTTCATTCTGACCTTTCCTACAGAGATTGTTTTCTGTATTAAGACTAAATACTGTTAAGATTAGCATTGATGTATTGGATGGCTGTTTTTAGCTGTGAGTTATAGTTAGAAGGCTATGGGACTGTAGGTGATGAATTTTTGTTTTGGTCTGTTACCCCTGTACTAATTTGGAGGTTAAAAAAACTTACTTCTAGATTTGTCTATTATATATAATTATGCAAAGTATACTTATATCCATTTATCTTGAAAATTTATACAAAATGAAAGCACAAATTTGAAAGTAGCCTAGATGAATAAAATTACTTGCTGCAAGTAGCCAACTTTCTTTGAGACGTTTTTATGGTACTGATTTAATGCAAAGAAAATGATTATCTGAAATAACTTTTTGGATTATAATCATGTAGCTTCAGAATTTTAAACTGAAGTTCAGTGTTGTGAAATATGTTTTAGCTTTTCCTTCTTCTGGAAAAATAGTTTGAGTTTGAAATCCTGCAGTAAAATATGCCTCTTGAGTCCAAATTAGTTGAGAATGTCATGATAAGAAAAACTCAAGAAAGGAGCCAAATAGCCATGGGATTAAATGTTAGACTGCTGCTCTATTGTTCACCAAGCCACAATTCTGTAGCATAACCAAACATAAATTAATGATCTTGTTGTTAGGACATAGTTTGTGCATTTTAGGGGCTTGAATTGTTGATGACCTGTTATAAACTGTATTATGATTAACTCGTTTCACGTTTAACAAGCTCCTTCCAGTGTATGTGTAAACATAATAAAAAGTTCAGATTGCTCGCACTGTAGGGGCACTTTGCTTTCTTATCCCAGTCCTAAACAGCACAGCTACTGTGGGTTTTTGGAAGCAGTGTGGATTTCACCACCTCATTCGAAACTGTTTTTTATAGACAGCGTCAAAGTTTGATCCAGTCATTTTTACAAGCAGTCCTTTGTCTGCACGCAAAGGACCATTCACTTAAATGAAGTGCTGGGATTTGCCCCCATCACTATAAATCACAATGTGATCTGGCTGCACCCTTGCCAGAAATGATTACTTGTGTTAAACTGAACCAAAAGGCCTGGCTTAAATCTGGTCCACTGAGAGCCAGAAAAAGAAGTGTGGTTACTGGTGGTGTTTTTCTTCATGTTGGCTTCTATGTGAACACACTGGAAAGTAATAACCTTGAATAAGATAGATTCTGGATTGTCACTGATGCATTGGGTAAAACAGTGCTTTACTAATGGTTTTTGTGTCTATTCCATCTCCCACCCAGCTGGCTGAGGAGCTGCAGAGCAAGCCACCGAGCAGTGACATCAGAGAACTGTTGAAACTCCTATCAAAACCCAATCTCAAGGTGAGGACATGTTGCGTGTGCAGAGTGCTCTCATCATGGGTGTGAGCATCTGCTTCTGTGGGCTGCGCAGAGGATTGTCTTGCTTTAACAGATATGTGTGCTTTTAAGAAGGGACACGATGTTAATCGGAAATACATTGAATGTTGCCTGTAAATTATTATGCTGTTACTTTATGTTAATTTATGAAAGAAATTATGAAAGAAATTCAGTGGAAAGCCATCACTTATTTACAATGGATGTTCTAAAAAGTAGATACTTGATATTTGTCTTTTGCTAACTTTTTTTTTGCATCTGCTTCATAAATTTATTATAAATGTGCTTTTACTAAAAGATTTTCAGTCATACCATTGATTTAATTGCACCATGCATAAGTAGAGCAACCTGATACTTTGGACAAAATTCCTGATGGATATTATTTTTTTTTAAAATCTAATTTTGAGAACTTTCTTGAAAACTCTTGGGCTTCTCTGCAGTACTTTCAGGGAACTTCATACCTTTTATCTGACAGTAGACTATAGAACCTTTGAATTGCTGAGGTTTGGAAGCTTGTCTAACCAACTTGCTGCTCGAACCAGGGTCAACACTGACTTTAGAGCAGGTTGCTCAGGGCTTTTTCCCACTAGATCTTGAAAATGCCTGGGAACAGACATTCCACAAACACTCTGTGCAGCCTCTTCAGATTCCTAATTATCCTCCTAGTGAAAATGCTTCCATATATCCAGTCAGAACCTCCCTTGTGTATCATTTTTAATGAACACTGTCACTTTTTTTTTTCCCACTCTAAAGAGAAGTAAGACCTTGGTGCTCTAGATGCATATCACAATGGTAATTATATGCGGCAGTTGGTAAGTTTAGAGGAAAACTGTGAAGTGAAAAGTAGCTCTTTTTTAAGACAGCTGCTTCCCTATATTCCCTGTAAATCACTGATCCCAAAACCCGAGACAGTATGGTATTTGCAGAGTGCTACAAAAAAAGATCAATTATACCTGCTTTTTAAAGATTTTTGCACAGTTGGTTATGCCATAGTTTGCAAAGTGACAAGCTGTTTTTCTCTGAAGGCATGAGTAATGTCAGTGGTGTATTACAAGAGTAACTGTTGGTGCATCAAATTGCAAAGATCCTAAGCTTCGCTGTAGGTATTGCATGAGTTGAAGGTCCATGTGTATTTCATACTCCTGAAGCTTTAGTGGACTGAGCCTGAAGACAGTTGCCCCAACTGCATCTCGCCCTCTCCTTGCTTTCTGTCTCTCGTTCATTCATCCCCTTGCTGCCTTGCTCCATTTCCCTCCATCAGTGACTTTCTCATTCAGTCACTCTTCCTGTCTGTTTCTTGTAAGCAGTTAAATGCAATGTGATAATCTTAGTGGGATTCAGGGAAAAGTGCCTTACCCTTAGCGTGGTTAATGTAATTGAACGACTGCAACAGCTTGGCAAATGTCTTTCTTGGTTGCTGAGCAAGATGGCTAGCTGCAGGCTACCAAGCCCTTTGCATGGCCTGAGTGCCTAATCCTGCACAAAGCACATGTTTCCCTGCTCTGCATAGCTTACAGGTGTTGTGTGCATTAGGGGAAAGAACTGGCAGCATGTGTGATATTTTTGCCTATCCATTGCCTTCTTCACCTGCTATCTCATGGCAAACATGCCTGGGAGAGATACTAAATTACCACAGCTTCCTCCTCCATCAGGTTGACCAGGTATTTGTACTGCAGAGGCTGTTTAGTTGAGATTCTTCTGCTGATTTCCCTGCTCTCTCTTGGGCAGAAAAGGAAGGAGGTTGCTGGAACTCAGTATTTCCAGTTCCTCTGCAGAGAAGCCCTAGAGTCTGTTCAGCTATATCTGAGCTTATTCTGGACATTGCATAAGATTTTCAAGCCTTTCATTATGATGTTGATAGCTGGAGAGTGTTTCTTTGTTTCTTTTCTTCTTTATTCCTTGGGTAAAATGATGTCTAGAGCAACTCTTTATGACACATCTGAAATTATTTGGATAACTGATCTGTCTTTTCCAATGATGTTGCATAGGCTTTATCTAAAAATTTGTATATTGCTTAATTTGGGATTGACTTAAACTGGCTGTATGCTATTCTGTGGGGGAAAGTTATCCCTCCTGATTGGCTTCTAACTGCACCACTAGCTGGAGCTGACAGGAGAGCTTCCTTACAGCTCTGCTCTAACGCTCATGGCGTGGTGAAGGATGGTTAGGATTAGTTCACTGCACTACATCACTTTTTCCACAAGTGGGGTGGTGTAGAGGGAATGGTCTAGCAAGGTGATTATAACTTTGCAGATTTGGTTAACATGCCAAAAAAGGCTGGGAAAAGTTTCCAGCAACTGATTAAATTAATATTTCTATATTTTCACTTTGTGTTATAAAATTCTTTTGTTGAATATATATCTGGGTGTTTGCATCTGATGACTAAACTTTTGACAGGTTTGTGTTATTTGTGGGTTTTGTCTATACAGAAGTATTTTAAAGAAAAAAATGATTTCTCTGAGGCAGTTACATTTATCAGACCTGAGATTTCCAAATTTCCTAAAAATATTTCCAAGGTTTTGTCAGATGCATTTTCTTTTGGGGGAAAAAAAAAAAATGAAAAAAAAAATTGAGCATTTCTAGTCTTTTAAAAACTGGATACAATATCCAGTTACACTGAGTGGTTTGGGTTTGGTTGTTTTGTTTTTTTTTTTCCCCTTGTCTAAAATGTGGAATTCTTTACCATAATTAAATGAGCTAATAATGGTTATAGTTTATCTTTTCTGATTAAAACAGAACTCTGGAAGTAGAACAGAGCACGTAGCTCTGGGAAATCAAGTGGATTTGTTTATCTCTATGTGAGAATTGCATTTCCTTTTGGATTTAAAATATGATTGCAGAGTCCCATGGCTGCAGGCCAGCCACATCTGTTGTTCTTAATTTTCAATGTTGAATAAAAACTTACAGTTTACATTATGTAAACCTGCTATACCTTGGTAAAGGTATCAACAAATAGGACAGTATTCCTGTGCCTTAGAACACAAATCCAGTTGAATGCAGTATTTGATTTTTAACCGGACCTGAAATGAGCTCTTTAAAATGCACCTTGTTATCTCTTATTCAGAAAGCATAAATACAGCAGTGTCTATCTTAAGCTCTTTTCCGTCATAACCGCACGTGTGCGATCAAATGTTTGCAGTCACGTGAGGAAGATAACTGTTAATAAATGCTTACACTTCCAGGGGATAAGTATGCAAGTTTAAAAGCTCTGCTGAGGTGGTGGTTCAAAAATAGCGTGAGAATTTAACATGTCAAACTTAGAATGATGGTACATAACCAGAACTAGATGTACCTAAACTTATATTGCTGTGTTTGTGTTTCTTAAAGCTGTGAGTTGTATGAGGATTTTATTTGGTTTGTATTATTAAGTTGCAATAAAATACATACCTTAAAGATATAAAACATAAAAGATACATAAATTCATGGTGGGGCTAGGCCAGCCTGTGGCCAGTGCTGTTTGTTCTAGTCTTAATGGTGTTTGGACCTGTATGAGGGCATGCTTGTGTGATTTGAAATGGTGGTAGAGGAGGCTTGGATCCACCTGCCTAGCTCTCTGTAAGCGTATTTTAAATTTCTGAAAGTGAAATCTCATACTTCTGCTGCTGTCAGTGCTTCCTGAGTATTGTAGTAGCAGCACTCACCTACAGGTTCTGTGTCGCGGTGGGGCAGGCCTGTCTGCCCCCCGTCCAGCTTAGGTCTCACAAGGCGGACAGCAGCTTGGCGCACCTGCACAGAATTTGTTGTACAAACCCTGCCTGGTGGCCTGTCTTCTGACAGATGTTGAGATTTTTTGTTAATCCTTTCCATTTGTTCAACAAAGGAGCTGGTGCTGTGAATTAATTGTGTATTAGATATTATGTGTAATGCTACCATCATCTCCATTATAAGTGACAGGCAATGTGGAATGTCTGTTATAACTTCACATGAGCAAGGAATAGAGGGAGGACTGTGTTGCTGCTTGGAATGTTTTATTCTGTATAATTCAGGCTAATTGGCTGTATTTGAAGGTGGGGTAATTCCTGGCCTGTGTGGGAGTAAGTACTGCACCCACTCCTGAGTTTTTCCTCAATTGCTGTAATGACTTTGTAAGACTTTTATAATTCTTAAGGTGTAACCATGGATTAGATTATTTTTAACCATATTTCAAGTATAATTTGCTAATTTTATGAAGGAAACATTTAGAAGATGGTTTGTGTTTTCAAGATCTTGGCTTTACATTCCAGTTATACATTTTTTACAGGTTTACAATTACATTGTAATTACAATTTACAGATTTACATTAAAGTTATATGACTTTATGTTTGAGTGAAAAAAGAATTAAGAACCTATGTAATACAGTGTTTTTCATGTGTAAAAGAAAGGAAGAAATGTTCCTTAGCTTCCTTGTCTAGTGACAACGTTAAAGTTACTTAATGTATGTTGTAAATACACAACATATGAAGTTTGATATAACACTAAGCTTCTCTTTTACAGAAGGCTTAATTGGTTTTAATTATTTTGTTTTTCTGTGACGTGCTGAGCAGAATATATAGTAGGGATATACATGAGGAAATTTTTGTTTTTCTGGTTTAAAGAGAAAACACCCGTGTATGTGCTTTTGTAAAAAAAAAATAAAATAGCATAAAGAAATAAGTGTTCTCAGCTTTAATAGTTTATGGTTTGAAGAAATTTCGGAAACTTACGTGACAGCAAACTGAACGCATGTGAAGAGGGGAGTTGTACCAAACTTTGGAACTAATCATAACAATTTTAAAGATTATGATCAGGTAGCCACCACTGCAATTACGAGAGATGTCTTTATAGAACAATTTGGCATTTTTAATGAATCTGGAAGAATTGCTATTGTTTGAGAGCAGTATCCTCTTCCTTTAATTAGCTACGTTCTCTAGAGACAAAATACTTTTTGTTTTACAATTGTATAAATTGAAATACATAATTGGAAATGAAGATTTATGATGTTAACACAAAATATATCTAAAAGGGAATTTAATTTTGAATTTCTAATGCACATGTCACAATCAAGTTAGCAAAATAGTCTTACGTGTCAGTGAGGATGCAAATGGGAAGAAGGGGCACTAGAGCTCTGGGAGTCACAGGGTAGAACCCCAGTGACACACACTAAGGAGATGTAGTAAATATGACAGATGATCAAACTAAGAATGAAAGACTTTAAAGCTTCCAAATTATCTTCCACTGTAACTAAAAAGCTTTCTTGAATAGTAGGTCTCAGTTCCTTTTCTAACAAGCTGATAAAAGCTGTATTCTTTTTAGGACAGTGCCATAGCACAAGCTCATAATTGTTTATTTTCAAAATTATTTGAAATTTGAAAAACTGAAACAGTTGCCTATAGGAGTTAACATTTTGTTGATGTGGCTGTAACAAAAAAGTCTACAAGAAGAGTCTTTCAGTCTGTTGGACACTGTTATCCCAATTGTACTAACTTTGAGATAGGCTTGGGATATATTATCATAATCTAACTAGCTCTTAACTTTGTGTTTATAACGCAGTTACATTCCAGATCCTTACATATTGAAATGAACAATTTACCATTTGAATTTAAGCCATATTAGGGTAAATATAGTGTGTTATAAATTAATATAAAATATGACCTTTGTGATCATTGCTGTAATGGCCAGAAAAATAATTATTTTAAAAGGTTATGCCACTGTGCTGGTACTGGTCTGAAGGGTGTTTTTATTTCTTATGACCCAGAGGAAATTAAGCTTTTTTTTTTGTAACCTCCTAAGAATGCCATGGTAGTTCTGTCTGTTTCAGTGGGGTTTATCTTCTGGTTTTGTGTGCTGAAAGGTTTGCCAGCTGCAAGTCTGAAACGTAAACCAGGTTCTGAAACAAGGACACAAGGCAGGACTGTGAACATCTTCAGTGCATCATGCAAGAATGTAATCACTTTGGACACTATACCTGTAGCCTTACAGGGAACAAGTGATGGATGTACTTGAAGTATTTTTCTTGGTTTCCTTTTCATTACTGTAGAATGAATAGAATTTTGAAAGCAATTTTAAGGTAACTTGCAGAGTGAAGGGAAAACCACTCTCAGATGACTGGAAATGTTTTCAGATTAGTTTATCCACGGACAACTTCAGTGTGCTGTTCAGAGAAAATAAGGATTCTTTAAGTTGTTTTCATTTTTTTAAAAGCTGCTTTCAAATGGCAAAGATGCATACACCAGAAAATTGTAAATAGGATTTATGCTTGCTGTTTTATCTGCAGATTATTTGAGGTGTACCTGACTTTCAGTTTCACAAAGCATAAACAATTTGCATTTGTAAAGATTTTCATCCAATGGATACCTCCCTGGCTTTCCTTAAGAATAGGACTATAAATTAAAGAAAACTAAAACTTCAGATAATGAACCCAGGGCATTTTGCTTTTCATATGTTTCCTCTATTTGTTTTGTTTTTTTTTTAAATATAAATAATATTTATATATTAAATATAAATAATGCTTCCTTTTCCATTGTTCTGTTCTGTCCTGTTCTGTTTTTCTTGTATTTACTGGAACGTAAATACTGAGGCTCACTAGATTTGCACATCAGAGTGTTCTGATCAAAGTGCTACTTGTTCTGTACAAAAAAAACCCAAAACCAAACATTTTAAGCCTTTATCAGCAGAGCCTTGTAAAGCTGCATTACAGTCACTGGCAAAATTTGACACAATTTATTCTGCAGGAAGCGCCAGGCATTTTTTTTCAAGAACATTAACATACAAAGCTTTCAGAGAAAATACTGAGCTACAATGATATAAAAGAAAACCTGGTTTTGCTTTGAAAACTTCATGAAGCATTTCTTATAACATATAATTAAAAAAAATCTTAATCTAAACTTTGTCATCTTTCCAACATTTCCTTTGTAATTAGACTTGCTGAGGATTTTCCATCAGGGTTTTTTGCAGAAATATGCAGTTTCTGCAAAGTCAACATTTTCCACTGGAAATTGTTGGGATTTGCCTACTATTGTTCAGGTTTTGCATCTGGAGAACCCAAATACGAATTTCAGGTTGGTTGACATCTGAGATACATTTGGGCTGTTACTGTATCCCAGACACTTGGAGGACCTTTTGGCTCTGTCCCCTTAGAGACCTGTCTTCCCGAATGCACCAATGCTTTCTATTTTGCTCATGTCCCTGAGCGACTATTCTCCTCCTCTATGAAATATTCATGAGCACACATGGTAACACAAACTACAGTATCTGTTGAGGAAGCATAATTTACAATCATTTATAACCATTTACTCATCAGTGGACTTTGAGGTTTGCTGGTAGGACTGATTACAGGAGTTGTGCTCCTAAATTAAGAGATTTTTACCATACAAACCAGTTTATTAATATGGTGAGCTGGAGTACATTGTACTTCATATGTCAACTGAAAAGCTGCCTACCTAATCCTCATTTGCAAAATCAGATGTCATTAATTTCTGAATCTGCAAGAGCCTGCTTGATTTTTTGGATCGTGGACTGTGAAATATCAGCAGTGAGAGAGAAATATTTATTTTCTCCCTGAGTAATACATGCAAATGACTAAAAAATAGTCAAGGACCACAGCACTGATGGTTTGATAACACTGGTTGATGGATAGCCCATAGATGTACTGAGAACACCAGCCATGAAGCTGGGGAAGACAAGGCTGTGCTGGGGAGACTTGTGTTGGCAAGCGGATCAGATCCTTCTGCCCAGTGTTTCCTGCCTTTAAACTATTTGCCTTTAAACTATTTGCCACTTTGGGAAGCCATCCATCACGCATTTTGGCAACCTTGTTAGAGGAAAAATAGATTTTATTCTCAACTTTTTTCAGCTTTAGACTTTGACTTCCTATTTCCATTTCTGCTTGCACCCATAATTCAAAGGAGTTTTTTATAGAAAACTTTTTTTGGGTGGGGAGTGCTGGGAGAATATGTTACTGTCTTTATTTTTGGAGTGTTCATGTTGCTGGAATGGAGTAAGTAAAACAGAAATGTAATAGCAAAATAGACCTTTTAAAAACAGCAAGAAAAACCTCGATTTTTCACGTCTGACAGGCAGGAAAAATCAGAAAGCAGTTGTGGCTCACTCCTAAACGTGGCAGGAGCTGACAGAGCTTACATAGAACTATGTAATATATTGTAACCGTAGATATAAAGTTATATAAAGGAGATGAAAGAATACTGCATGAATATATTTAAGCAACAGCCATCATGTTACTCTGGAAATACTCTCAGTCCGATTCATGTGATAACTCAGCCAGTGTCCAATGGGCAGCTTGTCTGTCAATCTTCTTAGACATATGGATACGAGAGTGCTTGCTGGGAGCCAACATATAATAAACAAAGTGATAGATATAATAAACAAAAGTGGAGCCAGGCAGGTTGGCAGCAGAAAATAAAAATTGGAAAAGTAAATCAAAGAAATTCTTTGGTTACATATACAGACTTTCCCACATGAAGGAGCCAGCTCTAACCCGTTTAAGAATGTTGAGTTGCATACACGTAACTGTAGCATTTACAAACAGTGCCTAAAAGTCGGCAACATTACAGAAGCTGGTAATTTAGGAGGAGGAAAAAATCAGTATGGATAAAATTACATCCCATTCAAGTATTAATTCTATTCAGCTAGGAAAAATGGAGAAACTGCACAATACGAAGCAAATAGTCCCCCTTTTTTTTTAGTTGTCACCTTTTCATGCTGCTTTTTCCTTCAGTGTTGCTTTTCCTTTCCTGGACCATATTCTACTTGAACTTTCTTCACTTTTTCAGCAGTCTCCTCCCTTCTAGTTCGCTGATGAATCCAGATTCTTTTAACTTCATTGATCAGTGGATGTTTTTCTTTTCTTTTTAAGACTTTAGACAGCATGCTGTTGTCAAAGGCCGGGTCGTTTGTAAAAGACACTTTTTCAGCGAGGGCAACTGCAACCTCAGCTTTTATTTTCCTTTAGTTTATATTTTTCATACGATTCCTTTGGGAGGGAGGGTGTCTTCATGTGTTTTTCAACCAAGAAAAGATGTATTCTACTGCTGTAGACACTTAATATTGTCAGGATGCTGCCACTTCTTCAAAACGAGTTGATCAAGGATTGCCAAGATACTGGAAGAGTGCTTGTGTCTCAGCATTTTCCACTCTGAAAACCATGTATTTGTGCTCTTGGAAGTTACTTGAATAGGGCTTAAAGCTTCAAGAGCACTTTAGCTACATGAATCACATTGTGAATATAAAACAGATTTTGCTCAGATTTGTCACTATTGATTTAAAATCGGAGCTTATTCTGCTGTTATCCACAACTGAGGAAAAACATAGGCCTGTCATCTGGAAGAATATTAACACCTTTACCAGATGACGCAGGCGGGCTGCATGTTTCTGTGAACACTGAGAACAGCTTGACTTCGGAAGCATCTCTAGGGGCTGCAAACAATGAGCCAGAGGAAGTGGGAGTCTGAAGATGCAGAAAGTTCACTTCTCTCTGGCTGTTGCTGTCTGGCTACCAGCTGCAGGTAAACCCATCATTTCAGACTGGTGAATCTGAAATCAAGAAACTGCATATTCAGGCAAGGTAATTACCCTTTTGTGAAAGGACATTCATATAGTCATGAATAAAGTCCACTACTGTAAAGAAGAAAAAGTAATATATACTGAATATTGATCCAACTGAGATGTTGCTATGCTGGGAACATTAATATAGGGTAGATATTAAGAACACAAAACCACATATGTACAGTATGTTTTAAATATTTAGAATCACTTTTGTAATCCCAACAGCATCAAAGTCAAATTGGAAGAGAAGAGGATTTAGTTGCCAGTTTGACAAGCTTGGGGTAGAGGGCAACTCTGGTTTAAGTACAGATGGGACAGTTTGAAGCATGGAATGTCTTTTTCTCTTTTGTACATACATAACTTCTGTCTTCTCACGTAATATATCACTTTCAGGGATTTTGTAGAGAATATATAGAAAAAATACAATATTTGAAGGATTCTTTGAGAATTAATTGATTTCTCTAACATTATGTACTGCATGTGTTTCAGTTGGGATTTTTGTTCAGAACAGAAAACTTCAGATTTCTGTAGGAAAGTCATTAGATTATTGTGCCACCAGAACAAATAATATTGCTTTTCTGCCTGATAAGTGGTTGCTGTAGCTTGTGTGCTCACTCACTCCCTACTGCCAAAAAAACAGTTCAGTTCAGTGGTAGCCCAGCTACCCTTTGGTTGCTTGAGCAGCACTGTTGAGTTACTCCTGCCTGTAGCTCTGTTGCTTGCTTCTGCTTCTAGATTATGCTTTATGCTTTAGCCAAGCTGGAGAATTCAGCTCATGTTGTTCTTTTCTGTCAGTTGAGATGCTCATTCTTGCCTGCCTTCTTGTTATCTTGTTAACCCTTATCTTGCATCAGAATTACAGTAGCACGTATTCCTTTTGCAGGCAGCATTGCTGGTTAAGAGATTGCCATGCACTGCCCTTTTCTGATGGCTGTTTTACCACCTGTTTGCTGGAGAGTGGAATTAGTGGGATGGCATTCACCCATCAGTACATCAATATAAAATCTAGTCTATGTACTCAAGATATTAGGTTTAAAGACTGATTTTCTTGTAGAAGAAAGGTTGTTCCTTCCCCCACTCTTACCTAAATTGTTACCCTTCAGTGGGTTCAGTCTCCTCCCAACTCTTTCAGCTTTCCTTCTTTGATATCTGTTGATTGATGACTTCACTGGTTTGACTTTAACTTTCTGTAAGTTACTTGTAAATCAGTCCTTCCAGTCTTGAATAATTTTGCCTACCAACATTTTCATCTTGTCTTTTTTATATTTCTTCTGTAATCTTACCCCAAAGGAAAACGTAATATGGCTAGACCTCTCTGGAGGATGAGCTCTACCAGGCAATTTCAGAGGCATGTTGCTGTGGTTGCTGTTGAAGGTTCTTTTCTCCTCCAGTGTAACTTCTCTGTGCCAGCCTCAGTGGAAGTTACTGTCTCCATAGCAAAGCAAAGAAGTGGGAGAAAATGTTCCTGTCTCACCTGACAGAGTTCAAGCTGAACAGCCAGAGAAGGTAGCTGGTGCTAATGATCCAGGCTGTAACTGGGACAGCAAAGTCATGGACCATTTTGTTCCATTTGCTGACTCTGCTGCCGGGGCAGAAATGTACATGATAGGCAAGGTAGCCAGCAGCTGGTTTGACAGCGTCGCAGTTTGCTCCAGCTGTAGGCTTTCGTAAAAGTTAGTTCCATTCCTTACAAATTTTGTCGATAATCTTGACTGTGAATTATTTAATTTTCCGTGCCTGTTTTTTTTTAAGTAACATAGGGAAAAAGTCTCCTTTTTTTTTTTGTCAATTCTGTCCCTCTTCTTTATTTCACTTACTGTTTTCTAAAATGTTTTTCTAGACTAGTAAATATAAAATATTTTTGACAAGTAAACCTTAAGTTGAGATATATATATATATATATATTTAATAATGGAATTAAAAAACATATGGAGTTGTATTCATGAATTAGGGTCTACTTGTAATCTTACAGGTCTCAAAATATAAACAGAAGAAGAAACAATATAAAATTTATCGTTGTTTTAGAGGATCAAAAATGTAGTCAGTGTAGGTAAATGATACGCATTTTTCAAAATATAGAACTGTTTTTATTAATAACATTCTCAATTTAAATAAACATTTAAAGTTTTGGAACACTTTAAGAAAAAGAACTTTGAATGTTTCCACTGTCAGATTTTTCTTTGTGTAAGTTGATAGTGTAAAATTCCAATTTATAAACTGTGAAATGATCAGTGATAGCTTTAATATGAAAAATATAGGACTAGTTATTAGACATTTCAGAGGCCTGATGAAAGTTCATTTCCAGCTAGATCATGTCTAAGAATTTAGCTGAACATCAATATTTACATTTAGGTAGTGCAGGAGTTTGAATCATACCTTCTTTCAAGTTCTAAATATGGACCATGTTTACATTAGTGAATCATAAGCAAAGAACATAGGCATAGAAGCTGAAATAAAATCTTTTTCTCCAGAGGTGCTTAAATATACATGACCCAAATCTTGGATCATCCATGCATAGTCCTGAAGAGCTGTGCATTTGAAAACAAAACCAAAACAAAACAAAAAAATCATCTGCACTTCTTGCAGTGCCTTGTGGTAGGTAAAACTTAGTATCATGGAAGTGAATAAGCTGATCACTTACGTACAAAAAGAGAACATTACTAGCTTTACATTGCCTTGTGCATTTACTGCACAATTATGCTGAATACATCTTGTTTATCATAGGATCCAAGTTTTATTTCTTGGCACTTGCAATTTGTTTGCTTTTAAAAAGTCCCAACCTCTTCTATGAAAGTCTAGTCTGAGACATAGTTTTTCGGACTAAGCATAAATTATATTAACTGCATGGTACAAAGAAGCTGCTGAAGAAATGTCCTTTTACTCTGTGAATATGGATATTCATGCGTTCAAAACATAGGGAAGTTTTCTTGAGGACAGACTCTAATCGCTCCTATTTGAACATATCAAGTGAAATCAAAATGGCTTTATAAGGTGGGTTTTTTGCACATTAATTATTGCCCAATGTCTATGCTGCTGACTATTTCAAGAGTGACTACAGTGGACAGAGTAGGGTGTTAAAAGAAGCAATGATGGAAGACAAGCAAGAAGGAAATTGTGGCATGTTCAGTGTACAGCATAAACAAGTTTGTGATGACAGAAGCTCTTCTGGAAGCTACACTGAGAAAAGACAATTTCTGGCATTCATAATCATCTAAAATATGCATCTTTGCACTGAAATAAAGTAGTACAACAGGGGAAAATATCTTATTTGAAAAATGTAGTACTTTGTGATTTAGTATGTGTTTTGGGAGGAGGAGGGAAGAGGTTGCAGTTGTGAGTGAAGAAAAGCGTCATAAATAAGACATTGATTGGCACTGGTTTATAATACTTAGGCTGTTCGGGAGCCTGGTCTGGCAGTCAGAGCAGTGAAGTATCTTGTTAACACTGGTGGCATAATTAAGTGTAGCAGTGGACAGAATCTGTTTTACAAGTTTCATTGTCCAGGGTAGTTTTTTTTGAACATGTTTTAAGTTGCTGCGTTTTACTCTGGAAGTGGTGCATTATATAATATTCATCTGTTTATCTGCCTGATTTTTTTTTTTTAAACTGCAATATAGAACCTCAGTAAATTGAACCAGTTCATGAATGTGCCTTAGCTTTATGTGGAAAAACGTAATTGAAGAAGACGAGTATTAGAAGTCTTAACTGTAAGTCGCCTGAAGTAAAAGCAAACACTACTTTTGTTTTAGTATATATTTGATATTTCACATCCATCTTAGAGGACTGGATGTGATTGCATGGCTTTTATGTATGTAATGCTTCATAATACACATTTCTAGGAGGAACCATAATTGCTAGCCTGAGGTTTTTAGCTCAGATGTAAAATAAAACTAATCTTTGGTGAGAGGGAGCTGGTGTTTTCTAATGGTAATAGTACAAGTGCATAACTCTGTCTAGGGAAGAATAGCAGAAATAATTAGTATGTTGAAATGATTTTATCAGTATCTATCAATATGCGTAGAAATTAGTAGAGTAATACAAATTCGCATGAAACAGGCATCATTGTCTCCTGTGTTTATTTTGTTGAAAACCCAAGTTCAAATTTAAACTTCAGAATTTCAAGATTACCATATGCTTTCTGCCTTCAGCTTTTGAAATGATAGATTGTGGCTTTGCCTGGAAATTGTTTTCTGTCGTTACAGTCTCCTCCATTCAGGAAAAAAATCTTGGAATAGCATAATGGAAGTGTCATGCTTCACTAAAACATTTGCATTATCCTCAAGAACTTACATTTTCTGGTCATTTGTGTACTCACTCAAATATTACCTGCCTTTTATTAAGTTGAAAGTAAACTGCCATCAGAGAAATGTAGCCGTTTTCTGGTCCTTATCAAGGAGTTTCTTCTTAATCATCATTGTAATTGTTACAATAGACTCGTTATTACAGTCATGGAAATGATATATTCTGTGTCATCCATGTCAACAATGTTGATGTGTTCTGCTTTATCCTAAGCATCTCAACATTTTGAAACTGCTTTATTGTCAGAAAGGTTATCAATTTGTAATTTACTTCTGCTATTCAGACTACAAATTTTGTTATAATGAGTCTTTGAGAAAAAATACCAGGCCAAAATATAAAATATTCAAGGATTTAGGAGAAACTACTTGGAAACAGAAGCATCTGAAGCAGTAGACAGAATTCTATGTATGGCTGTTGCTGTTATTCCTGCTACAATGCATAGTTTACACTACAAAATAAAAGCATTACTTAAACATTTTTTTACCAGTTTAAAAGGTATTATAAGTAATGAAGGCTTTTCAAAACAGAGAAGAACTTCGACTCTGTATCTAGAAGCAGCTATGAATTTTAGATTATAGCTGAGATTTTAATTTTTTTTTTTTTTTTAGAGCCCTAGGGGAATCATCTTTCTTAACTCCCTTTGACTTTGAAGATTTTTATTCGTTCACCAAGTACATAAATGATTTTATTTTTAAGACTGAACCTTTTGTCAGGTTTTGTTAGACTTTTCTTTGAAAAATCTGTTGTTTGAGCTTTGCATGAACTGGAGACGCAACAGAGAAAGAAGGGAGGCAAGACATGCGACACATGGTTGATAAGGACCTGCCTAAACCAAATCATTGCAGCATTATGTTCCTCAATCTCAATCATGAATTCCACAATAAATTAAAAATTCTTAAAATAATTTGGAGCGTATATGAAAGGGATCCAGTATCCATGTTAGCTTCCAGAGCTCCTGTGAAGGGAATGGCTGGGCAACAGCTTGCTATCATGCATCTCATGAACAGAAGTGCTGGAAGATGCTTATTTTGCTTATTTGTTTCATAAGACCGCTTACCATATTGCAGAAAATTTTTATGTAGGACATAAAGAATGATGTTCTTACTTTAGGAGACAGGTTTTTTTCCTGTTAGTAATAATTGTAATCTCAAGCTAATGTGCAAAAAGCACTAGCTGGTTTTGTGTGTTTGAATGCAGTGTTCTGTATCCACAATTTACTAGATGCATACACTGTGTATATGAAAACATACTTTATGGAGTTGTTTCCTCAATTTGACATGTGTTAAAATCATATATAAGAATTATTGTCTATCTACGTGCATCATGCTAGTGGAGTCTATAAATAATATCCTCTGCTTTGTTTTTCATAAACTTTTCAGATGTCAAATAATATACTGTTAATGTTTCTAGGCATTGCTCTCTGTACATGATACTGTTGCTCAGAAGAACTATGATCCTGTCTTGCCCCCCATGCCTGATGATATTGATGAGGAAGAAGATTCAGTTAAAATAATCAGGCTGGTCAAAAACAGGGAACCATTGGTAAGCAATCCTGTCTTTTGTTTTGAGGTTTTGTGTTTGTGCACTGGGTGAGGAGTGTTCAGATAATAAACGGGAATAGGTGACATTAACTTGAAATGTGGACAGACAGACATTACGTGTGTTTGTTCGTAACATTCAATAATACACTTGTGAATTCCATTTGCAGTCTTTATTAGTAAAGCACATGAAATGAATAATAAGGGTTTGTTCATTCATGTTTGAGCATTGTATATGTGGGCCAGACTGCACATTTATATCACTAATGTATTCATCTTTTATCTTGAATTCAAATCATGAACTTGTTTTAAAATGAGAGAATGAATCCCCAAAGAAATCTTGACCTATGTTGTGAACTGTGCCTGTTACCATTCATGTAAAAAAATGTGACCTTCCAGTACACTGAAAAGAAAGCATAAAAACATATTTTAAAACACTTGAATTGAAATCTGGGCAAATTTAAGATGTCTGTTGTTGTACTTTGGATTATGAATACTAGAAAGTTAATATCTTCATGGGGATATCTGGAAAAATGAAAGGACTAAGCCTAGGTTGTGTTACAAGAATATTAAAATACTTCACTGATTTGGTTATTTTTATTTGCTGTAGAGTGGAAGTCATCTTGCATAAAATTTAACTATATTCTTTTTCTCCTGCAAACCAGTAAGAGCTTTGGTTTATATTATACTTTGTATTTGTTTTAACAGATAGCAATCCTGAAAAAATACCTGCAAAGTTACTTTGAGAAAGCTGTGATTTTGTACTTGAGATGACTGTGGGAGGGCGATTCCTCTGTTAGACATACAGGATTGTTTGTCCCACAGTCGATAACTTACTATCACTTTTATTCTTGATGTATTTCTGGCATCAGTAAACAAGAAATAAGTTTTGGTATTAGCTGACTGTAGGTGCCCATGGGCATAATTAAAAGTTTGACCATATGGAAAGTTTTTACTTTAACATATTAAACCTTTTTCTTTTCCTTTTTTTTTTTTTTTCTTTTTTTCCCCAAAAATATTTAAATCACAGCTTTAAGCTTTCTTCTTTTTCATCAAAGAAATTCTTTGAGGAAGAAAGCAAACTTGCTTTAAGATACTCGGAAAGAGTATTAATTCTGAAAGGTGTGAAAAAATTAGAACATGTAGCATGAAATGAGTTCTAACTGAGCAGCTTATTTTTAGTGTTAATGAAAAGACCCTTGATTTTTCTTGCATTTGTCAGGAAAATTTTCATAAAAATCTTAATTTACATAGTTTCATGTTTCAAACATTATTTGCTACTAAGATTTTTGTGAGTTAAATACTGTAAATTACAAAATGTATAAATAGCAACTTTGGAAACAAAACTGAGGGAAATCTTACATGAGATACATAAAGTTTTTCAGATTTTAAGCCCTTTTAAAGAGGCAGTTAGGGTTGCCTAAGCCAAAGATTATCCTTGGATTGTTCCTCAAATTCCACTTGTAGCCATTTACTCCAGTGGTATACTGAACACTTCCAGATACCAGGGTGTCTGTTGTGGTTTAATCCCTGCATCTCTGCCCCACACAGCTGATTGCTTACTCATTTTCCCCTGTGGGATGGGGGGGGGGGGGGGGGATCAGAAAGATGAAAGTGAGAACACTTGTGGGTTGAGATAAAGACAGTTTAATAGGTAAAACAAAAGCTGCATGTGCAAGCAAAGGAATCCATTCACCACTTCCCATGAGCAGGCCATTTCCAGGAAAGCAGGGCTCTATCATGCATAATGTTTACTGGGGAAGACAAGCGCCATCACTCCAAGCATCCCCCGCACTTCCTTCTTCCCTCAGCTTTGCATGCTGACCATGATAACATTATGGTATGGGATATTTCTTGGGTCAGTTGGGGTCATCTGTCCTGCTGTGTCCCTCACAGCCTCCTGTGCACCCCCAGCCACTTGCTGGTGCGAAGGCATTGACCCTATGTAACTGCTGCTCAGTAATAGCTAAATCATCCCTGTGTTATCAACATGGCATTCAGCACAAATCCAAAACATAGCCCTGTATCAGCCACCATGAAGAAAATTAACTCTGTCCCAGCCAAACCGAGCACCATCTCTTAGAAGGTACATCCACACTTAGCACAGCTCTTGTGCTAAGGAGGTAACAGAGAGGGTTTTATTTAGACCTTTCTTTTACTAGACAGGATGGCAGCCATGGAAAACAAAAAATGTGAGAGAACTCAGTTCTGTGGTTTAAAGACTGCTTAGTTTATTTACCAAGGCAAAACCAACCTTATAATGGAACCTGTAATAGACCTATTCTAGGAAGAGGCAAAGGGCGGGAGCTAATTGCAGCCTACAACTAATTGAGAGTGGGGAGCTCACAAGGATAGTAGAGTCAAACTCTTCTCAACAATGGAAGATGCCAAAACACAAGGCAGTGGCCACAAGTTGCAGCCCTGGGAAGTTTAGACTGGAAATTAACAGCAGTATTTCATTAGTGTGCAAGTGTCATCCTCCTCTTCCATAACCCACCCATAATCCATTTTAACATTATTAATGTTAACATCAAATATGAATTTCTTTGCTGCAGCTTTATAGTGACTTATTATGACACCATCACCACTGTACATAACAAATCTATTATTTTTTTTTTGACTTCCCTAGATTTTTTTTGTCCCTTAGGTAAGGGTGAGAATAAACATGGAAAGTAATCTAGGTAAGGTATTACCAAAATATGGCACGGCAGAATAAATAAAGACAGGTTTATACTACGTATATTAGATCTACTGCATTTATGCTTCCTCAAGTTAGTTTACTAAAGAAAATATATGCCATATGTTTACTAAACTATTTAAAATTTTGTATCTTTTTAGTGTCTTTTCCTTCGGAGCTCGTTCTAAACTCTTGGCTATTCTTAGTACAGATCAAAGAGTCTCTGCTTGTTTGGTTTATCTATTCACTGTTCTCCTGTCAAAAAATCTGACTTCCACCTGCATCATTATATCAGGATTCTTGCTGCTAAGCTTGAGATTGAGGCACCTTACAGTATTTCTACTGGGATAGAGATTGTTTGGATTCTTGACTTGAAGATACAGAGCTCTTAGAACTTTTCTTTCACCTCAAATAGATTATCATTCTCTATTTGTACACAAACAGTAGAGGTTGTTTTTCTGCAAAGTAGTAAGCTATTTGCATCAGTTGCATGCTCTGGGCTTTCTTGAATTGGGTATCTCTTTTGGATGACTTTCAACAATAGTCTCTGTGAAGCAAATGAGGCACTCTCTTAACTTCTTTGGAATATATCTAGTGACCATTTTTATATAAAACTACACCACATTTACTCTTGTACTTGTTCATGCTTTTCCGCAAGTTAAGCTTGAATTCCCAGCAGTAATCATCTGAAAAGAGAGGAAAACACATGGTTTGTGGGAGGGCCTTCTGTTTGCCAGTTTTCATCAGTTCAGAAGTCAGTGCTGAACTTTCATCCAGTTTTTTGGAAGAGGTGATTAAACGTTTTGCTAATCCTTTTACAGTTGTTTTCTTTGTTTGTTTTTGTTTTTCCTAAATGGTCTATTAGTAAATGCCGTTCTAGCAGTGTATTGCTCAAGCCAGGTGAAATTGTGTTAGGAAGTTTATCTGAATGAAGTAATTCAGAATATCTCTGAACCTTACATAAAGAGAAACATCTCTTTTCAGAGACTGTTCAAAATTCATCTGGCTGTAATTTGGCCTTTTATCAGATAGCTTGGAGGGTTTTTACTTTCGCTTACCTCTTCAGGGCTTTTTCAGCCCTGTCCGTGGGTAGGACTCCTGACATCCAAGATGTACAGCCACACTCCCAGGAGTTCAGTTCTTGGCCTCTCACTACTTCCAGCTCCCAGATGATATTCCAGGTTTGTTACAGCTGTCATGCAGTTATTCTGATTAGGATGCTTCTTCATGTTAAAATGGTTGCTTTTTCATCACATAGATTCATTCCACATAAATCTAGTGATTTGAAAACTCATCTCTATGCTGTGTCTATAGTCAACAGAAAAATAGGCAGATCTAGAGAATAAACCATGCTATCTGTTTAAGAAGCCTACCCTAATAGAAGGATTATTCATTCCCTGGAGTTGCCTAATTTACTTCTTTTTTTTTCATTAACTATAGGAGAAGCCTAGACACCTGGCTTGCGCTAGATACCTGATTTCCATAGCTGAACTTGGGAGAAATGAGTGATGGTGTTTTAAAAGCATCATCTGCATGGTTGGTTTGTGCAGATTCTACAGCTCTGCCTTGCCTCTCACTCTGAGTCCCCTTAGTTTGGTTCTTACCAGTGAATGAACCCAACTGTTTTATAGGAGGGATTAATTTGAGTGTAGGGGTAGCTTTAGTGCGTATAGTCTACATGTAAATGGCATCAACTTTTAAATTACTCTTCACTATAAGTGAAGTAAGTATAGTTACTTACCTTAAGTTTACTTTAAGATGGTAAATGTATTTGCATTTTCAATAGAGCATGAAATTAGGCTTATTGAAGTACTTATTTCCATTCAACATCTGCATGTGCTTTTATTTAACAGAAAGGTATGCAAAAACCTATTTGCAAAAAAACATGTTAACTGATGTTGTCAACCCTTTTTTTAGTAATTTATTTTACAGGACAGTCTTTCTTTAAATATAAAGGTTTATAGATTCTGGAACCAGCAGATAAATGGATGAAGTAATGAAGCTTATGTCTGTGAAACCCTGAGTGATGCTCACCAATCAGTATTACTACATGAAAAATGGAAAAAAACAAACACCACCTCTAACAAATAAACAAAGGGAAAAAAAAACAAACAAAAACCCCAACAACAAAAAATCCCCAAACCAACAACCCAAACCCCATTGCAAGAGCCTTGCTGAAGGAGCTTATATTATTTTTAGTGCTTTTGCATGGTATACCTTTAAACATATTCTTGGTCTGATCACCATATGGTTCCCAAACTCCTTATTTTTCCCTTTAAAATTATTTTAAACTGAGCTATGCTATTACATCTGTGTATGTCTCATTTAGGGTAACTTACATTTTGGCTCTCAACACTGAAAATATTTTCCAGCTCTCAAAGTCCAGTCTAACCTTCTTCCATTTTTAAAGCTCTAAATGAGGAGCTGCACTGCACATGTAACTGAAAGTACTGGAGCTGAACATCTCATAAGGAGAAATTCTTGCCAGATTATATATACCTCATAGTTTAAGCAGGGCTGGCAGCAGTACAAGAGAAGCTGCTTTTTCAGAAAATCAACTCTTCAGGTTTTCAAAAAAAAAACAACCCACTTGTGTTTGATGATTTCTTCTTGAGTGTTCTAAATTAGGAGGGAAGAGGAATTTAAGGAACCCTCTTTTTTTCATTGTGTCCTATAGGTGCAACAAAAATACACAAACACAAATATTGCTTTTCATGGGCCTGCGCATTTACGTGCAGTTTGCCATGGAAGAGTTACTGACAATGATCTAACTTGGGTTAAAGAATTTCCCTGTAAATTCAAACCTGATTTTGTGCCTTGCTTTTAAATTCCAATTGACCCATTGTCTTTACTGGGACATCCTTCAAATTGGCTAATCTGTGCTAGGAAAATTCATTTTGTGCCAGTTGTGATAGTCACAAAGAGCATGAGGTGGCTGTTCCACTTGGACAACAGCTGTATTGTTACTTCCATATGCTGCCTGTTTCAATTCTGTGATCTTGAATTGCACACAATGTTTTTTTTTGTCTAAAAGCAAGGTGTAGTGACATGAAGTACCCATTAACAGACATCGTCGCTGGGCTGAAGTTAGCTGGGTGGAAAGCTCGGTCATCGCTTGCTTTTTGCAGTTGGTGGCATTTAATAGCATTGACTTCCAGGTAGAAGGCATAAAGCCCTTCTGTTCAAGGCTATTTCCCCCTGATTAATTAGGAGAGCCTCTGTTCTATATGGACAATGTAGTGGAAATGTCCTGTATTTCTATTTAGCTCTAGCATCCTAATGCTGCTTTTTTAATTTTTGATGAATATATTCAGAAAAAAAGACACTTTGTACTTTCAACCAGATGTAATAAACTTCAAGTTAATAGCTGTTGCTGCAAGGTCAGAACTTAATACTGAGATATAGGCTAGAGGGGTTAATGCTTTGTTTAATATATTCCTAATGGTATGCAATTCTTTTTGCACAGAAGTCTAATCACGAGTTTTTAAAGTGAGATTAGCTGTAGCTAAATCTTTATCTTTTTGAAACTCTCAACTCATTTAAAACTGTAATACAAGCAAATGCTTACTGTTATAATTATGCTATAAATAATACATAAGAATAAGGCTAGCAAATTGCAGAATTACTTTGCTTATGGATAGAATTTCAAACTTAGAAATTTAAGATGTATAGTAAAATGCACAAACACCACATATCAATTTTGCTGGAGAGTGCTGGCTACTGTTAAAAGTTTCATCCAAAGAGAATATTGTGTGGTGACTTTTAAATTTTTGCATTTATTTGCAAGAAATGCAGCTTGCATATAATTCCCTTTTTTTGTCTTGTACTTTCTGTCTTAGAGGTAGAAGGAAAGGGGAAGAAGTTTATTTACAGTCAGTAAAATTGTTAACTAGTGAAGTGTCACTCCTGTTATTCGTTGATAGATACTTCAGCTTTTTATGTTCGTGAAACACTTAACAAATAAAGTTGTGATAACCACGATGCTAATGTTTAATCTAAACAAATACAAGAAGGTAGCTGTAAAAGCAGTTTAACTATACAAGGAACTTTGTAAAGTACTGATACACCTTACTTCAAGCACAACATTTCGCTAATGGAAGGAAATTCTAACCAGTGATGGCAGAGTGCACGTAGCGCTGTCCTGTACTCAGAGGTAAAGTACTACTGTTCATTCACTAATCACAAATACGGAAATGTTCAGAAAATTGACTTAGCTGCCAGAATCCTAAACATCTCTGTTGAATTGCAAAATTAGAGCTTTCACAGATAACCTAATGGCATTTACATGGCAAAGTAATCTTGTGCAGGTAAAAAGCACTTGGGCAGGGGATGCTATTTTTTATGTTGTTATTTAAAAGTACTGGATATAACCTTTTTTTAGGTGACTATACAGTAAGACTTATCAAGCTCAAGTCACCTTCATTAGTCTGTGGATTCTGTCTTCCAGAGCAGGGCCAGCATTTCCCCCCTCCCTGCTTCCTGGCTGCCTGAATAGGATTGGCATCACAGCATAGGCAGTGGATTTGTGACTCCACGTCCTTTTCCCATCTCACTTGTCACTGCTGCTGCCTGCGTCTTCCCCATCACTTTGTGCCTCTTTTCAGCGCATCCTCACTGTTCTAGTTACAAAGGCATTTTCCTCATCCAGACAGCTATTAGCTGGAAATTTAATGATATGATGTCATTTTACCTAAATGCTTTGCGCTGTGTTTGTGTAACATATGAAAACAAGTCATGACTAACTCAGGAAATGTTCCCCTCCTCTGCATGTCTGTCCTGTGGCTGTTCCAGGTGAGCCACAACATACAGGGACAATTCTCATGTTCATGTTTATTGGTAACACTGTAAAGCAAAATGATGATCAGTGGGTGCGTAAGCAGTTCTAAGCATAAAATGTAATAACTACAAACGTATAAACTTTTTTGTGCCCATAATATGTAACATGAACTTTTTTATCATAGGAACAGCAATTTATCAATTTTCAGCAGTAGTTTAGTACAGTTTTAGCATCATGTAAACTACACTGCAGTTAATGTTAAGTTGAAAAGTAAACTTTTTCTGTTCTTTTTCCTTTTTTAAAAAAGCTGTGTACATACAGAATGCAGGAGGCCAGGCTGGATGGGGCAACCTGGTCTACTGGAAGATGTCCCTGCCCATGGCAGGGGGCTGGAATTAGATGAGCTTTAAGGTCCCTTCCAGCCCAAACCATTTTGTGATTCTATAAGCCACTCCTGAATGGAAAAAAGGTCACATTATAAAAGGATGGTAATAGAGCAACGTATTTTATATATTCTTTTCATAGGCAAGTATAATTTCTGGCTTATTCACATATCAATGTAATGTCAACTTTTTGCAGTTTTACATATCAAATGTCTTTTAGTGTAGTGAATGAAAATTATAGTGAGATTAACCAAATAACTTTGTTGTTGTTTGTTTGTTTGTTTTTTACCCAAGGGAGCTACTATTAAAAGGGATGAACAGACTGGTGCAATTGTGGTGGCCAGGATAATGCGTGGGGGAGCTGCAGACAGAAGTGGTAAGGTGTTGCTGCTTGGCACTAGCTATTCATGTTCTAGAAACTGAACAAGATGAACTAAAATGGCATATGTTATAGAAATTAAATGCTATCACAAACGAAAATACCTGGGGTCTGGACAGTTTTCCAAAGTGATATTTGAATACTGGTGAAAGGATTCTAAATTTTTTTCCCCAATTCAGTTGCAACGAGTTATCTTTCAGTTAGCAGATACAGGGGTATTTTTAAGTATATCATGGTTTGTTTCCACATGAACACATCCACTTAGAAATTATGGTACATTCCAAGATTACTACTTGCTGGTGGATGAACTCAGGATGGTTGCATTACTTTCTATTTGGGCATCCCTTTAGAGTTTTAGCTGGTAATTCTCAAAATACCAGCACATCCTTGACTGCCATTGTTTAGTTTGGGATACTCAGAGTCTGCAAGAACTCAAGCAAGTAGTCCTGGATTATACTATAAAGTCGTCTTTTCACTGAAGAGACTCTAGGACAGCTGTGTTTCACATTTAGATGGGGTAATGGAGTAAGTCTAGATGTATATATTGCTAAATTAGCAAGCATTTGTGCCGCACATTAGCACTCACAGCCTCAGTGATCATTGTGGTACTTGCAGCTGTTTAGCAGTGAGAAAGTAGTATGAGTAGAAAAAGAATTGGCACAGACATTTTTCAAACATCTGCATAAAAGCTTGGAAAAGTCATAGAGAACTAATTTCAAGAGGAAGGAAGGGAGGTGAGTAAACCAACCATCTCAAACCTGTGAGGACAGTAGCTGTTGTTGTGCTCACCAGACATTCCTGTTTTTAAATCAGAGCTTAAAGCAGATGAACAAGGGAGAAAAAAGCTGGATGTTAATGGCATTTTTTGTGTAACACATGGCTACACTTTACCAGCTCCTCTTTGTCTTCTGTAGGTCTTATTCACGTTGGTGATGAATTGAGGGAAGTCAATGGGATTCCTGTGGATGATAAAAGACCTGAAGAAATAATACACATTTTGGTAAATACCAGAAGTTTTAAAATTAATATAGGGGAATGAAGAACAAGTAATTACACTTGTTATTTCTGGTGTATTTCTTAGAAAAAAGTATATTCTACAATAATGCCTTTCCTTTCAGTGCCATTGTTTACAAACCTCTATTTCCTTTCTCTTAAAGAATTGCTTTCTGCACATTACATATATATGCAATTACAGATTACTTGTAAAGAGTTAATGATGATAATATGGCTATAAATGTGTTGCAGAATGTTGCAGACCTCGGTGTATAATCTACAGTTTTTAAGGCTCACCATGATCTGTTGAATTAAAACTATTTTAAATTTATTCATTAATAAAGCGTTAACTCCATGTGAAAATTAATTCATAATACATATACTTAATAGACTGTATAACTGTTGTATTAAGATTATATTTTACATAGATTTGCAGTATGTAGCCATATATATGATTATGTTTGCACTCTTCTGAACTACGCAGTCTCTAAAGCCAACCTAATTACTCACGGAACACTATTGCAAATTAAGTAATTTAGACTTTTTCAGAAATACTTAAATATTTTACTAAGAAACCAATGAGGGTCATGACAGCTCCTTATATTCGTGGTGTAGGAATTTCTAGATACATAAATGCCTTGCTGTCCAGCTGAATTGAGTGGCTGTCTCACAGTTTTGGTTCATTAACCAAGCTGATTAATTTCAAGTTTTAGTCTGCTGATATTCATACTTGTTTTATGGTTTTGTATTCCCTATAGAAACATATTTCCCTGCAAAAATTAATATTTAAAAATCTCTAGAAACACAATAGCACTAGGAAAAGGTGTGAACAATTTCCCCATTTACCTCCTTGAGGTACAATATAAACATCAAACGCTAGTTTGAGCTTGTTTCAAAAGTAACAGAATTATTGATTCCAGTCCTACGGCTGGTGAAATAAGAACTTGGCTGCTGCTTGTCAAACAGTGAGCTCTTGGATCGCAGACATGCCGGCAGAAGTATGTCTCGCTTGGTAGTGGACGGGCCTGTTTCCATTTTGCTTAAATTGTTGGCTGTCTGTTGCACTCTGCTAGTTTTTATGAAACTTGTCGGCTGCATGCAATAGTAGCAGAGGCTCCAGCTGATTAGCGCTTCCTTCAATAGCAAAATGTCACTGAGGCAGTGGGAATATATTGTGGTTAATAAGTAAAATGCAGCCAGACACATTTTAAGTGGGATATAGGGAAAGATGAATGGATGAGGTGGTTGATGATGGCTAACTTGTTTTAAGATTTATAGCGGAGGGTTTTTTTTCCATTTAGTACACGTAATCTATTCAAATATGTTTTTCTTTTCTGTTTCTTAAAGTTGCCAAAAGAATAAATCCCCCCCAATAGCTCTGTATGATAAATATGTCACAAGCCTGTTTGATTGTTTTTTTTTTTTTCTTTTTTTTTAAAAATGAAATGTTAGTTGGATTTTTCCAGGGATGTCCAAACTGTGCCAGGATTCCAGCAGTTCCTTCTAATATGCATACATTTTAGCTGTACATTTGCTTCCGCTTTCAGTGCAGAAGTGGGACCTCTGAAACACGCAGGTTTTTACAGTCCATCTCTGCCCATCACTGAAGTAAATAAAATGGAGCATTTGAAGAAAATATTTTCATCTTTGCAATGCAAAATTTGGTATGGTGAAGCTGTCAGACTCCACAGATCTTGCTTGGGAGAGGATAGATTCATTGATTTGAGTATTTTTAAATTAATTTGCATTTATTTTCCTTTTAAGAGTTCTTTGAAATGTACAGCTTTATTCTCAGTGTATTTTCTTTTCAAACATTCACCAGGCTCAGTCTCAAGGAGCAATTACATTTAAAATCATACCTAGTGTGAAGGAAGAAGTGCCAGTGAAGGAAGGCAAGGTAGGCGAGACTATTTCCGAAACTATTGCAGTAACTGTTCTGCTGAGGATATATATTGTTTGCTTGGATACCAGAACCAAGAATGTGATTTATTCCTCCAGATTTAATTTTCCTAATGTGACAATGTATAGCACACTGTACACTTCAGTATTCATGTGCTGGATTTACAAGTGGGTGTAACATGGTTCTTAAGCCCTAACTCTACAGCTGTAAAGTCAACATAGATAATCTTCTGTCATCTTAGAGGACCATGCTTGCTTCCAAGTACTCCTTCCATCATAAACTTGGTAGAAGACACTTGATAACACCTTGGTTCAAAAGTATCTTCTCTTCTGTTCCCCATATGGGCACACAACTCACCCTTATGGATCCGTTTGCCTCAGATCATGGAGCCTTTACTACACTGGGGTTGTGGTTACAGAAGCAATGAATTTAAAATTCACATATGAACTTCTATGTTTGATGTCCATCAGGATGTTTCACAGCAGTTAATGTTTATTGCTTCAAATTATTTAATTCAGTGGTTTTGAACAGCATAAGTAAAGTTGGATTACATTTAATATTTTGATTCTAAAGATAAAACACTGTTTGTTTCAGATGTTTATTAGAGCTCTGTTTGACTATGATCCTAATGAGGATAAAGCAATTCCTTGTAAAGAAGCTGGACTTGCTTTCAGAAAAGGAGATATCCTTCAGATCATGAGCCAGGATGATGCAACCTGGTGGCAGGCCAAACACGAAGGCGATGCCAATCCCAGAGCAGGCTTGATCCCTTCAAAGCATTTCCAGGAGAGGTGAGCTACTGAGAAGCATAGTTTCATTATTTTTTTGTAGTAAGAGAAGACAATTCTTTGCCGAGTTGTTAAGTTAGCGTAGTTGTCATATGTAATACTCATAGATTACATGGTATGATCAACCTGCATTTGCAACAAGACAGCTGAACTTGGAAACCTGTTGCTGAAATACTTTGGATTTCCTTATTTGTCTGGCTAGAATTAATAATGACAAAACCTGATAGGATAATGCTGATCCAGATTGAAAGAAAAAACATATGGAAAATAGCACATCAGTATCTGTATTCACAGTGATGCACTGTGCAGGAATAGGAACTGAAGCAGGTTTTGGAAAGCTTACAAAAATTTGAGGCTGAGGATTAAGTTTTTTTTAGATTGTCAATAGATTGCATTGATTTAAGTTAATTTCTTATAAAATCTCCTGCATATTTTGCAATAGTCTCATGATGTTAAGTGTTTATTAATCCCAAACTTGCTGTGAAAACCGAGGAGTTTGTGTCTTTCCCTTACTACCTCCCATTTCATAGGAGATTTGCAGTAAGAAGACCAGAAGTGCAGATTCAGCCACTGAAAATTTCCAACAGAAAGTCATGTAAGTCTGCTAACCTGGAATAGAAATCATACTCTAGATCTCTAACCTTATAAAATAGCAGTTTGTTTCAGCCCTCTGACTACAGGATGCATTTCTCCTGGGCACAATAGTTTCTTGAATACATGTATCAGTAGGAAAGTAAATATAAGAGCTGAAATTAAAAGCAGCTAACAATTTATCCCAACCCTCCAACTTAGTTTTAGAACCACTGAGCTCAATTAGTGTTTTGATATATAATATTTCAAAGGTTGAAGAGTGTTCTTTCCCTGTTGAAATAGTATAGAATTGGCTCAACAGATTTTATAATTTGGACTGCATCAATACAGTGAAATTTATATTGAGAGTGAGATAAAAGTTTGGATACTCTCCCCTTCTCTCCCCTGTATAGTTGGTGATTTTTTGCATCCTATGAAGTAGCACAGATTTTTGAAAGTCAGGACATTCTGTTCTTTGACAGGCTTTCACAGAACCAGTTTTTATTGTTTTTTAAACAAATTCAGTCTTAACAGTCTCTGCTTTTAAATAATATAGTTGCACAATGGAAGAAAAGCTCTAAGAAAGCGCAATACATTGAAACAAATATTTTCTTTCCACTGGAATTTACATCAACATCTGTTTTAAGTATCATTGCATATTTTACTTGACCTGTTATTTCTTTCAGTTGTACAGACTCATAACAAAGTGAGTACAATGTAAGAAACTATCACGCTTCAGTATGTTCTAAACTTAAATACAAACATGTTTGTGAGTTCAACTAGAAATATTCAGAAAGTGATCTAAAATTTCCAGCCATTTTTCATTCCTTAACGTTAAAACAAGAAGTGTGGATACTATGGCGAACAGTGGATGCTGGCACACTAAGTGCAAAACTAAATGCTTTTAACTTTAGAACTTCTCACCAATGTTTCTATTGCAATTTTCCTAACTCCTTGCTATGGCTTTTGTGTTCTGAAGTTCTTCAGTTACTGTTAGTTTTCTAATAATTTGCATTTCACTATTTGATTGTGTGCCCTAATGCTATTGTTAACTCCAAAGCCCTCGATAAGCTTTATAATTACAGTAACGGGCTATGTGATTGCACTATAGCTTTTCTAATTTACATAGGTCTTAGAAACAAAGAGGAGCTTCTACAGCTTGTAGTAAATCTGTTGTTTTTCTAGGTTCTAGGTCAAGTTGCTCTGCCCCAGTTTTGGAAAAGTGTCTGATCCCAGGGTATAGCTATTTCTCTCTGTCCACTGTTCTTGAATCTGGATAATACCCTCAACAAGAGCCTTCAATTAAGGTGGCACTGATGCTTTTGAAGAGGTAAATCAGCTGCTGCAGCAACACTGCATGATTCCTTTTCTAATAGATTGCATCTTTTTAGTGACCTTCAGGTGAAAGGTTTTACAAGATGCATCTCACCCTTCCAAATAGACAGCCTGGACTTGATTGGGAATTGCCAAAATTGCAATCCAAAGAAGACCCACAGTATGTCTGCTATTGTTGTCTCTGCTGTTTCCACTAACTTTGCCTTAATTGGCTTAAACAAGGGGGAAGAGTTCCTCTCTTCCTCCACTTTCCTTTAGAACATGACAGGTCAGGCAGCAGGCCTGTTATCCTTCTTTCAGACTTCGCAAGGCCCAGCTAAATATCATCTGGAAGGCAGTGGTGCCTCTTGATGGAGGAGAGACTGCAGACTAATGGAGGCTTGTAATTTTTTCTCTTCAACATTTCTTAGGATAATCTGCTGCTATATTTGCCAGATTTCCATGGGAAGAGGGGAAGTGCTGTTCTGAGTAGAGGTCCATCCCATTTTTCAAAGACAAAATGTTTTTAGTGCTGGGAGGGAATTCAGATCCTTCATGGAGGAGGCATTTTAAGGACGGGAATTCAGATGTAGAAAAACTGCTGTGACTAGGATGGTGCTCGAGTTGCTCTCAGGAAAACCTTCCACTTGCTTGGCTTTTCCAGAAGATTCCATGTAAGCTGGGGAACTGCACACCCTTGTGATCTTTCTCAGGTTAGGCAGCTTTTTCATGTTACCAAGCATGTCAGGAAAGCTGTGGAATGGAAGGCCCTGTCTGTATTTGTTCACAGCAATCACCTTGCCAGAACTGGAGGATGCTGGAAAATCTCGTATTGCTCAGCTGAGCAAAAAACATACTGCCAGCATCGGAAACATGTAAGGAAGGTGACAGAGAACAGAAATTTGGGAAGAACTTCTAGGTCTGATTTTTTTTTTTTTTTTTTTTTTTTTTTTTGTGTAGCCCTTTTCTGTATTGTGGGGTATGGCCCACTGATTATTGTCCTCTAAAATTTTATTATTTAACAAGTGTCCATGTAAGGAGGTGGGAAATTGGTAATGTTTTATTTCATCTGATTCCTTTTTAATCCTGTATACTGGCCTTCAGCTTGATATAGGATTCTCCAATGTTTAGAAGGGTAATTGCAAGGGGAAACTGATGTTCTGCACATCTTCACGAACTACCTGTATATTGAGAGGTTGCTTGCTGTCACAGTTGATCCCATCCAATCTTATCACCTGAATTTCCTCAGCAGTTTGGAGGGAAAGGGCAATTTGCCAGATGATATTCTTATAGTTTCCCAAAGATGAAAACCTGTTGACTTCAGCAGAGCTGCTAATAAAAGTCCCTTTCCTGGGGGGACTCAGGACTAAGAGTTGCACTAGGAAGCTTTCTTGGTAAGTAGCTCTGGGTGTCAGCCTGCTCTGCTCAGTTGAGTCATTTCACATATCCCACGTTTTGTAGTGAGGAGGAAACCTGGGTACATGCCTTTGTTTTTAATAGGGAGAATCAAGGAGAAATAGTCTATTTTCTTAGATATCCAGAAAATCTGAGTCAGCTCTGGGTTCTTAAGTGGGCTTTCAGGGTGGTAGTGTCATTCTACTTGAAAGTTAATCTAAAAATCAGTTAAAATCATATAACATATGAAAAGTATTCTGCAACTTCTTTTTCCTCTCTTCTCAAGCCAGTTCTGGAACTGTGAAGGACTGGTGTAGTCATCTAGAGAAGAGCTCTCTGAAATATAGTCAGTAACTGTATTATAGAAATATTATCATCCATCTGTGATTTGCTTTGATAATTAAGTATGTTTCAAAACCTACATAGAGCTAGATTGGATTACTTTGGGGAAGCTATTTCCTATTTTGAATTTTTTAGTCTTTTCAGCAGAGCAATGCATGTTATTTAATGTTGTTAATCTGTACATATACCTCTGTATCATAAATTTGGAAGTAAAGTGGGATTTTTTGGTGGCGCTTGTATGCGCATCCATATCAAGGAAAGAGAGTGGAGGTTACTTTCCACAGAACTTTTTTAGCAAGAATTATTTGCATTGAAAAAAAAAAAAACCAAAACAGCCAGAAACCTAAACCAATCAGTTTATAATAGAAATGTCAATTTCTTAGTTTCAGTTTAATAGCCAAGTCAACTGTTTCATTACGTCTCTGTGTGAAGTTCAAGTAAATAGCTTAGCTTTGTGGAAGATACACGTGCACTGCTCTCCCTGCAGTTAGCCATTTTCTTGAAAGGCAAAATAGAATCATTCTCACATTGCACCAGTCAAAGTGAAAAACCTTTAGTATGTCATGTGTATACTGGAGGAGGAGGCAAACCAGTGTACACTCCTTCCTGAAAGGTAAGTGAAAACACATTTTCATTTGCAAACGGAGGAGGCACGTAGTTGGTTTCTGGGAGTAAGGTTAAAGGAAATTGGTAGTATAGGTGTAGCCTATGGTGACAAGAGATGGTTTTACATTGAGAGGAAGACACAGAGAAAGTAGGAATAAAAAAAAGGGAAAAACAGGGAAGTGAAATTTTGTATTGAGGGTGAAGAAAAGAAGAAAGTATTGCAACCAGGGCAATGGAAGAGTAGACAGACAAAAGCTGTCCATCAGCCCCATTAGGCAAAATCCCACAAAGAAATTACTAGATTAATGCAATTAACAGTAATAAACAGGAGCATTACTATAGTTTAGTTGTTTCTTGATTCATTTTAAATCAAACACTAATGTATTTGCGTTCACATTCACCATTTAAAAAATTTAACGACTACTAATAGGAACTCTTGACTTCTTTTTGTTTGCTCTTATTGGCAGAAAACCTCGATAAATTCAACATTAATATATGATAAGTTTTAAAAGCATGAGATAAGTGGTAGTTAGATGTTCTGACCCGCTGGTAAGATTGATAGTGTTACTTCCCAGGCTCTGGATTAGTGTAGAACTGATAGAGGGATAACAATCCTCTCAAACATTTTCAACATTTTTCTCAGTAAGTAATAGGGCTTTTTGGCAAATAGCAGCATTCTGGATTAATACTATGGGAAATTATAATGGGGGAAAAATGCTAAGAAAAAGCAGTATAGAAAAGAAAATAGGAAAATGGAATAAAAGTTAAGGAACAGAGATGCACCCTCTGTGTGCTGGGATGGTGAATGTGCAGTATACCTGCACCTGGGGTGAGAGGGAGCTCTTTGGAATGCAGAGGGAGGTACAGTACAGGTGTTTCTGGCTGCATGCAATAGGCTTTGGTATGTCTGAGCATGTGAGCCACTGCTGAATGCCAGCTCTGCAGAAACTTGCTCACCTGGTATTCCTTAATAATACTTAACAGCATTCCTGGCTGTAGGTCACTTTAGCTTGGGCACAACTTTGTAGCCATAGTTGGCTCTGTGAGTTCTCCTGTCACTGCATCCTGGCTAACTACAAGAGACATGACACTCAGTACAGGGAAGAATTTATTTGTTCAATAGCTTCCAGTCTGTTAACTTGAATACAGAGACTGCTCATGTTCTGACTGTAGGAGTCATTGCCAACAAACATGATCATTCTTGCATTTGTAGCTTACTTTAATTTGTAAATAAAACAGCGATCACCTGTTTTTTTTGAGGGGAAAAAAAATATTTCTTTGAATAACAATCAAATGACTTACTGCTCTGTGGATGTTATAAACTACAATAATCAGCCAAGACATTATATTCCTTCAGCATAATTTTGCTTTCACAGTGATTACTGTGTTTATTCTTATGTTATATATGTGTTGCCTCTGGTATGAAAATTACTGGTAACTTTATATTTTATACTAGCGTAGTCTGTAACTTCTGCTAACTTGTGCCGTGCATGCATATGTGTATGTGTATATCCATACCCAGTGTGTATAGTTATTTATAAATATGTATATGTATGGAGCATATATGACAGAGCTGTTAGGAAATGTCTTTTCCATGAAAATACATTTGTTCTGTATATTTAATGCTAAATGTAAATACTTACTGTGGCAAAGCTATCATCATATAGTTTTTCTAGGGCTTAAAAGCCATTTTACTTTCAATTTTGATTTACCATATGTGATTGGCATTGCATGAGCAAGTGGAAATATTTAACTGTAGCCAAATGGTGTTCATTCAAACAAGATGTAACCCAGTCTATCCATAGACGAGTGTCTTGTGAATTGAAGATTGTGTTCTGCCAACAAAAGAATTTAAACAGGTTAAAAGAATGAATGCTTTGACCAAACATTTAGGGTAAATGTATAGGACATTTTTTACTTGTTAGAATTACTGCACAATCATAACTTTGCCTTTCTTCTCAGTATTTTTCTGTGTTCATATTTGAAAGTTGATTGCCCACCTGTAGGTAGTTATGAGTAAAACCAAAAAGTAAACCAGACCTGTAGAGTAAAATTAGTACATTAGCATCTTTGTTCAGAAGTCTTCTCTCCTTACAAATATTAACTTCCTGCTACCACAGAGAAATTAAGGAAACCTGAAGTTGGATGACATGTGAGTCAAGGTCATGAGACAGAAGTGGAAGCGGATCTCATAAACTCTTGCTCTTTCCTTCACCGCAAGACTATCTTCATCTTCCAAGTTATCTTGGTAGCGATGCTGTTATCTGATGATAAGAGGATTAAATTAGATCACCTTAAATTTCCTATAGCATGAACATGTGTCGTTCAATCTACAAAAATCTATAGGATAAAAACCTGCAAAACAGTATAAACGTCGATTCCAATGTGGGGCTGTTCACCACTAAAGTATCAGGAGTGTTGAATATATCCACTGTAATGCAGGTCATTGTATGTCACGATTTCTTGCTTACTAGAGCAAAATAGAATTTAAGGGATAATGTAACATGCTTGTGATAAGAAGCTAGAACAGAGCTGCTGGATCTGATTTTAGACTGAGAAACATTTAAGTATGATTCCTTGATGGAAATTTTGTTGAAAAAAGCCAGCAAAAGCTTAACATTTTAATCTGGTGCTGGACTGTTCCAAAGAGTTGAGGAAGTTCCTGGAGTGGCACTAGTTTTGAGCTTCTTAACTAATATAATTTAGGTGGGGCCCCCAAAACTATATCTTAATATATTTCAGTTAAAATGCATACAGAAATACAGTGTATGTGATACTGTTTTGTTGTTGTCGTTTAGCATATTTGCTACACTGAAATCTTTCTAAAATGAATAAAAACACCTTCCTAACCTTCCTTTATGCTTGTGTTTCCTGTTTCTTTTTTTCCCACTTATGTCTTGGTTGTGCTTTTTCTTTCATAAACCTGTACCATGGCTATTTTCTTTGTAACTTTCTCTCCCTTTTTGCAACACTCCATTTAATTGATGGTATTTCTTCTTTTCTCAGTGTTTTATTTGCTCCTTGTTGCCTTATGTTGGTTTGGGGTATTTTTGTTTTCCCATCAAATTTCCTTTTCTTTAGTCTCTGTCCTCTTCTAGTCTCTTATTTGTTCCTTCCAGATAAACAGCTCTATTTCCTTTCTCACCCCAATTTAGTGAAACTGTGTTGGCTTGAGATCTATCCCAATTTTCTGTGTCTCTAAATTTTGGAATTCAAGCATGTATCTAGGTGCATCTGCTGCATATATACAACTACTTCAGACACATAGACCTGTATTAGTGGTGAACCACAGTACAAAGTTTCCTGGCAAATAACCTGTGGCTTTACCAGTGACAGGCCTGGTATAATTCCTGGTAGAATTCAGATTGGGAGCTACATGTTGATGACTTTCATAGCTGCATTAAGTTATGAAGACCCACTAATTTCTTAATTCTTTTCATTATAGACTGCTACCTTCATCCTTAGGAGTAGCCTGACGGAAGATTTTTAACAAAATACAAAAAGTTCAGAACTCCTTCACTTTATCTGTGTTAAACCTCAGCTTTTAGAAATTTTGGCTTGTGCTCTCTGAGATCAGCTTACTCACTTGGAATCCTGACGCCTTTGATTTGTGGAAGACCATTCCTTTTCCTAGCACGGGTAGCCCAGGAGCCTGCGTTCCCCTCAGATGTTCTCAGTCCTCCTACTGTAGCTTCACCGTCTCCCATGCTTGTGGGTCTTCTCTGAAGTCTGCAGTGATCAGGGCAGAGTTAGTCTATAGCTGTGTGTACACACAGACCTCTTTTTCCCCTGGTCCATTTTGTCCTGTCTGGTTTGTTTGTACACACAGACCTCTTTTTCTCCTGGTCCTTTCATGTTTATAAAGGAGGACTTGTCTTGTTTCCAGTGATAAAATACAAACAGAATACTTTAAAATGCATAGTCACTAGCTAAGTCAAAGAACTTTGTTGAATTTGAGATATTTTGATGTGAATTGAGCATTAGTGACTTCTTTTCGGGAGGCACATTGCAGCTTCTTGATAGTGATAGAAATGAAAATACAGAATAACTTGTCATACATATCAGGAAATGTAAGAGGTCTCTCAGCACAGAGAAGGAGAAAGAAATAGTACCTGGAAGCCAGCCTGCCATCCGAGGTCCAGCCTGAGGGCATCTATCATTTCAAGAACTGGAAGCTTTTAAGATCGGGAGAAGAAAAGGGATCCAACACTTTCAGTCTCAACTCACAAAACTGTTGGCACTTTTAAGGCACCAGATGCGTTCAACCAAGCAGGGCTCACCTTAAAGGACTTTCCAGCTTACTAAAACCATGTGGTCACGTTGAGTGTAGACATAAACTTTAAATAAGATTCAGAGATGTCTTCCAAATTAATATTTTAAAACGTAAGTCCTCAAGAAAAAGATACCAAGAAATGATTCTGTATTTCTGACTCTGGCAGAAAAGACTCTTGTATCTGCTACGTGCCATGAACTGGGAAAAGCTCTTCCATGTAGTGAGATAGGCAAGAGACTTTTGACCTAGCCTTTGTTTGATACATCAATTAAAGATTGTAAAATATCTCTTGAATTATTTCTTTGCATTCCAAGGAAAGATATGCATCATGAAAGCCCCTTGAAATATTTATGTTTCAGGCATATTTATTCAGATTCCAAAGGAAATTTGAATGAGATATAGATTGTAAAAATCCCTGTATAAATCTAGACGTTAGTATGTATCTTTCTGATCAAAAATTCATTACATGTATCGTGCTTTTCTTTAAAAGCCCAAAGATGATTGTAAAAATATATGTTTTCCAGTATCAAGGAGGCAGACATTTCTTGACTTACTATAGGTAAACAGAAAATTTGGAGTAGGTCTATTAGATCAGGAAAGTGCGAGAGAAAAAAATGCCAAGAACTAGAGAGGTTCAAAAAAATACAAAAAACCCTCTCCAAAACCCAGCTTCAAGGGCAGTAGCAGCTGTTACTTTAAGTGCAGAAAAATACTGAGATTGTGTTCACAGTAGAAATTCTAGGTTAAGACTGATTAAATGGAATTGACAAACTTTGCATTAATTCCAGAGAGTTCTTCCATGAAGACTGAGTAAGATCAATGCTATTAAATAAATAGAGGGAGAATCTCATATAGGAAATTAAAAATGCACATAACATTTCAATGTCTTTTTAGGTCTTTTCTAACTCAGTGTAGTTTTAAGCATGTAAGTTAAACTCAGTGCTGGTATGTTGGTGTATGCCTCAATGTAATAGGTGCTATCAAGAGGATTTTAGAGTAGCATACATAGCTACATTTTTTCCTATTTATGGAGCATTAAACAATATTACTTTGTTTTTTTGGCTGTTCTAAGATGAGGAAGCGGTTGAGTGTGGTAGGTGCATTTTTCTTTTTCAATTTAACTTTTCTTTCTTAAGTTATGTTTTCACTCCATTTAATGATTTCCTTTCCTATTTTTCCTTTGTGCTTCTCAGAGGAAATTGAAGGTACATGTACAAAAGTTTCCCTGCATAGCCCAATAATTTTATTTAGAGAACATGTGTTTAGAATTAAATTGCATATAGCCCAACGTTTCTAAGAGATGTTATACTTACAATGCTTTTATATTGCCACCAAATACATTGAATCATCTTTTGAAGCAGATAAAAACACCAGAATATTCCTAGTTGCTTCATGTAAAAATCAGTAATTTGAACTATTGTTTTAAACTGCTTTCTCTCTTTTGAACTTCTGGAAGATATGTATAGGAAAGTAGTATCATAAAATAATATTAGCAAGACTTGGGTGGGCTGGGATGGAAAGAGATGGTTTCAACTTAATTACACAGCCACGAGAGGTCTTGCATTTCTAATTACTACTGAAGAATATACTTCTCTGAGATGGTAGAAAGTTCATCTGTGTAGTATCATCTTTACTGTTTTTCCCTCTGCGTGTAGCCGGGTACTGTTATGCTTGCAGCATATGTTAAAGTAATAGCAGCTGATCTCTTGTATTTTTTTATTTTTTTTTAAGAACGTTAAGAGGCCTTTGTTTATAAAGGCATTAGAAATTGTAGCTCATATTTTTGATCAAAGGGCCTCTGGCATGTAAAAATATACACTATAGTTATTTTATATCAAATGAGAGGATGTGTTTTTGATCAAAACCCTTTCTGTCTAATCCAGTGAGCCAAAACCTAAAGCTAAAGTCTGATAATGTATAATTTACAAAAAAGCTTGATTTACATCAAATATGTTTTGCTTTCTTTTAAGTGGCATCATACCTTGTATTAACTGATAAAGTGTGAATAATACAGTGCTAGAATTCTTTTTAGAATGTTTGCTGTCATCACAGTCTTTGCTTGAAAAGGTAAAAAGATCAGTGTGCATGCTGCAAAATTCCAGAATATCTCCAGCTAAAATATAAAACAATAAACATTGTTTTATGTTTCTAAGAAAATGGCTTATTGAAGGCTTTTAATGCTATGCTTTGTACAGTTGTCATTTTGTAAGCAATTTCTTCTGTATTTTTTGCTGGGCTTCTAACTATTCTGCTTTATTTCTTGGCTCTTATTCTGTATGCTTTTACCCTTCGTCCAGAAGATGCTGAATATGCGGGTCACAACAGTGGATCCTATCTAGGTGAGCAATTGGTTACCAAAGACAATTTCTTCCTTTCTTTCAGCTTCTTTTCCCTGGAACTGCTACTTTGCTTTTGGGGGTAATCTGCATACAAATGTCCTTACTCTGCATGAGAAAAGCATGAATATTAAGTTTTCAAAAATGGCTCATTGGATTTGACATAAAGGATTTATGTATTGTATGCCTTTATCTGGTTATACATAAGCTGCTGAAATACTGGTTTGATTTTTAAATCAAAATTTAAAAAAAATATAAATTTGGGAAAAATACTTTTCGAGTACATTAAGTTAGTAGTGTCCTTAATGAAACAAAAAGGTTATTGTATCGTGAAACATTTGACTAAGTCTTTAACAGACATGCTTTCCAGGTTTTATCCAAGTTTTGCCTACACTTTCTTTCTTTGTACGTATCTAACAATATTGGGAGAATTCAGTGAGAGTACAGAGCAGATTTACAGGCACCAGTTCTTTTTCCACATTAGAAAATAAAGCAGGTTGTAACAACTGAATAGCTTAAATTTAGCTTTAAAGCTAGTCCGAGTTCAATGTATCATTGCGCGGAACGGGGAAGAGGAGGGGAAGGAGTCCTTTGGCTTCAGCCTTAAGATTCCAAATTTCAAACAAAAGCCACATTTTAAAAAGGTGAATGTTCCATGATATGTTTCAGCTTTTTAATTTGTGCCATTTTAAAAGCTATGTAAAATTATTTTAGTTGAAACTGTCCAGAATTCCTGCCAGCTGAAGGCTGGCTGGAGCGAATTTTGTGGCAACCAGCCCTTTTCCCAAGGCTTTCATCCTCCTACTACAAGAGGAATGGGAAGAAACTTGTCAAAGTGCTTTAGTACATCCAAGCCAGTGTGCTCACTGAAACAGTCGAGACCAGTATGGTAAATGAGAGATGGTTTTCATATTGCAGTATACTGTTTTTAAACGCAGTATAGCAGCTACATCAGGAACACAAACTGTATACTGAAAGAACTTCGACCTCTTTCGAAAACCTTATTGTGGAATAATTTCACCACATGTTTGTGGAACTAGTGGCCATCTGATCATGCTGAAAATAAACTTCTTACCTTTGTTAGTTAACCAACTAAATTAATGTTCAGTTGTGAGTGTGCTGAGAAACTGGATTATGCTTGGAAAATGATGCTTTGGATGTGATTCCTTATCAAATCATCTCCTTGAAACAGAAGAGACACTCCCCCCCCTTCTTTTCTTGCTGTCTGTAAATACAGAGTGCATGAATTTTTAAGGTGAGACTATCATGGTTTTGCCATAAAAGTGGCAAAACAGAATCAGAGAATTACAGAATGGTTTGGGTTGGAAGGGACTTTAAAAGATCACCTAGCTCCAACCCCCTGCCATGGAGAGGGATACCTTCCACTAGACCAGGTTGCTCAAAGCCCCATCCAACCTGGCCTTGAACACTTCATTTGAACCCACCTTTTCTTGGTGTTGTAGCCCTTTCAGTGAAACATTTATAAATATATAAAGGGGGAGTGTCACGAGGATGGAGCCAGGCTCTACTCAGTGGCAAACAATGATAGGACAAAGGGTAATGGGTGCAAACTGGAACACAAGAGGTTCCATTTAAACTTGAGAAGAAACTTCTTCTCAGTGAGGGTGACGGAACACTGGAACAGGCTGCCCAGGGAGGTTGTGAAGTCTCCTTCCCTGGAGACATTCAAAACCCGCCTGGACACATTCCTGTGTAACCTTATCTAGGTGTTCCTGCTCCGGCAGGGGGATTGGACTAGATGATCTTTTGAGGTCCCTTCCAATCTCTAGCATACTGTGTGTATTTTGTTGTGCAGTTACCAAAAAGGCTCAGTTGTCCTGGAAGGATATGTCTTGAGGAAGAAGCAACTGTTGTCCCATATTCAACCCTCCTGACCCCCCAAAAAATCAGAATGGGGTGTAGTTTACTTAGGCGACTTTCCAAAATTTGTTGGAGAACTGATGTACAGTTCAGGCCATGGTTTATGTCCTGAGAGGTTCCAGTTGGGTGCTGCCATCAGTCCAGAGATGGTACCTTCAGCCTTCTCATGCAGGGTCTGTGCTGTTGGAAGCAAGGTGTTGGAGAGGAGAGACAGCAGACAGAACAACAGGAAGAAAAAGACTTGTCTAAGGTTAGGACCAGTTTTGGGGTAAGGACACAAGTATATCGTATATTCACCTTCTTTTGCAATATGGTAACAGGACACAGTGATTTGTAATTCAGACTCTCATTCACTACTTGTTTCACAAACCATGAGGAGCCCAATCCTATTAGACACATTGTTTTTCTCCTAAATTATTTTGCAGTTGTATTTTCCAAAGGAGCAAACTGCTATGGAATAACTTCCTGTGCTAGACAAATGCCACTGCCTAAAGTGTACTAATTTGAACAAAACTTGTTGACCAGCTGTGGGGAGGACACAAAGCTCTTACCTATGTGCTATGCAAGGTATAAAACCTGGATAGTCTGTAAGGTAAAGGAGTCCTGGGGAAAGACACTTAATAAATCCTCTGTTAGGTACATGGGAGCCAGTACCACTGGTACAAGTATGTATTCCTTCAGTCTCAAAGATACACCTCTTCCCTGCTTGTTGCTTTTTGGGAGAGTGGTAAAATAAATATGTCTGATTTTTGAAAACAGCTTGTTCTGAATGTCCACCTACGTTTTACAGTAGAGTTTTTTGAAGTAAATTCTGAACATCTCAATTCTTCTGAATATGCCTGTTCTTGAAAGATAGTAGACATTTATGGTACCCCTTGATTACTAAGTAACTAAGAATTTCTAGGCAAGTCTCTTCATTATTATAAATTCTTGATCAAACATACTACACTGAAAACAAAACCTAAAACATTGTCACTGCAGGGCTTACATCACATCAACAAGTTCAGAGTGTTTTAATGACGCCTGAATAACTATATGTTGTAACCTGTTGCAAGAGCAAGGTGGCCTGAATTAGCTTAGCTGCTGTTGAAAGAGTTAACATATGGACAGTTAGAATGAGGTAAGTTGAAGTATGTTAAATTATTTGTATGCTTAAATTCTAGAAACAGTTTCCAAAGTATACACCGATCATTTCGTAAAACAAAAAGGAACTACTTGCTGATTTTGATAGTATGTAATCAAGTCAAATGAACTACAACAATTCTAATATCAATTAATGAATTTTCAGTTCATTTTATTGCTTGGTATCGGTTGTATACTTGTTGGTATTTCAGTCCAGTGACTCAGGATATTCTGTGAACATCTGACCCTTTCTGAAAGGATATGTACTTTGGGCACACATGAAGTGGTCATGAAGAGCAACAGAAGAGGCAGCTTTCAGAAAGCAGAATGTCCATACCATTTGGAGTCAGATCTTTTATGTCCAAGGTTATGCTGCTGTTAATTTGAACGCCGCCTTCTAAAGTGACTCAGACAAATTTAATGGTTTTTCAACAAATTCTAATATTTAAGTCACAGTATAGTGTTGTATGCTTCTGCAGTAATTTCCTGAGGAGTTGCTGGGGAGAACATTGAGGTTTGTCTTTGCCAAGCTTAAATTCTAGTTACATTACTTGAACCTTTATGAACATACAGTAAATACAGATGAATATAATCTGTTTACTATTCTCAATTTTGTCTTAAAAATCCAGACATAATCTATATTTTTATTAACCCTGTCTAAATGTGCAAGCTGGGAATCAGTCCAGAAGCAGGCAGAGCTCTGCTCTGTGTTTGTGCAGTTCCTGTGTAACAATAAAAATACTTAGTATACAAGCCAGTATAAAAAAATCCCAATATTTGGGGGAAGAAAAAAAAAAATCCAGAAATATCTAGTAAAAATACTGTGTTCATACAAACCTAGATAATGACCATGGTACCAAACTTACTTTTGCCAGTAATACGAATACAAAAATTATTTGTAAATGCAGTTACAATTAGCCGGCATTTGTTCATTCTAAATTATGTAAGATTAGACTGCAGTGAAGAATATCCATAATTTAAACACATACTTAAGCACTTGTTTTAATGAATGGAAATGAACAAAAGCATGTGTTAAGTACTTTATAGCATTCTGAAGCCTTAGTGGTGAATTTATGAAGCATAGGTGAATTTAAATTATGTTTCCTGTTAGTATAATTTCTCTCATTTTGCGAAATTAACTTTATACTTTCATGAATGTATTTGGATTTGAATTCACACAACGTAGTTGCAATCTTTTGTTCACTTCTCCTTTAGAATGATATGATTAAATTAGCAGAGCTAATGTAAGTTATATCAGCATCCTTTTTTAAAGTATTTTAAGGAAGTCAGTTCATGCACTGCCTGTTCCCAGTCTGGACATCTTTTGTGAGGTCCAACTGGATTTCTCTATGTAAATATAAGGGTAGTGTTCTGAAATCATGAAATACATATTGCTAGTGGTTAAAAAGAATAATCACACTTTCCTGCTAGTTTTGGGTTTGGTTTGGGGGTTGGGTTTGTTTTTTTTTTAATTATTTTTCTCAGAGATGTAAGTAGTTTTTCTTGGGTTGTTGTTGGACCTTAATCAAGTTTATTAGTAGTGGCTTTTGATTTTTCATTTCATGTTGAGGTTTGGAGACATCAGTAGTTTGAGAACATTTGTTCTTCATATTTTATTCCCAGAGGCTGTTCTTATTTCACCAAATCTGTTACATTCCACCGTTAGTTTATGGGTTTGCATGTTCACTGAGCTTCTAGTCATGTTGCTGAAAACAGTGAGCTGGTGCAAGCTTCTCAATGTTCAAAATTTTATGTTGCTTTAGTGACAGAATTTTCCCCTTTTATTTTATAGTCTGCATACTTGGCAACTAAGGTTAATCTCTGCTGATATCTATATTCCACATACAGTGTAGCCTGCAGCTCCTTTCATATTCATCAAGGTTTATATTATAAAATGTTCTGGGCAAGCAATGCTTTTTTTCCCTTTGTTCTTTATAGGAATTTACTTTTAAGCTTAATCATGTTATATGACTTTATTTTCCTATTGCATATCAGTATTGGTTTTGGTTTTCCTTAGTGACTTTCACTATATTTTTAATAATAGAATCATAGAATAGTTAGGGTTGGAAAGGACCTTAAGATCATCTAGTTCCAACCCCCTGCCGTGGGCAGGGACACCTTACGCTAAATCATATCACCCAAGGCCTCGTCCAGCCTGGTCTTGAACACTGCCAGGGATGGAGCATTCACAGCCTCCCTGGGCAACCCATTCCAGTGCCTCACCACCCTTACAGTAAAGAACGTCCTCCTTACATCCAATCTAAACTTCCCCTGTGTAAGTTTTAACCCGTTACCCCTTGTCCTATCACTACAGTCTCTAATGAAGTGTCCCTCCCCAGCATCCCTATAGGCCCCTTTCAAATACTGGAAGGCTGCTATGAGGTCTCCACGCAGCCTTCTCCAGGCTGAACAGCCCCAGCTTTCTCAGCCTGTCTTCATATGGGAGGTGCTCCAGTCCCCTGATCATCCTCGTGGCCCTTCTCTGGACTTGTTCCAACAGTTCCATGTCCTTTTTATGTTGAGGACACCAGAACTGCACACAACACTCCAGGTGAGGTCTCGCAAGAGCAGAGTAGAGGGGCAGGATCACCTCCTTTGACCTGCTGGTCACGCTCCTTTTGATGCAGCCCAGGATACGGTTGCCTTTCTGGGCTGCAAGCGCACCCTGCCGGCCCATTTTCATTTTCTCATCAACCAACACCTCCAAGTCCTTCTCCACAGGGCTGCTCTGAATCTCTTCTCTGCCCAACCTGTAGCTGTGCTGGGGATTGCTCTGACCCAGGTGTAGGACCTTGCACTTGTCATGGTTAAACTTCATGAGGTTGGCATCAGCCCACCTCACAAGCGTGTCAAGGTCCCTCTGGATGCCATTCCTTCTCTCCAGCGTATCAACCGAACCACTCAGCTTGGTGTCATCGGCAAACTTGCTGAGGGTGCCCTCAATCCCACTGTCCATGGCACCGACAAAGATGTTGAACCAGACCGGTCCCAACACTGATCCCTGAGGGACACCACTCGTTACTGGTCTCCAGCCGGACATTGAGCCATTGACCACAACTCTTTGCGTGCGGCCATCCAGCCAGTTCTTCATCCACTGAGTGGTCCATCCATCAAACTGATGTCTCTCCAATTTAGAGACAAGGTTGTCGAATGCTTTACACAAGTCTAGGTAGATGACATCAACTGCTCTACCCCTGTCCATCAGTTCCGTAGCCCCATCATAGAAGGCCACCAAATTGGTCAGGCAGGATTTCCCCTTAGTGAAGCCATGCTGGCTGTCACCAAGCACCTTCTTGTTTTTTTATGTGCCTTAGCATGCCTTCCAGGAGAACCTGCTCCAAGATTTTGCCAGGCACAGAGGTGAGACTGACTGCTCTGTAGTTCCCTGGGTCATCCATTTTCTCCTTCTTGAAAATGGGGGTTATATTTTCCCTTTTTCTAGTCATCGGGAACTTCACCTGACTGCCATGATTTCTCAAATATGATGGACAGTGACTTAGCAACTTCATTTGCCAGCTCCTTCAGGACCCATGGATGGATTTCATCAGGTCCCATGGACTTGTGCACGTTCAGATTTTTAAGATGGTCTCGAACCAGTTCCTCTCCTGCAGTGGGCCCAAGGTCTTCATTCTCACAGTCCCTGCATCTGCCTTCCAAGACTTGGGTGGTTTGGTCAGAGCCTTTGCCAGTGAAGACCGAGGCAAAGAAGTCATTCAGAACCTCAGCCTTCTCCAAATCCTGTGTAGCCAGTTTGGAGAAGGCTGAGGTTCTGAATAACTTCTTCGCTCAATAGTTAATTTACGTATATGAAGTTTGGTTTTCATCTTTCCTGAACTTTAAAATGCCAGCATTAGCAGAATACTTTTTGCTTGTACATGAATGTTTTTATTGCTTGCAAGCACAATGTTGTTTCAGTTCAGTTTAATCCTTTTGTAGTTATGGATGCCCAACATACAGTGCAGTAGTAAATGCAGAGTTCATTAGTAAATATTTATTAATGGTTCTTGATAGCTTGTGAAGATCACAATAAAACTAAGCCACATATATGAGGATATAGAATGGCAGATGTGAGAAAGAATTATGTTTCCACGAGCATGGTAACAATATCATAAAAATGTTGGTCTCATCATTCCTCTCTGAACTGTGTATTTTCCTTGGTTTGAAAGCTGCATAAAGCAAGTTTTCTTGGGTTTCTGTGTAGGGGCTTTGAGGAACAGTTAAAACAACTTTCAAATTGACAATAGTCTTAATGTGGCAAAGCAACCAGCATATCACTTTTTTAATATTCAGTAATTTTACAGAGCACCTTCACCAGCACACTGCAGAGAAATAGCTACAGTGGAAATCATCTTTGTTATCTCTGCCTCCCATGTTTGTTCTTTTTAATTAATATAATAGCTATTCCATAACATCTAAGTCTTAGTTGAACTTGTTGTTGAACCTTCTTAATATACAGGACATTGTTGCTATTTTCATTTACTAGTGAGTTTCAGTCACAGAAATATCAAGTGTTTTAATCAAGGAAACCTAGGTTAGCAGTGGAACCATATCACCTGAAACTGTGATGCTTCGTATGCACCCTGTAAAAGTGACAACGGATGAATCCTTGCAGCCTGAAGACAGCACTGAAAGATGGGAAAAAAAAACAAAAAGGAAAAATATCTGGGATTTTGAGTTGGTTGGGTTTTGGTTTTTTTAAAGTCTTTTAAGAGAAGAAGGAATGAAAATTCTTAAATAAACCACCACCTGGTAGTTTGGTAATGAAATCTGAAAGAAGTGGATGGAGAAAAGCAGAACAAGTTACAAGTGTGCTTACCAAAACCTAACAGCAGAGATTGAATTGGTATGAAGACTTTGCAGAAAAATATTTTTCCTAAAGATTCTGCAGCTTGACATTCAAGCTGAGGTTAAGAAGCTGTTGATAATGGCACCCTGAGACAGCTACTTGGGCACAGAGCTCTTGGAATTTAAAAGGTCCATACCAAATGGGAACAGACAAAATTGGTTTAACTTCATGTGATCACTGCTCTTACTCTTTACCTTTTCCAGATATGTAGATTATGGGTTTTGTGACTAAACTCTTTATTCTGTAAACTGCTTAGGAGCAAATGTGAAGAATTATTCTTTCTCTTCCTTTTATTCTTTTGTTATTATTCTATAAAATGATTATACAGGGAAACAAATGAACAAACCCAACATCAGAACCATTTTCAGCTTGCTTTTCAGGCAGCTTATATTTTTTCTTTCTAAATCCTGGAGCCTTTTAGATGAGGCCTCAGAAAAGTTGTAGCTCACTTCATGTCTATATTACTAATGTTAGTTTTAACCTTTCTTTATGTAACTGCCTATACAGTTAGGTATAATTATGTGGGAAAAAAACAGCCTCTTCTCATGACAGACTTCACCCTAAGGCAGACAAGACCTCCTAGATCTTGGGTGTGTAAGTGCAGTAGGGCTTTTCTGACTACAGTCACTTCAGTGGTAGCATTCTTCTTTAAATAATAAAACATGACTTGGTTTATTTCATTTTGGTTTCATATCTTCTGTTTTGGTCCCTTTTCTATCCCAGTCCATGTCCTCAGTCTAGACAAAACTGTAGCTCTCCAAAATGTCATCAGCCTTTTCTGTGGATGCTAACTCTTCACCTTTTGCATCAATTTTCATTTTACTTACTCATATTTTAAGTATGAATAGGTTGATGTCACTATTCTCAAAGAAATTTTTCTTCCTTTTTTTGTGCATATGCATGTGTTGTAGATTCCCATAGGTATAGGGATTCATGTCAATAAACAATTTGGTTAACATCTTCTGAGATCCATGTTCTGTAATGATTTATGCCAAGAGAAGCTCTGTGTTTGCAAAATGCTAAGCCTGTAACTAAGCCTTGTAGGATTTTTCTTCAGATCTTCTGAACGCTTGCAGAACTGAGTCTTGAATATATAGCCATATACTAACTTTGCAGAAAAAATTGTAATATGATTACTTCTCAAACACCTAAGCATAAATGCTGTTACAAGTTTATGAAAGCGTGTTGCTGAAAAGCCTGGGGTCACCAAAAGTTTACACACGTTAACTGTCCTACGAAATGTTCTGGGGGAAGGGGAAAGGTGTTGGGATCTTTTCAGTATTTAAATTGTAGTTTGTGTTTTACTTTATTACCCCCAAATAATCACATCAGCTTTGCAATCCTTCTCTCCAGCACTTCCTGTAGTTCCTTTGTAGAACAAAAGTGGTGGCGTAGAGATACCTGTAAATTGTAATATAATACAATGTAAAGGATTTATTTAAAAACCGGAAGGTAATAATTAACAAAGGAGTAAATTAGTCTTTGACATATACTGGAGAAGGGTGGGGGGTTTTGTGCTCTTCTGTTTGAAAATAAATATGATCATCTCCTTTGAGAGGGCTTAAAAGTTATGCGAAATGTCCAGTCTTCTAGATGGGCACTGTAGATGTCACACTCTTGATGCAACTGTAAATTTAGTAGGAATATTAACTTTTAATTGCATGCTAACATATCTGAAATACGGGTACCATATTGTATAAGATGTTTCATAGTGTTTTGGAATTTAACTAACAGTGTTTGGTTTTACTTTTAAACATCTTCAGGAAAGGCTTTGTGCACTTCTTTATACTATCAGCATGGAGCTAAGCACAAAAAAATTGTTCAAAGGTTAATTCTCATTAACCCTTTCAACTACCAGGTGTGTTTCTATCGTATGTTGTACTTGATGTCTGTGTGCAATGGTGTTTTAATAGAAAAGCACTAAGTGTGATATGAGAGTCCAGATTGCATGAACTTCCTTGTGTGTATACACACCAATGTGTAAGATACTCAAGTTATCTAAATATGTTAACAACTTACTGTAATGATATTTTGCAGCTTGTTGCAACTTATGATTTTATTGGTAATCTTAATTTTGCAGTTCAAATAGTCACCTGGTACAGTTTAAACTGCAGCAAAATATTGTTCTAATGACCTGGCTTATTAAACATATAATACATTTTTTTATTCCGTGCACCAATCCTCCAGTGTTTGGAAGAGACTGTTTTCAAGTGTTTTGAGAAGACTTACTTTCTCACTTTGAAAAAATCCTGTTCTTATTGCAGCTGGCTTTAGAAGAAGCTTTCGCCTTAGCAGAAAAGATAAAAAAACAAACAAATCTATGTATGAGTGCAAGAAGAGTGATCAGTATGATACAGCAGACATCCCAACATATGAAGAAGTTGCAAAATATAGACGACAACCTAATGACAAATACAGGCTTGTAGTTTTGGTTGGTAAGTTGTTTTTCTTCATTTTTGAGCTGATAAAACATAGGACTGCTGATTAGTACAATGGTTACCACAAAACTATTTAAATTGGAAGGGATCTTAAGCATCTCCTGGTCTAGCCTCTCATTCAGCAGGATTAACACTGAACTCAAAGTAGCTGATGACAACTTTGGGAACCTGGCTTCCTCCTGTGTCTTCTCTTGTCTTGCCATCTCACACCTCAGTAAAGAAGTGGCCTCCATCCTCTCAACAGGAGTCACAAGGGTTCCCCTGAAAACTTCTCCAAGCTAGACAAGCCCTATTCCTTCAGCCTTTCCTAACAGATCATGTGCTTCAGCTACAAGTGCTCTTGGAGGCCCTCCACTGGCTTTGCTCCAGTTTATCAACATCTTTGCTGTAATGCAAGGCTGATCATGGACAGAGTATTCCTCTCGGGATCTAACAAATGATGATTAAAAAGGAAGAATAATTTCCCTCTAGCTACAGGCTCTTGCTGATACAGCTCCGTTTTCTGTTAGCCTTAATTGCTACCAGCAATCACTGTGGACTACTCCTTAGCTCACTGCCCATCTGAACCGCCAAGTTCTTTTCATCTAGGCTGCTCCCCAGCCAGTCAGTCAGTCCACAGCATGTACTGCTGTGGGGCTTAGTCTATCCCAGATGCAGGACTTTGTATTTGTCCTTATCAAGTTTCACAAAGTTCTGCCAGCCCATGCCTGTAGCATATCGAGATCCCTCTGAATGGAAGCCCTTGAGCAAGTCACTTGCATCACCTGTTTTGGCGTCTGCAAACTTGACAAGGGCCCGTTCTGTGTCTTCCTCCAGGTTATTGATTAAGATACAAAACAGAGTATGTCCCAGGGTAGATACCTGATGAATTCCACTTGTAATGAGTCACCTAGTAGAGTACAGACTAATAACCCATTCCCTTTGAATATGGTCATCCATCCAGTTTTTCTACCTATCTAGTAGTCAACCTCTCTAGACAGGGTGTCCCAGCTTGCATATAAGGATGCTTTAGAAGGTCATGTTTAAAGGATCGTTAAACCAAAGGGGGAGATACTAAAATATAGCTACTACAGTTACTAGTCTGAACCTGACAGTCAAGCTGTGCTAAAAAGGATTAGGTCAGCGTTCTGCTCTTAGAGATTGATCAGTACATTTAAAAAGAACAGAATAAATACCTGTAGTCAGCAAAGAATATATATATATAGTGGAGAGAAACAAAGCCATTTACCGTGTTAGAATACGCAGACAAATGAAGAGAAAGGTGGATGAGAGGTAGACTTCTGTAGGCCAAGAGCGGGTGCAAGCACAGCTGCAGAAGGCTCAAGAAGTCATCCTTAGTCAGCTTTCTGTCAGTGCCATGGCTTCCCCACAGCATTTATTATCTAATCAAAATGCATTGCTTCAGTCTCCTAAAAAAAGTGAAAGTACATTATCTTGAATCTTTCAGAGGTAACCATTAAAGTAACAATGAGAACTGTTTCATTGCTTATTGTTTCTTTTGCAGTAGCACGTAAGCTGAGGCTTCATTAGTAAAGTTTCCTTCATTCTGAAAGCAGCGATGCAGAGAAATATGACCCTCTACCAGGCACTGTTACGAATTATTGAGTAGCTGTGTTTTTATATTGCCCATATCCAAGGGAATGTTAAATTTAGTTTTTAATAAATAGTTTTGTCACTCTCTAGCACTAAAATTCAGCCACCTACTAGTGTGATCACTGTGAGATTGTGGGCTATATACAACAAGTAATAACACGGTTGAGTTGATTTTACAGTTACATCAACAGAGTGCAGTGCAAAAGTGTGATAAGTAGACATTTTATAACAAATTGCATATGTCTGATCTAAAGCATACCTAGAGATTTCATTTGATTTTTGTTGTAATAAGTCAAAAGAAGAAAGTGTGCTTTTTCAGTGACAAAAGCAATTCAGAAATTTATTGCAGACTTTGGTAATTCTAATGTTTTTCTCTGGATATTAGGAGCAGCTTAAGTCTGGCCAATACCATAAAAATGTCTTGGGCAAAATGTGGAAAAACTAGCAGAGCTAAGCAATACAGGTAGAGTAGAAGTGAACACATTTAAAAAGCTTTTTTGTGTGCCAGTAGCAGCATTCAATATAATCTGTCAAATATAATTTGGATATTAATACCAGGAAACAAAGGGATGGATAATTAATTCATAGGTGTAATTGGGGGCACTAAATACCTGTTCTGTTTTGCTAGGCCTAAATGTATAATTTACTGCTGGAAGGTGTTTCAGGTTTTGTTTTGCCCTTTTGTAGGAGGAAGGGGTTTGACGACTTTGAAACGGAACTTTCTTTTGGCTTCATTTTAAATCGGTCTAGTTCAATTTACAGAAAGCAAATTGCACAGAGTAATTTTTAGCACCCTGCAGTGTGATGTACACTAGTCTCAAATTCTGCTAGATGTATTAGTTTATCACAGTTTTACCGTGTCTGCAAATGTAGGTTCATTAATAAAGTCATGCTTATCCTTGGGGCTAAAATAACAGATCGTGTGAAGCAGTAATGATACAGATGCTTCTGTCATGTTTTTAGTTTTTATAAATGTGATAAGTCTGCTAAAACCAAAATGATCTAATGTCATGTCACCAGTTATTTTTTGGTAACTTAACTGTTCCCAGACTGCAGACAAATCCTTGAAGTCTTACTTCACAAATATTGCCTACACCACTGTTAAGCATGATACCTGGCAGCCCTATTGCACAAAGGCAGAATATTTTACCATGAAACCTATTATTTAGACAACAGAATTTTCATTTACATTAATGGGGGATAAGTCCTGCTCACAAATGATTCTGCTTCAGTAATTGTGAGGGCCAAACTAGCACAGATTTTACTTCCAAAGAGTCCGAATGGATGTGCCACATACTATAACTTTACAGTATAGTTTCAGCTATGCTGTGTAAAGTCAGAGCTATCTGAAGGATAAAGCAAGGTCAGCAGTAACAAACCATAGGTATCTTTTCCCCAGAATGCATGCAGCTGTCTGCTGTCTGTGAATTAGACTGTCAGTACTCCCTGCAAAGGTGTTATCACTAAGAAGAAAAGGAATCTGTGTCTGGAAAAGTTCTCTATTGTTATACTGCTTACATTAAAAAAAAATCCATCACTTCTGGTTTTATCATGAAGGAGCTATGTGAGGGCCAGGTCTGTCTTAGAGCAGGGGAGAATGAAACAAAAGTGGCTTCTAACTCTCCGTGTTTCCTGACTTGCCTTTAAACGCGTGTTCCATAGTGACTTATGGAGACTTAATAGATCTATAGCAATAGTGCAGGAAAGTGGCCTCCTATGGCCATACTACTTCAGGTAAACTATATGGATAATGAAGAAAGAGACCTACAGTGGCCATCTTTGTTAAACCTTCCGGGTTGAAGGCATGGGTGGGTTAGCATGGCTCAGGAGTGAACGTATAGGATGTGACACATTGCCTAGCCTTGCGCAAGAGAACATGAACATAAACTCACTGATCCTGCTTCAGTGAATGACAAATCTCAGAACTACACTCCCACTACTAGTTATAGTTTACTGTAACTCAAAAGAAATGAGGTTCTACTTTTCTCCATTGAGCTACAGTCGAACATGCATGTGCAGTGATTGCATTATAGTGATCAGTTGTACTAGTAATTGAGATGCAGAGCCTCTGTCAAGGCATGCTTTCTACATGGTCTTTATGATCCCAGCAGGGATGTTATCACCTAATTCCCAAAATCTTTTCTGGAAGACTGGTAGACTTCTAGGAGCTCAGTATGTGTGTATGAGTGAAGAATGGCTGGTTGTGTTAAATCCTCCGAGACCTGAACTTACATCAAATAGCTTTTTCAGTTTCCTTCAGACATATCTGAATGGTACAAAATGTAATGCGAGTTTTAATGATGGGTGGTTTAGTTCTGCAAATGTCCCTCAATAAAGGAAGGCAGGCCCTACAGTCCTTTTGTGCAGGATTTGACTGTTACTTAGCTTACATGGCTCAACATGCAACAGCAAGCAACATAAATATTCCTTGAAAAAAATAAACAAAATATCTCTAAAGCTACCACCCTAACACTAAATATTGCTGCCTGGGGTGATTTATAGTAAACCAAAACTATGCTACAGTCATGGATCCCTCATGTCTGGCATTTTACTATAGGAATCTGGATTGTCCTTTTCAATCCTGATGGTTTATTTTCTTCTTGAGTTCAAATTGCAGTAAGATTCACAATTATTAAAAACTGGCATCTTTCTCTGCTGCATCAAAATGAATATTCAGAGTAGAAGGATATATTACACTTGGGAGATGTAGTATAAAGATCAGCATAATGGATGGTGTTGCTACTTAGGAATCAGCCTTCAGCATCCATATGCCACGGTTAGAACTGAAGAAGAAGACAGCACTGCAAAAGAATTTGCACCTTTCAGTAGTTAAATTTAAAGAGGATTTTAAAACAGCAATCTGGAATCGGAGACACAGTAGTTGTGAGGTTGTGGTCTGGAAACAGATTTGATGTAAGTTTCCAAAGCATCTGTCACAGGAAGCAAAGCCTGGATTCTTTATATATAAATAGAGCTAAAAGCATATTGTTGATTTGACAGCATATAGACTGAGGAAATAATATTTGTGTAGATTTGATAGGAAACACTTTTTGCTTGAAAGACATACAGTGATTTTTAAAATTATAATTGCACTTGTTTCATTCCACCTTGCTAGGAAATCTTTAGAATTTTAATTATTTTTCCTATAAGAATCCATATTTGCCTTAAGTAGCTAAATTATTAAAAAAAGATTTTTTTTTTTTTTTAAATAAGAACAGAAGTGATGCCATTATCTACATAACACATTACTTTCCTCGGCAGACATGCACCAGTAGAGGCTGCTGTACACCATATTAAATAAACATTTATACATACTGATAGATTAATTTACAGGCAGGTCAGAGATGAAACTTGAAATGTAGTTGTGTGTTTAACTTAGGTAAACATATAAAAACTATAAATGCAGAAACTCTCAGATTTTACAGAGAGACCATAGTCTGGGAGTAGCAGCAAAGTAGCAAGCATTTGCTTTTCATCATTGTGTGTTTCCAGCTTCAGACAGGGCAGATGGATAGTAATTTTTACAAATAGGCACCTGAAGGTGCTGAAGCATCAGTCTTTGCTTTTGGACTCTCACTAGTAATTAACCAGTACATCACCGCTTCATTACAATGTTTATTAAGTTTTTTATTTCTAATGTTTAAAATGTCTCTGTTAAGAAGCACTCAATGTGTAAATGTGCCACTTTTACTAGAAGAGCAAGAATTTTCCTTAAAACCACATGTATTATCCTTTTATTGTTTGGGATGTGCTTCCAGTGACTCACTCTCCTCTGCATTCTGTTCTTGACCTGGCTGTGCAGAAATGAAGTGACTGCACTGTCAGAGACACATGAGCATGAAGAGCTGAGCTATCTTCACACACACATCATGGCTCCTCCACAGAAGGGGCCACGCAGGCTGGAACCCTGCATGAAGGGCTCCTGGGGGCAGGCAGCATTTGCCCGTGGAGCCTTTGAGACCTCACAGGACAGAGTACTCTCCTTAAACCTAAAGCACAACAGGCAAATGGCTAAGGATTAGGAATGGCCTAAAAGCCAGAAGGAGCATCTGGTCAGTAGCTTCTAGGACAGCAGTACTCAAATGGAGGTGGAGGAGATGGGTCAAAAATATTCCGTGCAGTCTTTGTTTCTTCCTGCCATCCTCTTTCCAAGAGTGGTCTCTCTTTGGCAGCTGTGTGAGGAAGGAAACATTTGCTTTGGACCAGTTCAGACAGCAGGCAGGAGACAAGCATATTTAAAACAAAATCAACAACAAAAAAAGAAACCCAAACATCCCAAATGGGTTGTGACCTGGGGAGTGTTGTCCCTTCCTTTCTCCCCCTGTGCGATGCCACCCTCACACAGTCAAAAGGTGAATGGTTGTCAAAAGGTGAATGGTTGTCAAAAAGAGAGTTACAGCCGGATAGTATTCCTTCCTGCATCCAGGTCTGGAAGGTGCTCCCAGGCCTATGGGGAGAAGGTGGGAGCATTGTCTTCAGGGGAGTCTGGTGCAGACAGGGGATGCAGCAGCTGGAGGGAAGCGATTAAAAGGCTGTGCTGACACACGGGGTGCAGAGGCTTTAGGGGGACTCTGTGTGTGCCAGCTGGGGTCCTCTAGTCTGCGAGTTGGGGATATTCTGGCAAAGTGAACAGCGCAACCAGCTTTTGTGCTGGAAGGCTGCAGGTTAGGGTGCCGGGGTCTCTAGTAGTGCTGAGGATGGAGATGGGTGCACACTGAAGGTAGTTGCTGTAGAAAAGAAAGTTAGCTTTGCTGTCAACTTTTCAGATTTTTCCTCAGTAATAGAGTCTGAGCAGAGAAACTGCCAGATACATCACCTGAAATTTGTCAGTGCAGAGGCTTGAACCATGGGCGTTTCCAAATGACTGATTAAAAGCCAGTATATGTAACAGCTATATGCTACATAGTCTTAGCCGAGAGAGTATATATACCTGACTATGAGAGAGAGCTGGCTGCTGGGAAACAGCACGATTTCTCTCTTTCAGGTCCTGTAGGGGTTGGGCTGAATGAACTTAAACGGAAATTGCTGATCAGCGACACCCAGCATTACGGGGTAACAGTGCCACGTAAGTAAAAATACACTTCTATTCTCCTAATGCGAAACTCGCATTTTTATCCTTTATCACTGCATTACCTTAAGGCACTTTCAAATTTGGGTCTCTAAATGCATGCCTGGCATCCAGATCACTTTTCTAATTTTTAAAAGTGCTGCTGCAGTTGTATTTTAAATAGCATTGATTAAACTGATAGGACATTTTGGCTCAGAGGCATTGCAGGAGACCTTTAGTACAAGTTTAACGTGATTGATGTCAGCGAGGTTTAGTAAATGAAACTCGGCTGAAGAACACCCTGGATTTGGCTGTAAAAAAGTGAAATGTACTCTGTTACCAGTGCTTGCTTTCAGCAAAATGGCCTTTGTATATTAGACAGGTTGAAAATGAAGACTGATGCTAAACAGTTTGATCCTGTGAATAAATTCATTAAATCCCTTTGATTAGCTTTAGGAAAGTTGATTTGGGGGTTTATTTTTCCTCTTACCCCTTACCTAAGTAGCATGATTTTTATAATATTGAATAACATCGTGCTATATTAACTTCTGTAGCACTTTACTGGGTTTTCTTTAATGTGGAGGACTTGACAGTTCCAGACTTCTGTTCCTTGGATTGCTTTCTACTTCTACTTGTGCTTCCTATACGGGATCTTTGAAAAATACAGGTCCAACATTCTGAATTTGGGAGATACTGTCACAGGTTTTTTTTAAGTATAGATTTTCTATACAGTGTATATATATGAATGAATTTGAATATATATTGTATATATATGAATGAAAAATGAATACATTTGGGTTTTGGAAGTCATTTCTTTTGCACATATTTGCTTCAGCTGGGTATTGAAAACAACAACAAAAAAAAGCCAGATGTTCCCAAATATTTAACACATTGGAATATATGCAGTTATTTGCCCAGAATTATTTCTCAATAAAAGTGCCAGAATTCATCAAGCTGCCTTTCTCTTTTCTCTTCCAAATTTGTGGTTATAGTTTAAAACAAACACATAAAGAAATCCCTCTCCCTGAAATGCAGTAAGTCAGGACTTGCGGGGAGAACTGGAGTTTTTGTCTTGGAAATGCTCCTCTTTGTGTCAGCCTAAGGAGAACTTGATATCAAATGGCTTTTCAAACTGTTACTGCAAGCAAGTTGTGGATGTTCATATGCAAGGAAGAATACATGACACTGTAACGTTCAACCTATATTAAATAGGACTTTTGAATGGGTTTGTTAACTGTAAGCAGCAGCCCCACAGATAAGTTTCATTTATAAGCAAACTCTTTATGCCTGGTACTTCAGGGAAAGTGAGAAGTGCAAATACCACAAAGCTATTGAAAGAAAAAGGCATTTGATTTTGACACCAGAAAAAGAAAAGCACTAAACCATAAAATTCACCCCCATTTTTTTACTATCATGTTTCACATACCACAGCTACAAGTGTTGTTAATGAACGTAATATTTTATAAATCAGCTTGGTGAGCTTTGGTTCCCTTTATGGTCTCGTATGCTAATGCACTTAACAAGTGGCAAGGCTGGAGTAATTGTTATAGACTGCTGCTCCCTTTATTATTCAGCTGTCCTCATTTTATTGGATTTTTCCACTAGTTAATAAAAATGATAATCAGATGCTTGTCCAGTAGGATTTTTCCTGCTTTTCCTGCATGCTTTTAAAACTGAATCGTGTCATGTGCTTATGTGCTGCCTACCAGATGCAGAGCAGCTTCAGGCCCATCAAAAGTGAGGGAACTGCTACACTTACTATTGCACAAGGGTTGTGTGCTTTTCAGTGTTTCCTGAACTGGTTTGCATTATATTGTTTTGTGCGTCTTTCCTTTATTTTTCCTTCATTTACTCGAACTGCAGACACTACCCGTCCAAGGAGAAGCCAAGAAAGTGACGGTGTTGAATACACTTTCATTTCCAAGCACTTGTTTGAGACAGACGTACAGAATAACAAGTATGTCAACAAGATTTAAAGTAGAACTGTAGTAAAAACAATGGCTTTAATATAAAATAGGGCTGTTTGTATTTTTAGATAAGAAAGCAAAGTCAGTATAAGTTGCAGTGCTTTGAAGATGTGTTAAAATCACATTTTGATATATAAGCAGCTAGCAAAAACAAAGAGCAAAAAAAAGCAGTATGTGAAAACACAACTGTTTCTAAGCTTCTAAGTAGTTTCAGTACTTAAGCTCCTAAAGAGAAGACACTGAAACTGTAGGTGTTAAGGATGGGTGAACACTCTTAATAGAGCATCATCTGTCGTAGCAGTAAGGCAGTGCAGCCCGGCATGGGAGGGAGGGCCTGGAAGGGCTGCAAACGTGCCTGAGTCAATGTTTGTGTAGTTCTGCTCTCTTTCAGGCCAGGCACTTCCTCTCCTTTTGAGTTTAGAGATCTACAATGAAGCCCCTGCCTGTAAAGCCTCCAGAAATTAAACTAAGATGAAGACACTGGTAGCATCGTGCTCTCCAGCAGCCTGTAAAAAAACTGTAGCTTGAAATTCTGCCCCAGTGTTTCAGAGGGCGAAAGTGTATTAGACACAAAGCTGTGGGTTTTATTGAAACTTCAAACTGCGCTTTGCTTTTTTGGCAAATAGCGCTTCTACTTTTATAGCACATAACCAGCCGCCTTGGTTCCATTAGCACCATTGTCACTCCTCCTCCTCTTCTGAGACAGAGAATTTGGATATTCTGTAGTGTGCAATGAAATTTCAGTAGTTTCTATTGTTTAGCTTATCCACTGTTTTATTGCATTGCATTAGTTCAGAAAAAGAGGTGATGGAAAACATTAGTGGGCTGTTGGACTACAGTACTTTTTTCTCTTGAACTGTAATACAAGCAGGTGTTACTGATTTGAAAGTGGGAAAGTAGAAGATTTCTTAAAATTGACATGCTGAAGTACTTGACAGCATTTCCTTTATAAAACACAGTAAAACACTCATGTAAAGTAAAATATTTTTGCTCCTGAATTAGATCTTATAAAGCAAACTGATAATTTCTGTCTTTTTTTCTGGAGAAAATGGAAATGATTCCAGTTGTTTTCACCTTCTGCCACAGGTTTATCGAGTATGGCGAGTATAAGAACAACTACTACGGCACAAGTTTAGACTCTGTTCGATCAGTTCTAGCTAAAAACAAAGTTTGTTTGTTGGATGTGCAGCCTCATGTAAGTAAGGACATCTTTTGGAATCTTGTAGTTCCCCATATTGCATATTGGGATTCCAGGAAAAATATTGTTTCTAAAAAGGAATATTTTATTCCGTGCTGAATGACTGTTGAGTGGGTTGGCTGGGTACCTTTATCACAGCAAGGCTCTCTGAAAGGAGGGGAAGGAAACTTCAATACATATTGGCAAGTATTCAGCTTGGTAATTAAGTGAATTGAAAGCTTGAGGCATAATACCAAAGATTTAATTTCAAAATGCTCCTGTATTTCCCTTCCTCTTTCTGCTGTTTGGGTTAGAGGTTTTCTCTCAAACTTCAGTTGTCAGAATGACTTTGAGCTATCACCCAGGCCAGCAGCTCTCTTTCAGACGTTTAACCAGACCATTCATGCCAAGGGTTTCCACACAGGGTGGACATGAGTCAAGGAACGCACTAAATGTGATGTTGGCTGGATAATTGCTAAGAACATTCCTCTCTAAAGCATTTGTTCTTGCGTTGACCCCGTCTTTCAACCCCGCTGAACAGCTCCACTGGGAATTTTTATGCTACTAATAACCACAGTGCTTCCAGGAGCTGGACTAGTTTGTGTAAACCCAGCCAAAGTATTTCTTCTCCAAGGGTGGCCAGCCCATGACTTCTGAACCCCGGCAGTTTAGACACAGGGCTGTGCCCTAGGAGCAAGGCAGGGGGCTGCGCTGAAGGAGGAGCACCTGGGGAACCCAGACCTTGTGCAAGGAGAGGAGGGAGCTGGGCAGGGGCTCTTGCTCTGCAAGATCCTTGCCTGTCCAGGGTGGGCCTGTTTTCCAGCAAAGCACTTAATTTTCTCGGGGACCCAGGCTTGTGAACTATTCTGGGATCCCATTATTCAACATAGCGTTTTCCTAAGGGACTTGGCAGTGTGAACAGGACAGAAAGCTTCTGGCCAGCCCTACTTCACACTAAGCTGCTGGCTATCCCTGCTTCACTCTGTGCTGTAGACCTATCTCTAGTTCCATATGTAGCATAACTTGACTTGCTTAGGAAGAACAAATAGCATGGGGTTGTGTGGTGGACGCACAGTACTGAAGAGAAAAATCATTGACCTGTTGTGACCGAGTGTCACAGACGCCTTCTTCCACTACTTTTCATGGGTACAGAGGTATTATTCCTGCTGTGTTGAACTTTTCCTCCTCTCCTGAACACCCTGCTGCTCCCATCCATCCTCCCACTGGCAGTGGCACTGTTGTGGACAGCCCAGTCTCTGCTGGGCTGATGGGATTTACCAGCAGCCCGTGTGGAAATCAAGAGACACGGTCACCTTTGGAGAAAGGGTTTTCTTACCATCCCTATGAAAATTCTCCTCACGTTAATCAATGCCTATCAGCAGAACAGGATGGCAGTAAATGAAAAATAGCCTTCTAGCAGTGCTTTATGGGTTTATTTTGGTTATTGGAGTGTTTCTTTTGTTACGGTAAAATCCATTGTGCAAAATAAACTAATTAATTAAAAATCTTCCCTCTTCCCAGACTGTGAAACACTTACGGACATATGAATTTAAACCATTTGTTATATTTATAAAGCCTCCATCACTTGACCGTTTGAGAGAAACCAGAAAAAATGCCAAGATTATTTCAAGTAAAGATGATAAGGGAACTGCAAAACCCTTTACAGTAAGTCATTCAGACGTGGTAAAACGTGCAGACTTGTTCAGAGTTTTGTTGTAATGGTTTGCCTTGAAAATAAAGGTCATCAGTGGATCTCATCAACAGTACTTGTCGGGGCTTGCATGTAGTTTCTTGTTTCCCAACTTCTCACACGTCACAGATTTACTGTGATGTTTTTATTGTTTGTGGTATTTACATTTCCGTGGTCCTCTGATTTTATGTCATTGAAGAAGCCCCAGAATGCAAGTATATGTTTATAAGAAATATCACTGTGGATTTCCTTTCAGAAATTTGCATCTGGACTTAGATGTTTCTATTCAAGTGTAAGCATTTCCTTGTTTTATTTTATTGGGTCTAAATTTAGAGGAAAGCTCAAATATAAAGCAACAATTAAAAAAAGTAATGCTACTTTAATAAAAAAAGTATTTGTGGATAAGATAAAACATTTTTAAAATGTTATAAGGAAATGAACAATGTAAGAAAGGAGAACAATCTAAGCAAGTAACAAATGCTGCTTTTTGACAATAGTCAGATTACCCAACAGTAACTTAATTACTTCCTTGAAATACAATGAAAACTTGTTTCAGTTGAAGTTAAAGTAAAGCTGATCATCATTAGACTTTATCTGCATTTATTTTATCATTTTCCCTTGTTCAGATGTTATTTAGGATTTTTTAGATTTTGTTTCAGAGTCACAGATGTAGTCACCTTCTGTATTTGTGTGGAACAGGCATTTGAAACAGTTTGGAGATTTTGTGCTAGAAGAATTATGTTCTATAGCATGTAAAATGTAAGAGGAGTTCATTCTGAAGAATAACCTTCAGGATATTGCTTAGTTAGAGTGGGATTAATCTCTCAGTGTTATGTAAATAATTAAATTCCTAAAATTTGTTCCTTCCCCAAACATGAAGAGGAATCCACTGAGCCATGTCAAACCAGGCGTATACAGCTTCTACCAAGCTGTTAGCAGAATAAAGGCTGTGCTGTAATATATTGCATGCTAATAGCAAGCTGAGACTCAAGCAGTGAAGCTTTAAATGTATCACCAAAGTAAACAGCTAGAAATCTTTTCCACTGGTACTGGTAACAGAAATTGTCTCTGTAATTACCTTGCAGTGACAATTGTGTCACTGTAAGGGGAGAGCTGAGAGAGTTGCCTATTGAGCAAAGTCTGTTTGTGAGAATGCTCTCTGAGATCACTTGTAATGGTAATTTCTATAATTATTTTACTAAAAGTACAGTTTCCATCTCTTGATGAGATGAGAAGTAAGCAGTGAGCTTTGAGTTTACCACAGAAGGAGTTACGTGGTGTTGCTGCGGACTGACGATGCCTTGCACTGGTCTTACTAGGAAGAAGATTTTCATGAAATGATCAAATCTGCCCACGTGATGGAGAGCCAGTATGGGCACCTTTTCGATAAGGTGATCGTCAATGACGACCTCGCTACAGCTTACAGCGAGCTTAAAACAACATTTGACAGGTTGGAGACTGAGACCTTCTGGGTTCCTGTCAGCTGGCTACATTCGTAAGAACGTTTCGAGTAGATAAATACCTGCTGTTGTCGTAGCAGCTAAGTACAGGCTGTGGTTAGGCATTACTCCATGGCCGTTTTCTTGGTAGGATGGTTTTCTAACTCTACCTGCACAGCAGGTACACTCTTTATCCACTTGGAACTGGTCTTGTTTTCCTGTGTCTTCAGTCCTCCTGCCCACAATTTTCGGGGCAGAACAATCAGATTAAGCTGAAGTCTCACTGTGCTCTATAAAGTGAGCTAACACTAGTGTAACAAAACTGCCAAACACCTCTTTATCATCATCTGTGTATTTCCAAGGTAAGTTTTTTTTAATGGAGAGTTTGCAAAGATACTAGTGAATACTGGAGAGCAGCACTTTGATGGTTTTAAGCATAAATGCTCCCATAAAGAGCACTTGGAAGTTATTATCCCTTAAGTGCTTGAGAGAACTGAAATAGTGACCAACATTTTTATGAGGAAGACATCATAGTTTTAATTGCATATCAAGATAAGTGGTTTACTTTTCTAGATGTGAATCTTGTCTTACATGTACAGAATGATTTTAGTATTCCTTTGCACTTACACAGTCATGGAAAGAAAGATGTATTTGGTGGCTTAATTGTGAAATACTCTGCTGTGAGCATGCATGGATTGAAAATACGTTCACGCATGCTTTGTAGCACAACAAAGGAAACTCATTGCAATATTTATTTAAATAAGGAAAAATAGGAGTCACTATGTATATAACTTCAGAGTCTTTGGGATTAATCTTCTGTAAAATCAGTGGCAAAACAATATGCATAGCAAGAAAGTAAAGATTATCTTTCTTTTTTTTCCCCTTTAAATTGATTTCAAATATTTTTGGCATCCTTTAGAACAATCTTCCTGTCAGAAATTTTCAAACAATTAGTGAGGAAACCTTGGAAATCTGGGAATTAGTCGCAAGAGATTAATTCTTTTTGTTGTTTAATATCTAGTGCTACTTTTTAGTAGTATAACAGATATTTTGTCTCCACTCAAATAAATTAATGCTGTAGACTTCACTGTAAAAAATACCCTTGTCACTGGTCAGGCACAGTTGGAAACCTCATTTTACAATTTAATGTGGCAATGTAAGCAAATGTATATTAGATGATGTATTTTTAACACAGATAATTTGGTATTTTTCTTTATTTACTACTGATATGCAGGAAACGAGTACACCTCTAAAGACCCAAGTTACACCTGTGTGTTCTGTTGTGAATATGTCTTGTAAGTACAGAATGTGTATAGGAACTTGCTGACTTCTGTTCATCCCATCTGTGGCATTCAAACAGGAAACCGTCATTTCATGTTAATCTGTAAAGAGAATATAGCTGTCTTGTTTAAAGAATAAAGAATTTAGTGAAACTATATATATTTATGAAAGGGTTGAAAAGGGATGTTAAGTTTTTAAATTTCTTGTCAATGTGATCATTTATTAAAGAGAATTATTAAGTCCATAATTTGAAACACTGTCTCTGTAAATGGAGCTCAACATTCCATGTAAATATTTTATTTCAGTTCATACGCTGATATAGCCATCAGATTTTGCAGTTTTATTCTAAATGTGTATTTAATGTGGGGGTCATCGCATTAGGCTCAGAGTTGTGTGAAACAAATGAAATGCAAGCAACAACAGCAAAATTCCTAGGAGTCTGGAAATGTTTATGCAAGAGTTACAGATGTACTGAATCCCAGCACGGATACACGCTCTGCTTCAACAGCTATAATGTAACTTTTGTCAAATTTCACCATTTTCCTGGTGGACTTAAACTTTTTTTGTAGCATAAATAGCATTTTGATGATTAAATTAATTGCATGGAGATTATGCAAGTTGAGAAAACTTTTTCTATTTTTTTTATTATTACTGAAAATCAAACCGTTTTTCAGGGGATCTGGAATTCAGCCAGTCTGTTTGCCTGCAAGATGCCGAGTGCCTTCGCCACCTCTTGCAACACAAACTGAGAGGGCACTCAGCATGTCTCAGGATCTGACCATTTCCAACAAGAGAGGCTTTAGTCCTTATTGAAACGCTCTTAATGCTGCTTCCAACCTGGGCTGTCTCAGAACATTAGCCTATGATAATGATCACATGAAAGACCTGCTTTTCTCTTTAAGAAATAGATGCTAGAATAATCTGCAAACTGCCTGGTAGAGACAGATCTGGCTGTCCTGCAGGCTGTTTTTCTTGTCCTTTTGAAATTAAATATAATTCCCATTCCTGGGTCAGTGTGGTCTAAGAGGACTCAGCCAGGTTGGATGGGGCTTTGAGCAACCTGGTCTAGTGGAAGGTGTCGTTGCCCATAGCAGGGGGTTTGTAACTGGATAATCTTTAAGGTCCCTTCCAGTCTAAACGATGCTGTGGTTCTGTGACCTACACAGGTTTGCTGTGCTGGGCAGCAGTAAGCAGCATGGTGCTTTGCTGCGTTCACAGGGACACTCACCCTCTGATCCTCAGCACAGTCCTGGCAGGGGTTTCCTAGACGGATGGCTGCCTTCCTCATCTTCAAGCCAGGAGCTAAATTCCCAACACCTGCAAAAGAAAGGGAATCACAAAAACATAAACCCAACCAACCGAGTAAAATGTGCACAGGGACTTCAACGAGTGAGAAATAATTTTAATTAAATTACTAGATGGCTCTTGAAAATCAACATTATTGCAGTATTAGCTTAAAAATAAATAATTATCAAAGCTACTGCTTTCCATGAGGCAGGCAAAGGTGGGACCAGCCGAGGCACAAAAAATGTCTTAGCCCAACAGTTTCAAAAGGACAGGAGCCTGCTTATCGTGATGGATGCTGAGCCCATGTGCTGAACTGTTCTGGGATACCAAGAGGGGGCGGGATTGTTCCTTTGACTCCTAAGAATTTGGGAATGAAGACAACTAAACATGTTTCCAATATTCCACATATTCAAGTTGTGCTGTGTGGGTTTTTAGAGAACTGTATGTTTTGACAGTCAAGTCCAGATGTTTTTATTGTTTTAGCTGTTTGTCATAGTCCAACAAATGGTAGCATTTTTTAATATTGTACCAAGCTCTATACTTGAATTTGCCACCAGGTTCTTGGTTGATGTCTTACCTGAAATCTGATCTTACCTTCTTATGCAAAACAATAAATTATTGTTTTATCACTGAAGGTGTTTTTTCTTTATTGTAAATTGCACCATAACGTACAGGCATAATGACTTGAAAAGGTGAAATGCCCAAGTAGTAAGTTATTTCATAGGTTTATTAACAGTTGTGCTCCGATTATCTTTAAATGGGAAAATAAAGCAACCTGAAACAGGGACTAAAATACTTAAGTTTTACTTTTCATTGCCATATTCTCCTTCAGAAAGGATGTTTACCCTTTCCTGCAGCCCACCCCAAAATAAACCATTTTCTTTCCGAGACAGCTTAAGTCAGTGGGTCAGTGCTTAGAGTGCTATCCAAGTTACCGACTCGGAGTGCTTCATTGGACACGTATGCTCCTAGGCCACTGCATGTCCCACAGGAGGTTGTGTTCATTTGTAAGACTCAGTGAAAGTAATGCTTAAACTAAGTCACTTTTTGCAGTGTTTTATGTCTTTTCTAGAAAAAAGAAAAAGGCCTAACACATACTAGGATTAGAGAGGAGACTTTTAAGCCCTCTCTGTTTTGTTTCAGTGCAGTATTCTGCATTTCCCACATGTACTTAGGTCTGGTTTCTACTGTGCGTGGAGAATTTTTCCTCAGTAAAGCTCATATTTACTTTTTGTTAGATTGTTTCAAAGGATGAATAGCTTCTTCAGAGATTTAAAGTTATAATCTAAATCTATTTTTTTATTGCAGTACCTACAGTCATTTCCCCACAGGATTAAGAGTTTTCTGTGCATCAGCGCTTAAAATCATTTGTATTTGCAATTTGCCCAAGAACCTTTTGCTCTCAAAGTCATTAAGTATTTATCATCTATTAGCATGATTAATGTATGATACGAAGCATTCAACAGGAAAATGTCTGAACACTAAATTGAAGGAGGACAGTGAATGTAGTTCTTGTTTTAAGAATTCTGGTGCTAGATAATGGTTAAAGATTTCAGCAGGAACATGCACAAAAACATTTGGAAACAGTTAAAGTCTGGTCTTAAATTTTGTCTTATGTTAAATGACAGTACAAATGAGAGAATTTGGACTTCTAGACAGCTGGAGATTTTTTCCCTCTTGGTATCTGTGTCTGAAATACAAGTTGGATATTTGGAAGACTGTATGGAATGATTTTACATCTCTATAATAAAATGCTATGGTATTTTGTGTAGCTGACATCCAACATTTTAACAAAGAGGGTAAATCCTTACGATTACTGAGACTTTGTTTTGCTTCTATTTCAGTTGTACACGTATGTCTGTTCAAAAGATTTTTAAAGACTTAATGCACAGAGCTGCCAGCTACAGATTTCAGTGTATGAATGGAGGGAAACATCTTCAAGATTTCTAAAAGGGTTCAAATGGCACCAAAAAAAAATGTTTGAAAGCTTCTTGATAAGAAATAAAGAGAGAAAAGTAGGTCACAATGTCTTTTGTAATTAGATCTGTTTCTTTTCAATAGCCATATTAATAGTCACGACTTGAATACACTAAAAAATGAAGGCATGCTGTAATTTTCCTCAAGTGAAATTTAGATTCTGTAGGATTATACACAGGCTCATGGAAGCTTAGTTTTAAGGGATTTGGTACATGTTCTAAAGGTCTGTGGGTATGGCAGAGAAGGACTGAGAATGTTACAAATGCTAGTGCTACCCTAGAAATGCATCTTTGTTTTTGTAAGTCACTGAACAAGGAGGTTGGCAAGTTGGCTGTGAATGTTCTGTGGTTTCTGTTCCCTCCTTGGTAAATATAAATAAGAGCCAGTAAATCTTTATTGGTTAGCAAAGCCAAAATCGTTGGCATTATGGAGAGCTGAAATGTAGTACCCAGAAGGAGTACTCCACATCCTGGTGATGTTGGCAGAGCTCTTGCTTTACTTTCTTCTGCTTTTGTTAGCGCAGTGATCACAGCTTTAACATGAACTTAACAAACTCTATTTAATCACTGGCAATCTCATTCTGGCTTTGTCTCTTGGCTCTCATAGAGCTTTAGTTTAGTAATCTCAATCATACAAAGGGTAGAAAGGGATAATGACTTGTCTTGGAAAATAGACACTAAAAATCTGATAAAAGGACATTTTTTACCTCCTTCCCAACAGATTCTTGAGGTGATGTGTTTCTGGAAAAGAGGTGAAGAGCTAGCTCTTGATCAAGATGGAGAATCACGTGAACAGTGTTTTGTCCCATGAAAACAGAACTGCTCTGAGAGATCCCTGTGGTATGAAAGACCAGGAGCAATTTTAAATTTCATGCCACCAGTGTTGGCTTCAGGGGCTCTTGTTTAAGAAAATGGCATCTGGGAGCAGTTCCTCTTGTTTTCTGTGGGACCTTGGACACCTTGTGGTGTGTCCCCTCCCTTTCCTAGATTTAAGCAACGATTCCTTGAAATCCTCTGGTCTTCCAAGTGGTGGGAGTAGTCATGTTTCATGAGCAAGGTGCACATTTATGATGGAGCAACTGCAGAGATGGAAGCATGTGTTGAGACCACTCCATAATGCATGCAGGCCCTTTCACATTGTATTCTCTGAGATCTTTGCATACCCATGTATGGGTTATGCTTCCCCATAAAACCTACTTCGATGCAGCTTCTGGAGCCATACTCCCAAGTACAGACTGGCCTATGTTAGGCACCTTATGAACACGGAACAAAGATGTAGTCCCAGATTCAAAGAAGCTCATGAAAAAGTCAGAGATATCACAGAGCAGTGCAGACCAGCAAGAAGGTGTAAACAGATCCAGTGAGCACAACTCCTGTTACCAACTGGCACCGGAGGCTGTGCTGGCACAGTAGGGTAGTTACGTCTGGCATTCAGCATATCACAAGAGGATGAAATGCTTCAGGGGCTTGCTGGCCAGGCTTCAGCCCTTGCTGGGTCCAGGCACAGCTGAGGGGTAGCAAGAGGTTGGTCCTAGGAGCACTGAGGCCAGTTTGACTGCAGGAAGGAATTTAGCTGTGTCTATATGAGCTGTGCTTTGCCTCTCTGTCAGAGCAAGAACAACAGGCCTTGGCCCATTTTAGTGACTGGTGCAGATGGAGGCAGCATGTTTAATGTTCCATTTGCAGTTCTGGCTACTATTGATAGTAAGGCAAAAAAGGAGTCTGGTTGGTTTTTCTGTTGTTGAAAACTGACCTAAAAGCTTTGTTATTATTGGTGCTATCTGGATAGTATGAAAAAGCAGCTTTGGTTATTGGCCCTGCTAGGGTATTATTCCAGATGTTTTTCTTTACACAGCTGTTAAGCAGGAAGTAGAACCAAAACCAAAGATTGATTTGAACCATTGTTTTGTCAAAAACCAGAACTGAATCTGAATTATTGTCTTCTCTTGACTTCATTGAATTCAAATCATCATTGCCCCCAGCTGGATCCAGCCCCAGCTCAAACCAAACTGAACAAAGCACAGGCTCTGACCGCACTTTTGAATAGGTGAGACTTTGAAGGCTGAGTCTGCATCTTGTTACGGCTGCAGCTGATGTTACCTTTCTGCCAATAGCAACTTTGTTTTATTGTGCATGTGTGCATATGCATATATGTTTATGTATTTACCAAGTGTTGCGGTGTATACCCTTTTAATGAAAAAAGCAGGCTTATAAAACCAACGTTTACTGCTTAATTGGAAGCTTAATGACAGACTGTAGAAGTCTGCTGATACAATAACAAAGTTTTAGCAAATAGATGTGTGGTTCAGGGCTGGCAGGACTCTCGCAGATCACAGGAATCTTAGAATTTTACATCTCAAATACACGGTTTAGCCTCTATTTTGTGAAAGTCAGAAGAGCTTGATTGAATGCAGACGGCAAGCTTGTTCACTGCAAACCTAGTTAAACATGAAGTCTTGCTGGGATTAGCTTAATTGTTCCCTAAATGAAAAGGCTGCTTTGTACATAGGCTTAAATTTTATGCTTGCCAGATAAAGCAATGTGAACCTGTCAGGAGACACAGGAACTTGTCTGTGTAGGAGTATCACTGGGCCAACTGTCTTGCCTTTTATGCGATACTGTGGTGTAAAACACCACTCCACCGGTTTCATTTTACAGAAAATAGTCTCTGTGGTGGTATCCTGTGGGAACTGAAGTATCAAATTCTATTTTCCCTTCAAAAGTCCAACTACGCATGTACCCCGCTTCTGAAACTACACTCTCCATGACTGCAGCCAGCCGCATGGGCTCGAGGGATGCTGTGGCATGGCAAGGGAGCTGCAGGGAAGCTGTTCCAAGCAAAGCAGGAGGTGCCACTCCTTTGCCATGGTAGAGACTGCCATAGGTAACACCACAGTATTTGAAGTGAGAAATGCTATTTCTGATGAGGTTATACAGCAACTTTGTAGAAAAGGAAGCTTTATTATTCCATTTTTAATTTTCAGAAGTTTATGTGACACTTCTGATTATCAAACATTGATGGCAAATTCTTCTAGTTTTCTTTTGGCATCCCTGCTGCCAGCTTGAAAGCAAGAGTTGCTGTGATTAAAGCCTTTATTCTTTATATAACTGTAATTGTAAAAGATGTGGAGTTCCTATCTTCCAAAGCCTCCAGACCAAGCAAATAAAGACAGAATTTATGCAGCTGTTCTCAAGGGACCTGTTCTGTTTAATCTTGTTTCCTTTCTTCCTAACCAGTCTTCTCAAAAAGCCTCTCCATGTCAGGGACCAGTGTGGAGCAAAAAGGAGAGGCTGGCCAGGAACTGCTGGAAGGGAGAAGCTGGGGCACTGCCGGCCTCTGAACAACTGGGAAGTCTGCGAGCCCAGCGCAAAAGTGAGCAACCTATGGGTGAAAACAGCATGGGAGAATGATTTAAGCAGCAAGGTGTCATTTATTCCCTCTTAACTATGAGAAGGAGCAGTCTCTGTCCCTGTGCCCTTCATTGTAAGCATTCAGTAGGGAGCGGCTGAGTTACCCTCCATGGCAGGCAAAGCACTCCCAACATGCAGTTCTTAGCTCCATTGTGGCAGACGTGCATGGTTTCTCTTCACAGTGTCATGGTCTGAACATAGGTCTTGACTTCATGGTCTCCACAAGTCATTTTCTGAAAAGTGGCATCAAATCCTGCCCACTCTTAGAGACTGTTCAAGTCCATCAAGTCCGGAAACAGGTTGAAGTGTTTGTGAATCACTGATGAGGGGGTGCATTCTTAATCCTGAGTCTTCTTCATGTTCACCTACTTTGTACCAGAGGGATGGTGGTGGCTGTTACTAACTTTGCTACCACTGGCAAAATGTGATGCATTTATGCACTTGGTGTTCCTGTCCTTGAGAGTGTACTGGTGTTACTTACCTTGAGAAGTACCTTCAGTGAGCCACTTCTGCTCAGATTTTCTTCAGGAACTCCTGGGTTGGTCCCAGCTACAGTAACTTGTCTGTCACAAAGTCTAAGTGGAAAACCTAAGAGGCCAGACTCTAAATCTGAGGGTCTGTTGCAGGGAGGCAATGCTACTGCTCTGCTCCCTGCACAGCTCCACTTATGGCAGTGATTACTTGGCTTGGCCTCACTAGCATCATGTAAAATCCTTATGGATCCTCATGGTTCCAGTGTTCAGGATTGATGATTCTTCCTTCTCTTTTAGCGTCTTGTGAATAACTTCAAAGTTTTTTCATGCTAATGCAACTCCCTCTCTTCCTGGTAAATCGCCTCATTTTTTGCTGTTGGAAAGTGCTTAGTCTGGATTGCTTTACTATTAGTACCTAGTGGCTGCTGCTGCTTTCTGTATTATGTGTATGGGACAAGTATGAAATAGCAGCAGATAGCTTGACACCACTTTAACCCCTAAATGAGTGATAGTAGGAACTCCTCCTAGAGCTAGCCTCAAATGACTTTCATCTGTACCACTTAAACAGCATACGATTGTTCATGCCATTAAGCAGCGTGGCGCAGATAAGATGCCAGTGTATAAAAATGCGGTGCTAATGAAGTTAGAAAAGTTTCATTTCTATTTTAACAATGTCAGAGTTCTACCTCTTGTCTTTCTGTGCCTGGGAAATTAGGAATGCCTTTGCTCTGAAGACCTTGTAATCTAATGCCAGGTATTGCTGACTTTTACTGTTGAGCTTTAGTGCCTTGTTTCATGTGTGGTCCCTTTGACTTCAATCACGATAGGGTTGCCAGCTCTTACCCTGGAACTAAGCTGATGACTTCTCTGGGATCAGGGTCTGGCTTTGAAATAAGATGCAATCAGCAGAGATGATAAATACTTCAGCGAGTAATCAAACATGTAAGAGCTCTCTGGCTATTTTCTTTGGATTAGTATCTGGGAGTGAATTTCAATGCAAATTCACCTAAGTTGTGTCAAGCTACTGTGGTAGTAAATATGTGCTGCTGATAAATCTATTGACTCTTTGTCTAAATTATTCAATGCAAATTGTAGGATTGTGTTAGACTGGCCTGCCCTTTGCTGCTTAGCTGTTCACCCAGGGTTTCATTTCTTTTATACCTGCAATGTCTCCCTGATAAGCTTCTCACACACTTCTAAGTAATTTCCCAAGCACTCTCAAAATGGAGGCAGCAATTAATCTCTGTCACGTCAGGCAATTATTACTGAAATCTCTAACAGTGTTTCAGAATAATTAACCTTAATTAACCTTAAGCCTTAAAAGGTTTTCTACTGTTGATCAGCATGCCTGTAAGCTGCCAGTCACACATCTGTAAACTTGGAGCTGTCGAGCAGTTAGTAAACCCATATAAAGAGAGCTCCGTCTGCTTTACTGATTTCGGCTCGAGCAAAGGCTAAGCACTATATATTTCTACTTGTAAACTGCATATCTTGTTTTTTTCACTATTATATTTCTGTGTAATACTTTCCAAACTATTTTATTGTACCCTACAGTTAAAAAGCCACCTGGATATTCCTTTTCTAGTCTTTTCTTTTGAAACTATCTCTAAGCCTTTTTGCATGTTTTTGTAATGTTCAAGGCAGACTCAGACAACAGAGGTTTTCAGAAGACTTGTGCAGCTGGTAGCTTTTTGATGATTTCATTTCACAATTCTTTCGGAATAAATGTGGGTGCAAAGAGAACAATGAGTAAAATGTCGGTTGTGCTAAATATAAGTGATCTGTTTTAGAAAAATATTAACACTTTTGTCGGTTCAATTACACCTTTGCATCACTCTACTATAGCAGAGTAAAAAGAGTCTAACAGATGTACAGTAAGTACACGAATGGGGTGAACCAAGGGAATGTCATAAATCCTTTATACTAGAACATTCTGTGAGAATGAGAATACATCCAGGTGTTCTTTGAACCTCGTGAGGTGATTAAAGTGAGCAGTAGAAACTGAACTAACAGTACCGAAATACAGGAAGATACATGCAGGTGACTGGGATTTACACAGCTCATTTATAGGAATGGTAGGAGTGCCATGCATGGGAAATGGGGGAGATGAATACTCACAACTTTCTCCAAGTGGGAAAACTGGTTGGGGGGAATCTCTCAAATATCTGCTTCCAGAGGAAGTAAAATTTTATTTATTTATAATTAAAACATTCACTGCTCTGCTGAAAGAAAAATGAGACACATGATGAGTTGAAAGAGCACAGCCAGTTATGAGCAGCATCTAGGGTCTTCATGAAACAGTGAAATACTGAGTGCTAGAAAAGGATAATCAGTTTTATGCATTTTTAAATTAATACAAAATGCTACTCTCCCACTTCTGCTGTACAGCCTGGGTTTTAGAATGTCAAGAAAGTATTTGACATTTACAAGAGACTGCAGGCACTAATACAAATCATTTTTATCCCTTTATCCATTTTAACCACCAGGCTGAGTGAATTGTTGGCTCTGTGCAATTAGTTTCTGTACTTCTTGACAATATAACCACAGATTATCCTGAATTCTATTAATAATGCAAGGTGGAAGCTCTGTTCTTCAAGTCTGTTATTTTACTTCTAGAAAAACATCTAATTTCTTACAAACCTGATATAAATAGGCCAGCTGACAAGTATCCCAGAAGAAGAGAGTATGCTCGGAACAGTGAGATTTGAACTGACGTATTTTTGGCAAAAAAAAAAAAAGTTATACAGGCTGTATTTGTCTGAAAGTTTAAAAATAGGAGCCTTTGTCACATATGGCAGGAGAGACCAGGTTGAGTCATGATTGATGTCACTTGAAAGAACACTTTAAGCTTAGAAAATGACATCAGAATCATCAGAATTTAGGGAGATTTAGAGCGGTCCCCAAAGCCAGGGTGCTGGGGATTCTGGAAGATGCTTTGTGGATGATACACAGCACATTGCCAGACATCATCTGAGTGGAAGCCAGGAGCTACGGTACTTTGAGATTACATTTCTAAATGATGGGTATAATTTGTTTTAATAACATTCATTTTTAGTTAAATGCATGTTTCGGACTGTTTTCAGTTTTTTAGATTCAGTGCAAGCCCCCGTTTCAGGCTGGAAGTGCAGTCTGTCACTGCCTGACCTCTCTCCCCTTGCTCACTTACACGACAAGTTTCCAAGAGCAGTCAGGAGTGCTTTCTGTATTACCACAAGTCTGCAAATACAGCAGGGTCTCTTTCCATTTACCCTTCTCCAGTTTTAGTGCTTGATTCCTGCTGACTTTACTACTGAGCATTTATAAGTCAGACTGTAGCAGTACATATGTATGTTAGAAGTATTTCTTTTAGCTCCCAGGCTAAAACTAAACTTTTGTCTGTCTGCTACCACTAGTGTTAAAATGGAAGTAACAAAACAGAAGAGGTGCTTGGATTTCGCTTTATTAAAGATAACCAATAAATTGTGCGGAGTCTAGGTCACAGAGGGACTGTGCAGAGCTTTTGCTGTGCAGAGCAGCAAACCTCTTTGGAACAGTTTCTTATATTTCTCCTTTGATTTTCCACGTACAGCGAGTCTTGTTCCTTAGGTAATTCTGGTGTCAAAATGAATATATTTAATGTAAGCACACAATGCTACTTTTGATCCAGTTATATGTGGTTTGCTTTTAAGTAGCTTTTTAAGTGTAAACAGAAAGTAAACCACAAATCACATTTCTAAGAAGTAGATTTGTGCTTCCGGCAGTTAGCAGCAGCATCTTTTGTGGCTAAAATCATAGATATTAGTGAAAAATTGAGTTGTGAGGTTGCTCAGCTGCATACCTTTACCAATACTTTCTGTATAATTAGTTTTCATATTAAAATGAATTCAGTCTAGGAAAAGAAAAAGTTCATCACACAAGCAGCTCCACGAGTAAGGCATGCTTGTTAGATAATAGTTGCTGTTATCTGCCATTTAGATTTGCACATTGTGCTCGTTCCTGTTGTGTTTGAAGAGCCAAGTGGTGGATGAATTATTCTTGGTATTCCTGATTTTCAGTTCAAGCCAATAAACACCTGTGTGCGACTGGCCTGCTGGAGCCATTCCACAAAACATCTGGGCATGCTCCAGCCCTGGGGCTACTGGCGTTCAAAACAGTCCTCCCTGATCCTGCCACTTATTGCTGCTACAATCTGGGGCCTGACTAAGCGTAGGAATTGGATCAGGAATCCTGTCACTCCTGAGCACCCAGCTCTCTTGGTGGCAGAAGAGGCAGATAAAGGGACAAGGACTCTGGTGGATTATATGAGTGGTGAGGGAGAGGGAACTGCATGTGATTCCTTTGAGAGCAGAGAGAGTTTTCTGTGGGTCTTCTGTGTTATGTAGTGCATAGAACAGACCTACGCTGGAGGATGAATCATTGTGTAGTAAAAGCGAGCGTGCTCTGTGGAGTCTGTACTTTCTTTGTTGTAGCCGTTGGAAGTACGTAGTGAATGAAGCAGACAACTCTAGAGAAGAGAACATGTTTTCATGATTAAGGCATGAGTGCAGCCCTGGGGAACTGAATTGTATCCCTGCTTCTGCCCCAGATTTTCTGTGTGATACTAGTCACTTTGCACATGTGGTTGTTAATTGTGTTTTTCTTGGTGCTGGGTACGGTGGAGGGTAATTTGTAGAAGTGCTGAGCACTTGCAACTGCAAGCTGTAGGCAGCGGGATCTGTGCTGTGACTGTAAGCACTGCTGTGCAATGAATACTGAGAAATCAGGCACCATGCATCTCAATGAGGCAGTTAAGAAAAGCGGAGGCAGGAATTAAAGATAAATCTTCATGAGCTCAATTTACATGGCTGGAGAACAGCTTGAACGGGACTGTCCTTCTTAAACTTGTCCTTCCTCGTACCTAAAATAAGAACAGCAAACTGCTAGCTAAATACAAATGCAGCATTTGTGAACAACTGCTGAGTTTAAGATACTTGCACTAAACTGAGAATTAGTAAAATGACTATTTAGCACTTATCTGTCGTTCATCTGTCTTGCCTTTTTTTTATCGTTCAAAATGGAGATACTATTGTATCACTAGGCAAAGGCACTGAAGAACCCCATAATAAATCAATATTGTGAGTACATGTAAGTTTTTACTGACCAGATTCAAAGCAATCATTAGGGATTCAGTAGCCTCTGTGTATTTTCTCATAGTCTTAACATAGGAAACATAGGCTTAGCAGTACAGCAAAATGGTAACAGTTTAAAAATACTACACTGTTCTGTTGGTAAAAGTTAAAAAAGACACTTCAGACAAACTTTATGGGAAGGTACTTTTTGGAGTGAAGAGTTACTTTTCTGCTAACTCTCAGAATAAAACATGATGGTTTGTGTAATGTGTATCTTATAAATCACAAATTTCATTAAAAATAAATACATAGCTATCCTTGTATCAAGATGGGCAAAGAAAAAATAATTAGCTTTCATATGAGAAATGGAACAATGAGAACAGGAAAGCACATAATTTCACAGATTTCTGTAATATAAATAGCTTTGTCAGTTTAAATATACTTTGTCACTCCTTGATGCTGTAATCCAATGCCAAGAGAATTATGATTTCCTTTTTAGAAGTGCTATTTAGCATGTTTAGCATATTTTATTAGAAAACTCTTCTATTCCTCTATCAGTTAATCACAGCTTTATAAAACATTACATTTGGAAGTATCTGTTTCATGTGACTAGAAGAGGTATGCTCCTGAGGTGTTAGTTACGTAGGTGACTAGAAAATTACAGGATTTTTTTTACTTTAGTAATCACAAACACATACTAAAATGGAAAACCAATTGTTCTCTAAATTTTGTTTATTTGAGATGTAGCCTATGTTTTTCTTGGAACACAGAGCTATACGCTCAGGATGCACACAAGGCACCAAAAGTGAAATTCAGGCAATCCAAATCCACAAAGCAATTCAGAAAACCTCTGCTTTATTGACTATTAAATCTGAGTTCACTTGGCTTCGTTGCTATAGTCCTGTCTCCTAAGTGCCAAAGCTCAGGTTTCTATGAGTACACCAAACTCGGAACTTCTAGCTACAGCTTCTTTTAACCCCACTAAAAGACAACTCTGCGCTCAGTTCCCTAAATGGTTCATTTCAATCCAGGCACTCTGAGCACACCTACCACTTACTGACACCACTGGCTGCTTTCAGGAGGGAACTCGCTCATGTGGTGGGCTCTTGGCTACTTGATGATTGCCCATGAATGTCTGGAGTTGTCTAGTGAAGTGGTGAGTTACAAAGGACTTGGGTTCCTGCATGCTTCAGTGTCACTGCCTTACTGTTTTAAGCTTCAGCCTCTTTTACAGAAGACAATCGTCTCCTCAGGCAGGGACTGTGGCTCCATGAAATGTCCTAGGAAAGCACCTTAGAGCCCTGCACCCACATGGGCACCCCTGGGCTCCTAAGAGGACTGGTGAGGATAAGAAACACCCCTGTGCTCATCATTCCTGTTTGGCAGACTAAAGAGCTGAGCACAGCACAGCTGGATGTACATCATGGTGTGCTCAAATAATCAGAAAGCAGTAAAATGTTTTGGGGTTAATTTGAACATGGTTTGCTCTCTGTCTCAAGTGCAGCATATGTAATTATCACCAAAAGTGGAGACGAAAAAATCACCAGATAATCCTTTAATGTTACCAGTGTGGCAGATAACACCACGTGTTTTTAACTACAGTACCCTACTTCTACATAGAATAAAGTTAAGCTGTATTTAATTGTCAAGTCTTTAATTGTCAAGTCTCAATGCAGTGAGATTGCAAACACTCCCCACTGAAGATTCTACTCAACCCTTCACCATGTGGAGTATTTAATTCCAGTTTTGCTTACTTTAAACTGAATGGAATTTTTGTACCAAATTAGGACAGTTAAGTCCTTCCACGCAGAAAACTACTGAGCTCACTAGATATTTTTCTGTCATGGCGCCAAACCATACAGCAATCATGCTGAGGATATGGATGGAAGAAAGGTTGCTCTGCACAGTAATTCCATATAGGAATCACTATTGATTACAGCAAGGATACTTTATGGGTGGTGGTAAATTATGAGGTTTCTCTTGTAAGTGAGAACATTGATTTACATGAGTAATGCAAAGCCTCACACGTAAGCTGAACTCAAACTTTAACTGTCAGCCATAACACATCTATTTATACCACAGATCTGTGCTTAACCACTTATATTTAATTATAATCAGTTGCGGTGCCTCCATTTTCTGTGTTTACTCAGACAATCACATTTCTGAGGTCAAATGCAATGACAGTTACACTGTAGTTATTTGAAGACATTCTCAGTTGCACACTTTGCATGTATCTGAGGACAGAATTTCTGGAGAAGAAAGGATGGGTACAATTCGTCAATCCTTCCTTACATGAATAAAATTTCACACACATCAATTTTAGTCAGGGCATGTCTGTGCTGCACAACACAGTGCTGTGGAGAGACAGCCAAAGCAGCTCAGAAGGAGCCAGCCTGGGTAACTGGAAGCAGTTTAACCACATTGCTTAATGCTGCACACTGTCTAATTTACCCTGGTTTTTAGCAAAGTAAATTAGCTTTGGCAAAGCGTTGCACAAACAGGCTAGCCTGCTTCCAGCCCATGAGCCAGCTTTGGCACCAATTTCTACATCGTACTTACTGTGCAGTATAGTGTATCTAGAAGGAGAGGCAAAGGACTGCTTGCATAAAAACTTGCAGATTCTGATCCCTGAATCTTATTCTGCACTTACTCATTTTAACGTCGCAAAACTTCTATTAACTCTTAAATGTCACTGCCTCAAATTTAGTGGTGTTACTGAGCCAAATATCAAAAGAATAAAATACCATTATATCTGAATCACTAAAGCATCTCATTTTGAGCTTAGCATGCTTAAATATGCTTATGTATGTTTATTTGACAGCAGTAGCAAACTGCTAATTAATAGTAGATTTCTTCAGAATCTTAAATTTAATTGCTTCCAATCTCTGGCATACAAAGACAGCACAAATCACAAACATTGAAAAACCTGAAACCTGAGCAGAACAATGTCACTAATGTAACTAAACAATGTTTTAGAATGTCAGAGGTACTAGATTTCTTGAAAGAGTCTGGTAAAAATTATGTTTAACTGTCTGCTGCCTCACTGTATTGTTGATGTTGACTGAATTTTTCCTCCCATGCAAATCGATGACAAATATGTTTATGACAATGGAATAGACAGTAAAGTCTTGCCATGTATGATTTTCCAGCAGGGGCAGAATTCCCTTCTATCTCTTGAGAAATTATTTTGAACTACCTAGTAAGACTAATCAGCGACCTTTTAAATACCAAAGCTACAGGTACTAACTTGATATTCCAGGAAGGATTGCATTCAAACTATTCAGTGTTATTCTTCCCAAATCTAAACAAAGCACATGGGCATGTGTTTTGAAACAATGGACTGCTTCATCCCCCAAATTTTACATTATGAGTTGAAGGCTTACTGGAAATCCACAGCTCTCATAACAAACTGAAATATTTGTTTATGAATAAATTGGATGCAAAAAGAATAGACAGATAGTTTTAATCTCCATCTCTGCTTGAGCTAAAAAATAAATGAAGTTGTAACAGCTAGATGCAACTCTTTCCACAATAAAATAACTAACTACCAAAATGTGGGAGAGCTTCAGATCCTGTAGAACAGCCTTAGTGATTCTAAATCTTAACTAAAATGCTTATTTTATACAGTTATTACCAGAGGAAGAAATGGAAAAAATCAGAGGAAAAATGTACCCATATGGAGGACTATAATATCCATGGCACAGATCTTGAGAATAATACCAGAAAATTGGCTGAATTAACTGTATCAGAATGTACACTATGCAAGAAGACATGTATATGTAACACGTGTTTCTGCTTCTCTCACTAAAAATTATTTTGATAAAAAGGCAATATTCTGCCTCCATTCGAATTTCTACTGTAAAACAATTTGGAATTGAACTATAATCCCTATTCTCATCCATGCAGGACCTACTTTTCATCCAAGTTGAGTGAAAATGTCAGGATCATCAAATATATTATATGGATTTAAAGGAGAGTTGCTTTTTTTATTTTGTTGTGTTTTATAGCTTGTTCCTTGTACTGTTTGTACAATCACTAAGAAACAAAAAGTTAGATAAATAAATTATTTTTCTGCCAGGCACTGGATTAATGCTCAACCTTGCAACATCCAACTCTTGCTTCGTATTGATTTTACAGCCAGTTGCTGCTCAGACCCTGTAGTGATTTGGCTTTATTCTGATCTTCGCTCCTCTCACAATTTCACATTTTCCCATATAATATTACCGTACCACCATAAATGATAGAAGCAGTCTCTTCAAAACCAGTGATTCCTCCAAGGTGCTTGAATTCCTGCCTTAAAATGACCTACAGAGAAGAGAAAATGCCCTGACGTCAGTCTTGGCTCTCTTTCTGATTATATAACTTTTTTGGGGGGGAAACACTTGGATATTTTTTTTTTATGTTACTTTTCATAAAAACTGTGCAGTAATTAACCGGATTTGCTATTGGTGATTGCTCAAGTAGTGAAATGGGTCTAATACAGTAATAACTGGAAGGCTGAATGCCTGAAAGAGATTTTAAATTCTCTTTAACTATGTAGTGTCTTTTGCATGTTTGTATTAGTACCTAGTGTGAGAATCGGTCTTCATGAAACAGCAAAACTCTCTTTCCCAATTAGTATTGAAATGTTACACTCCAAAATACTTTCCACCAATACCTCTCATTTTTCCTCTAGAAAAAGAAAGGCATAAATGGAGACTACTTATGTCATTCTATTTCTAATTTTAAAACAATCTCCCTTTCACACTCCCACCCCAAAACAAACAGCCTGATCCTTTCTCTTTTTCCCCTTGAAAAAAAAGGCAATTTTTAGAAACCTCTAAGAAAGCAAAAGCATTTGGTCTTGTCAGTAACATTCACTTGAGAAGGGTTTATGTTTGAAAGCTAAAAACACTGCTTTCAATCACAGTACAAGACACACTGTCTGCAGTATTACTTTTAATATCAAGTTATTTCAAATGTCTAGCACCAGAGGGTAAACATATGAAAAATAAGTATAGCTGGCACTTTTTATTCCTACATTTAAAAATAATCCTCAATTTATTTTATTTTTACTAGCCAGACTGTCAAATTCTTTTCTAAATTGCAAAGGTGACTTGTGGTTCTGGAAAACCCAAATGTAGAGTATGTGCTCTGATTTGCAGGGTTACCACTTTGTCCATTCCACTTGGCACACACTATTTTGGATAAATATTCTGTTGGTTTTGTTGTCTCTTAATTGAATTTCTACTACTTTGAAGAAAAATATCAGTATTGAAGTTCCATTAACTTTTTAATATAAATTAGAATGCCTGATTTACACTGAAGCTCTAAAAGGCTTTTGTAGCTTTCTGATGGCTGTAGAGAACCTGTATTAACTTTGTAATTATAATCCACCCATAAAACTAATTCAAGTAACTAATGAGCAAGTTTTAAAAGACATCATGTAGCTTCTATGAATACCAAATTGCTGTACTATTAAGGTCAGAATACTTAACCAGTTCTACAAAAAGCATTTTATATAAACACCAAAATGCACAGATATTCTTTCTCCATGGGAAAATATAAGCAAAATATAAATTACTTATGCAAGGAAGAATCAATCAGAAAAATAAAGACAATCAGCCATTAATTTTTTCTGTGTGTAAGAGGTTGTGCCAGTACATGAACAAATCAAGGTACCTGATGGAGTCAATACTTTGGTCACTCATACTGTAAAACCCAGCATTTTAAAACAATACAAAATTTATTTGTGTATTTAAATAACTCTACTCCCGAATATCTTTCTCTGAAACTTTCTCTTTCAAAGTTACTACATATACGTATTTTAATCACAGAAATTTCAGACAAAACATACATGAAGAGGGAATTGAGGTTGCAGATAATGGCAGAAGAATAATGTAGGAATTAAAAAGGAATTGCAAAGGAAAATCCTAAAATGTAATTATTCCCTACTCAAGTATCACAAACCCAGGAAAAATGGAAAAAAAAAAAGACAGCGCACCATGTTAAGCCCCTTATAACCTGACCTTTATCTTGTTCTGATGCAAAGATGTGCTGATACAAAGAAACTTGTGAATGAATTTACTACATCTTTCAAAGTCAGAGTCTTTTAACCTTGTACTCCAAATATTATTAGGACATAGTCACAGTGTTCTGGTTATTACACCACACTGATCATTTCTTTCAAATTATACTCAGAAATATTCAGCAGACCTGGGCAGGAGTAAATAGAAATGAACAAAAGGGAATAAGCAACCATCTATGAATAGAGTGAAGCATCATCTAGAAACAGTTCATACGATGAAATATTATACTCTTTACTGATAAAATCTTATCAAATCATATTCAGTCTTGGACTGTAAACCATGATTCCCATCTGGAAGCCATTTCTAAAAAAGAACAGCAGAATCTCTGTTATTGTCATTGTTCAGAAATAACTATCCAGATATTGTTAATCTATAACTTATTAACCAAAATATTGTCCTGCTTTATTTTCCTTGAAGATTTTTGAAGTAACTGTCTCTTTGCCAGACATCCACGCAGACACTGGATAATTCTTTATTACTTACACTGAGTCCCATTTGGAAAACGGTCTTTTCTAGTTTTTAATTTTTAGGGCCAAGACAGTGTATTGCACAATGTCTAACCTTTAAAAGTCCTCACTTAAGATCATTTGGCATTTTTTGAAACTCATAATTGTGCAGAAAACAAGAGGTAAGTAGCAGATCACAGCACAGAAATCAGAGACTCAGTGAAAAATGAGTAGCCATTTGATTTCAAAGGATTACGTTTTGAACACTATTTTCCATAAAATCATGCTTAAACAAAAGATATCAACAGATTCATCATGCCCTCTCCCTCTTTTTTGCATTCTCAGGTAGGTTACCTCTTGAGTTGAAACTTTCCCTTTCTATAAACCGCAACCCCCTAAGTGAAAAAAAACCCTAAACACAAAACAACAAAATGACAATGGACTACAAGAATTTAAGATGCATAAAAACGTTCACTAGCAACTCTAGGCACCTAAACAGTGCATTTGTACTGACACAAAATGGAAGAAAGCCAGCACAACTGGATTTTTTATTTCTCTAACTAAGCCCTTTTCACCAAATCAGTTGGACTTCTGTTTGTGAATGCCAAAATATGTAAATTTTGCAACAAAAGCAAGCTTATGAACAATAAAAGGAAATCAACAAATACTATGTTTTCTCCTGATTTTCAACTTGTCTGACAAACTGTCCACAAAAAGCTATGGCTATTTAGGAGAAGGAATAGCTGGTATTATTCACCTTGAATGGCTTTTTTATGTAAGCCTCTAAAACTGTTTTTTTTTTAAACTTGTATTACTGTTTTACTTTAACAGTAATCATCTACACCCTTGTCTACAATAATGTGAGGAAAAATATACAAGAAGAATTGCTTACACATTCTGGCTGCAGCTTTGAGATTATAAAAAAGATTTCCAATTGCCCTTCTCTCCGTGTTAGCATATTCCCCATTTCTTTGTGCCAGTAACAAATGATCTCATCTTCGACTATGCTCAGGCAAACATTTTACTTACTGTTTTATAAAATGTCTTTTACATTAAAAAAATAGTGAAAATAACTTACAGTAAAAAGTCACTAGTATATAAATGTACTATTACTAATTTATAGAATTAGCCAAACATGATGCAAATGCCATCTTTGGGTGCTCTCAGTTCCCGAGTAAGCTGCTTTTGAGAATACATTATGACTTTATTGCCTGGAAGTTTTTGCACCCTTATTTTGAGTCACCAAGAGAACACTTTCATAATTCTTTAAGTGAATACTTTATGTAACACTTCAGCGGTCAGACAAAATTTTCTAAGGTACCCATTTATAGTCTTGTGCCAGGAGGTATTAATAGCATTGATCTATCAAATCTCGTAAAAGCAAAAGGTGGTACTAAATATCCTTCGGTCTGGCTCAGAAAGGGAGTTCCAAAGAGCTTATTTCTTAGTGACATCTGATGCAAGAAAGCATGACTTCTTGTCATCCAGCACAAGCTTGAATGTAACGGGGGGAATGACCCAGGGCTTACCTACCAATGCAGTAACTGCAGTGCTGACTTGCTATAGTCAATGCATGTCTGAAAACATGCAGACTATAGAGCACACAGACTGTGAGCAGACTGCAGGAAGAGAAATTGTTCATATCACATAAGGGAATGAATAAAGAGTTTAGCACTGAAGAATGCAGTTCACGGAATACAGTGAGGTGCAGAGCAAGCATGGCAGAGTACTTGTGTGTGAACAGGCACCATTTGGAAGTCCCTGCACCCACAAACTGTACCCTAGACTCCCTAACCGTCTCATCTGACTTGAAGGTCAGGGAAAGAGTTCATGAACAGAAAAAGTAATGAGATCTGATTTCTTCTAAAATTATGTGCTTTGTCCCTTAATCTTCTGCTGTCCAACTTCTCCATAAAACACCCACTGAGTAAGGCTGAGGTTACTCAAGTTCTAAGTAGCCAGCATAGTTTGAACATAACCCCTGGCTGGCTGGTTGCTACAGAGCATGACCTGCAGTTTATATGCCTGTCTTTACCTTAGCTAAGGCATTAATTTTGCTTTCCCATCAATTCAACAACCTCAGGTCTTATGACACTTGTAGGAGCTTAATTATTTCCAAGACTACAACCATCTGTGAAATATGGTTCAAATTTGCTATCGGGTTCAACAGTTACATTGGAAAAATGAAGAGGACGGGGACCAAAAGAAGGAGACTGCTAGAAGTATTCTTTTTCTTTAGAAATGGAATTTGATTTTATAAGGATAAGTGCAATACTATATAGTTAAATCCTACAGAAAGCTACAAACTCATCAGGTAAAAATAAAATGGATTAAAAATTGGTTGTATTATTCAATTGCAAGGTGACAACAATCCCTAACAGGGTTTGAAAAACAAATGCAATCCTAGAATATAGTAGTTGAGGAACTTCCAGAAGAGATTAAGACTGTTAATGCCATTGTAATGAGTCCTGGTGAAGTGGCCTTCGAAAGTGTCATATCTATTTAAGAAAAACAAGCTCAGCCTGGAATATAGAAAATAAGTGATATTAAGATGGTAACAGAAATTAAGAACTTGCAGGCTGGGACTAGAGGAACTGAACTTGTTTAACCTAGCAAAGTGAAGTCTAAAAGAAAAATACTCTAACTCAGAATCTGGGTGTGAAATCTAAGGTGGAAAAGTAGCTGCTGAAAATAAAGGACCAGTGTTGATAAAAGAACACACAGACACAAAATAGTCATGCAAATTGAGGTTAGAAATTAAATCAGATGATTTCTGGTCCTCAAAAGAGTTACACCAGTCTTCCTCTGAGTAAAGGTTTCTCAGTCTTCTGCTGGCCTAAAAACTCAGTATTTGCCTGCCACAAAGAAGGAACAAGAAAAGCACCTCCAATCTCTAGATCATCCATAGGCCTTTAGCTTCTAATACCAGATCCCAGCAGCATTCCTTGCTGCTGGCTTGCAGGATGTGTTCTGCTGTTTAATTTTTTGAATTATCTGTCCCCACTGGAAGTTCCACTGGTAACTAAGCCTAAAGTAGTTAGCAAAGCTCCTTTTATGGCCAGTGGAGATGCATACTCTTTGAGGGCAAATCATTCCATTTATCTTTGCCACCAAAATATCTTTCCTTTTTGCTGTTCAGTGGAACAGAGTGATCTCATTCAGGAATTCTATTTCTTACTCCACCGACTTCTTGCTTAAAATACTCAGCTCTGTGTGAAAACTCACTGTCTTCACTCCGCACCACCCATGGTGGGGATACTTTTACTCCCTTTCACATTTTGCTGTTTGCACCTTCTGCCCATCAAATTCCATTTTTTAATAGTCATTATTTCAGTAAAAAAAAAGGAGATTTAATCCTTTCTGAAAATGCATTCATACATAGTATTCCATAAAGAAAAGTAATGGCATTAAGTCTTTACTCAGACTTTTTACTAAAAATGCTCTTTCATTTTCACCTAATCAAATGATTCATTTTCTATCTTCTCAAAGTTATGCAGTGATGCAGTCAAACAAAAAAAGCCAATGCTATTCTTAAGTCATTATTTTGCAGACTGCGTGTATTTATCTGTAGTTACTGCTTGAAAGTTTCAGCAAGTAAAATGTATATGGACAATCATCGCCATGAAAAAAACGTATTAATCCCACACTGTTATTCTCTGAGATGCATCCTACATATGTTCCATGACCTTCCTCATTATTAGAGGTTTCTTACCCAGCTGAGTTCTCAGTTGGTAAAATAAACCATGGCTATGTTAACTCTATGGAATTGGAACAGCTGGGTACTTCCTTTGGACTATCCTTGAAAGGATTATTTTCCTATGCCTTCAGAAGGACACATATACTGGAAAGCTGAACATAGTTTCCTAACACTATTCAGCTAGTGTGCAACAGATAGCCATTCCTTCCCAGGTCAAATCTCAGTATGTTCTTTATTATCTGATAGGTATTTTGGTGGACCCATATAACTGAACAGTATTCACAGGTGGGAAAGGAAAACAGGGAATATACTTCTTATAGGACCAGTGGCATAGAAGAGGAGACAGGCAGGTGGAAGTACAGTAGCAATGTTATAGCTCAAAAATTTATCCAGAGTGATGGCTCATTCACATCATGGATCAACAATAGGTTTGGGGAAATAGTATTAATTTCCATTCTGCATTTGGGCTGCTTTATTTTCATATTTATAGTTTTGTGTTGTCCTCAGTATGTGAATGGACTCTATTCATTGGCACTGCCCATACATATTTCCTTAATTTCTTTCAAGAACACTAATTTTACATTACTTTTTTTAACAAAAAGCCTTTTAAGCAAAATGTGTCACACTGCCTCAAGAACTAAAAGCAGTCAATGTTACCCTTACTAATTAAAGCTGTTTTCTTCTAACAGCTGAAAGCTAGTGAAAGGTTTAAGCTGTATTGGCTAACATTCAAGCTAAAAAGTATTCGGTGGTCTTCCTTTAAACTCTAGTGTAGAGTAACTCTAATCATTACATTGTTTAATTTCACACCAAAAGCACGGACTGTTTTATCACTTTAAGTCCTCGTACCTGCTAGTGAGAAGCGTCCTGCCCTCTCAGACTCAGCTTCACTAGCCACAACCCTGAGTCCTGCTCTCAAACCTTTCTGCCCAGGACTACTTCACCCTTTGTGGGCCCCCAGCCGCCTTTCTCAGGTCACAAATGGCTTTAAACCACAGTGCAAGCTTTATCAAGGCGTCCATACCTGCGCACCACCGGAGTTTGAGGGGCACTGTAGACAGCAGTTGCAGCAGCAACTATCCGTCGCACCCATCCACCTGCTCTCCGGGGTTCGGAACACCTTCATCCTGTCCCTCAGGGCCACGGCAGGCACACCGGTCTGCATGCCGAGGGAGAGAGCACACAGCCCGGGGCACTGGCCCTTCCCCACCTCCGGGCTCGTCTGTGTTTACGCGGTAACGGCTGCCGCCGGGGCCCGTCCCCATAGCAACGCCTCCGGCCTCGGCCGCGGCCCTAGCGGCGATGGCGGGCTTCGGCGCGGCTCACCCGAAGCAAGGTATGGGGGATAGCGGTGAGGGGCGGCCATCCGCGGGGCTCCTTGCGTCCCCGGGGCACCCGCACACGGCCGTCGGGCCCCAGGATCCCTCCCGCCTCCTCCTGAGGTCTGTAGAGGGTAGGCACCATGCCGGGTGCCTTGGACTCTCCTCGGGGTGAAGCTTCCCCGTTGCACTTTGGTGGCTCTCGGCCTCTCCAGGCTTGGAGGGCAGGTCTGACACCCCCCGTTTTCCTGCGTTTAAGGAAGGTGCCTGGGGAGGGTCACTGTTGGGGTTGTATGTGTCTGTCCACCTGCACATTTTAACAGTGTATCAACTTCACAAGGAGAGCCCAAATGCCTTTTGTTACAGCCACAACAGAGGCCTGCTGCTGTCGGCTCCCTGAGTTTCTAATAGCACCAGAAATTAATTAACATGGAAAACCCCTGTGTTTTCACCTGATTTCCCAATTTCTTTAAATTTTGTGAGTTGTCTTCTTCAGTTCTCCTTTCCCCATTTCAAGGATTTAAACAAGTTAAAAGAAACCGGCTGCCCAGTGAAGTGGTGGGGTAACCATCCCTGGAGGGAGTTAAAAGAAGTGTAGATGTGGTGCATAGGGACGTGGTTTAGTTGTGAACTTGGCAGTGTTGGGTTAACAGTTGGACTCAATGATCTTACAAGGCTTTTCCAACTTCAGTAACTATGATTCTATGTTTATTTCAAATTATAGCAGCCACAGCATATTGCATTTGTCATTTGAGAGCTCAGGTTGGTATTTTTCTGACTGTTTCTTTGCAAAGGTATTTGATACTTTGATGCTAGTTGACTGACACCATGGGGGCGGCATTGGCCAGTGCAGCTCAGTGGACTGCTGCTGGTTCTGGAGTTGGCACACTCGAAATCACCCCTTTGAACGAATCTCTTTTAAATCAAATTATAAAGTTTGTGGAGGACTTCAGCACTAGATATCCTCAGGAAGCAGCATTTGTCTTCAAAGAGCCCCTTGAGTGGAAAACACAATTGCATTGTTCAGCATTTGTAAACGGTTATGAGATCAGGTGAGTCTGAATTGCAGTGTATTTTGAAATTGTGAAGGTGAGTTACCAAGCCAACTGTGCTTTAGTGTATTTGGGAGGCTAAAATGGGTGGGGATTTAATGATATGTATTAAAAATTTGAGTTAAAATTTGCTGCTTCCCCCCCCCCAAGAGTTTAAGACTCTTCTATCTCGGATGTGGTACAAACCCATTTAGTTAGTGATGTTTACAGCTTACACTCTCTATTCCTTTTATAAAAAGCATATAACAGTGACTAACCCTGAGATTTGTGTTAGTGTTAGGAGTGGCTCCTGTGTGGTGGGTTGACGCTGACTGTATGCCAAGTGCCCACCAAAGCCACTCTGTCGCTCCCCCTCCTCAACTGGATGGGGGAGAAAAATATGACAGATAGCCCATGACTGAGATAAGGACAGGGAGATCACTCACCTATTACTGTCATGGGCAAACTAGACTTGACTCACAGTAATTAATTTAATTTATTGTCAATCAAAAGTAGGATAATGAGAAATAAATGCAAATCTAAAAACACCTTCCCTGCAGCTCCTCCCTTTTTCCCAAGTACAACTTCACTCCTGATTTTCTCTGCCTCCTCACCCTTAAGCAGCGCAGGGGGATGGGAATGAGGATTGCTGTCTATTCATTGCACATTGTCTCTGATGTTCCTTCCTCCTCACCCTCTTCCTCTGCTCCAGCATGGAGTCTCGCCCACAGGAGACTGTGCTCCATGAACTTCTCCAACAGGTCCTTCCTATGGGCTGCAGGTCTTCATGAACTGCTCCATTGTGAGTCCCTTCCAAGTGTGCAGCCCTTCAGGAGCAGTCTGCTCCAGCATGGGTCCCCTGCAGGGTCAGAAGTCCTGCCAGGATGGGATCTTCTCTCCACCATGTCATTGGTCCTGCCACTGCTCCAGTACAGGCTCTCCATGGGATCCCAGCCTCCCTCAGGGACATCCACCTGCAGATTTGCAGTGAAAAAATTGGTTTACCTTGGGAGTTTTCTAAAATACAGTTTAAAGAAATTGCATATGCTTTATCATGTGAAGCTTGTCCTCTAAAATTTGTGGTTAAAGGCCTTATTCTAAAAGGATATAATTCAATTTTTCTAGTGAAGCAACTGCTCAGTCTGAAGCCAAAGCTAAAGATGGCCAGTCATTGCTGCTTCTCACGGAATCAACTCTCAGAGTTCGTAGTTTCGACCAGCTGTCCTGTGTGCTACAAATTGCAATGGAAAAAAAGTTAAAGGAAGTACAGGCATGCCTTGAAGGTTTCCTTTCTTCTTTTGTTTTCTTAATATTTTCTTTCTTTTAAAAAGTATGTCTTCTTCAGTTCATGTTTATGTGCAGAAAGGCATACCTTCATTCTAAGTATATGGAAGGTGGCTAAAAGGGCTGATAAAGAACTTAATGCTTCTTTTATTTTCACATAAATCACTAACAGAAATCTGGAATAAAGCTAAAACTGTTGAATATCATCTACAAATTAACACATACTGAGTAATACCCTAGCTATTGCAGCAGGCAGTAAGTTTAAATTTCTGAAAAAGAATGTCTTATTGGAGGCTAATAGCAGTTTTTCAGATATTTGTAGTTTAATCTTCTTTCAAAATGTTACATCCTTAAAAAACAGGAAAAAAAATATCTTACACAATTAAGATATTCTCACCTGCACAAGCTTCACAGTGAGCACTTCTAGGTCCTTCTTACAGTGGCTTTTAAAATAGAGGATCGAGTACTTCTCGAGTGTTATACTCAAGTCCAGGTATTCCAGTGTGTCAGATTTTCAAACTGACAAGAAGACCCTTGATATCCTAAACGGGATATCCTCCTCTTGTAGCTAGAAGAGATTAGTAATATTATTTAGGAATTGGAAAATTAGAAAAAAATTGAGAAATTCCAAAATTGGGAATTTGGTAATTGGAAATTATATCTGCAATGCTAAAATATAAATGCTCATACTGGATCAAACATCAGATCAATCTAATAATCTAGGGTCCTGTCACTGACAGTGATCAAACATGAATAATAAGGAAGAATAATATGGACAGGGTATCATGCAGATGCATTCATAGATGCATGGGACTTCATTTGCTGAACACAGCAAAATGATTTTTTTAAACCCATTGATATGCAGTTATGTCACTGTTTACCAAAAAGAACAGCTGACATAGCTGTGAGGAAGTAATGGGGCCATTAGGAATGCTCTTGGAAAACTTTGAAGATGTTCTTTAACACTAAATCATATTTACAAAATTATAAGTTTTCAGTGACTTAAATCCATTGATTTCCTGTTTTTTTTTGTGATCAGCCAGGCATATTTTTGGGGAAGGTGGCTGTTGATAAAGGAAAGTATGTAATATTCACCTCTTGGTTGCATGTGTCTTAATCTTGTGAGAAAGATAAAAAGTATTTGTTTTGCCTAACAGTTTTAAACATAGTATCACATTATATGATTATGGTTCATGTTTTCAGCTAACAGAGATCCTATAGTGCAAATTCTTGGCCCTGAATATGGGACTGTTAAAGGAGAAGATAAGTCCATCTTGCATTTACTTGAGAAAGTGAAAAAAGGTGGTGACCCTGAAACAGAGGTGAAAATGAAAATCTTTCTTCTGCTTCATCAGTTGGATTTGCAACTGCTTAATAGTTCTTTGAAACAAATTTCACAGTAAGTGCATTTCAATTGGAAGCTAAGCATGTCAGCCAGTGCATTTTTTGTTTTTATTGTTAAATTAGATTGGTTTCAACCCACAGTGTGTGCTTTTGGTGTGACATAAAGAAAGTGATTGAAATAACTTTCACTGTTCACTAAGTTATTGAAAAAATAGTCTTTTTTTTTTTTTTCTCATGTTGATCTTGCTGTAGGTGTGGCTGTGCAAGTGTGTGCCTGTGAGTGTGGTTTGTTCGTTGCATGTGTTTTGAATTTTGGTAACAAATTGAACTCATTTGTGCAAACAACAAAGTTAGTTAAATTAAATGTTTTCAAGGAAATATATTTCTTCATGGAAATATATTAAGTATTGCATTGAGCCTGTTTCAAAACTACAAGGACTTTATGTTAGCTATGGAACTAAAATTTTACTACACTAACGTAAAATGAAGAAAAACAATCGAAGATGACCCATTTCCAGCTTTTGTTGCTACTATTAAGACTTGGTGTAAAAGAAAAAAATCATGTGATATTCTCTTTTTATTTCTCTGAGTACATCCTTTTCATGAATACATTTTAACCCATTTTCTATTAATTGCAGAGACGTAAGACTAAATCCAGCTGCTGTAAATAATGAAGTGAGTCTTCTCAAGAATTTCTCTGGGGAAGGAGAAAATACAGTACTGGAATCACTGGAGTATACCTCAGGTCCAGATCTGATCATATCTCATGCTTATATATAATCTCGTTAAAGTACTTATCATATGATTCTGTGATAATTGACTTCTGTGTGAAATTTGCTAAATTAATTTCAGTAATAAATTTTAAGTGTTTAAAGTGTTTATTTCTATTTTAAAGTTATACGGTAAAATAGAAAGTATTTTCAGATATGGAATGCTGTTCTTAAGCCTTTAAGTACAGAAATAATCTCCATTTATGAGTATCTTCTGTGGAAATAGAGGAAGTGAACTGAGTCTCTGATCCTGTGCTAAGCACAGTTCCAATTCTGAGTTGAATCAGGCCACAGGTCTAAGAGCTTTGCATGATTAATTCCTAACAGTATGAATTCTTGAGAGTAATGTATTGTTTGGGTATATATGTTATATTAGTCATCAAGAATAACTATAAAAAATACTTTAAAACTGGATAAAAACACTAATGCTAATTGGTTACAGATTACGTGTTCTCTAATGGATGCCGAGCTCCTCCCTGGAGACAAGTGCATGGAGAAATTTGTTACTTAGTCATCAACCCACATGACACTGATCCTTTGTGTATCACTTGCAGCACAGCAGGAGTGTTTTTAAATGGAGTAAGTAATAATAAATGATACCATGGAGTAATGAATGTTTTTACGTGCTAAAATCAAGAATCAGTCAGTTTAGGGTAGTAGTATTGAGATTGTAGTATTGAGACCTGCAGAGCTAGTTTATTGGTACAGAAGAAGACACAGTAACAAATGTATGCTTGTTTTCCCACATATTTGGAGGGCTTTTTATGGTAAATATATATAGGATGGTATTCTGAACTCTTTGCTAGCACTGTTTGCTTAGTCTTTAAACATGTCCTTCACACTACTGTTATTTAAAGGTACTGTGTGACTAGATGCCTCTCTAATGCCTCATTGCTCTTGATCTGAGGTGTAATACGATTGTGTGTGGCTAACATAGCTTGCTTTTCTCTTTCTATGAATGTTAAGCTGTTCTTTCAGTGGAAGCTTTCTGGAAATTATTTAACTCTTCTACTTTTAATTGCGGTTATCTCTTTCATTACAGATTGGTTTTATTTAGACATGATAGTCCCCTATGTGTGTTAAGTGGTGAACAAAACTTTTATATACATTTTGAAGAGGTACTGATGTCCTTCAGTAATTTCCTAAGAGTTAAAAATCCAGGGAAATTTTGATTTAGCATGTTTTTAATGGATTATGCTCATAAAGCTTAGGCTAGTCAGGTTACATTATCTCCTGATCCTTTTAGACATCTGCTGTATTGCACTAGAAGCTCGTATTTACTTGGTTATTTACCATAAGCCATAAATTCTTTCCAGTGAAACTACATGCAGCACAATTAACTGATTGTAATTACTTGCAGAATTCTATGTAAGATCTTGATTATTTGTTGGGATCCATGGGGATGGTCCATGTATTTTTACAAAGCATTACTGAAGTTGAATAGACTCTGAGCATGAGAGTTCTATACCTAATGCATTGTAGTATGACCTCTGTGCTCTTTTAACGCTATTTTATGATGCGGATTAAATTACCTGGATAAGGCAATGCTATTAATAATTTCAAATTTATTCTTTTTTTTTTTTCAAGGGTCAGATAGGTGGTGAAGATCGCATTGACTATGAAAGAAAAAGTGATATATATAAAGATATTGTCACATTTTTAAGGGAGAGATCACCTAAATTTGTAGAAAATATGGCTAAACAGGTATGTGCTTACTGATACTGTGAGTATATTCTACATACATTGTATAATGGTAAGAATTACATTAAAAACCTTGCTGAACCTTTCTTTACCAAAGACAAGTCTCTGATTAAATGAAGAATTCTAAAAACGGCATTTGTTATTTTTCTTTGGGTATGTTTCAGTTTCTACTAAATATGTTCCTTTCGTAAATAGCAAATAATATACTATTGCACATATTGTTCTATCATATCTTATTATGAGTTTTGATCCAACATGTGAGGTCAGCTTCTAATTCTGCCTAAAAAGTACTACTTGTCTTCTAGTGTTACTCTTCATGAGGCACTGGAAATGTTAAAGCAGGAAAATATGATATCCTTTCAGAAAAGGTCAACTTCTTATGACAGTATTTTTCCATGATCAAAACCACTTACATTTTTATCTTCATTCTTTGTAACCCAAATATAAATAATAGCCCAACATTTTTACGAGAACTGCCTGATTTAAATATCAGAGCTGAGAGTTAAGCTTGTAGCTTATGCTCTGTGTTGCTTCATCCAATGCAAGATGCAAGTATTTTAGTTTTATTTAGAGCTCTATATTAACTACAATCACACAGTGCCACTTCAGTTTTACACGTTTGATCATTCCTGATAAAATTTTTTTCAGATTTCTAGTGTGGTTATAAGGTTAATAACATGGTGGCAAAATTCATTACAGGCTAAAATCGGTAAAATGTTTTGTTGTGGTTATTTATATGCAATTTTAATTATTGGAAAAAGGAGGTAATTAACATGGGAATTTTCTTATCCTGTACTTTTAGTTTTCTGGGATGTAGGGCTGATATTTATATTTTTTGAGAAATAAATACTTGACCAAAGAGAGCATTTCAACTTGTTCATATAAATATGGTAGCTTATATTAACAGTAATGGAACTAACTTTGTAAATTGTTCTGTCTGCAATAAATGCCAAAATATGTTTTATTTATCCCATAGGCAAGTATTTTTTTTTTAATGTTGTATATACACATTGGTTTATGTTTCATAAATGTGACAATATATGAATGGTTTTAGGTATAATGATTTGTTTAATGTATTTTTGATGTGATTTGACTTCATTTGATGGTCTTCAAAGGTAAAATACAGTAATATTTTAATAATGTTTAACAGTTCTAAATGTTAGTATAAATTAATGTTAATATCAATAATAGAGATAATATACCATTCTTTACTGTTTTTTTGCTCTTATAAGGATATTGTAGATATTCAGAAAATAACTCTTATTCTATTAAATAAGAGTAAGTAGAATTTATTCCATTTTCCTTCAGTTGTCATATAAATCACTTAGTGCTCTCTGACTGTGTAAATAAGTTTATGCTGAAGAGTACAAATTATACTATTTTAATGATCTAGGAATATCATATCATACTATTTTGCTGAAGAGCTGGTTTAGTATATTCTGCATGCTAAACCTAGAATTTAAACAAGTTAATACTACAGAGATCCAGAACATTTGTATTTGAGGGAAAATTTCTACTCTAGAACTCTGAAAAGCAGCGAAAAGCTGTATTTCCAAGGTTGCCTGCCTGAAATAAATTATAGCTGGAAATAGTTTTGATTTATTTTCTGAGGAGAGCTTCAAAATCTCATTGCATACAAATATGTTGCAAAACAAATTAACTTTTATAGTATCTTCTTTGCCTTGTTTAAGATAACATTAGGAATTGGTGTGTTGGCATATACTGCTGTAGGAAACATACTTTCTAGCATGTGTTTAGCTGGTCAAGCTACAGCATCAATTCCCCTTTGATTTGTCTTATTTATTGTATGTTAAATTGTCCTATCTAGTGTACGCTTTCTGAATGAGTTGTTTTATGATGAGACAGTTGAGTCAGCAAGTGTTGAACAGCCAGTTCATGTCAGGGGCTAGTTGAAAACTGACTATACTGTGACGGCCTCCTTAAAACTGACTTGATTCAGATGGAGAAAGGAATGTCTTCACCTATCTGGTAGTGACAGCTGCAATAATAATAATAATAATAAGTAATGGTTGTATGCTGTCTTTCCTGTAAAAATTGAATATGTTCCAGTAGAGAATAAGAGTTCACAAGAGTCCTCTCTGTTCTGGATACTTTTGATCAGCCATGGTTCAACACAGACAGTTGAAGGACTGGTAGGTGCCACTCAGCTCCATTCTTGTACTTGATTTGTTCATCAATGTTTTGTCCTAAGAGACAGAAGATGTAAAAAACTGAAATGGAATGTGTTTATATAAATTCTAAGCTATATCAAATTAAGTTACTTGGACCTGAAGTCTAGCAAAGTTTATCATAGCCTATTTTCACATTTTTGTTATTTTTTCTTTTTTATGTGGGAATTTTTTGTAAAAACTTCATGCAGGGAAATAGTTTTAATATGAGTGATCCACTGAAAGCAGAATGACTGACTTTTCAGTTCTAGATCTTAAAACCAATTTAGAATTAGTTTCTATAGAAGTGCTTGTGTCACCAAATATTTAACGTATCAGAATTCAAACAACACCCAATACTCAAGTATGTTCAGGAAGTTCTGAATTTCTTGAGCTCATTTATTTTGAAAGCTTTATTTTGCACATGGCAACAGCTACTTTCCAGATTAATGTTTCATTGTTTTAAAGGCAATCTGATTTTATGCTTGTAGTCTAATTCCACATTTAATGCATAAAAATTTTTAAGCACAGCATCCTGGAATTGTGCTTAGAACTTATTGTTTTAACATGCGTTATTCACATAGCAATATGACTGACAAACCTTGTCTCCTTTTGTTAGGAATACAGGTTTTTTAAGGAACCAACATATAAGAAGAATTTCCAGCGTATGGGAGTAGTTGAGGCTAAGGTCTCTGGCCGGTCCCAGAGCCTTCATGGTATTACAGAAAATAAAGTAGGTGAGAAAGTAAAAAGTTCTGCGTCAAGGAGATCCATTGAAAAGAAGAAATTAGAACCATCTATGAACTGGAAGAATGCTGGGCTTTCTGTTCTCAGCAGATAAGTAGTTATCTTTATATATAAATTTTCCTATAGTTCTCTCTAAACTGCTAATGATTGGACTGCATGGTATAGGTTTGCATTTTTATGTTAAGAGTAATAAAACAAAATTTACTACATGTTAATTTCTAAGAAGAACGTACAGACTACTAAAGAGATTTCACAGTTTTCTTCTGTTATGCAACAACTTTGATGATGTTATGTCATTTCCACAGCAAAGTAGGGAAATATCTTGCAGCCATCTGCCATACTGATCCTCCAGGACTCTGATACTATTATATTTTTGGTGTAAAATGCCCTTTAAAATGAGACAGAGTAGACAGTCTAATCTAAACCACACTTTCTGAGAGAAGCAACAGAGATCCAGGATGGAAAATCACGATGACTCTTACTTATGCTGCAATTTTTAATGATTTAATATTGTATGAGCCAGTTTTCTAGCTCTGCTTAGCAGCAAACTTTACTAATGAGATTACCTCAAAGTTTGGACACACAGAAGTAGAGCATACTTATATTGGATATTGTTGGATTTGTCTTCTGAAATCAGAACTCTGTTCTGATGTCATGTTTCCTGATAATGTATTAATTGAGGAAGAAGAATACCCGAAGAAAGTCTACATCCTAAAAAAAAAAAAAAAAAGTATCTTCTCAAGTCTGCCAATTTGACATGTTGCAAGAAATATTTTAAGAGATTTTGGATGTGACCTACAGTCATCAGTTAAAAAATGTGGTTTTCCTGGGCAAGGGCTTATCTTTTTCCACAGCCATTGTTATAGTCTAGATGTAGTAAAATTAGCTGTAATCATGAGTAGTATTCTGTTTTATTGTTGTGACTGTGATAGTATGACCAGCCCAGGCTTGAAAGGACATTCTGTTTTCACAACGCTGGAAATCAGAGACAAAAAAGCACGGGCGATTGTGTCCAGCTAGGTCTAGGAGTCTATGTGAGGAAAGCAAGATATATTGTATTCCACATTATAAAAGGTATGGAACAGCTGAGCATGTGGAAGAACTAGGCAGACTAGAATTCTTCTGCCTGGAAACAAGATGACTGGGTGGACAATAAGACAGATAGAGAAAATCATGACTGGAGACAGTGAATAGGGAGCAAATAGTCACTGTCCGTTCTAATACACGGGTAAGGGGCATCAAATGAAAAGAGCCAGTGAGACCAGTTCCAAATGAAGGGAAAGAGTTCTTCATATGACACATGGCTAAGCTGTCACATTCTTTGCTATGGGATGGTAGAAGCCGTTTGTTTATGTGAGTTCAAAAAGCAGTCAGCCACGTTCATGGAAGACAAATTCATCCAAAACTGATACACAATCAGGAGTGCCCTGAATCACAATTTTCTGAAGAATACGCTGGAAAAAAGAATTTCCATGTTCTTCCATTGTTCACCTGCTCTTACCTAGATAGCTTTTACTGGTCATGGTTGGTGGTGGTATCCTAGGATAAATGGACCTGTGGTCTGTACGAATATATTTATTCTTTGTTCTTGTATCACATACAGGTCAGCATAATATGTTTTTTCTAATATTCCACTATTAAATTATTTAGTTAAGACACAGCACTCTTTATTTTTAATGGACTTTATTGTGTAGGTTCATAAGCTCATACGTACTGACATGTGTCCCACTACAGCTTTTTAGTTCTATGTATATATATATAAATTTTTTTTTTTATAAAAAGAAACATATTACTGACAAAGCTGAAAGAAAAGATGCTGAAGAAGCAAGAAGGAGGAGTAGAACTGTGTATGCGAAAATCAAAAAGAAAGGCCATGACATTTCTTCTGAATCTGCTAAAATACAACCAGCTTCAAAACGGTATTGGTTACTTATTCTTCTTTCTTCAATTTTTTAATTTATTTTCAGTATTTACAGTAATTATCACCATACTTAATATTTGGTAATGTCAGTTATATTTTTCTAGTTCTTTTACTAGGCAGTGCTGTCATACCTGTTTAAAATGGGCTTGTTCATGTTACTTTATAGCTATTTAAAATGGGTAATGCTGTTTTTTTATTTTTAGTAAAACATCAGCCAGGCTTGATGATGTTAGTGAAAGTTCCTCAGAGACTGAGGAAGATGAGGAACAGCCTGTACGTCATCATGAAGGAGGCACAGATTTGCCATCAGAATACTGGGGAATTCAGAAACTTGCAAAATATTTAAAGGTAAGCAAGAAGCATTGATAAATTTTATAAACAGCTACTCTTTACCTACTACATCTGAGGCCACCAGACCAGCTCCTCATCATTTCCACCTTCCATGTATATTAGAACAGCCCTGCTACATAGTATGTTCAAACCCTGGAACTGTGGACTTTACTGTCATGCACCCATTTCTCCTGCATATTTTTTAATCTGCTGGTTTTGGCTTACATAGACCCTTAGATTAAACCATCTGTTCAGTGTACAATATAAAACTTAAGATGGTATAATCTTTTTATTAATTATTGGGTTTCTGTTTTGCTTTTTGTGTTGAAACTTTCCAAGGTATTTCTTTATGTGGATAATAACTTTCAAGAGTTTTTATTAAAACTGAGTATGTGCCTAAAGTCTTTCATCAGCTATGATTAATGCATGACTGAAGTAATTCTAACATGGTCTTATGTCTGGATAGATGCTGTTAGTGGACAAGAAAATGTATGATAAACAGGCATTCTCTAAAGAAAAAAAGAAGGTTTTTTTACACAGATGTTGAAAATCTTTTGGAACCTATAAATATAGATGTTTGGAATTCTGTGTATGTCTGAAACACTTTAAAAAAACCCCAACAATCCTCTACTATTCTGGAAAAGTCTAAAACTAATTATATTTTTCCCTCAGGAGAAATTCCTTCTCAAGTTTGTACTGGAATTTATGTGCTGTAAGTTACTAATAAAAGCACTGGTTTATTTGTTTTTTTGAGTAAAGCTATAGAGTACACACATCCGACTGATAAAATGATGATGCTGGCATTTGGTACAGCAGAAATACTTATGAGGAATAAGCAAAGTCTTTGGCTCCTTGTAGAAGAGTAACAGTCTTTTAACAGTTTTCAGTGCATTTGCACCACTTGTTCTCAGTTCATGTTTGTGGAACCTATGCTACTGGTTGTAGCCAAAGAGATACAGAAATACTAGGGTAATACAAGTCTCTACAATTCTTTATGCTTTATCTTTTCTAGATTGGACCTCTATATTCATGTCATTTTGTCTATGCTAAAATAGCCCTTTGCAAGTGTAATCTTGTGCAGCATTCAGAATGTAACTTGGTCAGCTACCCCCTAATGAGCACTCAATATATACATTTTGCATGATGCAGTAGTTAGGTATGTAACTATATATTTGCATGTAGTTACAGTTCAAGGTGTTTTCAAATCTGTAAGTCTACTAATAGCTTGTTCTGTCTGTCTTATGGACCACCTCTTTCTGGGAGCTCAGAGAAATAACCATGATACTTTTTAGTAAACACTCAAGGTCTTCCTGGAGAGGATACTTCAAACCCATTACTGTTGGTGAACTCCCAGAAATCTCTTCATTAGGCCATTTCTGCACCACCTTCTTTACCAACAAGGGTCATCTCTCCTGGTTACATATTTCTCAAATTCCATTTCCTCTCTAGATTCTTCGTATAATCATGTTTGGATTTTAATATGGGATATGATTCAGTACTGAAACATATCTAGACTTGCATGAAACTATTCTGAATGAGGGGTGAGAATGGCAAATAGGAAAAAGTATTTTTCACGCTCCTCTGCTTTAGAAATCAGTGTATTTTATTACAGCTGTCAACAAGCAAAATTACTTAATGGCTTGGAACTAGAAAAAGAAAGGGGAGCATTTTTATCAAATTGTGAGTACCTGCTAAGAAGTGTTTATAATACAAAATTTCCATAGTATGAAAAAGTTTTGTTATGAAAATTCAAATGTATACTTGTTTATGTATTTATGCACACCTGAGTCTTCCAATAGTTCTTTAGATTAGAAATAAATTAAATGAAATACTTGAAGTTATACTTAAAATAGTTCTCTGTTGATTCTTAGCTACGTAAAGCAAGAAATCCCTAGTGTCAGATAAAGCTGAAAAGAGATGCCTCAGTGCCATACCACAGACAGTGGTTGAAATGTTTTATTGATGGAGTGCTACTTTAACTTGCACATGGAATTCATTTTAATTCGAGTATAAATACTGCACTTCTGGCCAGACTTAGGAGATTTTTTGGCATTCTTGTTGTTCATATGGGCAATTGTTCATGACACATGCAATATAAGAGAAAATACATTTATGACTGCGATATTTAATTTATCTACATGTGTATTTATATAGAAGCACAAATTTCAAGGGGTTTTGTCTCTTCAATGGTTGTACACATTGTTCACACATCTTAAAAAAATTAATAAAATGCATTAAATAATAGATGCTTGAAATACAGAAAATCTAATAATTTGTAGATGCAACCATTTTTTGAATGTCTGCTAAGGTAAATGTGCATTACAGTTCAGCTATAAAAGACCGATTTGCAAACATAAAACTTCCATAAATGCTGAAAGATACCTAGTTTTTATACCAGTGTTTGATTGTCTCTCAAACTTAAAGAGACGGTTTCTTCCTGTATAAAGCAAACTTGCTAGATCCTGTGAATTGTGCCTGTAGGCTATGTATTTGTATAATTCTTCATGGAGAGAAAATTCCAGTGCAGAGGAAATTCCCTTCTGACTTTTTGCCCTTCTACATTCCCTCTCCTTTCCGGGAAAGATCAGCCATGTTGGAATTGCTCCACTGGGAAACAGCTGCTTTTGTGGTCTGGCTCTTTCTCCTACTTTCAAACTTCCCAGGGCTCAGAAACAGAAGACAAGAGCATGTGTGCTCTTGCCATGTCTCCCCGTTAACTTAAGAATGGGCAGTGAAGACTGATCAGTGGGGTTGGTGATGGTGTTGTGTTAAGCATCTTTCGGGCCTAGAGTAGACAAAACTGGAACGAAGTGTTCGCTTGATGTTTGTAACAGTGAGATTTACTCAGGAGAGCCTGCTTCAGATTTCTAATTTATTAAAGTAGTGCTTCTGAAGTATTAGGTTTTTAGAGGGAGGACTACGTTTTACATGGGGATAGGGTGAAGAGGCCACATTTTACAATGATCTGTTTTACAAGAAATGGGGAACATCACGTAGAATGCTGGATCTTCTTTGTGGCAGAGCTGAGGCTGTGTGCTGAAAAAAAAAAAAGAAAAGATTTCCTGCCCAGAGGTGGGCACAATGATTTGTGCTGCTGCTGTTGAGGTCTGATTGTTGCCAGTTTTAAGATAAAGTTGAGACATTGAAAGGTGAAGTGGGGCTGGTGACTGCTCCAGGAATAACTCCAATCTCCAGAATAAATCTTTAATCCCTTAAACCCTTGTGCTGCTTGGTTTTGGTTCCCTGTAAGGGGATGATTTATGTGTACACGTATGCAGGGGTGAGCTCTGGATAGAGTTCTGCAGGACTATGTTAGTTACAAAATTCTTCTTTCAGTTTCTTACTTGGAAAGTCATTCTACTTTTGGCTGTATTTTAGGGGTACAGTAGAGTAGTGAAACCTCACACATCAAGTAAAGTATCCACTCATTTCCTATCTGTTTTGAGTTACTCCGGTTCAACCAACCTCATTCCCAGAACAGCATTGTGTTCCTTTTCTACTTTGGAATCATAGGTGGACAAATGTTCTGTCTCTCCCCAGCTGTTTGCATCTTGTGCTAGCTCCAGGAGGTGGGGAAAGGCTATGTACTGAACAGGAGTTAGGGAGAATGTGCCCTGAATACCAGCTCCTAGGTGCCTATGTGCCCTGGCAGTGCATAGCAGGGGATTACTGGGTGTTTGTCACATGTCTCAGTGAAATCTCATTCACTGGACAAGGAAAAGGTTGAGAGAACTGCAGGATACACTGGGTGTATTCAGGTCAGCTCCACAGCTGCATTTTGGCAGGATCTTTGGAAGGCTCATGCATTCAACTAACATTTCTGTAGCTGGCAGGAGGCCCCTCTGTATTGGGCTTACATTACATAAAGATGGCAAACAGACCACTGAGGCAGAAATGTACAGAATTTTCTGTACAAAGATCCTTCCAGTCTTTGCCTCTTCCCTTTCCTTTCTCTCCAACTTCCTCTAAAAGTCCTCACTTATTTCTAGGCAACTGGGTCACGGAAATGGAAGTTTTATGAGATCAAAGCTATGGGTCTAGTTCTTACAGTGCATGTGTCTCATTGAGTATTGGCTGTGCGAGAACTACTGCCATCGCTTCTGCTTCCCCTTCACACTGTTCAGTGTGAACAGAGCTAAGCCAGGAGGACATAGTGTAGCTGTTGCACTACAGACAGAATTTATTTCCTCTTCTCAGGAAGCTCAAATTTTTCAGTTAGGGAAATGCAGCTTTATACTGGCTTGCAGGAAGGAACAGTGAATCCTCAGCTGAGCTCTTTGTACATAGAGGGCACTAGCATTCTTGGAACAGGCTAGAAATGCAGAAAATCAAGTAGACAGTGAAATGATTCAGGGACTCTCTGCCAGGTGCTAAGATGCAGAATCTCAAATGTATTTCATGTATTTCATGTATTGTTGATAAACAGTGTAAGATAGTTTTATTCTCCAGGAAAAGATGGGGAGACACCTGGGAATTGGAATTGAAGAGCTAGGGGTAAACCGGGGTGCAGGGAATCCATGTATGTGTGAAGGTTAGAAATATGGACAAGGAAGGTCCAAACTATTGCAGAAACAGGGAGCCTATTTCAGAACATTTGAGGACCAAATCTTAAATGGCAGTTGCTTGTGTGTGTGGAGTTCTTTTGCATTCTGTGTGGAAGGTTTACGATATGACATTTTCTACTTGGAGGGTAGGTCAGTCAACAACTGCTTGCATGTTTCCCTACTATGCATTAATATAAAGTCAGTCACAGTTTATCTCCAAGATGAGACTTGTCATATCTGAGGTCTAAGGATTTAGTTATCTGGAAAACATATCTTCCTCATAAAATTTTGTGATAGAAAATGTCCAGGCATTCAAAATAGATATTTTTTTTTGTGCAGATTAAAATTGTGTAGCACTCTCAGCCCTCCTGTGGTTTAACATGTGGTGTATACAGCAATTCTTTTATAGCAAACAATTATAAGTTTATGGCACTTGCAAAAGCATTGATGTGGTTTGTAGATTTTTCTCAATTTTTGTATGAATTTTTGTATTTTTTAACTGCATAACGGAAAAGAATAGCTTTATTAAATTATAATGGTAATGGAAATGTTCCACATTATTAAGATTACGCTAGTACTCAGAAAAATTTAAATCATCTTCATAAAGTATGCATGCATTAAGAAATTGACTGTATTTTGGGATTAGCAGAAAAGTAATTCAGTTTTATTCTGAAACACAGAACCTCAAAAGAGACATTAACATATTAGCCTAAGGAATAAAATGAGTCTTCAAGTACTAATTAAAGTGAAACTACACAAGAAGTAATTTTAAATTTAGTAAGACAAGAAAAAATAGTATTAATGTTACAGCGTACCCACTAAAGTACCAATTGTTTGTTTTACACATTGTAATACTGCTCAAAAGTCTTATTGTAGTCACAGAAAAAGCCTAAAATCTCTGATGTTTATGGATATGTCTGAAGAACAAAATGCAAAGACAACTGCAAATACAAATCGTGAGGAACTAACTCTCTTATTTCTTGGCTGTGCTTCTATTTCCCCAGAAATTTACTGGTGGGTAGAACTTCACAATTATAATTGGATACATAGATGATTAAAATAAAAGTTATGAATTTGGTCTGATAGGAATTTAGGAATTATTTTGTGTACAGAATTATAAAAAAAAGCCCTATATGTAATCTTAAAATCTGGCTCTAGATATGGAATAGATGGAAATACTAGAATCTAATAGCAGAAGTAAAAGTGTCTAATCTGTGTAGAAAATATATTGTACATTATATTTTTTTCCACAATCTAGATAATAAGAGTTAACTGTTTTTCCTTTATGATATCGCATTAGTAAGACTTGCATGACATATTATATTAGCCATCAAATACAAAACAAACATACATAAATGTGTATAAAATAAATCATAGAATCATAGAATAGTTAGGGTTGGAAAGGACCTTAAGATCATCCAGTTCCAACCACTCTGCCATGGGCAGGGACACCTCCCACTAAACCATGCCACCCAAGGCTCTGTCCAACCTGGCCTTGAACATCACCAGAGATGGAGCATTCACAGCTTCCCTGGGCAACCCATGCCAGTGTCTCACCACCCTTACAGTAAGATGCTGGTAAAATGCTGTTTTTTAAGTAATGAGATGAGCTTCACATTGGATATCAGACTGCACGAATCACTCATAAGTAACATTCTATGCCATTGGCAGGTGGACCTGAGTTGATCTGTTGTACAGTGGCCGAGGCTGCCCTTGCTTGCTCTTGATACATAGAGCAAACCTGTTCCTAGGGCTGAAAATTCCAAACTCTTAAATACACTCAATTTACCTATGGGTATATCTTTGTCTCCTTGTCTCTAAATTGGAGAGACATCAATTTGATAGATGGACCACTTGTTCTATAAAGAACTGGCTGGCTGGACGCATGCAAAGAGTTGTGGTCAGTGGCTCAATGTCCAGCTGGAGACCGGTAACAAGTGGTGTCCTCAGGGATCGGTGTTGGAACTGGTCTTGTTCAGCATCTTTCTCACTGACATGGACGGTGGGATTGCGTGCACCCTCAGCAAGTCTGCTAATGACACTAAGCTGTGTGGTTTGGTTGATACGCTGGAGGGAAGGAATGCCATCCAGAGGGACCTCGACACGCTTGTGAGGTGGGCTGATGCCAGCCTTATGAAGTTTAACCTTGCCAAGTGCACGGTCCTACACCTGGGTCAGAGCAATGCCAGGCACAGCTACAGGTTGGGCAGAGAAGAGATTCAGAGCATCTCTGCAGAGAAGGACTTGGGGGTGTTGGTCGATGAGAAACTGAACATGAGCCGGCTTCAGTGTGTGTTCGCAGCCCAGAAAGGCAGCCGTATCCTGGGCTGCATCAAGAGGAAGCATGACCAGCAGGTCAAAGGATGTGATCCTGCCCCTCTACTCTGCCCTCGTGAGACCTCACTTGGAGTCTGTGTACAGTTCTGGCATCCTCAACATAAGAAGGACATGGAACTGTTGGAACCAGTCCAGAGAAGGGCCATGAGGGTGATCAGGGGACTGGAGCACCTCCTGTATGAAATTAGGCTGAGGAAGTTGGGGCTGTTCAGCCTGGAGAAGAGAAGGCTGCATGGAGACCTCCTAGCAGCCTTCCAGTATCTGAAGGGTGCTGGGGAAGGACTCTTCATTGGGGACTGTCTTGATAGGACAAGGGGTAATGGGTTCAAATTTAAACAGGGGAAGTTTAGATTAGATATAAGGAAGAAGTTCTTTCCTGTGAAGATGGTGAGGCACTGGGATGGGTTGCCCAAGGAAGTTGTGAATGCTCCATCCCTGGCAATTTTCAAGGCCAGGTTGGACAGAGCCTTGGGTGACATGGTTTAGTGCAAGGTGTGCCTGCCCATGGCAGGGGGGTTGGAACTGGATGATCTTAAGGTCCCTTTCAACCCTAACTATTCTATGATTCTATGATTTTCATATATAAAATAATTTTGACACTGTATAATGGATGTTTTCAGGACTGACCAACTTTGTGGATAATTTACCTGATATTATTACTAGACTGATCTTTTCACTTATCAAAGTATGTGGTGGGTTAATTTGAGGGAGGTTATTTAACTGAACTGAGCGATCAAGATGAAAAATGAATTCTGCTGTAGTTTGGCTAAGTGGCAGACTGTTATTTTTCAGAGAATACCAAATGTATGAGACATAAACATGTACCACCTGCTAGTGTTTCTAGGCACATGTCTGGCTAACCTGTCAGCCTTGGCAAATCTGTCAGCCTCCATATCATTCTTTTCTTCACTATTCATGAACATCTCTTGTTCCCACCTTCCAGTATTAGCCAAGGTTTTTGTTTGCTTTTTAAATTTTGGTAAAGAATGTGGTTCTGAAAAAAAAAAGGGGGGGTGGAATAAAAATGTGGGAAAACTGCATTTTATAGTTATGTATTTTTTAACAACCTAGCCAGTGCTGATAATGAAAAAGAAATCTTTTGATGATAAACTTACTAGGTAAGAAATATTGGCAAATAGTAGAGTATCAAATTATTATTATAACTGGCAACTCTGAAGCACTTGCGTAGCTCTCACCTCAAAATACTGTACCAACAATCATTCCTCGTCATAAGAGACATATAAAATTTGTAACAACCAGTTGAGTTTTGACCATTAGCACCAACTCTGATGAAGTTCTGTGTAGTGGAAGTTTAATTAATCTTCTGAGGGTGACACATTCGTTAGAGTTTCATAGCTGATGAGAAGAAAGACCAGACAGAAATAAAGAAAAAACAAACAAAAGTGTAGAAATTAACAAAAACCAATAAAAAAGATACAGTATATAAAAAATTAAGGGCTAAGGAAAAGAATGTAAAACAATTGATGTTTAATTTCTCTCTTTCTACAGGATTGTATTCTATTGTAAAAGCAGGTAATTAAATTAATACTAAATTAATGAGCTACTGTTTCACCACTGTAGCTACTGTACCTCTAAAATAATTGTAAACTCCCCCAGCTGTTTCAATCTGGTTTAAGGCTTTATAATCCTGAAGCAGATAACCAAATTGCTGGCTTTCCTAAAGAATTATAACGTGGTTGTGTCTGAAAGCTATCGAGAGTTTTAAGAAGTGATAACAGCATTTTTCATTGGCTTTAAATGTTCCACATTGGACCTAGGATCGATTAATCACGACTTACTATACATGCAGTTACTTCAGAAGCATGCCTGTGCTTCAACCATGTCTTCATCTGTATTGTTTTTCCTATGCTCTCACTAAGCTCAGTTTTTAAGTTTGTTTTATTTTTCCAGAGAGTATCTGCCTCCTAGTTTTTCATAAACTATCAGTATCATTTTGTTTTTCTTGCAAAATCTTTTTTGCGTGGTTTCAAATGACACTGTCTTTTGTGTCTGCTCAGTGCTTACTAAGCATCTGCAGCATGCTAGCTCTCCAGTAGTCTAGGCACAGGTCCTTCTTAGTCCAATGTCATTAAATTTTCTCCGCTGGTTTCCCAAATGAGCTGGATCACAGAATCACAGAATCCTTAGAGTTGGAAGGGACCTCAAAAGATCATCTAGTCCAACCCTCCTGCAAGAGCAGGGTAACCTAGAGTACATCATACAGGAACTTGTCCAGGTGGGCCTTGAATATCTCCAACGTAGGAGACTCCACAACCCCCCTGGGCAACCTGTTCCAGTGATCTGTCACTCTCGCAGTAAAGAAATTTTACCTAATGTTCACATGGAACCTCCTATGCTCCAGTTTACACCCATTGCCCCTTGTCCTATCACTGGACATCACTGAAAAAACCCTAGCTCCATCATCCTGACACTCACCCTTTACATATTTGTAAACATTGATGAGGTCACCCCTCAGTCTCTTCCAAGCTAAAGAGTCCCAGCTCCCTCAGCCTCTCCTCATAAGAGAGATGTTCCATTCCCTTAATCATCTTTGTAGCTCTGCGCTGGACTCTTTCAAGCAATTCCCTGTCCTTCTTGAACTGTGGGGCCCAGAACTGGACACAATATTCCACATGCGGCCTCACCAAGGCAGAGTAGAGGGGGAGGAGAACCTCTCTTGACCTACTAACCACAGCCTTTCTAATGCACCCTAGGATGCCATTGGCCTTCTTGGCCACAAGGGCACATTGTTGGCTCATGGTCATCCTCCTATCCACCAGGACCCCCAGGTCCCTTTCCCCTTCACTACTGTCCAGCAGGTCAGCCCCCAACCTGTACTGGTACATGGGGTTGTTCTTCCCCAGATGCAAGACTCTACACTTGCCCTTGTTGAATTTCATCAAGTTCCTCTCCGCCCAACTCTCCAGCCTGTCCAGGTCTCGCTGAATGGCGAGACAGCCCTCTGGTGTGTCAGCCACTCCTCCCAGTTTAGTATCATCAGCAAACTTGCTGAGGGTACATTCAGTTCCCTCATCCAGGTCGTTGATAAAAATATTAAACAGCACTGGTCCCAGCACCGACCCCTGAGGGACTCCACTAGTCACAGACCTCCAGCTAGATTCTGCCCCACTGACCATAACTCTCTGCCTTCTTCCTTCCAACCAGTTCTTGATCCACCTCACTACCTGATCATCAAGCCCACACTTCCTTAGCTTATCTATGAGGATGCTGTGGGAGACAGTATCAAATGCCTTACTGAAATCAAGGAAAACGACATCTACTTCTCTACCATCATCCGCCTAGTTACTTGCTCATAGAAGGCTATAAGGTTGGTCAAACATGACTTCCCCTTGGTAAAGCCATGTTGGCTGCTCTTAATGACCCCCTCATCCTTGATATGCCTAGAGATGGTGTCAAGAATAAGTTGTTCCATCACCTTTCCAGGGATGGAGGTAAGGCTGACTGGTCTATAATTACCCAGGTCCTCCTTCTTGCCCTTCTTCTAGACCGGCGTGACATTTGCCATCCTCCAATCCTCAGGCACCTCACCTGTTTCCCACGACTTACCAAAGATGATGGAGAGTGGCTCAGCAATGACCTCCGCCAGCTCCCTCAGCACCCGCGGGTGTATTCCATCCGAACCCATCGATTTATAGGTGTCCAGATTACTTAACTGATCCCTAACCAAATCCTCATCTACCAAAGCAAACTCCTCCTTTATCCTGACTCCTTCCGGGGCTATAGGAATCTGGGTCCTGCGGGGAGAGTCTGCAGGAGTAAAGACAGAGGCAAAGAAGGCATTCAACACGTCTGCCTTCTTTATATCCTCTGTCTCCAGGGCACCCACCTCATTCAGCAGTGGGCCTATACTGCTTGTGTTAGTTTTATTTGCTGTGTATTTGAAGAAGCCCTTTCTATTGTCCTTGACCCGACTTGCCAGATTAAGTTCCAAAATAGATCCAAAATAGATCCAAATAGATCCATAAAGATAAAATAGCTGTAATAACATTAAGGCTTTTGAGCCTTTTTGCTAGGCAAAATCAAAATTGCTAGGCAAATCAAAACAGGTCTGACACTGTCACAGGAGGTCAGTAGTACATCTGTGTTATGGGTGGCATATATCATATCTCAAAGTCTGCTGTCAGGATTTACAAGTATCAATGTTAAATTAAAAAACAGTAATGCTGCTTGTGTTGGTTTCTGGTTTTTGGTTGGGTTTTTTTGTTTGTTTTTTGGGTTGGGTTTTTGGGGAGTCTTTTTGGTTTTTTTTTTGGTTTTGTTTTGTTTTTAATGCTAGAACCTTTTCTTTTTCTTATTCAATCATAATTTCCTACTAATCTCTGCATGTTCTGTCTAAAACTAGGTATGCTTTATTTTCCACAGATGAAGTGGTCAAAGGCAGGGAGAAGGCTATGGCCTTGTTCTAGTGCCAAGACATAAAAGTCAATACCTAGATTGGAATTCTTCTCACCTACTTCTAAACGTAAACAAAGTAGGTGTTTCTAGCTGAGCTGGGCACTCAAGGCTACCTTTATGATCAGTGGAAAAAGTAGGCACTTTAAGTATGTGATTCATCTGATATTTTAAGCATCTATTCAGAATGAGATGGATCATGTTTTTAAGTTCATTGTTGACTTAATCTCAATTAACAGGAACGTAGGATGGCTATAGGTGACTCGGTCTTAATCATCAGAATGTAGGATGGCTGTAGATGAGTGAATTTAGACAGATGACTCCCATCCCCACACTTCTGAGCATTTCAAATCATCAGTGAATGTCATGTGAAATAGTCTTTTGAAGGCCTACTCTTATTCCAGCTTCTTTATGTATTTGGACACAGGGCTTTGCATGCTTTCTGGCCTTTTTCCCTTGGAGTGCTTTATAAAGATCAGCCTATTTGGTAACAGCCTTAAAAACTAATTGGCAGTTAATAGGAGAATTAATTGATGGGCATCTGCTACGTATCTGTGATCTAACTTTGCCTGACCAACTTTGTGACTGCTTGAGTTTTGTTTACATAGATGATGTGCATGTGATCTGGATCCTACAGTTTTATCTTGCTTCTAGTTCCTCAGCAGGGTTTCAGTTAGACCAGACCTACTGGCTTTTTTCTTTCGCCATTTCACCATAATCTGTACTGTATCTTGAGCTCTTCAGGGAGTGGGCTGCAAAGTATCCTCACATTGTCACATGTTTAGGACAGTTCTATAGACACTGTGTTGGTGAACAAAGAGAGAAGCTATCTGGATTCTGGAGAAAACCTGGACTAAATAAATGTCTCTAAGGAATTTGCAAGAATTAGCTGACCAAAAAACAGCAACATGTGGAAATTTTGTGACATCTGACCAAGACTGATGTCTGAGCAATCAGAAAAGCAAAGTAAAAAATCTAATAATTTCTACACAGATGCAAAGGACCTTATCTGCCTTCTAGTCACTAAAATATACATACATCCTTTCTTTGAGAAATCATATGATCTAAGTTACTCACTGTTCTGAGAAACAGCATTTTGTTGTCTTTACCCAAGATTCACTTTTAAATTTGTATCTTGGCCTTTGAGTTACTTTGGTCTTTATTAGCCCAACTAGCTGTTCTCAGCTATCTGGCACATAAATACATCTGAGAACTTGTTTCTTCTTGCAACACAAATTTAGCCATAGTTAGCAGTTTTCCTGAAGGAGCACCTTTTGTTCACTTGGTATTTTTCAGCTGGTTGGCATCTTTTAGGAGGGAGATTGCAGAGGCAGCATAAAGAGTATCCTTATAGGCTGAGAGGGAATAGGTTATTTGTGCACATTGCAATCTTTATAGTTTTCTCTCTAAATTTAATTAGGATCAAAAAAAGTGTGGTCCATTTTTTTTACAACATTGTCCAGAGGTAACTGGCGAAAAAATACACTCCTAAACTGAAAATTTCACAAATGAGAAGATTAACTTGAAGTGTTGAGATATTATATATTACCTTGGCCGGGTTTTCTGTGTTTTTTGGGTCAGCAATTCACTTCTCTACAAGTTTGAGGTTTGAGAAGTTACTGGGAAAAACATTCTACTATTCCTAGTCCAATGAAGTAAAAGTTAATATGTTTGCACATGAGCTACATGGACTTTTACCTCCTCAATAGTAGAATCCAATTGCTATGAATCAGAAAAAGAAATCTAATGGGATAGATACATGTCTTGTGAGAGTTTTCAAGAGGGAATCAGCAGTTGCCTAACAAAACCTTCTGGTTCACTTAGAAAATAATAGACTTATTCTTTTGTTTGGAAACTCATTTCTTTTCAATTTCATAAAATATGGTGACAATTTAAACTCACTATGTCTTGGTTATAACATATATGTTGCTTCTGCCACTGTGAAGGGTCAGGGTCATGGTATTAATCTGCGACTAAAGCTGTGCAGCTTCTGTGCAGTGAGCATTCTGGATTTTGTGATTTTGTGATGCCTGTGATTTTCCACTGGCTTTACTTACATTAATCTGTATGGTTTACATACTGCCAGGCTGTAGCCAAAGAACGCCAGAAGATTCAGGAAATGGGGCAGGGAATTATTCCATAACTCAGTTATACTTGTCCATAACTCATCTCTTAACAACTTGCAGCTTGTATGTTTTATAAACTAGAATGAAAAATTGGAACTAGTATTTAAACCAAAACAAAACTCAGAGTTTTTAGAGGTTCACTAGCATAGAAAAACTGCCTTGCTGAAGCATATTGTACATATTATAGAGCAGTACTCAGTCTTTCATTAAGCTTTATCAGAATTTGTTTAAATTTTAAGGTATTTTCCATCAGAAAATTACAAAATTGTCTGATTTGAGGGAGTCAAGTTCAACAGAAAATCTGAAAGTCACAAAGCTGTAAATGAAGAATTCTGTTTCACATTTTACTACTTGCTTTAGCTTTCTTGTTTTATAAAAATGCCAATATTTTAATAATATTTTGGGCTGGGGTTCCACTTACTGTTTTTGTTCTAGTAGTTTTTTCATTCCACTGATGAATATTAATGAAATAATTTCTGGTATAACAATAAAGGTTTCTGTAATTGGACCTACTTTCTTTTTGATATCACATAAAACTATTTTGTTCAGTATTTTCTAAAAATACATTGTCTTGGTATGTTCAGTCTTAATTTTGTCAAGTATATTGTATTTTCTATTCAGATTATATATATGCATAATCAGAAGTAGGGTATTATTATACATAAGAATGACAAAATGCCCATGAATAGCAGTTTCCATTCCTGTTATTCAGTCGTAGTCTTGCTATCACAGACATGCACATTAAGGCATCTATCTAGGACTTAGCACAGTAAATAAAATTAACTTTTAATAAGGTAAAAAAATTTTAGCCATAGCTCTAAACAGATGAAAAAATAATCCTTGATATTGCCATGCAAAGTAAAACAACATTTCATTTTCGCGTTGCATTCAGTCATAGTCAGTCTAAATCCAAATACAAATTAAATAATTTAAAAAACTCCAAGTAGGTACAGTATTTATAGAGATGTTTGTGAGCCAAAAGGTGTATAATTTGCATTTTATGTAGTTTTGGTTTCTCTCAAGAAACTGAAATGCACTATAACTTTACTGTGATGTTTGTATTTTTTAATGCATGTATCTGTATTTTACTACAGATTGGGCAACACATTTGGAATCATCTTCTTTATAGTCCTGTTAGTACTTTTATTGCTTGTGCTTCAATAATGCTTTTAGGTTTCAGCTGAAAGTTGGAAACAAAGATACTGGGAAAAGGCATCTAGCCAGTAGCAGGCAGGAATTTTGTCAAACGCTCCAGGACCACTAGTGTCTTGAATCCAGGTATGGTGCCTTTCTCATAAAGCCGTCCTTTCTCTAGCATCAGTTGTGACAATTCTAAATTCTGATACAGGTCTCTGCTCTAGGAAGATCAGTCCAAGTAGTATAATTATGCTACATATCACATCAGAGGGTTCAAGCAAAAGGAAAGAGGAAATGTGTGCTGTAAAGAGATCTGTACCAGGATAGATATTGCATATGTCTCTTGTACAGTCTCAGCTATCTGAAAAGCTAATGTTTCTGCCTGGTGGCAGTTCATCTGCAAAAACTTCAATAGTGTTTACCCTTTCCTGAGATGACTCTAGAGGAAATTTTGTATCTTTCTTTCCTAGCCTACTGAATTGAAATCATAGTTTCAAAATTTAAAGTTTTGAGTTTACTAGGAAGGGTTATAATTTGAATGGGACATGTGATATTGAAATCTTAAGCCTGTGTATTTTGTTATCTATCTTCTGTATCTGTGATCATACATACCAGAGATCAATCCTCTTTTTTTTTTAAAGAAGAGAAGGAAATATTTGGTAAGTTTAATATTTCCAAAATTTCATGGTAATAAAAATCCGTGAATATATCTAATAGAAAACAGGGCTAAAACCAGAATGCAGGAGGTCATTTAGCCCACCTGCTTGCCTCCAAAGCAGCATCAATTCTTTGTGTGTCTTCTGGACAAATATTTCTGTAACTTTCCTATGGTGGAGATTTCATAACTGCTGTAAGCCATTATTCCAAAATGAAAATATTCTTACCATTAAAAAAGTTTATCTAATATCTAGAATAAATCAGCCCTCATGCCATTCAATCCCATTATTTTTTTGTTTTACCTACAATGGACGTGGAAGACAGATTATTGTTTTTGTAGCTGTTCCTTAAACCACCACCTTGTTCTCATCTCTAGAGTAAACAACACCAGTTCTGTTTTTCTGCTTAGATCATACTTTTGAGATATTTTGCTGTCCCCTTCTGATCTTCATCAAATTGATCACTATCTTTTCTGAGGCATGATACCTAGAACAAGCATGAGTACTTAAGCTGTTGTTTTATTAGTGCCAAAACAAAAACGGATGATTTCGTCTATCTTACAGGTTACAAATATTGTTATAAGTCTCTCTGTGAAGTTTGGTTTTTTGTCTGACAGCACTGTGGTGTTGATAGGCAATATCTATGTTGTGTTCCATTGTTAACACCAGAGTTTTCTCTGAAGTTCTGCAAACTAATCACGATCTTTGGCATCAGCCAGTTCTCTCACTACCATAAAGCAGATTCTGTTAAGGTCAGCTGATATGAAACAATCTTAAGTTTTCTAAGTATTTACTGAATAGTTATGTCTTTAGCAGAAGCAGAGTGTTTACTACATCTTCATTGACATTAATGGTACATTATTAGAACACAGTAAAGACTAATGCATTAAAAAAAGACCCATTAATGTTTTTAGCTTTCTTGGTTTCATTTGTTGAACACTTGCTATTGACTAGGTTTTTTTCTTCTTGATTATTATGAATGTATCAATGAAATTATGATTTTAACCTGTGTGTCCCTTGGTAGTTTTATTTTGGTTTGTGCTCTTATATGCTTATGTTATTCTTTTATTTTCATTCTTAGTTATTTGATGTTGTCTTCATTCTCTGTTTCTTGAGTTTCAGCCAACTGAAGGGTTCATGATTTTACCTAATTAATCTCTTTCTATACTTTCTGGTTTTCATCCTCAATGAGATTTTTGCTTTTGTACTCATTATATAATTTTTAAAAGGCACTAATGCCTCTTCTGAGCTTCCTCTTTGCTTCTTTCCAATTACATCATGCCTTCTGGTTTTCTGAGTTTACCAAACAACAATGGATGAATTTCTGGCCTCCTACTAGCTTTAATTTAATTGCTATTTTATCACTGCCATCTAAAAACATTGGTTTAGGTGTGAAACATCTTGGGCTACCAACCTTCAAACTTTCCTGACTTTCATTGGGAATCAGTATGATTTCAGCTGCTTTAGGAGGTAATGGCCACAAAATAAGTGCAAAGGTACTTTTTGCCATTTTTTTTCACTATAAAATTCACTTAACAAACTTACAGGGAAAAAAGTTAAATGCTTAAGAATATTAGAATATGTCCCTGTAGCTAATTTCCATGTTTTCCTCCCATTGGAACCCTTGTGGCTTGAGAAGCCCTAGTATGACCTTAAATACTATTTTTAACAAATATTGTCACCAGTAACTAAATGGGTACCTCTTTTCTACCACTGCTGTTGTTGAGGAGCCACCATAACTTTAGATTATAGAATTGTAGAATGGTTTGGCTTGGAGGAGACCTTTGAAGATTATCTAGGTCCAAATGCCCTGCCACGGACCAGGACATCTTCCACTAGGTCATTGGGCAATGTGTGTTAGGTGTGCTGTATTTGAACGTGTTTCTGCCAAAAGGTCACAGGAGCAGTATCCAGCATTCCCTAAGATCACAATGAAGAATTTCTGAAGGCACAAGAATTTTTAAATGGAGAAAGATAGGACACTAAGAAAGCCAGGGAAAAGGTGCCTGGATGCAGCCGAAAGTTTGTACATCTTCCATCTTGCTGTACATTCAGAATGGACTAACTGATGCATGAAGTCATGTTGGGAGCAATATTGCCAAATATAGATGTTTCTAGTATAGTGGTGGCTAAATCAGTGAGGTCGGACTCACAGATATCAAATGCATATACGATCTTACCATAGTCTAAAGCAGCTGCCTTTGTATACATACATTAAAAGTTTTAACTAGATTAATCTGTTCATTATTGTTATTAGAAAAGTGTTAAACACCTAAAAAGTGAATGAAATGCAGGCTTTGCTACATGTTCTTTATAGTTTTGTAATTGCCAGTGGTGAGCTCTAGTATCGGGAGAGACATTACAAGTACATTTGCACAGAAGATGTTTTACTGATAACATAGCATTGATATGGTTTATTTTAATTTAATTTGTGGATATATATGTTAAACCACTGTATGGGAAGAGGGGCACATTTTAAACTAAGTCTGTGTTTAATTTCAAGCCTTAAAATTGATTGTTGATCTGCCAGTAGAGTTTATTTTGCATCCAACATATCAGATTTCAAATGGTGTAACGACATGATGCAGATTTTATGTCAACTTAATGGAGAGGTAACTATTTCCATGCATGTTAAAACCTATGCTGTAAGTACTGCAAGACTTACTGTAATGATAGCTTCAAGAAACAAAAAATAATTGTTGAAACCATCAGTAATATTTCTTATTTTGTAGAACTGATGCTTCAGCACATATGAAAAATATTTTATTGTGGTTTTACTTTAAAAACACTTAAAGTGGTGCATGCATTTTGAAAGCTGAAAAAATAAAATGCATTTATGTATTTTATATGAAGTTCTATTTCTTGTTGAATAGAAGAGAATTTAAAGTGATTTATTTTTTAAAAATCTGGTCCATATTAGGTGTCATATGCGAACCATTATACATGTAAAATAAGTGAATTATGAATTACTATGTTATGTATAAATGTAGATTCACTGTAGGAGAAACGACCCTCAAAAGAAGAGATGTTGCTTGTCAGATTAGTGATATACTTCTTACATTTATGTCAAATAATAAAAAGGCAAGTTTTCCCTTTAAGCACCTATTGCAAAATTTTTATAATACAAAGCAAAGTAAATCTCAAAGTCTATACTATATGAAAAGACCACAAATGTCATAAAAGAACAGCTGTTAGTCCTTTGAGCTACAGAATATTCTGTGTAGTGTTGTAATCATATCTTATAGATTATTTTTTTATAGACTTGAGCTTGATGTGTGTGGATAAGCTAGTTTCTCTAGGGAGACAATGTTACAATATTATATTCCTAGGACATGTTTTCAAAATACGTTCTTAAAGCAAGACACGTTTCATTTTCTTCTGAAGTCAAGATGATAATGAAGATCAAAAAAAAGATAACATAAAAAAATCGTAAGAATCTTCCTTTAGGACACTATATGTTGCAGATGTTAAAAAAATTACTCTTATAAAAACAGTTTTCTGTGGGGAAATTTTATGGAAATCTATTGTTACAAGAAGTGTAAGTAAAAATTATCTATGAAGTGCCATCCTCATACACTTTATTGATTTATCAGAAGTGTTCCAACTGATGTAAGTTACTGAACTTTATGAAGTATTTTTCTCACATTCTTTTTGGCTGTATTTTCTCACAATTCTCTGCTACATTTATGGTATCAGTTGAAGAGCATGTCAAATTTAAAGCCTTTTTTTACTGTATTTGTCCTACTGTTTCTGTTTAAATTTAAGAAATATGCTGCAAAATTCTGCTTTTGTTAGAGCTTCTTGTTTCATATTAGCAAATATTATTCATTTTTTTAATATTCTGTATTTCAGTATGCTGTGTACAATTCAGCAAAATACTTTCCTCTGGAAAGGATTGTCTCAAAGTTTTTTACAGTTTCAGAACTGTAATTTGAAAGAGATGGGCTTAGGATGGGAGCCAAAGCTTCCCTGGAATTCCAGAGGCATGTGGGAGGTGGATATTGTAGTTTGATTTACTAGGTGCTCGAAGTTGTAACTTCCACATTAGCACCAGTTGGCATTGCTCATGCACTCCAGCTTCTGTTGTAGCTACATGGTAGCACAGCCCTTTTAATTTCTGTGCAGCTGGGTTCATCCCCAATTTGATTAATAGGAAATCTATACTACAGCTTCAAAAGGATCCATTGTTATCATGTGGTTTAACTTTCTGCATACCATAGGGTGTATTCTTTGATCTTTTTCTTGCTTTTAGTCTAGTAGCTCTGACTGAAATAGAGCTCATCTTTTAGAAAAACTTCCAGTCTTGACTGAAAAATTTCCACTGCTGGAAATCTTATCACTCTATGTAATTTATTCCAAAGAATAATTAAGCACACAATAGAAAGCTAGCTCTTTACTACTCATCTAAATTTTAGTACCTTTAACTTCACATCAGCAAACATCTGTGCTAGACTGTAGAGCTCTCTGTGATCACGTGCCTATCCTCATGGATTTATTTATTCATTATGAATAAATCATACCTTAATTTCTTTTTAATAATCTAAACAGTGCTTCTCATATTTGTCTTAATGCAACAATTTTCCAGGCTAAAAATAAGTTTTATTTCTCTTTTCTGAATAATCTCCATATTTTCACTTTCCTTCTAGAATGGTATAAAGGAATTTTCTACACAGAATTTCAGTAGTAGTTGCACAAGTGCCTAAAAAGAGATAATACCTGTGTTCCTATCCAGTACTTTGAATTATACATCCCAAAATTCATCTTTTAATCAAGTGTTACATTGTAATTTCAAGTTCATATTCAGCATCCTAAGTCTTTTTATATGCTCTGGTTTCCAGGATAGAACTTCTACATTGAGCTATATCCTGTTTTCATTATTTCTAAGTGTATGACCTTTAAATTAGACATAAAAGAAACTGTATTGGGCGCATCAAAAGATAACGTATCCCAGTAACCTGACTGCAGCAGGAAGTGTGACAGAGTGATCAGGATGGAAGTCTTCTGTGGTTAAAGCTCATCTTTTGCACTCCAGATTACCTGCCTTCTGATTTCCACAAATGTGGGAGACTTGACTGCGTAACTTACAGTAGTGTGAAACACTGTTCATATTCTACCAAGGCAGAAGAAACCCAGGACCCTAAATGAATGCTCAGGGTGAAGTAAGAACACACAACTTTCTGCTACTTTCTAATTACTTTCTAATACTCTCCAAGCTGCCACTTGTTCTTAGCTCAGGGAGTTGAAAACTGAATGAGATACCTAAGTTTTTACTGACCGTCGGTGAAAACTTTTAACTTTCATGCAGAATCCTTTTGCAACTAGTTCTACTAGTCTGTTACCTCATTTAAAGAACCAAGTCCTTTTTCATATTTTCAACCTCAATCCTACTATACCTCATTATTAAAAGATATTATATCTGTATTTAAAGAGACATTGGACAGTCAATCCCTGCCTGTCATGCTCAGTGCCATCCCTGACACTGTAGACCTCTGTCATACCCTTTTAGGCATCTGTCTTCTAGACTGAAAATATTTGGATTATCTTTTCTGCTCTTTGAAAGTTTTCCAGTGCTATAGTAACCTTACTGAAACTGGGGCTGCAGAACTACATGAACTTTTTAAGGTATATGTGAACCCCCAATTTCTTCTGTCATATACTGACATTATCTGTTCACTATTTTTTTCCTAATATTCCATATTGGTTTTATTTCCGTCTACCCTAACTTCAGGATATCATTTCTAATTTTTAATGGACAGCTGAAAAAGTATGATTTCATCTATGGAGTTAAGATAATTTTTTCTGATGTGCATCATTTCTCATGTGCTGTTTTATTGCCCTCTTAGGGGGGCAAGTTCTTCAGCAGTTTGTCACAGCTGGGCCTGAATCATAATATCAATAAGCTTGATCACATAACCAGTCTTTCAGGGTGTTTATAAGTGTGTTGAATTGTGTAACTTCAACATAGATCCATGGAACTCCACTAACTTGTATCCCTTTATTGAACTGAGTTTTTGCTCCTATCCTCAGTTTCTAACTCTTTAGTCATTCTTTTCAATCCATGCAATGACTTTTCCTCTTATAACATTGTGGCTTATTCTCCTTAAAAGCTATCAGGGAGGAGCTTTGTAAAAATCCTTATGGAGTTCAGTTAGGCGTATCAACTAGCTTGGTAAATTTTGAAAGGATCTGATAACAGATCCATGGTGACTCTCATATTGTTTCAAGAATATCATATTTAGACAGATGTCTGCTAATTCTTTATTACAATCTACCAATTTGTCCAGCACAGATATTTGCTAAAAGGCCTTGGATAACCCTTGAACTGTTTTCAAAGTTGACATCACATTTTTTGTTTCCCAGGACATTGGCAACAGGGCAATTTGAAGTGAAAGGGTAAATGCCACTTTTACTGAATCAACTATTTTACCATTTCCTTTAAAACTCAGTTGAATACTGTCTAATAATGGCAGTTTGTTACTCTTCACAATGTCAGAGTTTTTTAATAAAAATTTCCTACAGTGGCTTCAGTTTCAGAAAAATCCTCTGACATGTCCACAATAGAAGATACACATTGGAATCACTTTGGTTTCTTCCAGAGTGAATACCAATGCAAAGAATGCAAGTAGCTTCTCTAAAATGTCTGTATATTCATTGTGTGTTCTTTTGCTATCTGCAAGACACTCTTAGAAAACTCACAATACTTGACTGCCTAATTTACTAGACTGTTCACAGCAAGCCGTATTAGTTATTTGTCACACCGTGCTATTCTTTCTCCAATCTTTGTGCCATTTCCAGACATAATCATAGAATCATAGAATAGTTTCGGTTGGAAGGTACCCGAAGTATCATCTAGTTCCAACTCCCAGCCATGGGCAGGGATAACTTCCACTAGACAAGGTTGCTCAAAGCCCCATCCTCCTGGCTGTGAGCGCTTCCACATATGGCGCAGCCACAGCTTCTCTGGGCAACCTGTGCCAGTGTCTCACCACACTTTCAGTGAAGAACTTTTCCCTAATATCTAGCCTAAATCTCCCCTCTGTCATCTTAAAGCCAGTAATTCTATTTCCTATCAAGTCTGTGTTACTTAACACCATAGAACTGAAATGCTCTAACATGTTTCTTATTTAGTAGTAGTTTAACTAGTACTGTTGAATAGACTATGTTTTATATTAAATGTGTTTTACTCATTTGTTTATTTGTTTATTTTAGGGAGGTAATCCAACAGCTACTGTGATTGCGCTGTGTTCGATGAAAGATTTCAATCTGGCTCAAGAAACTTGTCAGATGGCCATCAGAGACATTGGATGTCTTGAAGTGTTAATTAATTTGCTTGATACGGAAGAAATTAAATGTCAGGTAAGTAGCTTTGTCAAATAGAGCAATGGATATGTCTTTTCTCTTAGAATATTTTTTCAATTTCCAAAGTTATATAGTATAAAGAAAATGGATTTCTTATTTCTGTATTTTCTTGATTTAAAGGATTAAAAAAGAAAATCTGTTTCTTTAACTTTCAGTTTCTTTCTTCTGATTCAATTTCACAGATAAAATATTTTAGATAGCCCATAATTTTAAATAACTTTTCTGTTTGTGTATACTTAAATAATGTTTAACTTGTTATTTTCCATTATTTAGATCGGTTCATTAAAAATCCTGAAGGAAATTAGTCAAAATACCCTGATCAGACATGCAATTGCAGATCTTGGGGGCTTAGAGATTATGGTGAAAATATTGGACTCTCCGGATAGAGAACTAAAATGTCTGGCAGCTGAAACAATTGCTAATGTTGCTAGATTTAAGCGAGCACAAAGGACAGTTAGGCAGCATGGAGGAATCAAGAGACTGGTAAGCAGACATTAAAATTTATACCCTTTTCATATGCACTTTTTTGTTCAAAAAAATGTGTGGTGTTGTATACATGATTCTTGTGGTAGTCTTTACCAGAATTAAAAAGCAGTATAATATCAAACTTTCCTGTAGATAATTAAAAAATTGGGTTTTTTAGGTTGGGCTGTTGGATTGTGATGCAGTGGGATCAACCAGTCTAATACCATACCAAGCAAAAGATAGTGAAATGGCACGTTGTGGAGCTTTGGCACTCTGGAGCTGCAGCAAAACCACCAAAAACAAAGCAGCAATCCATAAAGCTGGTGGCATTCCATTATTAGCTAGATGGCTCAAATGTTCACATGCAAACATCTTAACTCCAGTAGTGGGGACGCTACAAGAATGTGCCTCAACGGTAAGTAAACACATGGAGCTGCGTTATTTCTAAACATTAAAACAGTTGGCTACTAAAAGGAAGCATGCTTTTGACTTAAACCAGGGCAATTACCCATCTGGAAGTTGATGCTTTGTGTGACCAAAGTGCTTTGAGAAAGTCACAGCTTGTAATGAAGTAAAGACAACAACTTTTTTTTATTTAAAAGGCTGGGAGTTCTTTGTGAAAGAAAACATAAGGAAATGAAATCCTTAACCAGCTTTATTTTTCTGCTGCTTTTTTTTTGTTTTGTTTTGGGGTTGTTTTTTTTTTGTTTGTTTGGGTTTTTTTTTTGTCATACTTGACAAGTTTGGCAACTTAAGATGCTATATTCTGGTTAATCAGTACATTTGAATTCTGCAAAGCTAACCTGCAGGTGTGGCCAAAAAGATCCAATGCAGTGCAGGACAGTATGGTTTTCAATGGCCTTGTGAATTGGGTAAGATGACGTCTGACCAATTGCAAAAAGAAGAAAGCAATATATGTGATTTTTTTACAGATTGCCTTGGCAGGTTTCACAGGTCTGAGTATATTCAGTTTTTAAATTTGAATGCAAGTAGTTTGTACCATTGCCACATAAGATGAGTGGTTATTTTTCTTTTTCTGGACTCTTACTTGACATTAAGGTAAAAATTATACATAAGTTCTCTTGATGAATTTTAAACATGGAAGGCATGACTTTTCAAAAGATTTTACATTTTAAAACACTTCGTATTTTCAAAATTAGCTTCCTGAAACTGCACAGGTTTATGCATGCTCCATGAGACAGCAACCTGATAGATTTTAGTTTCAGTAAGTCTGTATTGAGAAGGAGAAGTTTTTGAGATTTCTTATTTGGCTGAATTTGGAAATAACACTAAATGGATCTCTTTCTTACACAAATGTTTTCCCTCTCTTAAATAATGGTCCCCTGTTACAATGCCTGTGGTTTAAAATTTGGAAGAAAAGGTCATGAAAAAAATTAATTCTCAGAACAGTTTTCTAACCTTGTTCTAGTAATACACCTGTTGAAGGGAGTGGGTATTTCATGATCCCATTTTGAAGCATCTTTTTCTTCCTTGGCTGTGAGCAGGGAGTCTGGACACCTTTCAGAATATACTGAATTCTGTTTAAGCCAGGTGGGTACAAAATCAGCATTGCAGCGCCTGGTTATAAATGTGATTTGAGCACTGCAGAGAATTTATGTATTTGATTAACTTAGAGAATAGAATAGTTATTTTCAAAGCAATGCAGATGACTTGTGCTGAAAATATAGTCCAAGGCTTCTCAATATCAAAGCCTAGAATTGTAGCACTGTATTATTACTGTGACTAGTATTATTAACTGTTAATATTCAGGATTTAAAGATGCAGTTTACCTTTTTAGCCAACTTACAGACTTGCAATTAAGACAGAAGGAATGATTGAGTACCTTGTGAAAAATCTGAGTAGTGAACATGTGGAGCTTCAGATGCATTGTGCAAGTGCCATATTTAAGGTAATTTTGTTGTTATAATCAGTAGATCAGTTCCACGATTAGCCCTTTGTTTTCATGTGGTTGTCCATTTTAATATTTCTGGTTTTACTATTTCTCTAATGTGTTTATAAAAATGTTGATGGTCTTTGGATAATTCATGAGAATATTTTAGCTGCATGTTTAATATTGTAATTAAATTCCTAATTGCTCTTCTTGTGTACAAGCCCTAAATTGCACAGGTAGCAATGGAGAGAGGTAGGGCATACAGTGCAAAGAGCTGCTTTATTTTTTTAATGGATTTTTTGCTCACAAGGGGGACAATGTGACAGTATAAGGACTGCTGCATATATAGGAACAGTTGCTGTCAAATTCTCTTGGTCAGTTGTTAGCATATTCAGATACTTTAATATAATATTTATGTTTTCTTCTGTATTAGCTTTTACTAGTTGCAACATAATACACCTAGCTTTTGAAGAAATAATTTTAACATTTCACATTGTATATATATTTCTTGTACAGTGTGCAGAAGATAAAGAAACACGTGACCTGGTTAGACAGCATGGAGGTCTACAGCCACTGTCTGTTCTGCTTGCTAACTCTGAAAACAAACAACTTTTAGCAGCTGTGACAGGAGCAATCTGGAAATGTGCAATCAGTGAAGAAAATGTGGCAAAGTAAGAATTTAATTTTACATTATTATGTTTTGATTTTATGGGCCTCTGTAGTTTTCAAAATTGTTATGTCATGACTCTTCAAAAACATACTTTAAAATATGTTAGGCTTTCAGCTCTGGTTTCATAGTGCCACCTGACCTCATCAGAGTACTGTGGAGATAGACAGCATTAAGTTCCTAGCATCTTAAGAGTCAATGGGGACAATTGGTGCCTCAGTTAAGATATAGGACACTGAGTCAGGAGGAGTACTAGCACATACTAAATGTTTAATACATAGATGTATCTCATATCCCCACTCTCTCTGTAGTTTACAAACCAGGACTGCTGCTGCATGGTAGAGAGAGTAGCTAGCACACTTAGAGTTCACGTTTTATGTCAATAGAGATAGAGCAAATTATCCCATTCTAGGGTAGATATCTAATACACATTAGGTTCATCTACTTTAGAAATATATACTGTAATCTAAGATAATTAGCCCAGACACCTCTCTCCTTGACTACAGAAGGTCTCAGAAAAGTATCTCAACCTGTACACCCAACTTGCAAATGAGTGGAATTAACTGATGAGAGTCTATTGTAGGTACCTACAACCTCTCAGCATCAGGGTCCTGAGTGATTATCTGAGAATGTGACAGCAGGAGTTATCACCCTCTGCCTTTCATGGAACCACTTAATGATTGAGAGTTCTCAGTCTTCTCATCTAAAATTGATGTATCATATTCATTCACCATACTTAAAAAATAAAAGCGACCAACCTGCTTCACTGGAATATATGCTAGGTTTCCTGCTGAAGTTATGCTGCTTTGTACAGACGGATGTAAGATTCATAGGCTGGAGTGCATATCAGTAAAAGGTAACCTCTCTCTGCAGCCCTAATTTTAGTGTACTGCGCTGGACTAGCATATATGATAGATTACTGATGGATAAAAATCACAAAAATTCTAGTAATAAAGGTTTATAGTCTGGCTTTTTCCTGTTCCAAATGAGTTCCCAAGCTGTTGGTATACAAAGCCATGGTCTTTACATACTCTGCTGCTTTTTGCATTCTTGATTGCACAGTAACCTGTTTTTCAGAATGATATATTCTTTTCTGTGGGCTTTGGGTACCTGCACGGAGACATCCCGGTTCTGGATCAGTAAGTGATGAGGTAGACTGAATGGCTCCCTCTGTACTAGTAAAATAAATTGGGTCAAACCTTTCAGGGTTAAGGCACTACGTTATGTTTCTCCATGCTGTTTAACTTTTTATGACAGTCCCTTACACAGTTTGGCCGGTGCCAGCAAGTGCTCCTCCAGACAGTGCCCAGACACTTCTTGGGAACAGTGCAGGCAACAGCTTGTTTCCATTAGGCAGAATGGGTGAGGCCACCCTGAATTGTGAGGGTAAGAGATTTTAGACATATGGATGTTCTGTTGTGCTTATTCTCCTCAGGGCTAGAGAATGAACCCCTGCCTTTTTTATTTATTATACTAATAAATAGCTGTAGCAAATAATTCTGCCAAATTCAAACAGATTTTTGCTGGGCTTCTCATACATCTTTGGCAAGTACTTGAAGCTCCACAAAGGTTACTACCCAGGCATAGCTCCAGGCTTGAGCATGTATCATGTAGTGCTGAGTCTGAAGCAGTAAACTCTACCCAAACTCAGGATGGGAGGGCACTGCAGGACAGGGACAGAGGATAATATGAGAACACATAAGTAGATTTAGAGGGATGAGCTTGAGTCTGGCATGAAGCTAGAACTATCAAACCCTGCTGGTTCATGCATGTATCTTCAAACTACTCTACGGTATTTCCTATACCTGAAGTACATTGTTGAGATGTTCCAACTCATCAGTGAGCTGGTACAGGTGCCTTGGACTAGCTAGCTCAGATTCTGCTTTGCTTGCAAGCGGCCGTACTGCTTCTGGACACAAGATGGCCCGAGCCAACAGCTCTGTCAGAGCATAGCCTGCCCATTGCAGAGCCAGCTCATACCATTCCCTCTGTGAAGCAGCGGATGTGTAACACAGATAAAGTAGCCAGAGAAAATCAGAGTATTTTTTTTTAATTGTTTTAAATTGTTTTTTTTTTTGCTACTCTTTTTTCATGCTGTTGATGTTTTCTTTTGAAAAAAAGAGATATTTCCAAGTTATAGCAAACAGAAAAATTTCTCTCTAAGGATGGACTTGGTTGATAAAAAATGACAGTTCCTTATTCCTCAGTTACTCTAATAGTTATACTGATAAACCAGATTGGAAAGATTAACTTTTATTGAAGCAGTTCTAGTCCTGCCATCAAAATATAAAAAATATTGTATCTTCTGTATGAAAGAAAAGACACATGTATAACTGGTTGTTGGGGCTGTTCAGCCAGGAGAAGCGAAGGCTGCGTGGTGATCTCATAACAGCCTTCCAATATCTGAAGGGCACCTACAGTCCCCCCCAGGGAGGAACTCTTCATCAGGGACTGTAGCAGTAGGACAAGAGGTAATGGCTTCAAAGTAGAACAGGGGAAGTTCAGGTTAGATATAAGGAAAACGTTCTTTACTGTGAGGGTGGTGAGGCACTGGAACAGGTTGCCCAAGGAGGTGGTAAATGCTTCATCCCTGGCAGTGCTCAAAGCCAGGCTGGACAGAACCTTGGGCAACATGGTTTAGTGCGAGGTGTTCCTGCCCATAGGAGGGGCATTTGGACTAAATGATCTTAAGATCCTTTCCAGCCCTAACTATTCTGTGATTTGACGCTCCAGGGCAGCCATGGTTGCAGCGATCATGAGGTGGTCGAATTCCTGATCCTCAAGACAGTGAGAAGAGCGTGCAGCAAGCTCACTGCCCTGGACTTCAAAAGAGCAGACTTTGGTCTCTTCAGGAACCTGCTTAGTAAGGTTCCATGGGATATAGCCCTAGAGGGCAGGGGGGCCCAAGACTCTTGGTTGATATTCAAGGATCGCCTGCTACAAACTCAGGAGTGTTGCATCCCAGTTAGAAGGAAGTGCAGCAGGAGGGCCAGGAGACCTCCACAGATGGATAAGGAGCTGCTGAGGAAAATTCAAAGGAAAAAAGGAGGCTTATAGAAGGTGGAAGCAAGGACAGGCAGCCTGGGAAGAATACAGGAATATTGTCCAGGAAGCTAGGGACCAGGTTAGGAAAGCTAAGGCCCAGTTAGAATTAAGTTTGGCAACGGATGTAAAAGACAAGAGGAAGGGCTTCTATGAGTACATAGCAAATAAAAGACAGACTAGGGACAATGTAGGCCTCCTCCGGAAGCTATCAGGAGAGCTGGCTACCCTGGATTTTGAGAAGGCTGAGGTTCTGAATGACTTCTTTGCCTTGGTCTTCACTGGCAAATGCTCTGACCACACAACCCAAGTCTTGGAAGGCGGATGCAGGAACTGTGAGAATGGGAGACCCTAGGCCCACTGTAGCAGAGGATCTGGTTCAAGACCTTCTTAAGAACCTGAACACACACAAGTCCATGGGTCCAGATGAAATCCATCCGCAGGTCCTGAAGAAGCTGGCGAATGAATTTGCTAAGCCACTGTCCATCATATTTGAGAAATCATGGCAGTCAGGTGAAGTTCCTGATGACTGGAAAAAGGGAAATAAAACCCCCATTTTCAAGAAGGAGAAAATGGAAGACCCAGGGAACTACAGAGCAGTCAGTCTCACCTCTGTGCCTGGCAAAATCTTGGAGCAGATTCTCCTGGAAGGCATGCTAAGGCATATGAAAAACATCAAGGTGTTTGGTGACAGCCAGCATGGCTTCACTAAGGGGAAATCCTGCCTGACCAATTTGGTGGCCTTCTAAGATGAGGCTACAGAACTGATGGGCAGGGGTAGAGCAGTTGATGTCATCTACCTGGACTTGTGCAAAGCATTCGACACTGTCCCACATGACATCCTTGTCTCCAAATTGGAGAGACATCAATTTGATGGATGGACCACTCGGTGGATAAAGAACTGGCTGGATGGCCGCACGCAAAGTGTTGTGTTCAATGGCTCAATGTCCAGCTGGAGACCAGTAACAAGTGGTGTCCCTCAGGGATCAGTGTTGGGACCGGTCTTGTTCAACATCTTTGTCAGTGACATGGACAGTGGCATTGAATGCGCCCTCAGCAAGTTTGCCGATGACACCAAGCTGTGTGGTTCGGTTGTTATGCTGGAGGGAAGGAATGCCATCCAGAGGGACCTTGACACACTTGTGAGGTGGGCTGATGCCAACCTCATGAAGTTTAACCATGCCAAGTGCAAGGTCCTACACCTGGGTCAGAGCAATCCCAGGCACAGCTACGGGTTGGGCAGAGAAGAGATTCAGAGCATCTCCACAGAGAAGGACTTGGGGGTGTCGGTTGATGAGAAACTGAATATGAGCCGGCTTCAGTGTGCGCTCACAGCCCAGAAAGGCAACTGTCTCCTGGGCTGCATCAAGAGGAGTGTGACCAGCAGGTCGAAAGAGGTGTACACAAGAAACTGGGAGGGGACAGAGCCAGGACAGCTGACTTCAACTGACCAAAGAGTTATCTCTTACTACATAAGGCTGGGGGAATAAGAAGGAAGGGTGGAAGGGTGGTTTTTCAGAGTGATGGTGTTCGTCTTCCCAAGGAACTTGTGATGGAGCCCTGTTTTCCTGGAGATGGCTGATCACCTGTCTGTGATAGAAGTAGTGAATTAATTCCTTATTTTGATTTTGTGCACAGCTTTTGCTTTATCTATTGCTTTATCTCAACCCATAAGTTTCCTCTGTTTTACCCTTCTGATTTTCTTCCCCATCCCACTGTGGGGAGGTGTGAGCAAGCAGCTGTATGGTGCTTAGTTGCCAGCAGGGGTTAAACCATGATAATGTCACACTTTCAAGAACTGAAATAGTTTATCTGCATTGTGATTTCTTCAACAAGCTAATTTACATACAGAAATTAAACATTGTACTTCAATTATAATGGAGTACAATGTAAACTATATTATAAAATTAAACTTGTAACAGTAACATACTGAAAATACCAACTTTGGTTTTATTGCTGTTTTTTAGGTTTCGGGAATATAAAGTCATCGAAGCTTTGGTAGGACTGCTTACTGATCAGCCTGAAGAAGTTCTTGTAAATATTGTTGGAGCACTGGGAGAATGTTGCCAGGAGACAGTAAATCGAAGTACTATCCGTAGATGTGAGGGAATACCACGTCTAGTGAAGTTACTTACTGGAACCAATCAGGCACTACTTGTGAATGTCGCCAAAACAGTGGGAGCTTGTGCAGCAGAACCTGAAAGTATGATGTAAGCTTTTCATATTCATAGTATTCTGAATTTTGAAGGGGAAAAAAAAAAAAAGTTATTCTGGCACAAATATAATCATCCTAATCTGATTTAAAATCCGATTTTAAAGGACTTTACTTTTTGTTTTCCACAGGGATGTGTGGGTTAGTTACATTCTACTGTAAAATATGCTATATGTTTAATAATAATAATAATAAAGGAAGTATGTAGAATGCAAAGCTTTTGCATTTTGTGGAAAATCAGATAAACCTTTAGTAAACTGATTTGTCTTAAAGTTAAAATTCAAAGTCACAGAGCACCATTTTAAAGTGCTATATAATAGATACCTGTTTTGCCTTCTCCTTTTACATCTGTTCTCACATCATAAATAATAGCCTAAATTAGAGAAAGTAATTCTAAAAGGAAGTGTGCACATTTGCTGTCATGAAAAATACTTCTAAAAATTTTGGAGTATTATTTGTATTTTATCTGTTTCTCCCCTTTCAATCATTCCTTTTATGAACTCAGACTTTGTACTCTTTCCACCCCTCTTATTGCTGTGCAAAACCAAAGAAAAAGACACACTTTTTACTGAGAGGGTCAGTGCTTTCTTTCATTTTTTGATGTAGATTTGTGCAAATTAAAAAGATCCTTGAGTTTTATAGTTAAGTGTTTCAGATAAATGCTGAGGTTGGCATTTACTGTGCTTACTGTTCCCTTACAGGGATATTTTCTTCAAGATTCTCAGCATATTTCTCTCCCTGTACATCAGGAAGGTCAGAAAGAGAGTTTTATTAAGCTCCTCCTGTTCTGATTTGCATAATTCACTTGATATTCATATAGCAGCGCAGGGAATTCCTTTCCTGAATAAGGCTTTTGTTTTCATGCTTTGGCTGTCACCCAGTGGCAAAAGGCTAGATGGTACACAACTGTAAACATGGGTTGTGTGAACAGTTATCCATGTAGCGTAACAGTATAAATAAATGAAATCACTTTCAAGACATACCTTACTAAAAATCAGCCTTTGGAGTATTATATTAACCTCACAGAATTAGTGTTGTGAACCAACTGAGAAATTTGAATGCCAATAAATACAAATTTATATTTATCAAGCCTCAGAGATACTCCAATACTCAGGACTGTCACTTGTAGCATCCGGTATGGATACCTTCATACTGGAATGTGGTCAGTATAAGCACAAAAAATAAAACATGTTGCTAAAATTGTGATAGGACAAAGTCCATCTTGTTTTTAAGAAAGAAACAGTACAGGTTGTTTGAATCAAAATTTTACAGAGTTTACAAAGAGTGGACAAAGGAATCAAATGTCAGATTTGGTTCATCTGAAAAAGTTCTCTATTGAAGGTTCTCAACTTTTAAAATGTTTTTAAAAATATTTTAAAACATTGACAAGTTAACAAGATCTTGGATCAAGAGTAGAATATACTTTATTACTATAGAGAAACTGTTATATAAAAATTATTATTGTTAGCAAGACTGTGACATGTACCTGAGGGAATGGTTGGACTTGATGGTCTTAAAGGTCATTTCCAACCTGATTGATTCTATGATTATGATTCTGTTGTGCTGGTTAGACTTGTCGTACTAGAAGAGATAATGCTGCTGTCTTTTCCCATGGCATGATTCATCCAGGTGTGTATAAGTTTGATACCAATCCAGCAAGGTATTTAAAAGCAATACTTAATTAAAACATTTGACACCAGGGCATTGACACCAGACACTTTTCACATATTTAATGATTGCTTGGTTGAGAGCTCTGCCTCTCAGAGTTAAGAGCACCTCCCCCCCCCCAAAAAAAAAAAAAGGGGTCATCCATTCCTCTCCCTTCGCCTCCTCTCAGATCAGTACAACGGAAATTGAAATTGTAGCTCCTCATCCAAACTACTCTCCTTTTTGGGAAGTCAGTGACCAAAGACAGGAAGATACATAGGCTGTTTTATGGAATTTACAGAATTTGGGACTAAAACAATAAGTAGACTTGTTAAAAGCTACTGCAGAGTTCATTCTCATTCTGTAAACATTTTCTGAAGTTCTTAAGCAAAAGGATAGATCTTAACAAGGATGTGGTGATGTGCCAAGATTGTCTTCTAGAAAGAAGCAATGCCAGGCCACTTGTAGCCTTGAAGTATATACATGATACTTAATGATGAGTGATGAGAACTTCCCATTGCAGGTTGGTACTTTGCTGTTTCTGGTGTTCCTGGTTCATCTGGCTGGATCCCTATTACATTACTTATTTCATAATTACTTATTCCTCCGAATGGCTTCAAGGTTTCTAGATAAGCTGTTCTCTACTGTTAGCTTCTCTCCTGACAAACTTGGCTGGTGGGTCTTGAGGCTTGTTTTCTTTGTCATCTGTTACAGACAAGAACTGTTTAAAGAGTTATTTTTTTAAATTAGCACTACAGAAATTCTGAAAGCTATGATGATTTTTCTGGATTCTGCTATCATTGACTTTCATATGTAGCAGAAACACAGCACAAAGCAGGAAAATTTAAAGAGAGTATCAAGCCCTCATAAGGATTGAGAGTTTTCAGATATATTCTTACATTTTATTAGCTGTGTGTTTAACAAAGTTGGGCTTACAGACTAAATATTCAGCTGAGCAGTCTTCTGTTTTGAATGTGGTTATGCTTGCAGCAGTAGATATGCGGAAACCAGACAGACCGAGACTGGTGCTCATGTAATTTCTGTGAATGATTTGAGGGTATGTAAGGAAGATGATGGGATTAAGATAAGAAATAGCATAATAATATGGATAATAAAAAAAAAAAAGAGAAGCATTCTATGAAGCAGTGCAGTTAACTTCTGAGAGAAATACTGTACGTTTAGCATATGTTCTATGGAAAAAGCCTGCACTGACAAAGAGGGATGAGTAGATCAGCAAAGGTGGATCTACAGCTTCTGTGTCTATGTATTTTGTCTCTGCCATGTTTACTAGTTGACACTTTAACTTCTACAGCTACTGAGTGGAAGCTACAATAATGTTACTTTTCTGCCCCAAACCTTTACTTTAGGGCAACTTCAAGCCATTAAGTGATTCTTATTGACTCTATTGATCTATGTAAATTAAAGAACAGCATCCAGCTTCTCTCACAGCAAAAACTAAGTTGACTTATTTTACAAAAAGCATAACTATGTGACTGAACTTCCTCACTGTTATGTGGACAGCATGAAGCTGTTCTGCATACTCAAGTCTGCTGCACAGCTAATGGCAGGGATGCTGCTGCATACATCTTTTATGTGCATTTGTCTTTTTGAGGAACTTTTTACATTACTCATTTTCTCTTACTAAGAGAACTCGTGCTTATTCTTTAACTGCCACTAGATTACCGTTTGCTGTTTTAATTGGAAAATCCGTAGACTTCATCTCTAGCATTCAAAATTAAGGGCTTAGAATCTTAAAAACTAAAATGTACAATTATTTTAGCCAAACAGATGGAGTTTGAGCCATTGGTATATAATACTATTTATCACATCAGTCCACAGTGATTAGTGAAAGTTTTGAGAAACATGCTAAAGTGTTGTTTCGAAAAAGACAAGATTACATTCTGCCAGAATTAAACCCTATAATCTTACAGTGAGCGCAATACAGTCAGTATAACTTTGTTTATTTACATTTGTATTTGTGGTCTAAATTGTCAGGCAATTAAACTGAAGTTCTCAAAAGTTCTGGCAAATAACATTGTAACAGAGAAAGATGATAGATATGACAAACAGATGGCTAGGCTGTGTGTATGTATGTATGTTTAAGAAATTCATGTTAAAGTTTCTACTGGAAATGTTCAATATTAAGTTTGAATTTGAGAGATCAGTACTATTTCAGATTAACAGCATTGCTAGTTTCAGATATATATAAAAAGATGAAGTACATTTCTATAATTGTGACCCATGTCTTATGCAGAGATCTCATGATATTCAGTGGTGTCATGATATCAAGGTTCTTAAATGAAATTAAGTAAAAAGTCTATTAAACAACTGTTGATTGTAAACAACCAGCAAAAGTTCTTAAAAAAATATCTTGTTAAATTATCTGCACTGGTCAAGTAGCAAATACTAATTCCCTGTAACCTAGACATTACAGAACTCTCTAAATGGGTTTTATTGTGTTAATATTATTTGTCTATAAGACATATTCTATGTACACCTTACATCAGCTGTTCTGTGAGAATACCAGGAAGATGGTTTGTATATACCTTTTTTTTTGTATATACCTTTTTTTTTGTATATACCATGTTTAGCACCTTCCAGTTACCTTTTTGTAGAAGTGATGTCAGCTGCATACCCCTTCACCTGTGCTCTAATATCTGACCAGCACAGGAGGACATGATAGAAGCACCCTTTCACTCCAGCTATTTCTAACTGCCAATACAACTAATCCTGGTTATTTTGAAGGAGCAGAATAATCTACACCTTCTTCTAAATATATCAGTGATCAAATAAGAGCAGTCTATGACAAGGCACAGAGCTTTGGATCTGAAGAGGCCAGCTGGCCATCTTGGTCCAGGTCTACTGGGAGATGCCTCTGTTCTGTTAATGTATAGAGCCACAAGAATTCAGGATCTGCCCTCTTGCTTCTTAACTCTGAGTGTTTATGTGTTGTTGTGTTACTTATAGTGAAACACCAGACAGCAATTACATATAATAGTCTTCATTTCTACTTTAGGTGACCTTCATGCCTCTTAGGATTTTGCCTACTAATAGTGTTCTGTACATTAGATACATTCCATGCATACAGTTCAGCTATTCTATAAAGCATTTAAATATTTAAACTTTGTAAAATATTGACATTTTTACTATCAACTAAATACCACATTATTTCAGCTTATGTGAGATTCCTTTCAGCTTCCAAAGAAAATGCTCCATATCTTTATTAAAAGACCTGTCCTTTAACAGTCGTGGTTACTTAATGCAGATATAATTGTAGTTTAATTTTATCATCATAATGTCAAAAAACTATCATAAAATATATCATTACATGAATGTAAGCACAGAGTGATTAATGTACTAGCCATGGATCAATACAGAACTGAATGCCAACGATAGTAAATTTTAAGACATGTTTGCATGTATTTAACATGGTAAGTAGCTTATTACAGCATCCTGCTAATAATGGTATAATAAATCTGGGGAAGATACAAAAGCCATATACAAAAGCAAATCAGAATATTGTTTAGCATTATGCCATCAGAGCTGAAATTTGCAAGATATGCAGGTATATTTCCCCATCTCTTCCTTTTTTTTGTTTATTTCTAAAGACATGAAAATGTGTATTTTTGTTCACTTTAAAAAGGACTTTTCGCATAGAAAAGAAACTAATGTCTAAGCTCTTTTATAGAGGAAACATTTTTCAGGGCCATTTATTTTAGTGTTCCCTTTGCTTTTATAGCAGATATGCTCATTTAACACCCGTTTTCTTCATTCGCTACATTTTGTAGTGAAACCATAGAAAAATTGAATTCTTCAGCAGTGCTTTCTTAACTGGCAAATATATGCTCTCAGCAAGATAAAAATAAAGAGGTTTGTGCTTGTATGGCAACTGCACAACAATATGAGAATATAAGAACATAGTTCTTTTCATGCAGAGTTCTTTTCATTTGCGTTAATCTAGTGTAACTGAGAGAAAGCAGTAATCAGCGATGAACAATGTAATTTGGAGATTTGTTTGTTTAGTCCATGCTGGTTTTGAGTTTGATTTTATATATGTTGAGTGGTTAGAGAACTACACTTTCAGATATTCTGTTCTGTTGGGTCTAGAACAACTGGTCTTTCTGGTCTACAAGCAAAAGGCAGAACCATAAAGTAAACCTTTAAAAGCTGAAGAGAAAACAAGAAATCTGAAAAGAAAATGAAAGTAAACTTTAAATTTAAAAGGAAGCTTTTGAAAAAAAAATAGAAAGGAATGATATATCAACTTAGAGTTTGTTTAAGTATGGTGGAAAAATCTGAGCTCAGTGTTTGGCTTCTATCTCTTGATTTTTATATACTGGTTGGAGCTGGGTCATTTATATTTAGCCTCTCTTGGGAGGAAGTACCTCATGTTGGTAAATGGTCAGTGCTCTGCTTGACTAGGAGAAAGATTCATGGGTTATTTTTTAATTAATTCCAATATAGGAAAAAAATTCCTTGTGCTTTCTGAAAGGACAGGGAAGTGATGTTAAAATTGCTCAAAAGTGTTCGAGGTTTGGAGGGGTTGAAAAGCTTGTTTTGAAGTTTTATTTACATCACCATTACTATCTGAACATATATATATGTAATTGCGTAGTTTGTGATCATGCTATTGTATCTTGTTGCATTAAGACTTCTGAATCTGTCATTTGAATGATGTTTTCCTTGCAGCTGATTTGGAACTGAGTAAAATAAAATAAGCTGTATTAAAATTAGCAGATCTTAAAAAACTTGTCTCATCTTAACCAGTTTTGTGCAAAGGGACTCTTCATTGGGGACTGTAGTGATAGGACAAGGGGTAACGGGTTCAAACTTAAACAGAGGAAGTTTAGATTGGATATAAGAAGGAAATTCTTTCCTGTGAGGGTGGTGAGGCACTGGAATGGGTTGCCCAGGGAGGTTGTGAATGCTCCATCCCTGGCAGTGTTCAAGACCAGGTTGGAAGGAGCCTTGGGTGACATGGTTAAGCACGAGGTGTCCCTGCCCATGCAGGGGGGTTGGAACTAGATAATCTTAAGGTCCTTTCCAACCCTAACTGTTCTATGATTCTATGATTCTATTTTGAAAACATTTTTAACCGGTTTATAGCAAAATGTTATGAATAAAATCCTGGGTGATTTTAGTCAGAGTTCATGTCTGCAATTACTATTTTTGCTTCAAATGATGATAGAATAACATACAAAGCTGATTTTAGTATTGGTTAAAAAATTTCCTGGCAAACCTATATATACTGAACGCAAATGAGATGTTTTATCTGATGATTTTAAGCACAATCTGTATTTAGATGTATCTTGTATTTACAATTAAATATGTAATTTTTTACTCTGTACAATTGGATTTTTAATTTGAGGTTAGCCATTGAAGGTGTACTTGCTTTCCTTTATCTTCAGCTCATCTGCTTTGGTTTTAACATATCTTTTTGAAAAAAAGACATGTTTGTAAAGGCTATTAAGTGTTGTTTGACCTTCCTTTCCATGTAAGGACCATCCTTTCCACTGGACCCTAATGTGAAGTTAAGATCCCGAAGCCTGATTGATATATAAATATAACACAGATGGTCTAGAGATGATTCTGATGATAATTCATTTTTCAGCTAGTCGCAAAGATACTTTGATTACAGTGTGTTTAAATAATTATGACATAGTATTCAGTGTTAGTCTTGCTGGTAAGGAGCACACGGGGAAACAAGTTACACGTTATTCATGCCCAACAAAGGATGCACTGTGGTGTGACCATTTTAATTTCTAGTGCTAGATTAGAAACATAGTATTTTAAAGTATGTCATAGAGTAAGGTAAATACATTAGGCATAGACTGAATAAAAAGTTAAATACATAGTTTTTGGGCATAAATATTTGTTTTGGAAAGTATTTGTTACTATATGAAAGAAGCCAGTATGCTTAAATTCAGATTTAACTTTGCATGCCAATCGTTAAAAAGTCACACGCTTGTTTTCATGTTTATATGAGTCCTGGTTATAATATAGTTTATCTTCTGTAAGAATTTTGAATGACAGTACTGAGAAAAAAGTAAATAACATTAATGAGATTTAGTTAGAAAACATATTCTGTCTTTGCATCATTTGTTCACACCCATTGGCTATAGTAAGCAATGTTTACTGAATATGTTGGTGGCAATTAGCTGGTTACACAACACAAGCACTTACATAAGGTAAAACAGTATGTTAAATAAAATCATACCAATACTTCTTAAAGCAGTATTCCAAGCAAGCATATTTTAAAATTTAACATTGTCTACTCCATAAGTAATTATCTCTCAAATATCTCTCCTTTTTTTTTTTTCGTCTGTTTTTACAATAGAATAATTGACCATCTAGACGGAGTTCGTTTGTTATGGTCATTGTTGAAAAATCCTAATCCAGATATTCAAGCAAGTGCAGCCTGGGCTATTTGTCCTTGCATTGATAATGCTAAGGTAAGAAAGTATTTAAAGGAATAGTTTTGTTATATATATCCCATATATAACTTTTGTATTTGGATGATTTACAGCAGGACTTTGCTGTTTGCTTTTTACACTCTCTTCATTTCATTCTGATAACTGCTTACTAAAATGATGTATACACGTCTCAAAAGTGAATAGTCCTCCATCTAGCTCTCATTATAGCATTCTGGTTTGCCTTCACAGTGCTTACTGTATTTGCAAAATATATTTTGATAACCAGGACCTAAACTGTTCCCAGATAAAGCATGCTGAAAATCTGATAATGCTGAAAACAGATTTTTTTCTCACTCACAGGCTATGAATAACAGAGATAGTTGTGGTTGTTCTTCACTATGAGGTACTTCAGCTATGTTCTCAAGAGACCATCATTTGATTTCAGAGTGTATTTCAGACTTGGTGCCAATGTAATCCTTAGATTTTCTGCTCAGACTGCCAACAAAAAGTGCCAGTTGTGAATAGTGGTTGTTATGCAGGTCAGTTGTACACAGAAGACTGAGCTATTAATTTGTTTCATGTCAGTTTCTAAATAGAGATAAAATGGCAAGTATAATCTGTAAGTCATCTGCAGTGTATTCTTACCACTGACTGACCTATGGTAAAAATAAATGGGGAAGGTTTTGTTTCCCATTAGGAGTTTCTTAGAATACTAAGTAGTCTGTTATCCATAATCCCAGTACAGTAATATCTTCCATTTCTAATTTACCTCCATATTTAATGCAACTTTTGCATCTTCTCTCTACTGTACCACAAATATGTATTCTTCTATATGTCATTTGAGATCCTGACTATGTAAAGAATGGAAATTCCTTCAAAGTGCTAGATATTGTTTGCAGGCAGTGTTTCCTATTTGAAACTGAACACTGTAAGGTTGCTTTTAATTTATATAGATGGATGGTTGTAGATATATGGGTGAAAGTATTGTAAGAACATTTGGTCTTGATTTTTATAACTTAAGCATTTTCTGTTTCTTCACAGTGATTTTTAAAATGCAGCTTCCTTGCCATGCTTCAGAAATGCTGGTTATCTTCCCCACACACACATTTTTTTTAATATACACTGTAGTATAATAATTTTTTTTTTTGTTACCAAATGGGGTGTATACATTTCTGCTCAGTCAAGATATGACTATACCTTCATCTCTCTTGAACAATAATCCGATGTAACTGAATGTTAAAATATTACTTGATCTCAGTACTGAGGTAATACTTACTATGTGTAAGACTCTGCAACCTGTAGTGCCAGAGTAGAACTGCACATTTCTAGAGCTTCCACTAAAAGCTCAATCAAGGGCAGCTACTGAAATTATAGACTACATGGATTTTTGTCTTGGGTTTTACTTTTTATTCCCTGGGGGTATTTGATGAGTGTAAGCTATGTACATCCTTAGTGTAACTATCCTCTTGGCTGCCTGCCCTAATGCTAATCTGTGACCCCACAAAGAGTTCTTTGTGTGAGACGAAGGCAAAGTGGTACACTGAAGCAAACCTACCAATAATACCCTCTCTTCTGTCACTGAATGGAAAGAAACATGTATAAAGCAGTGATTATAGTCACACTGTGGAAGTGCAGTAACTATTTCTATTTGAACAAAATTTTGATTTTTTTTATTCAAAGTTAATAATATTCAAGAACTTATGCGATCTTCCAAGAAGCACAGTTTGGTTTATGCAGTGCTTGATTCAAAAGCAATAAGTTTATGACTTTAAAAGGTTTATGTGCATTCTGGCTTTTCCAAGCCTGTACTTGGGAAAGTAAACCATGTTTCAAATAGCTGTGATCTTGGAATCTGAATTTGCTTTCATTTTGTGTTCTTTTGTGGAAGTTGTAGTGGTTCTCTTTTGTAATGTGGAGGTTCATTGATATAATAGAACTTGTTAGTAGTATCAGAAACAAATTTTTCCTACAATATATTACAGCATCCATTTTCTGCAGACATTTTCTGCACTTACGAATACTTAAGTCTAACATAAAGGTTAATTTCTATAATATTTATAAAATCTTAGAAGACAATTGATCACAATGATAGGGCTGTTGTCATAGTATGTATGTGATTCTCTATCAAGCATTTACATAATCTGTTTCAGATTAGAAAGTCTACCATTTCTGTTTTACCGTTTGAAGGGTAAGAGTCACAAAAGTCCAAGACTTGAATTCTCAAGATGTTTAGGTGCTCCCTGGTTGTGAGCTTTTGAGTCTAACTAGTCTGCCTGCTGTTAGATAAGAAGTTAAATTTGAAAAGGGAACAGAATCCAATTTCCAATAACCCTAGACTATATATGTCAAGAGTTACAGTATGGTAGCTGGTTCAAAGTACTTCCCATAGCATAGAATCGTATCAATACGGTATAGGTAAAGAACATTTTTTGTTACAGCAGTACGATACAGGTTAGTGATATTTGGTCCATGACAGATCTGAGACTTTTTTAACAGAGGCCTGGGAACAGTTGAGGGATGTTGCCTGGGAAGCTAGGGACCAAGTTAGGAAAGCTAAGGCCCAGTTAGAATTAAAATTGGCTAGGGATATTAAGGATAACAGGAAGGGATTATACAGGTACATAGCAAATAAACAGCAGACTAGGGAGAATGTAGGCCCCCTCAGGAGCCTCTCAGGAGAACTGGCTACACAGGATTTGGAGAAGGCTGAGGTTCTGAATGACTTCTTTGCCTCGGTCTTCACTGGCAAAGGCGCTGACCACACCAACCAAGTCTTGGAAGGCAGAAGCAGGGACTGTGAGAATGAAGACCTTGGGCCCACTGTAGGAGAGGATCTGGTTCAAGACCATCTTAAGAACCTGAACGTGCACGAGTCCATGGGTCCGGATGAAATCCATCCACGGGTCCTGAAGGAGCTGGCGAATGAAGTTGCTAAGCCACCGTCCATCATCTTTGAGAAATCATGGCAGTCAGGTGAAGTTCCCAACAACTGGAAAAAGGGAAATACAGCCCCCATTTTCAAGAAGGGGAAAATGGCTGACCCGGGTAATTACAGAGCAGTCAGTCTCACCTCTGTGCCTGGCAAAATCTTGGAGCAGATTCTCCTGGAAGGCGTGCTAAGGCACATGAAAAACGACAAGGTGCTTGGTGACAGCCAAAATATGGCTTCACTAAGGGGAAATCCTGCCTGACCAATTTGGTGGCCTTCTATGATGGGGCTACAGAACTGATGGGCAGGGGTAGAGGAGTTTGAAGTCATCTACCTGGCCTTGTGCAAAGCGTTCGACACTGTCCCGCACGACATCCTTGTCTCTAAATTGGAGAGACATCAGTTTGATGGATGGACCACTCAGTGGATAAAGAACTGGCTGGATGGCCGCATGCAAAGAGTTGTGTTCAATGGCTCAATGTCCAGCTGGAGACCAGTAACGAGTGGTGTCCCTCAGGGATCGGTGTTGGGACTGGTCTTGTTCAACATCCTCGTCGCTGACATGGACAGTGGGATTGAGTGCGCCGTCAGCAAGTTTGCCGATGACACCAAGCTGTGTGGTTCGGTTGATACCCTGGAGGGAAGGAATGCCATCCAGAGGGACCTTGACACGCTTGTGAGGTGGGCTGATGCCAGCCTCATGGAGTTTAACCATGCCAAGTGCAAGGTCCTACACCTGGGTCAGAGCAATGCCAGGCACAGCTACAGGTTGGGCAGAGAAGAGATTCAGAGCAGCCCTGCGGAGAAAGACTTGGGGGTGTCGGTTGATGAGAAACTGAATATGAGCCGGCTTCAGTGTGCGCTCACAGCCCAGAAAGGCAGCTGTCTCCTGGGCTGCATCAAGAGGAGTGTGACCAGCAGGTCGAAAGAGGTGATGCTGCCCCTCTATTCTGCTCTTGCGAGACCTCACTTGGAGTACTGTGTGCAGTTCTGGTGTCCTGAGCCTAAGAAGGACATGGAACTGTTGGAACCAGTCCAGAGAAGGGCCACGAGGATGATCAGGGGACCGGAGCACCTCCCACATGAAGAGAGGCTGAGAAAGCTAGGGCTGTTCAGCCTGGAGAAGAGAAGGCTGTGTGGAGACCTCATAGCAGCCTTCCAGTATCTGAAGGAGGGGCTATAGGGATGCTGGGGATGGACTCTTCATTAGGGACTGTATTGATAGGACAAGGGGTAATGGGTTCAAACTTTAACAGGGGAAGTTTAGACTGGATGTAAGGAAGAAATTCTTTCCTGTGAGGGTGGTGAGGCACTGGAATGGGTTGCCCAGAGAAGTTGTGAATGCTCCATCCCTGGCAGTTTTCAAGACCAGGTTGGAAGGAACCTTGGGTGACCTGGTTAAGCGTGAGGTGTCCCTGCCCATGCAGGGGAGTTGGAACTAGATGATCTTACGGTCCTTTCCAACCCTAACTATTCTAAGATTCTATATGCATAACATAGCAGAGCTTTCTGTTGCATTCTGTTCAGTTCCATTCCACTCTCTTCTGTTCTTGTCCATTCCATTTTATTGCCTCCCCTTCCCTGCACTCACAAGTTGTACAATGAGGAGATCCTCATTTACCTGAAATGCCAAGGGAATTTCGGCTCCAAAACCACTTTCAAAGACACAACTCAGAACGGTTACGGGTAGAAAGAGTATTTGATTTATTTCTAAATCAAGTGATTTGATTTAGTTTAGCTTAGTTAATTTTAGTCTGGCTTAGCTTAGACCCTTCAGTTTAGCTGGAAAAACCCTCCCTTGCAGCCTGAGAAAGGAAAGTCAGGGCAGGAGCGGTGCCGTGGTGGTGCGAGAGCAGTGCAAGAAAGAACCCAGCCAGAAAGGGCCAGGGAAGAGCTGACGAGGGCTGGTGCTCAGTACTCCAGAGGACAGCAGCGAGTCCCGGGGCCACGCTGGGGCCACCCTGGGAGTGCAGAAGGCTGCCTCCCCCCGGATGCGGGGCACGAGGGCCACCTGCGTGGAGCACGAGCAGCTGCCTTTGGGACACCATGACCCAAAGGAGCCCCGTGAAGGGGCTGTGCTCGGCTGCAGAGGAAGGCAAAAAACCCCAGGGACGCTTGCTAGTCCAGCCTGGGGGGAAAAAAGCACTTCTCTCCCCCAGCTGCAGGACACGAGGGGCCGCCTTCGTGGAGCATGAGCACCGGGCGATAACACAGCCAGAATGGACCGAGGAGCCCTGACAAGGGGTCATGCTCAGTGCTCAGAGGAAGGCAAAAAACCCCCGGGGACCGGTGCCAATCTGCCCCGGGGGAAAATTCCTTCCTGACCCCAGTGCTGGCGGTCGGCTACTCCCTGAGCACGTGAGCAAGACCTGCTCCCGCTCCACACGCTGGTTACGCCTCTAAGGGGACACTGGCACTGCTTTTTCTGCTTCCACGTGAAGTCATCTCAGGGGCTTCCAACAACAGCAAAATGCCATTGGCCTGATGAATCCTCGGAGCACGAATCCTTCCTGTGCTTGGCAGTGGGAGCTCCAGAGCACTGGGGGAGGGCACTGAGCCGCCTGTGCATCCTTTTTCTTCTGGCTACTGCCACTCTCTCCCCAGGAGGTGAGGACGGCGAGCTCCCTGACAACCAAAGCAGGATCCCTCAATGATGCTTTGAGCGTGGCCCCTCCAGAAGCTGGAACCGCAGCACAGAACCTCCTGCAGCTTCGCAGCTTCAAGTGTTCCCTCCCTTAGTCCCCCCTCACCTAATTCCCTGGTGCCCAGCAGATGAGGACGGTGAGCTCCCCAGTGACTGGAAGCAGGATTTCCATCCATCCATCCATCCATAGATCCGATGAGCTTTGAGTGTGGCCCCTCCAGGAGCTGGAACCGCAGCACAGAACCTCCTGCAGCTTCGCAGCTTCAAGTGTTCCCTCCCTTAGTCCCCCCCTCACCTAATTCCCTGGTACCCAGCAGATGAGGATGGCAAGCTCCCCAGTGACTGAGGCAGGATTTCCATCCATCCATCCATAGATCCGATGAGCTTTGAGCGTGGCCCCTCCAAGAGCTGGAACCACAGCACAGAACCTCCTGCAGCTTCGTGCAGCTTCAAGGGTTGCCCCCATCAACCCCCTTCCCCCTGCCAGGAATTCCCCCGGTGCCCCAAGGACTGCCTCTCGGATGCCCTCCGCCTGCCAGCTCTGTCCTGGTGGCAGCGCCGGGCACTCTGGCAGTGGGGCAGGGGAGGGCGCTGGACTCATACTGCCCCGGAGCATTGTGATGCTGCGTGGCCGGGTGCCGGCACTATGACACGGGGGTGACGGGGCCCCTGCAGCCCTGCCCACCGCAGCCCTGCTGCTGCTGCTGCCCCTTCACCCAGCATCCCTTGGGGAAAGGCCTTTGTCCTGCTGGCCCTGAGGCATTGCCTGTGCCCAGGAGGCCCAGGGGATGTCCCTGCCCATGGTGGCCACACACTGGGCATCGCCGCGGGGTGTCCCTCTAAATAAATCTGTATGATCATACTGTATCCGTAAAGGCTTTTATACCATGTACAGTCATGGGAGTGTGGCAGTCCCAAAGAAGAAAGGAAAGGGGTTTGGGTTCCATCTGCATGAACTTGGCAAAAACGTAGAGAGCATGCAGCATTTCCTCACCATTCCTTATCAATACACCGATTGGCATTTGCTACTACACTGCCTATGGTGAGGTCTTCTTGGAAAGGAGAATTCAAGAAATCTCTTCCACATTTGTTACACAGAGTAACGTTTGTAGCAGAGGGTGTTTAGATGTTTTGCTTGTGTTTGTTAACATTCATGTGTCTAGTTTGGGGGTTTACCTCTTGTACTACTACTTGAATGCAACACCTCACTGACTGCTGCCTAATTCCACGTTCTCGAAAGCTCAACAAAGTGTTTTGATCCCAGTTCGGTTTAAACCATCTGGGCCAAGCAGGTTTTCCCTGCAACACTCATGAAACACAAATGAGTGACTCAGTTCTGTAGGATAGTATTAAAACCCTCGGGGAAGTATCGTGTAAGAAGAACATGGAACTAGGAGAGGATCTGGTTCGAGACCATCTTAAGAACCTGAACATGCACAAGTCCATGGAACCTGATGAAATCCACCCGCGGGTCCTGAAGGAGCTGGCGAATGAAGTTGCTAAGTCACTGGCCATCATATTTGAGAAATCATGGCAGTCAGGTGAAGTTCCCAACAACTGGAAAAAGGGAAATATAACCTCCATTTTCAAGAAGGGGAAAATGGATGACCCAGGGAACTACAGAGCAGTCAGTCTCACCTCTGTGCCTGGCAAAATCTTGGAGCAGATTCTCCTGGAAGGCATGCTAAGGCACATGAAGAACAGCAAGGTGCTTGGTGACAGCCAGCATGGCTTCACTAAGGGGAAATCCTGCCTGACCAATTTGGTGGCCTTCTATGATGGGGCTACAGAACTGATGGACAGGGGTAGAGCAGTTGATATCATCTACCTGGACTTGTGCAAAGCGTTTGACACTGTCCCACATGACATCCTTGTCTCTAAATTGGAGAGACATCAGTTTGATGGATGGACCACTCAGTGGATAAAGAACTGGCTGGATGGCCGCACGCAAAGAGTTGTGTTCAATGGCTCAATGTCTGGCTGGAGACCAGTAACGAGTGGTGTCCCTCAGGGATCGGTGTTGGGACCGGTCTTGTTCAACATCTTTGTCAGTGACATGGACAGTGGGATTGAGTGCGCCGTCAGCAAGTTTGCCGATGACACCAAGCTGTGTGGTTCGGTTGATACCCTGGAGGGAAGGAATGCCATCCAGAGCGACCTTGACACGCTTGTGAGGTGGACTGATGCCAGCCTCATGGAGTTTAACCATGCCAAGTGCAAGGTCCTACACCTGGGTCAGAGCAATGCCAGGCACAGCTACAGGTTGGGCAGAGAAGAGATTCAGAGCATCTCTGCAGAGAAGGACTTGGGGGTGTTGGTCGATGAGAAACTGAACATGAGCTGGCTCCAGTGTGCGCTCACAGCCCAGGAAGGCAGCTGTCTCCTGGGCTGCATCAAAAGGAGCGTGACCAGCAGGTCGAAGGAGGTGATCCTGCCCCTCTATTCTGCTCTTGTGAGACCTCACTTGGAGTACTGTGTGCAGTTCTGGTGTCCTGAGCCTAAGAAGGACATGGAACTGTTGGAACCAGTCCAGAGAAGGGCCACGAGGATGATCAGGGGACTGGAGCACCTCCCATATGAAGAGAGGCTGAGAAAGTTGGGGCTGTTCAGCCTGGAGAAGGCTGTATGGAGACCTCATAGCAGCCTTCCAGTATCTGAAGGAGGCCTATAGGGATGCTGGGGATGGACTCTTCATTAGGGACTGTATTGATAGGACAAGGGGTAATGGGTTCAAACTTTAACAGGGGAAGTTTAGATTGGATGTAAGGAAGACATTCTTTCCTGTGAGGGTGGTGAGGCATTGGAATGGGTTGCCCAGAGAAGTTGTGAATGCTCCATCCCTGGCAGTTTTCAAGACCAGGTTGGAAGGAACCTTGGGTGGCATGGTTAAGTGTGAGGTGTCCCTGCCCATGGTAGGGGAGTTGGAACTTGATGATCTTAAGGTCCTTTCCAACCGTAACTATTCTATGATTCTATAAACTGTACACTGTAGTACGTAAACTGTTACAGCTCTGACAGCCATAATATTGGTTTGGTATCAGTCACCACTTCTATATGCCAGGATTATTTTTAACTGGTTTTAAACTTAAGAATTTAGTTAGAGTGAAGACTTTATGGGTGGGCTGACAGTAATATAACTTGAGTGGTACTCAACTCTCCTAGGATAATTTGCACAGCACCTGTAAGTGCTACTCATGAGTTGTAGGCAAATTTCTCATTATTTTGGATAAATTAGTTCATACATTTCTTTAAAATATAAAACTTAAATAGACAAGGATGTCATTTATTCAGAGAGATTATCTTAATAGGAGCAGTTTCTTATTAATTAGTTCCTTACTTCCAAAAGTAAGTTCCTTACTTCCAAAAGGAAAAGTTACTACTGCAGGCACATGGTAATGACAAAGTGTAAGTGCACTGTCCAAGAAACACAAATGATTATGAAAAATGGCTAAGAAAAGTCTACTCAAGTCTGTTGATGTTGGAACAGCAGTATTTGGTTATGATGCTTCTTTGAAAAACAGTATTTATAATGTTCTCGCAATGTACTTCAGCCCAAACAGAAAAATGTACAGAAACTCTACAAAGATGTTATTTGGGCTATTATAAAATTCATCCAAAGGCATAGTGCCAATACGAGGAGTACTGCCAACTTGAGTTTGTATGAAAATACCTATTTCCTCACAGAGTAACCTTTAAATAGAATGTCTCGAAATAAATTGAAGAAAAAGGAAAAAGGAAAAGTAAAAGAGAAAAAGGAGAAAAAGAGAAAGAAACAGAAAAAGTTGTAAGGGTTATTTTCCATCCCCATATTTATTAGTTTTGGGTGCAAACATTAGGTTAGGAATGGTAATGTCAGGTGTCATATTTTTTTCTGTCTTTTGTTGGTGCTTGTGTATCAGCTTTCAACTTCCAGAGTTTCAGTTTTAGCTTTTATTATAGCTATAACTGTGAAGGCTCTCTTAAAGAACTTCCGGAAGCCAGTTACATATAAAGTCTATCAAAATAATTTAACAATCTGAGACTGGGGATTTGTAAGAAGGGAAAGAGAAAGTTACTCTCTTTTCTTAAAAAGTACTTGTAAAACGACATCTCACGCTTTTCCGACCAAGCATGAGTCTCCCTCCACCTTCCAAATTACTGCATCCCTTTCAGCTCTGCAGTGGAATTTCATGGGTGTGATGAAGGATGATCAGCTATTTAAAACTGTCCTTATATTTCCTGCATGTGGGGAAAAACAATGTCCATGATGACACAAAATAAAAAAAAAAAGCCCAGAATCAAAACTAAAGTAGATTTAAGAGGGAAGTGTCATGAGATGGGTATGTGTGGAGGTCAAGTAGCCTTCATTACTGCAGAAGTATTATATACTGAGGAAGTGATTTCTACTGGAGCCAGCAATCTGGAGTTAACCTATGGGTGGAAAATATGCTGCTGATGACCCATGCTTATTTAGGATTCTTACACAGGTTTTGCTTGTTACGGAAATTTTAACATATCCATATGTATAAAACCACAGAGAATATTTCTCTACTAAAAATAACAAAGAGATATAGTTGAACTTGGAAATTCTTCTGATATTTAACAAATAGTAAAATTATTTGCTGTTTTATATAAATTGTTTTGTTTACGCATTTTGCTAATTTAAAACTGTAGTGTACAAGGATCAGTCATGCCCATAATGCACACACTGTTGTTCATTTGTTTTATATTTTAAAAATTTTACTTAAATAGTACCAATACATTTTTGTTTATGTACCATTCTTTGGTTAAGCCTATAATGTCAAAATTCCCTACTTGAATACGTACAGCATTTTCCAGTTTCTTTGTTTTCCTTGCTATGCTTCTTGCACTTCTATACAGAAACCTTGGCACCTCAAACTCAGTGCTCTTACTACTCTCTTTCTATTTTCCTATTTGTTTTCTCTAGACATTAGCATTTTTAACATCAGTCAGACCTACTTCCCTATATTTGGTCTAATTTTTATGCAGTTGTTAATCCCTGATATCTGGATGTAGACTTTCCAAATGGTTAAGCATTTGTTATGAACTAAACTTCAAAAGAGTACTATAAGAGATGGAAAAAAGGCCCCTCCGGCCTTCCAGAGCCCCAGAGTCCTTGGAGATTTAGGAAGCCCGGGAAGCCGGACCTGGCTTCATGACTCAATTGCTGGCTGCCTTTCTTGCCAGCATACATGCAAAACCAGCCTATCCAATGATTCTCGACACAGCCTGCCTAGTTTCATGAACCAACTATCAGGAGTTGTTTGGGCCTCCTGTAGACACATTACCCTGGAGATCCTGAATGGACTGACATAAATTGCCCTGAGGTGCTTAGTGTCTACAAATATAGGAGTCCAGTTCCTGTAAAATGCATAACCTGAAAGCTGAGAAGCAAAGGGAAACTAAAAACGTAACCCATATCTTTGTCATTGGGGAGCCTCAGGTCTTAAGTTCCATACAAAGCAGCTGCCTGAGAGCTTGGAGACCATAAGAAGCCAAAAAGCTTAGGAGCTCCTGGAGACCTGGCTTTCCAGCTGTTTGGCAGCCCATCAGGCAAGAAGTCAGTGATTCTGTGAAAACCAGAAGCCAAGCAGCCTGGCAGGCTACTCACCAGCCATCTGGCTGACAAGAGAAAAGATGAAGAGACACGTTGGTAATTTAGCCTGCCTTTCTGCCTGGTTTCTGTCAAAACTTTTCAAGAAGTCGTTGTATTCTTATGGAAGGTTTTGGTTCCATTCCATTAGCATTTTCTGATGGAATACTGTTCCACTGGAAAATATTTGACCAGCTTTCCTTGCAGTTAGTTTATAATAGCTACACATGCTGGTCAACAGCTTGTCATGTAGCTTCTGTACTTTTAAATTATACTCGCTAATTGGATTTTAAACACCTGTAAAAAGTTTAAACCCCCTCCTCCTCCCATTTTTTCTTTTTCATCTTTTCTTTGTTTTTCTTTCTTCTCCATCTCACTTTTTCCCTATCTTTACCCTCTCACTTGCCACATGGGACTTCCATAGATTTTAAGGCAAGAAAAGAGCACAGAAATCGTTGTGTCTCATTTGCTGCATAACATAAACCAGAAAATTTGAAGCAATCATTTTATCTAGCACAGAAGCTTTTGATTGAACTATAACATATTTTATACTTCATGCTTGTTCAGATTCTGAGTGGTCTGTAATGGTAAGTGGTATATTATGATATGATTGCTTTCTTATATACCACTCAAATTTATGGAACAATGCCAGAGTTACAAGGGCACAAAGAATAATTGTTATAACAGTTTATTAGTTTGTACTGCCACTGCAGTGATTGTTTACCTAGCCTGTCCTCAGAACATTCCAGTATTGCTGTCTTGCATCTCTACAATATTAAGCTACATACGTGTCCTCTCCTAGTGACCGGCTTTACTGGAGACACTGTGATGTTCAGTTTGAGGGTGTAAACAGAAGCAGGTCAGAAGTTTTTGAGTCTATAATGTTGGCTGTCCTACACTTGATTCTAATCTTTGGCAGATGTCTGACCTACAATTCATTTTAATCTATGGTTAAAACAAAGATGTAGTGTACCAGCTTCACTCTCTAGTAATTACGGATGGTAGTGTATAAATCTGTCTGAATTACAGTACCAAAAATAAAAATACACTTGGCAACCAGCTAAACCTGTCTAATAAGGGCATTAGACCTTTTTATATGGAGCAGTGAGGTTTTAGGGAGTGGCTCTCAGTCATGTACCCTTTTGTCCTTTACTGATCACCTTTTCCCCATAGGAAACCTTGCTAAGGAAGATCATCTCATTCTTGGAAATGTTCACTATGACCTGGAATCTGTGTAAACTGATGTTGGTGGGCATTTGGCCTGCTGATCTATACCCCACCCTCACTTTGGGTTATAGGACTTCCTATTCTGGCAGAGACACTACCCACCTTGAGTTCCCCTAGGAATCCACTGGACCTTTGCAAACTATTGCAAAGGGCCTTTGCAAACTTTAACAGGGGAAGTTCAGGATAGATATAAAGGAGAAGTTCTTTACTGGTAGGGTGGTGAGGCACTGGAATAGACTCCCCAAAGAAGTGGTAAGTGCTCCATCCCTGGCAGTCTTCAAGGCCAGGCTGGATGGAGTCTTGGATGACAGGGTCTAATGTGTGGTGTCCCTGCGCATGTCAGGGGGTTTGGAACTAAATGATCTTAAGGTCCGTTCCAACCCTAACTATTCTATTATTCTATATTAGAGGTGACTATCTCATAAACATATTAATAATTATAAGAAGAGTATTAGGCACTTATTTGGATTCAGTTCAATGCAAAACCGATGGAAACAAAGCCTAGCTTTTCCAGTAAATCAATGTTATCTGTTTCTCATGCTTCCATTATTAAAATGCTTTTCAAAATAATCTGATGCAAATCATGACATTGTTTCTATGGTGGCCTCAAAGGACTTTGATAGTAGTAGTTTCACTGCTTCTGTGAAAAAACTTTAGATTTTGGCATTTACTCAGGACTGAACTTCAATGACAGTTGAGAGGAGGGGAAGGAAATGTAGGTGTAGGCCACCAGACTGGAAAGCAAGGAAGACAATAGACAAAAGGACTATTAGAAGTTGCATGAGTGAGTATGTGGACTTCTTTTTTCCCCCACCATCTTTTTAGAGAACATGCATTGCATGCTTTCTTAGGCTGTACACTTGGCTAATGGACTTTGCTTTTGTTTCTTGAAACTATGAATAACAATATACTTGCCAAGTATTTAACTATGTGGTGATCAAATCCTGAAGACCTAGGAGTAAGGAACTGTGTTCTTCTGGTCTACGGAGTAGCACTGGAGCCATGTTAAAGCTACTCTGCTTTCCCACTCTGGCTTTAGCTGCTTCAGTGAGGTGAAGAGGACAGGAAAATCCATGTTGCTTGTCTGCTGTTGTTTTCCCAACACATTGTGTTTTCCCAACACATTTTATTTTCCCAACACAGAAAAAAATTTGTGAGATGTAGTGAGTTAGTCTCATCTTACAAGATGTTTCTTCATCTGTTCTGCTGCAATGGAGGCCTCCACAGCTGTATAGACAGGAATAAAATTAGCCTTTAAATATAAATCACAACTCAACAACTGTTGTTTAAACAACTGTTGAGTTGTTTAATAAGAAAAATTAATAGAAACTTCATTGTATAAATTGTGTGTTTCCTTTTTAATTGAACAACTATAATACAGAAATTTATCTGTTGCATTTCTTCATTTTGAATTTTAAATTTCAGAGTGCTTTAGGGTGCTAAGTGCCTCAGTTGGGAATAGAGAATGGAAATGGACAGCTTCCTTCATTGAAGAAAACATGGTTTAAAGATGACCCTTGATAACTAAAATTTATTTGCACAGCTATACCATCACTTTTTTTAGGCAAAAGCAATTCAATTTGACAAATTAGCTTTGACACGTTAAGCTTTTTAAGACGTTCTAAGAGTGAAATACTACTTGTTTTTAGTGGAGAAACTTTCATCTTTACAAGTGGAGTATTTTAAAAAACAAACACAAAGTCTTTTTGTAGTACAGTGTTTGGCTTTAAGTCTTTCATATAAAGAAACCAGTATTCACTTTGGAAAAAAATAAGAAAGGAATTTAGTTACAAAAGAATTCAGTAATTCTTTTACAAGAACTGTATGTCTCAAGTTTGAAGAATTTTATTTACTTAATGAAAATAACCACCAAAAAAAAAAAAAATAATGGCAAGAGAACTCAAAAATCCTGAATGTTTTCCTTGTATAAATACTGTGAAGATCAAATGTTTTTTCCAAATCTGTCTTTCTGCAATTATTGTAATGTTTTCTGCTCCCAATTAAGGAAAATGTGTGAAGCTTGTCTATTTTACGGTATTTCTACTCTTGGCAGAAGCTAATGTAGAAATAAGTGAAAAGGAAAATTAACTGAATTTTTTAACTGTAGCAGTCATGCAGTGATTGTAGCAGGATGAGGCTGTTGTTAGCACAACAGGTAACTGTTGCCCTAAGAATTCATGCTAATTTTTTTTTTTAAACTGCTTGAGATTGCAAACTGCTCCCCTTTAATGCAATTTTTAAATAAACAGCATTTATTGTACTTTCTGAGGATAAAAACTTGCTGTCCTCTAGTTAGAAGACACAGTCATATGAAGTCACGAAAAATCCTGTTATCTCTTCCTGTCTTCTTCAGCCACTTAAAATGTAGTTAAACAAGTTGTATTTTTTCATATGTGACGCCTCAGGTTAAATATTACATTAAAAGTTGTAAAAATGATGAAGATTAAAATGAACATATTTCCTGTTAATGCGGTAAAATGCTCTTGCTCCCCCCTCCCCCCCCCCCCCGTTTTTAGAAACGTTTTTATTGCTTCTCTAAATGTTTGTGTTTGGCTTCTTATTTTGTTTATCTCAGGAAATACCATTGTTAAAACAGAAGTATTCAGCCTATCATTGACACATGCACTCAGATATGTACAATAACATTATCTGTTTTATTGCTTATTAGTGATTTTATCAACATTTTTATCTATGAAGGGTGTTTCTTAGGCTTTATTCTTAACATACCATTTTTTTTTCCTGCCTAACTAAAGCTGATTAGCCTTGTTAGGACAAGTAAGAAGTAAGGTTTTGTCACAACAGATACAGGGAGAAAAGAAATTACCTAAATTCACTAAATGTATTTTCTTTTTCTTTCAAGTTGTTGTTTGTATAGCTATATATGAAGATGTACTCTAAGATTTTCAAAATACTGAAGTTTGTTGAATAACTTCATATGTAACGTGTAGCCAGTATCAGGTTGGAAATGGAACACTTTCGCCTTCAATTGCAATAGCAAAATCATGTTATTACCTAATAGCAAACAACCCAGACTTTGAAACAATGCCATTTACATATCTGCAGTGAGGTTTAAGGACTACAGGTAAATATGAATGCTTAACACACACTAATAGCCTGAAATGCCAAACTCTTTGTGTTTAGAACACAACTTACTACTGCATTTAGGACACAACAATTAATTTAGAAGGTGGAATTTAAAGATTGTATTTTTTCATGTGTGAAACAAAGAAGTAAAAAAATATTTCCAAAGACAAGTTTTATATGATTTTCTTCTCTTATGTTACAAAAATAAGCATACATGAAAATGTCTGAGAGTTTCTGGGAACTAAAATCACAGAAAGTACTTTAGGTTTTATAGTATGAACAGCTATATGATCATTAATAAAAGAATACGCAAAGAACATAGATCCAGAAGAATTAAATCCAGACCTCTGCAATTACAGGCAGAACTTCATATAATTTCTTCTTTAAACAGCTTTAAAGTATGACAATTTACATAATAATAAATACACATCTTCCAGTAAAAAAAAAAGAAAAACAAACCAAACCACCCAAAATCCCCCCCAACCGCCCCCCCAAAAAGTGAGTATGTGGTTTTGCTAAATGATGCCAGAAAGATTGCATTTGTTGTTTAAATTTCTTTGGGGAAAAAAAAAAATTGTACATAACATCATGGATTTTAAAGCTGTCATTTCAGTCCAACTTTCTTTTCATTGTTCTTCAAATTTCTTGCTTCTTTGTTTTTCTCTTTGTCTTAAACAGACCGCCAGACTACACCCACAGTCACATTTGGGAAACTTTCCTGACATGTGGTTTCTGCAGTTTCCCTCTGCTTTTCATCACTGTTTGAAGGTTCTGTCCTTGTGTTTAGCTGTTTTCACAGATGATTATTGACACTCTTTTCTTTTACTTACTGCTGAATTGTTTATATATTATTCCATCAGTTTAATTGGACTGTACTCCTTTATAAAATATGGAAAATATAAGCTTGTCAGGAAAGAAGTATAACAAGTAGGGATATAAACACCTGGAAAGAAAATATGCAAGGTAGGAAAATATAAAATGTACATACTAGTTCGTGAAGATGGGATACAGATTATTCTATCTCTTCATGAAACATCTTTCAAGAGCATGAATAATACACAGATATCTGAACCATGCAGAAACGCAGAATCATTTTAATATATAGCAGGGCCCCTTTCAGCTCATAAAAGTTTACCTGTTGAACAGAAGCCTTTCTCATTTGTTGAGGTGTTATTTAGACACAAGGTAATGAACACGTCTGTAGTAAGTTTTAAGGAATTGAGTTAAATGTAAAATACCTTATTTTTTTTCCTTCTCCTGTATCTAGTCATGTAACCCTCTATCCCTCTAATATGTATAGGTAAGAAATTTCTGTGTAGCAATCTTTTCTGAAACCCGTTATCCACCACTTTTGGTCAAATTTTACTATTTCAAGACAGACATGAAAACTGATTCTGAGAAATAATTGTTTTTATTCAAGTGATTGTAGATACATTTACATTGTGGTATGCATGCGCTAACAATGACAGATAAACATTTATGCTAGCGTATTCGTGGGAAACACTGTAAGCCCACCTCCCTTTACATGTAGTTCACCTGGTAGTAGATGTAGCAGAGCATTGCCTTTCCTTCTCTGTTTCTCTCAGCTGCTTTTCTGAGTCACAAACCTGTATTGTCCTTCTGCATAACCATTTAGATTTCTAGAAGGACCTCTGTTATATGTTCATTCTGGGTTTTATAGGACTTCAGCATGAAGTTTGCTCTTGGGTACTACTATTTTTCCACATGGTTCAGCTTCTGGTTTTGACCCTCACACTATATGGCTTTAACCTCTCCCTTCCAATCTCAAGAATTGCACTGCCTGTGGTGGAAAATATTTTGTTCTTGATGGGCCTACCCACTGCTTGTCCCTTCTGTGAGAAAGAAACATCAAGCTAAGAGCTCTGTATAGCATTTAGACCCAGAACTAAAAAAGATGAACTGCATCATCTTCTGGAATTTTTGTTTACCAAGTCCATGAACAATCTGATGGATTTGCTCAGCAAAGCTAACACAATACAGTTGGACACTACTCAGTTCATAAATCAGCCCCCCAAAAGAAATAAATATGATCAAAACCATTCTTGGTTTCAGGGTCACTCCCTAGCCCTAGGAAAGTTCATACTATCCAACTCTGCACTTTCATGAAGTCCTAAGAACTTTCAGTCCAAAAGAATTTCAGGAGAGTGTCTGGCAGTTTTTATTGAAAATTTTCCTATTGACCTGTTGAAGGAAGCAGATGAAACTAAGTCCACTTCAGACCTTCCTTTCCATCTCTGCACATTTACCATCACTGATATGCACAGGCTAAAGTTCCTTTTACAAAGTTAGTGTTAGCCATTTGGCCAGTCAGTTTTACTTTCTTTCCAGTGTAATAAGAGTTTAACACCAGGCCATCCAATGCCATCTGCAGATGTGTCACCACGGTGACACCAAGAATCTCCTCTCACCTATTCTCTATTCCTGTTTTCAATACCCTTTTGAAGGGTATGATTTGGGCTCCACTGTCGTACTTCTAGTAAATAGTTCCATAAAATTTAGGTGACCATCAAAAAACACCTGAAGTTCTTGCCCACAGTGGTTTCTGACTCGTATCTATTTTGTAATCAGTAGTCCATGTGCTTTTCTTAAGTCTTGTGTTTTTACAGAAAACCCTAAGTTAGCCATAATTAAGTCATTTGCTAGTTTCTATATTCATTGGACAAAGTACTTCAAGAGAACCATTCATCTTTCCAGATCCATGTCTGAAAGGTTGAAAATATAGCAAAAAATGCCGGGCTGGATTATAGATTGTATAAGGAAGTCCTGATAAAACACAAATACCTATGCTTAGTATAGAGATCCACTCAACTAAAGCAACTGATAGGCCCATTCAAGTAGAAATAGTGATTTTTCCAGATGACATTGAAATACTTCATATCTTCAGGTTAGGCACTTGAAGTTTCATAGAATCATAGAATAGTTAGGGTTGGAAAGGACCTTAAGATCATCTAGTTCCAACACCCTGCCATGGACAGGGATGCCTCACCCTAGACCATGTCGCCCAAGCCTCTGTCCAACCTGGCCTTGAACACTGCCAGGCATGGAACATTGAAAACTCTTTGGTAAGTGACTATGTAACATAATCAGTTAAGAATTTGTGCTTAAATAAAACTTAAGAGTTATGCCCCACATACTTGTAAGGGTACATGAAGTACTGTATGCTGTATGTCACTTTATCAGGTACTGCCAGTTCCCCTTTGCTTGGGGCAATAAAATGGATTGCATACCTGTTAATTCAGTCTCACACTGCCAAAACTGCTGTTTTTCTGTTTTACCCGTTGACACATAAACATGTGCTTGATAATTTGAGTTCAATAATAAACACAAGACTGTGAGACCAGCCAGTGATCTGTCAGAACAAAGATTCACTAACACAGTAGTGTTTCTCATACTAGTCTATAAGGAAGTAGTCTTATACTAAGTCTAAGGAAAGGTAGAACAGGGCAAACCTGTAACTATGGTTTCCTCACCAGGATGCTCTTCTACCTTGAAGAAATCTGTGACTCAGGAACTTGCCAAATCAGAGAGAATACTTTTATACTGAATAACTGATACTGGATTTTTTTTTTTCCCTATGAATCTGTCTAGTTAATTTTGTTAATTTAATAATGTGTGAACTTCTAACAGCCACTGCAATCCAGCTCCAAGGACTTCAATATCTCAATTATGCTTTGTTTGAAAATAACTCTGTTTTGTTCTGAACATGCCACCAGCTGATTTCATCTCATGCTCCGAGTTCTTATCCTAGAAGAGAGATCCTTGTGTGTCCTTTCCATTCTACTCAAGATTCCATACACCTCTGTCATACCTCTTCTCGTTTATCTTTTATTACCTTAAATGTCTTAGTTGGTTAGTCATTCCTTCTGCAGAGCAGTTCCCTATCTTTGTTTATTCTCGTTGTCTCTAAGCCTTGTCTAATTTTGCTATAACTTTTTCAGGATAGAAAAGGTGGACCACATCTGCATTCTGTATTCAAGATCAGGAGTTTGTGTTCCTTAGTCACATTTTACATTGATTGTTCATTCTCTGAGGTGCACCATGGTTCTCCCACAGTCGTCACGACTTCTGCAACCTTCCCTCTTAAATATTCCTAAATACTCATAGGCACATAGGCACTGATACCAGAAAATAATATTACCACTCATTTGTTTTAGCTGTCAGACTTAATATAGGAAATAGAAGGCACTATGAGAGCCTAAACAGGGGTGTCTGTTGCTGCTTTAGATGTCCTAAGGTATGTGTGGCACCCGTCAGGCCAATGTAGTACAGCGGATAAGGGTGATTTGCACCATTGTGGAGTGACAGCTTGAGGCCATAAAGAATACCTTGCTTAAACATGACACTTGTGGTAACTAAAGTCACACTAGATAATCTTTATTTAGGCATTGAATTCCTGCCTAGCTGGTGGTGTTTAAGACAGTCTAACTCTTCTATGTCAACTAAAAGAGCTGTATTCTGAATTAATCATATTTCTTTGTGAACAAAGCACAGCAATAGCTGCAGTTGTGAATATATCATGCCAGTCTCTTTTTTAACGTTTGCATGTATGTACAGATTCAATATTTAAAAATAATTTCTCTTTTCATTCTCATTAAGGATGCAGGGGAAATGGTTCGATCTTTTGTTAGTGGCTTGGAACTGGTAGTCAATTTGCTAAAATCAAAGAATAAAGAAGTTTTAGCAAGTGTATGTGGAGCCATTACAAATATAGCTAAAGATGAAGAAAATTTAGCTGTGTTAACTGATCATGGAGTTGTCCCTCTGTTGTCAAAACTAGCAAACACAGTAAGTAACATCTAAACATATTATACTAAGTATATGAACTTCTTATGACAGACTGCATTATACCCAACTAAATGTTATGACAAAAGCTGAAGATTCTGTATCAGCTGCAAGGAAGAGCTGTATGTAGCTGATGTACTTTAGTCATGAAAACACTCTGTGGCTGGTACTGAAACTGCTTTGGAAGATGAGCTTGATTTTAATAGCCCTTGTTGCTTAGTACTGCTTTTCAGAGATGCAGCTGCTGTATGGAAAAAGCACAAAGGATCAAGAGAGCAATAAATCTGAACCATGCAAAGAGTCTCAGTGATGGGTCTGTATGTTAAATTTTAATGCTGATCTTACCTAATTTCCAGTCAGTCTAAAAGCACCTTTGAAATAATACAAAAATTCACAGCACTTCCTTTAGAGAGAATAGCAAGGGACTACTAGCTCCATGCCTTACAGCTTTCACCAGTTTTTAATTCTATTGCATAGGATGCCTTGAAGATGTTTGACAATACAATTCTGGTTTTCTAAGAAATTCTTGTTATATTATGTTGTCTTTAATGTATTAATTTTTTTTACCTTCCTCAGAACAATGACAAATTAAGATGTCACTTAGCAGAGGCCATTTCCAACTGTTGCATGTGGGGGAGAAATAGAGTTGCCTTTGGAGAGTCCAATGCTGTAGCTCCTTTAGTACGTTACCTGAGGTCAAATGATCCATCAGTTCACAGAGCTACAGCTCAGGCTTTATATCAGCTTTCAGAGGACCCCAACAACTGTATCACCATGCATGAAAATGGAGTGGTGAAGGTGAGGTGGAATTTTTTTCTTATTTGGAATTCACATAATCAAAGGGTCTTGGTATGGTCAAGAGAAGAGATCTTTCATTTGCAATATTTCTTGAATACGGCTATGTCCTTCACATTTGCTGAACTTCATTCTAAAAATGTTTGGTCGAGTAATGAATTAGGGAACCATATTTTAGTGCTAAAGATACTATAGTTAGGTGATTGTTGGGAATGGAAATATAATGTGGACATTCACCTCTATAGTGCATGACTCTGACCCAATCAGTAATGACATCAGTCACATCAGCATTTTGTTATTCCCAAGTGACTTGTGCAAAAGAAGTTGTGTTATCTGAATGGATATTTTCCTATTATGGCAGAAAGTCACTTAGGAACAGAGAGTAACTGGGTCTGGGGACAAAGTAAGATAGAATAATACAAAGGCTTAGTTTACCAGCAGTTGTTTAAATGAATTCTGCAGGTACTTATAAAAATTCTTATTTTAGTGGTTAGTTATGAGCATTTTCTGCAAAGACCTTACTTCAGAAAGAATTTTTCTCTCAGAAAGATTTGTTTAGTGAAGTTTTATCTCCCTAGTTAAAGTCAGAAGAATTATTCCTTTGGCAGAGGAGAGATAAGGATTATGGCCTTAGAGGTGGAGATCATAGCAGTTCTTAATTTTCATAAATTTCCTGGAAAATTCACCATCATATGGACTTTTCATTTTACTTTGTGTTCAGGTAAACATATTGAAAGTAAGAGTTGACTTACGATGTAGTGTTGTTAATGTTGAATTTATGCCTGCAGTAATGATAGTGCACTTTATTGTGAGGAGTTTCAATTCTGGCACATTGATAACATGCACAAAAAGTCTGATGATTCAGGGAAACATTCACTCTGCATGGATGACACAGTTTCTAAGAGCTTGAACAGCTCATCAGAGACTTTCTCAAAGCATCATACTTTCTGACCATTCACTGAGCAATATGTATATACATGTTTCTGTCCAGGAAACCAGGAATAAAAACATAGAAAGTAATTTCAGCCAGATTCTCGTATTTCACATTTTGCCACTGCTGCAAACAATATTTGCTAATCACAAAACAACAGGTATATGCACACAGTTGTGAGAGAAAAAGCGTTCCAATTTTTTACATAGTTGTATCTGCACCGAAAATACGTTCAGTTTTCTCAACCAAGTGTATGTGACAAAAAGGTTGGGAAATAACTGGTGTATATCAGTTGCCATGTGAAATTCTGAGTAGATAAACACGGTGATTTTGGAGGAAGTTTAGAAACACGGTTTTATAAAGTTTTTCATTTATGTTGAGTTCCACACTCAATATTCTTATGACTGGGAATGAAACAGTGGTTATGATCTGTGACAGGTGGATCAATGCTTTCTTTCTACCAAACACCAGAAAACATTTCCTCTTTCTGATGTAAAAATTCATGGCTGTGCTGGAAAAGAGATTTGTATTTTCAGAGACCCTGTAACGACATGTGGGACACTAAAAAGCAGGAGAAATTTTTAGATATCAGACTAAGGAACAGGCTTTGACCTGAATTCAAAATTGGAGATAGCTGTCCACAGACTAAGGGAGAAAAGAAATCCAGTGGGGACTGGCAGTTTATAGCCAAGATAAGTAGCAGTACCAGGCAATGTTCTTCACATTTGGAGTCTGTCACAATTAGAGGGAAGAAAAAAAGGGAAAAGTCACAGACAACTGGAAGCACCCAGCCATTGCCAGGTTCTTCATAGAAACATCAGAAATTCTCTCTTAAAATGTTGCTGTTGAAAAGCAACAAAGTTGTCCAGCTATAGCTGACTGCTGCTGAAGCCTTGGAGCAATCAAGCTTGTTCGTGAAAAATCTCCAGCTGTCCAATAAAGAGCACAGGATTTTTTATAGGGATGATCTTTTGAGACGAATTGCGGAAAGACTGTTCTGCAAGGGACACACAGATGAGGAAGTACAACTACTTTAGTAGTGAAAAAAATTAGTCTAAACATGTTTTAAAGGAAGAATTGAAGTCATCTGAGGATCCTGAAGGAATATTTAAATAATTGTCCTAGAGACCATGTCATTGTGTCAAACTAATACCAATCACTAATACCAGTGATTCTCTGTGTTATATTTTTTCTTGGTTATATTGGCAAGCTATAAATTGGGATATGCTTCTGAAGTGAGTGAGGATAGTGGTGTGCATAGGCGTTTATGAAATTGCTCATACTATAGCTTCTGAAAGGCTTCAGATATTTGAAAAGATTCAAAATTCATACAAGTGAAAAGCATGAAACTGATTATCCCTGGTCATTTTTTCTTTGCAAATGAAGAAAAGATTAAAGGTAATCTATTGTGGAAGTTAATTCCTGTTGTTGTGGAAGTTCATTTCTAATTTCTAAGTAATATTAAGGATTTGGGTTTGTGGAATATCGTTATTATTTTTGTGTGAAGAAGGCCTGAGAAGTTTGAATGGCCTCATCACCTACAGAGTTTAGGCAAGTCTTTTATTATGAAGCTAATGAGACCTCAGACGAGAATATTAAGTAATGAAAAAAAGAAGAACAAGGGAAAATAAGCACCCACAGTCAGCCTGTGGAAGAACAAAATTCATCAAAGTCATAGTTGATCTTAACTTTAAATGTTTACATGTGGACATGCCAATCTGCAATAGTCACTCAAATTCTTAGTAACAGTCAAGGAAGAGGAATAGGTTCTTCACTGTGTTTCATCTTTTCTAATTTTGACATTTATGCAAAGGTAATGCACCTCAGCCTCTACTGACAGTATTTTCTGATCTCCTTTGGTTATCATGGAAGTGCAGGTTCAAAGTTCAGATCTGCACAACTACATTGTAGGTATCTATGTTTAATAGGGTGAATTCCATCCCAAGGCAGTGGAGAATGTGTTTAAATGAATATACAGTCCAGTTCATTATTAGATAGAAATTACAGAATTCTGAATAATAGTGCAATAAGAAAGAGCTTTTAAAAACATAATTTATTCTTTCTCGAGAAAAATACAGGTGAGATGCATCTATATGCTATGATGGTGATGAAGCACTATCTGCCCAGCAGTAACTAAAGCACACTTTGAGCATAATCTAATGGAGCCAGATGTTTTAAATTAGTGAATCTAACTAACTTTGAATCCAGGGATTCCAGAAAAGATCTTTGGAGTATTAAGGATGTATTCCTTTCATCTAACTTTGGCCACTTTTAGGTATGGAGTTTAAAGTAGTCTACAACACCTTCTGTAGTTAATGGAAAGAGAAAAAGGATCTGCAGACTTGTCCTAGATGAAGATAGATGCCCAAGATATCTGGAAGAAACAGACTTATGAAAGTGCCTAGTTTTCTCCACTGAGTTGAGAAAGGACCTGGGTGACTATCTCAGACTAAACAGCTAGCTTTCAGACAGCTGAATTTAAATTAATATCCTTCTGAATGTTGATTTTCAACAAGCTTGCTGTACAGCGGAAGTTGTAGGCCTGTGGAAGAAAGGTAATGCACCAATATTTAAAAAGCCTAAATAAGATTTAGTCAGGTACACTGGACATTATTCTTGTGATAAATAACCGTAGGTACATACATTCTAATACTAGAAGGGGTCATTTTAATGATCTAGTCTGACTAGCCTTGCTCATACAAACCAGACATTGCTTCAATTTATTTCTGTTTGGAATAGAGTATATCTTTTAGAAAAACACTGACTCTTTACTTAAAAAATTCCAGCGATGGAAAATCCAATAGAGCCATCATAACTTGTTCCAGTAGTTAAATACCTTCCCCATAAAAACATTTGCACCTTATTTGTAGCCTAAGGTTTGTCTAGCTTTATCGTATGCAATTACATGTATGATATTGTTACCAGCTTGGTAAACTGGAAAGCTCTATATTGCTGCTACTCTTATACACATTCTTATTGAGTAAGATCAAATACTTGTCACATTGTAATCTTTTTAATTAGCTAAGTAAGTGTAATCTCTGATAGAAATCTTTTAAATTCTTTAATTATATTTGTATGTCAGTTCCGATTTTTATTTTTGAACTTCCCTTTTGGACTGAATTTTAACATACTTCAGAACAGAATTTGGTATTCCAGTAATATCTGTATGAATACTTAAAACAGGTAAAATAACTTCCCTGTTTCTGTACAAGCTCTGTTTGAACATCAGAGATTTTCATGATTCTGTTTGGCCACAGTATTGCCCTCAAAGTTTGTATTAGGCCAGCTCTCTACTTTGACTTCCATGTCTTTTTGGAAACTGTTCCCCAGCTTAAACGTTCACATGCTATAACGTTAGCCTAGGAGTTAGAATTAGGTAATATTGTTAACGTAAATCACCAGTGAATTTAGACCTTGTGATATAAGTTGAATTTTTTTTTTTTTGGCAGGAGACAAATACACTTTATAAATGTCAGATGAGTTTGCTTTCATTTTTGTAAGAATAATTCATGATTTAAAAGCAGCAACAAAATTTATTTAAGCATTTCATTGTTTTAGAGAGGAAAATTTTAAGAAACCAACTCATTGACTCTTTTTGTACTGCCTTTAAAACTAAATATTGCTTCTCCACAATGGAGGTTGAACAGAGGTAAGATTCATTACACACAGACACTCCTTCAAAACAAATTTTTTTCACTGGCTGAGAAAGTGGTAAATACTTTTGAATTATGTAGACACAAATGGATTAAGGCCTGCAAAAAGAATATCAGTGTCTTTGATTGCAAACAATGAAACTAAAAAACGCTTTTTCTGCTTGCCAATGAAATGATATATTTGCAAGTACCTTTTCAGATAACTATTCTAAAGCATTTATGAAATCTCAGTATCTCATGTGAAGATTTCTTGATGTTCTGACTTAAAATTTGTGCTCAGATTCTGGACTAATTGAATAATAAGAAGTAAAGGTATTATTTTTTCTATTTATTCATTTATTTTTGTGTAATGTGATGATACATAAAGCCATTGATCACAGATAGGTAGCTCGCTTTGCTGGGACAGATGTATACTTATAGAGGAAGAACACTCCAGAAAACTTTAAATTAAATGTAGCATGCAACAAGGCAGAGGTGAATAAACATGAATAGAGTGGTAGAGTAAAAAAATAAATAGCTCAAGCAAACCAAGATACAATTACTGTTAATTCATAGCTACAACTCAATTATAGTAAGTAAAACATAAACACCAAACATTGACTGTAAGTTTACTGTGGAAACCAAGGACCACTGGATAGTACCAGTCACCCAGACTTTAAGGCTTTTATACCATATGGGACCATAACTGGTGCTGTTGGCAGTTTTTTGCGTGTGTATGTCTGGTGAAGATTACACAAAGTCAGAGTAAATAGCCTCTGTCGAGCTCCGCATTGTTCTGAGCTGCTTTTAGTATCTAAACAAGTTGTTTAAAGACAGTATTGCTGTGGTGCGCTCTGAACAAGTCCATTTTCTCACGTTTTTATTCCATTATACATTCAGAATTATTTTGGGGCATGAGGAAGCATTAACTTAATGATTACAGGAGATACATGGAATGCAGAAGATCAGATTTTCCATTCACTTTCTGACTTTTCTAATATTGAAAGCGTCTATCCTACCTACCAGTGCATAAAATTGATCTTTAGCCTTACTCTGCGGTCTGCTTTATTGAATTATTTGCACAACATTGAAGAGCTCCATTTTCTTAATGTTATGAAATATTAATAGATGTCTTCTAGAATATCAATTGTTGCTTATAGGAACTTCTCTGGGGATGCTAATCCATCAGATTTTGTTCCTGTCTTCTCATCAGACTGTAGTGTCAAGAGATGCATGAGGTTTTTTTTCAGTCTGTATTTTGCTTGGGTTTTTTTTTTCGGGTTGGGGGGAGGGACAGTGAAGGCTATAATGATTTTCTGAACTCTATGGTAAATTCATAATAGGTGTCCATGTTTTTTTGAGCTCTTTTCTTAGTGGTAGAAAGGTTAATCACATGAAGGCTGTTCCATTCCTCCTAATCTAAGATATAAAACCAGTAGGTTTAACCATGATTTATGAAAGTTATTGTGAAATGTAGATTTAACCTTGGTGAGTTCTTTTATACTTTATTATAATGAATGTATTAAAAATATATGCTGTGTATTTTATTGTGCAGAGCTTACAGAATATTGGTCATTGTTTGTTAAAGTCATAAAAAGAAGTCTTGGCTAACCGTTTTAGGTGAAAAGACTTTCATAAGACCATATTTTTGAAATAAATAGATATGAGCTACAAAACATGGATGACAGTTGCTAGTTTTTTTCTACTAAACACATTCTAAAAAACCTTTTTGGCACAAACCGTATATATATGTATTTTAGAATATAAAATGCAGAAGTATTGGCCTACTCTTTAGGAGTATTTGGCTGAGGTTGGTTGTTTTTTGTGGGAGGCCTTTGGTGAGAACAATGAATGCAGAATATAGAGTTTTACACTATGAAGTAAGGTTTAAGATAAGATCTTTATAAATTGATCCAAAGTATTTTGTATAATGTCTCTACAATAATATTATCAGGTACATTGGTATGTATTTGCATATTTACTTTTTCATATTTGTATTTTAAGTTTTGAAGAACTCACTTGTTAGCTGCCATGGTTGCCTCTATTCAGGTCCCACAGTTCAGGCTGTAGGTACAGCATTTGGCACATGCTCCAAGCTGATGCCTGTTGGTTTTTGTAAATTAGTTGTTACAGTTCTTGGATGTCAAGAAAGAGGGCACTAGGTGGCAAGATTTCTTCATGCCTGTTGTCTACAGGAAGTATGCCCTGTCCCTTCACCCACAAATATATTGATCACATCATACTTTAAAATTCCAGATATAAAATGTTCCATGAACTCAGTCCAATACTGGCATATTTTGTTTGATGTCCGAAGGATTCATGAAAAGTGACAATGTTACACCACTGCAATTTCTATTGTGTTAGCAACTGGCAGGTGTGAACATTTTCCTTAGAGTTTCAGCTCCAGAAGGTAGAAACCGGTAAGCCTTTACCTTCATAATAAGCAACATTTTACTATTCATAAAGTAGGCATACATACATGTAAAACATGTTGCTTTTGCACTGTTGCCAAAGGTAATGAAGTTTGGATTCACTGTAGATTAAGCCTCAGACTTTAAATTGTTTTTCAAAATTTCACATTACTAAAGTTTATGATACGTAGCAAGTGTTCTGTTAAAATCTGGCTGATCCTGGATGGGAAAAAACAGCAGCCTAACGGAGATCAGCTTATCTTTGCCCAAATACTCTGCTTCAGAAGACCTCTCATTTAGTAACGTTTGGATAACAAACCTAGAGGCTGGCATAAAGCTCCTCTTGGCACATTTTAAACATCTTTTAGTCTTATAAAAAGAAGCTTGTCCCACTAAGCTGTAGGTTTGTTGGAGCTGCTTAACAGTAGCTGTGGCCTGCAGCTCTCTCAATGATAAATGAGCGGCTTCAAATAAGTGCAATTGCAGCCAACTGTACAGAAGGAATCATTAAAAAAAAAAAAAATTTTACACAGACATTTTTGAAGCTTAGAAATGCACAAACAAAGTGTGTTTAACAGAAATATATGCTGCTCCTTTTAATGGAAAAGATTGCTACTGGCTAAGTCTGCCAGCTTCAGTAGGTGTGCCAAAAAGCCAAGGAATCTGGCAGAGTCCATAGATAGCAGTTCCATCTTTCATCTATATTTCTTTTCTGTATTTATCTTGCTTTAGAAAATGCAGAGAATGTCTTTTCCTTCCTACTTGGCACTATTTCCAAACCACAGAAACACTCAATTGTTTAGCTCCCTGCACCAGTCTTATCCTTGTGACTATGTGAAATGCTTCTTTCTAATTTGGCAATAATAAGAAAGCAGAATGTTAAAATATTGTTATCTTTATGGAATGTATTTTAGCTAAATTGTCAGATATTAAAATTAGTTTTCTTAATTGAGAGATATTTGGCTTAATGCACAAGGGCAGAATGCCAGGTAATTATTTTTGGCATGCAGCTGATCAAAAATAGGTTCCATCTATGGAAGGAGCTACTCAAAGCAGCTGAACATGAGAAATATCAAGAACAGTATGCATATATATATATGCATACATACACATGCATATGTATACAGATGTGTAAATAGAGGCTGAATTGTCACTCAGAAGTCCTTAATGTACTGAATTATGTATTCATTGTTGCCATCTATAGAAACTTTTTTTTCCTTCTTCCTGTAGAATTAATCACCAGTGCAAATTGGCTTCAAGCCCTAGTCATTGTAATCTCTTTTATGTTTCCATTTCAAAGAGCACTCTGCGGTGTCTTTTAAGTAATATGGCCTTTTAAGTAATATTGCACATCTTATTGCTGTCACTTTCAAGGTAAAGATGCTAAGGAAAAGTCCATTTGCAATGTGTACATTATGGGATGAGTTCTAGAATTAATGTTCCTGGTCAGTGTTCTGTACTTTGGCATAAAGTCTAAAGACCTGACAAGGCTGCCAGGCAGCATGAGGCTGGTGAGTATTCTGTCCTGAATTTGCTCTTTTTATCTCTGCACATTATATCTGTGCAATGTGCATAAATCCAACAGTTATTAGACTAGATTAGCTCCATTGCAGAATTCCAAAGAGAGGCACTTGCTGGACTCCAGAGGCATTGTAGTCTAAAGGATTGTGTATGTATCTAAAGAAGGTGTGTCATACTTTTGTACTGGAATTCCTGGACATTCACTGTACAGAGAATATTTTATTAGTCTTTTGCTTCTCAAAGTATTTTGTCTTTTCATCATTTGTATAGTGTGCTCGTGAGCAATAATCCTATTGCTATTTGGAAGTGTGGAATTGACCATGCTTGGATTTTAAAGGAGCACTCAAGCACATTTCACCAAAATCTTTTAAACTGCTTTGCTGTAAGTAGGTGAAGTCCTAAGAAGGATAAATAACTGATTTAAAATGAGGAATCACAGTGTAGGAATTAGGATCAAGTTTTGCAGCTAATTTGCCATTAAGTATTCCATAAATGATAATATGAAGGGTAGTGAATGGTGAGGTTGCAAACTTTGCTGATGATAAAGCTCTTCATGGTAGTAGGGACGATAGCCAATTGCAAACTACAATTCATGATGCTGACCCATAGAGGTCAAATCTCCTGTGCAAGTACATCATAACTCAATGCAAAGATTTTACCTTTTGTGAAAAAAACTGGATTTACTACACTGTGCATGTGCAGCAGATGCAAGGGGACTGCCAGTAACTATCTGTTAGAACTGTAAAGATGTCTATGTGTTTGGGTGAGGCAATAAACTCGTCACAAATAATTTGGATAGAAAAATGTAACACAACTAGGGACACCCTGAATCCCTGACTTTGATCTTGGGTTTCCTACTGATCAATCTTTCTGCTCTTTTTATCATAGTCCAGAAATTCGCATAAAAGTTGCAGCTGAATGTAGGATTTACTTACCTTTATATTTGTGTTGACTTCCTGGGGAGCTGGGGGGAAAACTGGTACTCTAATTCTTTAGCATCACAAATATGTATAAGGGACCTGTATTTTGAGAAAACACTCTTTGACAAACGCCAACATTCTGCACAAAGGAAAGGATGTTAAGTTCTTTAATTGCATCATGACTCAAGCATGTGTTGCACTGTTTTCCTGAAAAAGTAGCCTCTTTGACTTGGGAACCGATGAAAAAGAGCATACATTCCCTGTGTAGGAGCAGTGCTTTATCTTACACCAGCTTCCACGTATTATAATTAGGTGGTAGTGTTATAATTAGGTGGCGTAGTCACCCAAGAATGTCCATTGTGAAAAATATTTTGAGTAGCTAGTTAACCAACCTTTCCAACTATTTCATCCTACCTGATATACAAAGTAACCTCCCTGTTATTCATGTTTATTATTTAATATTCCATGTTTTGAGTATTAATCATGGTTCTTTTTACCTTTTGCAGTGGTAGCATTCAGCTAGAAGGCCCACATGATATTTTTGTTTCTATATTAAAGCAAAACTGCATGTGTTTAGGAAATTGATTTTCACATCTTCCCCCGCACACTTTAACCAGTTTCAGAGCTTTTATACATGTGCTACAACCTCCACTTGCCCAAGCACAGCTATAACCTTGTTTTTATAAAGCTAAAAAAGCACCGCAAACGAATAAGCCAAAAACATTCCCAAAACTTGAAGCTTGGAATTGAAGTTGAGCAATTGCTCAATAAAAAAGGTGAGGAACAGACTTTAATCAGAGGAAATTTGTAAATTTAACTTCTATTAGTTAATAAGGAAGCAGATGAAGGCCTCCAGTATTTCCTGCCTGGCATACACAAGTCAGGCAGGCAGGTAATATTACTACTTGCTTGTAGGCTACACAATGTCTTTAGGAATCTCTGATGTCACAAAGCTCCCAAAATCCAGCAGCCACTCGGGCAGGCTGTGGCCAGAGTGAGTCCTTGAGTGGTTATATGGACATGTTTTGCTTATTAAAAAAAAAAAAAAAAATTAAAAAATCTAACTCCTCTACACAGAACTCCATGCAAATCACAGATGCTTTGGATGAATATGACCTGAATGGAGTACTAGTTCAAGCCACTCCTCATGTTTTAATCACCAAAACCAAAACCATTTCTCAGTCACAGTTAAGTGTATGTGGTAATGTTTTTCCACAACACAGACTTTAGAAAAGCACATAAATTTCTGTTACTAGTAAATATACTTTATGACCCTTGTATCAGACTCTGTTCATAAAGAAATGCTCAAATGACTCAGATATTTGGGTCGATTATAGGAAGTTGACTCATCAGTATAAAATAATTTCTGATGTTTTTCTCTATTGGGAAAAAACCAAGCAGTTTGACAGTCTTGAAAAGTAACTTCCACTCCATGTCCATTGTTGCTTTCCCCTCTTTCTGATATCACATATTTAATTCTGTGATATCATACATTTAAATCTAAGCAAATAACAAATATGAATTAATGTGTGGGTTATACACAGATCTTTGCCCATGAACAGCCCCTGCTTATTTCTTGCTTCATCACATTCAGATATTCATATTTGTATGAATAAAGCTGAGCTGTGTTCATACTGTCTATACATTTATTTATACTATGTTCTAATTGAACATTTTCTAGTACATTTACTAGTCTAAAAACAGACTATAAGGTGAACAATACCACTCACTCATCTTTCAGTTTATGTAAATATATGCGCTGTTGCCACCCACAAATCTGAAACCATGAGATTATAGATCAGTCTTCTTGCACGCCACAAAAACCACCAAACCAACAACCAGCTTTAAAATACCCTGACTTCTTATTTGAAATAAATGCTAGTGTATAGATCTACAGTGAGAACATCCTGCTTCTATCTGTAGACTATGATATGTAATGTTTACTAGCAAAAGCACCCCACTGGTTTTGCTTATTAATGATCATACATAGGCAGAAAGACAGACATTTGGACCATTGGACCTAAAGATGTATTAACTTTAAAGATCAAAATCAGCACTTGGAATTGAATGCAGAAGAGAATTTGAAGTCAGTTCACACATACCAGTAGATCTAACATACTTTTAACATACAACTACAGTCAGATTTTGTACCCTGTTCTAGGGGTGAGATGCAACTTGAGGTGAACATTGCAAAATTTGTCACTGGTCTGGGAATCATGGTGTCTCTTTGCTGCAGTTCAGTGTTCTCTTCAAAGACAGACTACTTATAGTGCATTTCAGGAATATCAGACAAACCGGAGAAAAAAACATACTGTTTTCATGGTATTGCTGAGACATCAAGCAGAACCCTTCAGTATGTGAATGGACAGCTTAAACCTCCTTGTTTTCCTCTGACGTGCTGCTGATAGTTTGTTTGCAACTGCCCCTTCTTAACTTTTGTATGATCTTCATATGACTGTAAGAGATAGACAAAATGATAGTATTCATATTGATAGTAATGTTAACAAATTTGGAAAAACAATACAGAATTAGCAATTCTTTCTCAATTTCCCGCAGTACCTCTCAGTAAAAAAATGAAAGGCAAGGTAAAAGCCATGTCTCTGTAAAATGGAAATAAAGCAAAGTGTGAAAAAGGAGATAGAACTACGAAGAAGAAAGATTGAACAGGCTAGCAGCAATATAAGGGAAGGATAGTCCCCGACATGTTATTGGGTCAAAACAAATTGTGAAAGTAAAGGAACATACATGACACATTTACTGCTTTGAATGTCCACTATGCAGTAAGGAAGCAGGCTCCTATTTTAATCCAAATAAAATTAATTTACAGTGAATTGAAAAAATCTTTTTACAAATGTCATTCCATTGACATTACAAAAAAAAAGTTCTTTATTCTCTCTATCCCACCAAACCCCTTTTATATGTTAATCTTCTTTTGAAAACTACAATGAAATAAAAATAAAATAGAGAAAGTGGTTCAAATAAAAATATCCTGTAATACCCGGGTCTTCATCACTTCTGGATTATCAGATCTGCCTATTGCTCTTTGTGGGATGAATTTGATATCCCATAAGACTTTTTGCACATCGGAATGTTCATGATGGTTGGATTCTTTCTTAATATCACACCGAACATCTTACAGCTGAATGTAGGTTTGAACTTTAAGGACTCCAACTGGTTCCATATAACTGTTCCTTTTAAAGATTAGAAATACTTTTGATTACAAGTTTCATTTAGCTACATTATCTTTGTATGGTATTTTATATTTAGTTAGATTTACATCTGAAAATGTTATAAATATTCCCTAAAGTCCTATAAGTAATGCATTGAGATGGGTTAACCTTTAAACTTACTGTATTTTAAAGTGGCCTGCAAGTTTACATTTTTTATACTATTTTATATTTAACCATTTCGAATTCTGTTAACTTTCTCCTTGTCATTCAGAGTTCTTTGTCCATTTATTATGTCTTTGCATCGAAGGGGCATATTTTAAACTTCAAATCTATCATGGCATAAAATCAGTTTATTTCACCAAAGCTGCGTAAAGAAATAGTAAACATCTCATGGTAAGGTACCACTAATCACATGTTCAGAATATTTCACTGTATCTATGAAGCCCTACTCTTGTTTCCCAGCATTTTGTGGGATTCAGCTTATCAACAGCTTACCAACAGCTGTTTCATCACATAGGAAAAAGTAACAACTTGCTGAGAGCAAGTCACTTGTCTTGCAGTAGGTGAGATGGTTTAATATCTGGAAGTGTGCCACAAACTGCAGACAAGTTTCTTCTTGTCCTAATGTGTCCTGCACCTGTTTGCAGGAAGAGCACAGGTTTGCCTGCCCCTATGCTCTTCCACTGGTTTTCTGAGGGAGGAAGGGAAGGATCAGAAATGGCTCCTGGCTAGCCTTCTCATCACCACCATAATCAGGTGTACCTTAGCATAAGCTTCATCCTTTGTACCTCCTCATGCCCCAAGCTGTGCTTGAGTGGCTCCAAAAGTCATCATCCTTTTTCCATGGCTGCCAGAATGGAGATGTGTTTCATGGGAGAGAGAAGAAGAAAGACAGAAATAAGAGAGGAAAGGAAAAGAAGCCAGGTTCAATCTTCATGGGATCTCCCCCACCCCAGACAGCAAGATTCAGCTCCCACCTCTTTACACGCAGAGCGAGTGAATAGGCTACACCAGGGGTTTCTCTGACTTCGTTCCCAGAGAGGAGAGACCTTATGCAAGAGGGAATCAGAACAGTGAGTGAGTGGCCACTCAGACTTAACAGTGAGAGGCCCTGCCCATCTTTTGCCTTTACTGGATTTTCTTAGTACTGGATTTTATATGTCTGATAGGTCAGAGTGTTCCCTGACAAACAGGGAAAAACTTTATATCTAAAATCTATTCTCTTTGTGCCACCTGAGAAAATTAACAGAAGATGCCCAGAACTTAGATGAGCACCTTCTTAGGAGGCTGTTGTGTGGTACATGTTGCCTTACCCTTTCACTCAGCTGAAAGAGGAAATCAGGAAACTGACCTGAATTTTACTTGAGAAACAGTGACTTAGCTTAACCTTCATTATGCTTTTATTGTGGAGTGTGTTTTATTCTTTATAATTTAATTTTATGAGAATAGGAATATGTGTAACATAGCACTCAAACTAGGTGCTTTAAGATTTTCCAGTATGCAGTATGGTGTTGAAAGTTAGAAAATGCTGGCTGGATCTAGACTGATACTTTCTTGGATAAGCTTCTACCATATGCTTTTATTTAAAGTATTTTTTTCTTTTAGGTTAGATTTATAAAAAGCATGTGAAAAATGTCTTTTTTGGAAAAGAAGTGTTGCGCAATTAGAAAATCACAGTGTTAGGAAGTTAGCATCCTTTAGGAAATGTTGCATGTAAAAGAAGTCAGATACTAAAGCTAAATTTAAAAAAAAAATGGCAAGTCCTACCACCAACTGGAAATGCTGTGTCAATCTACAAGATGTTGTATTGAAGTAAATGCCTTTATTTCCAGGAATTTTAAGCTCTATGTGAACTCTGACTAGCTTCCCAGTATGGACATAAATCTTGTCAAAAGACTTTGTCCATATTTCCTTCTGATTAGAAAAAATCAAATAAAATTTGTTTTATAGGACACAAGACCTAAGGAAGCCATAAATAAAGGCATTAAATATTTTTTATAGTTATTCTTTATTCATTATTTGCTTTCATGTTCACAGAACTCGGGAGTATTGACTAGGCTGATGCTTTATCTGTTTTGTATGAGCAAGGGAATCCCTTTCCAGCAGGATTGCTTAACACTTTCCACTGTTTTGGAAAACTTGTTGAAGACAAATCACATGACTAACCTTTTATTTAAAGATTAATATGTGCAAAACTCTATTCTTTCTGAAAACATCACTTCCTATGTTTCCTGCTTCCCGCCTCTGAGTCTGGAAGCTGCAATGACTCTGTCTAAAAGAAAATGGGTACTTACAAATTATTGTAATTAGTACATGAAGCATCTCTACCACCTGAGATTTCGTCAGAGTAAGTGTTTGTTGGTTGTCTACATTTTTTCTGCTTTCAAATCCCCTTGCACTACTTTTTTTGTAGAAGCAAAAAGATCTAGAAAAACATCTTGGTAGAAAAGAAAATTCCTAGCCCATTTTTATTACTCTTCTTACTCATCCAGGGATCCACACCATTTTGAAATTACACTTTTACAAGTTCTTATGTTGATGTTTGTGTTATCTTCTTTGAAATAACATTTTCCATTGGTTATTTTGTGATGGTAAGGGTACTATGTGGAAGGAAGCTGTTCTTCCAGACAGTGGGAGATGGCATCATTCATGATACATGACTATGCAAGAAAATATTACAGCTTATCTCCTTACCTTTTACTGCTGTCCTGAGAAACCAAAGGCTTTCTGATTTTGTTACACCTTTGGCATGCCAGAGATTGTAAAACCCAACAGTAAGAGTTTGCAAATAGTCTCTTCAGAGCAGCAATTCCTCCTTCCAGTCTGGGGCACTACAGACTGGTCAGCATCTGGGTAAATCAGGGGGGGAGTCCCCTTGGAACACATTTCTGGACACAAGAAGGAGATGATTTGAAGCAGTAACTGGTCGCCCTTCATGTGTCTAAGTTTGTAGATGAGAGGAGAGCAGTGGATGTCATCTACCTTGGTTTTAGCAAGGTTTTCAAAACTGTTTCCCACATCATACTTTGACCCAAGTTACAATGTTGTATAGTCTAGATGTGTGAACAATCAAATGGGTTAAAACTGTTCGGATGATCCAGCTGAGAATGAAGTAGTTAATGGATTGTATTCTACCTGGATGCTGGTGTCAAGGAAAGTTGCTGAAGGGCTCTGGGAAGTCAAGGAGGCTGAAGGGCAAGGAGGTCAGTCATTAAAAAGATGGAGCTAAGCTTTTCACAGTGATGCATGGGAAGAGGATGAGAGACAATAGGTATAAACTGTAATAATAGTAACTGTGTGCAGGGAAAACCTTTTTCTCTGTGAGGACAGTCAAACACTGCAATAGGTTGCCCAAAGACATTGTGCCATCTCCATCCTTGGAGGTTTTCAAGGTGAGGCTGAATAAAACTCTGAGCAACCTGGTCTAACCTTATAGCTGATTCTGCTTTGCGCATGACATTGGACTAGAGACCTCCTGAGACCTCTTCCCTTCTGAATTATTCTATGATTGTGCAATCCTAATATAGTATCACAGTTCTGTGCTATTTTAAAGCTGGGATAGTAATAGCAAAATCTTAATTGTTCTGAATATTTAAATGATTTGGCTGTGTATTTGCTTTTGGAACCCAGAAAAGCTACATATGCTCTGTACGTTCTCCAAACAGCTTGTATTTGTGCTTATTTGCTGGTGTGACGTGCTAACTGTGCAAAAAATTTTGGACTCTTGCCTTAGAATATAGATACCTGCCAACAGAAAATGAAGGCTACAGAGTGCTGCAAATGCTTTCTCTGTCTATGGAAAATGCCTCATATGTGCCAGAAAGAAGCATTTGTACCACATGCTTTTTACTGCTTCTCACATCTGTTAACATTTACATGTGTCAGAAAACAATACCTGAACAGTAAAAGGAAGGGATACATGAAGTTCAAGGGCATTGCATCAAGAAAAAAGGACATGTTATATTGTACTGGCACATTGAAATAAAGAAGAAAGATTTCTGGACTTGTCAGATATTTCTAATATGTAGGTATAGGCTGTGTATACTATCTATGAATACATTTCCATACCTGAATTGTATGACCCAAATTGCCAGTAAATTGAACTGAACCCATGAAAGGGTCAAGGAGTGGCAGTCAGGAAGTGAAAGAATTGTATCTTTCTTGTTATATACAAAAAGAATAAAATTTTATTTCATTTAAGGCAGGATTTATATAGAAATCTTCAAAGTTAGGTTCCTAAATATGGAATTACTCACTTATATTGAAATATTTTGCATTCTTGATAGTCTTCTCTTCAGCTGTCTTTTTGTTAGCACAAAAGGAGTAGGTTAACTGACAAATGTTGCTGTATATCCTCAGTCCTTAGAGGCAGCTACTGTATTGGACTGTGTTTCCAAGAAAATTTCTTTGAAGTCATATTGTGCATATTGTGCAAATCCTGAGACACAGTGTAGTAGAGGATTTTGTATGATGTGGCAGTTCTTACAGATGTTACCTCTGGCAAGCAATTTAGAAGAAAAACAAATTAGAGAGCAACTGATCCTTGATCTCCTGAACTTAAAAGGAGAACAATCAGTATTTGATACCTTTCTAAAAACTGCTGTTTGCATTGGTTGCATTAGTACCTCTATGTCTTCAAGCATCTATTTGGTTATTTTGATCCAGTGTCATGTATGCTCTTTTTTTGATATTTAACCCTGATTTTCCAAAATACACCTGCAACAAAAACCACAGACCCTCCCCTAGAGGCATTGTCATTGCTTAATGTTGAGCTCTGTACACAAAGTGACAAAAAAATGCCTACTTTCCTAAGTCTTCTGAGGCTAGAAAGAAGTGGTGGATGAAAGAAGAAATGAATAACTTTAAATTAAGTCTTACCTAACATGTAGTCATTATTAAGTCAAAGGTCTATCTTTGGGTTTTGCTGTATTTCTGATAGATAATGTATCTTCAAACCATTATTTCTGTGATGAACTTCCACTCTTATGCATTGATAACAGGTCCTATCCTGAAATTATTATGAAAGTTTGACTTTCACACTCAGTACACTGAAAAAGCCTTGCATTAGGTCTGTGAAGATGCAGTGAATATCGCATAAGACATAGTTTCTTTGCCCCCAAATTTGAAACCTATGGCTTTACCAAAACCACTGTATGAACAGTATGTGCATACATATTTTAGGTTTTGAGTCAGGGATGTGAAGTATCTCTACCAGTTTTATTCTGTAAGTCATACAAGAAAGTTGTGAGGCACCCAAAGAAGCACTTCATAGTCTAAGCTGATGAGAAATCAGCTGGTGGGAAATAGCAAGGAAGAAAGATCATCATCCAGCAGTATTTCTTAAGGAAAAAAAAAAAAGGAGAAGTTAAACATCTAATAAGACCTGCATTCTGACCTTTGTGCTTTGTAGAGCAGTTTTATCACTAGACAGAGATGTGCTCCTTGGTCTTACTTCCAGTTGAGGTCAGTGAAAGCCTTGCTTCCACTGACTTCTCTGGTTGCTGACCCTGGTCCAGCTTTTGCATGCAAATAAAGAACATAAAGCTTTCTCATATAATTTCTTCTCATATTGTTCTAACTCTGACATATCCTTTCAGGAGTGTTCATCCTTTCAGAGTTCTTATCTAGATACTCCTACATAGACACAAAATCATGGAATCGTAGAATCATAGAACAGTTTGGGTTGTAAGGGACCTATAAATGTCATCTAGTCCAACCCTCCCACAGTGAGCAGGGACACCTTCAACTATATGAGGTTGCTGAGAACCACATACCAGATTACAGTAATGGAAATTATAGGAGGAAGAATTGCTAGAAAAATTTATAGTTGATGCTTAATTTACATAATACTCCTCTGACATATTTCAGGCCTATCACATGCAATCTTAAAAGTTGCATGTAGGGGTCAGAAGGTGAAAGGTGACTGGCAAGATGCTTGTTTTGTACACTTGGCTAATGCAAATACTTCCTCAAGTATAAAATGCTTTAATCTCTCTAAGCAAATGCCATATGTGTGCAGCTGTGGCCCCTGCCTCACGATTGCTGGAAGGTTAGAAAAAGGTAGCATATGAATTTGGTGTCTGCATTCAATTTATGCTTTTATATTTAGCAGTTCATAATTTTGTGTAATATTTTAGCTGTATGAAAAATATGCACCAGGGTTGAGTGATAACAGATTTCTCTGTGGTTTGACTCAACATTGTTTGGGTATACACAGAATCTGAAGTATTGCAGACTGAAAATATAGGTTTTAATTAGAGCTGTCTGAACTTCAAAATACCTGAACACACATTAAGCTTGGCAGATTTTCAGAGATCCAAGGGTTGCGTGGAGCTGATTTAAGCTAAGCAAGAGTCTTTTGTTTTCCAGCATATATTGCATTTGCCGTTGCATCATTGACTTACAACACACTGAATAAGTGAGATCCAAAAACATTATTAATGGTTTTCTGGTATGTAAAAATGTTTTATCATCAGGGCCTGTCTTATGTCATACTTGTGTCGAGCAGTACCTTATTCCAAGGGAATTTCCACTGAAAAAAAATGAATTACTTCCAGAGTAAAGGACTAGACCACATGTCTGAAAAGCTGAATCAACTCCAAAAGTTTGGAGCCTTTCTTGAGCTTTTGCTTTTTACTTTTATGTGCAAATGTGTAGGACTGATATACCCAGATCTGTATCCTTCCAAGCACTTGGATGTGAGTGGTTTTCTGTGACAATAAAAAAACCTACTGCAGTCAACGTGACACGAGGGTCCATTCACATGGATCCAGTTTCATGATCAAGGCCAAAAAGAAAAAACAAACCCATGGCTTTATTTATTAAAACTCTTGAGCATGTACAAATATACTTGTATTCCTTGGGGGGAATCCCATGATTTCAAATAAAGCAAATGCAATTTCTACGTACAAGAAAAAAGCCAAGTCACAACCAATAGACAGGCATGATGCAATAAACAGAAAAGCAGACATGAAAATATCAATTGACAGGTATAAGTAGGATAAGATATAAAGCATTGTGCACTATGTGTACATTGATACATGTATGTTTACAAAAGTGTACATATATAAGTATATATACGTATATCATAGTGATGTTAATATGAATTTTAATATTTTATTATGTGTGGGGGTAAATTCATGCCATTGTTCTAGATACGATTTGAATATTATTTAGATAGTAGCACACCTATTAGTTTTTCTTATGCTGTGTCTCTTTCGTATTTTTGCTAGCTCCTACTGCCTATGGTAGGCTCTACAGATGAAACTCTGCAGGAGGCAGCAGCTGGTTGCATAGCAAACATTCGCAGATTGGCTCTAGCAGCAGAAAAAGCAAAGTATGGATGATGCTCTAGCAACTTTTACCAACACACTCATTTTACAATATGGCTACATTTAAATGGATGGTTACTCCCTCTAGCATCTGTATTTCACAGCAAAGGTCATTTATATGTGGATAATTTAATAACAAGAATAAATTTGTGGAAAATGATGTTTGTTCTCACACTGCTTTGTTTGTCACACCTAGCTTATATAAAACATGCCCAGTTTTGTGTGGTTGATAGTATTACATCTTTCAAAAGACTATTGGTTAAGATATGGCAAAGGCTTTTCTACAATTAATACTCTTGTATTTGAAATTCATTGTAGATATAAATGGTTTTGTGTATCTGTGACATTACAATAAATTTTCCTTCACTGTGTGTGTGGTTGTGCAGTGATTTATGAATGCCTTCAACAATTCCCTTCATGCTAAACTTGTCCAATCATCCTGTCATTATGTTTTTGCCTTGCAATTCACAGGAGAGGACAAAATGCAGATACATCAATCTCACATCTGGTGAGATTGTTATATAAGGACTGCAAACAGCTGTAGCAGTAGACATCACTCCAAATTTCCTGCTTCTACCAACATCAAACAAAATGGTGCTTAATTTTATAAGTAGCTGGTGAAATGTGTTTCAATTAACATGCGTTTAACTCAAATTAAAATCTACCAGCTGTAAATAAAATGTAGGGTATTACGTTTACATTTCCACATTACCTTTTGGGGGGGTTTTAATTTTTAAACTGAGGACAACATTGTATTGATGCAGTTTTACTTTATTTTTCTGCATAAAATTATGTTCAGAATTAGAGTTGCTTTCAAAAAAACACATGAACAACTACTGATATTATAGATTACAGACCCACTGTATGGACCATGCTCAACAACTAATACTAAGGCATTTACTTGAGAGCAGTAATGTCTCTTTCCAACCCAAACCACGCTCTGATTCTATGATTTAAAATTTCCTTTAAGAAAACTGCAATTCTGAAAAAGGAGGATTGCAATGGGCCCTTAGGGAAGGTGTAGAGAGTATGTGAAAGGAAGCCAGCTGCAGACAGGTGCTGACTCTGGAGATCAAAATATTAATCCAAGTAGTAATTTTTAATCAATGTAAATACCAACATAATTGTGGAGTTGTCACAAGTTCCACCAGCAGCCAGTGACCAAGCAAATGCTATTTTAGGTATTCTTCAACTCTGCCCCACAGGGCTGGTATGCTATTTTGAATAAATATATCCATATTATTATGCTGATGTCACAGCTGTAGTAGTATCATATGCTTCATCACGGTACCCAAAAATACTTCTAAAATAAATGCTAATTGCCAAATTCATTTGGAAGAGGAGAGGCTTGATTTTATTTTTTCTTTTCTGTTGGAAAGCTGTAGATACAGTTTATCCCATGAATAATGTGTAAAATGTGGCTTATTTTTCAAACTGTTGAGGGGAAAAAACCTCCCTGACAATAATTGTTGTCCTTAACGTAACCTCTCAAGGCACTCTTGACCATTAAGTTTGGATTTCAACTGGAAGTTGAAAGTAAAGTTTGGAAGTTCTAAAGTAAACTCAATTTTATGATACAGGTGTCAGGGCATTAAATGTCATGTTCCGGACAATGAAATGGCCTCAGCTTGCCACTGTCACTCACACTGGTAGCCCTTATGTCTTGGAGCAGTTCATCTGAAGCCTTTATTTTAAGACCTCAGACAGTTAATCCCAGACTTAAGATAACTTATTTGTGCTATTTTCTTTTCCTTTACTGTGCTTGCAGTTTTCAGAATCTGTACAAGGAGACAAAATGTTGAAATCTATACAGATCCCCACACAGGCGAAGTGTAAGTATTTAAAAAAATACAGCTTTGTTTGGCCAAAACTGGTGGATGTTGTGCAATTAATATAAAGAGATTTAGTTGTTGAGCAAATGAATGTGATCCTTGGCCTCTGTGAGCGGTGCAGTACAGCGTGTACATTTGAAAAGCTTCCACTCTCTCTGTAGAGCTGTGTGGAGTTTCACAGCACTGCAGCCCTCTCAAAAGGGATCCTCACAAAGCTGGGCCCCACTTGCTGCTCACACACCCCTGCTGGCAGTGCCAGCCTATTCAAGCCCTGGCACCAGCCTCAGCCGCCTGGACCCAGCATTCCCACCATGTATAACCAGGCACCAGCCAGCTCCTGCTCCCCAGCTCCTGTGCCTGGAAGGGAAATGCCTTCACTCCTGTCTCTTTCCACCAGCTGCTACTTGTCCACATAAACCTGTAACCTCTTAGGAAGTACGACCATACCGTACCGAGCTCAATATTATATTCAGTGCAGAGCAAACTGATGTACAAATTCAATGTAGAGTTCTATTTCAGCTGCAGAAATGAAGTGACTTAAAAAGCTGGGTCAGCCTCAGTCCTGTTTATTTGCCAGCATCTGCTCAGCCTGCGATTCCTTTATTTTCACAATCTTGTAATATGGGGTAAGGAGTTTATTTACATTGATGTTACCATCAGCAGGGAGTACCCATCACTTTTCACAATTTCAGGAGCCAGTTTCCAGCTCCACACAGAGCACTGTGCTCCAGCTGTTGGCCATAAAGCCAGGCCTGCTCCTCACTGGCTTCTCATTTTCAGCTTTATTCCACATTTTCATTAAAATGTCAGAAAGCGTAGAGCCCAAGTAAGAAAAGTTGTCACAAGAAAGTGTTGTTTTGAGTATGGAAATACTATAGTTGATGAGGAAAAAAAAGCAAGAATAGAAATCTTTCACCTTGATGCAATTATTTCTGGAACCTTAGAGGCCCACTACATCTTTCAGTCTATGCGTCTGTCAGCAGCAAGATAGCTTTTCTTCCACCATACCATGACTTTATGATTTATTGCTTGGTGACAGTTAACCATTATCAATAATTTAATTGTCCCAGGATGCTGAAACTACACATTTGAATCTGGGATTTATGTTCATTTCCTCTTAATGTTCATGCTTATGACATGTGCATGTGCTCTGACACACGATATTGTCTCCAAGTTGTCAGGGAAATATAAACTTCCCAGCCTGGGTGCGATGGAGCTGTGATATATTAGGGGTTTTGTTACTCTGCTCCATCACTGAAGCTTTCCTTTGGCGAGTAAATGAGGTTGAGATTCACAGGGCTGCCTTGAGATTTGACTCCGTAATTTGCTTTAGGCTAACTGATTGCTTCGTGTGAAAGCGCAGTACCTCTTTCATTCCACGGCTCCTGAAATGAGTCGAATGAGCTGCTGACACCAGGGTCAGATGTAAATTGTCCCAGGAGACTGAACTAGATAATATGTTAGTTTAAGAATTTCATCTCATAATAAATTAAATGGTTGTTCCTTGCACATTTCCACCAGCATAATCTTTATTTTACATGTGACAGCAGGATGGAAACATGTAATGTGTTTCTTCAGCAGTGGTACAGCAGTGGTACTCCAGTTTCCATGCAGGCTGTTTGCATAGTTTATTTCCAGAGTCAGAAGCTGACTGCTCCCCAACTGTAAATTGTGGTCTATTTCTTCTTTAGGTACTTAAGCACTGCCACACACTGCTCAGGATCCAGAACAACAGCAGGAAGCAATGCTGCATTGCCCACTTCTCAGTTCAGACAGCCTTCTGTTGTTTGGTGACCTGACACAGGCCAGCACCCACATTTCTGTAGCCATGGCCATCACAGCAGGAATTGGTAAAATTCATTCCATTTCTGAAAGGATTAATTTTACTAATTACTATTCCCTCCCTTGTTTAAACAGAGATGTTCTTCAATACTCGGTATCTTGCTGCTTTGGCTTTGAAGGCAACCAGAACTCATCCACTCTAATGAATATTTTCCTTGAATGCAATTTTACATTGTAAGGTGTGCTTTTTACCCTCTTGCCTAGTTATCAGTTCAGTAATGCTCACAACTTGCTGAGGACAGCAACAAGATGGCCTGTGTTTATCTTCTCAACTTGTTTCTGCGTTATCTACCAGACACCTTTCAGTTGGCAAGTTCTTCTCTCTTTTCCAGTTGTTGTCATTGGCAAGTTATGTGTTTTATCCTAGTCTACATGGAGAATGGTACCCTTCAGCTGCTTGATCTTGCTTTAAGACTGTAATCAATTCTATTTTGAACACAAATGCTTGGGTTTGTTTTGGGTTTGGTGTTTTTTCTGAAAGGCTCATAAACCCACATAAGGAAGCTTTGACTTTGTCTGCTAGGTAATATGTTGTGGTCTAATCCTATCACTTTTTGCAGTTCTCCAGGTGCACAAAACCATCTTCACTGATTTCATGTGTTTTCTTCCTTCATGGATGTGGTGACAACACAATAGTTGGCCGGTAAAAACCTTTGCTTATTGTCTTTTTGAGTGTGTATTGGAGGAAGACCAGAAGAATTCCATTAAACTAATGCTGAACCATGAAACAGCAGGTCATAAACCAGCAGTTTTTAGCCAACTCACCATCACACCCGCGTCCTGAGTGCCTTGAAAGCTCCTCCATTCTTCATTAGATGAGAATCTGCCTAGAAGCTTTTGGGAGACAAAAGTGTTCATTACAGTCTTGGTGGTAAGGTTTTGCCCAGCCATGCTGTGACACATCCCACTTCTCCAAGGGGCTTGGTGAATGCAGGAGGGCAACGCAGAGCACCTGTGGTCCAATGGGTGCATCTGGCAGCAGAATTTTGCTCCAGTGACCGAGCCTTGAACCACGTCTCCTAATACCCAGATTAAATAGCTAGGGATTTGTGTACTGCTTCTGAAATAGAAGAAAAAGGCTTTAATAAAAAGTGTAATTAAAAAGTTACAGATGCTGATAAAATTAAAAACACATGATATGGAATTGAAATGATTTAGTGTTGAAAAATGTCGGTCGATTCAGTAGTAGTTAAATTTCCAAATGACTTGTCTTGAACAAGCAAATAGTTTGAAGGTTTTGGCTATGTGTCTTTCTTTAAAAATATTGGAGCCCAGATCATGTTGCTGGTTCCCTCCACCACAGACTGGTAAAGGCTGCACTATAAAATTAGTGCAGTAAACCACTCGTCTTTCCAGTTGCCGCATTCTCTTCTCCAGCTGACAGCCTTTCAGGGCCTCCTTGGCTCTTCAGCAGAAAGCACCAAGTGCAGGTCTGTTGCTCTAATGAAAACATAACAACAACGTCTGGGAAGCCATAGAATGATGCAATAACTGTGCTGCTCTGCTTCCTTTAATGTGATGAAGCTTGCATATTTGCCTGGCCCCAGTGTTTTACTCCTGCCAGTATTGTACTGTAAAGAGACTTGGCAGAACACGTTCAAAGGCTGTTCGTGGTTTTTCACTCGGCATTAAACCTTCCAGTGACGGAAGGGTGGGGGAACACATATTGGGGCAAACAGACATTCAAAAAGTGAAAGAAAAAGAGGAGAAGGGGGCTGGTGGTGATGGTCAGCAGTTTATAAAACCTTGGTTATGGGACTGGCATTGCTTTGCACCAAGCTGAGACCCACTGGAGCACAATACCATGTAAACCAGTGGCTGCTTTCCAGAGGACAATCAACCCAAAGGAAAACCAGCTCTTGATGTTCTGAGAAAAGAGATCAGTGTTGTTTCAGTCTGATAACCAAAGTCGCACTGTCTTTGATAACTGTACTCAGTCACAATGGGTGCAATAGTGCAGAGGCTCTAAGATTGCCACGTTTTGTGCTGTGTTTGCCCAGTATATGCAAAATTCCTGACTCCAGAGCTGCCAGTCTTGCTCTGCAAACCTTCATTGAACTCACTTACGGATGACTTTTGATTACAGCATTTGGAAAGCAGACTGCCTGGTCCTTACCCCTGTGTGAGGTTAGGCAGGAAAATACTCAAAGTGGAGCTAGAGGAACTCTTGAAGAGAAAAATTCCATGTGCACTTGCAGATGAGGGGCAAAATCTGTTCAGAAGCAAAAGTTATGGTCAGACTGATGCCTCCTTCCAGCCCATTCCACAACTGTCTGTGGTGGGGTGTCATGTAAAAGGAAAAATATTTGGAGAAGCGGACATCTGTGGGCCAGCCTTGGTATGGTTCCCAGAATGTAATGACTAGGTGAATGTTTTTCAGTGCAGCAACTAAGGAATAGAGGTGACTGCCAAGCACTGGATCTGATGTGGCGTGAAGAGGTACAAACCAAAGAGGGGTGATTTATCTGGAGAAACTGAGGCCTAATTATTTTCAAACTGAGCATTAACAAAACAACAACAAAACCAAAGCAGAACTCTTCTCAGTCCCCTCACGATGCTTTCAGATTTTCATGTATATTTAAGACTCTTCCATTGCTTGAACATGTTCATTTTCACCAGTCTTAGGGCTCTACAAGCACCAGTGTACACTCATTATAGTCAACATTTCTAAATCCACAGTTACTGATATCTTTGTTATGATTTTAGTTCCACTGGCAATTACTAGTATCTAATTGCCACCTAATCTCTTCTGAACTTTGTAGGAATGTGTAATAGAAACCACTTTAACTTTTACTAGAGCTGAATTTGCATCATGTGTCTCCTCTCCTATATGACTGCCACATCCACACCCGCCATCCCAAAGAGCTGAAATATATTTTAGCTTTAAAAGGAAAATATGCTGTACTCTACCATGTACATTCTTGCTCTGGAAGATGGGAAAAACAGGCTCAAGTGTCCCACAGCACCCTCGAACACTCTGCAAGTCTCAGAGAGTTTCCATCAGAGAAAGTCAATGTGAGAGAGGACCCTTATGGCCTGGGAAGAGCTATTTTATATCATGGACAACCATTACAACTAGGACAAAAGACAACTGTGAAGCTGGGGCCTCAGAAAGCGCTGGCCAAAATGCTCGATTTCAGAAGCAGCTTTAGGGATGTGAAGCATCTCTTTGCAACCTCAAGTGTTTATGTCCCTGAGAGGGCTGAGATCGAGCACAGAGCTTCTCCATGGGGTTTCCCAGTGCCACCCATCCCACCGGAGATGTTAGCATCCTGCAGCAGTGGGCAGGGGCCTGGTAAGCAGCCTGGGCTCAGAGCTTCTACCATGCATCTGGCAGGGTGTGCACTGGATGCAAAGAGGCAAATGTTTTCATAGCAAATCTTAGTGGCAGTTTATAAAAGTTGACCCAGCCAAAGAAAACCCTGGAAAACCCCACAGAATGAAACAATGAAACTGTCTAAGAATTTAATCCAATGAGAAAGTTAGTAATCGTCAGAAGTCCACAAGATTTACATTTCTAAAATGAAACAGGCCAACAAAGCAACAGATTGTGCTTCTATAGTCAAGTAGTAGCATTTTTACAAAGTAATAAGAATGTGGAGGGAATTCAGTTCCAGGTACACCTTTAAGTTTTTAATTTATATGGTTTGTGGAAAATTAAGTGAAGTCTCACTTTGCTGGGGCAGGTAACATTTTGCGTTGACCAGTAGCATGTGAGGTTTGGGTAGACACATCTTGGCTAACTGCAAAAGAAATGATGGGTGAGTGAGAGCCAAAGGATGCAGTGGGCTGCCCCTGGAGAGCTCCTTACAGCTGAGGATGTGGTGCAAACCCAGCCTGCTGTGACCAGGAACAGCTCCCTTGGGCGACTATGGGCAATAAATAACAGCATGATAATCCAAACATGGATTGTAGGATATCACTCCTGCCCAGAGAAAAAGTAAGGGGAGGGATGGGGGAGTCACAGTGATTCCCACATATGCAGCTGATGTACAGGTACCCAGTGGGATCCAGTCCTGGGGGCATCAAGCAGCATGACTCTGCTTATGCACTCTTGTTTCTCACCTTGCTCTTTGCTGCAGGTCCCACACAAGTGCATCTGCATCCTCAGCTGCAAGGAGAGATGCTGGGCAGTCACATTGCTGTATGGAAGGAAGCAAGGTGGAAGGAGAGGTTTATTAAGGAAAAACTTAATTAAGAAACAAAGAAAGATGATTTCATTTCTTAGTTTGATAAACATAGATGTTGGGATGCTGCATGGTGGAATGGCAACCTAAGCTGCCAGGATGCAAAGCCAACCCCTTTTTTGGGGAAATCATTCCAGCCGTCATGAGTCATGAAACAGTGCTGCTTCTACTCAGGAAAAGGATGTGTGCCCTACACACCCTATGCTGCTACCCTCATGCTGATCCCCTTTCTGTAAAGACTCAAAAGTTCTGGTGCTCTGCTATGAGAAGGCAGCTCCACAAAGTCTTACAGAATTTTTTCTTGCTTATGATCTGTGAGTCAAATATCCTCCTTGTGTCACGCCATCCACTGAATTTCATGTGGATGTATCTCAGGAGGGGATCCCTCCAGCCTGTCCAGACCCCTCTGCAGTGAGACCTTGAGTTTGCCAGTCCTGACTATCAGCAGAGCCATGGGGGAAGCAAGAGGACTTGAAGAATGAAAATGAGCATTCAGCTGCACAGGCTGTCTTGCCTCCAGCTCAGGCTATTTCCTTCTGTCTCAGTCTGATAACTGTGCAGTCTCCCCAAACCTTCTCAGATGGCTGCTGTCCTGCAGACCCCAACAGAAGCAGTGTGAAAGAAAGCTTATGAAAGGCTTGATATCTCTTCGAGCAGTCTCAGTCTCTGGTAGATTAGCAATACAAACAAATGAAGGCTTCTTGGAACTAGCCAGAGAATTTTGGCAACCCCATGTGTTTGTGACTGCTACCTTCAATGGAGACGATTGACACAACTGTGTCCTTTCCAGGCATTTGGAGCATTTCTGTATTATCAGCCACCTGGTCCAGGGCTGCAGAGTCCATCCAAGGGAGGAGGGACGAGGGCCACTTGAAGCAGCCCCATGGGTATGAACCTTAAAAAGCTGGATCATTTGTGTAAGCAATTATATTCCTTGGCTGGTTTGTAAATGTTCATTGCAAACTAGTGCTGCTGCCAAACAGAATTACCTTAACCGGGACCTTATGGCTGAATCCATGGAGAGTCTCCCATATAAACACAGGCATGAATTGAAGTCCTTTTTCTTTGGAGAGACTCTCTGAGTAGGCCCAGGCACCTCAGTCACAGGCTTTTACGGGACACTGGCTGTGAGAGCGTTGAAATAGGTCTCACAGTTGAGCTCTCTGAACTACAGGAGGCCCAGCAGCTATTGAGGGTGTCTTCCTCAAGGGCTTCTCCACTAAAATCATCAGTGTGTCACTTGCACACTGCAAAAGGCCATCTGTTCCACCCCAGATATCTGCATCCCAGCCAGTGGAGGCAGGTATTACAGACCACTGTATGAGGACCAACAGATGTTGAGAAGAAGGTTGATTTTCAACGCCAGAGATTTGTAGCCAGGTGTCATTGTCTGGAGAAAGGTGAAGAGAAAAACTCTCTGCTAGGATTTGGCTGCTCTTGAAGTCCCCTCTTGATCTGAAATCCTGTGATTCATAACCCCAGGCCAGGATCCACCAACCCTGAACTAGATCCTGTAAATGGCCTGGCAGCTCATGGCTCTGGTTTAGCCGTCTGGAGTAAGACACTAATACCTCAGCTGTCCTCAGTGAGGGTCTCAGCAGCACAGTAGAGGTCTCCCCTGTACAAGTAGTCGTGGTTTGGCCCAGCTCTACCCAGTATCTGATGAGGTGACAGCTTTGCTAAGAAGACCAGGCCAACCACCTGGTGGATATGTGCTGATCTGAGGTTAGCCATTAGTGAACAGACCGGTTGAGGAGATCTGGGCTTCCACTGCTGCCCTGGGCAGTCCAAGGTTCTGTTCACTTTCCGTCCCATTGGAGGCTCTAGCTTATGGGCAAGGTGCCTGGCTTTTCATCAGGAAAAGCCTGCCACTGGCAGTGAGTACCCCTGCAGATGCTGCATGAGCAACTTGCTCACCACATCCACATGTTTCGTTCTTTACTGAACTGGTGAAGAGGAAACACAGGCAAGCAAGGAATGACCTGGTCTATTAAAACAAGCTGGGATTTGACTTGCTTCAGCCTGATGGAGAAGTTAAAGTCCAATAGGGCCTAGATGACCTCTGCTGCACTCTAGGAATCATAGAATACCCATTTGGAAGGGACCTCAAGGATCATCTGGTCCAACCTTTCTAGACAAAGCATGACCTAAACTAGATGTCCCAGAAGAATATTAAAAGTGTCCAGTATTATGCAATCCACCACTTTCCTGGGGAGATTATTCCAGTGTCTGATTATTCTCAGTGTGAAAAATTTTCCTCTTGTGTTCAGTTTGAATGTGCCCAGGAGAAACTTGTACCCATTACCCCTCATCTTTTCCACGTGAAGCACCCATGTTCAGACATCCGGAAAGCCTCACTCCACAGAGGGGTCCATAAGTCTGGCTGATGCCACCATGACTCTGATGCAGGTGGAGACCCTGTCTGGGCAGAGCGCATGTTTAGACTATTGGTCTGCAAAGAAGCAGGAGCACTTCACAGCTGTAAGTACCACCACGGGCACTGCCAGGATGGGGCAGGCACAGCACCACAATCTGCCCTGGCCTCACCAAGGCTGTCTGCCCAGGGCACATCCCACACCAGAGTTACACATGGGAGCAGGCTGCGACCATGCTTTGTGCTTGTGCTTCTTCCCTGTATTTACCCTGGCAGCTGAAGCAGGTAACTGTGGAAACACTGCGAGGTGACCAGCCCCTGAATTTGTTGACAGCTTTGAAGGAAACAATATAACTGTGCAAACCTGAAACTGATTTTGTCCTTATGCCCTGGAGCATGTCCCCACTAATGCCAGCTGCAGTCCTGCCCGGACATCTGAGGGCAGCTTCTGCCCCTATCCAGCAAACACTTACTGGATGCTTAATATTACACAAAGAAGGAATGCTTGCAAAGCCAATGGGATAGCCAGTGGAATAGCCAACATTTATGCATACAATCAAACGCGCAATTTGGATCTGAGCACTTTGTCATATTCTTGGCCTATGTTTAAAAGGGAAAAAAAAAAAAAGATGAAACCCCACAAATCACATTCAAGCTCACAAACAGAATGATTTATTAAGAAAAAACACTGACGGGTTTTTGAAATACTGAAAGGGTTGAAATAGTCTGAATAGAATAAAAATTGACACGAATTTTTACCACAATGCAAAAGGAACTTGAACTATTCTAATAAGAGTTTACTTTAATGTTCGTGCATGTCCTCACATCCTGCTTTTGGCAATAGCCAGAAAAGAACTACCGAAATACTGTGAGAAAAGCTGTTCTCATGTTATTTCTGGCCCTGCTGTAATGCATGAAATCAGGACATCTCATGAGAGAGACTGATATTCAAGATTTCAGTCTATTTTTCAGACAAAAAGGTCTCAATATATATCTCTAAATTTCTGGGTTTAGTCATGGCTAGATCTCAAAGCAACAAGAAAAGTATTCCTGAAGTCGCAAGTGAAATAGTCACAATACAGAAGAAAATATAATACTTATATTCAAATAACTTGGAGGAAAAAAATCCCTGCAAAGCCAGTATTCACTTAACATGCTGAGGTGGATGTCTCCTCATTCTCAGAATAACCCTTAATGCAACTGAGGAATCTCTGAAGCTTATTCATAGGGTGGATGGGGGCTATGATTAAACCTAAAGTGTTTGAAGACACCAGCGAGTGTCACAGGACCGTTACCGTGTATGTGTGTGGCTCTAATCTGTCTAAAAATCACTTCTGATAAACACCTTCAGGATCCAAAGAAACGAGGGCTCTATGAACTATATGGATTCTGGTGCCCCTGCCAACTCCGAATAAATACACTGTGTGTGTAGCCAAGGTCTTAGAGAATTATTTCCTGAAAACTACTTACTTTAGAACCAGAAGGAATTAATGAAGATGTGCCAGCTATTTCCTTTGCTGGCTTGCATGCCTCAGCCTCACCAATAATAAATAGTAACGGTTTGTACATGAGTTATGCTGCTTCACCTCATGTTTTGCACCTTGGAGAGAGAACCAATCCATTCTCTACACAACCAAGAAAGCACAGAGTGTGAGTTTGTTGCCTCTCCTTGGGTATTGACATTTGAGGCTGGCATTAGCTATCAAAGTCAAACTGCATTTTGAGTCTTTGGCTCTAGCTTCTGCTAAAATAGCATTTGTGTATTTTAAAACTATTTACAGAGGCTTAACTTCAGATCTCTTAAAAAGGAGATAATGCAGCTATCACCACTGGTTAAACAGATTAATATGATTGGGTGACTTTTTAGTCTGTCGGAATAAACATATTTACTATTACTGGAAAACTTTAAGAAAACTTCTAAATCACAAGAGATTTATAAATTATCAATTGTGTAAGAGCTGGAGCAACCAGGAAGATGTTGTTATGTGACTGCACGCAGTAAGGAAGGAGATTTTGAAACTCAGGCCATAGACATTCATGGCAAGTCATCTTTAGAAATATCTTTCCATAACCTTATTTTATCCTCAGATTTTCTCAGGCTTCCTTCGAAGGAAACCAGCTCACTACTGGGTGACTCCTGAGCAGAGCCAGAGAGGGGGACACTGTGTGCCGGAGGGAGCTCATCCCAAGCAGCTCTGGGTGCTGACCCTCCGGATCGACCCTTTTATAGAAACTGGCAGTAACTTTGGGGTTTTCTTCAAGACACAAAATCGCCTCAATTACATCCATGTTGCTGAGGCAGCATGCCCCAGCTCCGCCTGTCCTCTCTGGGACCCAACAGCTACTGGTGGAGCCTCTAGACGAAACCGAAATCATCGAAACCCTGACTCAACCGCACAAGGTTTTATGCTGTGAAAGCAGCCAAGAGGCTGAGGATCTTTCAGAGGGTTTTTTATGCAAAAACTGGAGGGCCATCAAACTGAAGCATGTTATGACTACTTCTCCCTGTTTAAAATCCTAAAAGTCAGCCTGAATCTTGTATCCTCTCTGTCTTGCCTCCGGAAAACGCCTCAGATTTGGGGTTGAAAGTGAATACACTCTGGGCTGACGCTCTGGGAGCTGCTACCCTGCTCAGAGCTTTGTCAGTACAAAGGAAAGAGGAAACGTTTCTGCTGGTATTATTAACATGTCAGTAGCACTGATAGATTCCAACTGAGATCAAGCCCCGTTGTATTAGCTGTGTGCCAAAAGCAGAGTGGGAAGCAGAGAAAGGGGAGGAAGCGTTATTATTCCCATGTTACAGCTGCAGAAGCGAGGCACGGGGATTGTGAAATCCTCGAGGTCACACAAAACCGCATGTGGCTCGAGTGGGGAATGGAGCCAGCACCCCGCAGTTGCCCCTTCCATCCCCTCAGCCCATGCACATCTCCCCACCTTCCCGGGTTGGTTCAGGTTTTTGGGTATTTGGGAATGCTCCAGAGCTCGGGCTGGTGAAGTAATTCCCAGGAGACTGGCCCCAGGCAGATGCCACATGAATTGCAGTGTCCCTGTGCATTACTGCACCACCTTCACTTGCACATATGTGTGAGATAGTTATTTAAAGTCATGGGTTGACCTCTATGTCTGTAACACTGAAGAATATTTGTGGTAAAAATATCTGACATTATGCTTTCCAGGGAAGCTAGATGGGAAAACAGGAATAAATAGTAGGGAATTCAATAACACAGAGTGCAGTGTTTATTTTGCACAGGTGGCTGAAGAAAAATTAGAATTATAATTATTATTGTTATCAACTGTTAAACATTTATCCTTAACATTTCAAAGCAGTGATTTCTGCAATGCAACCTGCAATCATTAATGTTAAATCCAAACAAATCCACATTCATTCTTCAAATGCAGAGCAGACATCAGCCATGTGAGATACTACATTAAATGGAACTGAATCATTTCCTGGCCAGTAAAGGCACTGAAGATGTGAATTTCCTCAGAGAATATTAAATAAAGAGTTTAAAACTCAGTTAAAAAAAAACATGGTTATGAAAGGAATAAAATATATGTAACAGCATATTTACTGATTTTTATTATATTGATACATTATACATAATTAAGAAAATCAGCCTCTTTTGGGATATTTCAGCTCCTGTTTGTACAGAAGCAAAGGCTCATGTACATATTCAAGGCTTGAGTCTCTGGCTCTTTATTCCTTAGGATTAAGTGAAAATGAGAAGCAGAGGAGGGATGGTGCAGACTGCAGCAGCCCACAGAGGTTGACTCTATGGAGGGCAGAGAACTGAAGAAGCCAGGTGGGCCATAAAAGCCATGAGTGGGGTCTCCTGTGGGGCACACACACATCCCACTAAGGTCCTAAGAGGAAGAAATGGAGAATGATAAACACATGTGAATGAAGCTTAATGAGGAAGATGCCTGATGTTGAGCTACCAACCCTGTCCCAGACAGAACTGCGGAGCTTCTTCTTCTATTCACTTTTCCCCCTAATTAACACTTAATTACAGACCACTGTCATTCCCAGAAAAAGCATCTGACCCCTTTCTTGGAGCCTTTTTGTCCTTGTGGCTGGTCACAAAGTCCCGACAGAGCTCGAGTTAAAGAGCACTGGGAAAACATAGCTCCTGCAAGCACCATGGCCACTGCATGCAGCAGCTCAAGCACAGCAGTGGCCCTATGGAAGGTGCTTTGTTTTACATGGCCCAGGGGATGGAAATCTAAAAAAAATGCAATGAAAAACGGAGGTGGAACAAAGCGGAGTGAAAAAATAAAGCTCCTGAGAACCATCCAGAAGCTTGATTTTCTGACCCTTTAGGGAGGCGGGGAGAGGGTTCACATGGAATTAGAAAGAACTGAGATCTAGTCCTTGGCTGGAGTTATGTTTTTGTTTATTAATTCTTAGGACAAAACACATCAAGAAGATGCAGAACAGAACCGGATCCTCCACCCTCCCAGATGAAGCAACATCTATGGGTTGGGATATTTTTTAGGTCTGTGGCTTGTCTGGGGGTTTTGCTGCCACTAACCCCAGTGCCTTATATCCAGTTTGAGGGCTTCACCAGGCAGGCTGCCCCACAGGGCCCCCTGTCTTAGCAGAAACAGGGCAGCACTGCCTGCTGATGCTCCTGAAGAGGCACCTGCTCCCTGGTGCAGTTCTTGTTTTCAGCTTTCTCATCAGGAGAAGTCTGGTACACCAGAAAGCAGTGGATGGACCAGACAGCAGCCTGCAGACAGCAGACCAGCTCCCTTAATGAACACTCTTCCCAAATTTAAATGGTAAAGAAATATAGGAGTTATGCTGTCTTACACTGGAGCTCGAGTCTATAATATTGTCTCAGTCTAGTCTTACTGGACCTGGAAGTGAAACCAGGGTTTTGTTAATGGTCCTGTCTGCCAGGCTTCAGGATGTCCTCTTGACAACCTCAGCATTTCACCTTACTGTTGTTGCCTCCTTGCTTCCCACAGTCCCTGCAGTTTGACAGTATTTATTGCCTGCCGAACACCACCAGCAAAGCTGCCTTAGGGATGGTCACACGTGATGATGTGTTTGCTCCTTGCACACATGTTTTCATTTCAGCACACCCCCCAAAACAAATATCCATAAAGAAGAGAAATAAGGATGACACATTTCACCTTTCAGGTGCTCCTTCACTGCTGTTGAGAAACCTTCCAAAGCTCATTTCCACAACACTTTGCATTCAAAAAGGCCTGTAATTAGGTGGCAACTCTCTCTGCTTTCTAGTAGACCAACATAATTATCTCCCCTCTTAGATGTTATATGCCCAGTATGATGACACCACTGCTCCTAAGGATGGAGGACTGAGCCCTCCTTACTATAAGATGAGCAATTCTAGGCAATGGGTCCTGTGAAGTGTTCAAGTGGAGCAGTTCTTGCTTCCTTAGGATTATATTTAACACCATGTTACAAGATTTAACTTCACTCCTATTTCATTTCACCCCGGTGCTTTGGGGGCTTGAGTGCTCTGAGCAGGAAGAGCCCTTGCTAAGGCTGCAGCTTTACTGGCTCTGGCTGCCCGCATAAGCAGAGCAAACCCGTTTAGGCACCATTTCAGTGAATTCGGTTAAGCAGGTTCATCTTTGTCTATGTGTACCTCAGGACTTTGTTCAGTGCAGACCAGGCTGCTGCCATGGGTGGCAACAGGGCTCTGCAGCTGCTCTCCCTTGCGAGTGTGGCTATTTCGCAGTGCAGATATCACCTCATTTTGTGTAATCCTAAACAATTTCTCACCTACCCGACTTCTCAGCCCCTTCAAGGTACATGCTGCAGCTATTCAGCCACCCAGCATGCCACAGCGCAAAGTGTACCAGGGACGTGAGGAAATTCTTTGAATTTCAAACATATATGTTTACTGTGGAGGAATCTGCAGCTGGAGGGGGGAGCTGTGAGAATAGAAATGTTTGCAAAAGTGTTTAAAAAATAACCAGAGCATGAAGCAAGGGACAAAAGCAACGTTTTGCTGTGAGTGCAAACCAGGAACAAGGACTGCATTTAGATGTGACTCTACCAAAACTGGATTTGGATTGCCCCTTGCTCCTGAACGGGGAAGGAAGAGCAGGGATAGCAGCACCCCAGCCTGCCCCATCAGTGCCAGCCAGGCCCTGAGGGGCAGCTTCCCACTGCCAGCATCTGGGCTGGGGCTGCAGCCGCCCCACTGCCTGGAGCATGGCTGTCACTGGGGAGCTCCATCGCTCGCAGCCTCAGGAGGAAAACTCTCTCTCAGCCTGACAACAAGGTTGATATTTTCCTGGCTCCTCCACTGAGACAGATTAGGCCCATGAGCACCACTTTTAGGCTCTTTCTGCACGATATCCCTTGGAAAGGTGCCTTCCTGCTACTTTCTGGCATGCCAGCCTGGCCTACCAGCTGCCTGAGGCTGGACACGCAAGCATGGCCTGGGAGAGGGGTATTGCAGAGACTGGCAAGAAGCTTCTTGCGGCTACAGCTCGGCAGGTGCCCAAAGCCTCCCTACACTCCAGTCGCCTGGCCCATGGGATGCATGGGAGCCCCCGGTGTTCCCATCACTTGGTGTTGCACCATCCTCAGGGGAGCCGGCTGCGGGCCATGGTATGCTGCCAGCAGCTATTGACTTATTTTTCCGTGCATGGCTGGGTAAGTAACCTTAATTAAAAACATGAAGCCCACAGTTTGTATCACATTTGCGATGTTAAACAAGCTCTGGAAATAGAAACCCTGTTTTCATTTAAGCTTTTCAACTGTGATCTAAGTAATAAAATATGGAGGGGGCGGGCGCGTGTGAGATTTACATGTGATGATTTGGGAGATCTCGCTGCTTTAGAGGCTTGTAAGGCACCGCGGTGCCAACTGCTCCTGCCGCTGCCTCACCGCGCTTGGCAGCGCCTGCCCCACGCAGACACTTGTTTTTTTCCAGAGCCGCTTTCCAAATGCTGATTTCGGCTCTTGTTGCTGTGATTTATTCTGGGTGCGGGTGTGGGATCTGCCAGGCCCTCAGCAACCTGCTGCCCTGGCTGCCCATACCCTGCCTGGCACTGGGCAGGCGGGCGGGCAGGCAACATGCACCTCCACTGCTCCTACGGATCACAGGTGTCCTTGAGGACAGTCAGGCACCCTGCAAGCGCAGGCACTGATCCCACAAACCCATGGCCAAGCGGCACCATGATCAGAAGACACACGGGAGGGCTACCTTCGCTTTCCTGATTCCTCCTGGGCCATCACACAGGGAATGGACATCCATCTCACCGTGGCAGGCAGGCACGAGGGGATGCTCTTCCAAAGGCACCTGCTCTGCACCCTGCCAGTGCATGGTCTGACCCTGCTCCAGTGGCTGCCTCAGCCTGCAGGGTCCCCAGAGACTCAATCTGTGCCTCCCACTGGGAGCTGCAAGCCAGAGCCTGTGCCTGCCCTGCCAGAGGGGCTCACCCCTGCTGTGCCAGAAGGGCTGATAGCAGGGAATGGGAACACAACAGGGCAAATGCTTGTCTGAAGGCTGCAAATGCTTGAGATCACCTTCATGTTTTGCTGGAGTGAGCAGGAGCCCTGAGGAGCTTGTTTTTTGGTCGAGGCTTCCTCAGCCTTTTTTTGCTGTAATAACAGTAACAGTATTTCCAAGGTCATAAACAGTTCAGTTGGGCATGGAAATGGCTGGGTATTTTGCAGCAAGCTCCTAATATGTTTGCACATTAGCACAGAGGCATTCATCCTACTGTGTCCCCCTGTGTCCCCCTTCACCCTCAAGCTATTTCTGAATTCTCTGGGCAGGGCATGCACTGAGGAGGAGCCTTGAAAAGGGCTTTGCCCAAAAGCCCGTGAAAGCGTGGGAGGCACAGGCTGTGCAGAAACCATCTCTATTTACACTCATTTCTATCCTTTGTTTTTTCGGCCGGGGACTGGTGACAAGTTGCTTGTGGATTTCTTTTTCCCGTCCTGGGGACAGAGGGGTTTGTCCCTTAATGATGGGACATCCTCAGCACATTCTTCCCCAGCCTCCCTCTGGGTTCTCTTCTGGAACCAGAGAAATAAGAATCGGGTCGGTAACGCACGACTCCAGGGTACCCATCTTCCTGGGAACCCGTTTCCCAGCGCCTGTGGCTGTGTGATGTCGCAGAGAGCGGCCGTGACGGAGGGGTACAGGCAGAGGAGTAGGTCACAGAAAGTACCCCAAGGCGGGTCAGAGACCGAGCGGCAGAGCCCTGGAGGGGGCAGGCGGCTGCAGGCGGAGGTGACCGGGACAGGGGCTGTAGCAAGCAGGTGCCTGCCAGCGCCGCGGCTCCAGGGCGGGGAGGACGGCAGCCTCCAGCCAGCTTGGCCCCGCCGCTCCAGAGCCGAGGGCCGCGCAGAACCGCGTACCCCTCCGCGGTGGCCTCTCTGGTGTGGAAGCACGGGAGGAAATGAGGCCAAGGTGATGGAGAGGGGAAGAGATAAAGCCGGTAGCGGCTGTGCAGACTCAGGTCCTTCGGGGTCAAGGGGTCCCCCAGCCTGGGGACCAGGACGGGGACAGGGATCCCACGGGGAAGCGAGGTGCCATGGGGGGCTGCTCGCAGGGGAGCCCGCGCCGCGCACGTCCGCCCGCCGGCGGGCTCAGACGGCTGCGCCCCGCTCACCCGCGGCGGTCAAATAACGTCTGAATTACATCCTTGTAAATATTGACTGTGGCCATCTTCTTCATTTCTGCGCACAGTAACCGCAGTGTCAAGCCCGGCGGAGCCGGGGCCGGGCTGCTGCGCCTCAGGGCAGCAAGGGGCCAGGGGACCCGGGGCACATCCATGGGATCGGGCCGGAGGCGCACGCAGAGCTCGCAGGCGACCGAGCATCGCGTCTCCGCGGGAGCGCGCCGACCGCGCCAGGGATGCTGAAGGGAATGGGGCTGTCTCCCGGCTTGGACTGCGGTCTAATTTATAACCTTGTAAGGGGGGAACGCACACACACACAAGAGAAGACGGAAGAGGGTGGGGGGGGAGATGTTTCCTGGTTCGCTTCCATTAAACACCAGCGTTAATGAGCGGTGCAGGGCTGCGGCTGCCCACACTGCTGTTGCCGAGCCGGGAGTGCCCCGCGCCCACCCCGCGTCCCCGACGGGGTTCTCTCCCGCTGGCAGCATGACCCCAGGCGGTGTCCTCAGCCACCTTTCCCGGGGGACTCCCCTTGCACACCGGGGATGTCCAGCCGCTCACTGATGTCCACTCGGCTCCCCTCGCCGCTCTCCTGCCTCCCCTCCACGCACCGCCCCCCGACGCCGCGCTGGGCTCTGGGGTACCCTTATCGGCCGTGCCACCCTCCCCGGGGGATGGGGAGCGGCGACCCCGGCAGCGTGAGTGGCTGGGCGGCTTTGCGCATTTGGTGGTCGTTAAAAACAACTTGTTTCCCTCCCCCCTTGGGGAGGGGGAAGGGGAAAACCATTCCGGGGGAGGGGAGGGGAAGGGAAGGGGGGGAGGGGGGGGGAGAGAAAGGAAAGAAAGAGAGAGCAGGGGAGAGAGAAACACCAAACCCTACGGAAAACCCGCGCTCCGAACTATTGCGACACGGAGCGAGGAGCGCGACGGAGGCTGGCGGTGAGGTGCGAGCGACAGCGGAGCGGGCCGGGCCGCGGGAGCGGACCGGGGCTGGGAAGGAGGGGAGGGGGGGGGGGGCGTGGGAGCGGGCCGGGCAGTGGGAGGGGCGGGCTGCCCCCCCCCCGTGGGTGGGCAGGCGGCGCCCGGTGCCTCCGCGCTGCCCCCCCGCCGGTCTCCCCGAGCGGGTCTCGGCGGTTCGGCGCGGCTGCCCGGTGACCGCTGCCGCCTCCCCGCAGCGCAGAGCGAGCTACCGCACCTTGGAGCCGGCGGCCAGCCCGACGGCGGCCCCCAGCCCCCCACCATGAACACCATCGTCTTCAGCAAGCTCAGCGGCCAGGTGCTGTTCGAGGAGGACGCCAAGGAGCGGGAACGGAGCGGCCGGCCTTACGTGGGGGTTGTGGAGGGGCCGCACCACGCCGAGGTGCTGCTCCCCGACAGCCCGTCCATCAAGGAGAGCCTCAGCCTGCGCAACCGGCGGACGGGGTATGACGAGCGCTCGCCGCCGCGCACCGGCTCCGCGGGGCGGCCCTGTGTGTGCCGCTGCCGGCACTCCCGGCCGCCCCGGAGCCGGTTTTGCGGTTGCGAGATGGGTTTCTAGATGGGTTCTCTCCACGTCTGCGGGTCCGTTCTCCCTGGGACTCTCATTCCACAGCTCTATGGTGGGAAATTCCGACAGTAGGTGATGCGGAGGCATCCGTTTGGGCTGGAATGTGCCAGACAGAGCGCTTCTGTCCTGCGGTGTTTGACCTTCCTTTCTCTGCCTCTACACAAAAACAAACCGGGGAAACCGGGGCTTGTCCAGTATGATCGGGCGCTTTATGTAATTAAATTCCCCAAAATACGTGCGCAAGGCGGAACGTTGAGACCCGGTGGCTGGGAAGGCCGCGGGGCCGGGGCAGCCAGTTCGCGGTCGGGGCCGAGGCGGGCAGGCGCTGCGCGGCTCTCGGCACTTTCTCCGCCGTCCCGCGGGTTTGCAGCGCGCTGAGCGAACGGACGGGAGGGAGCTGCGTTGTCGGTGCGTTCCCCGAGGTGGGATTTAAAACGGACTAGCGCCATGCCAGTCAAGGGCTGGGCAGGGTGATATTAGGATCGGTTTTGCTAAAGAGGCAGCTGAGGTTGAGCCGCCTGCTGCTCATTTTTTGTGTGCTGGAACAGGTGAAATGGGTGGTGAGCAGAGGACGTGTTAGTTCCGGTGCCTTGTAAGCCCTAACTCGAACGGCTAAACTGGCGAGCTCGGACAGGACATTTCGGGTCAGCTTTATAAACTAGACTAAGGAGGATAGTCAGGAGGCACAAACCCCGAGGAGCTGCTTTTACTGCCGAATTTCCACCTTAATGATTGCATCAGCTCCTACTTCTAACGGCGGTGCTCGTTGATAGAACTAGCAGGTTATGTTGCCGATCGCAGCTAACCTGGGTTGCCGAGGGAGCCCTGGACGAGGCAGCGACAGCGGCTGGGCTCGTTACGGCACGGCACGGCATAGCTCGGCTGGGCTCCGTACAGCACCGCCCGGCATGACCCGGCACAGCTTGGCTCGGCTGGGCTTGCTTCAGCCCGGCTCGGCTCGGCTCGGCACGGCGCCGTAGCGCCCCCTGCCGCCGCCGCCGGTAGCTGCCGCCTCCCGGAGCCTCCGCGCCGCTCCGCGCAGCGCTGTCCGCCGCGCGAGCTGCCGGCTCCAGCCCTGCTCTGGGTTTTCCCGCTGATTCCCCGGGCTTGTTCCCTCGCTTTTATTTTCGAGCTGCCTTTTTTTTTTTTTAACAAAAGGAAACCTTTTCCTTTTTAAAAATGTATTTATTTATTTTTAACGGTACCCGAGTTTTGTCCCCCCTACTTTAACCTTTTCCCCCGTCAGGTTTCGGGCTTTGCGGGCCGCCTCGCCTCGCTTCCGGCAGAGCTGGGAACGGCACGGCGGCTGCTCCGGAGCGCTCTTTGCCGCCGGCTGCAGGCAGGGGAGCAGTCCGGGAGGTGCTCGATGCCGAGAGCAAAAACATTCAGGCGGGGTTCGGCCTCGGTTGGCTCCGGGGCAGCCCGCACCGCAGCCCTATTCTCTCGGGGGTACGGGACCGGGGCCGTGCGGGGCGGGCCCTACTCTCCCTGGAAAGCACCTCTGTAAACACACCGCCCGCCCGCCCGCCTTCAGATGCCGGGCATAGTAAGCATCGGAACACTCAAACCCTGCAGCGGCGGAGGACCCCTTAGAAGTCCCCGCAGCGGAGCCGTCCGAGCCCGCAGCAGCATCGCGGCCAGCGCCGGCCCAGTCCCTCCCCTCTGGGTCCGCTCTCCCAGACCCTCACGGGGCTTCAGGGGGAGACGCTGCCATCGCCGTCTCCTGAGCGAGGGATGCGGCGTTGGAAGACCCGAACACCCCGCGGCGACCGGGCTCTGCTGCCCCGGACAGGGTGCACCCGCGGGCGGGGATGGATGCGGGCAGGGCGCGCTCTGGGGCTGCGACACTCTCCGAGTAGGGTCCCCTTCCGAGGAGGGGGGGCCGGGCAGGTGCCCGCTGCCCCGGCCCTCAGCGCTCCTTCTCCGCGGCAGGGCGCGGCAGAGCGGCGGGAAGGTGCGGCACAAGCGGCAGGCGCTGCAGGACATGGCGCGGCCGCTCAAGCAGTGGCTCTACAAGCACCGCGACAACCCCTACCCCACCAAGACCGAGAAGATCCTTCTAGCACTCGGCTCCCAGATGACCCTGGTGCAGGTAAGGGAACCCTCTGCCCCCACCTCCGGCGACTGCTCCGGGGCATGTCATGGATGGGGGAGGGACAGGGACAAGGGACAGCAGCATCCCAAGCCCCTCTGTGACCTGAACAAGAGGCAGCAGGGGTATCAGGGGACACATCAGTGTGGCCAGCAAGATCCTGTGCGCATCTGTCCCTCTGCCCTCCCCAAGGCTTCCGTGGCAGCAGGACTGTATCCCCCAAACAGGAATCCCCACATCTGTGCTATCCTGTCCGAGGAGGTGCTAAAGATAGTCCGCAAAAGGTGTGTGCTTTCCCTCCTAGGAAAAGGTCTTCGTCCTTTAATCGCATTCATAAATGCAGTGGAAATATGTTTGCGTAGTCTTCAAAAATCTTCAGGTAAAGAAAAGAGTAATGGGAGGTTTCCGCACAGAACAGGAGTTGCTGAGGAAGCTGTTGGGAGCTACTCTTTTCCCTTTTGAAAACGGCCAAGAATAGGAACAGTTATGTTGTTCTGAGAATAATCGTCACCTGTTGCACAGCTGTTAGTATTCCCATGCAAACTGTGTGCAGTGGTGCAGCATGCGCTTCACAGTCTTACAGGAATTGTCATCATAGCGTAATTAGATGTGGGGAATAATTGTTTTGCTCTCAGGTAAAGCTCCACTGGAATGACTGGCAGTTGGGTTGCAGCAAGAGGCATAAAACTGGCTGCAAATGTTCATAAATCTCACTTCTTTGTTCTCGTTGCCATCTGGCTCTCTGCTGAAGTAGGTGGTTAAATGCTCTCAGTTGCTGAGTGATGCTATCTCAGGTCTGGATGCTGCAAAGATTTATACATTGTGAGTAATCTAATTTCCTTGCTGCAGGCTACTGCTAGGTGCATAAAATGAAACACATGTGTTTGCAGGATTGGGTCCTCAGCACTCTGACTAACACATTATGTGTCACTTTGCAAAGGACATGGAGAGAACGAATAAAATACTAGAAAAAGAAGGTGGTAATTCAGCATTATTAGTTTGAGTGCTCCTTGAAAAAAAGCCGGTGCTATGCACTTTCATCCTAGTAACAGCAAAATAGGAAACTTCTACACTTTAGTACCTCACTGTGAGACTGTTGCACTAGAAAAAACACTATAGCTTTGACAAAAATAATATTAATGTCTCAGAAAATGCCAGTTATAACTGGAAGATACAGTTAAAACAACTTCTCTTGCTTTCAAAAAATACACATGAAAGGTTTGCTCAGACTTTTAAAAATACGATTACATAAACACTATTCATTCAATGCCGCATTCAATAGGAGTACTTTATTGGACTGTGGCTTTTAGAACATTCTCGTATTTTTTACAGACTTAAAACATACACTCAGAATACATATTGGGAGACTTTCACACTAATGACATTTGGGGAGTTGTGGCAGCTTTGGTAAATCATGATGGGAATGTGAGATATGCTGTGTTAGCCTCTATAAAAGCATCAAGTGAGCCATGGCCACTGCTCCAGAGAGTTTTATGATCTGTGTAAGGTGTAGAATAAAATTAAAAGGAATCACAGAGGGCTACATTTAGGTGTGTTAGAGCTCCCTGACTCTAGTGGATTTACGCTGAAACTGAATTCAGTAGCCTTATTTCTACAAACTTTAATATCTGAAAGAGCTGTGCAAACCAGCACATCTATCTTCATTTACAGAAGCACACCATCTAAAAGAAACCCCAGATGTTTCTCCTGTCATTTGGGTGCAATGCTCTTTTAATGCAGAAATACAATAGTATATGTACAAGAGGTAAATACGTATGTCTGGCACCAGAAGTAATTCCTGAGCCTGGAAGAACAAAACAACACACACCCCATATCTACTTTTCAGATGACCAGAAAGAACAAGACTGTAATCCAGATCAAAATTCTTGTTTTCTGAGAGTGAGAGAGCAAGCGCCAGGCTGTGATCTCAGTCACACTGGGCGCATCTGAAATAGCTTCCCTGAAGGCTGAGCTGTTTCAGCAAAGCGGTATTACCGAAAGCAGGCTTGGGTCTGGCCTTCGGTATCTGTTGGAAAGATTTGCTTCTGCCCCAGGAGGACCGCTTTGCAAAAGCATCATCCACGGTCTCCTGTGATTGCTTTTCTAATCTAGCAACACCAGACATCACTGGCAAACCAGGAGCTGGTGTATGATGTTTTCTCCAGGTTTCATGCCTTTACGTTCCCTGACGCGTCTCCTGTTTCCTACTCTTCTTCCATTGTTCAGTGATGTCCTGTGGTGTTTGCTCTTGGTTGGGAATGCATGCTTGCCCCCACATCTTTCAAATCCTGTGGAGGCTGTTGTCTCTAACAGCTGTTACCTCTTCCCAGCATCCCTCATGTGCTCACACCTTGTCATTGGAAGCCCTAGGGAAGGCAGAAGGTACTGTTGAAAATCCCCTTTGGGTTTCTGCCAAAGTGCCATTTAGGGAATTCATAGTTGGGGTTTTTTGGTTTTCACCTGACTGCTGACTTTAGAAAAAGTCTTCAGCAGCTGCCTGGAAGATGATGTTGGTCGTGAGTGGTATTGTTGTACCTCTTCTCCACATGCTTTTCTTTCCTCTAATGAAACTTATTCCAGTATGCAGCATCTATCCAAAGGAGCTTTTGCAGGACTGTAGCGTAGATAAAACCAATCCTTCTGTGAGACAAAGAGTTCAACATCCAGCCTTGTTTTCTGCTGTTACTATTAGGACAGTATCTGCATGAAAGTAAGCTTTCACAGCTTACTTTCATTAGCTTTGTTATCACCCAGTTTATTCCATCTCACAAATACTTTGGCTTATCTTCCTGTTCCTGCGAGCAGGAGGGCTGTTCCTGTTGCATGTCCATCTGCACTGCAGAAGGAAAGTCAAACTCTTTCAAGGAGGTAGGATTTCACAGGAATCATAAATCATCTTGTTTCTTAATAATATGTAGCAGCGAAACCTGGGGCAAATTTTGGGCTGACTTATTCCTGAGCAGGCCAACGACGTCTTCAGGAGTCCTCAAAGCAAATGTTATTGCAGCTTTTAGTCTAACAGTCCAAAGTTTTCTACTTCCCCAACTGCCAAAGCAGGAAACCAAAAAAGCAATATAGTTTGAAAAGGCATTTTATGTTTTACTGCAATTAGATTCTAATTCAGAATCCAATAATTTGTCCTATTAATATGCTATTAATATGCTACATTTTCATTTGTATTACTACCACAGTGCTTGATTTATTTTATTTTAAATTTTGGTTCAGATGTTCTAGTAAAATAAAAAAGAAAGATGGCTGTATATTCCTTCCAGGAAGAAATATGAATGGCCTTATTGTTGAAGAGAAGCTTTTTGCAATACTAGGATTGATATATTGGTCATGTGCTGCTATGGATTTAATAGTATTCAGATTCATAAAGGCATATCTGGATTACCAGAGGAGGAAAATCACTTGATTTCTGTTCCCTTTCTGAAACTTTGGCCACTCTTAAGCAGTGAATCAGAACAAATTACAATAAAACTAAAGAGTCTCTTCTGAAGTAAAATCAGACGGCCAATATTTCATTATGCCAATATAAGTACCTGATGGTCTTTGGAAATGACTGAGTTGCTATAAAATACAAATGCTGGAAATCACATTCATTATCATTCTCCTTGGGTTTTGTCTGTTTACTTTTTGAAGAACTACACGATCGTTACTTTACAAGAATAGTGAGTTTCATCGTGCCTTTTTTTTCAAGATACTTAGTTCTTTGTGAGGTTTCTGAGACACGGATTTTCCCACTGGCTTTTATGTAAGTCATTGTTTTCGTTTTCTTTTATTATTCTCAGAGTTCATGGTAGTGTAACTTGGGACCATGGTAAAGGATGGATGGCTTTTGGCAGCTTTGATTTTTTCTTCTTGTAATACTTAAGTAAGTGTGGTCCAAACAGGCACTTGTAGTGAGTAGGACCTACAGCAGCAGGCAGACAACTTTTGAAAGACCATGTGATGCACAAGGTAGCTTTTGGGATGCTTAAAATTAGTGACAAAACTGGCCTTGGCTTTAAAGGAGCCAAGAGCAGCCTGTAATAAGTGTTTCTGGAGTGAGTTTGCTGCTTTTTGCTTTAGCAGAAAGCTTCTCTTGTAAATGTTGGCCTCAGATGCTTTCAAAATCATAGAATCATAGAATTGTTTAGGTTGGAAAAGACATTAAAGATCATAAAGTCCAAATGTTAACCTAGCCAAGTCCATCACTAAACCATGTCCGTAAGCACCACTTCTACCATCTTTTAAGTACCTCCAGGGATGGTGACTCCACCACTTCACTGAGCAGCCTGTTCCAATGCTTCACAACCCTTTTGGTGAAGAAATTTTTCCTAATATCCAGTCTAAACCTCCCCTGGCACAACTTGAGGCCATTTCCTCTTGTCCTATCACTTGTTACTTGAGAGAAGAGACCAACAGCCACCTCACTACAACCTCCTTTCAGGTAGCTGTAGAGAGCAATAAGGTCTCCTTTTCTCCAGGATAAATGTCCCCATTTCCCTTAGCTGCTCTTCATAAGACTGCTCTCTAGCCACTTCATCAGCTTCATTGCTCTCCTTTGGACACACTCCAGCACCTCAATGTCTCTCTTGTAGTGAGGTGCCCAGAACTGAACACAGTATTTGAGGTGCAGCCTCACCTGTGCTGAGTATAGGGTAACAATCTCTTCCCTAGCCCTGCTGGCTACACTATTTCTTATAAAGGCCAGGATGCTCTTGGCCTTCTTGGCCACCTGAGCACAAGCTGGCTCATGTTCAGCCGGCTGTTAACCAACACCCCCAGGTCCTTTTCCTCTGAGCAGTTTTACAGCCACTTTTCCATAAGCCTGTTGGCATTGCACGGGGTTGTTGTGACCCAAGGGCAGGACCCAGCACTTATTAAACCTTGCACCATTGTCCTCAGCCCATCAATCCAGCCTGTCCATATCCCTCTGCAGAGCCTTTTTATAGTCCAGCAGATCAACGGTCCCACCCAACTTGGTGGGACAACATCTGCAAACTTACTGAAGGTTCACTCGATCTCATCATCCAGATAATTTATAAAGGTATTAAGCAGAACTTGCCCCAATACCGAGCTGAGCCATGGGGAACCACTTGTGACCAGCTGCCAACGGGATTTAACTCCATTCATCACCAGTCTTTGGGCTTGGCTGTCCAGCCATCTGGCATACCCAGAGAAGAATACGCCTGTCCGAGCGATGAGCAGCCAGTTTTAGCGAGGAGGATGCTGTGGGAAACAGTGTCAAAAGCTTTATTAAAGACTAGGTAGACATCATGGAAGCGGATCATATTAGTCAAGCAGGACCTGCCTTTCATGCTGGGCCTGAGCACCTGTATGTTCTGTGTGATGGCACTTAAGATGATCTGTTCCATAAAGAGCATGAGAACAAGGTACAATATATTTGTCTCATTAGGAAATAATGATCAAATACTACTATTTCCTCCTCTCATAGCAGAAGACTTAAAATATGATTCATCTTTTCATATTGATATGCAGAAAGCAAAGCATTGGCATGGGAAGAATGAGCCCAAAATAAACCAAGAGTACCATACAAAAATCACTCCTGCTAAATTTAATTGCTTTTATGTATGAGTCACACTAATACTACCCATCTTTCTTTTCTGTACATGGCACTTCACTGATGAAATATTTCAGTATGTAATGAAATGGAGCATAATGAAATTTTTCTCGTGAGAGGTTGGAAAGCTGTCAGCTTTGTAAGATGCTGCAGTAACTGCTGTAACATTCAGTGAGACTGTGGATTGATCCATCTCTATCATTACATACTTGATTTCAGAGTTACACTAAATCATGCAGCAGCCAGGTGACTGCCAGCTGAACAGTCTGGAGTGAGTTTGTTAACAGCTTTAGAAAGTGGATGAATTCCAGTCCACCCTTTCTCATTTATTATAATGATTGCTGTGTCAATGTGATGAATATAAACTCGTAGCCTTGGAAGAGAATGAAAATTACTTACTCTTCTCTGTGAGATACAGTTTTGGTCTTCTAACCCGTTGCAGTAAACTACATGGTGTGTAAACTTAGGTGTTTGACACCCGAACACTGATACAGGGCTCACTGTTATTTTTGGTGAAACCCTGTTGCATGCAAACATTAAGTAAAATCACGGTGACAGGCTAAAGGTGCCATTGCTCATTTCTGGGTGAGAGTTTGAACTGAAATTCCATTTTCCCTTTAAGCAGATAGTGTTTATTTTTCTCATAATCACCCTAGAAGAGATTATTGATACAGCATAATCAGCCAAATGCTTCTGTGCAGTTTATACAACCTGAGCTACAATAGACAGATGACAAAACTAGGGCCAAAATCCAGCACTGAGGTCTACAGTTTGGCTTTCTAGTAGGTGGGGTAGCATGTATTGATAAATTATGTGTTAACTTGCTTTGCAGGTTAGCATAAATTAAATGGTATGATCATTCCCAGGTCAGAATATGACTGCAGTGATCTCCAGCTTCCTCTATGTGAACTTTCACAACACAAAGATGTGAGTGGGACTATAGACTCCCAACATTCTTTACATTCTCCTTTGCAAGTAATGCTACTCCACCTCTGTCTTGCAGAGGTCATGTCAAAATACCCTTATTCTTGCAAGGAGTAAATATCATTTTAAGACCTGATTTATCATTAAACAAATATTGTTAGAGTGTAGGTAGCTTGCCTCTGCTCTCTCTTGTAGTAAGGTTATGCTAAGGTCACCCTGTCAGTATCAAGTATTTCCTATTTTATGTATTTTTAAGTTACAGTAGAATCAAGGCCAGCATTTTCTTAGGTATGCTTTCATGTTAAGTCGCTGGAAGTACATGCATCCCACTTGGTGGTTTAATTAGCACTGCTGGCTCAGATGACTATACTTGCTCTTTTGCTGCTATGGTGCCTGAAACACTGTGAAATCTTGTGTTTGAGCCTTTGTGGTGACCCTGTATGCTAGAAGGATACCAACATGCATCCCTTTTGTAATGTCAAACTCTTAAAAAGCACTGTGCAGCTGAGAAGGAATACAAGCCAGTCTCTTGTTTAGTAATCCCCTTGTGAAGAATATGAATCCTCAGTGGTTTTTAGGGCTTCCACAACAGAAAGAGTTCACAAAAACTGCTGTGCTGTAGAGCAAATGGTTGATTTCTGCAGTGACTGCAAGTACATTGGTACATTGTATTCTGTGTAAGACTTTCCTGATACCCACTCTCTGTCATACTTGGAGTACTGATAAAACATGAGGGAGAATTTGGGCTTTTATGTAACCAAATTCAGAATGTTTCTTTTTTTCTCTTCAACAGCTTTATTATAGCCTACATAAATGTCAAAGGCAGATTACCGAACATTACCTATTAATTTGAATTTAGGATATTAGCAGTATATCAAAGGTTCATATTAAAAGTTCAGGCCAGTATCTTTAAGACAAAACAAACAAAAAGATTAATATAAAAGGAGGATTTGGGAACACCTTAATTAAAACTTTGTTCATAATGAGGGTTTGCTAACACTTGAGAAGGGTGGGAAGCCTGAAACTGCCTTTCTGTCTGAGGCTCCTGTTCTGCTCTGGGATAGTATTCATGGACTTTTGTTCATGTTTCCCTTGCTTGCAGTTTTCTTACATAAACCTCACGAAAACCCTATGAGTTAGATTTGTTTATTTGCATCATTTTCAAGGGAAACTAATACATTGATTTGTGTGCAGGTATCCAACTGGTTTGCCAATGCAAGACGTCGGCTGAAGAATACTGTCAGGCAACCAGACCTTAGCTGGGCTTTACGAATAAAACTGTACAACAAGTATGTTCAAGGAAATGCTGAACGACTCAGCGTGAGCAGCGATGACTCATGCTCTGAAGGTTTGTTGATGCTCTTCTTATCAGTTTTAGGCCGAATAAAATGTACTTAGAAGGTATCAGGTACCTTACGTTAGCTCTGATTCCTCACAAAACATGCTCTGTGCTGTATTTGGGGCCCAGACACTCCGCACCCTTTCAAAGTGGGATTGTGTAGGTTAACTGGCGGGACAGTCTGGTTGGGTGTTATAGCATCATTACTAGAAAAATAGTCATTAGTTCATTAGATTCTACAAGCCTATTTCTTTAATCTGCATTAAAGAAAAAAAATTGATTACTCTTGTTGGTTTAAGGAAATGAGAAATCTCTTGACTGTTACTTTCCTTGATGTAAGGACTGTGGCAATATCACACCATTAACAAGATAATCTGATTAACAAGAGAATCTGATTAACTTCAGTGAGGTTTATTGTACGGTAAACTGAATATTATTGTTATTTATTTTATGTATTTTGCCATCAGTTTATTTCCTTAAAAGGTACACTGAAATTCTCTCTTTTATCCAAGTGAACAGATGTAGGATTTTTTTAAGTAACACCCTGTGTTTTTTAATAGAACTTTTCTATTAATTACATCTGTGGGTACTTTTTTTGGTTGGATGGAGATGGAGACACATTGACAGGAACAAATGCTGTAGAACATTGTCAGAAATCTGTATGTGAATTTTTAGAAGAGTATGTTTCAATTACCTTCGTTCCAGTTTCATTTTGAATAATACTGTAGTATTCAGGAGAACCAATTTTCAAGTTAGAACTCAGCTTATTCACACAGATTTTTAAATGCTTATCAGTGATGTAGGTCACTTCTCATTTTTTTCCACCTGCCTTGTATTACTCATGAACAAATTAGACAGAGGCTGTTTTTTAAGTTAATTAATTTGGAATAGCTGGAACATCTGAGAACCTTGGGAACTGCTGTGAGCAATGTGTGAGCAGAAGAAAATGAAAATAATTTTCTAAAGCTGAAGGCTGAAGTTGCTATATTTATAACATTTTAAAACATGTAGAGGGAGCTTCTTTTAAAATATTAGGTATTTGATGTGTTCTGCATCTTTGTCCTTTTGTTTTCAGATGGGGAAAATCCTCCAAGAAACCATATGAATGAAGGGGGATATAACAAACCAGTTCATCACACTGTGATTAAAACTGAAAATTCAGTAATAAAAACAGGAGTGAGACCAGAAACAAGTGCCAATGAGGATTATGTGTCACCCCCCAAATACAAAAGCAGCTTATTGAATCGTTACCTAAATGACTCGTTGAGACACGTCATGGCTACTAATGCAGCTATGATGGAAAAAACAAGGCAAAGGAATCACTCTGGTTCATTTAGTTCCAATGAATTTGAGGAAGAATTGGTGTCTCCATCATCATCAGAGACAGAAGGCAATTTTGTCTACCGGACAGGTAAGGGATTCTTTCTGCATCATTTCTAATACAGCCAGCTTTGGTGAATGGTGTCACTTGAAATGAGTGTCACCTGATCATGCCTTTTATGAGAGTGGATGACTCTTATCCATCCTTTCACGTGAGAGTGGATAACTCCTGTCCACACTTTCATTCACTGGAGAAGCTCTACCTGCAGTATTGTAGTTAAATGCTTTTACTGACTGCTAATGAAGCTGGAGCTATGGGGCCGATTTTTTAAATGACACTTAAAAGCTGGTTTTGGGAGCTTTAAGACAAGCCTAAAAAAGGAGAAAACTCCTAAAATAAGGGAGGACTAGGGCCCGATTAGAGCACTCACTAGGACTAGGGGAGGACTGGTACCCCAGCTGGGAGGAAAAGAAGGGCTTTGAAATTTCAAGGTGGCTGTTCGTGGAACTTACATGAGCCATATGCCTCCCATGCATGAACACTTTCCCTTGTTGTGCAGCATCTTTTCTGTCCTTTTCACAGTGTTTCATCCAGTGCATGGCCCTTTAGTGCTCATGAATCTCTTACAAATACATAGATTAGTTTAGAGCAATTTCTATATCATTGTCCAGAGATAGTGCACTGAGCTAAGGGGCCACAGACTTGACCATTAAATATCTTGGCTCAGTGTTCTTTTGAAGAGTTACACATCATTTATTATTTTAATCTTATCAATAAAAATATAAAATATCATGCACTTTGTTACCAGTCAGAGGAAGGCACATGGGACTGCCTGCTTCATGCCAGTAAATTGCTGTAAATCAGGGTGAGATCAGGACTTGCTCAGTCCCTGTGGGGCAGGGAGTCCTGGAAAGCTCCTCTTGTGAAACTTGCCCTGTATTCCTGTGGGGCATAAGGCAAAGGCTGTCTGTCCTCTTATCTTTCTAAAAAATGAGGTTTTGCATCCCAAGTTCTGGAGGTCTCTGCCAGCACCTCAGGGTTTACAGCCATCGCAGCAGCACTTTGTGTTGTCCAAGGGACTTTCTCATGGGGGTTATTCTCCCAGGGACCACCCTGTGGGCAGCTTTGCTTTTGGGATGGATGAATATTGATTAAAAGCACTGCAGGGCTTCACACTGAAGTTCATACAGATTAAGATGATGTTGGTTCCCCTTGGCTTCTCTGGCAGGCAGGTTCAGGTGACACTCGCTTTTAAAACCTCTGAAGTTTGCAGTCTTTGCCCTCTCTTTTCTGGCACGTTTCATGTGTTTATTTGCTCCTATAGAGGGGCCACAAGGACTTCAGGAGGCTGAATGTGCTGGTGAGCATAGGGGGACATTAATGTGTGCAGCTTGTCAGAGGATAACCGAGGTGGCAGAGTGGGGGCCCTTAGGAGAAATGAGATCTCTTGGGGAGCAAGAATAGTGCAAGCATGATAAGTAAGTTTCAAAAATTAACTCTGCTCATTCAGCTTTATTTTCCAATATACCAAATGCATTTGGACCACATTATGGGCATATTGTCTGCCAAGTTTTATTTTTAAGTGAAAAGTTACTCAAGAACAGATGCAGCAGCTCAGATATGGAAACTTCTGGTTTTCTGTACTTTTCTGTGCTATAACTTAAAAATGGACACGATGACTTCTTTAAAATTGTAATAAATTTGCAACTGGATTAAGTTATTCTTGCCAAGTTTCAAGCTGTACTGAAAAACATGGTCTTTAATGGGAATGCTGAGACAGGCACACTGTAACTGTGCGAGTTCACAAAAACTGGTACATTTGTCCTTAAGGTTCATAACTGACATTCCTGGAGCTCCTCTTGAGATTTTATGTAAGTCAGTTCCTTGATATCTTTGTTAATGTTTTGAAGTGCTATGGCCTTTGATGTGAACACACCAGCAGCTCTCAGGATACAGTTTTATTCTTTCTACACTTCCAAAGCAGGCAATCAGTAACCTGTTGATAGAAAGAAAAAGATCATTTGCACATACTTTGTTATTTGGTATATCCTTCTTATATATGTGCGTGCATTCAGGAAATAATGGGTACAAATAGGCTTTTTCCAGCTGCAAAATTACAGTATTAATTAATGATTTTCTAATGATAATTATGCAGAAACTGAGCCCTTCATGAGCAAAGGAGGTATTGTAAAGTTACCGTTCATTCATAAAATCTGTTTACAAATAGATTAAATTATCCAAATAATTCTTAGATATGAAGAGATAAATAAGGATGTTTTATTTTTTAATGTCTTTTCTCTGTGATTTGAATACCTGCGATGGCAGTTTTAAGTGCAGTCATGTAGCAGAACTGTATCTGTGTTCTCAAAGAGAGCGGTAATCCATTTTGGTTAAGCAAAATAACAGGGTATGGCTGACTGTACCACTCATACCTTCCTGAAAGCAGCAAGCGTATTTGTGAGGTACCGCCACTTACAAGGAGGTCCCCACTGAAATTTTTTGTTAAGCAAAGCAGCTGATTTTTAACACAAAGGGGTTGAAGCAGAATTGTGAAGTCCCTCCTGGATGTTTTAAAGACAATTTGAGTGGTATTTAAAAAAAAAACACAGAGGGGAAGGTGATTGACATTTTATTTTTGAGACATGTTTGGCAAGGTTGCTGTACTCCTAAGAGCAGGCGGCCATTGGCATTGAAGCAAATTCCTTATTGTGCTTTCACTGGAAAAGAAACTTTTCATAGTAGATTGTGAGTAGAAAGCTTACTCACTGCATCTGGTTCATGTTACGGGCCAGACCCTGAGTTCAGGTACATCAGTGTGTCTGGAGTGACTTTGCTCACCCAGTGCCTAGGGTCAGGGTGGCTACGACCGCCTCAACAGCCTGTGCCAAATTAACAGGGTACAAGTGCAGTGTCCAATGACGAAACCGAGAAATTACAGTTTAAAGTTTATAAGGAAAACAGGCTCTACAGTTTCCCATTGCGGTTATTAACATGCTTATAAACACAGGACCATATGCTACTCTAGCTTCTTGCAACTGGGAAATCACAGTTAAAGATCAAGGACAGGCTATATAACTGACTGTCAGGAGAGCAGCCTCGCTTTATACCTCTGCACAATTGCGAGTTCATGGAAAGCAGCTTTAGTGCTGGGGTGGGAGCAGCAAATCCTGAGCTGGAGGCCTCACAGGTGCAGTGTCCATACTGCCGCTGCTCCCAGCCACTCCATACCACTCTGGCTGCATGTCCTGGGGAGCTGGGGAGCTGCAGCGGGACGTGGCGCAGGCAGCAGGGAGAATGGAGCATCTGGGAAAGAGTGCAACTGTACTTGGATATGTCACATATGTGAGCGTTTCTGTCGTAAACTGATACACTTATGTATATAACGTGACATACGTGAATGTGCTCACTTAAGTCAGAAAATTTCAGTTTGGATTAATCATAGTGAAGGTATAATGTATAAATATATATAATTGGTCAAATATGTGTCTTAAACTGACCGCTGAAAGGCTTGGTTCAGTGTTTGCGTTTAGTTAAAAATCCATGTTGGAGAACAAGTTTTCATTAACTCCTTGGCATGCTGTCATTCACAGCAGGTTCTCTGTGTGACAGGAATAACCAAAACCAGACTTGCCTATCTGTATTTGCTGTACAAATGCATGCAGGAACAACACTCTGACTGCAACAAGCGCCCCAGAAATCTATAAAGAAAAGATCTAATGATGTTTATAGTGAGGCTGGACATAAATCTAAAGCGGCAGAAGCAGTCTTTGGTTTATGGATCGCTAAGATGCTGACTTTTCCTGTAATCACACTGCAGTGCTCTGCGGGTACCTGATCGTCAGACACCTGTGGGAACAAAATGTTCTGTATCGTTACAGCACAAGGAAATGAAAAATCCCAGCTTTCTGGGGTATCGCTGTCTGGTGAGCTGTGCTTGGTGAATGAAAGCAAAAATTAAAATGAGAAAAAGAGAGATGAAATGGCAGGACAGGGAGTTTTCTAACTTTTTTTCTGCAGGCAGATTTTCATTGATTTCACTTTGTATGTTATTTAGCACAGTAGAAAAGCCAGAACAAATAAAAATGGTGAGGAAACTAAAGACTTGCAGGCCTGGAAAGGAGGGTGGATTTTAAATAAACTCATGAATGGTTGATTTTTGAACATGTTTGATCTCTATTTTTAGATGTTTATACTCAGGAGTGTGCTCCGTTTCTGATGTTTTCATTACTACTGCCTTTTTCTTTCCTCTCGCCTTCCTTTCTTACTTTCATTTGGATCTTGCAAAGTTTGTGATTTATTAAGCATGATCCTGGGTCATTTATCGCAGCACACTGAGCACCTCTGATGAGACCCTCAGCACACTCCAGGATCAGGCCCACATTCATAAAGAGCGCTTAAATGTAAGGCTATAGCCATGCACATAACTGCTACAGAGAGGCACACGCAAGCTGCAGAACAGTGCTGTGATTTTGTGTGGTCCTTGCCAACTTTTCCTCACAATTTAACATTTTTAGAAATTAACATGTAATTTAAAAATGAGCTATAAAATTTAAAAGCATAATATGAACACAATGGAACCTGTTTTTAGAGACAACTCAAGGGACCCGCAAAAACCACTAGTACCAGGGACTTTTGTAAGTTTGATCTAAACCGTATTGGAGACCTTGGGGATACTTTAAAGTAAATGGTAACCTGGGAGAGCTGAAGGAGGTCCTTGTTGCAAATCCTAATGTCATCCAGAAGTGAAATGGAAAAGGGGAATGTCAAGTACCGTATTAAATGCACACAGCAGCATAACTGCAATTTGAAGGTTACACGGTTAAGATCCTATTTCTGCAGGAATTTTATTATTACATGACCTGATTCGTCAACACTGAAATAGCATGGAATTGAGAACTGAGGAGAGGACTGCGTGTAATTTGCTGTTCTGTTGTTTTTTCTGAAGAAAGATTAAAAGGAAATGGCTTTACTACAGGGACAATGTCAGGTTTAATATACCAGATGTGACAACCCAAACATGAGAATTCTAAAGATCCTGCCTGTTCCCTGCTAGTTAAATTGTTTTTTCACTTTTTGTATTTCTTACAGTTTGAACAGCAAAAATCAAATAAGATGTTTTGTAATTCTTTTTAGTCTTTTGGTTTCTTCGTATTTGAGCTGCAGGGAGAATGGGTCAGGATTATTTCCACATGACCCTGGAAAACAGTGCTTCATCAAAACTGAGTAGTTTCTTTGTGGAAAGGTAGGAGTCTCAGCCCCTCTCAGGTAGGGGAGCAGGCAGTGGTGGCTGGGCTGGGAGCATCGATGGTGCTGGGGACAGAGCACCCACGCAAACGCCTGGGCACCCCAGGCTTGCAGGCAGGCAGGGGAGAGCTTTGCCTGGAGCCAGTCCTATAGGGAGGAGAAACAGAGCGCCTGGCAGCAATGGCTTTTCTGAGCCATTTCTCTCCACTCCCTGCTTTTAATGGTCAGTTTTGTGGGAAAAGAGAGTACTTGTTTGCTCACAGGTGCTGGGTGCAAACACTGCATCCTTGTTTTATCTGTTTGTTTACAGATGCAAATGACTATGAATGCTTTGGGCTTCTTTTTTTTTTTTTTTGGAGTTTAGGCTATGTGCAAGTCAGATGTGCTTCTAATAACCGCATGTTCATGGGCATAATTCAGGTATAATTGCTGTGGAGACCTCCTGTGGCAGAGGGGGTGCGCCTCTGCTGGTTTTGCTTCTGTTGATGTCATGGCCAATTTTCCATGTCCTTCAGTAAAAAATAGCTCAAGCCAGTTGTTTGGCTGCAGAGGATTTTCTTCAAGTCAGTTTGCCTCAGGACTCCTGACAGCTTTATCATCGCAGAGAATAAGATGTTCTTACATGAATGATTTGAAATGGAAAAGATGACAGCATCTGACCAGAAAATCAGAGGGATCAAAAAAAATCAGGGGATAAGCCATGTTTCCATGGCCGCAGGTTGCTGCTGCCTGTGCCGGTACAGCAGCTCGCCTCTGTTTCTCTGAGATCATTAAAAATTCCCCAATGCAAGTATTCGCAGCAGCAGCCAAAAAAGCAGCAGACCCCTGCGCTTGCCCAAGATCTCTCCCAGACACAGCAGGAAAAATGTATGGTGCTGTCACTGATGGCTAACAATGATATATTTTAATACTCCTCTCTATAGTTAGCCAGTGCTCCGGGCCTCAGTAAGCGCTGTTCCCCGGTAAGCCTTGGACTGCATTCATTTAGTGAAGGTGTGTGTTAAAAAAGAAATAATTATCCCCATTTTCCCATTGTTCCAAACTTCTTCAGAATTATACTTTGTCTTAAAACCTGGGGCCAACCCAAATCTGAATGTTTCAGGAAATTATGTGCATGGAAAAGCACATGATCATAAATCAGACTGTTTTGCAGTTTTAGCTGCAGACTACATGGCTAGTAATGAATATAATAAGGAAATTAGTAAGAAAATTAGCAGTTAATTTAAGGAGTGTTTAAAAAGTGTGTGAAACTACAGCTTGGGAAAACTGATTTAGTGAAATGGATGTGATTCCTTCTTCCCTTCCACTGCCTGAGTAGGATGTTCCTGGATTTCTGGGCTGATCTCTTGCAGCAGAAATGTCAGGCTTCAATCCTACCTTACAGTGCATCAGCTGCTGTGGCTTTTGCACTGATTCAGGGGATCCTCAACCTTGCAAAACTACAGCCACTGCTACTCTAAGCAGTTGCATGTGTTGCAAAAGGAAGCACTACTTGAATGAGGAAGGCAAAGGGGGTTTGAGGGAGAGATAACCAGACAAGAGAACGGGAAAATGGACCAGTTTGAGCAGAGGAGCAGAAAGGTCTCAGTGCTGCAGTCCTGGTACAGCAGCCAGAGATGGAGTGGTGCAGCATCAGTCAGGAGAGTGCGTTTGCGTCCTGTGGGTCATCCACATAGTCTGGCCTCCCTGTGCTTCATGGACGTGTGTGCAGAACAACCCTGCCACTGCAGCTTTCCCCCATATGCTTCTGGGACACAAAGGAGGGTATGTCTGCTCTCTCCTCTACTCAGGAAACCCAGCAGCAAAATACATTTACCAGCTGTCTGTGACAAAGAGGGGATGTAGGCCAACGAGCATGAAAAATACGGCACAATTTTAAACATGAAAGAGAAAAAAAGAGGAACAAAATATGAGTGTTTGCAAAGCCATAAACACAGAGATGTGTGCTGTCACCCCATCAGGTATGGCTTTGAAATCACACAACTTTATATATCACTGATTAGAAAGCGTTTCTGAGGGCAAAGCCATGGTTGGGGGCAGATCACCCTGGTGCTAGGTTGCAAGAAAGACTTGGACAGGCTCTGATACCAGAATGTGCCCATTCTGCTTCATGTGGGTCTCCAGCTGACTCTCTGTGGCACCTATATGAAGAAAAGAGATTGCAGGGATAAAACCCTTGCTTTTTGCTCAGTGAATTGCATACGAAATCTGTTATCTTCTTCACGAGTAACTGCTGTCTTTGGTGACGCTTACCTATATGCACTCATCTATATGCAGTGAAGCAAAGTGTGACCAGGAGGGGATGAGGTGCAGGGAAGACAGGCACAGGTGGGACAGGGTAGTAGCAGGAGGAGGACGAGGGCTGGACTTCTCACATTCCGGGGCAGTGAATATAAAGGAATGGTGAGCCCATAAAAGTTTCACTTCTTTCTGGAAAATATGTCTGAATTGAAACTTTATACCTGGCGTGGGGTTCCTGCATGTCCCAACCTCCCTTCTGCTGCTGGGGAGAAAGAACACCACTTTGGGTGATGTCCTGGTAGATCCTGCTTGTAGCATGGACTGTCCTCCGTGCAGTGTTACAGTGCTGCTGTTCATGTTAGTGTAGTTAAGGCTGTATCTGTGTTTCCATTAGAACCCTTTTAATCCGTAAATTTATGACCCAGCTGTAAAAATTCAATCCAGACTGAAACTTGGCATGGGCAGTGTTCGTTCTCCCATCTGTGGAAGGGATTTAAGCAGGTACATCCCAGTAATAACCATCTGAGCTAGGCTTGTCAGTTTGGAGCATGACTGTTGAATAAAACCGTGAGCTTCTCAGTAGTCCTGGAGTTTGAAATAGGTTATGCCCATGGTGAGACTGGTGAATTTCAGCTTGTTTGTATTCAGTCAAATAGCTGTAAATAAAGAAAATGTTTTGGGTTTTTCTGTGTTTGCTTACATGCACAAGCACATGCATTTTCCTTACCGTGGCAGTGTTTTGATGTGGGTGGCAAATGCATGACACTCTGCAGGGTCTGTCTCCGAAGCAGGGTTTGATCACTCCCAGGTAGGGTAAGAAATTGTATTCACTCAGGTGTGAACAGTAGAATCCATCTAGAGATTGTAATAGAAAAAAAAAAAAAAAAAGGAAATAAAAAAGACCAGTTTGTTTTCTTTTGAATGGGATTTTTGACTGGATTCTTCTTAAAGTATCTTCCAAAACACTTCAGTATTAAACAGCAAAATTAGTTTTATTTGCCATCACTTCCTCCCATTTTAATTTCCTTTTCTAAGAAGCCACATGCTGAATGTGCCTGACCAGATAGATGAGCAATCTTACCTGATCCAGCAAATCCTATTTCCCTTTGCAGGTTTGTGGTTTTTGAAAGTCATTCTGTAATTTAAAAAACCTCCTTTATGTGTTTAACTGACATTTTTTAGGTCATTTGTCCATAATGTGAATACCAGAAACGTAACGATTAAAGCAGTTTAGCAAGACCAGACTTCTGATCTTCCGTGTGTATTCACAGAGAAGCTTTCAGGAGGGTTTTGGCACAATCAGAGAAGTGGATTAAAGGAATGTCTACCGGGACTAATGTCAGGCTGCTTATGAGCTTATACCCAGTATCAAGAAAATGTGGGGAAACTATAGGTGTTGTTTGTGTAGAAGGTTTTTGCCATCTTGATGGAGGTAGGAGAACACCTGTTTCAGTAAAACATCCCTCATCTTCATTTGCAAAGTTCAATTTCTAATTGTCCAAAACCAGAAGAGCAGGGTTGGATTCAGTTTTATTTAATCCAATTCACTCCAGACTTGAAAGTTTGGGTATGAGATGAAAGGGGTAGATGTGGAAATTATCAGTGATGACTAACGATGCGTTGAGGTCTTTTATGCTTTATGGTGTTAAATTGGCATCAGATAGCTACTTTAGATCTGTTAAAAGGGAAATATGTCTTAATAGTCAAAGCATGCAGAAGGCTTGCATAATATGTGAGTTTTATGTGAGCTACAAAACCAGAAAGGAACAGGAGTTTAGAGTGGGAAAGTAAGTTGGAGAAGTAAACTGCATTGTAGAAAATCTGGAAAAAGTAAAAACAATTCAAACAGAAAGAGATCAGATAAACAGCTAGAGCTGGAACAGCTGAGAAGAAGCGCACAAAAATAGGTAAAGCGAAATTCCAATGAGCCATGAAATGTGTTTTCCTTAGTTTTCACAGTGGCCTTGAAACCTGATGTTGGAGACTATCTCTGTTCTTTCACTGATGGCCAGGAGTTGAGGTTATGATGACCAGATCGTTTGGTATGGCACTGACATTTCAAGTTAAAAGGGATTGCCAAGATTCTCAGTTATGACACTAAAATATACCGCTATTTCTAGGGCCAATTTTCAGTCACTCCCTCATGCCTCCACATTGATTTAGGCAACAGATGCATGAAAAGCAAAGCAACATTCAAAATAATCCCTTAGCTGAAGCTGGGGGAAGGCTGGCTAGTGGGCTGTAGCCAAAATTCCTTAAATGTTACAATGTTTTACATTTCTAAATGTAAAAACTTTCTTTCCAATGTGAGGTACCAGCCAAATGTCTTAGTTACCGTATCTCAGAGTAAAAACTGGAATATGGCCTGTGGTCATTTGTGGGTATTGACAGATTTACACTGTCGAAGATCAAGTTAAATGTTGTCGGTTTCTCCATCTCCCCTTTACTTTGTTCAGGCTTTTTTTTTTTTTTCTTTTATTCTCAGTTACTATTTGTCAACTCAAATCCAGTTTGCTGGAAAAAAAGAAGGCTCTTCACGACCTGGCTCTTCAGGAGCGAATTGCCTCAAATTCTTTCTGCTAGCCAAGGTATTTTGTAATGCATTGCAAAACAGCAGCAGGATTGCTCCTTGCACTAGATGTACTTTGTGGGCTAGACACTGTGGGTAGTTTAATGAGATCTTGGTGTGCTGGAGAATTTGTCTCAGCTATTGACTTCAGGGAGACTTTCGTCCCAGGCCCCTGCTCTTCTAAATGCTTTACCCACCCCAAGGAGCAGGGTCTGGCTTCGCCCTTCTGTGGGCTAAGCCATGGGGAGCCTGGACCAGCAGCTGCTCAGGGAGCATGTCCTGGAGCTGGTGTGCAAATTAAACAGTCTGCTTCTGAATATTTATTACAGCTTTGCACAGGAGGGGTGGTGGATTGCCCATTACATGCACACACTAAAATTCATTGTCCTACTTTTCTCCCTCTCGTATTATCTAGCTGGTGCAGTTGGGTTACTGCATTGCTAATTCATTTACCCAGGATTGTCTTCAAACAGGAGCTTCCTCCAAAAGTCAGTGGCCTTTGTCCCTATATCAGGGAAAGCTCTGGGTAGCTCTGTTTGCACAGCAGCAAAAGCGGTGTCAGTAGGAGCCCAGTGAAGCCTGTGGAGCTAATGCCAGCTGGGGGAGCATGGGTTCTGGATGAAGCCTGGGACTCTTCGCTGTCTGCGATGTCAGATATGCAACTGTTGCAGGGTATCTAATTGCTGAATCTAAGTAGTACTGGATGTTTAGGGACACCTTTTGAAGTGGGGAGAACCCAAAAAATCTGACCAGCTCCAAATACTGCTTTGGTGTTTGTAAACCATGCAGTTTTTCATACGCGCACACACACATTTTCCTCAGTGCTCTATTATGGTGATGATATCTGTGGAATTCAAACCTGCTGCCTTGCTGTTTTGCTGTGCTTACTCCTTCAGGTCAGAGCTGTGCAGTAGTTCACCATGGTGGTGGACTTTGCAAAGATAGAGGAAAAGAGGCTCCTAAATGTATTATTCACAAATTAGGAGATTTCTCCCTTTCAAATCCTTCACTGAGGTGCTTGCTCAGCAAAGCCCAAAATCCTTTTCACAAGGGTCAGCAGAGAAGATGAGGCTGACCTGCAGGTATTGATCCCAGTGATCTTTTGCTCTATGCAAAGGCCTTTCTTTGCTGACTAAACCAAAGTAAATAAATACTTGTTTAAACATGTTAAATGAATAAAAATGGCAGGCATCTTTAAAAGCCTTTTAGTACTGTCTCCCAGCATTTCTGCTGCTGTTTTCATTCCTCATCTAATGAGACTGTGAGTGATAATAATTTCTCCTGGCTACAAGTGCACATAAGCATTAATTTGTGTTTGTTGTAAGGTCATAAATATTTCTCAGTCCTGCATACCTCATTCATCTCTCAGATTCCCATTGCCTATTCTCTGCCCTCTTATTTCAAAGAGGGCTAATAATTACATGTGATATCCACCTCAAAGTGCCTTTAGCTCTGCCTGATAAAGAATGGACAGGCAGTCAGATACATTTCAAAACCAAGCCTTTGGAAATGCATTGTGTTGGACAAATCAAAAATCTAGTGTGCCAAAATCTGGTCTGGTTTTTGAGTGCTTTGGCCCAAAACACTGTACATGGTTTGACACACAGTGTTCATATGTTTGCAAAGCTCTCCAAACTGCATTTGGTGAACTCCAGCTGCTTTCAGTGGGATCTTTGCTCATAGATCAAAGACTGTGACCCTCGGAGAATGTAAGTGCTCATATTTGGGAACTGATCTTCCTTCATTCCTTGCACAAAATAGGAATAATAAAGGCTGGATTCGGCGCCACAGTTCTGCTGCACTTGCGGGGCTTTGAGGAGTTCTGTCATCTCTCTGTGGGTATTGTGGCTGCTTGGAGACACCCGTTCTCGGTCCAGATTAGCGGCAACACCCAGCCCAGTTTGAGCCCACTAAAACCCCCTCCTGCCTCATGGCCGTGTCCTCTTTCCATCCTATTCCTACAGCCTCCAGGCAGCAGGTCCATGCTCCCCACAGGACCAGAAGTCCTTTAACAGGGTGTGTGGAACATGGCTCTGCCGGGACAATCCCCGCATGAGCCACCAGTGTTTTTGCACCCATGCTGATGGACAGCCTGTGCCCCACCACGCAGCACCTCTAGCTTACAAAAAAACATCCAGCAGCCCGAGGTGGGAAGGGAAGTCTCAGCAAAAATCCAGGTCTGGATGAGCTGGGTGAAGGGCAGAAGAGGAGGGTTGGAGCAAGGGGTTTGAAGGGTGTCCTGGGGAAGGGTGGGCTTGTAGTGCCTCTTGGTGTGCGAGGGATGTGAGTGCCACAGGTTATCTGGTAACAGGGCTCACCTTCATCCTTGGTGAGCTCCACTCCATCCGAGGATTTTGGTCCCTTGTCCCCTGCGTATCTTTACAGCTGGATTATGGGTTTAGGAAAGCCAAATGCCCTGAGATCACAGATACAGGGTAACTATTTATAGAGGAGAGGAGGAGGGAGAAAATCAACAAATTCCTGTGATATATTGTATGTCATCTGTACGTGACACTCTGAGACCTTCAAAAGCTTAAACCTAAAAGACCTAAAAGTAAATTAGTTAGTAAAAATATACCTTAGTTATAATAAAATGATAATAGTGGAACTTGGCAACAGAGCAGCTAATAAATACTACACTTTTGAAATGTGCCTGAGATCCAAGTACATACTCTTTTACTGTGTAGTGAAAGCATGTGGCAGGACATGCTAGACCAAGATTTTCTTTTTGTCTTTCCAGTGGAAAACTGAAGTTCTTTGTTTAAGTGAAGCCCACTGGGAATTTTTCTTAAGTAAAACAAGGAGCTAAAGAATTCCATTCCCTTTTGCCAACTTTTTTCCTCCTTCAAGCCAAATTATCGATTAATGGAGCATTAAATATCAATTGCTGTCTCGTTATGTTCATACCCTTTTTTATTTAGGCTCCTTCAATACTTTCTCGTTGGTGCTTCAAATACAGCTGGATTAAAAGATGAGATTCTTTACTGGGAAAGTAATACCCCTTCTAAATCTTTTTGGCCTTATAAAAATAAAGGTCAAAGTTATTAAATTTGCATGCTTAACCCTATTTTGATTTTTTAAAGGAAAAAAATATCTGTATTCTTTTAAGATCTTCTTCCTGAGCTTCATTCTTTGCCTTCCTCATTAGCTGTCTCCATTTCGGTACCTTATCGTTTTGCCAGCAGAGCAGCCAAGTGAATGCTTGACCATATTTTTGTCTGGCTCTAGTGAAACCATGATCTGACAATAGAATACTTTTCTCTGGGTTTTCCTTCTTCCCCCAGGGAACCATACTTCAAGGGCAACCTGCTTGTCCAGCATATGAACATGTGGAAAATCCACTGCTATGCACTAATCATTTTCAGATGGGCAATTGTTGCTGAAAATCATCCTGAGAGCAGCAGCTTCTCCGTTGTAGCACCTAACCACTTTGGGATCACATTGCTCGTAGCCGATCTGGAATAAACCCTTCGCATTTATGTCTTGGGTGGTGACATTTGCTGCATCACACATATGTAGTAACAAAATTCTTTTTTTTTCCCATTGAAATGTGCATCAAAATCTGACACTATAGCTTGAAAGTATAAATGTAGGAAAAAGTTGAGCTATGCCAAAGATCCATGACAGCAAGGCAGAAGCACCCTAAATATTGTCCACAAATTAGTTGCTTTCAAAATTTAGTTCTAAATATTTACAAGGAGACTTGTCACATGCTGGGAGAGAGAAGAACGAGTTTTAAATTTTAAATCATTTCTATTACCGTTCTTCTCAGGATATGAATTCTATTAAACAACTTTCACTTTTCATCTGTAATTAAAGCCAAAGTTTTCTTTTAATTTTAAAAGCTTGTCCTTGGACTAAAATAACATGGAACATTTTTAAACATTGATCCAAGCTGCTGTAGATACATTTTATTTAAACCACAGAGCCTGCAATTGGATTCCTCACTTTGCCAGATCAGCTACGAACTGTAAGTGTGGCAGTAATGACTGTGGAGTCCTGGATGCTGCACTACCAGCGAGGAGGGTTGTTTTTCTGGAGTTGTTCCTCCCTTTGGGCCTTATTCATGAATGACTTAATCTCTGTGTATGATCAAATGTCATGCAAGTTACTGTGCACAGAAAAATCAAGGAATGTGTCTCTTCCCCGCGTTCCTTACATGGAATTGCTGTGCCTGCCCGGCAAGCAGTTGGAAAGCGGTAAGGGTGGGAAGCGAGCAGCAGCAAAAACACACACAAAAACCACCAGAAGCAATATAAAAAGAGTGAGACAAAGAAAACAGAGAAAATTTTGAAAGATTGGGTGTACAAGTTGGATTGGGCCATGCATAGAGAGCTCTAGGTTGCGCAGGCAGCACCAGCTGGAGCAGGGAGCCAGGCTTCCGTCTGGGAGGAGTTACAGGGGCAATACATTCACCATGAAAAACAAAAGTGTTCCCCAGTATTTTCTCTGGAGTGTTGGCCATAAAGATTATTTCTGGTGCATGTTTCTATTAGTTTGCTTCATCTTGGAAAGCAAACATTTACTGTTTTGATGGGCAGATCTCAAGAAGTTCAGGGAATCAGTGCTGCTTAGGCTTTTTATCCTCTTGACCCAATTGCTTGTGTGGTATAATTCTGCCCTTTTGCAGGATGTTAAACCACTTCACTTGAAGCCAAGACAGAGATTTTCATTAGTTGTGATATTAATTGCATGAGGCATGCTGTACGGGATCTTTTCTTGGTGTTTTCTTAGCGATCCAGCAGAACAGAGGGCTGTCTATTTATACAGGCCTCTGCCTTCGGTTTTAAAGTTCCAACAAAGTTTTCACTTGTGTTAGGTGCCATTCTTACTTAAAAGTGAAGAAAAGACTTATATGACCCAAGTTGTTTTTCTCATTACCAACACCCTGCGGCCACTGCATGAAATTCTGTCTGTCTCTCCATGCCGTGGTGTGGGGGATGGATTGCTATAGCAGGACTCCCACACCAAACGGTGACTGGCGACAAATGGGGAATAACTTGACTCAGGCGCTGAACTTCTCCAGCTGTCAGTGGGAGCTACACTTGTTTGTCCGGACAGTGACTGGAATAGTCATTTAGCTCTTTTTGAAACACTTTCCATCCCTCTAGTACTGACAATGGACTTAAAAGATGGACCTCAGGTAGGTTATGGCTGGAGTATCATTTTAGCTCTAGGAGGCAAAAGACAGAAGAAAGGACAAGGAGTGAAGGGAGAAAGGGAAACTCTCAGCCAGGAAGCAAACACAGGTGGGGAAATGAAGAACAGAGACTTTTGCAAGGTTGTAAAGAAAGGAGAGTGCTGGGAGAGGACAGGGAAAGGGGGATGTAGAATTGAGGACAACAAAAAAAGAAGAGGAAAAGGGACAGCAATGGAGGAGAAGGAATAGGAAAGAAAAGAGGTGAAAGAGATGAAGGTAAGAAGAGAAAATGCTGGGGAAGCAGATATGATGGAAATACTGGTAGAGACCTGGAGTGTAATGAGGAAGGGCTGCAGAATAAATTAGAGGAGCATAGGAGATACTAGTGTTTTTCACAGTCCAAAATTTAAAGTTGGACATTTTCCTTTTCAAAATGTTTGAGAAACGAGGGCAGATAAGGAGTCAAGATATGGACAGTCTTCTTGGAAAGCACCTTTGAGTCTAATGACTGTGTCTTGGCATTTTTTTCCATGTTACACAGGCTAGGAGCAAATACACTTCCAGAAAAGGGTATGACCTTGCTTAGAATACAAAGCAAATTAATCCAAACTGTTGCTCACAACCCAGGTAAAAAAAGCCAGAACTTAGTCTGGGACTGGGGAATACTGTTAATTTTGGTGGCAGTGGTGGTAGTCATGGGGGGGTCTGTTTGCATGAGGTGTGTGGTTACTAATTTCCCTCTTTCTTGGTTCATCCACAATCTCTGATTAAACTCGACATAAAAGCACAGAAGATTTTTCAATCTTTGGCTTAATCAGATCCAGCACAGACTTTGGTGAATCCCACCAAGATCTGTTTTGAGAACTGGAACTAGTTTGCAGGCTACTGTAAGACAGTTTGGCCAAGTGTGGAGGACTCTGACACCCAGTGTTCTTGAAAGTTTAAACTTCTGCCTCTGCTCCTTTCTGTACATTTTTCAGATCAAATACTTGGTTTAATTTTTTTTAAAGTCATCATCTCTAAGTTGTAGGCAGAAAATCTTTTTAACCTGTTGCATAGTTGGCTGAGGGCAATGTCTCTGTGCTTCTCTAAGTGTTGTTCAGTAGCATAGAGAGAGCATCACCCGGGATGGACCAACAGTTTGATCCTGCGTGGCAAATCATGCATTCCTGTGTAGTCCGTGATATATATGAGCTTGAAATATGTCATGCCAGATCAAATTATACATATAATTTGCAAGTTGAACAAAAGGTTTTGTTTCTTTTCCCCCCATCATCTTTTAAAGAAACAGAATTTATCTGAATTAAAAACATGATTGGTGATGACGAGTGGGTGGTTCTGTTTACCCTGCCACATTATATAGTACCACTTTTACTCCTTGTTTGGATAGCAGTCACAAGACCCAGATATCAAGCTGTGAAAGTATTTTTCTTGCAGCAGCCTTTCTTTTTTTGGCAGGCAGTGGCTTTGGAGATGCCTTGCGTTTTGTCATGTGATTGGACTGCTGATGAGGTTTCTGTGCTGCCTCATTTTCCTGGATTCCATCTGAATTAACTCTTCTCTGGGTTTGCCATCGTTAGCACACTTCTGAATGACTGGGCTTTGCATCATAGCGTAATAAGCTCCTAATACTTAGTCTCTGTAAGGAAACAGCCCGTAAAGAAGGAATTTGCTGCATTTGTTCCACGTGACAGAAATCTGTTTTCTGTACCTCCAGCTGTCCACATCAAAACCACATTCCTTCTTCACAGTAATATTTCTTCCTGAAACAAAGGAAAATAAGGGAAAATGACTAGTATATAATAGTTCCATCTAAAAGCATTCAGTTTAGTCTTGTAAACACATAAACTGGTTCTTTGTAAACAAATGTCTGAATTTTCTTTAAACTGAAAATTTAGATGTCAAAGATAGAGAAGCTGGATATGTCAAACACATATGGTTTCTATTGCATCAGAGGCTTTCTTAATTTTGGTATTCTAATTGAAAAGACATTTTTGAAAGCATGCTAACTTTACAGAAACTAATCTGTCTGTCTCTGGCGGGTCTAGGTTTTATTCTTCCATCTATCACCACACTCTGGAAACATTTTCCACTTTAAATGTACAGCAGTAACAATATCCCTCATGGACTTTGAATTGCCCTCAGTACTCTCAGTGCTTGATGTGGAAGTGTGGTTTGGGGTAGTTGATGTTGGAGGAACCGACAGAGGCTTAAAGAGGAGAGAATTAGGAAGAGGCGTCAGGGAAGGAATGGGAATAGGGACTGTAATTTATTCATAAGGTTTTGCCTTATTCCTGGATAATTTATAGCACAAAATGCCTTAGGCTAAGTAATATCTTTACTGGACAAAATTTCTAACCACATCAGAGAAATACCGCATGTCTGCTTTAAAATATAAGCTATCTTATAAATGTCATGAAACAACTACGTGCCTTGGATAAAGCAAAATTTCAATTTGGCATCCAATACATATTCACTTTTCCTCCTACAAATAATAGGCAAAAAACCTGTTAACTTTACCTCTGAATTAGGTACACAACATTTGTATCTCAGATATGGCTGTTAGGTTTTCTGCTAGTGTGGGCTTTAACTGCAGGTGCATGTTCTGCAGGGAGCTGAGCAGTCTATGTGTGCTTGCAGGTTGCGATGGGGTGGGATGTCTTGTGGAGCTCAGTTAGAACCTGCTCTCCAGCAGCACCCTGAGCTCTTTGCAGTGCCGGTGCTGGGCTCTGACATGCTGCAGTGAGTGCACTGAGTGTGCACTATCTTTGGTCTGAATTCTCTATAAATCCACCTTTCCCAAGCATACAGAATATTTAAAATAAATTACCTTTTTTTTAATCCACTAACATGTAGGATATAAAGTCCACAAAGGTCATAGAGGTAAATTTATTTATTAAATGGAAATACTTGGGCCCGAAAAACATTATGAATCATTTTGGTGTTTTAAGTTCAGGATGCAGAGTAAATTATTCCAAAAATAACGGTAGCCAAGTGTCATTCCCTCCAAACGTTTGTGTAATATCTATTTATCTGTGGGCAGATGACTGCTATGTATAATCAGAGGCAGACTTTTGTCAAATTGAGACTAAGTAAACACAGCTGAACGCAAGCAGTTGGACTACAACTTTTTTGAGTTTTGCCAGTGCTGTATGACCTTGAAAATGAGTGTTTCTTCAGAACAATCTGCTTTCAATATGGAAGAATTTGTAGTGTTTCAAATTAGCAAGTGTTGATTGGAAATTTGTTCTCTTGAGTTTTTAGGTAGGGTTGTTTTTTTTTTCCCAAATAAATGAAAAGTGTGTATTTGCCTGAAGGAGGGCATCCTTTCCACTGCTTAGGATTTAGGAATGTTTTGTAAAGGAACATTTCTTGCATGTGTTTATGAGAGCAACAACAACCGGGAAAAGCTGTAAATTCATCTGAAGTTTCATTATATAATCAGAGAACATTTCCTACTCTTTCCTTGAAATATAAATGCCTCTTTTTTTTGTTTTTTTTTTTTTTGTTTGTTTTAATGTGCAAGTAAGCATAGCATTTAGGCAATTTTTATACCACGACATGTCTAGATACTGTTTTCATCATCCTTGAAAAATTAGTGCTCCATTTGTAAGTTGTATCCGTTTTTCTAAAACTTAGACTCCTATTGAGCATTTTTTGCCAATCCTATTTTTCTCTGAGGCACAGAAAGAAATGAGTCTGATTTCATTGACAAACAGGAGTACAATTTCAACCATAGTTTTAGTATGTGAATTTTCTGCTTTTACATTACCAATCATTTGAACAGAAAACATTTTGCTCTCTTGATGTTAAAGGCCACAGCATTTGGAGTCTTGAGGAGGCTTTGGACAGAAGTCAAAAAGGAGTCTTGCTCAAAAATTTGTCTTTCAGTGATTATGGCAAGTGAGTTTCATCCAGTGCCAATATCTCTGTTTCAAGGCACTTCTTTTGAAGGGATATTTTTTTCATTTTAACTGCTGTATACGAACCAGCTTACTCACCAAATTCAGGGGTAGGACACGTGCAGCGTTGTGGCCAAGGGAAACTTTCCCGAAGTCCTTGTGTTTCATATCCACAAGTCATACTTCCCAATCTGCCTTTATTTGGGAGGGCAGCAATTACTATTTTCAAACGAATTCTCACGGCAACACCAGTTTAATGCCAGCAGCCAAGCATACACAGCACCTTGTATTTGATGGGTTGCTAAAGCATGGTTTTGACTTTGCAAGCTAGGTTACCATACCAGCAGGTAGTCTTCCATGTTTTTTTGAAAGAACCACAGCAGAAGTCTCTTCTTCAGTTTTCCTGTTGTAATTGTAATAGCAAAAGAAAAATAAGGGTGCAGTTGGAAATGGGGAGGGGATGGAAGAGGAAGAACATGATAGACAAGAAGTCAACATGACTGAAAAGTTATTTTAATTGAGAATTGCAAATAGTGGATATGCCTATACATTCCTATGTGTTTCTGTATTTTGTTCTCTATATTGAAAGGCAGATTTCAGAAACAAAGCAGGAGACACTGCTCCCAGGCCTGGCTGAGCAGTGTGGCTTCTTAACATTAAGCAAAATCATCTGGAAATGGCCTTTATGGCAGGGGTTTTAAGACACTTTGTTGTTTCCTCTGGGCAGCTCCTCCTTGGGGTCTAAGGCTACAAACACTTAGAGTGTAGGCATCCTGGTTCTTATTCTGGGTTTCCTGCTTCACCACAAAGGCTAATGGGACTTGTAAAAATACAAACAGAATGGACCAGGTGTCAACTAAGCCTACAAAGTGGTTCTGTGGGTGTTCAGTGGGTGTGAGGCAAGTACTGCTTGCAAAACTTAGGGCCATTAGGCAGAACTTCCCTTGAGTTATAACAGCGTGCAGCAGCCAGCTGTGTTTGAGATGTGAGAGGAAGGGAAGAACCTACCTGTGGATGGGTGCTCTAGGTGGTCAGCAGCCTTCAGGGTACGTTGAGGATGTACCTCATTGAGGTACATAGAATCATAGAAGAGTTAGGGTTGGAAAGGACCTTAAGATCACCAAGTTCCAACCCCCCCCTGCCATGAGCAGGGATGCCTCACGCTAAACCATGTCACCCAAGGCTTTGTCCAAGCTGGCCTTGAACACTGCCAGGAGTGGAGCATTCACAACTTCCTTGGGCAGCCCATTCAAGTGCCTCACCACTCTCACAATAAAGAACTTCTTCATTGTATCTAAGCTGAATTTCCCCTGTTTAAGTTTAAACCCATTACGCTTTGTCTTATTGCTACAGTCCCTGATGAATGTACCCCAGGATGCTCCTACCTGAAATGGTAGCTGCCTAGGAAATGCTATCAGGAGAGTATTTTAAAAAGATATGCTTAACCTCAAGTGATAGTTGGGGTTGATGTTGTGTACCAGCACTAGCAGAGTCCTGCTTGCAGGCTGGGTGACCCACTCTCTCAGCAGTGCTCTGAGGGGCTGGTTTTGCTGACACCTTGTTAGTTTGTTTGTCTGAAGTAAAGCAGTTAGTGGCAGCCAGCTAGGTAGGTTGTGTGAGTGCTTTCTGTGTCCTGATGAATTTGTACCCTCAAATATGACAGTTGCTGGTGGTGCACAGTCCATTTGCCTGCTGTTTCAGAAGCAGGTGTCCACACATGGAATTTGCCTCATTTCCAGGTCTCCATAATCTTTGCAAACTGTAATGTACAGGCTATTGTTTTGCAGGAAAGCTTAGGCTCACAGGCAAAAGTTAAAAGTAAAATACTCATGCAAAATGAAAGAAAAAGCTTTTATCATTTTAAAAGTGAAAACAGAAGAACCACTAATAATAGCCACAAGTTAATTAGAGAACATGCAACGTTTTGGTTCACAGAGTTTAAAGTTTTTGTGTTGTAGCTGCTTTACTTGTGTGGCTGCTCAGAGTCCTCTCATCCTCTGTTCAAAAGCTCAAAGACTAGTGTTTGACCGTGTTGGAGGGATCAAAGGATCTCAGTTTTTTTTCACCATAGTTGTTCCCTGTAAAATATGAAGGTTACTTATGTCTATAACCATGTCACCCTGTCTCACTGCTTTTCCCTCTACAAATGGCAATTCAGGGTCTTAATTCTTAAAAGGGAGGTGAGGATGCAAGGCTATGTATACAAACACATGATTGCTGCAAATGCTGCTTACCCTTCCGAATTCATCTAAGCAGGTCAGGGAAGACACATAAGCATATGACAGAAGTGTGAGTTACTCTGAGATTGATTGCTCCATGAGCAAAAGGTCCGCTGTGATTTCCAACTGCATTTGTATGAGGAATTCCATTCTGCGAATGCAGATATTTTCCATATTTTTGTGCATATATATGTAGCCCAGTTTCTCCTGATTGCAAACAGTGTAGGGTGAAGAGTTATTTTGATGTAGAGTAACAGGAGAGAAGACTGGCTATTTATACATGCCAGTGAAGTTTCTGAGTTGTTTTTGATCTACAGATCTTTCAAATTAGTCAAAATTCATATTTGTTTGAGTATGTCAGTTGATTTAACCATAAATACGATACAACTTTACCATAAACATGTATGTGTGTTTTAAGTCTGATATAGCAAGCTGTTGCAGAAGTCCCTAATAGAAACCTCCTGACTTCCAGGAAAACATGTATGAGCTAATGTAAACCAAATATGTAGTAAATATGACATTATTGCCTTCTGCACCTGATTATATACTTTGAAGCAACCTGTCTCTGCACCAACCTGACATTTTTAAGCAGTATTCACCCTATATGGAGGAAAAAATATTGTGAGGGGCTGCTCTGATCTTGGGGGCTGATAGCCAGCAATTCAATTAGGTTTTAGAGGAGTCTATTGGCATTACCTGCTGTTAGATCATGTCCATTATTACAACTTGGGCCACATTGGTCAAGGTAATCAGTGCTTTTTTTGGGAGAAATACGTTTAGTAATTCTACATAATACATTTTTTTCCTTGGTAATAATACATTGTGCTTCAGTAATTTGTCATTTTATTAGTACAAAGGCATGGATTACTTTTTGAACACTCGTTATTTAAAAGATATGTGTTATTATCATCACAATTATTATTACCACTATTTTGGTGTAGCTGCTATTTAGGTATAGTTTCCAGAGGCTAGTGTGGCTTTTTCAGGTGAGAGCTGTTTGAAATGATCTCAGAGAATTGGCATCTTCACTCAGAGAAAAAGCCTGGGCACGTTGCCCGTGGTTCAGATACTCTCTATTTAAAAGCAAATCTGTTTGGCTTGGAATATTGTGGCTTAGAGTCCTCTATAGCTCAGCAATTGCATCTTTGCAAACTGCTCTTCCTGGGATGAATGGCAAGGGGTTTGAATACGCCTCATTGTTATGCAGCGTGTCCTACAGTCAAAGGAGCCAAATGGCACAGTAATAATCTCTGCAGCCTCATGGAGTGAGTTTTACAGAGGCCCCAAAATTCATGCGATTGTGCAAGCAGTATATCAAGGTCAGGATGGGCTATGAAGCCCTGTCTCTCCACAGCAATCTTTGCTACAGTATAGGTCTGTTAATGTGGTGTAGCATTGCTGTCTTGGCTCAGGCGGTGTGCTATGCCACGTGGGTACACGATGCCCTGCTACGTGGTGCACATTTGCTCAAGAGTGCCTCAACATCTGAGGCCCTAAGTGCTGAGAAGTCTGAATTTGGTCCCATGTTATTATCAGTTGACGATGCTTCCCTGCTGGTTTCTTCAAAATCACTGTCTCCAAAAGCAGCAGTGTGTGTTGAATAACAAACCCCTTCACATTCAGACTCTTCAGGTTTGGGAATGGAGCCAACATTCTTGAAGAATGATTTAGTGGCCAATAAACATCTGCAAAGTCTGTAAGACTGTCAGAAGCAGTAACACTGAAAGTAAAGATCGTATCAGTAGCAATTCCCCTGTCCTGACAAGGCATTCAGTGCAAATATTTGTTCCGTCATCCTTACTCTCATTCCCGTTATCGCAGTTAGTTCCACATGTTTTGCCAAAAGAGCAATTCCATCTTCTTCCACAAAGCTGTTCTCATCCAAGGCCTTTGCAATGTTAAATACCAGCCTGCTATTGTTTCAGGACTTCCTGCACATGCCCCTTTGGAGTGCAGGAGCATCATCTGTCTTACGCAGAATCTGCTGTGAAGGGCTTTTTCAACTTTCAATTAGTGAGCTTCTGCAGTGTTAAGGTTTTGCTGCTCCTTAAGGATTCAAGCTCAGTCTGGCTAATTTATTACACTGCACCAATCTCCACAATAGCCAGGGTAGTCTTTGAGCTCTTCTAATCACAGTTCTCCTGCAGAGCCATTGAAACTGCACTGAGCTAGGACTCAAACCACTTCAACTACAAGATGAAGAAGGAGGCATTTCTGCTTCTTCAGAACCCCTTGGCAAATAAGTACATCTTCCTCAGTAATTCTAGGCATGTAATTCTTCTGCTCCAGGAGCCTTCCCCCTTTTCCCTGGTTTGCTGTGCTGCCTCTCAGGCAGTCAGTGTGTTTTCAGGAGAACTGAAAACACAGCCCTTCTTGAGATACCTTCCAGTTTACTAGAATCTCTGAGGGCTTGTTCAGAAGGTGGCTGGGAATATTTAGGTTTGGGAAGAAAATAACAACAGTACAAGTTGTGGTGAGCAGGGTCATGAAGACTAAAATAGTTTCACAAGGGAAGCAAAGGGAGCAGAGCTAAAAACTTGACTCAAAAAAGTGCAGTCAAACACTAAAATATTTATTGTGCAATTGGAAGTGAGAATAATCCACAGGCGGCTATTCCCCCTGTGGCTCATTATTTCTGCTGGTTATACTGCATATGGTCAGGAAGGTGTGTGACTACAGCTTTCTGTGTAGGTTCCTGTGATAAAGAGGTTCCCACCATATTTCTAGCTGGATTAGGAAAGAGATTCTTTTCTGACATACATGAGCTGGGCCAGTTTGAAAGAAGCCTCAAAAACCAACTCATATCCTTGCAGCTTGTTGGCCTTTCTCTACCAGCAAAGCACTGAGGTGAACATAACTGAGCATCTCTGAGGACAGAATGATTAATTTTATGATGTCCTGTTCAGTGTGATTTCATATGTTCCATCTAGTCCTTTGCAAACTTTAATAAAGTTGCTTTCATCCCTTCCAACCCAAACTGTTCTATGATTCTATAGGATGTCTGTAGGATTTCACAAATGGGGAACTGAGGCACCAAACAGTTACATTTGAAGTCACTTTAGATACCTAAGACCTTGTGGATGCTCATGATTTTGTGGCTCTTTACACATTCAAAGCACATGTCTTGTTGACTTCATTTGTGAGTGCTCAGCCCTGCTGAAGATGAGAGCTCAGGCTCTTGATTCAGACTCCAGAGACTGGGGAATGTACCATGGCATCTGTGAAAAGGTCAGTTAAAACAGCTTGCAGAGCCACACAAAAATGTTTTCCACAAGCAGAGACTGTCAATCACTAACACGATTTACTTGGCATTGTTACATCCACCTATCTTTTATCTTCTTGCAGTTCTGTCCTGCAATAGCCTTGGAGCTGCTGTCCCGTGGCACTGAGGTTGTGGTGGGAAAGGTCTTATGTACTGCTCCAGGTTCAGCCCCAGAGCAGGTCTGTCCTGCGCGTTGAGTGTGGCAGTGACCACAGAAAACACCACATGTGATTGTGTTACTGTATCTCATGGTACACTTAGTGAGAAGGCAGACTGCTTAGGCATTCCCATTTTTATGCATACATAATATATAAGCATATACAGAGATATGTATATGAATATATATGTATCTCCGTATAGATATAATATTTTAAATTTCACATGTAACCCCTTGATTTGGAGGGTTTACATTTGTAGGGGATCTGTAGGGGATCTGTTGTGCAACAGTTGTCTGGGTTTACCATGAAGCTCTTTTACATCTTACAGCCATTTTTATGGCTGTTTGACTGTTGGAGCCCTGTATGTGTTTATGCACTTCCTTACAGGCTGTTTGAATTTTTATGATTGTGATTGCACAGAACGCAGTCAGCTTGGGACATAACTTAGGTACCTGAGATTTAGTATTTGAACGTAAGTATTGTGCACATACCAGTGCCCCATGCAGTGGATGGAAGTAGCTATGTTTGAAAAGGTCATACGTGTCAGTCTTCTCCTTATCTTACAGGCAAGGGAAGGAAACAGTGAATTTTCTGTCTCTGACAGACTTGCCCATTCTTTACTCCAGGCTGCTGGCTAAACACACCCTGGAAATCAGTTCTGGCATTCACTTAGAAGTTCCTTCACTTGCCTGAAAATACAGCACCTTGTAATTTAAAGTGCCTTTGTGCAGCATGTGCCATGTCTGAGCTCTTGGCTTTCAGGGGCTCGAGAGGAGCTGGCTCCTGTGAGCAGGGCCACAGGAATGGGGGGCACATTTCTCCGAATTCTGCAGGAGGCTTCTGAAAATACCCTGTGTGCACACATTCATATCCTAACGTTACACCGCATGCGTAGGGTCTGCTCCCAAACCCACAGCCAACTAGCATAACAAAATCAGATTTTACTGCTGTAGTGTCAGCCTAGGGCTGAAATATGGCTTTGAAACCCTCCCTTTTACCCTGCTTTTCTAATGAAAAACAATCGGGCTGGAGTGTAATAGTGCTTACCCTGGCTGCATTTGACTTTAGCTTTTTACTTTTAAAGCCTTATTTTAGTCTTTAAGAGCTCCAATTAAACATTTTAGATCCAGAGTGAAAGCCTGGACATGCCTGCCTGCACAACAGTGAGATTCCTGGGTGGGAAAAGGATATTTTTATAGTAAAAATAAATGAACACAGTGGTATGTTTTCTCCTTCATATCCCTTACTCTTCATTTTCTTAGTGAAACTCCATTTGCCATTTTCTAATTTTTTTGTTTAGCATCCCCTATGCTCTTTCCTTTATTTCTTCCTTTTTTTTATTTCCTCTTATCCTTTCTCCTCTTTTCTTTATTTTTCCCTTCCCTTTCCATGCTCCCTAACTAGATTTTCAGTGTTAACCCATAATGGTTTGCCATAAGGAGGACAGCTACGTCATTCTTCCAATAGGCACAGCACATGCTATAAATCCCTTTCTAAATAACACCCAAAAAAAAGAAGCCTAGGTCAGATATTTGCCCATTATGGAATGCATGTGGGAGACTATCACCAAAGAATCTGACAATGTTACACTATTAATTACATGCCAACTCAATGAAGAAAGACTTGATTTCAGTTAGCTTTGCAGCAAACTTGAAAAGAAAATAATACCATATAACCGTCAGTTCATTAACAGCTCACCTCCAACACTACAGTCTGGACTCCCATTATAAGCTCTACTAATGATCTGGCTAAGAAAACAAATCTCACAGTGTCCTGCAACTCACCAAGGAGAACACACTGTCACTGGTCATGGGAAATTTAGAGCTAGCCATGACAGCCTGAACAATGAAGTGATTTACACCAGGTTTGTATATAGTTTGCTAACTCATAAATTCTTACATGCAGGTGCATAGCCCAAGACTGTAAGACTATTTGGACCATGTCTACTATTATGTGGGGCTTTCAGCTCACTTCTTAATGCAAATATTAATATAGATTTGCAAATTTAATTCTCTTCTACGGTTTATAAAATACAGCTATCGCAGTCTCTCTGGGCATGTACAGTCATTTTATAAAAGTCACATGTATTAAAATGTAGCTAGATGCCTACTCCCACTTCAGCAGGCTCCACGCTGCATAGGGAAAATAAGTCTTCAGGTTCCCAGGTATTCCAGAAAAAGCCTTGAGTGGTACCAGCCCCTCACAGTTAAAGCTTATATCTGGTGTTTTGGTGCAAGAAGAGAATATCAAAGAAATATTCCCCTGAAAAGGCTTGCTCTGAAATGTGGTGGCAGAGGGACATTTCCAACACTGGCAAGACCCAATGTATGGGTCTTAATAGAAGAGGTCAGACCAAGGCTAAAGCTGTTCCTGGGAAAAATAAAACAACACTGTGAGAACAGGGAAAAATATTCACTATAGCTGTCACTGTGAACATAAATCGTCATTAGACAGCTTGTTCATCTGAAAGGATGTAACAGCTGATGACAGGTCAGTTGTTACACTTGGTGTCACTGTGAAGCCAAAGGAGTGAGGTAACAGGGCTATGGGAGTGCTTCATTACAAGCTGCTCCATAACCTCCTCCTAGAAGAAAGAGAGTGCAGTGGTAAATGAAAACTTTGCTGAAAAGGAGTTTTCCCTAGAGCCTGGGCCCAGAGCTCGTTCCTGTGAGTTTCTGAGAGCTCTCCTCCTCCCACCCAACAAAAGGACATGGTAATAAATCTTTGTCAGTAGAAATCCGGTACCCTGCAGAGATCGGACCAGCTGTGATGGGTATCACGCGCACTCCCGGGTCACACTGCCTCGCCGTGTCTGCAGCTGCAGGTCATCTGAAACTCCAGTGGGGACTTCTGTCCCTCAAACAAAGGGCTCTGCTGCAGGAGCACTGCCAGCCCCAGCTGGGTGTTCTCACACAAACCTGCCCAGAACAGGACCTGCTCTGGGCAGGAATGGCTTCACAAAGGACAACACTGAGCAGGTCGCATGTGGAGGTGGCCTGGGGTCTGCAGGAGGTCAGCCACCAGCATGAGTTTGGGGAACGTTTCTGTATGAGACTGTGGTTTGGAGTCTCTTCCAACGTGAGCTTTCCTGTCTTGCACTTATCACCCTTAGTAGGTCTTATGTTCCTGAGGAAACCTAGGAGGATGGTGCAAAAACAAAGGGTTTTTAAGAGTTTCTGTGCTGGACTGGATGAGTCCTGTCTCTGTGTGTAGAAAGCCTTTGGTAGTGGGGTCACTGGCTGAGCAGTATCCACATTCAGAAACTTGTTTGTCTGTTCACATCAGGCTCAAAATAGGAGCCTTGCAAGTGTAAGCATTTGAAGGCCAGCTCCTGCTTCCTCCAATTCAAGCTAGAGGAGCTGAAGTTTGCTCCTTTGGGTTTTTTCAAAAGATGCTGCAGTCTTTGCACCAAGATTAAATGACGTTTCTTATAAGACCATGAACTCTGCTCTGGTGCTTTGGGCCATAGTTTCCTCTCCCTTGCACTGCTGAGCAGACTGGGCTAAGCCACCTTCCCTCCTCACATGTGGGTGAGCATTAGTGATTTTTGATTTTACTTTGGGATCCTTAGGGAGAAAAGGAGCTGTGTGAATGCAGAAGAGTTCTGGAATATTAGCTCCAGTTAACCCAGTTTTGTTCTTGGAGAACCAGAGACCTGAAAGTTGTATGTGCCCTGAAACTGTGGTTTGGAAAATACCAGAGTCAAGGTGTGTGTGTGTGACCTACAGAAATACCTCATCTCACCACTAATTTACTCACACATGTAAACTTCATTTGTCATTCAGCTGCCCCAAATTATTTCCTGTTCCTCCCTCTTTTTCCTCTTCTTGCTTGTTTTGAAAATGCTGGTCAACACATGTTAAGCCAGAGTCTCCAAAACCAGCAAAAGAAAGTTCAGGAGAGGCAGCAAGAGAAACAGCTGAATAACATTGCCAATTTAAAAATGAAGATAAGTTACGCAGGACCTTTTATCGAACCAACAGATATTTTATAGTGTTCACCATTTAGGGCCAGCAGTTCTTTTTTCCCCTTCGTTTTAAGCTAGAATAGAAGGTGTGTAATTCATCAGGAATCTGTACATGTTCAAGTGCCTTTAAGAAATATTATGGTGATTTGTGGGGCTGATCTACTTTGTCTTGACTGCCATGTCCGTTTTTTCCCTGCTACATAATGTTCTGTACCCTTCCCTCTCTGTCGCATTCCCTCATTCACACGTTCTTTCCCCTGTTGGTTTCAAGCCATCTTTGCTTTGTCAGTGTTACCTGATAACACAAAGCAGAGTTTTAAGCCAGTTGTTGCAGTTCAGCTCGAGCTGTCTGTAACACTGTGGGGGGAGCAACGTGGATGCTTCTTGGTCCTACGTAAGTGGTTGGTCTTTCCTTTGCTGTTCCCAGCAGGGCCCTTAGGTGAAGTCAGTTCATCACCACACACATGATATTCTTAGTTCAGAATTCTTAGATCCAAAGAATAAAATGTAACCGTAATTAACATTATTTATCACACCCCTGAAGTTATCCAACTATATAAAAGTTACTAGTCTGGACTCGGCAAACGCTAAAGGTCTGAATTGTTCTGAAATATTTGAATGTGCCACAAACACCACGTAGCCAGGGAGCCTTTGTGTGTTGTAAACTGGAGAAGGCATATGTGCTATAGCATTTATGCTGTGGCTTTCTTACCTAATACTGGATGCAGTGTGTAAAAGGGCACTGTATGTATACTTAGATGTGTATCTTCTTGTGAATTACTTGTATATTAGTTTGACAACAGTCAGGTGTAATGGCAATTTACTAGACATACATGATGCAATTGTCCAATTTAAGGATGATTGCCTGCAAGAACCCTGGGGTTTATTTTCTTTGTGTGGGCCTTTCTGACAGTGGCAGAACAAAAGAAAACATTTAAAATATAAGAAATCTTGGAAAATTCTGCTCTTAAATGCTTTTGAAATGGTCAGAGTGTTGCTTAGGTATGTTGTCTTTGGACTTCTGAAACTCATTTCCATCGCTGTTAATACAGGATTGCAAGCTACCTTGCAAGAGAGCTGTCAGGATCAGCCACTGACTGTTTATGAAGGAATTCTGTGGTAAAAAAAAAAAAGAAAAATTATCATATATATTATTAATAATTACGTGAGTCCTGACAAATCCCATACTGTATCACAAAGCTGATATTGTCCAGTGACTACACTCTTGGCACTGCATGCTACAGTAAACTGTATACCGAAAACTCATACTGATGGAAAGGTATACAGGATTCCATTGGTAAGTGATTTATAGTGACTTCCTATTATAAACAAGAGGGAACAAATATCCCGCCTTGCTGATTTCTTTGGACGGCTGCTGAGAGCAGAATGAGACATTCCTGGCCAGGCAAAAGCTGATTCCCTGGATGCTTGCGACTGGGAGCAGAATGAAGCACCAGAAAGTGAGATATAAATGACAATCCCTAATTATAAATGATTAAGTTTCTATCTTCATGGCGCTTAAAACTTTGCAGTTGTAAGGCAAACAATCACTGGTTTACGTGATTTCAAACCTAGTAGCTAAAAGATGCTTCTGATGTTTAATATTAAATAGACTTCCTGTATGAAGTGTATGCTGAAAGCCTACCAACATCCTTTAACAAGAAGCACATCGCTTCCTGAGACAGAGCAAACCAGCTTCAGCATCAGCTTCTTCTTGGGTTTCAAGTAATAAATATGCTACTGAGCACAACTGTAGTTTGTTTCAGATAGTTGTGTGTGCTGGCCAGTGGTATGCTATTAATAAACTTCACTGTACATCCTATCAAATAACAAGTTCTGCGATGGTCAAGAAACCAAACACTTTCCATATTGAGAATGTTGGGTTTCGGTTTACTCATGAAACAGTCCAGTCTTGCCAAAATGTTTCTTTTACAGTTGAAGTATACTTTGCAATTGTTGTACAGATATACCAAAAGCTTTAACTATCCAAAGCTTTAATTAGTAGTTGGGAGTAGAACGGGTATCACAGTATCACAGTATCACAGTATGCTAGAGATTGGAAGGGACCTCAAAAGATCATCTAGTCCAATCCCCCTGCCGGAGCAGGAACACCTAGATAATGTTACACAGGAATGTGTCCAGGCGGGTTTTGAATGTCTCCAGGGAAGGAGACTCATAGGGTAGAACAGGTAGATCACAAAAAAAGAAAAAGCAAATTGTCAGACAAGATTTACCTTTTTTTTTTTTTAATTTGATAAAATCTTGTCATCTGTGGTCCCTCTCTGGTCAGTGAAGAGCCAGAAACAGCCAGACTGCACTTCTACCAGGCTGAGCTAATGCCCAAAGGAGAGACACTGTCCTACCCTCAGCCAGCTAACAGCGTAGCCACATGGATGATAATGCTGCCCAAAGCGAAACAGTGGGAGGGGAGCCTCTTCTAAGAAGGGCTTTGTGGTCTGGTTTTGCAGCAGCACTCAGGAACATTAGGGTGTGGTGTTAGGTGTGTTGAGAACACTTGGAGGACATCTCCATTGTTTGTGAATGGAGTCTGGACAGCTAGCCTGGATAAAGATACATGACTTGGATGGTAGATTTATGGCAATTGAGGTGAACCCTACCCTTCTTTTGGAGTTGGATCTATTTGGTTTGACTGGCAAGATGTCAAGGAGAGCATGAGGAATGGTCTTTGTCTCTCAATGTGGTCATCCCCATCCAAAAAAAAAAATGCTGGTAACACTTATTTCCGTAGCTAAGGGCTGTTCAGACATACATGGGCTGCTTGAATGCTGTGGTAGTGCAAACTGGGATATGCTGTCAGAGGTTTGGTGTAGCAGAAAAGGTTTTTTGGCAAGAAAATGGGAGCCTGTGCTTTGAAATGATGGATTTTCAGACTTCGTTGTACTAACTTGCTTTTACAGCACTTATTAGCAAGAGCTTTGCAAATTATCAATGATGGTTTTACTGTAACCCAGTTTCGAGTTTCTTTGACATAAATTATTTGTCTGGAAAAACATAAAATCTGAATGGAGTAGAAAAAAAGACTTGTAATTCAGGAAAAATCTTCAGCAAAGTTAAAGAATGGGCAGCTTTCTGCTCTTGGATTTTATTTTTTAGCTTTGCTACTGCTTTTATATACCCTGGGCAAGGCGCTTTCTTTTAGAGCTGGCTAAACACCAGTAAAAAATATTTGCAAATACTCCTTCAAATAAATGCTGGAATTGGAATGTGTGTCACCATTCACACCTACTTTCCTCAGAAGTTTGTACAAGCAATTTTTTTGTTCGTAGGAAATATTTTCCAACAGCAAAAGAAACTGACAGATGCTTGAGAGAGGTATATTTATATCCAGGTTTGCTCTGGCAACGACATTCATTATTACTTGCCATTTCCATTTCTATACCTACTGACCTATTCAGTCTTCAAGCTTCTCTTTAAAATTGCCTCTATTAAAAAAAAAAAAAAAAAAGGAGGCAGAGCTGAAAAGTTATTTGTAGCCAAGTACAGCATGAAGAAGGAGATACTTGGTGGCATTCGGTACCTCTCTCTGGGTCAAATGTTTCTTTTTCCTGTGGTTCCCTCTCCTATGCATATGTTGAACTTCCCCCTCTTGAGTACCATCAAGCACTGATCTGGGAAAGCCTAAGAGATACTTATTTAAGATGCACTCTTTTGGAACAAAACGCAAACCTTGGTTGCTTGTGGACATTTATTTATAAAGCTGTTTTGCTTTAGGAAGCCTGCTAAATCAAATAGCTTGGCAAGCATCTAACCTAAGAAATAGCAGCTGGTCTCCCTGCATTTCTTTGATGGGGCTGATATTCAGTGGTCACCTCCAAGTGCTGGGCTGTGTGTCTGGGCTGAGCTGTTCAACATCAGTTGGCTGTATGAGAAAATGGGCTTCTGGCCAGTGGTGGGCAAAGTTGCTCCTAAGTGGAGAACTACCGAGGGTTGCAATGTACTTTGAGATCTCTTCCACAGGAAGCTCTGTTTAAAGATAATATCAACTTTTAATTTATCATCTGATAGAAATCTGGCAATGAGGTGCTGCTCATAAGAGCTGCATTACTTATGAGAATTTATATTGCATTTAGGGGCTTTTGGGGTTCTGTAGCCACTTAGTGCTCATGCCACTTCTGTTTCTTTTGTTTAACTCATTCTCCATAGGTATTGCAGTTAGGCATCGGCTTCTTGCTCCTTTATAGTGAGTTTCTGTGTCAGGATAGCAAGTCCACTGAATAAAGCTTATACATTTCAACCTGGTAAATATTTCTGGCTTCTCTGCAACGTGAGGACTTAATGAATGAACAAATGTGACTCTTGATGGGAAGGTGTAGCTCATGCCTGTGATGCAGTTTCATCCTTGAAGACTGCTAACCAAGTATGCTTGTTACTTGTGCTCTTCTCAGCCTGCTTCTGTGGCTGAGTCGCAGCCTGGGCGAAGGGTGCATTAGAAACCACACACATCATGTGTAGATGGGTGAAAGTGCTATTTTTAGTGCTTACAAGAAGGCATTCACTGAGGGGCAATGAAGCTGATTTTTATTTTTAGTTTTGCAATTCCTCACGTCGTTGTGATTTATGTTTTGAAAAACTAGCTCTATCACCCTTCAAAATGTAGGTAAACCTCCAAAACCAACTTTATTGTTACTATTGGTGAGATAGCCTTTTCCTGCACACAGGTTGGTGTGGGATGCACTGGGCAGGGCTTGGCACCAGTACTGCCATCACAGTTCTGCTGAGCCTCAGTGAGGCTCTGCCTCACCAAAGCCTATTTCTGTAAGGTCATGTCTCAGGAACCTCCCCACAGCATTTCTTTTGACATGTGCCCTGCTCCAAGTTCAGTGCAAATTTCTCCAGGCAGACAATTGCATGAAGCTGGCCCTTTATATGTGATAAAGATTTTATTTGGAAATCTGCTATCAATTTTGGAATTAATCTTGGGTTATTTGTCCATATGCCTATTCCATGACCTTGCTTGTTTTAGAAACTATTAAAAGAAAATAGACATCTTCTTTTTTTCCTGTTTTCAGAAACCCTGGAGAATGGACCAAATAAGTGTGAAAGGTGAGTAAAGACTTCACAGTTTTCCAAAATTACTGTTGTTATCATTACACTTTTCCTGACATCACATAGCTTTGTAAGCTGTATGTGTAAATATTTGTTACTGCTTGAATCTAGCGCAGCTAACAGAAAAGGAACCAGCAAAGATGAAACATACTGGAAGGAGATCAACGCAGCTATGGCCCTAACGAATCTTGCCCAGGGGAAGGATAAACTGCAGGGAACTACCAGCTGCATCATTCAGAAATCATCACATATATCAGAAGTAAAGACTGTTAAAGTGCCATTAGTTCAGCAGTTTTAAGAGATGGGTCCTGTTTTCTTTTTCCTGTCAAATGGACATTTTTCTTGCAGGATCGGTTTTTCAGCAAAATCAGATTCATGGCTATGAGGCAAATGTGGAAAATAGGTCCCCTTTAACAGTATGGTCAGTTGAAAAAAATAATGTTCCTTCTGACTCAGACGTTTTCATTGTATTAAATGAAATGTTCAATTGCTTCTATAAAAGGCATGTAAATTATAAAAAACTGTTTTTATCAAAACATTAACTTATTTTATGTTAATCAAAGTGCGCATAAGATGTTTGCATTGCTATTACAGTAAGTGCCTTGCTTTCAAAAAAATAAGCTATAACGTGGGCATAGTATAACAGTATTATGCCTCAAAATGACAATGCCATAATGCTTAAACTTTGTATATTATTCCAAGTGGGCTTAAGCAGCCTAGGGCTAAAATCATTACTGCTGGAGGCCCTGGAGAGTTGTGCTTATTTGACTTCTACAAATTGACAAGTCTTAATGGAGTTGTTACATCATTTTCTCTCTCTTTGTTTTAATCAACAGTGTTATAAAAATTGTACAGTATGTTTTGTCAGAGTGACAATGAGGTTGTTATGCATGTTTCTTACCTGTATATGCAGTATATTAAAATACCAAAATCATTCCTTTGAAAAGTGCAATACTCTAGAATACACAAATTTAGGAGATAATTGTTCAGATTATTTTGAACTTATACATATGCTCCCAGCTGTGTTGCTCATGAAAGATTTCTAGTTGAGAAGGTTCTAACTAGGCTAACTGCAAAGTCAAGTTGAATTTCTATGATTTTAAAGCTTTGCTAGTGACTTACTGAAGTTTTGATAGAAGTACAATTGATTTCTGCTTGTATGAAACTAAATCTATAGTGCCATTTATTACTTGCAGTGGAGCTCAAAAAAGTTTCCATGGTGAAACTTACTACTTTAACGTGGTTTAAACATTTTTATTTTGTATGTACTGCATAAATGAGGACAGTTGATTGACAGTTTGCGTTTCAGTGAGAAAAAGCTATAATATAAACTATCAAAGCCCAAACTAGAAACACAAATGGGAAGTGAAACATTGAAAAATCTCAGCATTTGAGGTGGGAGGGTTTTAAGTAGATACTAAACCATGTATTAAATGTCATGTCTCTAAACTTGACTGCTGTTGAGTATAATAATGAGCATAAAAACCAGGTTTATTTTTAAATTTTATTGGGAGGTGTACGAGTTATTCTTAAGTCATATAACAATAGTCTAATGAGGTTTACAGTGCTTGAATAAACAGTGGCAAAGCCAAACCCAATTCATACTGAATCAGTCACAGAAAACTGGAAAAGAGCTGATTGTTGCTGGGATTTGGATTTTTTTCCTGTGGGTATCCTGTCAGGTTTTTTTCCTACTTACCCCTTTCCTTGTTTCTCTTTTTGGTGAGCCATCAATGAACAAGACATGACTTTAGTCCTGCTCCCACTGAGTGTAATGGCAGAACTCCCACTTCAGTGGAAGCGAGACTGTGCTAATGATGAAACTAACTTGCAAGTAGAGGCTGTTTCAGTTGCACTAAAATAGTCAAGATACATTGCAAATATCAGCCTTGGTGTGATTCTTAGGAAACTTCTTAATGTAACATAACATGTTGTTGGGTTTGTTTAGTGTACAATGAAAATGATTTGATATGAAAATATTTTGTACATATATATTTTTACTTTGTTTTCTAAATTGCTGATTTGCATTGACTTAAAGTGCCAAGCAAGAAATGTATGTCATGACTGTATGAACAGTTGAAGTACATGTTTTACTGACTTGCATCATTATATGTCTAAGATTCCATGACATTAATTTTTGATACTTTACTGGATTTTGACATAATAATGTGAGTTTATAACTAATAGCAGAGAGCTAATACTTCACTTTTGTTCATACTATTATAAGTTATTCTGGTATTAAATATTTTGTGACAATAAATTGATGGTTTTGACAAACTTTTCTGTTTGAAGTATTCGCAGTGTTTTTGTCTGTATAAATGACAACAAAACTTGTCATGTAAAAAAGGTACTTTTGAGAACTTCTCTGGAGTAAAGCTGGAGAAGACAAGCCATTGTATAAACAACTTGTTCATGGTTCTTTTTTTAAATGATCAAAGCACAAAGAATAATCTGTAAAACACATCAAGTGGGGTTTAAATTTAAGAAATACTTGGCATAATTTCTTGTTACCATTTCCTTTAATTTATTTTTTTCTACTGCTGCTTTAGAGTTTTCTGAAAACACAAATTCTAATGAATTACGTGTGTGTCTTTTTTTTAATAACAAAAATCACGATCAGTGCTGAGCCAACAGCTAATGAAGACTCAATAATTATTTATGATATTGGAAAAACAAACATTATTACTATTGCTCTTCTTTGTTTCAACATATGTAACCATTTTAGTAGAATAAATAACTGCAAACAACATCTTGTTGGTTTGAATTAAATATTCATTTATCTGTCCTTAGTCATTTGTGTTTCTGGTTTCCTGATGTTGTCAGGGTTTCTCTGTACTGAGAGACAAGGATGGGATAGGGTTAGGGTTAGGGTTAGTCCTGGTTCAGTTATATGAAGCAGCTTAGCACATCCCTGATACACAGAGGAAACCGTAGCTAATCATTCTACTGAGTCACTGGAGAAGGTACATGAGCTGGGAAAGACTTCGGTCATGTAGGAATCTTTTATGAGTACAGGGATCTTTTATGAGTACAGGCTATGTTTGTGTATAGTACCCTGTATAGATACTCTCTGGCTGTGAAGCCTTGGTGGGGAATGAGATGCAGTCAGCCCATCCAGAAGGTCAGCGCTCATTGTAATGACAGCCCAGCGCAACTGGGCTCCTAACTTGCGTACCTCAGCAAAGTTCTTCCAGTTACATGGGAAGAGTGAAAGTTTTGGTGAGCACTTGGCACTTTCAGGTTTTATTTACTGCTAATCTGTGATACATGTATACCCCTGCAACATATGCAGCCATCCAACATGTCAGTGGATTTGAGTATTCAGTTGATAATGCAAGTTCCTGATGAAATATACAACCTGATTTTTGCTGCTGGGAATGCATAGAAACACCCATATCCTAATGATGCTGAGCTTCTCAGCATCTACGTTGTACCCAAGTCTGACAAGAAGAAACCAACTCATTCTGCTTCCAAGAACTCTTAACATCATTTGCAAGAGCTGAGCATTCCCAGCCTGTTACAAACCACTGAGAGTTAAGGGGACCTTCAATTTTTCCAGCTTGCTCAGGAGTTAGAATATACACTGGGATCAGGACTACAGTCTCCTCTTCCAGCATTGTACAATGGCTACAGCCTCTGAGCTATAGTTCTCTTTGTGGCCTCATGCTCTCAGTTGGTGGCCTGATATATAAATACGTACCCCAGGTGAAGCAGTTCCAACAGGAGGACTGAAAGCAAAGTCTCAGGAAAACATATAGGCCATCTTTGAGGACATTTGCTAACTTGGCGACCTAAGTTTTAACTAGGACTTTGGCAAAGAATGACAAGTAGACTTGGATGCCCCCATGCAAGTAGATGAAATAACCACTGCACTGTGGCTTAGAAGGAGAAGATGGGGAAGGGAAGTTCATAGCACCTCTGTACTGTGCAAGGAAGAATAGATTTAGCTTAGGCTAGGGGAAAGGCTGTGGGCTTAAACCTGTTTCTTCATTATAGCTTTGCTCAGCTAATTTTTCATTATGTGCCCTAGCTTTGATGAATGATGTTTTTACTTAACTGTCCATATCAGTGGAGATCCACAACACCAAATGTGAGATGCTATTGCAGGAAGCAGCCTTGACTATAAAAATTAGTGGGATCTCTGCTAATCACAAGCTTTCTGAACTCTCCATGCTCTTAATGCCCAGAAAGCCCTTCTTTGTACCCCCTACAACATCCCCAGCAGTGGGAGAGACTGTAGCAATTGTTCTGCAATAGTCAAAAGGGAGCCCCCACTGGGGAAAGGAGTTTGTGGCTGCCCTGGGAAATGCTTTGGAGTACCAGGGAACTGCCTTCCACAGTGGGCAAATACTGGCTTAAGGAATCACCTAGGGCTAGTCAGGGCTATCAGGTATCATGCCAGTGGGGCACAGCATGCCCTGCCTCCCAAGAGACTGCCAAGCAGTGAGGCTGTAACCACTGAGCTCAGACCCTCCTCCAGGAATCCTTCCAGACACTTGCAGGCTCAGTAATGCCTCTGTTTCTTTTGGTCTGGAGGAAGCACTGGGCCATATTTCCCTGCATGGCTTCCAAGGGCCATGCAGGCTGTTGGGTGTATCTGCTGATAAATCTCTTGTGTGGGATGGGAGATGAGAGTAAGTGCAACTAGTCAACCAGCCTTCCAAAGCTGCACAAAACCCCTATAAATTGAGCTCCACCAGGTCTGTACAAGTCTTAGTCATAATTTCTGCATTCAAAAGAGCACTGAGGACCTCAGAGCAGCCCTGGCGCAGCTGGGATCCTGGTACTGCCAGGAGAGAAAAGCAGTTACAGCAGCAAAGCTTGTCACTGCTCCTTGGGCTGTGTACCGCCTTAGGTGCCCACTTTGCTATGTGGCAAAGGGAAGGGAACAGGTGTCTTCTATCATGGCTTTCTCACACATACCAATGCTTTTTTTGCTGTGAAATCTCATGTTCTGCTATGAATACTTCAACTCAAGTTGTGCTTCTACTCAGCCCTTAGTGTGACTACACTTTTTTAAACCCTGGCCTGTTACTTGAAGGAAAATAGTCTGGGCTTGGCACAGACTGAGGACACCAGACCCTCCAGTACTTCACAAGCAGCTCTAAATTGCAGTGGGCACCAATTTGGTGGTCACAGTGACAGCTTCAAGAATGACAGACCCCTGTTGTATTCCTGTGTTGCTATGAACAATCTGTGAGACTCTTGGAGAATCAGAAAGAACCGCAAAGGGGCCCAGGCTCCTAGCCTAACAGATCCAAGCATTTCTGAAGGTCCGAGGGAGAAGGCATGTCTTCAGGGCGAAGTGCAGGCAGTTGCATGCCTGCTCTGAGCTCACTGGACAGAAACATAGCCTAGTTCAGAAACTGGGTAACCAAGTTTGGAACCAAGCTCTAGCTCCTACCTAAAGGTTCCCAGGAGAGCATGGACTGGACTCGGCACAGTGCCAATGTCTGTGCAGCTTCTGGACCATGGCCTGTTCTATGCCTTCATTTGTCCACCACAATGTCCTCAAATTCCTCTGTGTTTTGGTGCACATTTCAAAGAGAATAACAGAACTGCTCGGCATTGCTGAGCTGTTGTGTGTAGAAGCATGCTGATATTTGAGAGCTGCTCTGGTAAAATACCTACCCAGCCTAGGAAAATGAAGCATGATGGAAAGGGCTAAATTGCCTGAGAGCACTGCTTTCACACACTGCAAGGGAGGCTACAGGGATCCAGCCTGGATGGAAGTTCATGTTGTATGAGCTGGTTTGCCAGTGTCTGGGTGTGCTCAATCTCCATCATCAGCAGAATCGAGACGCAAACTCATGGCTTTCATAGTGCTGGGTGGCTGAGCCAGTGTTTAGTTTTGGGCCCCATCTTGCAACTCCTCTTGTTTAACAAGAAGGAAGGAGGTTAGCTAAAATACAAGTACCTTGTGAGAAAAGAAAAAAAAAAAAAAAGAAGTGGAAAAGAGACATGAATGCCTAATGCAACAGAAAAAAAAAACCAACCCAAACCTCCTTAATGTTGGTGTTATGTCAGCTTGGGTTATTGGCAGTGGAAGTGGTTATTGGCAGCGGAAGTTAGACCTGGCTGGAGGCTAATATAACTTGTGCACCTGACTTTTTAAAAGGAGCTGAGGTCTGGTTTCTTTATGGATGAGCTGTTTTTCATCCGTAGTGTTGGTCCCTTCTTCATATTTCCTAAACCTTCTTTTCAGCCTGTTTTGGACTTGATTCTCTTTCTATCTTCTCACCTGAAAAGTCTCCTGTTCTGTGCAGACAGCAATGGGATCCTTCCCACCAAAGTTCATTCTTCTGGCTTTGCAGTTTCTGGGGGCATATAGTGAAAGACGTATGATTCAACAAGGTGGCGTTCAGTGACAAAGTCTGGTATCTCCCTTCTCCTAGCCTAGGGCCAGTGAACATATGAAGTCTCAGGAGTGTGCAACAGGGGCTCTTCAACCAACAAACTTTGCCATCTATCACTTCACTCCTAAGTACTACTGCTTTTGGCTATCTTAACTCCCCAAAGGACTGTCAATTTAACCGTAACTACGTAAGAACTGCCAAGTCTCATTTTATGAGCTGCTGTTGAGAGTTTAGCTATTTAAGGCTGATTTTAAACAATTTTTATTGGTACTTCGTGGCATGTGTCTGATTTACAGTGCTGTAAATAACCACAAATTAGGGACATTTCTTTCTTTATGGTAAAGGCACATTATCTTGAGCATAAGAAAGATAGTTGTTGGTGAAGAACTGGAGTGCAGGCCCTTTTCTGCCACCTGCTTCCTGTGTAAGCTTAGGCAAGCCTCATAGAATCATAGAATAGGTAGGGTTGGAAAGGACCTTAAGATCATCAGGTTCTAAGCCCCCTGCCATGGGCAGGGACACCTCCCACTAAACCATGTCACCCAAGGCTCTGTCTGACCTGGCGTTGAACACCGCCAGGGATGGAGCATTCACAACTTCTCTGGGCAAGCCATTCCAGTGCCTCACCACCCTCACAGTAAAGAACTTCTTCCTTATAGCCAATCTAAACTTCCCCTGTTTAAGTTTTAACCTGTTAGCCCTTGTCCTATCACTTCACAGTCCCTAATGAAGAGTCCCTCCCTAGCATCCCTATAAGCCCCCCTTCAGATACTGGAAGGCTGCTATGAGGTCTCCATGCAGCCTTCTCTTCTCCAGGCTGAACAGCCCCAACTTTCTCAGCCTGTCCTCATAAGGGAGGTGTTTGGTTCATGCATAAAAACTGGCTTTATCCCCTGGGGATGATTTAAGCATCAGGGAATGTACAATGAGGATCTCATCTACAAGACATCCCTCACTGCTTACTCACCCTGATGCTATAAGGCTGTGAAGGTAGGAGAGAGCAGTACTGTTTTGTAAGTAGTACTCTCAGTTTGATGCACTTAAGCATCTATAGATATCTGATGGTAAGTGCAATTTAAAATTGCATCTCAGGTGTATGTCCCAGAGCAGGTATCACCATCTGCAGCACTTCCATCTCTTCACTGACTGCAGCAGGAAAACAAGCTTCCAACTGAGACTGGATTTCCAAACCTGGCACAGACAAAGTAAGGGAAAACAAACCAAACTCTCAAGAAACAAGACATTAGGTCCTGCACAATGAAGAGACCTTATGGACTCAGGCCACCACTACCTACCTTCCTCTGCAACATCAGGTGAGGAGCACACTGAAGCACCTGGAAAACCTCATCCTCGGAAGGGTGAAATGTGTCTTTCCAACTTAAAAAATACTCACTTGCAGTCCAGGGACTTGTGGATGTATAAGTTCAGGTGTAAGATCAGATGTTTCACTCAGGACCATCCTGAGTATCCTTGGGGATACTCAGCAGAGCAGTCTGATCTTCCTCATAGTAACTGCTATGAGGATGAGAATCTTCATTTCAAAGGGGTTTAAGCTCTTTTTTCATGCCCTTTCAAAAATTGCCAGCCAGATCTGAAAACTGTGGCATTTGTTCATCAGAGTCGGAAGAAATCCAGAAGTCATGCTGCAAAAGGTGACCCTGCCCTGTGCTGTCCTGGTGGGATAGGACAGCAGACCCATAGACATCAAGGTGGGAGCTTCAGTGCCTTCACAGCACTGCACATATGGGTTCTTCTTCAATGGTAAATTTCCCATTCACATTTGCTGTCTTCACATGCACAGAAAAAGGAAGCCAGTCTTCTGTTCAGAGGGAGGAGAGAGGGTGTATAATGAAATACATGGCTAAACACTTTGGGCAGCAGTTAAAATGTGAATCTAACTTTGGGGATCTTGTGAAATGGCCACAAAATATCTTCCAAGTATTCAACGGCAGCCAATGTAGTAGTGAAAAGCGGTCAGCCACATTTCAGCTAGATCGTTGCAAATTAAATGCCAGGTCAGCAAAATCAAAACATTTTGTGGAGCAAGAAAACTGTCTTTAATTTCCTTGGATTTCTTTTAATGAAATGGATTTCTTCTTTAATGAAGAAGTCTAGTCTCCCAGATTATTTTTTTTGTCTTGAAATATAAAATAATTATAATAAGAAAGGTTGAATTCAAAGCCAAAATAGAAATCATTGACACTTATCAAAATATTGAGGTTACCAAATATTTTTACTGATTTTACAAAATCTTTTGGCTATTCATATTCATTTGTTTATACATTTACACTTTGCAACCCAGTTTAAAATGAGAAAGTTTTAACATCTCAAAAATTTCCTCAGGATGGAAAAATACATCCTCCAGAGTTGCATGGAAGAATTTTTAATGCTCAGTGTTTTGAGAATAAGACCACTTTTGCTTGGATATAAACTGTGTCTCAGTACTTCATTTTTTGAGTATGATTTTTTTATGCTGAATCATTTCAACAAGCAGAATACTGCTTTTTTTGTAGGTCACCTTTGTATCACTGTCCTGTTGCCTTCAAAAAAAAATAGTGTTTAAGGGAAACTTAAGTGAGACTTTTGCTGCTGTCTGGGATGATGAAAAGAATTTGCGTTCAGCCAGAAAATGAAGAACAAAAGTGTAGCATTTGCTGGTATTCCTCATCCTTGGACAGCAGACATCTGCTGTGGTAATAGAAGAACCTATGTGATGTTAGTTCATGCCTGTTGATCACAAACAATAGAGGAAGCAAGAAAAAGCAGGAGTATCAGTATCAGACTGAAGGTGTCATCCCCATTGCTTAAAAAGGGACTGCAACAGCAATAATAAATGCCTTTCTCAGTGAGCAGTGTAATGGCAACCAGAAAATTCAAGTGGTCCAAGATTTGCTGCAACACTTTGATGGAAGTGAAACCACATGAGAAAAAAAATGTGACAAACACCCAAACAGCCAACAATACTTCCCCATGCTTCAAGATGTAGAGCAAAGTAAAACTTAGTAATTTCCAGTCCCTTAAAACCCCTGACTACACTCCTGAAGCTGACATCTGCTGAGGAAGGTGCCTGTGGGTAGGCAATGGAAAGGTCTTGAGAGCAGCATGCCCAGGCTGGCATAACCCCATCAGGCCGTGCCCAGTGCCAAATTGGAGGAGACCGGCTGAAAAGTCTGGTGCTTTTGTCACTTTGAAGTGTGCAAAGTGTTATACAGTTACATTTACCCACCCTCTCTCACCTTTTAAATAAAAGCTTTCATTTATGGTCTTAGTTCCTAGAAAACCACATTTCTGTTAATGCTATCTCAAACAAGGCTACTTGCAATAAAATTGTTTACTATGAAAACAACTGCATATGCATCTGTATGTAATGCAGTTGATATCAAATATCTAAGAAGCATCAATCAGATTCCCTTTCAGAAACAAAAATACAAGAAGTTTGCAGTCTTTGCAATTTCCTAATGGGCAGCTAAGGTGGGAACTCTATACCCAATTTATAACATGAAATACTCCCTGTATGTGTTTCACAAGGACATGTACCAGCATGAGAGTGGGATTTGGTGGAACCTGGATTTACAACTGGAAATTAAATACAGGCATGTGGAAACATTATTATGTAAACTAATACTTAGCTACTTCGTGCTGCATTCCCTCAGCAGCAACAAAATGGCAGCATGGAAACCAAATGCAAAGTGTAATTTTTTAAACCTGGTCTATGAGAAAGAAAAGAAAAACAGTCCCATGTAGAACCAGGAGGACTCGTTACTTTTTCATCTGTGAAGTCTTAAATGTCACACCCCCTAGGCTGAATTCTCCTTTCATCAAAACCAATGGAGCTTTGATATTGGTTTCCACTTGAGCATGAGAGATCCCAGAAACTCTGTTTTTTGCCTCATACTGAGAATCCTGGCAACATACTTCCATGTCTTGTTTTCAGTAGTTTCTATTGGTAGCTCCCATTGCTCAGTTAGGAAATACATTTCAGAGAAGCTGCAGCTCAGAGGCACACTGAGCAGCAAGCCCATAGGTGCTGGTGGTTCAGCATCATTGTAGTCTGAGGTGCTGCTTCACCAACCCAGACCCAGGAGGGCAGATCACAGGCAAAGCACTGTAAGACACAGCCAAGTCCCATTCATCTATGTTTCACCCACTTCTCCAGTCCCTGCAGATCAACCAGGAAACCAGCAGAACCAGCATCTGAGGCTCACCTACACCCAAGGTCCTGCTCACACCTTCTTTGTAATAGCAGGGCAGTAAGAGACAGAGTTGCTTTTCATCCCACAGGGCATGAGCAGCAGCATGATATCTGACTGTTGGTACTGCACAGGGGTCCCCAGTGCTCCTCCAAAGCATGAGCCACTCATCCACGTAAGGGACAAATTGGGAGGTCCAGACGGTTGGCTGACATCTCAGAGAACTGCAGACACAGTCAAGCTGCAAATAAGCACATAGAAGACAGGAAGGTATGAAAAGTAACAGTCAGCATGAACTTCTAAAAGAATCACATGAACAAATTTGATTTCCTTCTGTGAAGGTAATGTAAATTGTGTATATGGAAGATTCACAGATCAGATAGCTGCTGGGAGTCTAGTTAGGCTTTTGGCAATGTCTTGCATGACATTCTCATAAAGAAGCAGAGGAAACATCTGATAATTACCATCAAGATAATTACCATCAAGACTGTATAAAACAAGCAAAAGCTGCAACTTAGAGAAGTTATCAGGGACTCATTATCAAAGTGGAAATATGCATCAAGGACTTCCACAGAGGTCTGTCTTTGGCTGCTTGTGTTCAGTATTTTCAACAATAGCTTGGCTAAAGTTAAAAAGGAGAGGTTCCCCAGCTGTGCAGTATGTACTATTAGTTTTATACAACCAGTTCTTAGAGAGCATATAGTTCAGAAAAGGCCTCTGGCTGCTGTTGCCAGGGCATGTTCCCTCTGTCGCTGCTGCTGTTCATGGTGGTCTTAGGCAGAAAAAAAAGTGGAGCTGTTGCAATGCAGGATCTTGTTACTTTTCTTGTTGTCGACATGGTGCTCATCATCAACCAGAGGGCAGGGCTGGAATTCAAAATTACCTTGATACATTGGAGAAATGGCCTGAAAAATAACAGAATTAATCAACTGTATTGCAAGGACCTATGAACAAAAGCGATGAACTGCACAGAGCATTGGGGGGTAGACAGGAATTCTGCAGACGATGACAGCTGATTACAAAGTAAAGATGATCAAAACCATCCTGCTATTGTAAAAAAAGAAACGACACATTGAGTTATATATTTAGCTGTTGGACTATATGACACATATAGTGAATGTCTTCTGCTCTACTGAGCTCTGATGGGGCTGCACTTACAAGAGATAGGGACTAACTGGAGGCACCCACAACTATCAGATTAGGAGCAAACATGATCTGGAAGGAAAATCTGATTGATGTGTGGCTGCTAAATGTAAAGAAGATAATAATCTTCAGGTATATATGGCCAGCAGAGAAGAAGGAAATAGTTTTTTGTACCATACTACAGTTGAGTAATAATGGGGTTTAATTGCAGCAAAGGAGATGGTAGGTGAGTTCCTGGACAGAACGTACCAACAGAAGAAGGAGGATCAGATGGGAAAGCACTGGAATATATTGCCTCTGTGGGTGGTGGAATTTCCATTACTGAAGACTTTTTAAGAACAAGTTAGAGACATATTAATCAGGAATTAAATAGGTGTAATTGATCCTACTTTTGGCCCCTCAAGGTCGCCTCCCCACCCTTATTTTCCATTTCAGCAGTCTGCCTTATAAACATGGCATGGAGGTCTGTTGCTCAATAGATGGTTAAGAGTGAATAGCAGCTGGTTTATTCCGCTGTTTTGGGGAGGAGTGTTTACATTCCAGGCGTAAGAGTGGAGGGGAAGGACAGCCGAATTCTGATCCCACCAGTCAGCCAGCAGAGGAGACCGGGCAGCCATCCATCGGAGGCTGTTTTACTTTCCCAGCCTTTCAGAGCCTAACACAAAGGACAAAGGTGGCTCCCAGATGGAAGACAACAGACATGAAAAACATGAAAGCTGACAGAGAGGGACATACTTTTAACATGAAAGTTAAAATTGCCAGAAGAAGAAAGCAAGGAAATTTCCAGTTAGGTGCAGTGGAATGACTCCTGAAGGATCTGTAAGTGCTTTTGGCCTTCATAGAAAATACTTGCGCAGAAACCCTCCAGAAGTTATGTTTGTTTTGAGCAGAACCTGGAGTTCCTGCACTGAGCTTTCTGAAGGCTGCATTGCAGGATTAGCCTATATTCCCTCTACTCAATGTCACAGGAGACTGAACATTTTTACTGTGTTCTGGAGCCTGACACAGGCAGACAGACCACAAAGAAAAACACGAGAACAGATCCTATAAGCTGCTTCAAATAACACTTGTTCCAGAGCATATGTTGAATGCTGAGAAATTCTAGTTTCACAAAAGATGCCAACAGGGGAAGAAATTATTTCACAGTTTGCCTCAAGCTTCAAAAGGCTTGCTGAACATGTTAACCAACACCCTTTTTGTCAGGGCGGTTTGCGGTCGATGCCGCTAACTAAGAGGGAAACAAATGCCTGTAGTCCGAGTGGGGATTCGCACTCTGCGCCACAAAGACAAGGAAATTGCTGCTGGAGAATCCCCAGAGCTGTTCCGTGAGAGCATTCAGGCCAGCAGGATGTATAAGAAAAACAGGAATGTTCTTTATGTGACAAGATGGATCATTCAGAAAGAAGGCTCTGCTGGGGATGAAGAGACTTGGTATATTGACTCAAAGGGACACTTCCAATATGTTTCTGGGTACAAGCAGCTCACTTCAGAAAGAAACTGGTGGATAGGGAAATGGAAAGGCACGAGTAGGAGGCAAAGCAAAGTCAAGTTATCTACAAAGATGGAGTCTAAGCCAGAAATAGAAAGAGGGAAAGTAAATCAGAATTTAAGAGTCTTGCATACATTCATTACGATAAGACTTTTTTTTTTGCAAACACCAGCAGTTCCATTAACCAAACAGATGCACAATCATTTTTGATACAGGAGACAAGAATTTTATTACCATTGTAACAGATCCAGTGGCTATAGCAAATTCAATCCCCTTTCTTTGCCAGCTACATGATTCACAAGGTGTTCGCTGCAAAGACTGACAACCCAACTGTTTGTATGTGCTGAGTGAGCTGTTCTTGATGCAAAGGACTCACATAAGTGGTCAGAAATATTCAGGAGGATAATGAAACCTGAAACAGATCCAAGTGCAGCATGATAGAAATAGGCTTTGGCTCTCAAGGTAGGAAAGAGGAGTATCGCAGATACTGCTAATGGGAGCTGGTTATTAAACGAAACTACCGATCACTGGAGGATGGAAACCAGCCAAATGTCCTAGATCTGAAAGATCTGACCAATATGGGACATTACCTGTTAGCAACAGAATACAGATTCCTCTTTCTAGCTCCACCTGGCGCCAGGGATTAAAGGGACCCTGACTGTGACTTGCCAATGTTTCAGTGAGACTGCAAGTCTGGTTCTTTATTTAGGCCAGCATCATTTTCCTGTATTGAGATTCTGCTCCTTTAACAAGAGTTGCAAAAACCTACTTGTGAAAACATACTTGCGGAAATGGCAGAAACGTCTCATGAGAACCTTTCAGGAGCAATGCATAATAGTGATACTGTTGTCTATCTTTTGGCACCAGCTGTTTATCAAATGGCTTTTGAGAGGTATGCCTAGAGAGTGTAGTATTAACTCCATAGTCAGAATGAAAGAGTGTGAAACATCAAAAATCTGTAAGTGATCTTTTGAGAAATTACAATCTGGTCATATGTAATTACAAGGGTTTTCTCTATTTTTTGAAATCTCTGGACCACCTATTGTTCAAATTACCAGCAAAAGCAAAACAGCAGTGGATGTTACAGTTCCTGACAATCATTATTATCAGTTATTATTTAATTACTTTCTTTGAACTACCAAATTAAAATGCCAATCTGATTCCTCAGAGAATTACAGCTTGGAATTAGCTCTGCCTTTTAGGCCAAAGGAAAATGTAAAGCCCTAAAACCATCACAATACATTTGTCTACAACTTTTCTTCCTCCCAGTCCTGCACTTCCCAGTACAACTTCACCACCTTGTAGATGAAGCTTTCCCAGGGATGAGTTGACTTTCATAGACTCTGGCTCAATAGGACACAGGACTAAATGATGACTTCTTTGTGATAGCATTTACTATTAAAGAAGAACACGCCACTAAATAAGAATAATCCCACGAGGCTCAAGCACATTTGGATCTTGATTTACCAAGGCACTTGGCTGTGCCATATGTTTCCATTGAGTGGAATTTGTATTTTATGGTGGGGGGAACAACACACTTCAAAGGCGCAAAACTGTGAACAAACAGATAAGAAGATTCATTATTTCGAGTGCTGCTATGTATGTGTGTAGACAAAAAGATGGTGCTTTTGAGATAACACTGGAGCTGCACAGAGGGCCTGAAAACATAAAACCAGCAGTGAACAGAGCCTTGAAACACGAATCCAAACCCACAACCAGCATTCACAATCCAGCCGAGTGAGGCTTTTTATTTACATTTTCATGCCATTGAGTGCAACAATTCATTTACTCCCTATACATAAATACATAAACACATGACACTAAGTAATATTGTGCTGATCTGAAATGCTCCCCAGGCCTCACACCCTCCCCACTGGCAGTCCCCCCACCAGCCAGCTCTTTTCTGCTCTGCAGCTGCACAGCCCTGGGGTACGTAACTGAGAAATCTCTGCTTGAGAGAAGGGAGAAAGCTTCATGAATCACCAGACAACACTTCTCAGGTGGGAAAAGCACATTCTTTGTTCTTCCATGTGGAATTAGAAAAATATGTGTAGAAGCAAAGCCCTGAAAGCCCCAGGAGAGCAATTGCTCTCTTTCTCTTTCTTTTTTGGTTTTGTTGAGCTTGTGAGTTTTGGGGTGGTTTAATTAAAGGTCTTAAAATTCTTTAACACTAACATTCAAATGCTTCATATTTTTCCCCCAGACTCGCAGGGTTTCAGTCCTCCTCCTCTCTCTCTTGTGTCACTTCTACTCTGCAATAAAACAATTGAATCACACGTTGGTACATAAATATTGGCAGATTTTTAGGTTTGCTGTTTTTTTCACTCAGCCTATTGGGCAAACAGCCTAGAAAGGCTAAGTTATTTGCCAGAGTTTGAATTTCTGGCAAACAGTGTAGATCCAGTACAAATCTCAAATCATATTTCAGGAATGCCGTGCTTCTACTGCACCTTTCCAACTCTTCCCTCTGTGCACTAATGACTATTATGGAGAAATGTGTTCCAGAAATGTGAAAATCAATGTAGTGGGAAATGTACCAAAACCACCTTTCCACTTATACAATCTCAGTTGTCCAAGAAACACAATTAATTAGTGTTATTGAGCTGTTTAGCTCCCCAATAAAAGCTTTTTGAGTGATTATATGAAGAACCATTGATACTGGAGACTTCATACTGAAGTAATTAATGGAAGTTGATTATATTCTGACAAGTTAAACACAGGTTTGTTTGATATTACACACACATGGAAAACACATGCGCTATTGAGCTCGGTACCTAGGAGTTTAGATTAATGGTGTTGATGAATTATGTGGAGATTATATACTTTGCAGACACATAATGGACCTGATTTTGAAAAGCAGGCTCTCATTTTGCTCCTGCAATTTTGAGGGTGTGAATAATTGCAGGTGATTTTCTAGCAGCTAGACATCTCACTGCCTGTTGAATTCCTTCGGGCAGAGGTCATGCCTGGTTTTGTGCAAGGCTCCAGGAGAGCACGTGCAGGCAGTGGAAAACAAACCTACCCTGGCGCTGCACACTTGGACCACAGTGACCAGCAAGGACAACTGGTTTCATGCACAGCTCTGTCAGCTGGGCTGGGGCTTCCAAGAAATATAATCTCTTTCTAAGTTCAGGTGCATGTGGTGAACTTGAGGCTCAACCCCAAGAGGGTAAGGAGGAAGCTGCCACTAAGCTTTCCCCTGCTACCAGGCAGAGGCTGGTGACAGATCTGACAGTCCTGAGACCAGCTGCTGAAGCAGCCTCTGTGGGACATTACTCAGGTTCAGCCTAATATCTGAGCCTTCCACTTGTCATCTTTCTCTTGAGGGTCTGTCTAAAGGCAACTGAATGTTACTGGGATGAGGACAGAGGTAGTAATCGATGTCAGAGTTTAAGGGATGCAGGAGGTAGCTGAGAGGTAGAAGGCCAGGTTCAAATAAGTGGCTTGATTTAGGCAGGGAATGGACTCAGATTTTGGTCTTAGCTGCACTAATCTGCCACAAAGAGCAGCCCGCACAGAATCATAAAGCCCCGATTAGGGGTGCCACGGCAGGCATTACAGGGCATTTACTGCTTAGAGAACCATCTGGGCATGCTCCCTCTGGATTTTCCAAGGAACATACCAAGGAGCTGGGATTGCAGATACCTCAAACCCAGGCTATGAAGGAGGATGACTGCAAGCTGCAGATAGCATCCTGGCTTTTGCAGCATTCCTGGGACTGGCTTCCAGGCCCATAAGCCAGCCCATAGCTGCATGAGCATCTCCACCTGAGAACAGATCCTTCTGAGCCCTGTGGGCATGATTCAGTTCAAGACAACAAACCTAGGAGTAAAAATGTAGGTTTCCATGTGAACCAGGCACTTAAACTCCCACTGACATGATGAAAATCTCATTGAAACTGCCAGTGGAGCCTGCAGAGGAATTTTGTTCTCTCTAATTTCCTTGCTACATCTTTCCTTGCCTACACCTCCTCTGTATCTCAGACACCTGTGGACACCTACTATCAGAAGCCCCTGTTTAGGTGTCAAACACCAAGTGAAACCCTGCCCTTAGAGATGGGTAACAGCTACAGATCAGGATGCGGCTGTTACCAGCACCACCGATCATAGCCACAAGCTGGCTTCTCTGCTCAGCCCTCTCCTGTCTCTTGAACAGGGCATGTGCTGTGGCAGCAAATTGCCAGCACTGCCCAGCTTGAACTGACCAGGAGAAGCAGCCCTCTGAGGACTACTGGCTGCAGAAGCAAGGGATAATATTAATAACCAGGGCAGGGCAGGAAGGAGCAGACAGCCTTCCTCCTGAGACTGGTGCATCTTCCTCACAGTTTTGGTGTGTTCAGGGTTAGAAAGTGTTTTCAGCTCAGCCATTTCAGGTCACCTGGGCTGAGATATGAGTTAAGAATGTGCATCACACTCCGTATTCAGTGGCTGTACCCAGAAACTTTCTTTAGGCTATAGCTTGAGGTACACTACATAGAGAGAGAAGGGAAAAGACAGGCAGACCTGTTCTGGCTTGGATCTTAAAGGCATGTAAGAAACAAATACAAGGCACCAGCATGTATCTGTGGAGGTACAGTAAATGGAAAGTTAAAGAGGACCACAAAGATCTCTTCTGCACTTGCAGTCTCTGAATCCAGTACTTGGTTTTCTTTCTGTGCATCATTAAATGTTGACCACTGCCATGGTTTATAAACAAATATAGAGCGTGCATCAACCATTACCAAAATGAGATTACAGAGGAGGCTGTGGCCCACTGCTGGTCAGGCTCCTGGTCCATCTGAGACAGTTTATGTTGACATGTATCCCAGGCAATAGGACGAGCTGTGTGGCTGGCACCCCACCACTAGTGACTGTCCAGACTTCATTGAAGATTTCAGCACTCTCTCCACCTTGCCTGATCCTGGGGAGTCCCAGGGTAGGGGGGCAGTGGTGTAGGCAGGGCACAGAAGGGCAGCAAGGAGTGGAAGGGTGTCAGTGAGAGGTGTCCATTGACAATGCCTGGAGAGGTTGAAAGGCCTTGTGGTATGTGGTACCCTATGGATGCCCTGCACAGTACAGATGTAATGAAGGAACTGAAAGGGACATGGCCAAGGGCAGGCTGCTCCAGCTTTGTCCCTCTACCTGGAAGTAGAAGACCTAACACAACAGCATCAGTGTGAGTGCTGGACCAGTTTATTTGGCTGCATAAATACTTAACCCTTTCCTAAGAATGCTGCTGCTTTGATTGCTCACCTAGCTGCAGCCCTACAAGGAAGACAGAATTAGGGCCTAATTCTGAAATTATCTGCTTCATCTAGTAAAGAGCAGTCATTGTTGGGAAAGGGCTTTTAAGTCTTCCCCCATGCTGGCTGTCTGCTGGAGGCAGTGGATAATCCCAGAAGCAAGCCCCAAATCTTGCTGTGCTGGTAGACAGGAAGCAGGTCTTTCCAAAGAAGGGGAAAGACCTGGTTTCAGCTGCTGCTTCTTAATTAGCTGCTGCAGGTGGAGAGCTCTGCAAGACCCTCATATTGCTTTTATAACTATCACATCTTTACGTGGCTGAACTGGTTTTTTCCACTGCAACTTGGCCATTTTTGGAAGAGAAATATTTTGGGTCACATTATCAATTTTCCCCCCATGGAAAGCTTATAAAAATTAATCTATAAGCAAATTGATGGAGGAAAAAAAGTTAGCAGAAATGTTTTCAAATGGACAACCTTCAAAGGATTTGAACTCATTCCATTTGTATTACAAAGCCAGAGCTTTGGTCCAGCCACTCTTTGGTTCCCTACCTCTCTTCCCCACCCATGCTGTTTTGCATCACACTTGAACAGGTCCCTGGTGAGTACTTTTTTTCCTAATGATTGAATTTAGCATTGGCAGAAGTACCTTAATAGGCTGTTCTTGAGGTTGAAGACTTCATTTGCTGTCCAGAGCAGGAGTAAGAAGCCACTGAGATGCCTTTCTGATGGCAATGTGCTAATCCATCTTGACAGGCAGAGAAAGGCATTCCTTCCCCCGACCTGCACATTACTGTGACTTTCAGTTGATGGTCCCAAGATTGTTTTTAGCTAGGGCAGTGGTTTGTCTGCAGACATCTGTCTAACTGGACTAGACTAAGGCCACCATGAAGACACCTGACTTTGTAGTAATCTTGTGCCATTTCAATTAGCGCTAAAGCAAATTTAACACTACCTGAAAATTAGGGCTAATTAACACTAAAAGCAAATTAGGGCTAAATGGCTGTTAATAACCTGCAAAAACACAACCCTGCCTTTTCTTTAAGGTGATTTGCCCATTTCACAGCCAGGGAGTGCTGAGATTGTTCTCATATGAGTCAAGGAGGACTGTAAGAGCCACTACCCCTTTGGGATAAAAACAAGAAACAAAAGCCTTCAAGATGCTTTGTGGAACCAGAAAGAACAAAGCAGCCTCCACGCAGAGACATGCGTTCCTGCAGAAATAGTATGAAGAAATTACCTCTACTTACAGGTGTCTCGTATCTCACTGGTTACTGTTTTTGTGTGTTTATGGAAAGAAGGCGTAGCAGATCAGAGATCTCAAGGACACAGCCTAAACAAACCTAGCTATGCCAAACATTGGGATTATGGTTCCAAGAACAGAGGCAGGATGGGAGAGGAGAGATTTTCCTAAACTGATTTAAGACAATTGTAACATGAAAAAAAGGGGTTCTAATTCCTCCTGTGTCTGGGGAAACTGCACATTGCAAATTCCTTGTAGACAGAGGATAATAGTAAAGAAGCCTGACCCTATCATCACCTTCATCTCCTAATCAACATAGCCCACAGCACTCTGAATTTTGGCAAGCAATCTGGAGTGCAAAACATTACTGTGCATGTCAGAAGAAAGGCTCCAGGACAAGAAACTGAGGACCTGCAGGTACACAGGCTCAAGGAAGATAGGGTAATAGAGATGCCACCAAAATCAACCATGGTGGAAACAAATCTGAAAGGCAAGGGGGAAGAAAGGATCTGCAGCTGCATCCTGCAGGCAACCAAAGTCATGTTCTACTTCCATCCCTGCTCCGTTTCACCCTCCACGGCTCTCCTGCCTCCTCCTCCCCTGTGCTCCTCTCCTCAACTCCTCTTGACTCTATGGTGCCAAGTGGTAGCAGGACAGAGCTATCCCATGTCAGCCATGTATCTGTCAATGTTATCTGCATTGCCAGTGTGGTGCTGGGAAAGGGCTGGGACAAGCCTTAGCACCTTTGAACCCATTCAAGACCTACCCCTGTCCACCAGCAAAAAGATCTCCTTTGACCTACAGCCAGCAGTATGAGGTATCATTAGAGGAGAAAGCATGAAATAAAGAAGGATGAAGCATTCAGAAGTGTCTTGATAATGGAGAGATGACTTGCAGGTGGAAACAAAACTGCTTTTGGAGTAACAGCTACAGAGTGTCTAGCCAGACTGGGAAGCCCCATAGCTGAAAGCAGAGACCTGTCTGGTCTGAGTGAGGAGGATTTCCACAGAGTCAGGGACACTCAAAGGTGTCTTGACAACCCAAGACCCGCTAATAGAAACGGTCAGCAGCAAGGAATGACAGCTCTCAGAAACTGTGTTGAGAAAGGGGCAGAGGTCAGAGCAGACCTCACTCAACCACCTGGCTGCACAACTGGGTTAGCCAAAAGACCTCAGTAAAACCATTTTCTACTTCATTTAAAACCCTCAGAGGCCAATCAGGGAGAGGAGAGATTGTCCAGTTCAAATAATGCAAACCTTGGTTTCTTTGAGGGAAAACTCCCTGACAGGCTTCTTGGCTCTGCTCAGCGTCTCACCCAAGTGAGTGCCTAGGAAGAATAGGAGAGCTTTCCAACAGCCAGCCCGCCAGCTCTGTTCGTGCTACAGAGCAGCCCATGACACACAACCAAGCATTCCAAGTTTGGAGGAGCTGTTGAGATGTGGCACGCAGGCAGCCATCAGGCAGAAAGAGCCAGATCAGAGAACGAGCAACAAGGGGAAAGCTGAATCCTCTGGCCTGGCTGAGGACCAGGCGAGACCTGTTCTTGGCATAATCCGGTGCAAACAAGGACTCCCAGGATAAATGGGCAGTGGAACAATTTATACACATTCAGCTGGACTTCAACCTGCAGGGCCAGATCAGCAAAAGGAAATCAGGCACCCCAAGGGCTTGGGGAATTTGCCCCACCGTTTGAGTTTTTCCTTTCAGCAGCCAACCAAGAAAAGAAGCAGCTGCTAGCAAGAAGGATGGACATTAATTGCCATGAGCCCCATAAGCACAGATATGTCAAATGGAAAAGGTGACTCTAGTCTGGTCTGTGGCATTTTTGAACAATTAGAAAAAGTGATAAATTTGGTTTGTAAAACAAGAGAAGTTGGCAATAATGCAAAACCTAAAGAAAGCAGTTAAGTGCTGGTATAGTGAAAAAGGTTGCTATAAAATGTCAGCTTGTTATAATAGGAGGTTGGGCCGGAGCAAAACATCACAAGAGTCTAGTAAAAAGCCTCTTTCCCAGTGTAAGAGTTACAAGGACACCACATTATGTCACTGCAGACCAGAGGTACACAAACGAGGCCCCATTTTTTGTTTAGATCCTCGCAGTTCGGCAACCAAAGGAGACTGGCTATGAATGATCTGCTGGTATCTGTAAAATGCATGGAAAAAGTGGATGCTGCCTTACGGATAACCATTAATAGAGCAGACATGCTAAAACCAGTTAGGAGTAGACTGTCCAAAAGTGAACCAACTAATTGGTCTCAAATGGAGACAGTGACAGGGAAATGTACATTCGTCCAACAGTTGGGAAAGTTGGGTTTGCAAATTGGACATCTGGAGTTTGAGCTAGATTTGTGGATAGCCAAGATAGTAGATGAGCTAATAAACAGTTTGGATTTCATTATGCCTAATAGCTGAGTAAGTGCCAGGAAACCATGTCTTACAGCCCCTGTCTGTGAAAATCCTTTACAAGTATGTGGCACAGGTGAGCAAAATGATTTATAGACAACTGTTTTGCAGAGAACAGGGAATGGCACTGCTATAAGTGACATGCCATGGGAGCTTTCTCGTGAAAGAAATTACTTCCCAGAGGTTGAAACCTGTTTTGAGACCTAAGATCTCAAAGGGGTTTTAGTTGCTCAAGTGTTAGTGTATTGGAAGCAGGAATCTGTTCCCTCTTGTGTGCCGGTAATTTCTGTCAAGAAGCAAATAAAAAGGGGGGAAAAGAGAATGAGGGCCAGAAAGCACGATGAAGTAAACAGATGTAGTAAATATACAGAAGAAAACTACAAGGGAAGAAGAATGGAGATAAATGCAGGCATCTTGGTATTTGGTACTAAGGATGGCTTGCAGACCTTTGCTGCTGAGGTTCCTGGACTTGGTCTATCCCTCTTTGTCAAAGCAGCACAGGACCAAAATACAGGAAGGTGGCCATGGAGCAGTCACTTCCTTCTTTAATTGAAGCCAAGTGCAGGAGATATTGTGGGAAGCTGGGAATTTCAGGAAGGCAAGGCTGAGCTTTCACATCACCTTTGGGCTTCACTGGTTGTTCAGAGGAAGAAGGGTAGCCCCATGTCCCGTCCATACCTGCAAGGATCACAGCAACCTAATTTTCCACTCCAGGTCAGACAAACAACTGTGGACCTCAGTGGAAAGATCTACTTCATGGTGGCAGAATGAAGCCCTCAGTGGCCACTGAGTATAGCTGCTTACCCCCTGCCACAGGGCAAGGGGTTATACCTCAAGCACATCCCTGAGAGGCACAGTCAAACTGCTTTTAAGCATCTCCACATGACCCTAATGCATCCCCTAATGCATCCGTCTGGTTCTTGTCCCAGCTCCTATGACTCCCTAGTGGGGCAGTACCGCTGCACACATCAAAAGCCACGGCCCCTACCTATTTGGTTTACAGATGGTCTGAGACAAGCTTAAGTCTGCCAGGATGCAATAAAGCTCCAAATAAAGAGAGTATTTCCTAATAAAAAAAGAGTTTGCTTTGGGCTAATAGGGAGTGAAGGAAGAATTTCTGCTGACAAGATGACAGTGGAGCTGTCCAGAAACAGCTGCTCCTCCTGGGTGTGCAGGATCAGGGAGGACTTCATTTCCTAACAAGAGGCTTACTTCTAAGTTTGCAGATACTGCACAACACCAGCTAGGCTGGGTGAGCTTGTGGCAGATAACCGTTTCAATGGTCACTAGAACACAGTTTTAGCATTTGTGGAGTTACAAAGACTCTTGTAAGCATTCCCACTTTGCTTTTCTGGATTTTAAAATACCTTTCATACCGGAAACAGATGCTAACAGATATTGAACTTCTAGTTTAGAGACATTATTGCTACAGCAACATACAGGATTTGAAAGTTTCCCAGTTACAACAAAAGTTTCAGGTCTCTGACATGATTTATTGTATTACAATAAATCATAAGCATACCTTGGGGTCAAAATTTTATTTATACATCTTCATGACTGTTTGGATAGAATAAATTCATTGTGGAATAGAAAATTGATAAAAGGGCATTGTATAATTCTATAATAATGTATTATTTAACAATAGCTACTTAAAATATGATTACAATAGAAACCATTTTTCTTTTTGTCAAGAACGTACTCTTTAGACTACCACCACTGTAGACTCATAGAATCATAGAATAGTTAGGGTTGGAAAGGACCTTAAGATCATCTAGCTCCAATCCCCCTGCCGTGGGCAGGGACAGCTCCCAATAAACCATGTCACCCAAGGCTCTATCCAACCTGGCCTTAAACACTGCCAGGGATGGAGCATTTACAACTACCCTGGGCAACCTTATGTCATTGGCAAGAAAGGAGCAAAGGTGCTTTTATGTATTAAAAGTACCTGCTGCCTTCCAACTGGAAGGAGTTAAGTCTTTTTGTGGAACTCAATTTCAACAGCCACTGTATGAAACATGGGCATCACTACACATACTTATATGGAAAGATGAGCCTCTTTTGGTTTTATTTTGTGAAACTTGGGTGCCTGAAGTAGGGACAGAATGTGGCAGAAGAGTAAGAAATAACATGTCTTGACCCAGCAAGCTTGGTGAAAAGCTAAATAAAAAAAAAATGTATTTATTGGCCAAGCACCCTGCAAAAGGGACAAGGAACTCTGAGCAGAATGTGACCCCTTGCTATCCAATTCCTCCTGTGTTAGGGGAAAAACTTCGGATTATCACTATGAATAAAGAGGCTGGCCTCAAAACCTCATTATTTTGTGAGCATTTTCTCTCCCTAACAGAACCTACCTGAAGCATTATGAGTTGTGACCAGTTAGGTGAAAAAGGCAATACTAGTTTTGTCTTAATCTTTTTAGGATTATCATTAACATACATGAACTTTGCATGTAAGTTTTCAGCAGACTTATTTATAACACTGCCTTTAAAAGACCCTCTTCACCTACATTAACTCAGTGATAGATTCCCTCAAACCAATTAGTCTACATTATAAAATCAACTGGTTGCTGATAGAACAACTACTCACTTTTTTTCCCATCAAAAAGAACTGTCAAACTATGTTTTCTGTAGCGCTGAGGCAAGGCAGGAACCTGTCCTTTTCCAAAGTGAGGTGACATGCACCTGTCTGCTAGCAGTAGCTGTGTTATCTAGAAATTCTTTCAAGCCACTGAAATTCTTTCAATAAACTTTTAGCTATATTTTATTTGCAGTTTCACCTCCCTCCCACTGTAACAAAATACCAAATGTCGGAGTTGCTTTAAAAAGAATCAAATATATAGTTATGCATTACTATCGCAGGTCTGAGAACTATGGTTGTGTGATATGAGATGTGGCAAGCTCATACTAAAACAAAAGGACTCGCCCTTGATGGCATATTCCTTACTGTCCCCTACTGAGTAATTGCATCACTTGCCCTCTATGGATTCTTTATGCTTCAAGAGATGCAATTTCTGGCCAGAGCAGCTTCAATACAGTGTAAGCTTCCGTGGATGTGTAATCATTTACACCTGTGCAAAGTAGATGTAAACTCACTTTGCACTCACTTTACATAGGTGCAAATGACTGCACAAGGTGGGAAGCAGTAGAGAATCAAGACCATAATGACTGCAAAGTGCTTAAGCAGGGTATGATGGAGACATGGGATACAGTGATGAGGAGGCAAGCAGCAGCATTTTGGGAGTCTATTCTGCCTCATTGTGCAAGCAGTGTCTATTATTAGCAGTGGAAGTCATGCGTGTGTGCCCAGAGGATAATAAATCAGTGGCTGTGTGAATGCAGCAAGCCTGCCTGCTCCAGCTCTGCTGGCACCGCTGTACAGGTCAGGCTGCAGCAGGAAACTTGTGCTGCCACCGGGGCTGGAAGATGGCTGTGTGGTGGTGAGATCAGTTTACATGGAGAATTAGGCTAAACCTAGGGGCTCTGGCTTCATTTAGGGCATGTTTCTTGTTGTGAGTCAAATGGGTTATCCAAAAACCTGGCTCAATAACTGTTGATGTAGTACAGGTGCTCCCAGCCCTTTTTGTTATATTGCCCAAGACCACAAGATCTTTCAAAGGAAACTTTACTTCTTATGAGCTGTTGGAAAGGACAGAGTAGGTAGATCTAAAATTAATCTGTCCCTTTGTCAGAGCTCTTTGACCAAGGGCAGTAATTATCACCATGGGATAACTGCAGGAGGCTGGAAGAGAAGGGAGAGAAATTTTTTCATGCTGACTTTTTTAGCCTGAAGATTAGGGTTTATATAACAACTTTGCTTGGTAGTCTGAAAAAGACCTTCTGAAATGTATTCCTCTTAGTCTTACACCTGCCAGCTTTCTTCACTCTTCTTTCCCTAGCCTACTAATAGCGATGGTAAATGCATCCAGAGAAATATGGTTGCTATAAAGTACTGAAGTTTCTGTGTCGCGTGACATGAAATTACTGAATCTGAAATAAAGTATGTGTGTCGTTTTTCCAAGGGACTTTTAAAATGTGCCTCTGGATATATGTGAAAATGTAAAATACTGCTCACAAAAAATTAAAGCAGAAAGCATACGCTTCATGAAGGAAAACTGCTTCACTTGTTATAGCTATCTTTTCAAGGCAAAGCAGTGGCACCCTGTGCGTGGCAGGCTGGAAATCTACGTGTCCCCACTGATTTTGCTGTTTGTAGTACCTGGTGTGGGAGAGGGCTGGCCATCAGTGTGTAAGTGTTTTCTTATGGCCACAAAGTTCTGCAGAGCTGGCACTGAAGTCAAGCTCAACATTCATTCACATCCCATGGCAGTGAGGCTAAATCTGATTCACAAGCAAGATGGTGACAGCTAGGACAAGGAATCATTTTTAGTTGTAAAACAGGCAATTTTGAGCACGTGATTGTGGCAAATAATCCAAACAGTTTCTTATTTAATGAAAGCACTTACCAATGACAGCATCAAAGATGTGGTATCAAGGGAGAGTGGGTGAAGCCTGGTACTGACCTGTTGCGGGCCCCCGTGGGCTAGGAAAACCAGACTTTAGAAAGGGAGGACTGTCTCAATACTTGCATTAACAATAGAGTGAAAGAAGTCTTTATTTTCAGTAACAGGCTTTGTGCAAAGAACTTTTACCCTCTATTCCTGTTTTCCTAGCAAGGTATGAAAGGTTTATTTACCCCACATCAGGTACCCCTAGTAGCTTACTCTGTAAGGGGCTAATGGGCTTTTATGTGTCTTTGCAGCATGAGCTACAATTAACAGAAAGAACGTGTTCTCTGTAGGTAGAGCAGGAGTATAAGGGCTGTCCTGGGACCTCCTTCCCCCCAGTGAGAACAGTGACAGGCACTGCTGCCTGAACTGGCTTTTCCAGTGGAGAAGGACAAAAAGCCAAGTGCGAGTCGTCCCCGTCCCCTCCCATCCCGGTACATAGCTCCTTGAGCCTGCCAACAGGTTCCCTCCATGTCAGCTCTCCATGAGCATTCCAAAGTCACAGATACGCTGCGATGGCAAGAGGACAAAGAAGCAGGCTCAGCTTCCCCATAACTGATCCACTGGGCTATGGGATGTGGCTGGTACCTGCAAAGCCACCACTCAAGGGTAAAGCAGGTGCTCAGAGGGGAGCTGCAAACAGCTGAAGTTCCTTCAGCCACTCTTCTTCCCTCATCTACTTTGCCTCCAGTCTCAGGTATAGCATACCTCAAAGTTGCCACAAGCATGTGGTTCTCTGTAGTATAGGAACAACTGTGAAACTTCTGCATCTGATTGTGCTGAAATGTATGGAGGCATCTGAGATAGGATGTGGGCTACTTCACCATAGTTGACACTCGTGTAGGTTCCCTCCATCATCTTCTTAGTGGCAGCTGGTATCTGATACCTGCTGTAGTGTCTTACTAATTGTGGTCAGTGGTGTGTAAACTCTTCAGCTTCTGTGGAGGACAGTGAAATACTGCCACTACAGCTGTGGTGGATTCTTTATTACTTTATGTTTTTAAAGTCTAAACCAAACAAACAAATTAAATAACTAAGTCTAAAACAGATTATCTGGAAAACAGCCCCCTATTAAGAGTTGACCCTCATAGTGCCTACATCCCCACTTCAGACCCCACTTTTTTTCTTGGCACCCCAAAGAACATATGTTTGGAACCATTTTAGTCAAGCAGTCCTACCTCATAGTCAAAACTTCTTGAGACACCGGGCTGAGGTTTTTCTCTGTCTAAGACCCCAGAGGATTCAGTTTGCTCTCAAAGCATACACATGTACATACCAGACCATGCTTTATTAGTAAATCATCCTTAAAATATGTCCAGTGATATATCTCTGACATTCCTACTTATCCCAGTCATTAGAGTATTATTCTGGGGACCAGAGGGCCTGATTTCAGTGCTGTCCTTGTCAGGAATGGATTAGACAGTCTCCTGCAAGCATGCAGGGCTATTTAGAAGCACTGTGTGGTCACCTTGATGGGAGGATTGCTCTGCTCCTTTTGCTGAAAGGGAGCAACTCTTGTGAGAGGAAGGTAGGGATGAGGGTCTGGGAGAGATGAAGAAAGGAAATGGGAGCAGGAGACACGGAGCAGCCCTGGGAGGAGGAGTGTTGGGGCCTGTCCCTGGCAGCTCCTTGCAAGGGGAGGGTGGGAAGCCTATGTGCCCTTGTCCCAACAAAGTACCCCAGCAATTGCCAGCAGCCTGCTCTTTCACACAGTATCACAGTATCACAGTATGCTAGAGATTGGAAGGGACCTCGAAAGATCATCTAGTCCAATCCCCCTGCCGGAGCAGGAACACCTAGATAAGGTTACACAGGAATGTGTGCAGGCGGGTTTTGAATGTCTCCAGGGAAGGAGACTCCACAACCTCCCTGGGCAGCCTGTTCCAGTGTTCCGTCACCCTCACTGAGAAGAAGTTTCTTCTCAAGTTTAAGTGGAACCTCTTGTGTTCCCGTTTGCACCCATTACCCCTTGTCCTATCATTGTTTGCCACTGAGTAGAGCCTGGCTCCATCCTCGTGACACTCCCCCTTTATATATTTATAGACACTTATAAGGTCACCCCTCAGTCTCCTCTTCTCCAAACTATAGAGACCCAGCTCCCTCAGTCTTTCCTCATAAGGGAGATGCTCCACTCCCTTAATCATCTTTGTTGCCCTTCGCTGGACTCTCTCCAGCAGCTCCCTGTCCTTCCTGAACTGAGGGGCCCAGAACTGGACACAATATTCCAGATGGGGTCTCGCCAGGGCAGAGTAGAGGGGAAGGAGGACCTCTCTCGACCTACTAACCACCCCCCTTCTAATACACCCCAGGATGCCATTGGCCTTCTTAGCCACAAGGGCACAGTGTTGGCTCATGGTCATCCTGTCGTTCACTAGGACCCCCAGGTCCCTCTCCCCTACACTGCTCTCTAACAGGTCGTTTCCCAACCTATACTGGAACCTGGGGTTGTTCCTGCCCAGATGCAGGACTCCACACTTTCCCTTGTTATATTTCATCAAGTTACTCCCTGCCCAACTCTCCAGCCTGTCCAGGTCTCACTGGATGGCAGCACAGCCTTCTGGCGTGTCAGCCACTCCTCCCAGCTTAGTGTCATCAGCAAACTTGCTGATAGTACACTCAATTCCCTCATTTCAATCGTTGATGAATATATTAAATAATACTGGTCCCAGTACTGACCCTTGGGACAACAAGTGGCGCAGAGAGGATGTGTCAGCTGCAGCACCCTATGCTGTTTCTCATGTCTGGGCTATCTGACAGCCCCTTCTGAGCTTCACACACCAGGGGGAAGCTACTTACTGTAATTGCCTTCTGCAGTGTAATGTCATTATTTACTTTATCATTCATGCACTTGTGTACTTTCCTCACATTTTAACTATGGAAGCAGAACAAATTGAGCATGTTAACCCTCCTTCCCTCCCTCCTGTCATTCAGTTTGCTTCTACAAGGGTTCTTCCCTATTCATGAAGGCTGCTATCCTGTGTTAACAGATCAGCTTTCAAGTGTTTCCATTTACATCTTTTCTTTCCAGTTATGGACTTAGCAATCTATAGGGGAAGCCTATAGTAGCCAGCATGCCCTTGCAGCACTGTATAGCAGAGAGTATTGCTTCTATGACTAACTCCTGCATAAGAACAGACCCGCTTAGTCTGGAGTCATCAACTCTGATTACACCCAGCGCACAAAAGCTATCACGTTTGCTGTCTATGCCTGTAAAAATCATGGGGTGCCTGTCTAAGAGTTTGTATTGCTCTGTCATGCCTCCTACTCTCCTTCACTCTGCTCTGGAGAGTCACCAAACCATTCTATGATTCTATGATACTGTGAACAAGCAACCTTTTCTTTCTCTGTGTGTTCCTTGTGTCTATGTGCCAATGCCACGTTTTCAGAGTGCAACTTCTGAAATGCCTTTGTACGCCTGAGCAGGTCCATTGAAGACCATTAAACTCTAATGTGTCTGTCAGCCAAAAAGACACCTCTTTTTCACCAGTCTCTTCATCTTAAAAGATGTTGTCACAAACAAGTGCATACAGGTATGTGTGGGTACAAAGGCAAGTACGCAGCCTGAGACAAAACCGTACATCTGGTACTCAGCTTGAGTGCCCCACCATCTACTTGCACTTGCACTGCCTGGTTCTGGTCCTGTCTGCTATTCAGGCAGGTATGAAAATGCTGCTCTGTACTTTTTTAACCGAAACCACTGCTGAAGTCCAGCAATCAGTGACACCAAGTGGCGGGCGAGGATAATTACAAATGTGTATTTTCTGAGGGTCTTGTTAGCTTGTGGAAACCCAAGCTAAGATGAAGGCTTGCTTTTGAACCCTACAAAAGGAGGACAAGTCCGTCAAAACACATCATTGCTTTGGTTAGTCGGGAGAGAGCAGGCATCTGAGAACTGGTATTGAGAAGCATCTCTAAGCTCCTTGCATGAAGGATTCTGAGTCCAGCTGTGCTGCCGTATAGCTGGGGAGTAGACTCAGATGGCAAATCAAGTTCTGCCTTTCAGAAACTGCTGTGGACCAGACCTGAAGTTTCCTACCCCAAGCAGTTTGGATTGGGATAAAATTAAGACTTAAGCAACAGTGACCCCTCTATGTTGGTCTAATATAAACACTGCGCTGCAGGATAAGCCCTTCACACACACACCCCAGTAAGGTTCAAGTATCAGTTAAACCCTCTGATGGGTGATCCTGCCTGAAGAAAACAACATCAAAGTTCCAGGTTTGGCTTAATTCCATTCAGCACAGATAATTAACAATTTCTTTATGGTTGGAGGGGGGGTAAGAGGGCATCATGTGCCTTTTTTATCACAGTGCAAATGCTACTTGTTCCTAAATGCTTGTATAGTCTCACCTTTCTTCTGCGTGAAACTGTATGGACTATGGTGCATATGCTGAGAAAGTTACCTAGGGTTTGTTTTTTTTTCTTTCTATGCGGTCACTCTCTACAGTGTCTGACTGCATTTAGGGAATGCTTAGGAATAATTGTAATGAAAAAAGTCAGATCCCCAGAGAAAGCATGGAGATAAAATCTCTAGATGGCACAGCCTTTCCTAATAACTACAGGAAATGTCACTTTATCGATGAAAGCATGATTAGGAAACTGAAGCTGTTTTCAGGATATTGATGGTATTTCCCCCCACCTTTTGGGGAGCAGGAGGATAAAATCAAAAGAAAAAAGTCATCCACCTTCAATTTTTATTTCTGAAATTCTTTCAAGGATATTGGAGCAGAGGATGAATGTTGAAAGCATGAAACGCTTCCAGAGCAGCAAACTTTAATGGCTGCTGACACCGCCATAATTTAAACCTTGGGCCTTTGTAAACAGTTTGTACAAAATGCCCTGTAAGCAATCTGAGCTTGCTGCAAGGGCTCCAGCACTTTCTGAATGCAAGACTTCATCTGCCTCTTTCCCTTTAGCCTCCATTCCTTTCTGTATTGTTTCTACCCCTTCTGATACACCTTGCAGAGAGATTAGTCCTCCAGCTTTTTTGGCAGTCACCATGGACCCCTTTGCACTGATGTGTATTACAGCAGTATCTCTCAAAGCTTTGTCCATAAACACCACCCCATCACAGGGCATTACCTGTGTAAGAGATCCTCTCTGCTGCAAAGGGTTCAGAGGTGAGGGATGTATCCAACAAAAAGGGGACCCACAGCTCATGTTAAGGTCTGGCTGGGACTTTGAGCCCCTTTCACTCAGGTGTCCTCTACGTGAGATGCTGCCCTTAGCAACATAGAAAGCTGGTAGGGGAGAAGCAGCAGTACACCTTAAATTGGCAGGTTTAGATGTAATCAAATGGAGGAACTTCACTTCCTTGCCTTGAGTTTCATAGATTTTGTTTTGTGCCTGCTGACTATGTGGGTAGGGATAGTTTTCCATTTCACACTGTATGGAGAGCCAAACAGAAAAGCATGGCTGAAGAAGTGGGAGAAAGGAGTGATGGCCCTTTCCCTACAGTGCACAAGACCCCCTCCCTGAATCATTAGGCTGACAGTACTGGGATCCGAGCAAGGGCTCTCATCTTCTCTTGCTCTGCCCCACTGACAGTGAGACCCATTTCATGTTCATGGAGAGCTTTAGGAGAAAATGATGATGGATCGGGACGTGCTCAAGAAGCTGAAAGATCTGAGCTTTCTCCCAGGTTACACACAGCATCAGTAATGAAGGATTTCTCTGCCCATAAAGGGGGAGAAAGCCAGAATCTCTTTTCTGATACTGAAATAAAGCAGCCCCCTTTTAGACCAGTCAGGAAAGTAATTGTTCATTCCTCAGGTCGAGCGGCACACATGCAATCTCTTTGTTAAGTAGCTTTCTAAATTTTTGCTCCTTGGCTCTTGCAGTCGCAGCCTGTGTGACTGCCAGCCCTGAATGCTGGCCAGGAAAACCCACTCCCAACCCAGAAGGGGCTAAAGCAGCTCACAGAACTTGCAACACAGACACAGCTCTAAATGGGCTGCTGGTTACAGCCACTGGAGGGAAAAGTGGGGGGAAAGTTCATGCTTCTCAAAAACAGCTTCTAAAATTGAGTGCAGGTCCTCTGGTTATAGAGCATGCAGAAACCTTAATTACAAGAGAAGATCAATGGGTAGAAGAGGAAGAGAAGCCTTAGTGGCTACCTCTGGTAAAGGTAGAGGAGAGATGAGTGAGATGGAGAATGCTTTTTCTTACAAAATAACTATCAGTCACAATGTCAGCCTGCTTTAGGTAAACATGCCCAGCAGTGAGGAAGAACAGGGTACCTAGTTCAAATAAAAGGGAATTAAATTTGTGGCAAGCTAAAACCAAAGTCAAATCTCTCTGCAATATTGAAATAACTTTGCCTTGAACACCAGTCTTCAGAGCGGAGGGACCGGAGTGTGCCGTGGTGGAGATTGGGTAATAGATGTCTTGTATCTTGCACCTGTCCCTCTTCTACATGGTCAGCTCTGCGAGGTGGTAGTCTGTTTCTAGGATATGGAAGTGTTGTTTAGGTAATCAGAATCTGGTTCCGACCTAAGTTACAGCTTGCAAAGTCACCATCTGTCTGTAGTTTTGACCTAAACCACCACCATGCCAGCAAAGTAACATTTTATACTAGTTTATACAAGTTTCATGGACTTAGGCTGAGAAGAAATGAAGAGTAAGAAGTACTTCTCACATATCATCATCAGTGTTTTGAGAGTCCTGGACTGGAGGCAGGCAAACAGCATTGCTCAATTCATTTCCCCTAGAAAATGAGCATGCTTTCACATTCCTGGACAGCAAATGACAGGAGGCATTGGCTCATACGGAGCTAGTCTGTAATTTTACCACGACTGGCTGAAGAACTTGGAAATAAGAAGTGTTTTTCCGCATGGGCCCTGCTGAAACATGACCCTGGAAGCTTGTCCAGCCAACAGCCGTGATTCACACCTTTCTTTCTGTACCTTTGTTTCTTTGTCATTCCAAGGATGGGTCTTATCTGCCTGCTTGATTGCTTCAAGGCTGGAAAAGAACTTGGCTGGGTTGAGGGTATCTGCCTCCAAATCATAATATCGAGTTAAGAAACAGGCAACCTTTGATGGTTGTGCTTGCTTGCAAGGGTGTTCTTGGTTTTGTGTGCTGAGCATCTCAGGCCAGTGGCTAAAGTACCAGGCTTCTAGGCATCACATTCAGGACAAGCAGAAGGGGCCAGAGATAATTTCTCTGCATGGTTCATCTTCCTAACATAAAATATGACCGGATCCTACTTTCTGTGACCACAAAAACTCCTGTTCAGACTCCCAGCCTCTATTACTTTGGGGAGATGTAAAATCGGAATGAAAAGATGGTTATTTCACATTTCACGTAGGATCAGAAAAAGTGAGCCTGCAAAATCCCTGATGCAGAACACCAGTTTTGAGGCTGTTAAACTACTCTAGGGATTACATGCACTTAAGACCCTGTTCTTTCTCAAATGAAGGCTTTTGAAGTTTTTGCCTCCTACTGTGCAAGAGAAGAGCTGCTTGCTGTGTATTGACTTGTGAACGGATCCATGGGCAGACACTCAGCCTGCATCTTAGCAGTTGGATTTTAATCTTTACTCTGGTTAATCCTTACACAAAGCAGAGCAGCTCTAACGACAGATGATAAACATGACAGTGAGCGAACCCCTGCACTTTGGCAGCTGAGTCCTTGTTTGGGATTCACCATGCAGAAGAGCAACTTGAACTATCCTCCTCCATGCATTAAACGAGTATTATGCTCTTCTGAAATACAGCTGTCTCTGTCTGACCAGAAATTTTGTCACGGCTCTGAGAAGATAGCCCATGCAGTCAGTATTTTCTTCTTGCTTTGTCCTGATGCTGCTGGTCCAGATGCGCAGTGTTAGCACGTCAGGACTCAGTAGCGGAGAACATTCCATTCCTGCTGTCCTCGTCAGGACCACAAAACTGGAATGATAATTAAAAAAAATTGTTTTGGCTCAGACCTCAAGTTTCAATGGTGCTTGAATTTTCAGCAAACCAGGAACCCTGCCCCTGACTGAATGGGTTATCCTGTTTCCCTGTGTTTTTTTACAAGCACCACTGATTCTCTCACAGATTCATGCTCCCTTAACAACACAGGATGGTACATCTCCTGTACCAGCCTCCAGAGCAGAAGCCACAGGGGTTGTATGGGGAGGGGAAGAGGCATTTTACATCCCTATGTTTAACTCAGAGCAGGGTTTCCAACCAAAGCAAGTCTGCACAGTGTTCCCCAGCCACATGCAGTAGAATCAGTGGGGATAGAGCACTTCCAGGGTGTGTGTTGTCCCCCTGGTATTTGACATATATCATTTCATATCTATTGGAGGAGGGAAAATAAGTTGGATTTGCCATTCCCAGACTCTTGGGTTGTTTGATGGGACAAACCAGCTCAGCAGCTGGCACACCTCTGATGTCCTCAGTTCCCTCTGGATTAAATGTACCTTGGAAAGGTAAAAAAATTATCTCATCACTTCCAAAATTTTCACTTCATGTTGCTAATTCTTTTGGGTTAACAAAAACTGCTGTGGTGCTCTCTCTGACCTCTGTCTTTTTTTTCTTCTTGGCAAACAAATGAGGTGGGGGGGGGGAATCCCTCAGCCTACTATTTATGACTCTACACACAAGGCTGGGGTAAGATTTGGAGGACAAGCAGTGAGAAAGACCATCTGCAATGACACATATTAATGGAGAGTGTGCATACAAGTGACTGAAGGAAGGTTTTCTTTTTTTGTTATTTTCCTTCTGACCCTGCTCAGTGTGCTACATTAAACTATGCTTGGGAGGAGGGAAAGAAAGCAAAAGGATCCTCTCTCTAAGGTTTAGAGTTGGGAGGCAGCTTGGGAGTTCTGCAGTCATGAGCTCCATGGGGTGACTAGGGAGCATTCAGGAGGTGGCTTTGCACGCTCAGCTTCTTCAGCACACTAACCTGTGTCCACTGGCTAGTCTTCATGAAGCATTTAATTCTGTAGTTTCAGAGCTGTTGAAAAAGCAAAGGGAAGATTTATAACAACATTTGCTAACTCTAGGCCAACTGGTTTGGCACAGAAAAGAACTATGTTTTTCAGAACAGCTTTTCAACATTCCACTGTTAGCTAAAATGTATGAAAATTACAGTTTTGAAATGACCAGATGTTTTTGCCGAGAAAGAAATAGATGACCTAAAAGGGGAAGATGAGGCCTGAACTCGGGCTTCTATGCTACAACTGTCAACTTTTCAGCTAATGGATGACCTACTACCATCTAAAACTACTAAATTCATGTGATTAATGCTGCTAAATTGCAGCCACAGTATATTTATAATTTTCGCCGTCAGCTTGATACCATTTGTGCAGCATCACTATAAAAGGTGAAGGAGAGAAAAGGCAATTAATCTGGTGTCCTTGTGCAGAACATTATGGCATAGCTCCCCTCAAAGCAGAAGCTTTCAAGTGAAATAAACTAGTGGCTTCATCTGTTTCATTTCCAGCTCTATTTTTTTAAACCAAGAGCAGCAGATCCTTTCCATGTTGTCTGCTTTTCTAGACAGAGAATGAGACAAGAAAACTTTCTTGCTTTCAGCTTCAAATTATTCACTACAACATGACCATCCAGAACTTTATTCACGCGACTTATCAGAGCATGGGGATCTTATTTTTGGCCACCCATAACAATCTAATCGAACTGGCCTGTGTTAAAAATCTGTGCTGGATTGATGGGATGCTTCAGATGCTTTTATTTTTGCTCGGCTGAGCAGTTACCAGTTAAATGAGATTAAGAACAAACAGAAGGACTCTTGACAGAGATGTGATGGTGTTGGATTGTAATCCTCCTCCTCTACTTTATAGCCATTGTTTAAGACTGAAGAAAAATCAAGTAATAGAAAAGCTCTCCTCCTTCAAAGAAGACATCTGTTAAGATGGGGGGGGGCAGGGATTAAATGAAGATGGTGGAGGAATTATTGAAACTATAATTACTGCTGTGCAATGTCATTCTCCAGTAAAAAAGAGCCAGTTCCTTTGCAAGGCCCAGCTGACTGCCTCCATGCCAAGTTACCAAGGGTTCTTGTGTTGCGAACATTACACTATTGGTGAGAGCATGAGCACCCTAGATGTCTCTTACCATCCCCCAAGAGGTCCTGATCCCACAAGGCACAGCTCACCCTGCTCCAGGCAATGGCAGGAGAAGCCAGGAGCAGTCAGCACTGTGAGGATCAAGCCCATAGAGCTGCTGCTTCTGCTCCTGAAAAAGTGTCATCAGCTGGCTCTGCCCTTCTTCTAAGAGAGCTGACAAAAAAAAGGCTATTTAAAAATCTGTTTAAAATAATGTATTATCTGCTTTAGGGTTTGCTAAGCTCATTATAGAAGTGGAATGAAATTCGACAGCACATTTCACGTTTTTCTTGGGTTTTTTTGACCTTTTCCAACCTAATAGAGAATGAATGATCCCACTGGTGATCTGAGAGGGTCGAGGTGTAGGAATCACAACAGCCTCAGCACCATAGCAATACTGTGACTACCAGTTTGGCTACTTCATCGTGCAGGCCGATCCAAGGAGGGATTAAGAGGATTTTGTTTTCCATTTTTTAAGCTGAATGGGCTGGGATGAAAGCCTTTTACTGCATTTCTGAACAAGTCAGGATATTTAGAAAAGCAGTAACAATGGGCTGTGCCAGAGCTGGACTTCGAGCAATACAAAATCATTTACCATATACATATATATATATGTATATACACACATATAATCATTTACCGTCACTGGCCATGTGAAACCACCCAACTTTCCCCTCCTTGATCCTTTAGTGGTCACTGATGACCTCCCTCCCATCTTTCTCTGTTCCTTACAGTCTTCTGCAGGGAGCCACTCAGCCGCTGTCTGGCAAGTAGTGGGAAAAACACAGCCCTGGAACATCTGATTGCCAGGATGTGTTAAAGTCTGAGGGGTGTGTGATGGCTCAGATCAACTACGAATCAAACATAAGCCGCAGCTTAAATTTAAGTTGACCTTCACCTTCTGACAGGTTTGAAAATGATTGATTGCCTTTCATTTTTCTCCTCCCTCCCCCGCCTTTCCCTACAGATTCATAATTAAGGGCAGAAGCAAAGGGAACAACTAATTGTTATCATCAGTTTGTATTTCCAGACTAAGAAACTTCAGTCCAGGGAAATGTTGTCCAAATGTTATGCTAAACTGACCCGTGGCCAGGAATTTTCAACACCGCGCTCGTTGGTAACCTACATGCATCAAATCATCCACATTTTTCCCTTTTATCACCTACCACTTGTGACTGAAGACTGTTCAGCTCTTGACAAAAACTTCTGCTGAAAGACAGTATTTGCCTTTTCCACTAGCAAAGGGAGTGCAGGTGAGGAGGGAGTAAGCCTCTTGTTTAATGACTGATATCTCTTTTTGGATTACTGACTTGCAGTATCTGCCACCGCAGCCAGCTGCAGACTGTTGACAGTTTTGCAAGCACAAGACCTCAGTACCTCAAAGGTATTAGCTTTTGTGACCCTCTGAAGGCTACTGACACCTTATTTAGAGAACTTCACCTATGTACGTGCTGTTTGATATGTACTTGTTCTATGCAATTAAAGCAATGTAACTACAAAGCTCTCAATTGGGCAGTTTTACAGAACTGAGTAACAAGGCTGTACAAATGACTGGCAATGCTGAGCATACTTTTGGCTAAGCAGGTGCTCAGTTTGGCAGATTGAAAAGGGAAAATGAACCCCTTGATTTGGATCAAGCAAAACAGTGTCCAATTCATGATTAAACATGAACTGCAACTCCTCCACAGGCATATGTGGAAAAGAAAAGGTTCATTAGCTGGCTCCCAGAAGGGAAGAGAAGGAGGGTTTGTCTTTTTTCCTCCCTTCTCCTGTCGGTAGCCATCACAAGTCATCTCAGCTGGCTTATATTTTGAAAGACTCAACTTCAAATCTTGCCTGTCTGATTTGGAGGTCTCACAGGGTCACCCCAGCTTTTAGCTTCTCTCACAAGGAATACCTGACATCTATACCAAGCAGTTATTTTACATAGTGTACCTTTAGGTCATCTTGCAACAGGCTGTTTCTCCTGCCTGTGGCCCACCCTGGGAACCACTCCAGTCCTAGCACATGCGGACACAGGCCAACAAGCTGAAGCAGTGTTTCTGCTTTAGGCACTAGCAGCAACAACATGGGCCAATAAATCTATCCTTCACAGAGGCAAAATAGTCCAGAGAAGTCTGTACAAAATCTTATCTCAAAGTAGGTCACCACTAGGTTGATGATCAGATGTATTGAAGACCATTTTTGTGCTTAATTGTGTTCATCAGAAATATACCAGATTGAACAAATTGAAAGTTTTTATTAATATGTAGATAGGTAAGGTATCACAAAGACAATATATGCTGCCAGAAATCGCATGTAATAATTTGGAAGCACGTTCCACCTCTGAATGAAGCATGCCTATTAGTATTCACACACGTAACAGTGTCTGAGTTTATAATTAAAGATCATAAATCATTATGTAGCCAAAGTAATAAAGTACATGCAAGCTACTAACCTAGAGACATTCCTAATTGACAGGTATAGTTTACAAATTTACTTTGAAAACTGGTTATCCGTAAATAGCAGAAATTTCTTCTACTGGCTGAGATCAAGCATAGAGCTGAATCCCATATGTGTATTTGTGTGTGTATCGACACATGCAAACATTTATACATGCATGTGTACATATCTATAAATCCTAAGACCACCCAAGATACTTTTTGCTGCTGACATTTTCTAAAGCTAATTTAGATTTTCCTCTAAATGTGAAATTTCCTCCATCATGATGTGATGAATAATAAACAAAGCACTTTAAATCATTACCAGAATAATCCATTACCATTCAATGTTTTGAATACTCTCCATAGTTTTAAAGAAACATTTAGTATATTATGACTGAAACATTTAAATTCAGCCTATGGTTCAGTACATCTGGAAGCCAACGTTTAGTAATTCTGATAACATACAAATGAATTACAAACAAATACTTAGTGTAGTCAGATTACTCTGTGTGAATGAGATTATAATTATAAAAACATATATATATAGTTAGAAGACTATATACAAATAAATCTCAATAAATTGTGTCAAAATCTAAATCTTTTTCATGCATTCTTTGGAACAACCCATGTAAACTTCAGCTGTGAGCTTGATCTCAGCCCATAGAAGAGATTTGTTGATACTCTAGAGTAGCCAGTTTTTCACAGTTCTCATTTCCAGGCTTCTGCAAAGTAATAAATTGCACCTGACAATTACTACTCATTTGATGTATTTCAAAATTACTTTTTTCAGAAGTCCAATTAAGCTTGTGAAGTGATAACAATGGTACCTTGTCATTGATACCAATTCAGATTACAGCTTTCATTGGGGTATTTCTATTTGGGTGTTTTGGGGACCACTGTTTTTAAATTTTATGCATGATAAGTAAAATCAACAAGATGCACAGCTGTCTGTGATTCCCCTGAAGACAGAAAAGCTTTCTTCACCAGCCAGTGGAAAGTCCAAGACATTTCTGGGAAGATGGTGTAAAGTTAATTATAACCTTAGAAGTAATTCCATAACATTAAGTGGTTCTGTGAAACATAAAATAATTATGCCTATTCTCAATATTGATTTTAACCCTTTAGAATATTTTTAAGTACCTATATGTATTTGCTGGTTTCAGTTTCCCTTGTTTTGCATTCAAAGTCCTTGGCTGAGCTTTTGAGGAGAAAAATTCATTCCCATCACTAACTGTGTTCTTTTTTTCAAACCAAAGGACTAAATCCCCATCCCTCTCAAATCACTGAAGGTTCAACTTCTAAGCCAGAATCTTGCAAGCAGTGTGTTTGCTGTTAATCACTTCCTCTTGGGTGTCTGTTGTTTTGGTTTTGGTTGTAGGCAGTGGGACAGTCATAAATCAGACCTTGCCTGGTGCTGTCCAAGGTAACAGCATCCTCCCATCACTCGGCTGCACCCAAGGCTGTTCCACGACACGGCATGGCTGTGCGCTACACTGCCAACACAACCAGGAAGAGGGTTACTTCATCAGCAACACCTTCCCATGTTTTTAAAACTTTGGCATCAAAGTCATGACCGGAACCTACTCCTCAGTTCTAAAGGCAAGGTGACACGCACAGGTAAAAGCACCGCCTTTTGAACCTCTGTGAATCTCACCAGACTCCCTCAGAATAACCCAAACCAAACAAAGGTTAATATCTGTGTTTGAAAAAACTATGCAATTTTGGCCATTGCCTGATCTCAGTCAGTTAAAATGCATTCTACACTGGTTTTAAGTTTCTTTAGACTGCCCGGAAACACACCTCTCTGCTGTCCCAGTAAATCTGGCAGGTTTGAGAGCAGAGTTAAAATTACAGGGACACAAAAGTTGCATTTTTAACAGAGACTGCATGCAGCTCCAGAGATCTAGTTGGCAGGAGGGAGAAAAAGAGATCTGTGTCTATGCTCACATACACCTTCACTGTTTCAGGCAATGTATAATAATTTCCCTTGTGAATAGCTATAAAGTTATTGTAGCATTAAAGATGGATAGACCTACAGTAATGGTATTTCCTGACATTTCCAAATGTTAAAAGGTCAACAAAAACCGAACGCATGGAAACAACCTTTTTTTATGACATTCTACAGAATGAATTAAATACACATTTCCTATTTTTTCTCCCTTCTCCTGTCATTCAATGTAAAAATCTAAACTATGACATCAAAACAGCATGAAACCAGTAAAAGCTTTAATTAAAGAAGAATTCAATGAAAGCAATCTATTCTGTTTCTGTCAGATCCACTTTTTCTTCACTTACTGAGGAATTAAGTCCAAGTAGTAACCACTGACACAACCATGAATCTGTCCAGAGAAAGTCTTCCTTAGAAGGGAGCTTCTAGTAGCAAGACTCACTCATTCCCAATCAGTAGGTAGATCAGGTGTCCCCCAAGGCAGTAATGTTTACTGCCTTTGCTTTGCAGGCTGTGCAAGAGTACAGTTCCCAGTGAAGCACTGCCTTATACATACCAACAAGCCCATCAACAATAAATATCCAACTGCTTTTTGAAACCCAACCAGGATCTAGCTGCTCTTAACATCAGCCTTAATCTGTATAGGTCACCCAATAATAGACAGCTCAGTGCTGGGATGCTCAGTGAGCAATTTCACTGCCTGCTTATCTAGACCAAGAGAGAAATGCAGCTATTTTTGCAGCATGGATCTGAGACTCCAGCTCTGCACAGTGGCTGCCCTCTCTTAATGGCTTTTTCTATTGCCAGACAGCATGGGTTATGTATTCAGTGTCTTAAGCTGTAAATACTACTTCATGTAAAATTCTTGACGGGCACAGTGATGATCTGCCAGAGAAAAACTGCGCTATAGCAACAAAGTTGTGACTTATAAGACCTGATACTGTGGCCCTCAGTCATCTGGCAGGCTGGAACAAGGAAAACAATTAACATGATAGATTCAATGAAGGTCTGTCAATAAAGTTTGAAACAGACTGCTAGAAGTCTGTTGGCTTCCCACAAAAAAACATGACACTTCAAAGTTGCCTTAAGCTGGGTGAAGAACAATACCCTTCTGCTTGATGAGGTTGAAGGACTTTGAACAGAAGACATCCACTGCATCTGCAAGAGAAGTGGAGATACATAGCGGCTAGAAAGACTGAAGGACTGACCTGGTGTTACACCTGGAGACTCTGCTGTTCAGAAGTATACAGACATAATGTGAGCTTGTATAGAACAGCAAGAAAGGGTGAGGAAGAACATATATTTATGAAAGCTCCTCAGCTTGGGCCATTGACACCACTACTGCTTGGGTCCACTAAAGTTCAGGGTAGAAGAGCCAGCCTTTCCCTGGGTCAAACACAGATGCCACTTAGGATTTTTATAGACCCATACAGAGAAACCTACCCCCATTACTTCTTTATTGCTTTGGAATTCCATCACCAACACTTTAATACCCTGTTCTTGTTGTCCCTATCCCAAGGGGGACCTTAATTCACCTGAAAATGATGACAATAGACAGGAAAACAAATCAGGAAGGCTTGCATTAAGTGCAGGTACTGAGAGCCATGGATGCAGCCACTAACAGAATTCAGAGTTGTGATTTGTGGCGAGAACAGTGAGACAAGGCCCCAGCACTATCAGTCCCGTGTTGCAATGACATCTGACAATAACAGCCACACAGAGGGATGTGATTGCCTGACAGAAACTAAGAGGCAATAGCAAACCAAACCTCCAGTCAGAAAATCACTGCTATGAGAGCACTAACAAGTAGGCCCAAGGAAGGAAGTAGTTCTGCCAAAGTCAGTGAATGAGAGACTCTTCGAGATGTCTTCTGCTGCTGGTTCCTGAAAAAGCCTCCTGTGTTTCTCTGCATTTAAAGAAATAAATGCTCCTCACTCCATCTCTAATTTCCTTCTTCTGCAGAGAACAACTTGGCAGAGCCTGAGTCAAAAGGGAGGCTGGTGAAGCTGCTCTGATAAAGAAGGAGAAGAGCGGTTTTGGTAAGAGGCTTGCCAGACTTGTCAAGGATGATTTAAACTAGATGTGCTGGGGGAGGGGGGAATCATTCCATCCCAACACACCCAGTCAGTTGCCAGCATGTATAATAAATGCTTAAAGCAATGTAGAGATATTCCAGTCACTCCAGCCAATGAGCCGGCTTCAGGTGGAGCTCGGCTCAGATGTCTCTATACAAACGCCCATAGCATGGGAAACAAGAGGAATTAGAGATGTGTGCATGTCTATGGGGGTATGATACAGTAGGTATTTCAGAAACATGGTGGGATGGCTTCTATGACTGGAGTGTTGGAATGGAAGGTTACAGGCTCTTTAGAAAAGTCAGGCCTGGCAGGCGGGGAGGGGGAGTTGCCCTTTATGTTAGGGATAGGCTGGAGAGTATGGAACTCTGTCTGGGGACAGGTGAGCAGTCCACAGAGAGTTTGTGGGTCAGGGTTAAAGGGAAAACAACGATGGGAGACATTACTGTGGGGATCTGTTACAGACCGCCTGACCAAGGAGAAACTGCGGATGAAGCACTCCATAGACAGATAGGAAAAGCCTCACGCTCGCAGGCCCTTGTCCTCATGGGGGACTTCAACCACCCTGATATTGGCTGGAGCGGTGGTACGGCCTGGCACAAGCAATCCAGGGGTTTCCTTGGTTGTGTGGAAGGCAACCTCCTTCTGCAACTAATAGAGGAGCCGACAAGGAGAGGTGCCATGCTTGACCTCGTGCTAACCAACAGGGAAGGGCTCGTTGGAAATGTGACGCTCCAGGGCAGCCTTGGATGCAGCGATCATGAGATGCTCGAATTTGAGATCCTCAGGACAGTGAGAAGAGTGTGCAGCAAGCTCACTGCCCTGGACTTCAAGAGAGCAGACTTTGGCCTCTTCAGGAACCTGCTTAGTAAGGTTCCATGGGATATAGCCCTAGAGGGCAGGGGGGCCCAAGACTCTTGGTTGATATTCAAGGATCACCAGCTACAAGCTCAGGAATGTTGCATCCCAACCAGAAGGAAGTGCAGCAGGAGGGCCAGGAGACCTCCTTGGATGGATAAGGAGCTGCTGAGGAAAGTTCAAAGGAAAAAAGAGGCTTATAAAAGGTGGAAGAAAGGACAGGCAGCCTGGGAAGAATACAGGGATGTTGTCTGGGAAGCTAGGGACAAGGTTAGGAAAGCTATGGTGAAGTAAGAAATAAATTTGGCAAGGGATGTTAAGCATAACAGGAAGGGATTCTATAGGCATATAGCGAATAAAAAACAGACTAGGAACAAAGTAGGCCCCTCTGGAAGCTATCAGGAGAACTGGCTACCCAAGATTTGGAGAAGGCTGAGGTTCTGAATGATATCTTTCCTTTTGCCTTCACTGGCAAAGGCTCTGACTGCGCAACCCAAGTCTGGGAAGGCAGATGCAGGGACTGCGAGAATGAAGACCTTAGACCCACTGTACAAGAGGATCTGCTTTGAGCGTGGCCCCTCCAGAAGCTGGAACCACAGCACAGAACCTCCTGCAGCTTTGCAGCTTCAAGTGTTCCCTCCCTCAGTCCCCCCTCCTCATCTAATTCCCTGGTGCCCAGCAGATGAAGACAGCAAGCTCCCCAGTGACTGAGGCAGGATTTCCATCCATCCATCCATCCATCCATCCATCCATCCATCCATCCATCCATCCATCCATCCATCCATCCATCCACCCGATGAGCTTTGAGTGTGGCCCCTCCAGGAGCTGGAACCACAGCACAGAACCTCCTGCAGCTTCACAGCTTCAAGTGTTCCCTCCCTTAGTCCCCCCCTCACCTAATTCCCTGGTGCCCAGCAGATGAGGACGGCGAGCTCCCCAGTGACTGAGGCAGGATTTCCATCCATCCATCCATCCATAGATCTGATGAGCTTTGAGCGTGGCCCCTCCAGGAGCTGGAACCGCAGCACAGAACCTCCGGCAGCTTTGTGCAGCTTCAAGGGTTGCCCCCATCAACCCCCTTCCCCCTGCCAGGAATTCCCCCGGTGCCCCAAGGACTGCCTCTCGGATGCCCTCCGCCTGCCAGCTCTGTCCTGGTGGCAGCGCCGGGCACTCTGGCAGTGGGGCAGGGGAGGGCGCTGGACTCATACTGCCCCGGAGCATTGTGATGCTGCGTGGCCGGGTGCCGGCACTATGACACGGGGGTGACGGGGCCCCTGCAGCCCTGCCCACCGCAGCCCTGCTGCTGCCGCTGCCCCTTCATCCAGCATCCCTTGGGGAAAGGCCTTTGTGCTGCTGGCCCTGAGGCAGCGCCTGTGCCCAGGAGGCCCAGGGGATGTCCCTGCCCATGGTGGCCACACACTGGGCATCGCCACGGGGTGTCCCTCTAAATAAATCTGTATGTTCATACTGTATCCGTAAAGGCTTTTATACCACGTACAGTCACTGGAGTGTGGCGATCCCAAAGGAGAAAGGAAAGGGGTTTGGGTTCCATCTGCATGAACTTGGCAGAAACGTAGAGAGCATGCAGCATTTCCTCACCATTCCTTATCAATACACCAATTGGCATTTGCTACTACACTGCCTATGGTGAGGTCTTCTTGGAAAGGAGAATTCAAGAAATCTCTTCTGCGTTTGTTACACAGGGCAACGTTTGTAGCAGAGGGTGTTTAGATATTTGCTTGTGTTTGTTAACATTCATGTGTCTAGTTTGGGGGTTTACCTCTTGTACTACTACTTGAATGCAACACCTCACTGACTGCTGCCTAATTCCACGTTCTCGAAAGCTCAACAAAGTGTTTTGATCCCAGTTCGGTTTAAACCGTCTGGGCTGAGCAGGTTTTCCCTGCAACACTCATGAAACACAAGTGACTCAGGTCTGTAGGATAGTATTAAAACCCTCGGGGAAGTATCATGTAAGAAGAACATGGAGCTAGGAGAGGATCTGGTTTGAGACCATCTTAAGAACCTGAACATGCACAAGTCCATGGGACCTGATGAAATCCATCCATGGGTCCTGAAGAAGCTGGCGAATGAAGTTGCTAAGCCACTGTCCATCTTATTTGAAAAACCATGGCAGTCAGGTGAAGTTCCCAATGACTAGAAAAAGGGAAAATATAACCCCCATTTTCAAGAAGGGGAAAATGGATGACTCGGGGACCTACAGAGCAGTCAGTCTCACCTCTGCGCCTGGCAAAATCTTGGAGCAGATTCTCCTGGAAGGCATGCTAAGGCACATGAAGTACAACAAGGTGGTTGGTGACAGCCAGTATGGCTTCACTATGGGGAAATCCTGCCTGACGAATCTGGTGGCCTCCTAAGATGGGGCTATGGAACTGACGGACAGGGGTAGAGCAGCTGATGTCATCTACCTGGACTTGTGCAAAGCATTCTACACTGTCCCACATGACATCCTTGTCTCTAAATTGGAGAGACATCAGTTTGATGGATGGACCACTCGGTGGATAAAGAACTGTGTAGTTCGGTTGATATGCTGGAGGGAAGGAATGCCATCCAGAGGGACCTTGACATGCTTGTAAGGTGGGCTGATGCCAACCACATGAAGTTTAACCATGACAAGTGCAAGGTCCTACACCTGGGTTGGAGCAATCCCAGGCGCAGCTACGGGTTGGGCAGAGAAGAGATTCAGAGCAGCCCTGTGGAGAAGGACTTGGGGCTGCTGGTTGATGAGAAACTGAACATGAGCCGGCTTCAGTGTGCGCTCACAGCCCAGGAGGGCAACCGTATCCTGGGCTGCATCAAAAGAAGCGTGACCAGCAGGTCGAAGGAGGTGATCCTGCCCCTCTACTCTGCTCTCGTGAGACCTCACTTGGAGTGTTGTGTGCAGTTCTGGCGTCCTCAACATAAAAAGGACATGGAACTGTTGGAAAAAGTCCAGAGGAGGGCCACGAGGATGATGAGGGGACTGGAGCACCTCCCGTATGAAGACAGGCTGAGAAAGCTGGGGCTGTCCAGCCTGGAGAAGGCTGCGGGGAGACCTCATAGCAGCCTTCCAGTGTCTGAAAGGGGCCTCTAAGATGCTGGGGAGGGACTCTTCATTAGGGACTGTAGTGATAGGACAAGGGGTAACGGGTTAAAACTTCAACAGGGGAAGTTTAGATTGGATGCAAGGAGGAAGTTCTTTACTGCAAGGGTGGTGAGGCACTGGAATGGGTTGCCCAAGGAAGCTGTGAATGCTCCATCCCTGGCAGTGTTCAAAGGCAGGTTGGAAGGAGCCTTGGGTGACATGGTTAAGCGAGTGGTGTCCCTGCCCATGTTGGGGGGGTTTGGACCTGGATGATCTTAAGGTCCTTTCCAACCCTAAGTATTCTATGATTCTATGATTGCCAAAATGGTACTAATGTCTCTGTGCTGTCTAAAGTGTGTCCCCCTCAGGCTGTGCAACCCCACCAGTAAGTTATGTTCCCAGTTAGCATAGCAATCACCAACCATGTCTGGAAAATAACCTATTTGAAACTAGAATTTTATTTTGATGTCATGTTTTGTATGGGAGGGCAATAACTTGTTTTTGGCTCTCTACTTTTATCATTACTGCTGCTTCTCTTTTCCCACATCTGAAATAGGGCCTGCAAACTGTTCTCCTAAACATAAGTTATTTGCCACTTGGCAAATAACTTTGGCACTTCTTGTTCTCCTAGACATTCAAAAAGTGATCTTTAACCTTTTTCCATACACAGAAAATACATAAAACCAATGCAGTGGCTGCATTGTACAGTGTTACCTCTGTCGCCCTCTCTGCCCTGGGGTAACTTTTTCCTTCAGAGGAAAAATTATCTTTGCAAACATTTGGAATAAGGCACTCTTATTACTTAGACCACAGGTTTCAGCTGCACTGTAGCACACACCTGATCTGTGTGTGGAGGATTACGCTTCCCCACCTTTTACCAGACACATAGGCTCACACACATTATGGAAAAAAGCAAGACTATGACAATATAACAGCGCAGAGCATAACTGCTAGTTAGATCTCCAAACACACCCAATATTCCCCAGTTCAGAGGAAGACACATAAGGCTCTGAGGACAGATTAGGGTCAACTACAGGAAGTTCCATCCCAAACGTTCTTTCCAGGACCTGGACCCAGAATGAACGCGGTGGAAAAAGCCTTCCTAATTAGTCAAACTCTTTCTTTCACTAAATAAAACAAACATTTTTCTAACCTGTATTGTTTCTGGCTCTGCTCACAGCTCAGCCCCTTACTGCAGCTTACTTCAAAATTCCTTGCTGGGTGTTTGGTAGAGTATGATCTATAGCGTGACCTTGCAATGCAGTGCACCTCTGTCATTCTGTATAATGCACTGTAAAGCATAGCTTTCATTGGAAATGAAACTGCATAAACACTCTAATATGAAGTAAAACATTTTGCATTACAAATGCAGACTCAGGTTGGGAGAAATTACTTACTAGAGAGCCAAGTATCAGCCTGCGATGTGTCTATATTATTTTGTTCCTTTTAAAACATAGCCATTGTCTAATAATCATTTCAGTTTTGTAGTCTCTCATTAAGAGGAAGATTTGTTTGCATACTATAGAGAGCTGAAAGGGATTAAACTCTTCTCTGGGGCTCTCATCAGCGTGAGCTCCAGCCCTCTGCTCCACCACAGTGACTATGAACAGTCACTGGTTGCATGGAGTAAGGAAAAAGCATGGTGAATCCAGTTTTGCAAAGCCAATCAAAGATGAGATGGGCTTTAGTTATTTAAGTGGAATCTCTTTGTCTCTACCATAGCAGCCTTTTTTTACTTTTCTTACTTATGAAGAAAGCTTAAGCTGCCAGCTTGTTGAAAAACAACGTAGCTAATGCATGCACCCTAACACATGCTTTAATGTTGTCCTTCTTCAGTCCATTATTAGTTGAATCATCACCATCTCTTCAGAATTAAAGGCTGACTGCCTGCCTCCTGTCCTCTTAAAATGCATATGGGCAAAATTCATAGGCATCAGCCTTGAATGCCACATGGCATGAGAGGTGATAGTAACAATTATCAGTCTGGAAGGAGGCATCACAGTCAGGCTACCCACAGTTAGCTAATATTATTCCAAGGTGTCAGTTTGAGAGAGGATAAACCTGTCCTGGTCATCAGCTATGTAAAATGCTTGGATCATTAGGCTAGCTCTGGCAGTATCGTGCTGGTTGGGTTGGTTTTTCAGTAATATACTCACAGCCACTCAGTCAAATACTTGTGCCAGAACTTTCACCCACAGAAAACACTGCTCCTCCCTTCTGAGCACTTCAGTGCTTTGCTTAACAGTTGCAGCATCACAGCTGACACCCCTCAGAGAGCCAGCACCAGGATCTCAACCTGCTTTTTGCAGCAAACCTGCCCCAGGGAGGTTGTTTGCTCCAGAAAATATACCCCAAAACAAAAGTAAGAGGGATCATAATGAAAAACACAGAGCCACAGGATAGCAAGTACAGCTGCTTTTTCCCTCCTCCATTACTTCGAGGCTATCCCTGCAATATGGATTTCATCAATGGCTCAGAGACAACGCTGCAGAATTACAAGTTCCATATGTTATTGGAAAAGCCACCCCATGACTTTTTTATCGCTTTTTTTTTTAATCATTTTTAAAACCAACTTTAAAAAAATGATTATTCAGTGCATTCTAACACTGCCAGCAATAGCAGTGAGTATATGCATACACACATAACAAACAGCAACCACTTTCTGTGCAAATTTCCCCAAAACAGAAAAGGGCAAAAGTATGATACGTAAGCTGTGTTTCAGCAGCAGAATACAGCTCTTGAACTTGCTCAGCTGAAAGGTCTCTGGATCAGGGTCAGTCACTTCGTCTGTGGTTACACGCAGATGATGGAGCCCCAGTACTCTATCCATAGTTTTCTACTAAATCACACATACAATTATTTCACGGTGCCATCATATTTGGAAGTCAGCTACCATAACAATGGAACGTAATGCTGTCAGACAGCCTGATGTTAGCCAACCATTCAAGCACAACCTTTTAACTCAGAAAAAAGGTATGGATTTCACCTTAAAGAAAGTTTTGAACCTGTCCAATTATCAAAGTTCCAATAAAGCAATTACATGAAACCAGAGTGGAAACAAGACACCACAGTTCCGAAACAAGCTATGAGATATTAATTAGCACTTGAGGCTGCAGTACAGCTGGCCTCAACATCAACCTTGCAGCCCAAGTAACAGCTGCACCCATCACAGCTAAGGCTGGTGGTGGTTACAGAGGTGGGTCTTCAGTGTGGCACCAATGCCAGGCTCAACTTCTCCCTTTGATCATACAGCTTTAACTGTCACTATGCCCCACTGCACACCCAGAGCTCCAGGACACTCAGATCTCCACAATTCAAATAGGTGTTTTTTTCACATCTCACAAAGCAAAATAATTTTACAAAATCTGAGTTTGCTAATCATGAACAAAACTGCCTGGTGTGCAGCAGGATACCATGTTCTCAGTCAGGCACAGTCTGCCTCAGCCCAGCTGCCTTCAACCTCACTGAGGGTACCCAGCTTCTCCTATTAAGTGTGCAGGAAAGAAGAACAGGATTGTCTGTAACTACAGGTCCCTAAAGAGTTCTTCATAAAGCAGCACTATTGGACACCTCACCTGAAATGGAGAGCAATAGGAAGCGTTTCAGATAATGTGTTGCACTGCTGCAGTCCAGGACAGAATTATATCCCGTTTCACCTGTTGAGACAGGAGAGGACCTTCCTGGTAAATGCAGGCTGTCCAATCTATCCTATTGCATGCAGAAAGCTACAAGAGTCAGCTGAGAGGCCTCTGCTCTAGAGTGCATTTATATATAAATACTCAAGACTCTCTCTGTATATATGCCATAACAGGTTTCCTTGGTCATTTGTGATGAGCTGTCCTCAGTTGTTCAGGTACTGCCTGTTAAAGAAAACACTGACTATTTAAAGTCTGATTAGGTCTTCTCACACACCACTGATGTAAGAGTATTAAACTTATCCCTTCAGTCTTGTCTTGTGTATCCTTTGCCAGATGATTTTTTTAGTTGTTTTTTTGTGTGTGTGCACAAATCCCAAGGTATATGTGTAGATTGGGATTCCTGTCCCATGCCAATCTGGGCACATGTTTCGTTTACATGCTCATTAAAAAATGTGAGTCTTGTCATTTCAATTTGTTACAGTAATTTGGCTCTAATGCAGAACTGGTGACAGGGTTTTGAATGGTTATTTTTCCTCTCTGTGGACAAACTGCTATACTGGAGCAGTTACATTCCTACTTAATGGCATGAAGCCACTTAAAAGAGTTAACCTTCTCTATGCAAATGTTAACAATTTTCTGGTAATACTGCTCTACTTAAAATAAAATAGAAAATCAACTGCTGCTGTTACAGGCACTCTGAACCATGGCACAATGGCAGAGAGTGCTCTTCAGCTCACATCTATGCCACAAAAACACTGGGCATAAGCTCTGAAACAATTGGATTGCTCTGCATGTGTTTACGTGTAAAACAAGCTTACTGTTAGCTCCACATAATTCTCTCACGGCATTTCCCGTTCTTTTCCCTCTGCATTGCAGAGAACAACACAAGAATTCAGTACTATGCACCATGGTTAAAAGAACAGCAGCAGCGGCAGTCTTGGAGACAGGTAGACAGCCCTGAGGCCAAAGCAGAGGCCCAAAGCATACCAGAGGGTAAGAAATGTGCTGGCAACTGGGTGCCATGTCTGGAAGATGTATAACTTCATCTTGCAGATGCTGAGCTGAGTGGCCAGAGCAGTTGTCTTCAATTATGGTGAGAGCCAAAGGGTGGAGAGAAACAAAGAGGGTAACGAGAACTAGATGCTGTTCTGCCAGCTCCTGAAAGATTATATGTTTATTCATTTAGTTAGTTACCAGTACACTAAGTGTTTTCAAGAGAAATCTAGACTTTGTATATGTCTGCATGCAATACAAGCGCACAAACTAATCTGCATCCAAGATGGTAGTTAACTACAGTGAATGGCAACAATACTGATGTTTACTATTTATAACACCCTTCTGGTCAAATGCCAGGAATCTGGCTTATGTACTGAGGCATGCTGAATTTCCCAAAACTTATCATCGTAACTTGAAGATTATTAGCTGCAGAGCACCCAAGTATGTGTTTTGTAGCACACCCTGTCCTTGTCCTAAATGCTCATATTCCTGTTCTAAATGTCACTCATCAGGAGAGAGGACATCTGGGAAGGGGAGTTTTAGGGTCAGAAATAACACAATTTATGGCAGAAAGATCATAATTCTTCTCAGCAGACATTGGCACCTCTTCAGGAAATATTGATTAGATGGTGAAAAGCTTAGCTTTCTTCTTTGTGGAACAATTTGCTGTAGCTGGGCTCTTCACTCTGAAATATATTATACATGAAGCAAATGACAGGCAGAGAGCCTTGACTCAGATGAGAATTAACTCACCCATTGTCCCTGTCATGTCCTTCTTTCAGTGTTGCCTCAAGCCATGCAAAATGTCCCCTTGAGGCACAGGCAACGAAGCTGCAAATAAAAAATTAGACTGGTTTTTGGCTTTGGCCCTGCTAGTCTCTGTATCCAATGCCATTCACAGCTCCCCATTCAGCATTGCCTTAAGTTTAAGTGTAACTTACTCCCAAGACTGTGTCTTTCCCTGTCAGTGATCTGTCACAGGACATCACCCCTCCCTTCCTCCTGTCCATCATCTAGTTTGGGTCTGAGCCACCTGTACAGAGATGCTCTGCCACCACCTTTCTTGGTGCAGCATTACCAGAAGCCCACCTGCTGCTCTAGGTGTAGTCAGGAGTTAGACTAAAACCAAGCTGTATCAGCCCATGATTTGTCTTACCATGCAAGGGCAACTTACACTGATGACACCCATGCATCTTGTGATTAACTTTACTGTATCAGGTCTGGTTTAAGTTGTAGATGTTAATAGTTGACACTGCCCTTACACTCTAAGCCACCTTGAAAACTCTGGGTGGCATTAAGTAACAATGTAAGTATGTGCAATAAAACAAATGCATTGTATATAATAGTAGGATAACATTCTTTAAATGGCTGGAATCCCAAATAAAGCGTGAATAAGGAGCAGCATAACACCTTTGGAGAGAACAAATCTGAACCAGACAGACTATGAGTTCTTGGCTTTTCAGCATGTAAAAAAAAAAAAAAAAAAAAAAAATCAGTAAATTAATTTGTCATAACTTATAACAGGCATGGAATGTTTTTCTCTTTTCCTGACTAAAAGAATAAATAGAGAAATTCATGGTGTCATATGCAAATGGAGACACTACCAGTTCAAAACAGAGGGAATGCATCTTAAGGCCTGGCTCTCTGAAATGTTAACACTTCTAAGTATTAAAACAAAAATAAATAAAAAAGGACTGGCATGATTAATTTTGCTATCAGTTCCAGCAAAACATGGACATAATAAATTAGAGAAAGGAGAACTCTATCAAGCTTATATCTGGTCATCTATGAAATGCTGTAAGCAGCAGCACTGTAAACTGTGCCTGTAAGATCACACTCTTCGGGTGGATTGAAGGTCTTTTGTTCATAAGGTCTAAGCCTTCAAAGTTTTGAAACATGCTGTTCTAGAGTCCACAGCTGTTTGAATCAATGGTTTGTGAAAATAATTCACCAGCACACACAATGGTTAAAAGACTGTGGCATATAACAGAGAATACAGACTTGCATTTGTCATACTCTTGGTGCTGAGGACTCTGGGGGTTTAATGCAAATTGTTTACCAAGGAGAACATTAGCAGGAAAGGAAAGAGGCTGCATAGATTAAAGTTTTTCTTCCAGATCAATGAATGCCTTACCTTTGAAGGTTACTGCTATCACCAAATTGTTCACAAGTGAAGGGCTACGTTATAAAAATGACACCTTTGGAGTTCAAGAGGTACTAAAAAAGCAACAGGCAAAATCCTAGCCAGAAAGATATTTTGTCTTTGTAGATAGAACTTGGTAAACCAAGTTTCACGTTTTCCTCAACCATCTTCTACCCCTGATGGAATACACAGATCATAAAAACCACAACAGATTGTTCAAAAGGCAGCTGTCAAAGATACTCACTTTTCTGCAAACATAAATACAGACTGTCATTTGACAAATGATCACAATGCCTTTATGCTTTTACGGTTAATTTTTCTAACTCTAACCATGATGAAAACTTTGAACAACCAATACATAATTTATACCTGCTTCGTGTAAGGGTGATTTGCTAGAACTGTAATTGTTAACTAGAAACAGTATTTATTTCTCCCTCTAGCTCTATCCTATCTTATTTACAATCTGATAATCTGGTTTAGAATAGTTAGTTTATAGATTTATAAGAGTCACATGCAGTCAAACAAAGAACACACCCTTTCAAATACCTATTTGAAGTATTGTACCAAAATAACAAGTTATGTTTATTTACCTAAAGTCTCACACATGCCAAGTATCAAGAGTCATTTGAAACTTAAAGAAAGATCCATAATAAAGTTCTGAACAAGAAAAATAAAGGCTATGAACATACGCTTACAACCACGCTATAATTATCAACAAGGCTTTCTTTATGAAACTCTTGTTTCTCTTAGTTGCTGCTTTAGTTAAATCCACACAGGACTACAGAAAGGGAAACATCTCAGTTCCTGTATAAAATACAATCTTTTCCCTCTATGGCAAGAGGAAAATCATGATGCATAAGAATTCTTTAATATATTTACTTTTAGAGCTTATTGACTTCTACTGGTATTTTACCATGTAGAAATAACATTTAGTACCAAAACTGAATCCTTTTTAACTTAAAAACCCACTCATTCAACTACATTTTTGAATGAGTCATATTAATTTAAGCAGCATGGAGCTAGCTGGGCAGAGAGAGCTAGGTCAACCAGCTACATTTTAAAGCTTTTCTTCCTTAAAAAAAAAACAAAATAAAAATCAAGCCTAAAAACATCTACGATAAATCAGGATTCAGTGACTGAAAGGTGGAGCAAACATCCCTCTGGGATAATAAATCAAGTTAGTACTTGAATTTGTATCATCTTAGAACATCTTTCAAATTTATTTATTAGGTAGCTGAATGATTTTATCTTATCCATGTGTAGCCATCTAGTTCTGCCTGTATCAAGCTGTTCCAGATTGTATCTCTCGGAGCAGTAGCCTGTACCCTGTTGGAAGGAGGCTATCACTGACGAATATGGTTTTGATTTTGGAAAAGTGAGCTGTCTGTCTTTATCATGGATTAAGGTATCATTCGAAGGTACACAGTACGCTCAGCTCGGAGTGGGCCAAAGTAGTCTCCATTCCTGCCAGCCCTCCAGCCAGGCTCTCCATCTGGTTCTCATAATGATCCCCAGCTACATTTCATCTCATAAACCGAAGAGACGATGCTAGATTAAAAGCAGGCCCGGCAGCAATGGGTTTCAGAAGTCAGGCAGGTATTCTAATTATGTAACACATGTAGTCATTTCTGGTACATAAATTGGCTTCTTACCGGTACGTATTTTATTGGTACTGTTTTCTACAAGAGCAGGCACTTTAGAGTAAATGTCATCAGCCTGTACCAAGGCAACAGCGTAAGGAAAACTTCTGTGGCTCGTCTCTTTAGTCCATTTTTAACTACCTTTCAACTAAAAACTAGCAGCAATAAGTAAATAGCAACCTGCTTAAACTCTTGCAGCCATAAGGATGTCATTCCTCTGCACAAGAGGTACTGCAAGAGGACTCACATTTTCAACACCACAACCTCCACTTTGCAACAAAATTCACCCTGGGTGCATATCCTCACACAAAGGCCCCTGGAGTTCAGTGGGATTCAGGTGCAGCAGTCTTCCTAACTGGCAGATCCTATTGCAGCACTGGGGACAACTGTACCAAAACCCCTGATTTACAGATGCTTTCTGACTATTTCAAGAGCAGCATACAAAACCATATAGCAAGCATTACATTTGTTCAGTGATAATCCTTCTGAGTATTGGTTGAAGTTAGTTCCATTGTTTTAGAAATAAAAGTGATTTATTTAGGCCCATATTCAGGAAAGCATTCAAGTTTAATTTTAAATAAAATAAACTAGAAGTAAAATAGTCTAAAGTACACTGAAATATCTGGCCTGGAAACTTTCTGAACTCTTTTTAGTAGGTTTCTGACATAGTGAAAAGAGAGCAGAATTAATGAACACCCTAATGCAAGGAATCACGTGGCTTCTCCAGTAAATAAAAGGTAAACAGCCTCTACGAGTTGAAAACTGACAATTTTAAGACAGAACCCCTACAAAATCAAAACCAGGTCAGTTTCCTAAAAGTGCTGCGAGCCAGAGGTTAGTTGTTTGTCAACCCTAATGAAACAAGCGTCAATCCTTTATGTGTCCAGCAGATAATTGGGCTTATCAAGCAAAATGCCGAATTTCTGTGGATTTTGCTGTAATGCAAGCCAATACCAAGTGGTAACATCATGTCAGGATCTTGCCACAGGAACAGTTATATTTGTACCAAGTGCCAGCTCTGGCATATAATACTGCAGGCCAACCTATTCAAAAGCTAATGCTTAGCTCCACGGCATCTTTTTTCTCCCAGCCCATGAATACCCAGTGACCTAGCAAGCTGTTTGTTTTGATACACAGCAGACTTGAAAACTCCCCAGGTTACCTCCACCTAGTAGGGAGAATTTAGCAGATTTATTGGATTCCTCACTCTTCCTTCCACCAGTGTGTCAATAAACAGAATACCTTCATGCTTGGTATGAATCTCATATTTCTCCTGAACTGTCCTGGAATCCTGAGCTTCCACCTGTCCAACAGGAAAGGAGCATTTCACAGAATTTACTGTTTAATGGAATTCACTCTGCAGGATGCCTTTTCTTCCTCTTATGCCACAGGAACTTAAGACTGTTGAATAAGTTCAGTAGGAGACAGCATTATACAACCTCTGTGTGCATTGTAGCCCTATATTTAAGAACACATCTAGTTACGATTTATTTCCACAGCCTGTTTTCTTTTTCAGCAGCCTGTGCAAATTCTTTCAGGATGACATTAAATCATTCAGCTGCACCCATTGTGTTGGATTCAATATTGAGTGGACCAGAGAACATATAGGCTGAATGCCACTCTGTCTCTTAGGAATTACATGCTTGCTAGAAGTAAATTATGGTGTATTATAGTACAAAAACATTGCCATAAGTTATTTGTGGCTAAACACCAGAACAAAGTAATGATGTGGCAACATCTGATACGCAATTGACTTAAAGCCATTTGCTCCAAAGAATTAGTTACTAACCAAAATTATTGCCATTAACTTGTTCTGTAACAAAACTTTGCACAAACTAAAACAAAAGCACTTTATGTGGCCATGGAAAGCCCCATCCTTAGGCTAACACTCAGCTACATGTTGGGCCATGACTCCCAGCCTCACCAGCTCCACCTAAACTGTGTAAGCCAGGAACTTTGTTTTGAACTAGGTCCTCTCCATCCAGGCTCTAGGTCTGTGCTCATCTGTTCCTGTGCTCAGTGCCACAAGCCAGCTTTGCACATTCAGTGTGAGTCTCTGGATGCTATCACAATACAAATAATTTGAGTTGAAAAGTCTTCATTCTGAAAGCGAAAGAAAGTAGACTCTTGGAAAGAATGTGAACCTTTCTAGAATAAATAGAACATTTTAAATATTATTCAAATAACTTCCTTTCATCTCTCTTATTATTTCTTTAAAGTTAATTGGAAAGAAAAGAAGTCACCAGGACACACATTCCAGGAGTCTCCCTGGTATAAATTGGGCAGCACACACAGTGAAAACCAGTAACAATGAAATGACCCCTTAAAATATTGCATTTTCTGCCAAGCATAACTTCTTCAAAGAGTTTAAACTTCACCACTAGCCAAAATTTGAGAGCTGAAAGTCCTTTTCCTAGTTCAAGTTGGGGCAAGATTCAGAGCAAGGAAAAGGGGCTAAAGCCACCCATCTCAGCTGATGTTTCAGTAGAAAAGCAGGTTCAATAGTTAAGAAAGAGATGCTCTCAGGCTCTAAACCCCTAAGCTCTCCTCCAGGATTAAAACTATCAGACTCCTGTCATTAGTAATTTGGGTGCATCTCTTTCCCAGCACACCTGTGGAAACCACTCATACTTGCACTTTCTGGCCCATTCACTTCCAGACAAGATCCAGCCTTGGGGTCTTCCACAAGCCAGCTTCTCAATTAGGGAAGAGCAACGTCTGGACCGCTCGTGACAAACCCCATTTGGGCTGTGCTGTAACAGTCCATCAACACACAGAAATCAGATTCACGGAAGTTGAATAGTGTAATTTAAAAACAAATGGGAGGCAAATACCACAAGTTCTTATTCTTTCCACTCTTCAAGTTTACAGCTTTGTTACTGTGACTCCTGTGCACTTGATAGATTGGATACTAATGGGCCACAGGAAACAAAAACCAGATGACTAACATTAGCCAGTAAGTGTAAGCACCAGCGAAAGCCAAAAATAGGCTGCTCATAGCTCCTCCCATGTTTTCCAGCTATTCAGAATAAGAACAAACACTGACAAAATTATTCGTAATTCGCATTTAAATTGAATCTTCTATTAGAGGGTATCACAGCAGTTTGTGGCTGTTAAATACTCGGAACTAACAGGGTGTCTGACACTCATCTGCAGAGAAGAATGCCTCAAAAAACTGGAAACAGTCAAACTGCATAAACATACTGCACACACCACTGTGGGTGTCACTGAAAATACGGAAAACATTTAGAAGGGAAGGTGAAAATAGCTGAAATACAAAATTCTTTATGTTGTAAGACTTCAGAAAATAGGTCCTCTCAAACTCTTTGTCTTCCACTGCTTTCTGTTAGGAGAAAAATAAAATCCCCTATCTCCACAATCCCCCTCTCCAAAAGAAAATGAATGTTTGATTCCACTGAAATAGTTCAGTGTCATTAAACAGATCTCTATTGTTTTGAGGAGAGAAAATCCCAATTGCTTTTCTGTCTCTTCTGCTCTCAGAACTCAAGTTGCTTTGGGCAGTTATTAACAAAATAACCATGCAAAATGAAACACTTAAAATCCAAAAGAGGTCAAGCAAACCTGTCACTCTCCCTGCATCCTGCACACTCAAACCCTGCAAATGCAAAAGTGTCATTTGCTATTAACAACTCCCTTGCAGAGTTTGCCTTTTAGCATCTGTGCCTATATTTATTAAAAACAAAATCAAGTCACCAATGTATCAGACAACAGAATATGGCCTAGTACAGTTCCTAACTGACCTATACTGGGGCAATTATAAGAGATGTGTACCAAGCAAATAGAGGGAAAACCTATGAAATCTGAATGGCTGATCAGTATGGCTTCTAGCAGATACTCCTTCACCTCAGTCTTCCAGTCCAGTTCACAGAATAAGCTGCTGCCATCTTATGGAAGAGACCTCGAAAAACACTTGATCCAAAACCAATTCTGCTCTTCCTCCCTTGCTGCATTTCTGTGTCTCTTGGTTTGTTTACTCTGGCATTAATAACTCACTCCCCACCCCCAACAGCTTCCTTACTTTGCAAAGATCTGCCTATTGAGTTATCCTTTGTGGAAATTACTTTCTCACCTATGACTTTACAGTCATTTTCAGAGCACCCATGTAGTCAGAGTAGCATACTGGGAAAGGGAACAAAGCAGCCAGGATGTTAATCCTGACACTGCCTCAGACAGAGGTTTCTTGTACAACACAACAAAAGCCATCTGGAGCCATTCAGCCACTACAGGATGAAGTAATCATTTTTGCCCAATTTTAAGGCAGTCACTCTGTGTGCTCCATCTCTGGCCTTCTCTACATGGCCAGCTTAAATCAGTTAAGCTAAAGGTGTGATTTTTAACATGCTTACTAAGATAAATGAAAAAATGTCATGTTAATCCTGAAGCCAGCATGTACAGAAGGGATCAATTTCTCCACCTGTAAAGCACAAAGAGCTGCATTTGCAGAATGTCAGGGAGCTTTGCTGAGAGATTTTACTTGTGATCTGAAAGGAAAATCACTGTGCTGATGGGAGGCATGAACCAGAGAGCAGAACTATACCAGGAACTGAAAGGATGGCTAAAGGCTTTTATAGCCTCCAGAGCTGCATGTAACTGCACTAAACAGGTTGTGTGAGGGACAAAAGGCAACAGAAAATGAGTCAAGAGCATTATTCTTTAAATGAGATTGGACAGAAAGTAGAATTGCTGGCAGAATTAAATATTTTTAAACACCATTTATTGGAAATGGGTCTCAGCTGGAAAATCTGGTTTTCTTCTTTGGGGAAAACACAAAGTGAGCAGCAAGGAAAATGACAGCTTTTAGGACTTGGATACATCATGTTCAGATGGATAAGCTGAAGAAAAAGCCCACACCACTTTTTATCTGTAAGCCCCATGCTCAATCGATTAAACTGACATAGCTCACAAGGTAAATATCATCCACTACTGCAGGCACAACACTGCAGGCACTCCATTTTCACCGAAAAGTGTAAAAATTCTAAGAGACTTCTATTAAGAGACAAAAAGAAAAAACAAACCAAGACAAAACTCAACCAACCAAACTTTAACAGACTGCTGAAGATGACAAATCTATAGAGACATGAGGATCATTTGAAATTTGATCATTTGGATTATTGAAAGAGCACATATCCAGCACATTCTCTCTACATCATTCTTTCTGAAAGCAAAACTGTAACTGAAGCCTGCTCTAATCCAGAAGAAGCATAACTGAGTCCTCTCTCTTACTCAAAGCCATAGAGCTAGAGCAACAGTGCTGGCCTTGGGTAAACAGACTAATGGCCCCTGAATGAGGCTATAATCCCTATTTCTCCAAGTTTCCAGTGCACCTAAATGAAGCTTATATAGAGTATTTCAGAGAAGCTACAACCACTGAACTGGGTGGAAAGAACTGATTGGTTCAAGGACACTAGGGGGGCACTTGGGCATGCTAGTTCAGCCTCCAGGTTTCTGTCTCCTCGTGGGATTTTACACAAATAATTTGTGCCCAGATACTCAAAGGAGTTTGCCACCTAAAAGCTTCTGCAGAAATCAAGAACCATTTGCAGTTATTCCACAAGCCTATCTCAAAGCACTGCAGAAGGCCAACGGTTGAGAGAGCTCATGTGCTGTGATAATAGATGGCTGCAGGTGCCCAACACAAATATACTATTTTCTTTCTCCCATATCAGCTTGGAAAGTCTCATTTAGAAGCATTTCCTAGTCATGCCTGAAAATCTAGTAACAACATTCACATTGGTCTTTAAACAAAAATTCCAGCACATACGTGGCCCCTTATTAAGTGAGAGATATAAAATTTCAGCAAGGAAAGAGATTGTGGTTTCAAGGGTCCACTTGGTCTCCAATCAGAGCATAAAAGAAAGTGGTTTTGTTTTTTTTTTAATGTATATATAAGATATGAAAAACACATCGCCTTTTGCCTTTTTTTCTTTACTTTTTCACTTTCCTAACAGGCTTCTATGAACAGCTTCATTTAAAATGGCCTTTCTATAGCACCCGGTGTTTTCTTTGGCAAATTTGGAGAGCTGGGTTTTGTGATAAAAGAAAAATGCATCAGAAGACCAAAACTGGATTAGAAGATTTGACAGGACTTCATAAAAATCAGTTGTGCACAGGAAAAAGGGGATTTTTCAATAGGTCATTTTAAAGAAAAAAGCTCTGGAGGAAAGAGTTCTGCTTGGTGGCAAACTCATCTAACCCTTGCAAAGCCTACAGGAGAATCTGCAAGGGAGGCAGAGACTACAGAGCACAAGAACACACACAAACTCTCACATCTTAAAGTTATTTTACACATGATTAGATATCATTTTTTCATACAATGCACACATGTACTTCATCAATGGCAGAGTTCTAAGGAGGGACCTTTATGCCAATCTGTCTTGCACACAGTTTGGGGCTGGTGGAGACAGAAAGGAGCAGATTCTGTCTTGGACCTTCACTGGCCTACTTTTTCCTCACGTATGCTTCCCCCTTTGCTCTCTTGCTTCCCCATGTCAGTTAAGTTATGCTGTAAAAGTATCTAGGAATCAAGGGGGATAAAGAGTGCATCCTGCTTGCAAGGATGGATGCAGAAGACTTTGCCTGCATGATAGGTGTTGGTCAGAATGCAGAGCACTTCTTTTCCAGCCCCTTTGCTATCACTGATAGCTCTGATAACATAGAATGGACTTCAGTCTCATCTGTGGGAGAAGACAGCACTCTCCATCATGGTACACATTTCTAGCACATAATTTGAGACATGAAACATTCAGAGGGTACATAACACCTTGCTAACAGATAGCAACTGCTTTATTTAAATAGTTCCCCTATTAGAGATACTAAATCCTTCTTGCAATGCAGACAGCGAGTGTTTGCAAGTAATTACAAAATATCATGGTGTTCTTTAGCATAAGCTACCCGTAAACTATGCTGCTGTCTCAGTGCCATGTAATTCCTTCCCTTCCCATTTTCAGCCATCCCTGTAAGACTGAACATCCCTAAAATATTTCCAGTCTAATCTCCTTTTATTACTAAATTAACATTAGACCTAGAACTTTCCACTAAATATAAGGAAACCACACTGATCTCAATCACTTGCATGTGGTTGCTAACAGATTAATAACAGCCACTCCAAAAGATTTCAGCCTCACAATGCTACCAGGACTAAACACGGCAGGAGCCATCGAGCACAGGCCTTGGTCAAGACAGACGCATAAGCAGAGAGCAAACAGGAAAACACAAATTTAAGTAACTGAACTGAAACAATTCTCAATTATATGATTTATTTATAATAGGAAAAAAAACCAACCCCAACCCCAAACACCATCTGCTAGATAAATTAGGGGCTCTTCAGCATTTGTTTTCCCTTAACATGTTTTCATACATTTCCAAGTCTGCTGACTTGGTTCCTGCGCACTGCTGATCTCAGGCCAATCACCCCCAAGGATTTGCCTCAGCTCAGGAGTAGCTGGTAACAATACCACAGCTTTTTAGGGTTCACCAAGGAGACAAAACTCCAAGTAGACATTCTGAAACATGTGGCCTACCACAGGGCCATTAAACTAAAAACTCAGGGGGTTGTGAACAAAAAAGGCCTCAGAGGTGTTTTCTTATGTACAGAGTAGAGGGACACAGAGCAGTTAAGCTGCTTTCCTCAGAGCCACACTGAGAACTAAATGCATTACTCTGTTTAAGTTTTTTTATATGGTTCATTTCCACAGACACTGATGCATTAAAAAAAGAGGTACAGGCCCAGAGAGAGATTACATTACTAGTTCTGTACTGTATTACCCAAAAGGAAAAAAAATGAAAAGACATTGCTTTACAACAAGCAGCTTTCCTATCCTGCAGGAAATGCAACTGCTTGTTTTACATGTCATAAATGAAACAACTGTCAGCTCGATTCCACTGGCCACGTCAGCATCACCTGGCAAACACAGGTTTCAGCAGAAGCCCCAGCTAAGGGAACGCACTCTCATCACAGCAAAGGAAATAAGGGTTAAACAGAAGGATAAGATTTCCATTATCAAGGTTCCAAAAACAGTGAAAGAGGTTGTCTGCTGAGCAATAAAATCTTCATTGTTGGGTTTCTTGAAAGAATATTTTATATACATGAATGGTTTGAGTGTACTTGATCCTTTCTCAGGGTAGAGAGAAAGACTACTGTGGTGTCTTAAAGTCCTTTTAGTCTGAGAAAACAGAGCAGGAGTCTGCAAACAAAGGGTACATTCAGACTTCAAGCTAGTATGATAAAAAGTTCCAATATGTATACAGTCTGACTTTTCTGGAGGGCATGGCAAATGCATGTAAATGCTTTTATTGCTTCTATTATTATGAAAAACACTGCAAATAATTTCCACTAAGCTCAGAAGCTACTTGTATTTTTGAAAGGAAGCACATCATTGCAGACCTTTGGGTATCACTGCTACCTATCTGGAACTTACAGGCAAAACTTCATTCCACTTCTTTTTGATTGCTCCAGCCTCACAGTTTGCCTCTCCTCTTGGCAAGACCAGAAGATGTCTTTTTCTTGTTGTTTAAAGGAGAAGAGAAGCAGGAAGGATATTCCCAGGGTTAAACTCACCTGCTGGCTCAATCCATTGTATTTCATCATGCTTGCCTGTGAAACAAGAGTTTTCTTTCTTCCATTTGCCAGCTAGCACACAACCCTAAGAGAAACAAATAGCGTGGTAGGAAGGTGTCCATCTCTCCGTCCATCCCCCCCCCTCCCTTGGAGGGAGGTCAGACAGTCAAACTTCACAGCCAGAGAAGGCCCATTTCAGGTCCATTCCCAAACACAGTCCCTGTGGCACCAAACCAGAGAAACCCCAGGAAGCAGCCTGCTTTCTGAAGAGGTACAGCTATTGAGCTCTGTGCTGTTTCAGCCACACTGCCACCAGTACCTGAACTACCACCCATGTCTGTGCCATGTTAACAGTCCAATGATGCTTTTCACATTCTTACTCCTTTGCCATCTTTCTAGCTGCACTGCTGCATAGGTAGAGGGAGGCACTGGCATTCAGACCTGACACAAAAAGGCATTGTTATATCCTCTGGTTCACACTGAGAAACAGAGAGATGCTGTGATAATAGCATTATTACAGCCATTTCATGTACCTGAAAAAGGAGCTCTGTGCCTTAACACTTGTCTCTTCCAACTAGACCTGCTAATTTAGTAAGTTTTTCCTCTCCTACGAGCTTTGACTCAAACACTGTAAGTTACAGAAAAGCCTCTACAAATACTGCCTGTGGTCTTGAAAACCAACAATTTGTAAATTCAAGCATTATTGCCAAATCTTAAATACCGTCAGTGCTCCAACAGATTATGTTGGAAACTGTCTGAGAGACCATTATTAACACTTCACTAAAACCCGTGAGGTCCTGCACTGAGTACATTTGGCTTTGCAACTTTCTGGACTCCTTCTTATGTTCCTATGGCTACATTTAAGCTCTGCCAGCTGTGAGGATATTTTAGCTCCCAGGCCCATATACAGCCCAGCTACCCTCCAATTCCAGCTCAGGATGAAGCCTGGATCTGTACCTTTGCCTCATGCCAGGGATCCTGGCAGGACAACAGCAGGGTGTGCAGGCCAAGCAGCATCCCCTTTAGCTCGAGGGGAGCAGCTGGTGGACTAAGATCCCAGTGCACACTGTGGGACATACCCACACCACTGCTTTGAGGCACATGATGTAGACTTAATTACAGTATTGCTTAAAACACCAAAGGAAGGGAAAGGTAGGTGCTCTCTGTCAAACTCTATACTTGGAGAGGCTATCCGTTGCTGCTGCCTCTCATAATAAGCTTTTCTGCACTTACCAGTTTCTGTCCCTCCAAAAGAAAACTCCTTCTAACAATTTCCCACTGAAGCATCCTCCTATGCTTACACAGCTCAGTTACAACAGCGCTTTGCCAGCAACACTGATAGCAGCACCACAAAAAGCAACCATGCAGAGATTCAGCTTCTTTAAAAAAAAATAAAAAATTAAACCATTTAAAAGCCAACATTTTGCTGTATTTTCTTTACCAAATGAACAACAAAAAAGGCAAAGATACTAAAACACAGCTCCCTTCTGTCAGGAAACTAGAGATAAAACAGGTACAGATTCATTAGGTGAACAGAACTCTGCTCCTGTCACGCTTCTCAGCCTTCCGTATCTTTTGGTTTCCATCAATACACAAGGGCATACAGAATGAAAGGCTCCATCTTTTCCTGGCTGGCGAATGTCAGTGAAAGACATATATGCCCACTATAAACTGAAGTTATCAGTGCTTTCTTTGAGGTAGAACACTTGAGAAACCTGAAATAAAAATGCAACTTTTACCATGAACTCTTTGCTGTTTATTAACACCCACCCAAGAGCCATCTTATCCCACCTCCAGATGCAGTGAGAACACTGCAGTCAGCATCTCAGATGTTTACCCATGCTCTGAAGTGCACCCGTTTCACTGTAATTGCATTAACATTGATAGCCACACAGGTTTTCAGACTTATAACCATGCCTCCAAGCACAAAAAGCATGTGGGCATTGTAGTGCCTTTCTGCAGCTTAGGGAAAGATACAGGAACTAGAGAAACTAGCTATAGCACTAGATAAGAGTGCGGTTAACCCACCTCTGAAGTACTAGCAGATGCCCTAGCACGACATGACCCCAAGCCCTCCTCTTCTGAGGGAGGTAAGTGGTAAGGAATAGCTAGCTCTTCAAATGGAAAGAATTTCAGCTTTCACACCCCATCTATTCCAATACTCTGACATGGTAACACATCAGGTGTGCCAGCAGCACTGGTCTGTCACTGCCCAACACATCGAACCACCAGAAGCAGGTACCAAACACAATCAGGGATACAGAGCCTTTGAAGAAAAATCATACACACCAGTCTCTGTGGCGCAATCGGTTAGCGCGTTCGGCTGTTAACCGAAAGGTTGGTGGTTCGAGCCCACCCGGGGACGGGCTCCCTTTTGAGGCCTGATTAGAACCTCATGAAGCCCAACAACGGGAAGTGCCAAGTCCTGCCCTGGAGAGGAACAACCCCAGGCATCAGCAGATGCTGGAGGCCACCCCATTGAAAAGCAGCTTGGCACAAAAGGACCTGGGAATTCTGCTCGACATCAACAAGGCAGCAAAGAGTCTCTTGGGCTGCACTAGGAGAAGCATTGCCAGCAGGTTGAGGTAAGTGATCCTCCCTCTCTCCTCAGCACTGGTGAGGCCACACCTGGAGTGCTGTGTCCAATTCTGTCCAGTACAAGAGAGACATGAACATACAGGGGTCCCAAAAAAAGGCCACAGGGACAATTAAGGTATAAGAGCATCTCTTCTATGAGGAAAGACTGAGGAAGCTGGGACTTGTTAAACCTCAATGAGATTAGGTTCAGGAGGGATCTTGTCAATCTATATAAATACCTGAAGGGAGGGAACAAATGGCAGAGCCAGGCTCTATTCAGCAGTGCTCAGTGACAGGACAAGAAGCAACAGGCACAAACTGAAACACAAGGGATTCTATCTGAACATCAGGAAACCTTTTTCACCAAGAGGGTGACCAAGCACTGGTGTAAGCTGTTCAGAGAGGTTGCGGAATCTCCCTCCTTGAAGATACTAAAAAGCCATCTGAAGGCAGTCCTGGGCAGCATCCTCCAGGTGTCCCTGCTTGAGCAGAAGGGTTGGACCAGATGACCTCCAGAGCCCACTTCCAACTTGAACTGTTCTACATTCAGCATACTGTCCAGGGAGAAATCCAAATCAAATTACAGACAGATGTGATCTCTGACCTCTGGCACCCAGAATACCCAGTCAATCTAGAGCTTCAGCTTTGACTTCACACCAACCTCAGGCACTGTCAGTATATAAAGCCCAGCTCTTGTTTCCATAGGCATCCTTCCTTCTGTTCTTCTGGATGACATCTGTCTACAGACTTTTTGTGTCATGCCTACCCTGAATTAAAATAATCCACTTTTTGAAAGTTCAGAGATGATTCATAATCTTTAACCAATATAAAATATTTATACATTATGTTCAATATTATTGTTTGATATTATAATACAACATATTTTGTGTATATGATGAATTATACATTATTAAAACTGCCATCACACTTTGGGCAGCTGTTACTGCTCTTCCCTGAGACTCAGTTTATGTGTTTGCTCCTAATCCTAAATTGTAATGAGAAGCTGCAGAGACCTAGCTGTGTTGAAGAAAATCTTGACAGCCACCCTCCTCAGATCCAAAAGTCCACCCTGACAAGCATTAAGAACTGGGAACCATGCACTTCTGTCAAAAGGACTGAACCAGACTTGCTCCCAGAACCAAGTAAATCCAGAGTTGATGATACATAGAAAAACACTAGAAAAGTTTTCTTCTGATCATGACTTGACACTTCTATTTTTAAGGTTTCTTCTGAGGTTTCAGTTTTTTAAGCTTCCAAAATAAAGTACTAGAACCCAAGAGCTCTAGAACTTCAGGAATTTTGTTATCGCTGTACGTAAAATGCGCATAGATCCTACAGAAACCAGTAATGTGAAGAAAAAAATCTTCAGTTAATCATCACAACCATTTTAACTCAAACAGAAAAGACCAGACATTACTCAGGCACAAGGACAAACCTTCTTACTCTTGCATTAAAATCAGCCATAGAATGTAAGCAGGCAGTAGTCTGGAAACATGCCTTCACAGTTCTTTGCCTGTACAACCCTTCATCAATTTTTAATGTAGGTGCCACAGGTACTCAAGAGCAAGGTATGCGGAAACCTCACCAAACCAGGAACAGTTTTAATGGAGAGCTTCTCTTCTTTTTTCCCCAAGAGCTAATGCTGTTGGACAGAGACCAGGAAAAACACCTTGTGCTTTGCTCTTGAAGACTCAACTACTTCTGAAATCCATGCAATGATATGTCTGGCAACATGAAAAAGCCCTGGCCATACTGATGCTCCTTCTGCATACCTTCATGAAGGACAGCAAGACACTGGAAACTAGCAAAGGAGCTTTGAAAAAGAGAGCACATAGAGGCTGGATGCAGCACACAAACATTTAAATAGCAGTAAATTGTGCTGATCACAACACAAGCTGCACAAGTTCTGCAAGTGTTTGAAAAAATGCATCCAGATCACCCTCAAAATATGGACTTATTATACTAAACTACAGGGCAAGATTAGAAGGATTACTGTCATTCACTATATATTGGGTTACTGGCAAACAAGGAAACTAACAAAATGAAGCCTACAGAGCGGTTACCACTGTGGTATGTGATGGCAGCAAGAACACTGTTTCCTGAAGTTCTGCCAAGGCTGATGAGACAGTCCTTGGTATTGTTTGGGGACTTATTGAACTCACATTTTCATTTGGTTAAGACTTACTTTGAGCCAGCTGTTGATGTCATTACTGCAGCAGGAGAACAGGAAAGGTGATGCTGTAGTTTGGATAAAATCCCCAACAGCAATAATAAAAAGTGCATCTTGAAATCTCCACCAGAAGCCTGTCCCACCTCCCTTCTTAAAATACTGGAAGAAGAAATCTGAGACAAAACCATAACAACACTTTATAGTATTCTCAAGTTTAAGTTCCAAGAAAATACAACTGCTGTGCCATATTCCTCCAGGCCAGCATGAAGACTGCCCAAACCCTTTGCCAGCCACAAGTAAACTGCTAGTTAGTATTTTTAATATTGACTACAGAGTAAAAGAACTGGAAACAACTTCAGTTTTAAACTATTTTTCATGATCACTTAAGATTTCTCAGTTACCTCATTCCGGTTTAGTATCTTCTTATAAAGCTATCTACCATAGAAATGGACACATTCTTGTTGCCTGATGAAGAGCAAACATCTTCATCTGTGTATCTGTCTCCATTATCTTTCAGCTACCCACTGGGGTAGTATGAAGGATCACTTGTGCAAACTTCTCCGACCACAAAACTCAATATTCTACACAGATGTAGGCTTCTATCAGCATGAAGCATAGGTTAGGATACAGCTTGCAACAGTTTCCGATATGCCTGCATTACAGCTACAACAGTGAAAGTCCACTTGGAGATAACAGTGATACAATTCTGACCAGCAGAGGGGAAAACCAACGTGGGAAGTAACTGAAGCCAAATTCACTGTAACTGATACTGGAAGCGCCAGAACCCATCCCTCCAGTACACAGCTTCTGGACAGAGCAATGAGGAAAGGACGTGAGGCACTAGGAAAAGCTATTCCTCAGGGACATAAATGAGCATGCTTGAAAGACAGAGATAGAAAAGCTAGTTGCAAGTCAAATAGAAAACACCTGTTTTGTTTTTTTTACAGGAGCTGCCCCACTCCTCTCAGTCTCACTAAATGTACTGTTTCTGAATACTCCTCTCCCCAGAAAAATTTTGCATGGAAAGAAGGAGCAAATTATTTGCTTCTTCTGCAGAACAATACTTGCTATTCAAAGGACCTTGCAGTGTTGTCAGATCTGGCAGAGGCAGAATGAAAGATGAATTCAGGTCCTGTGACAAAACGATCTTTTGTGAAAACCTGAAAATTAAGTCTCTTCTCAACATACAGATGCACCCTGACTAGGGGAAAAAAAGGTATGGAAGTAAATTACAGGCAGCATCTGTAATTCATGGCCTATTGTAGCATTATGATACTTGCCCGCTATTACTGAAAACATATTTAAATAATTTAGTTAGAGTTTTAATGATCCTGGAAGTCACCTCTACTGCCAGCCTATAAAAACCAGAATCCTCTGATCTCAGATTTGCTCAATCCAAATATTCTGCATGAAACAGCAATACAAATCTAGTATTTTAATGTAATATGTATGAATATTTAATATTAATTCCATTTACATATTTAAATTATCCTACTACATTAACACTGCTATAGATACAATATTTGGTAAAAACAACTAGTAAGGTTAAATGTTCAAATTTTGGTATTGTTTCCTAGCAAGTGTAAAACAATAGAAAACAGTTTCCATGTGAGGAATAAAGTCTACTTTAACAGAAGCAGCCAAGACCAGCTGCAAAATACAGACCATGTGTGCTGACATTTACACAAAACCTTGCAGTAATAAAAGGTTGTGTCACTCACTGTATTTACAAGGAACTGCCCAATAGTTCAGCTACTGATTGCACTATCGGAATTGTTAAAGAAACAAACAAACAAAAACCCCACCCAAAACACAGCCACACACAACACCACAGCATCCTTGTCATGTCCTTCAGAAATCAAATAATTTGTCCTTAAGAAGTGGCCTTGTTTAAATTGCATGTGCTAGAAAATATAAAACTACAACAGGATGAGGTTAGAAAAGTTGAATATTGTGGAAAAAATTTATTAGTCTATACAAGTCTTCTGAAACAAACCATTGGCTTTGATACAGTAAATTCAAGTGAATACTCATTGCAATAGTGTTTTCCCATACAGAAATCAGGAAGTCCTATAGCTTCCCATTTATAATGTCTGTGATAGGAAGTTTTATTTCTGAACGAGTAGCTGCACAAAGCAGACATGTGATAGAGATCTTCACAGCCACAGTGAGCTACAGTTTGAGATAAAGTTATATTACAAACACTTAGGAAAATTAGGCATCTGTACTGAAGTGTGGCAAACTGATTCACAATGAAAGAACAAAGGTGTCACTCAGACCCCTTGCCAATAATGAAGACTTTCTATAGCAAGTCTAGAGCAGACTGCATCATAAAAACCTAGAGTGCAAGAGTACCACAAATTTAGTATATAAATATCACAGGATTAAAACTCCAGTTAAGCTATCAACTGAAGTAATAATTAAAAAGAAAAAACGGTGTCTGCCAGCTTGCAAAGGAAGCTTCCAAAGCATCTCTTCAGGAAGGTGCTGATACCAACTACAGCCTGTGCCAATTTGTATTTTAGACAGCTCTGCTGAAAGACAGAAAATGATCAGATTTGTCTAAGTACTGTATATTCTTGCTGGGTTTAATACCATTAAAAAAAAAAAAAAGCATTTAATAGAAGAGATGAAATGTAACATTTATAGCTCACACTGTTTAAGATCTGTGCACACTATATAGTTCTATAGTTTCAAGAGCATTTAAAAATAAGACGAAGCGCAGATAATGCAGTAATGCTTGTTAAGATTTGTTTAGAATAGTTACACAATGAATGTATACAGTCATAAAATTTGTAGTGCATTTGTTCTTGCACATTATGCTACTTATAAAAACCTGAAGATTGCAATTTGGGCATGCTTACCATAACATTTTCAAACTGGGAAAGCTGCAGAACATTGTTCCTAGAAGTGTTCACTGCCATGATACAAAACAAGTATGTGCAAACTGCAAGGTCCCTAAAAACAGCATTTAATGAGTTTATGTACAGAAAGATGTCACTATCTGTTTAAATACGCAAAGAATAAGCTTCCCAAAGTTTATAACATAGAACAATATCCACCACATGCTCCTCCTCCTCCATATCCTTCTTCCTTGCTTGATAATTTTACACCTCTGTTTTGGCTCTCACTCTCCCACAGTCCAGGAGTCTGAATGATTTTTTCAACAAGCTCTTCAAAGGCACACTGTACACCATCACATGTTTTTGCACTTGCCTCTAGAGAAGGGATGCAAGAAGTCAAGTGTTAGCATAACCTGCAGTAACTCATTTAGTGTTTCTCCTTCAGTTAAGTCTCAACCAACAACCTAGATTTAGGACTTCTACAATACATTCTATGACAAAATAACAGTGCCAAAATTAACAGGTATGAAGATTTCTGTCGCCACATAAGGCAGCACACCTCAGACTCTTGAATGTCACTATAATATATGGCGACAGCTATAGCTGAGCCTTATTTTCTGTGGAAAACACTTCAGCAAAAAGAAAGGAGGGTTCTACTAACTTACAATGTCGGATAAACCTGGTTGCTGTGTACTGAGTTCTGTGTATTAGTCAGAACTGCTGTACCACCACACCATAAGCAGCAAGAATCCATACTGTAAGATTCTGGGTCAGCCTCCATGATACAACCCACCTGACAAAAACCAATAAGGGATCTCATTTTTTCCGCAGTTTGCGGAATTCTGTGTAATTTCACTTTGGCTAAGACAAAAAAATTTGCTTGAAGAGTATATTATGAGGACAACAGATACCACCTGAAACTGTTCAGTCCCTTTAGGGCTTGCCTTCTTGTCCTACAGAGCCATGCAGATACTTAGCATACATAGCATACAGATATATATACTTATAGTTTAATTTTCATGTTTCTATTCATCTTCCATGCACTTAACAGCTTGTGTCTTAACTCTGAACTTCTATTTCCACATACGACATATGCAGCAAAAAAGAAACTCAGCAAGGTACTAGACAAAGACAGTCCTTAGTCAGAGATGAGGAACGTAACTCTCACTACAGGACATGTCAATGTACTGCTTTGCTACCAGAGTCATCCTATAAAGCAAGCCCTGCTGATCTTTAAATGAAGCATGTAATAAACTTACGCATGAGAATCACTTCACATACTTTATCATCATGAGGCTTTGCCTACAAAACCCATCTCATTTTGCAGTAAGATGAGACCAACATATTTGCTCCAGTCATGATTACATCATTATTCAATCCCACCCACCATTTATAAGTTATGTATTATATTCCCAACTATTTTTACATCCCAGCTCTAATACAGTTTTCTGTCAAGTACCAGCTCTTTTGCTACACCAAAAGCTGGCCACTGGTAACAGGCTTCCCTCTCTCATTTAGCTTATGATCAATTTAGCAAGTTGGCTGGAAACAGAAATCAGACAAAACTCCAACCCTAAACCAGGTTTTGTCAGACCACAGTAGTCTGTTTCTGCCCTTAGTCCTTATGAATTTCAGCATAATCATCCCCAGTTAGAACAGGTATCTGGACATATTTGGAGACAATTAAAAAAATGGCGGGGAATGCCTGTTATCTTTGTACCTACTGCAGCTGAGAAGTATCGTTAGTTTGATTGTATGTATAAAGACTATCAGTCCCACAGAGTGGTACTTCTCATTACGTAACAAAAATCAAGTAAGATCCCTGCAGGTATCTATAACATACCTATGAACAACATGGAATGTTTTCTTGCAAATTTGAGACCTTCATTTCTGTCAACTTCACGGTTTTCCTATAAGACATAGCATTAATATGCATTATTAACAAAATACGCCAACAGAATACTTATTGCAGTTGAATTTGGTTTACCTTATCAATCTTGTTTCCAACTAGCATTTTCACTATGTCATTCCTTGTGCAGTATGTTTCCAGTTCATTTAACCAGTTATCCAGCTTCACAAAAGTATCTCTTCTTGTGACATCATAAACTGAAAAATATTAGCAATATTATTCCCATACTATTTTTTCAAGAAATACAGCTTATATTACAAAAGTAACACAAAACATGGCTTTTTTAATTAGAAAACTGAAGGAGTACTCAGGATTCCAACTCATGTATTAAAGCAAGAACTGGAAAAAAGACTGAACATCCACCAGCTGAGATTACCAATGATACTAATGCAGAGTGACTCTAAAATTCAGTCATCTACTGTTCGTGGATCAATTTATCTTGAAACATTCTAGCTTACAGGCCAGACACTATGATTCTCCAACAGTTGCAGACTCCAGAAGTAGGATACTTACTTACATCACTACAGAGAAGATATGTAAAGAGTACAGCATGTCCTTCTGCACCTGAGTTAGTGATAATCAAGACCTGTTTAACACCACTCCTGCAGCTACTGATTTGACTAAAACTGTAAACTGATCACTGGTATTTATAAGGGTTTGGTGAACTACTGATTTTTCAGCATTTTAGTGTTTCAAACTATTTAGCATGTGTGTGGGATACAAGTAATAATCTGCTAGGAGCAGAAAGGGCTCACAAAAGAAAGCAGACTTCGTTAAACCTAAAATCAACTACTCGGCAACTACCCAAGAGCTACTATCTCATGCTATGAAAGTATTTTATCCTTCAGTCTCACATCCTGTGTGCAGAGAGGCATAAATGGTTGGTTTCAGTTAAATCTATAGCTTTGCACAAACAACCTTATTTTTAGGAAGTTGTTAGTCAGGAGAAGATTATTAAATAAAACAAGAAAACAAACAGAAAGAGCAGAACTTTCTAGCTCCCAATCAGTGTTTGCTTACTTTTACAGCTTTCAAGAATAAGTGGCAGGATCAGTGCCAGCAACTAGGTGACTTGACAAAACATGCCTTGACAGTATTTTCCTACACCAGGAAATTACCACAACTCAGACCTGGGAAACAGTACATACAAACCAAAACCTAACAGGAAGTCTCACAAGAGAGGTTATTCAAAGTTAAACAATTTAACTGGACACAGTATCTTACCAAGAATCTCTCAAGTCAGACACAACTTAAAAGAAAAAAAAAAAAAAAAAAAAGAGAAAAAAAAACAAAACAGACTTACTTCCCTGCCCTTACTTCAGCTATCTCCTCATTTCTAGCAGTGGAAAAGTTATTTAATAGATTTCCATGTATGAAAGAAAAAAGACACTTCACTATGAAGCTGCAATTACGGGTTTTGGCCTGGTTTTCTCCCACATAGATTGATGCTTTTTATGCTAGTCTTTTTTAAGTGATACTGACTGTCACTCCTATCAGTATGGAGACACAAACAGCTGAAAATCCCAGCCAAACTCCACAGTGTTTATACTAATTTCATTAGGAAAAAGGAACAGGGAGAAGAAAAAAAAAGTTGCGTACACACTCATACAGAAAAAATATACTGAGAAGTTTTTTTTTCTTCTTTTTCCCTGACTCTGGGCTTAGTAAGCACAGGCAAAGACCAAAGATCATAAAGAAAAGTCACAGCAGCATAGGGACAGCTCTAAGCTATACCTTCAAACAGCAGTATCTTTTAATCTCGTGCAAAAATCAGTGGTTCTCAGGCCAATGAGACTGACTACATCAACAAGACAGCAGGCATCAAAATAAAGATCTAATATATCAGTTGCTCAACACTGATACAATGATTTTCAGCATCAATTAAGATATTATAGAAAGCTTTACAGGTTTGTATAACTCCAATGTATGAAAACCCCACAAATTTATTCAAAACAGCATAAAAAGCTATACTTACCTAGGATAACACCTTGTGCACCTCTATAGTAACTAGGTGTTAATGTTCGGAACCGCTCCTGACCTGCAGTGTCCTAAAAAGCCATTCAGAACAATCAATTATTCACAACTTGAGCAGAATCCAGTTTCTCTCTCAGGTATTCTGCTTTTAATGAGCATACGAACTAAGGTCCAAAGTATATTCCACTAGCAGATTAACTGAGTTTATACCCTCCCTTGCTGTTTTACTACATGTTAACTTTGAAATTTTATGTTGTCTGTCCTGGGAAACACTTTTAAACTGTTAGCTGTAGGTAAGTAAGTGGACTATGTAGCAATAAGATAGCCAGTTCTGCAGAAGCATTTATTCTGCAGCTAGCACACCAGCAAGAAAGAAGCACAGGTGCAGTGCTAAGATTTTGCAACAAGCATCAAAACCCATGGCAAGAAAACCAGTTCCCTCACTTCAATCACCCTGGTCCAATTGTATTTGATTCTGTGCCAGGGTAAACACATTTAACATGCTATGACAGAGCAGAAGCAAAAGAAATAAGTCAAAGGCTTTTCTTGGTTGTTAAGGGAAGTTGAATTTACATCCCCAAAGTGTTAACAGGTCTGAAGAAAAAAATACCCAAGTATTAGAATACTGTTTTCTTATTAGAGATTAAGTTACAGTGCACACTCGTTGCAGACTTTATGCACAGATTTAAATAACTTCACCAGTAACCCCAGGTTAGAAGCAACACAGGAATTACTGTGGATTCAAAAAGGTTCCCTGCCAAAGAACCTGAATAACTGAACTGGACTTCAAGTCAATCAGTCAATCCCACATATCTCAAAATGGGTTTGTGTCACCATTCAGCTTTAAAAGCTTCTATTTTCCAGTTTACTGCAGAATCGTTTCTTCATATTCACCAATATGAAAGAAGAGAAACCCCAAGTTAGGCCTTTGTAACATTTTTCCATCCAACGATCACTCATCACTCTGCTATAGGTCTAGTTTTCCTCCTACCTATGTATTTTTCTGTCAACTTGCTGCAGTTATTTTCCTGGTCAAACCCATTTATTTTACTGATGATTACTACTGTCACATCAAGACATAAGTCCTGTTTGTTAGTCAAGATATGAAACACCTTCAAAGCACCAGCAGCATGGCAATATGTATTTCACATTCCACTACTACTTCCCAAGAAATAACATCTTGCTTATCTTGGACATCTTGCTTATGAGAAACATGGTTTTATTCTTGCCTGCTACAAGTCACAACTAGGTCTGCATATTTAAAAGGTGCTTCAAGTCACACAGGTGTGGAGGTTGGTTTGCAGAACGGAGAATGTTTAAAAAAAAGACTTGGAAGTACTCTTCTTTCTTCACTTGCCATGAATTTAGAAGTTCCACTTTTAACAGGAGTACATGCTAAAAACCCTGAAAGCTAAGATTACAAACACTGCCTCTCCCTCCTTCAGATGCACCTGCTACAAGAAAGACTGATGTCAAGCCTATAAAAACCCTTGTACGAAGGCTATGATGTTTTAGGCTAAAATCATTTTGAGGTAAAATTTGAGCATAAACTGAGCATGCAACAGTAATGCTTAACCTATTAATACACTACTGAATTTTGCCTAAGACATTTAGGTTAAGAAGTGCACCCTTTTAAAACCTGTTAAGTATAGACAAGAATGATGCATACAGGGAAGTCTCAGCTTAGTGAGGGCTAAGAGTTTGGAAGCTAAGCAATAAATTACTCATTTTAAAGGAAATCTAGGAATGGCCACATACACTGTGTTAAAGTCTGATTCAGTACCATTTCATTTCTCCTTTTCCCTACTCCTATCACAACCAGACTTGGAATGAGTGCTGCAGAAGCAGCTCAAAAGCAACAGAAGTGCCCAATTAAACAGTTGTTCCACAGTTAATTCCACCTTCTGAAGCATTCATTATTAACCTCTCACTCCTCCAAATCATCTTCATGTTAAATAGGAAAGTATTCTATACAAACCACATTACACAAGCCATCACTATTCCTAAGGCAAAGCAATAAATTAAGAACTTAGGAGACACGTACCCATATTGCCAGTTTAGCTTTGTTTCCATCAACAGAAATAGTTTTCACCTTGAAGTCCACACCTAGAGAAGAAAATATATTTCAGTTCTTCAAATATACTACAGCTATTTTTGAAAGAGAAGGTAAAGAAAAGAAAAAACAAACTGAGAACAAGTTGTGCTTTGACAGGAGCAGGAAGAGTTAAGTTTCATTGGCTATTTATGAAAATTGCTCCTAAACTCACTGTTCTGCTGCAAACAGGATTTTGCAAAAGCCTAAGGGCCTTTTCAGCCATTGACTCAAAATGCAGTAAGTACTTATGGAAGTAAGGCAAATACTACATTTCCTGTATTAAAGCACATATTCCATGACAAATATTCAAGTTTATAATTCAAACAGGTTAACTTATATTTTGTCACAAACAAAAGAAAGACTAGGAATAATGTGGGGGCCTACTAGGATGCTGGAGAAGGACTCTTCATCAAGGACTGTAGCAAATGGACAAGGGGCAAAACGTTGTGATCTGAACAAGTGAGATTCAGGTTAGATATAAGAAGTTCTTCACTGTGAGGGTGATGAGGCACTGGAACATGTTGCCCAAAAAGCGGTAAATGCTCCATCCCTGGCAGCGTTCAAGGCCAGGTTGGACAGAGCCTTGGACGACATGTTGTAGTGCAAGGCGTCCCTGCCCACAGCAGGGGGGCTAGAACTATCTGGTATTATGGTCCTTTACAACCCAAACCATTCTGTGATTCTATGAACTTTCTATTTGTTACTCATACATGTTTTCTCCTTGAGTATATCCATCACCTTGAGGAACAACATACTTTCAAAATAAAGAAGGAACCTGCATTCAGGTAACTATACACTCTGTTTCCTATCTTAAACAACCTGATCAAGGCCCATCAAGGTAATCATGCAGAGGTAAACCATATAAAGACACACTCATCTACTCTATGACTCTATCCTGTGAGAAGTAACGTTATATGACAATAATTCCTCTAATAAAGATGTCAAATAAGCTTTGAATGAGTTGAACACAGAGTGTATCTCTTACAGAGATTCCAGCAATACCAGGAACTCCCCAGTCCCATGCTCCATGACCAAGAATTAAATAACAAAACAAAAAATGTCAAGCCAAGGTGTGTAAAATGTTATGTAATGACTGCAAATCTGAAGGATATAGCAACACACATCAGTTTGAAAGGCTGAGGACAGCTATGATCCATTTTACTGTAATTTAATCCTTAGGTTACCAATAACAAATAACCCGAAGTATGTTTCAATTATTTCAGAGCGACTCACTCCTCAAGAGGCAGCAGCCCTGAAAGGAACTAGCAGTGTGGAAAGTTGATACACTTGAAAGCTGTTCACGTAAAGGTAACAGCAATCTTTTTGCACTTTGACTTACAATGGTAGCCATCTGCTACAAGAATTTTTGTTTAACTAATCTTATACAAAACATTTAAGCAGGGCATCATGATCAGCAAACTGTGCTTATAGTTCCAAGGCCATGCAGATTACAAACAAGCGCAAACAGCTGCCAAAATATGTTCAACTTTGCGACAGAGGGTATACAGGATGCTTAAGGAAACGCACATTGCAAGCAGGTTTACAGCTCACTGCAACTGAGATTTAAAAGTTTTTTTTTTTTCCTCTTTATTTCAAGGAAAACTCTACCAAGCTGCATTAACTTTTACAGTAACTGAACAGAACAGGGATTAATTCCTAGTCCCTAACCTAGTTTATCTCTTCTTTCACTGTAATTGCGTATTTCTTTCCATAAACTGTAAAAATAGCCATTGCTCAGCCAGGATGTTCAACAGCTCAGAGTGCATTCTTTTATCAATTAGTCTGACATTAAAACCTGTAGCTGCAGATATTACAAGTCTATCAGATACTTAACGCAACAAATGAAAGGTATGTCATAGTACTTTCAAGAAGGAAAACTTTCTTCCTTAGGACAAATGACTAAAGGGTATTTTGAAGCCACAGTATCCTTCTCATTCAGTAAACAGATTCACTATCTTGTGCCTGAACAGTTAACAGAACGTACATATACACCTTTAGTTAGCCTTGCTGCTGGCTTAAAATGAACAGATGCTTTAAATTCTGCATAAGCAATGCAAGTAAATCAAGAATTTGAAGTAGTGAATAAATCCCATGTGTGACAGACTTACTATTGAAAAGCAGAAGTATTAAAACTACCTAAGAGCACATCAAAGTATATTCTCTGAAATAATCAAGAGATGGCAAACATAATTCTAGCAAAGCAAGGAGTTCAACACATATAAAAGTAAGTTTAAAAAAAAACAAAACAAAAGCTTTCTAATAACTACATTTTTTATTACTGATCTGCCACAAAAAAGTAGAAAAAATGCAGACTAAGGAAATCCTGTTTAATTGAATAAACAGGGCACTTATGTTCCCTAAATACTTCAATGAAACACAGACATATTTGTGTGGCATGTCAGTTCTGAGCTTTCAAGAGTGATGTTTCTACCCTTGACAACAGAAAGCAGACAGTGCTCTCCACCATGCCTTGAAGGAAGCCAGAAGCAAGACAGCTCTACAATACTGTACTCCTGTGTGTTGACACCTACAGGACCTGGCACTACACGCTAACCTACTATGGACTTACAATCTGCAAGGAATAGCTCTGTTGCCTGCATGCTGCTCTCAAATTTAGCTCAATGTGCCATGCTGTATTTACAGGAAGTATAAGATGAGCTAGAGTGTATTGCTTGTGAGGCAGGTAACTGACAAGTTGGTCAGCTTAAAGTTGGAGGACTCCAAGTGCAAGGAAGGCTAAAAAGTTCTGAGAAGTCAGATCTGTGCAAAACATCACTCATGAAATAGGAACTTCACTGAACGCTTATCTAGAATCTCTCATAAAAACAGCAGGCAAGCAAAGACAAGCATAAGCAGAAAGAACAGAAAATACTAGGGTATATATAGTCTAATAAGATCCATGTGATGAAACCCAGCAAACATGCCAGAGAATGCAAGGAGGACAGGTGATCCTACCACAGGCAGAGTAGGATCTGCCAGTAGCAAACCTTGAGCTGTTGCTATGTAACAGCCAACACTTAGCTACCACACATTGCTGCTGTGCATTTTTGACAAATCCCAAAGAATTACTTCAGGGAGTAATTCCTTAATTTCTCAAACAGTGCACCGATGCCAGTTTTTGTAAAGAGTATTCTGTTGTATGAACAGCAGAATGAAAAACCCAATAAAAATGCCCACACTGACACCAAATTAGTCTATTGGTATTCAAAACATGACACAAGCTAAAGTAGCTATTCTGCACTGACTTCCTGGCCCATATGGTTGACATACCAAGAAAGTGACGTGATTTGAAGCATATATTGCGTCAAAACTACTTAGATTAGAACACAAGATTGCCATCTTCAACACCTGGTCTGCTCCACTCCCGTTTCCTTCCATGCTATCTTCCCTCATGAACTGAGGTAAGGCTACTTGCACAAGTACAATTTTATGAACAGTGAAATGAACAAAAATAGGCCTCTCCCCTTGGCTGCTCAGTGCTTTATGTGAAATAGTACTCCTGTATCTTACTAACATTAACCAAAATTATATCAATTTATTGACTTCTTGAGCAATCAGACACAGCTGGCTTTGTTTGCCAACAGCTGAACACAAAAAAAAATTTATACAAGTCCTGAGCCAGAAGTCTTCCTACAGAGGTAGTGAAAAATGCAACTGAAATGCATTGTGTGTAAAAGTCTTCTCTATTTTTGATTACTTCAGTTAATTTGGCACAGAGCTGCAACACTTCTTTAAGTTTCATTCTGCTTCATTGGACAGCCACCTATATAGTATATCCTGCATTCTGGGTCACAACTCCAGCACAACTGACTTCACTGTTGGTAGGTATCATACTAACACAGCAAGGATATCACTGCTTTTTTCCCCAGCAGCTCATAGATTCTTGGCTCTCTTCCCTTCTTCAAGGCTGAGAAGTTACTAAGGGGTTAAGCAGGAGAGAAAAAGCTACATTGTAATTTCCTCCCTATAAAGGAGAAGCAGAAGCCACACAGAGCCTAGTACAGTCTAGTATTGCCAGGATTTGGAAGACCTAACATCCCGTTCAAAGGGGAGTCTTCAGTCTTCTCAAGATAGCTACCAAGTGTCATATTACATTGAACACAAGTTCTGGGCAGCAATATTGCTGTTCAAACAACTTGAGAGTTATCTTGCACAAGAAAAAAAAAAAAGAAAAATCAGTAGGTGATGTAGCAGTAGCTCTTACATTTCTATTTTAGCCTGAAACACAGGCAACCAGGAAACTGCAAGTTGTTCCATCAGAGCTCATACCTATCACTTCCGTTTTCATGGTGAAAGGTAACACCTCTGTTTTCCCAGCCAAGGATACATTTTTGCATAAAGAGGAGAAATACAGGCCAATACAGTTAGAGCTCTAACCAATAAGAGCTGGATGCTGGAACTGCATCAACATCATGTTTTCGCTATGAGGAACCAGACATGTCTGAACTTCACTACCAGTCAGGGAAGTCTGAACAAGCTACAGTTTTGTCTTGAAGGAGGCATAAATTTTTCTAATGTAGCATCAGCACAATACTTACCAATGGTTGCTGCAAGTTCCGGGTCAAATGTATCATCTGTGAATCGCAGCAGAAGGCTGACAAGAGGGGAAGAAAAATAAGAGTTGCTATTACTGCAGAATAGCCATAGCTTGCCCAAAGTTTGTAAATTACAAGTCTGAAAGCAACAACAGGATCATACGACTAAATAAAAACACAATTCATTTTTCCATAATTTCTCTCCTACAACAGCCAAAGAAGGGAACATGAAAAAAACACAGTAGACATGCTCTGCTAGAATAGCACAGGCCTCTTCTATGCCTAGAATCATAGAATAGTTAGGGTTGAAAAGGACCTTAAGATCATCTAGTTTCAATCCCCCCTGCCATGGGCAGGGACACTTCACACTAAATCATGCCACCCGAGGCCTCATCCAACCTGGCGCGAACACTGCCAGGGATGGAGCATTCACAACTTCCTTGGGCAACCCATTCCAGTGCCTCACCACCCTTACAGTACAGAAGGTCCTCCTTACATCCAATCTAAACTTCCCCTGTTGAAGTTTTAACCCGTTACCCCTTGTCCTATCACTACAGTCCCTAATGAAGAGTCCCTCCCCAGCATCTTATAGGCCCCCTTCAGATACTGGAAGGCTGCTATGAGGTCTCCACACAGCCTTCTTTTCTCCAGGCTGAACAGCCCCAGCTTCCTCAGCCTGTCTTAGTACGGGAGGTGCTCCAGTCCCCTCATCATCCTCATGGCCCTTCTCTGGACTTGTTCCAACAGTTCCATGTCCTTTTTATGTTGAGGACACCAGAACTGTACACAATACTCCAAGTGAGGTCTCACAAGACCAGAGTAGAGGGGCAGGATCACCTCCTCTGACCTGCTGGTCACGCTCCTTTCGATGCAGCCCAGTATACAGTTGGCTTTCTGGGCTGCAAGTGCACAGTGAAACCAGCTCATGTTCAGTTTCTCATCGACCAACACCCCCAAGTCCTTCTCCACAGGGCTGCTCTGAATCTCTTCTCTGCCCAACCTGTAGCTCTGCCTGGGATTGCTTCAACCCAGGTGTAGATCCTTGCACTTGGCATGGTTAAACTTCATAAGGTTGGCATCAGCCCACCTCACAAGCATGTCAAGGTCCCTCTGGATGGCATTCCTTCCCTCCAGTGTATCAACCAAATCACATAGCTTGGTGTCACTGACAAACTTGCTGAGGGCACACTCAATCCCACTGTCCCTGTCACCAACAAAAAGGTTGAAGAAAATCCAGTCTATAACCCATATGGCTCTTTGAAAAGAAAGCACCAAGTTGTAAAATCAGTTGCCTGAACATTCACATGGTCTGCTTCTCCAAGCATTTTACTTCTATCTTATCCTATTTTGGTTGTCCCAGAATTCAATACAAGAGATTTTCTTTTCTTTGAAGTTTCATATTGCCTCACCCAGCATCTCTAAGTTTGAGAGAAAAGTCAGCTTCTCACCCCAGAAATAACTCTTTGACCTTGACACACAGCAGAACAGTAAGACATCTCACCACTGTCTTACCATTTTTTATCTGTTTATAAGGACTGTCACACAAACATTTCCCCCTATCCTTATGGATACCTTTGCTGCCGGAAGAGCAGCAGCTACAAATAAGACTCATCAGGACATCACACTGGAGCAGTACGGTCCCTCAAAGAAGTGCCCTTAAAGCCACTGTACCTGTGCCAAATGTAATTATTTTGGCAAGAGACAAAGATTCAGCATATGGTTCTTAAAATCAGCAGCCTTATGCCTCTGTGGCAAGTGTATATTACCATGTGGCAGGCAGCTGTTTGCTATGACTGACAGCTTCCATTCATTTCCACACCAGACAAACAAAACAAAGCCCTATTTATTTTTTGGTGTGTCCTTGTCCCCCCATTTTTCCCCTCCTCTCTTCTTTCTGCATGCGAATCTAGCTGCCAAGTCCTTTTTAGCATTTGGACACAGTCCTGCATTGACAGAAAAGCAACTACTGAAATTCTTTTACTTCAATAAGGCTGGGTGACAACTCCAAAGATAACCACAGACCAACCTTTTTTTCCCTACTGCAGAACCCCTAAATCACATGGTAGCTTTATTTATCAAATAATAATTAAAACTTTTAAAAGATAATAATCAAATCAGTTTTTACTGGTACCTTCAAACAGTTGTATCAGGACGCTATTTAAGAGCAGCTATTTTTAGTTGCAACCAAGACTAGTTTCACTCAAAATAGACAAAATATGGAACCCCCATTTTGCCACCAGAATAAACACATCAGTTTACAAGTCCTGAGTTCTAAATCCAACCAACTTCTTTCCCCACCTTTCTTTCATATGCAGATATCCTCTTCCACAAAGTACAGCACATTCACAGGGACCAGGTTTAAGGCAGCATTTGGTTCAGCCAGGACTCCAGCCACTTACTGTAACTTTGCTAATACAAGCTTAATATCTGACTTTTTCTAAAGTAACAGGCAAGCGACACAAATTCAGGAATACTTCAGAAGAAAGTTTCTGTACCTGAACAACAGTAGTGTTATTGTTTCATAGCAATTTATTTTCTCTACATAAAGTCTCTTTTAACAACTTTACTGACATAAAGAAATAACCACATCAGTAGGTATACAAAGCCATTGTCCATACTATCTGTCTGAGGATAAAAATTTTTCCATATGGAAAAAAAAAATTTCCACTTATAAAAGATGACCTCAACTAAAAGAAATTTGCTCATGTCTGTCACCAGAGGCCTACTGTACTAGATTACCAACTCAGTAGGCAATGCAAAGGAGTGGCTCACAGATTTTTAACAGATACATTTGGAGGTTTTTGTTTGGTTTGGGCGGGGTTTTTCTTTGTTATGATTGCTGTTGTTTTCTGTTTAAATAGCAATTTATATGTTATTAAGGGTCATAGTAGAAATTTAATCACTGCCATAAAAATCACCAAATTCAACATGACTAGCATAGTACATTCTCAGATGCCATTTATATCCCACTTCCTTTAGTAAGAACTAAGACACTAACATAAAAAAGTTAAAGAAAAAAAATAGAAGGCACAAAAGGTAACTTAGACCAAAGCCATGAGAAGGGCAGGGCATGGAAAGGGCGGGGAGGAAATCAACCTCAAAGTTCTCGAGAAACAGTATAACTAGCAGAAGAATCAGTGGCAGAACTATTTCACTGCTTATTTTAGACGCCCCTGTGGCCCTTCTGCACCCAGTGCGGGGTCACTTGTGACGCTACATTTATATATTATGTACAGGACCAACCCCAAAGGGACAGACACCAGTGCCGCCCTCCCCTCTCGGGGCCGGCGGCCGGGGGAGGGCTGCGGAAGGGGCTGACAGCCCTGGGCGGGGACAGCCTCTCGCCTGAGGAGGACTGGCTAAGAATGGGCGAGGGATCCCAGCCGCAGGGCCTACACCTCCTCAGGGTAGGCCGCGGCCAGGCCGGGTGGCCACGGAGGCAGAGGTGGCGTCGTCCAACACGGCACCACAGGAGGCTAGGCCGGGCCCGGCCGGTGCCCCGCGTCATGGCAGGAGAGGCTGGGGGAGGCGTGCGCCCCCTCACCTGGATTTGCCGACGCCGCTCTCGCCAATGATGAGGATCTTCAGGGTAGTCAGCACGTCCTCGTCCATCCCGTCAGCGCGCCCGGTCCGCTCCGGCCTGACTCAACCCCGACCGACGCTCCCTGCGCAGGCTACAGCAGCACGGCCTGCGCCTGCGCAGCCTGCCACCCCTGCCCGAGCGCCCGTTCGCTGCCTGGCCTGCGCATGCGCCTCAAGTGTGCCAGCGGCGGGGGAGAGGCAGAAAAACATCGCCGCCCCGGCGGAGGGTGCATGCGCGGGGAGCTGGAGCCGAGCCGAGCCGAGCCGAGCCGAGCCGAGCCGAGCCGAGCCGAGCCGAGCCGAGCCGAGCCGAGCCGAGCCGAGCCGAGCGCCCGGTGTTTGTTTACCGCGGGTTGGGAAGAGGGGTGCTGCCTCTCCGTGAGGTGGAAGCCCTGCTCCTGCCCAGCGACCCCGGGGTGTGGGGCGAGGGGACTGCCCATGGGTGTTCAGTGTCTGTTGTTGTCAGGAATCAGGGTCGTTGGAGGAAAGAAATCGGATAAAATTGCAGGGAAGGAGAAGACTGGCAGCACAGTGGTAGCTGGGCAGCTCCCTGTGCCGGAGCAGAGCAAGCAGCCGCCTCTCGAGGAGACAGCTAGTCAGAAGCCCACCACCAAAAAAACCTAAGGGTCGTTTGATCAGTACCTCCTCCTATGTCCCTCAGAGTAAATGGCACTACATACTTTTCTGTCAGCAGAATCTGCCACCCTCCATTAAAAGCCCTAAATGCTCTTCTAAATTTGTTTCAGATGTTTGCCTCTTTATAACTAATGTGGCTAACATGCTGTCACGCTTGAAACCTACCTCAGGCCATGTGTAAGCCAGTGCAACTCTTAATCAAATGCATGTCTGATGTGGGTCTGAAATGCTCCTCGGCCTATGCTACAGTAGTTGGGCCAGCTGTTCACGTCCAAAGATGAACTCCATAGTATACGAAATGGCCTTAGGTTCTTGTGCACTCACACCGAATGAAAGAGATGAAGCCATGTCACAGTGCACAAGGCAGGTGTGCCCGCAGGTTTTGTCAGCGTGCTGGCTGCAGAAGGAACAGTTCTTCTAGCAGAAGCCTGAGTTTGCTGGGCAGTTGCCTTCAATCGAATTACAGGGTCAACAGAGTAACTGTTGTTTTGTGTCTGTGGTAAACACTCTGGTGCCTGGCTCCTTCCCCTTGCAGAATGTGATCTCCTGCCTCTTCTACCCCAGAAAACCAACTCCCAGGATAAGTGCAATAACAATAATTATCCTATTAAATTACAGAGGCATATTCTGTAATTAAACATGTGCAACTGCCTGGCTGTGTTTATGCCAGGACTGTGCCTGTTTATTAGTAATTATCAGAGTTTTATTGAAGGTGTGACTTAGTTTTCGTGGTTTGGATTGTGTTTTGCTGCCATACAAGAAAGCAGTATGTTGATACTCTAGTTTTTGCTGAAGCATATTGTAACTGTGGGGTTTTAGTGTGAAACAGGATAGGAATTAGAATTTGGAGAGTAGACCCAAACAGCAAAGTATTCTACTAAGGATGCTGAATCCCAGAAAGTGTTTGTATTCTGGGACTTGATTTCCCACCCCCCCACCCCCACCCCCCCAGTGTAACCATAGAATCAAGCTATTCAATATGGATATTAGTCCTGATTCTATACCTTACTCAGAATGAAAGGTTGGCCAGGATGGTATTCAGATTCTTGACCTTAATGATAAGCAGACACCAAAAAGCAGTCAAAGTGTGCCCTAACAGCTTATGCTATGGATGTGATGCTTTAGACCTTCCTAAGCATACCCTCTGAGAGTAGGTGTTTCTCCGTGTTGTCCTCCTTCACATAGTTCTCTCAGTCTGAGATTGGATCTGTGTGCTGCAGTCAATTGCCTGTGTATCTATTTTAAGTCTGAAAAGCCGGGCCATGTTGTACATTTTTCATCCCTATTATAGGAGGCAGTGGTAGTAGATGATAAAGTAACCCAAACCTAGATCCTTCAAAATAAGAGCATTATTTATTCACTGAAAGATGTGCAATAATCAGGGCAGAATCATAGAATCATAGAATGGGCTGGGTGGGAAGGAACCTTTTAAAGATCAGCTAGTTCCAGCGTCATTGCTACAGGCAGGGACACCTTCCATTAGACCAGGTTGCTCAAAGCCCCATCCAGCCTGGCCTTGCATCACTAGCCTGGCCTTGATCACTATCAATTCTTTGTAGTTTATTGAAGATGAGCCACATCTTGTTTACAAGAATCCTAATTTTACCTCCATATTGCCTTTTTCATCCCAAATGCGCTTGTTTTCCTGTTTAGCTTTTGTAGGGTTTCTTCAGTGAAGCCATCTCCAAATTGGGAGAGACTTGTTGGGAGACTAGTCTGCTGTAATTCTTGGGTGTCTGCCTGTTTTCTTGCGTGCTTTTCACTACTCATCAGGAGTCCTCACTCATGACAGCCTAATCCCTTTCTTTAATAAAGCAGGAGGTTCATTTTGTTGTTTTTTTTTAATTTTTATCATTTACTATCCCAGTGATCCCAGCCTCAGATGTGGGAGGGTCAAGCCATAACAGCTTGGTTAACCTCCTTGATAATTAGTCTTCCTAGAAGAATACTTGGAGGTCTTTTGACTGCATCTTTTTATGCTATGCTGTTTCCTCTTGATTTCTTCTCAGTGATCTCTGGATTTCTGGCAGAATGCCATCAAGCAGATCAATTTGTCTGCATATACATTTGTAAATAATAATGCATATACTTTCCTTATTGTTCATACACTGCTAAGGGAAGCAGTCTGATGGTAGGAAACTAGCATTACTTGTTCCAAGGCAGCTTGTCAGCATGTATGGAGTAGTATATATGTAAAGAGAATAAATTTGCACTTCAGGGTTACCTCTCATGTTTTTACAGTCTTGCATGGATGCTGCCTCATTCCTGGGCTCAGGGAAGTAAAAAAATGTCAGCTCCATCTCAGCTGGCACTAAATGTATGTGATCAATGTTTCTGAGGTTTTGATTACTTCACAGAAGTAAGAAAGAATAGAAAACATGTTAACAGTGATACTTCCTGTATTCTCAGCATCAAAATTCCCTGTCTGCTGTGTTACGGACTTGGCTATATCTTTGACCATGAAAACAGGTCATTGGGACTGAGTAACCGATTACCTTTCTCAGATGGTGGGGAATTGTTTACAGTCCCTTCCTTAGAGTTGGGATCTACAATTAAACAGCCATTGCACTTCATATGTCCTCAGGGGACCCTAGACCAGTTGCATAGCACAGTGCCCTTAGGGCACCACTGAGAGCAGGTAAAGGCTAGAAGGACCTCCAACCAGTTTGTTTCTGCTGAACTAGCTGCAGTGTGACCTTAGCAACAGAGAGAAGTGTGTCAGTAATGAGTCAGTAATGTAATGTGAGAGATATAAACAACAAAGGGTTCCCTAGTCTCATGCTGTGTCTGAAAGACAGCTGGGAGCCTTTGGTAAGTTCACTTGAACCATCTACCACAGCTTGAATATGGGGATAATGGTATTTGCTATAGAAGACTACAGAACCAGCAAGGGTGATATGCTAAGGGAGCTAAGAGTATGTTTTCCCTATGAGCACTGCCTGTGTTAGTATGAAATTCATGGTGGGAGACTGGCTATACAAGTGCATGGCTGTCCTCCTCTCTCCCCCTTCATGAATGCTATCACTAGTCAAAAGAGGCCTTGAAATGTATAGGTTCTGTTTAGGTTGTTTAGGTACACAAAAGTCTCAGGAGCATGCATGTCTCCAGGTGTCAAAGTCCTTAATTCACTGGTACTTTGAAAGATTTTCTTAGTTATGTCAACAATGCGCAATGCCCAGCAGAAGATGAGAAGCTCTGCCACTTCAGAGAGGTTGACAGCAACATATAGGTCTCATGTTGAAATGACTAATCCTGCTCTCCCATTTCCAGATTGTGAGGCTGACCCACGAGTTGTCATGGCAGTGAGTCAGGAGTTATGATTCACGGTGAAACAGGTATGATTGCTCAGCTCACCGGTCCCTCCTAGTAGAAATGACACACATATACATGCTTATTCTTTTTTTTCTTCTTCATACAGGAATTTCCAAACTTGTAAAAGTTATTATCTGCATATATGTTAGATTCAGGGAGGTTCCTTTTCTGTGTGACATCCTTAAACATAGTCAGCACATCCATAGGATTTCACGTTCAGCAAATGATAGCAAGGAGTGAAAGTGCAGCAGCAGTCCCAGAACTCTAGGCAAGATTTCTCTGGAGAGCACTCTGCAATCTAAATGATCCTGCTGTGGCTGGCCACTCCTTTTCTAAAGAATACAGCCTATATTTATGAAGCAGTTACACTCTGAGAAATTAAGATACGTTGCTTATAGTCAACACAGTTGTAAAAAGTGAATTACATACAGCATTGAGGTTGTAACAGACAGGAATCAGCTACTTGGGAAGAACAAGAAAAATAGTGGTTTCGACACTCAAAAAGCTAGGGTCAAATATGAAAGTGATATACTAGAACTTGTCAGAGAAAACCAACATAAGAAGGACATGGACCTGTTAGAGTGAGTCCAGAGAAGGGTCACAGACATGATCAGAGGGCTGGATCACCTCTCCTGTGAAGACAGGCTGAGAGAGCTGGACTTGTTAAGCCTGGAGAGGAAGATCCAGGGAGGCCTTACAGCAGCCTTCCAGTGCCTAAAGGGGGCCTATAAGAAATCTGGAGAGGGACTTTTTACAAGGGCACACAGGGACAGGACAAGGGGGAATGGCTTTAACCTAACAGAGGGGAGATTTAGATTAAATATTAGGAAGAAGTTCTTCACTGTGGGGGTGGTGAGACACTGGAACAGGTTGCCCAGAGAAGCTCTGTCTGCACCATCCCTGGCAGTGTTCAAGGCCAGCGATGGGGCTTGGAGCAACCTGGTCTAGTGGGAGGTGTCCCTGCCCATGGCAGGGGGATTGGAACTAGGTGGCCTTTAAGGTCCTTTCCAACCTAAACCATTATCTCATTCTGTGATTCTGTGATTCTATGTATTTGGAAGATCATTACCCAAGTCTTGCATAAAAATCATGAGTAGATTCCTGATTTTGTGCTAGAATAATTTGCTTACTGAAAATAATGCAAAAAGCTTAGTTGAATGCTTTGAAATGTTACTTTACAAGATGCAAGGTGGAACACTCAAGGGACAGCACATCTTCTCTGCTGGAAAATGGAGAAAAAGGCTAGCCACCTCCTATTTACACTGAACTTTGTCCAGATAAATTGATTAATCATTTAATCACAACTAATGCAAGCAGTAATCTTAAAAATGACAGCTTATCCTTCTGCATCATGTCATGAACCTTTAAGCCAAGCACAGCTTTTAAGACTGGATGACCCAAATATTCTTAAATGTCTCTAAAGCAGCCATTGAAAGATGTAAACAATAATGATAAAGAACTAGATTCCTGTTTAGGGTTGTTAGATTCCTACAAAACATTAATTAAATTCAAGTGAGAAAACAGCTTTTTTATATTTAAAGTACATATAGTGTCTACTGCACATCAACAATGAAAAGGATGACACAAGAGTTTTCAAAGGGTGCATTAAGAACAACAAAGATCGGATGTTAAAGCTTTTCCACAGCTTCTCTTCATATGCCCTTCATGAGCATACTGAATACTGGGTGCTGCGAATTGTTCCTTTTTCATGACTAGTATAATTGTATCTCGTGAAGCACAATATAGTATATATTTACCATTGAGATCAGAAGACAGAAAAAAAAAAATCATGGAGTATTTGACAGACCAGGTTGATCTGAAGTGTTTCCTCTCAGTCTTAATGAAATAAAAAGCAGTAATACATTTCCAAAGCTTACTATTTCCATATTGATTCCTCAGTTTCCTGAAGGCCACCTTTGGATTTCGTTTGGACTCCCTGTGTTGGTGGGAGAGCTAAAGATACGTTTCGTGAATATGGTAAACTTGATAAAAGACACACAGTAAATGTGCATCTGTCTGCAGTACCTTTCTGCTTTAGCAAAATCTGTGTATCTCACAAACAAGAGAACGTGGGTTCCTTCTCAGAAAGCAGCTGTTCTGAAAGAACTCTTCCCATTTTCGAAGAGGGTGTACTTCAAATGATTATTTTTTTTTGGGGGGGGGGCGGGGAATCTGGAATAACTTTGCATTTAATAAACAACATACTCATTTCTCCTTCTCCAGCTGCTTACAATATTTCACGTGGTTTTTGTTAAGGGGGGGGAGGGGAGGAATAACCCCTTCTCTACTGTGAGACATCTTATCAGTAATCCCCTCTGAAGGGATAACATACCTCATGTAGCATTATGTCGCATGTTCCTGCAGGATTAGCTGTTAGAATGGGATAGAGTGGATTAAGTAATCACTGCCATCAGCATCTTGCCCTTTGCAGAACTTTGTGTGGAGCAATCCTGATAAATCAGAGGATCTGGTGGGCAAAGGACAGACACAACATCAAGGCAGGGATTGCGAAGTAAGCTGGACAAGCTGTATTAAATCTGTAACAGTCAATGGAAGAAATGTTACACAAAGATGTAAATCCAAATGCAGCAAAACAAGAGCTACTATGGTAACCAGTTTTATCAAGTCAGAGCAAAGTCCATCTGTCATCCATGACAGAAGCTTTGCCTAGGCCACAGCATATGAACAGGACAAGCATGTAATGATACTTGCCCCGAATGTTACTGCAGACTTCAGCAGCTTGTGGCCCAGGACTTTGTGAGCCTGTAGTGATAGTGTCTTCATATACAGTAGCTGTATTTCTCTTAAATAATAGCAGTATTTCTCTTCACAGAAGAGAATTTTTCATCCATGTATTCTGAACATAGTCTTCTGTGGCTGAGTTGAGCAGGTTAACTACATATATATTCTTATTTTTGTTCTATACTTTCCCCCTGCTGCCTTAATTTGAATTCCCTTCTCAAATTAGGTGTGACCATGAATAACTGTCTATTTGCTTACTCTATGATTGCTTACTTATGTGATGTCTTACTTACCTGGTTTTGTAGATCTCCGTCATATCCTTCCATAGTTTTAACTTTTTCAGCAGAGAAATCATGATCTAGTGGATCTCATATGGAAGCTGTTACAGTTTTAATTATAGTATTATCACTTTGCTGTACGGCTGCTTTCCTGTTATATCCTTTTTCAAATGAGAAGACTAGAACTAGACAAAGCACACAAAAAATTAGTGCCTCTAGGGCTGAGAATGGAATGTTTACTGTTTTATTCTATGAGTGTTTTCTAATATTTTCTAACAGTTTATGTGTTTTATTGGTCAACAGCCCTGAGCAGATGTTTTCATAGACTTATGTATCACAATTATTTCTGGTTCCTTTACGTATTTATTCCTGTCCTTTTACTCCTACATAGTTACATTCTGAGTGTTCCTGCCATCAAGGACAATATCAATAGTCGCTCTTCCTCTTGTGCTATGTGTTTAGTGAAGAATTTATTTTTGGAATCCAAGCCTTCATTCCTAGCACTATGTCTAGACATGGTATTTTATCTAACTTACCTTGGAAGTAACAGAGGGTTTCATTATTAGTTGAGTTTCCTGTCCTCTCAGCCTCTCTGAGAGACTCACCATGTCCGAGAGGCTCATCATGTTGTTGTCCCTGTGATCGCCTTGGTCAGGTGGTCTGTTGTATGCTCCCAATTCTACATTGTTGTTGTTTGCATGTTAGATAATCAGTTTCCAATAAAGGAAAAGCCTTAATACTAAGTTATAATAACCATGTGGCTCAAAGGTTTCCCCAACACACAAGCTGGCTGATAAAATAGGAACATATAAACCTATGAAAGAAGCTATGTAGCAGTTCCCTTATAGTAGTGTGAATGTGGCAAAGGGAGGAAGTGGAAATGGGCATTTGGCACAAGATGGGCCATCTCTCTCTGGCAATACCTCCAGTAAATGGAGTACCTTCAAAGTGTTAACTCACGAACAGTAAGAAGAAGCACAGCGCAAAGAAAGTGGTGTCCTCCTCTCCTTCAAAAGCACATCTTATTTCATCCACTGACACACTCGGCAAAGGACCTTTGTTTCTGTGTCCAACAGAAGGCTTATGCCAAGGTTAGTGTAACTATGCTGTCTTTGTTCAACTTTCTCTTAAGCACGTTCCTCATTAGGTGGCCATGGCAGCATAATAACAAACACTGGGCATCATTAGATCTTCCCTAATAAAATCTGCAGCTCATCAGGGTTCTGGAAGGATTTTCAGTAGTGTGGTTGAGTAACTTTTGCACTTTCATCACATTTCTCTTGCACTTAGAATATGCTACTATTATGAAACTTTTTATCGAAGCATGCTAATAATCTGTTGCAACTCCCTTTTAAGAAGAGGTGTAGATAGTACTTCTTGCGATCAAATCTATAATAAAAAAATACAATGATTTTATAATATATTTCTATAATCCCTTTTCCCTGAGAGTTATCTCTAAGCTTTGTAGGAGGCTCTTTAACAATTGCAGAAGTGCAGCTCTTTGAGGTAGAAGGCAGAAACTGTGTAACACATCATCCTGGAAGACCAGTTTAGAAGAGAAAGCAAGGCAAAATACAATCTCTGTTTGAAACTGAAGCCAAAATGTAGATGAACAAAGTCAAAATGTAGTCATGTTAATACTACCCTTATATTGCTGAAAAAATTGCAATGGAAATCTACAGCTCATGTTCACAATCTTTTTCCTTCTCATTTGATAGAACACAGTGCCAGTAAATGAGCAAGTCTCATTAATACCAAGGTGAGGTACTGATTTCCTATTATTTCTGTATTTCCACTGCACTAATGCCTGGAGACTTTCATTAGAATGGGCCCAACTGTATTCGTTTCTGCAAAATCACAGGACTTCTGAAGTTGTTGAAAGAGAAACCTAGCCCTGCTTATGCAGGCAAGAATTTTCCTGGTAACATACTGAGTTTTTCTTGGTGGTATCTGTCTCCAAACAGTGATCAGGCTTTATGTCCTGGATGGCAACATTAAGTATAATCTGCTGTCATCTCCTCATGACAACATATAAGCCAAAACACTTGCAAACAAACCAAAATATTTTCTTCTGGATCAGGAGTTTGAATTAGATGACTGAATTTTCCTGGCATGAGAGGATTATTCCTTGTCTTTCACCTAATCCTCCTCTGTTATGCAATATATATAGTTACACACAGTTTTTTGTTTCCCATGGGTATGAAAAGATTACTTTTCCACTGGGTTTCCTGCATCACTGTAATACTTCCCCTTGATTCTCCGGTTTCGTCTGCTCAACTCTGTGTTTATAGTGCGTCCGGTAACCTGAATGAAGTTACAGTTTTCAGATCTGTCATTTAGTCTTTGGATATACTACTAGAGGCCCCAAGGTCTTGTATTCAACCTTTAAGATCTTTAGTTCCATTATCCGCCATCCATTGTGTCAAAGTAGTTTTTCCCACAAGCGTTTCAATTACGAATTGATGCTTAGTATTTCTAAGAACTTTAAAACCTTTGGTTTCCATTGAGCTTTTCATCTCAGGTCCTAGAAGCACATTGAGCTTTGGAAGCGCTTTTGTAGATCTTGTATTTATTTAATCCTTTGATCTTAGGTATCCTTTGCATTCACAGTTGTTTTAAAAAGATAATATAGGTTTAAATCATCTCCATTACATTTTGTGCTGGTGAGGCACAGTATGTTCACTCGTGTAAGTAGCAGGAAATTCTGAAGTCCTGTGATATGAGTCATTTCCTGTTTTCTGTGACCTTTTAATAATACATGCACCTTCCTCAAACAAAATATCTTTTCAGTGCACAATACCTGTGTCTCTGTCTTGACTAATATCTGGCAACTAGCATAAATACTTATTGCTATTGCATTTCAACAAACATGGTATTTGTCTTTTCCATTGGTAGACAGGGTTCCGTGTTTCTGAGGGCTTTTGAGTTTGTTTGGCTGTTGTTTTTCCTGTGAATTTCAGGTCCATAGTATTATTCAGTTATTAGTAGACAGTGCAGTGGTGCTTCTTCATCTTCATTACTGGATATAAAGAGTTACAGTCACTTCACATTTATTTCAGCTCCTGTCAAGATCAGTGAAATTAATCTTTTCTTGACTGAACTGTCAGCACGACAAAGTTTAAGTTTTTTACTTGCAGATCATTTCTGAGTTATACAGTCTGCTTCAATATGTTCACATGCAACTGTAGTTTGTGAAATTAGATAAATTCTTCATATGGTATTAAGAAATTACTAGATCTTTTCCATAGGGGGAAAAGACCTCTTGATGTTAAATTGTCTTCCAGGAACCTAGCAGCTTTTTATGGAACTTTTTAATCATAAGCTTTTGTTACTTTGAATCTATACATGTCATAAATACCTGAATACACACTCTGAGCATGAGAGGGTGTAAACTGGCAGCAGTCCAGTACCAGACCTCATGTTTTCATTCACTACCCGCTTATGCAGGGCTTTGTCCTGCTCCTGAGGAACTACTAATAAATCTCCCAGTGATTTTTGTATAAGCAGAACTAAGTTGTAATGGTTTCCTCTCATATATCAGGCACTCTGTTTCCTTCACACTCTGCAGTGCTTCCTTGCATGTAATTCCAGTTGTTTCAGCCTGCTGTTGTTTCTGTCTCTTTACTTTTTTTTCTTTCTGATTTGGTCTCAAGTGTGGTTTCTTGTTGCTTAGTGTTTTAAGACTCACTGAACAAAGAACTGCAAGCATATATTTTCAGTGAGATTTTGTTCATGTAATCTGATTCAATGTCTTATGTTGAACTTAGAATACGCAATGCTATGCATAAAGTGATATTTTTATATAATGTCTTGCTATTCAGGATGTGTTCATGGACTTGTATAGGCAGAGTGGCCCATAGGTTTTCTTTATTTTCAAAAATAGCTGGAGACTAATTTATTAATGATAACCAACAGTCAGCATCTTGAGCTATTTGAGATTCTCTAGTATTTCCCTATACTTCTCTATGAAGGATGATGTAATTTATCAGCAAATGTCATCTTCTTAGTACAAAGAAACATGAATGTGGGAAAGAAATAGGGTAGAGCTTAAAGAAGTCTTGGCAGAATTTGTCTGGCTGGGGGAATCTTGGAAAGGAGGAGAGCTGTGGCCTGAGTTCAGGATGCAAGGATGATGTGGAGAAGAATTTGTGGAGGGGAGATAAAACAGAGAAGGCAAGTCAGGAAAACAGAAGAGGCTTTTCAACCAGATAGAAAGATGAGAAACTCCCCCTGCCTTGAAATCTAAGCAGCAACCTCATTTCTAGCCAAATAAGCAAGCACAGATGCTATAGCAGTATGTTTTCTTAAATACAAGTGCAAGTCAACAGCGCATGAAATTATTCATTATTTTACCCTTTCTGTTTAAATAAACAATCTTTGCCAGAGTTTGGCTACAGCATGTTTCATGAGATACAACTTCTCAGGCAAACAATATCTGTAACAATCTGGCTGAGTATACACAGTCAAGGCCCTATTACATAGTGGCTAGGTCACACCATGGGCATTTGGTGGCCAGGGTTCAGTTTGGAGGCAGTTGGTTGGATGACCTATAAAAATGACATTATGTTATTATTACCTTCCTTTCTGTAAATTTGTAACAAGAAAATCAAGTACTTTACAGAACATTTCTAGTGATGGAAAGCATCATGAAAGAGCTAGACATTGCTATAAAGCCATACTGTGAGGCAGAAATAGTGTGAAACTTTAGCTCCATATGCTGGATTGTGTTTCACAGGCACTTCAAAAGCAATGAAAATTGATACTAGAAAATTTCATTTTGCCCTTTAGACACCAGGGCACATTGCCCTGTCAGAGCACATTGGCAGATGACTACTAGCTGACGCGTGAAAGGCACTTCCCATGTTACAGACATAAGTAATACTGGCTACTTCTTCATAGCTTCCTTTTATTATAAAGTTGCATTGTCTTTAAGATCATATTCTAGTCAAACTCAATCAGATCCTACCTCTTCCTAAATACAAGCTGAAGGCATGATCCTGCTGGGCTGCCCATAACATCTGAGGAGCAACAGAGATTGTCAATGGTCTCTATGCTTTGGGAGGAGGCAGTGCAGGGGCATGCTCTGCCAGACGTTATTACTGCTAGAGAGAGCAGAGCAGCCCAGATATACAAGCCATTCCCTCACTAATTCCATGGAGTTGCAGTAGATTAGCTGCACAAACTAATGTAGCCCTGTGACTGTACTAGCAACACTAACATTTTTTTTCCCCATATCTCCTATGGAAAGGCCCGTCCATCAGGATGAGTAATCAGGCTGAGTGCAGGTTCTAGGATTTACCCTTCAAGAGACAAAATTGGAGGAGTTTTTCTTCCTCACATAAAAATGTGCTGAATTAAGATGTGTAGCTATTAATAAAAATATCCTATCAATTCAATTCAAGTAGCATAAACAATACAATCCTCATCCTGCTGGGTAATTCAGATATTCATGTGTCACAAAAGGAGCAGGTAGGCTCCACCTAGATGTTACAGGGAACTAAAGGCTTTAAAGGGTTATAGACTCAAGCAAAAACTAAAGCATAATTTCATTATTAACTTTTACAAGAGATTGGATAGGTCTAGAGCAAAAGTTGAGATGATAACCATCTATATTTTAGGAAACAAGCCACAATATTATTCTCTTCTCAAAATGAAGGTCTCCTTCCTAATCCATTATTCCTCAACAGTACTTTTCCAGGAGAGAAATGTACTTGCCAATACAACAGACGAGTTGCACAATTCAAGTGCTACAACATGAAGAGTTTGTACAGCTCCTACAATCTTGTTTTGACTACAGCTAAGGGGTGGATTTACTAGCTGCCCTAACAGTCTTAATATATCCTCCATAGCACAGGCTCCCAGGGTGCACTCCACAGGCTGCAGAAGCCTCTCTGAGACCATACTGCTGCCGAAGCAAGGATTTCTATTGTTTTTCCCACTCACAGCTACATTCTCCCACTGCTGCCTGATCATATGCAGTGGGAAAGCTTCAAGTACTGGTGGAAAAGAAACCTTCCAGATGGAAGGTTTCTGTCAGATCAGCAAGTCAGTCTCACTCCCCCATGGCTGCAGTGTATGGGCTGAGCTGGTGCAAATGAAGTGGCAGGAGCACATGACCAAAGGGGTGAGGTGTACCCCCACTAACAGTGGCAGCACAGTCCTAGGTCCACTTGAGCCAGTCCTGCAGTCCTCAGTCAGTATGAATTTGGATGATTTTAGGTTATAAAGACAACAAGAAATTGGTAAGCTCTACATATATAGAAAAACACCTTCATTTCCACAACAGTCTACTAGTAGAGTAGCTTGCAGTTCTGCAATTCAGTTATGTAAATGAAGCAGTAAAAAGGATGTTTTATCTCTACCAATTTTATTCCATTTTTTCTTCCCAGCTTTATTTCTGGGAAAATTTTCACAAATATTTATACAAGCTAATAATTCTATCTTGATTCATAAATAGAATCCGTAAGTCAGAATCTCTGTGTTGTGACAAAGAGATAACCACCTGCTTGAGATAATGCTATTTTAGATTCTGCAGACAAGTGTTTAGAACAACCTCTTTTAATGGAAGAGATTAATTCAATCATGCAAAGCTAATTTCAGCCTAGGAATTCCACCCACCAAAACTATGGAAACAGGATACTAAATTGCAAACATTACATCATCAAAATTATATCGCCTAATAATACCCTTGTGTACATGAAACAGGAACCAGCAGCTTTGGGCAGTGGATGACATCTGTAGACATCACATACACCACTGGGCTCATGGCAATATCCTGGGAGTTCATAACAAGCAGATCATATATTTCCACAGGTGATACAATCTTCCATTGTTTTAAATTACTTTGGGGGTATATACAACTGCAAACTTGTTGTCTAGTTTAATTTTTCTTGATTGGTGATGTGGAGACTGATGTGATCCAAGTAAAACCAGGATTATTTAAGGAAAGAAAGAAAAGGTTTTACAAAAATTGTTCAACGACTGATAAAATCAATGACTTGCTAAGACCACAGACACTTCTCAGCACTGTGTAGTAGATCATTGACTGTTGTTTTACTAACAGATGCCAGAAGAAAAATTTCACATTGACTATAAATGTTTCAAGTTTAACAGGCATCCAGAATTCAGAAACTTTGAACTATTAAACCTCCGTCAAGGATCACAGATTATATTCTGCTATAGCAGAACTCCAAAAGTATTAAAAATATAGAAATCACCCAGACATTTTGAACTCTCAAGGAATAAATTGAGGAGTGAATAACAAGTAAAATAAAAATTGTCATCTTCTGGTAGTGTGATGTTTTATTTATTGTTTCTACAGCTTTTGGACTTTGCACTTTCCTTCTAAAGCTGGTTCAACATGCATATTGATCATGCCACAGAATACATCTTTGATCAGCCTGGATATATTATAATTGTGGGTGTCTGAATGACTGACAGAAAAGTACATTGCCTGAGATGAGCCATGGTCTGTATATAAATTCTATAATAACTCTTCAATAAGTAAGCAATCAGGGGCTGGATGGACCTCTTTCCATAGCTCCTCTAGTTTCATTGCAGATGAAATACAAAACATGTCAATAAAAATTCATGGGCTTTTCCTCCTAGTTCTGTAAAGTCTATGCTACTTCTTTTTTATCAGAAGTATTATAATGTGGCTTTTTCTACCCTACCCTTTAAAAGTGTGAGTGCCTAGTCCTAGCTTAGTAAACCTTTCACTGTATAAACAGTATCATCTTTACTTTCTTTTCCTCTGCCCTATATCTTTGCACATCTGAAATCCGGCTGCTTGGCACATCACCTTCCATCACAGCAAGCAGTATGTATATATGTGTTGGTGTAGAAACCTGACCACGTACTGTCTGTGTACTCATTGTTCAGTCTGGTGAAAACCAGAATATGATAGGATCATAAATTGTTTCCTATGATCTAAACTGATCTGTCTAAAGTCTGCTCTTCAGGATTGTTTTATAATTGCTGTCTGGAAGCTTCTTTCCTGGTTGTTTCCTCCTCAGCCCTGGCATGAGCCCCATCTCTTGACAAGTGTCCTCCCAGCAGAGAAACACTGAAGAGTCTTTCACCTTTTGCTCTCAACTTCATGCTGAGCACAGGAGGTTGGAGGAGGCTGCTGAGGAGCAATAGGAGCCCTTTCTTCACCCCAGTTGTGTCCTGCCGTGCAGTGCTCCCACTGGCTCTCATCCAGGAAAAATCAGTGGCTGTGCTGTGCATCATGACACACTGGTGCAAATACTGAAATGCAGCTAAGTGAGTCTAGTCTTGCATAATTTAGCTCATGTTCTGTCCTTTTTGTCTGCAAATCAAGCTAGAATCCTGCAGACTCAGCATACTCATAGCATGAGCATAGATAACCTCTGAACTCAGCTGCCAGGACCCATGCCTGCTTTTACACTGGCAGAAACCTAGAGTCATTTTACTGAAGCTAGGGCTACTAAACAGCAGCTGAAGCAGCTACTGGGGCAGCCACAGGGCCTGTCTGCTTATGTGTGGAGGTTACAGTTATCTGCACTGCACTGGGGCTTACCAGACAACCAGTAATACTGGAGTCCAGATGACTAACTGTCCCCTACTGCAATCTCAGCCTGTATTTCCATAGGTCAAAATTTTTCTCTATTAAGCATTCAACCCTGTGGGCAAAAATTCCAAAAGCTCTTTATGCATGTGCTGGGCCCCGTGCCTTATGGAAATTCATGGTGCATTATGCAATTACTATCAGAAACCATCCAGAATCAACAGGAATGACAGGTGAAACTCACAATTTTCCTTGTTTTATTGCTCTCTTATGATCTGTCCTTACTTTCATGATTAGCACTGCTATTGATCTCTTACTAGCTAGCATAGAGAAAACACCATTGGAGCTGGCAGTTTCTAGTGATATATTTGACAGTCTGCCAGTCTGCCAGAAGTTTTGCAATAGAGCAAACCTACTAGGTTTTGGATTTGTAGTGGGCTTTTGTTTTCAGTGGTACTAGCCCATACGCCATCAGTGGTGGTAACAATAGGCAAATAGTAATGATAATACTAGGCAAGAGCACATTGACTAGACACTAGTGTGGGAACCATTTTTATGTCACGTACATTTCCCGCAGTACAGCTTTTGAGGTCCTCAGCTGGTAGCAAAGGGCTCTGCCTCTGAGCTGGTAGCAGCAGTATTGCTGCTTGCAGAACTCCCTGATGACAGTGAAGCTGTGGAACTCAGCAACAGTGGGCACAGAGCTCACCTCTGCAGCACCCACTGGGTGAGTCCCCCTCACTGCTCAAGTGAATCTGTTTACCAGCTGAAACTTTGCTAGGTTCTTCTTCCTACAGTAAGGAGCTCACCAGCTTGAGGTGTGTGCACTAACTTTCACCTCAGTGTTTCCTTCCTGCCACTCAAAAAGGCATAAGCCCTTTTGTAGGATTTGAAATTTGAAGGTGTGTTCCCAGAAGTCTCTTGTTCTCCAAACTTCATAATCTGGGTGGGAAGGAGCTGCTCACAGCACCTACACTGTGCAGGCTGCAAAGCAAGTGCCATGAATGCAGGAAGCTGCTCTGAGAACGTATTTTTGGCAAGTCTGTCTCCTCATGATTTCTGAGACCTAACTCAGTATCTCCCATTTCTTTCCTACATTCACTTGGGCCACAGAGAAGGTCTTTGCTGGTTCAGCTGTGAGATCAGGATGAGGCTTTTACATTCAGTTCCCTGTCCTTCATCGAGAAGCAGGACACTAGACTAGCTATTAAGCAAGCAAGCAAGGTAGCTAGCTGAAATTATGTCTTATTATCACAATCCTCACTATATTTTCAGTATTGGGTAATATTACTGAAGGTGGCCCACTGAAGAGAAATATGTGAGCCATTTTGTGCCATCCAAGGCAAACTGAGGAGGAGAGACACATGGCTGGATGATTGAGAACTTTTGCTTTCTTAGAGCAGTCATGTCTTAAACAGCTCTTTCCCCCAAAATCACTCCTAATCCACCTCCCCTGCTACATTTTGGTGATAAGAGTTTGTTATGGCTGACAGCTGACAGAAAAAAATGTGGAAAGGAAAAGTCAGACAGCATTTTCACAACACTGTTTTTGGAATAATACCTCCCTTATAGACTTTCGGCATTGAAAAGGCTATTTAGTGGCCCAAATCTATCAAAAAAAAAAAAAAAGCAACATCCAGCTAGCACCCAAAAAAAAGTTTTAGCCCTAACCACCAGTCATATAATATTTACCATCATAAATCATCAGCATACCTTTTAGGAGCTTATATAAATAGAAAAGTCCAGCAGCTTCATAGAAACCCTTTTACCACAGTAACAGGAAATTGTTAATAGATGTGTGCTCCAGGAGGGTCTAAAGACCATCTGCTCCACTATGTGATATGACAACAGTACTTAGAAGAGGACCCTTCCACATCAGCTTGGCCAGGTGAGGGGTTAGTGTGGATTTCTTTTCCTCCTGCCCTAGGCTTTGCATCAAAGACGTTTGGTACAGAGTGAGGTCCTGCTGTTATCAGTCAGTCCCAGTGCCCCTGATAGCTTTGAAAGCTTGTTGATGTGAGCTTTAAAATGTGGCATGAGGGTGACTGCAAATTGTCCAGCCTGTTCCAATACAAACAGGTGTCTTCAAAGCAGACAGAGGTCTGGTTTTGTCCTTGACTTTCTCAGGGAGGCAGAGCCTTCTTCATGTGGCATGGATTTGTGTACCAGGTGTGACATTCCTTAGCTTTTCCTTTCATGACTTCAGTGGTCTGTCACAAAGGCATCCCAAACATCTGCTTTTTTTCCAGAAGGCATGATGTGCCAGGCCTCTGCATTGCTCTTAGTAGAGATAAGTGGCATGGCAGTCCTTTATAGTGTTTACTGAAAGGTTAGAGCATGCTCTAATATGACCCTAAGAGCGTGCCACTACAAACAGACAGATCTGTGCACCAGCATTTAAGTAGGGAGCTGTCATCTGGTCAGCCTCACCTCAGCACAGTATTGGGCACGAAGGGTGAAAACATTGGGCAGTCCTTGTGCAATACTGGCAGAGCAAAGCAGCAGCTGGAAATGCATCTCCAGAGCCAGGAAAGTTGCAATGGCCTTAATGTGCTTTGAAAGAGCAACATTAAACACCTACTGCCTTGCCAGCTCATGGCATCGTAGTACTGCAGGGCCATTTCAACACAGCAAAACTGAGCTGAGCAAGCTCTCTGCCACCCACATAGGAGAGCTGAGAAGGTAGGCTTTTGAGGTGTGCCCTGTGGGAGTTGTAAAGAAATGCACCTGTGAAACAGATCTGCTGAGGATCAACCTTATTTTTTTGACGTAGTAACAATTTACGTGATTTTTTATATTGTAGCAGACACTAATCAAGCCCTAACTCTCACACCTTACTGCGGACTTTGTAATCAGCCTGTAGAGATACTCAGCTTTCTACCCTTGGTTTTCCTCAGGCAACATATGAAATTACAACATAGAGAATGTCACTGATAAAATCTAAGCCATGATCAACTTCAGGCATACTATGTAAATGTTTGTAGATAGAAATAAATTAATCTGCAGCAGTAAAACACTGGTTTGTACTGCTTAATTTATTTTATTTTTAATAGGAATAAAAGCAGGATTGATACAAGGAGGAAAATTACATTAATTTCTGAGGAAATATCATAAAAGTTATATCTGGCTTTCCTGGGCATTTTGTTTTTTAAAGACTTGAGCATTTTTCTCCTTTAAGTAGATGTTGATATTGAACCACAAAAGACCAAGGGATCAAGCCCTTATTGCTTGGTGAATCGAATCTACAGGAAGATTTTTACTCCCATTGAATATAGTTAGTTTGCTTTTCATAGAAGCTACTTTTGTATCTCCTTTTAGGGTTTGTTTGTGGAGGGTTTTTTTCAGTGTTTCAGCTCCCCTATAAACCAACTTTATTTGCCCAGTATCACTGATATTCTGCTAGTTCTGCAGCTGCAGGCCAATTTATTTCAGGAATAGGAGGACACTGCACAATTCTATTTTGGATGCAAAAGTATGCAGAAAAGGTCTAAACCAAAATAAACCTTTGTGAATTTTAGTGTCTGGTCATAGCTCCTATAGGTATCATAAATTTTTGATCTTGCAAGAAACAGCTGGTGCAAAAACCTCTGAACTATGTTAGAAGGGTAAAATACTTGATGCAGCCTCACTCTTAGAAAAGTGTGAAAACTGTCCTGAAATTGTATGCAATTTTAAGATATTTGTTGTTTTCCAACTGTGAATTGTATGTAAGATGCAATAAATGTTTTTCCAGTCTCTGATGGAATCTGAATTTTGTCTGTAACAATTGAACAGATGCCTTTCATGATATCTACAGAAGGAGAAAAATTCTATTTTCTGACATTGTAAGACAATATTCACAAGCCTTTGGGATAATAGGAAGAGATTAGTTTCAAGGAGGATCTTTTAAATCCTAGAAGTTCAGACAGCCTTGAAGTAGAAAGGTCTAGGCACCAGAGCAGAATTCACCCTGTCAGTACAGTCAGTCCAGTGCCATAAAAGCTCCTATTACTTTCCTAGGACTTTAAAAGATGAGTAACACAAATACAGGCATCTACACCATAGATGTTAAATCAAGTGCACCCCCACTGCACTCACTGCTTGGGCAAGCACAGCCAAGGACAGCCGCATGGTGTGCACTGCGCTGAGCCATCAGCCATGCCAGCGATTCCCAAACGAAGGTTGAGAGCTAGACTGGGGCTGCAGCAGCCATTGAGTGGAGGAGTCACAAGCCTGACAGAAATAATGAGGTTGTTCATGCTGGTATTTTGTGATTTTGAACCTGACAGATGTGGACCTGCATGTGGAAAATTTGAGTACTGAAATATTCACACAAAGCAGAGGGAGGCATTTGAAGGACCCAGGATACACTGTACATAAAAAAATGAAGCATAAATGGAAGAAAGAAAAGCCAAAGCTATTAAATTATGTTTTGTCTGTCCTTGATGTTGAAAATTGCTATTATTCAGCATAGTCCAGTCCATATTTGTTTTGTTTTAATGTCTGGAATACTTTGCATTTCACCCTAATAATCCACTCTGTTCTAAATGTTTATACAGCATGATTTACTACAATGTGGATGTGTAATTATAGTGATGATTAGACAAAACATCTTTGACAAGAAAGGAAAACAGTAGTTAATAATGTTTTCCATCTGTTTGGTAAAACCTCACTTAAAAAGAAAGAGCCTCTTAGCATACTGCAGGGTCCAAGGCAACACCTATGTGACTACATGACAGCAGTATAAATGCGTAATGAATTCATTCTGATCATTGCTCACACATTTTTGAAAGCACTACCATCTGTTTTATAGATAAATATTACAGTAATTAATGTCAGCACATGTTTATATTATATCATTTCCAGAGTCTTATTTTAGAGTTAAGTCCTTTTTCTTTTCAGGGAGAATAATGGCATATTTTAAGCTATTGGCAGGAAATGCAATGTTATTAGGATAAAATGAGTGAATTTCAGTAATGGCCCGGTTCTTTATTGGAAAACTTCAGAGCACTTAATGCTTCTGTTCTTCATTAAAGGCTAAATACTGGGTCAGTGCCTACTCATGGAAAGCCCAAAAGAAACTAAAGCATTGCTGAATGAGGTAAAACTATATCTGATAATATCATGAAATCTCTGAGCTCCTGAAATTGGTATTTTAAGTCCCTGTGGCAGCCTCCTGAGGACTGGGCATGGAGGGGCTTTTAATGCCTGGCATTGGCCACTCTGGCTTCAAATTAGCAAATGATCCAGGTTTAAATTAAATGCCCTGGTAGAGTCACATCTCTCCAGGGCTCTACCGTGTCTTGCTGCTTCTAAGGCCCTGGTATTGTTGGCTTTGTCACCAACAATACATTTGCCTCATGTGCATTACAAGAAAGCAAATATTTTCATAAGATTTTTGCTGCCTCCCCATCGAAAGCGCTAGGAAAAGTGTCCACAGGAGTGCAAGCCAAAAGAGTCTGATTCTCATCTAAGACTTCTGCTTACATGATGTGCCAGTCAAAGGCTTGGTGAAAAACCCACTGAAGTCAATTTAAAGACTTCTGTTGACTTCTTTGGGCTTCAAATGAGGATTTATCTCTACTTGCACTCCAAGAAAAATATATTCCAGATGCACAGAAATGTGGATGACAGTCCTGAAACATAACTGTTTTCACTGTGTCCATTATATCAGTAACTTTCTCTCCTTCCCAGTGAAATTGAGTCACAGCTGAACTTTGCTTGTTCCCTTGCCAATACTCCATGCACCTGTACCGGGACCTGCTATTTGAAAATCTTTGCCTTGTGACTGACTGGTGAAATTTGTTTCTGATCTGGTTTCAGCTACATCTCCTGATGCCTTTCTAGATTTCATGCTGCCAGATCCACCTTTCATATGAGCATTGATACAGTGCTTTAGCGTGGTTTATTAGTACCTTACATTTATTTGACTTTTATCTTTTTTACTTTTAATTTTTATTGTATTTTTTCTTTTTTAGCAAGAGCTGCAGCAGATGCTGCAGTTGCTGAATCTAGTTGAGCTTTAAGCATCTCTAGAGAGAATTAAATCTTCCAACACTACTCAGTACAAACTGAGCCGCCAATAGATTTTCCTGGATGTCTTCCACCATGGATTCCACTTAAGCAAGGTTCTTAAGTATCCATCTAAGTTTCCAACCAAGTAACTGCTGCTAAGACGTCCTGCAAAGAAAGCTGCCCCATGCTTATTTCCATTAGAAATAAAAAAATAACTGGGAAGGGCAAAAGAATTGGAGACTAAAAGGAGAATGAGAAATAAATAGAAGCCCCATCTACTTGCAGAATGAACCTGTTTACCCCTGTGTGTCAGTTAGCTGTAGCTAAAACTTCACTAATTCCTGGGTGCTTGGAAGAGCTTCCTGTAAGTCTATGTTTTTCTGGAGGACACAATGTCCAAATGCTCAATAAAATACGACTGAAATACACAGAACTCAATGCACTCAGTGGGAAAAGTGCCCACAAGGATCTCTCCTTAAAAAATCCAGAAAGCTGCCATAATTTTAAAAAAGGCCAAGAAAGCTGGCAGCAATTCGACAAAGGCCACTCACTAGGACAGTGCTTTCATCCCTCTCACATCCAGCTACTAGCTGAACGTAGCTGGAAACAGCTTCCTGTCCCACTCTCTCTCATTTCCATAGAGGTGATGGTGACTTTGGATAAATAAGCCCCAGGAAGCCTGGAAAGCCAGTGTAAAGTTCGGAGGAGCTTTGCTGTAGAGGTACAAAGAAGAAATTAAAATTAATCTGAAGATCAATTTATAGTCAAGACAGTGACACCATGGGACTGGATTCTGTGCAAAGACAAAACCACAAAATTCACACTCATATCTAGAACTGACCTATTTTCTACTCTGATAGAAGGGGAGGGAAAATGCCCAAGTTTCAGAAATTCATTTGTATCATTACTGCAAATGTCCTGCAAAGTTCTGCTCAAGATTTAAACTGTTGCCAGCCATGAGAGGCATTCAGCTCTGGAGTTACGAAGCAAGCATTCATGTACTCCTTCTGGCCTTCTACATCCCCTTCCTTCAGAGGATGACAAAGGATGAAGTATTAAATGTTATACAGTAGTCCCATGAGTTAGGGACTCCCACCCCAAGAGGGAGCGCAATAGCTGCTTAGCGATGAATGATTTTGAACACAAGCTTAGTTGGAAGCAGTGAAGGGTATCATATGCCACTGGCAGAGCTGAGGGATTTGGGAAGGTGGAAAGTAATGACATACGTGGCTCTTGGCCACATTACTGGTGTTGACACTACAAAAGTAGTTTAAGCTCTCTGATGACCACAAGCAGCAAGACACAAAATGGAGAGTTACTTAAAACTGAGCAGGACGTAAAGCAGAGTTTTATGTATTATCTGAAATAAGGTGAGTGCCTTCCTCAGAACAGAGCTTCTCAATATGGGCTTGGGATGCTTATTCAGTCTACTCTGATGGTAGAGCCCAATCTGTAAAATCACCATTTCCTAAGCTTGTCCTTTAGAGATTTTCCAGTCATGTAGTAACCTGGATTAATTCTGCCTATTCAATCGGCTACTTAGAGGCTGCATATAAAGTCCTTTGGTTACAAAGGAAGTATATTCCCTTGCATGCAAAATGTATTACAGTGATCAACTAAAACGTAATGGCCATGTTGTGCAAATGGAACAACTGCTATAACCTTTGGTGCTCCTATGTTACACACATAAAATGTAAAACAGGTAAGCTTTTGACTGTATGATTTTGAGTATCCCCAATACATGAAGAAAAGAGAAGAGAAAAAGAGACAAAACAGTGTTTGCACTCAAATTGCACAGAATAAAGTGTTATTTCTGTACATATTAGTCAGGAAAAGCAGAGTCAGGAGCAGAAAATCCAACATTACATTTACAGGTCCAAGAGATCTTCCAAAAGTTTAACCTGCCTGCCTCCATTTCAGCATTCAATTATTCTTTAATAAAAGAAAAAGCTGGGATTGGACTCCTAAGTCAATACCCCTGTTTAACAGAAAAGTCTTAACTATGAAAAACACCAAATTCAACCCAAAAGAGTTGTTTTCTTGTTATTTCATATCTCAAGTCAAAAAATGACAGGAGATTGATCCAGCAATTTCAAGGTTAGCATTACCAAGTCTTCCTATATCACAGCTGCTCTTTGTTATTTTCTGAATGGGGTATGACTGTGTGCTTGTTACTGGTGTATTTCTGTATAAATCTGTTGATTTAGTTTAACAGCACACCAGAAGAATAAGCAGAACATATGATAGTGGCTAAAGACTGCAAATCTACTAACACCATTCGCAGAGAAGGTACTCACTTGAATGTTTTACCCTTATGCCACTTATGCCGCTGCTGAGCTCACTAGAATAGGTTTTCTTGTGAGCACGTCTGACAGATCTTCAAATTGATGAACACTGCAAATTAAAAGGACATACACTGTAAGCAGTTGAGAGACTATTAAAAGCAATGCAGGAATGCAGAGCTGGAAGAGTGGGGCAGTTTGGAGTAGGGGAACAGCCCACAATATTTGGGGAATTAAAGTTTGCTTGAGATCAGGGTGGTGGTTGCACACATATGTGATATAAAACTCTGCTACTTAAAATCCTTTTCTGTTAGGTTTTATTAAGCTGCTATTGTTAATACAAAGCAATGTTTCAATTAAAGAAAACTGCCTCTGTTCCTCACAGGTCCTGCAGGACTGAGGGGAAGAAGAGGACTGAAACCAAAGGCACCCTAAGCCAAAAGTGAGAGAAGAGCAGAATCCCCTCCCCAGTGTATGGTCATCTGAGCCTAAGCTGCCTGATGGTTCACACTGTGTAGAATGTTGGCAGGGTGATCTGGAGCAAACCAGGAGGCTCTGCAGGCAGGCACAGAGTAGGGACTGTTCCAGTTTTAACCTGGCAGAAACTGAGTTCAGGTTTCTTGAACTCTTGAAATCTTAAATATACTTACCAAGGGGTGTCTAAAGAAACCAAGAAGACAATGGAGTTGCTTCTGATCTTATATACACATTGCACTTATTCCTCACAACGTATTGTATGTACCCTTCTAAATTCATGCTGTTCCTAGCTCAGCTGTCACACACCTGCTGTCTGCAGTAAAAGTAGATAAACTCACTCAATCTTATTACTCTCAAATTCTCTGATGCAAGAGGATATTCAGTCTTCAGCAAACCTTAGTATGCATGCAATATTTTAACTGGACCAAATGGCACATGCAACATCTATCTCACAACCTGTGCTTGTTTTATGATCCAAAGGACATGAAAGACACACACAAAAAAAAAGCCTTCTTCAGAGCAGGCACAGAGCAGGCATGTCCTGGAGTTTGGAACACGTGTTCATGGAGCCTGTGTTCTCAGAAGGATGGACAGTAAGTCATTTAAGCCATCAAGGGAAGCACTGAGCCAACTAAATCAGTCTGGATGGTAATACTCATATTAGCAAGCAGCCAAGAAACCATAGAAGATTGTGATTAAGCACTTGATGAGTAATTTTGCATCCTTCATTGTAAAAACAGACTTTTGAGATGGAGCTTTTGAAAACTTGGTTTTTCTGGTAAATTATTTTTAGACTGTACCCCCTACATTTTCATACATTTTCAGGCTGTTCCTGCATTAGTGTCCAAAAGATCTAGATTGCCAATATTAGTAGTTGATGTATTTTTTTCCTTTTATACATTTTCCACTTGCTTTCATAAGAGCGGGCTTGTATTCTTCTACTCAGATCCTTTTCTTCTGCTCAGAAGGCAAGATTTAAGACAAAAAGGCTTAGTGTATTTTCATTTTCTGCAAATCACTTCTCTCAAAACACTTGACTTTGACACGACTTTAAACTGCACAGAAGCGTTCAAGTAATTTGTAGGAATTATAATCAGAGATATACATGAGCTTCAAGAAGAAAACATACATTATAAACACGTAGTCTTGGTGCAATGGTGTTCTGAGAACCCAGAAATAGCACAGAGAGCTTTGTACCCTGTGAGTTATGCAAACACCATGTAACTGCTCTGACCTCAGACAAAAGCATACAATACCCTATTTAAAAAGTGACTAATATTATTTTAAACAAAACTACAGCTTTCAAACAGATTAAGAGTATTAACGCTATCATTTTTTAACTAACTGGTTGCTATGTTTGCTTTTCCATTATTTTTACAGGCCTTCTGCCAATAAATCAATAGAAATAAAAGAGAGGCACATTAGAAATCACACTACTATGCATCTATTTTGCCACTGTGTTGCAAATAGGTATAATCCATCATCTCCAATACTCCTTTCAATAGTATCCTTCATATTTCAAGTAATTTAATAGTCCAAGTGACAGTCTAATTCTTTCCTTTGATAGCCAAGATGTTTTCAGAAGTAAGGTTTTTTCCCCTCTGTAGCACTTTCTGGATTCTCTACTAAAATAATCTTTAGATGCAAAATGCCTTCCCCTTTTTTTGGCCAACTTGAGGAATGTTGGAAAGATCTGCAAAAGACATTTTCATTTTTCAAGTCTCTCCCAAAAAATCTTCACAATCTTCCTGTCGTTTCTATTCCTTTTCCAACCAATCTGATACTGGACCCTCATCAAATGCCCAAAAATATTTAGGTAAAATGTTTTGTCAACGTCAACCTCGAGACAGTAGATTGTGGACTGATTCTTCTCTTCCCTCCTGTCAGGATCCATTAATGGAAAAAGAGTATTTTTACTAGCAATGGGCTATGTATGGCTTATTTGATGGAGCTGGGTGCCATCATACTTAGTGGAATGATCTGGGCATACAACTGCGTGTTTGAGTACTGTCAGGATTTCTGTATGGCAAAATCCTCCTGCTAGTTTGTACAAATAACACAAACCCACTGCTTAGTATGAGGAAAACAAGCAGGGAAAAGCAAAAATAATTTAACAATGGAGTGTAATTTACCCACTCAGCAACACAGTTTGTGTCACCACTTCAGCTTTCTCCTAGATTATGTCTGTAGATTGACCTGCTTGAAGCCTTCTGAATGGGTCTGTGCCAAGGAGAAAAACTGGCCCTGAATCTATTGTTTGTAACTTCTTTTCATAGTGTTGGATGGTTTAAGCAAGTGTGTTTGTAATTGTGCTAACAATGATTGCTTTGAAATGTTATATGCAGCTAACATTCATGGTTCAACACTAATACCCAGGGGATGTATAATGCTAAATACTTGTCATTCTCTAAAGAAAAAGCAGACAAATTCAGGACAGTATGTGCTTCCCATCTGTGCCTTGAAGGGAAGTAGCTTTTCTCTATCAGTCATCAGCTTTCCTATGCCTGATAATCCATTTTGCTGTTCTTCACTTTGGTGTGGTGATGATTGCAGCAAGCAAAGGTTCAGTAGGAAAAGGAGAAACTCCCATTTGCTGCTGTGGAGCTTTATGTAGCTCGCCTTTATCTCTGTAGTGTTGCTGCCTAATGGGGATTTCACATGGCAGCTCTTTCTAAATACTGTACTGGAAAAATCCTAGGTATCCTATTTGTCAAGACCATTTCCTTTCTGCAGCTGTACAGCACTGGTGATCCAACTGCAGCAATTGATGGCGATATAGCAGCCCAGCATATTGTATTTATATAATATCTGTCAGTTCAAGAATCCAGACGCTTCTCACAAAGAGGCAGTGAAAGGAAAACACTGGGAATTGGTTTTGAAATTACATAAGTGGTCTGACAAAAACTTCACTGAATAAATAGCCCCTTTCAAGAAGGATGAGCTTTCAGTGCTTCTTGTATCAGACAGAGAGCAAAGCATTCAAGAGGGCAAGAAGTTCAGCAGCACCATGAATAAAAAGAAACAAACCCACTCATTTGAAAAGAAAAACAGGAATGGAAAATACAATTGGTTGCCATGTAGTATAGTATTGCTATAAAGACTGTCACTTTTTCACCTCTCACTTGTAAGCTAGCAGCTTTAGATTTAATCTTACATTTTCCATTTTGAATTCTTCACTCTCTGTAAAGAAGAAAAAGAAAAAAGAAATCTAAAACCCTTCCCTCAAAATAAAACTATGTTATAGGAACTCAGGGTGCTTGTAATTCCTCCACAGCTATTATAATATTCTTCCTAATATTTGTGTGCTATCATCCATTAACTCATGTCATCACTAGCCAGGCTATTAACTATTAAATTATAGTATGCTTTAAAATTCACTATAAATACGTGGTTTACATTAGCCAAACACCTTACACATCACCTGAGCAAGAGCTTCACAACAGGATCTGCACAAGGTTTTGTACCACCCTTGGCAAGCAAAAAGCTGCTGTGACCTTCTAACCAGTCATAGCATGGAGTTCCCCAGAGTCCAACCGTTTCCCAAAACCACCCTCAATATTGTAGGTGCCTCTGACACAACCCTTGAAACGGGCTCTTCAGCTTTCAGAGCTGCAGGTCTCCGGGGAGGCAGCGAAATGTGTTCTCCGCACCACCGACACTGTTTTCCTCCGCTCTGTCTGCACGCACCGCAGTGAACATCCCCCTCCGTGCTCTCGCTGCTCCCCAGCACCTCTCGGCCAGCGGTATTTGAGAGGAACCGGAGCTGTAAATTCAGAGGGATCAAATCAAAGCGCCGCAGAGGGCGCCGGAGCCGGGCGCTGCCGGCCCGGGTGACTGCTGGGGATCTGGTGCCACCTCCTGCGCCGCACGGATATTGCAGCGCTCCCTGCAGCTGCTCCAGGGTGCGCGCTGCGAGAGGCGGTGCGGCCTCCCCTGGCAGCTGGCACGGCTTCGGTGATGGTCATTAGAAATAGACCTCCGTCTTCTGAACGAACAGATGTCATTGTTAAAGGACAACGTACACAGGATAGAGCACAAGTCTCATGACCTTGGAATAGCTTTGGACTTCTTTGAAGGAGAGTGCAGGTGACAAAGACTTTGCCATGGGGCAGATGAATACTTCCCTGCCTCTTTTCTACCAGATACTTTAATGAGCAGATACCCCAATCTCAAAAAGTCTTGCATTTCTGTGTGCATTCACAATGGCAATTTATAAGGATTGGATTTGTAGGTACAAATCACTTACGTATTCATAATGTGTTCCAGGAGTGAACATGCAATGTAAATGCATGTGTAAACATACAGGATCACAGGACAGTTAGAGTTGGAATGGACCATAAAGATCATGTGACAAGTATGATGACTGGCCTGAGGAAGCTGGCCCCTCAGCCTTCTCCCTGTTTCCTTTGGAGCCCAGCAGAGAAAAGGTCTTCCTGGTAGATTATTAAATATTAGTTGATACATTTCTCCAGGATTTTTGCTCTCTTTAGGGAGGCATATGTATGGGACACCATGCTTTTTGACTTAGAGTTGGGTTGTCTTTGTTTCTGAGTAGAAGAATGAGCAGTCAAAGGGCTAAGAAATGACAGCCCACTGTGACCAGACGTAGCTAGCAGCAAAAGCACAACACCTGACTTGAGGTGTCCTTACAGGCACTTTGTAAGCATTACCAAATTTGACTTCTTCTATAATTATTTTCTGATGAACTGTGATGGCAAGAAGCCAGGCACTTCCATGACCTCTTTTCAGACTGTGAATTCTCCCTGACCTCAGGAAGCACTCGTGGCTTCGGGCCAAGTTCTGTGATGGGATTTGTGCCTCAAGTTAAATAAGCCATTTTCTATTTTAATCACAGGCCATGGCGAGCTGTTTATGGATTCTGTCATCCAACCGTACTGCTGCGGCTTAGGCCTTGAAGTGCTTCATTGCGACTGCTGACAAGAAATACATCACAAAATCCTCAGATGATCAGTTCACAGGAGCGTTTCCTCAGCACACACACTGGAACTGAACTGACTACATCTGGTCCGATTCACTCTTATAGCAACTCTGGAATAAAGCTATGTGAGGACGAAATCAAGAGGCTTGACTTAATTTGAGATTTTTCTTTTTTAAAAAGTAACTTTAATTAAGTCAAGATAGGAAATTCTTACTCCTGAGTGTTCACACATAAGCTCACACTGAAGCATGTGCAGCTGTGGAGGAAAACAGATTCAGTTACTCTTGGAAAATAGCGCATGGCAGTGTCAGAAGCACACTTATTGCAGCTGGGCTAAAAGTCCTCATGCATCTTGCTCTTATAGTGGAGGATCACGCTGTGGGGCTTCAGGCACCATGGCATGGCCTGGGAGGAGACATCTGAAGAGAGTGGAGCTGAGCTCTTTCTCCAGCTGCTGGGAGCATGGAGATGGGCTGGTCTCAGCATTCCCTGCCACACAGCTGAACCTCTCCATGTTGGTCCTGTGGGGCCACCAACTCACCGTTCAGCAGCCATAGAGGAGGTTTGCCCTGCCTCAGCCACTGCTTGGAGCTCCCGCAAGTTCCTGCTCCACATCAGCTGAGATGCCTTTGGGAAACATTTCCTGAGAGACACTGTCCTTCCAGTCAGCTGGATTATCTGAGAAATACTGCCTTAGTTGGCAGGAAAGCACATACATTTCATCAGTGTAGTGCAATCAGAATCTGTCAGCCTTTAGAGATTTGCTCTGTAAATAAATGACTCAGGCCCAAGGAATTAAGAGACGAAAAGCCAGAAGTCACTGTCCCAAAACATTTGTTCATCTCACTGTAAATCTCACAGAGTATTAAATGTTTCTGTGTGGGAGAGATGGATGTGCATGTATTTCTAATGTTACTCTTGCATCTTGACTACCACAATGCATGCAAGGCAACTCAACAGCAGTAAAAGATGAGCTGAAAGTTTTACATGGATGTCTCCTTGTCTCTTGCCCTTTGGTATGTAGAAGTACAGACACAGAGTGAGGCTGAATGATGCAAGGCATAAGGGCTTCTGTCAGTACAAACGTACATCTCTGAGTCAATTCTGACTTTGAGGCCCAAGCCATTTTGGCATGACTGAAAACATTACTCAAAGATTTACCACTGTGTTTGGAAAGCTGAGGGTTGTAAAGCTTTTTAGCAGCATTGGCACAATGCTTAATACAGTGGAGCCCTTAGCCATGATGCAGTCCTTAACAATATGGCAGGATTAGTACTGACAATAACAAGAAGCAGAAAGAATACACAGCCCAGAGGCTTATGTGCTGAAAATTTTAAGTAGCAAGTGATTACAAGCATTGCTTACAAAGTCGTTGCAAAGCCTGGAGGATGAGACAAAATGGATGTTCCCTCCCAGTGCCTGACCTGCAAGCAGCACCAGCCTGTAGGAGATAGTGTCATATTCGTTCCTTGTTTGAACTAATGCGGAAAGTCCTCTGATTTCCATTTAAGTTGGCTGTGGTTTAGGTTCTCTCCTTTAAAGCAGAAGTATGAAAGCCACTTACTGTATAGCTAAGGTCATGATGCATTCTGCTTTCTATCTGCAACAAGGACTTCCATCCTCACCATAAGCAATTTCCAGGTATTTCCATATTTGCCAGAAAGTAGGCTATCAAGCAGTTTTCCACACATATCTTCTGTTTTGCTTTTGTGGGCTGACTGCACGGAGCAGAACCAGTATTCTCTCTTTTTCTCATGTAATGCTAAAGGGAGTGTTGTTGCTCTGCTTTTCAGAGAAAAAGTGAGATTCTAAACATTTCCCTTTGCCGTAGAGGAAAAGAAGACACATCCTCTCCCCCCTCATTTGTTATTTGTTTTGTATCCACACTAACAGTGAAAAGAATTGGATTTCTGCTGCTTTTGCTCGTTGTGCAATAAGTGTATTTGCTACTTCTTTGAAACATCGGGATGAACATCTGGTTTTGGTGCTCGCCAGTCTGCCAAGTTAGGAAGCTTTGAATGTTTTGCCAAACCATTTACCCAGCCCTGAATTTATAACTAATATCAGGAAAATCACTGGGGGAAAATGTAAGCAACTGCGGACTGTGTAACAGCCAAGGTCAATTCCTACAGGATAATTTTTACCATATTAATTTTATCAATGTGGTTCACAGACAGCTGCCCCTGGTTCACAGCATTGTATTCATATCAATGAGCTGCTCTAAAAATATGCAGCCCAAATAGTTTTATAATGAATGTACATTAGTGAAATGACTTGGGGAAATAAAAACAGATTTTGGAACTGAGTCATCAGCAAGTGATAAATATGAAACAAAACAAGTTGCCTCAATGTTTTAAGAAACCAAGCATCAAAACTTCAAAAGAGCCACATAAATAACAAAACTATTCCATGAAAACAGAGAGAATCACAGCAAAGAGGGAAGTATCAAGAAGCAGTGCATAGAGTTTTCTTTACACTAAGTTTATTTAAGTGCTGAAGCAGGTTACTTCAGGGTGCTGTGGAACTGTCAACACTGGAATTCTTCAAGAATCACGCTAAACAGTGGCTTGCCAAAAAAGGTTTCAGGAAAGTACGTCCTGCTTTGCATTAGCTCTCAGGATCTTTCCTTTGATTTCCTTCAGTGTGGTAAACAAAAGGACTGATGCTGGAGCAAAGCTCACCTACCTCCCCACTCACTGCCCAGAGCTAGCTGTGCTTTTACTTTGAGGTTTTATAGCTGCTTCTCCAGTCAGCCCCTGTCAGCCTCCCATCTTCTTCTCACCTGCCTGGTCCTGACTTTCCGGATCCTAGCCAGCATTTTCGGTATTTACTTTCATCTAAGGACGGTTACCTCAGAGCTGAACCATCAGATAACGAGTGCTGCCAACGCTCCACAGACGTGTGAATTAAAAACCAACAAACGAAACGAAACCGCGGCAGGGAACCACGCACGCTCCTGCGGCGCTTCAGGCGCTGCCCGTCCCGCTGCCGGCCCCTCACGCTGCCGCTGCCGCTGCAGGAGCCGCGCGTAGGGCCGCTGCCTGCCAACGCACGCCCCCTGCTGGCCGCTGTATCGCCGCCGGGTGACCAGGGCGGGGTCACCCGTGCATGTGGCCCGGAGGGGCTCCTGCGACCGGGAAGCTGCAAGTTGTCCCCGGTGATTGCTTCATCGTGGACAGTGAGCTCCGCGGCATTAACGGGGAGGGAGGGAAGGGGAAGGGGAAGGGGAAGGGGAAGGGGACGGGGGGGAAGGGGAAGGGGAAGGGGAAGGGGAAGGGGAAGGGGAAGGGGAAGGGAAGGGAAAAACCAAGGCAGGGGAAGGGAAAAACGAAGGGAAGAGAAGGGAAAAACAAAGGGAAAAACGAAGGGAAGGGAAAAGGGAAAAGGGAAAAGGGAAAAGGGAAAAGGGAAAAGGGAAGGGAAGGGAAGGGAAGGGAAGGGAAAAATGAAGGGAGGGGAAGGGAAGGGATGTCATGGGAACAAAAAACAAGAGTGAAAGATAACAAGGAAAGCAGAAGGATGATAGGGACTTCTGGCCATGCAGCTGAAACATCTACCCACAGACCTTTCTAGGGAAGCAAGCTGGAAGATGGAGATGACTTTAACTTTGTTTAACACAGCACACAATACAAGCTGGTCTATTCATCTGCCTCTTTCCCCTCTCTGAGAAGACCTACTCTTCTATTGCATTTTGAACATTTCATTCTGTGGGCTTTATCCTTTTCAAAGGGAACTTAGCCCAATGATTTTGGACAGTTAATCAGCATGTTAAGGCTTCAGATGCAAAGCAGGTTTTACGAATTTGCCTTTCCTTGCAAGACAGTCCAGAACCATGCAGGAATTAAAGTCTTGCAGTGCCACAGAGAATATATGATTTCCAGGACTGCCAGAGTAATCTTCTTGAGGCTCCTGGGCAGTGTTTACTGAGGACAGTTCAGCAAAAAGTATTTCATCAGCTGCTGTCCAGGAGAGCAGCAGAAACCTAAGGGTGATCTCTCGGAGGAATGGGGAAATCCCCACAGGAGGAAGAAAAAATGTGCATGGTTGAGCACATTGTTTCTTTCATGTTCAGTTGGGAGAAACAAGACCTTTAGTTTCAAGTCCTCTGCCTATTTCTGTATGTGGACTTGACTTATTGGTAGCTGCCAAAGAAGTTCTTATGTCTCCCTTGACATGAAGGGAATCTGGAAACCTGGTTCAGACACCGATACCTGTGTTCTTAGTTGAATGAACCCATCAGGCCCAGGCAAAGATTACTCATGGGTGAGATCCAGATTCATGTCTGTGCAACAGGCCCAGGAAATTCCTGAATCACATTGAAGATAACTTTCTGGATATAGATACTAAGAGAGCCAACTAGGAAAGGTGTTGTCCTCGATCTAAATAGAAGTGGTCTCATGGGTGATGTGATGATTGGTGGCTGTTTTGGCCGCAGTCATAATAAAATGGTTGAGTTTAAAATCTTTGGTGATATGAGAAAAACTGTCAGCAGTGTTACTACCCTGGACTTTGTAAAAGCAGACTTTAGGCTCCTTAAGGAATTAGCTAGTACTGTCCCTTGGGAATCTGCTTTCAAAAGTATTCAAGTCCATAAATGCTGGTCACTTTTTAAAAGCCATCTTATAAGAATACAGAAGCAGGCAATTCCAGTGAGTTGGCAGTCAAGCAAACAGGGCAGAAGGCTGGTTGGCTGAACAGGGATCTCCTTCTGGAACTTGGCAGAAAAAGGAAGTGTATGAACTTTGCAAGTAAGGTCAGGCCACCCAGGAGATTCTGTTTGCCACTGCAGGGAGAAAATGAACACATAAGGCAAGAACAGGAAGAGCTGCTGGCTCTGGTCATGTTCTGGGCTACAGCAGCCCACCATGCACAAATGCCTTTCCCAGTCTGGCCTGTAGAAACCCTGAAAGCCTTGGACTTTTTAGGATCATAGAGTCATAGAAGAACTGTAGAATCATTAAGGTTGGATAAGACCTCTAAGATGAAATCCAATTGTTAAACCAGCACTGCCAAGTCCACCTCTAATCCATGTCCCTAAGCATCATATCTACATGTCTTTTAAATACCTCCAGAGATGGCGATTCCACCACTGCCCTGGGCACCCTGTCCCAGTGCTTGACAGCCCTTTCAGTGAAGAAATTTTTCCGAACTTCTGATCTAAACCTCCCCTGGCATAACTCGAGGCCACTTCTTGTTGTCCTATCACTTGTTACCTGGAGCAATAGACTGTTCCTAACCTCACTAGAACCCCCTTCTGGGTAGTTGTAGGGAGCAATAACATGTTCCCTAATTCTCCTTTCCTCCAGCCTACAAACCCCAAGTTCCCTCAGCTTGTGCTCTAGATCCTTCACCAGCTTCCTTGCTCTTCTCTGGACCCACTCCAGCACCTTCATGTCTTTCTTGTAGTGAGGGTTCCATAACAGAACTCTGTTCAAGGTGTGGCCTCACCAGTGGCCTTACCATAATCACTGTCCTAGTGCTGCTGGCTACGCTGTTTCTGATACAGGCCAAGACGTCCTTGGCCTTCTTGGCCACCTGAGCACAAGTTGGCTCATGTTCAGCCAGCTGTTGACCAATACCCCCAAGTCCTTTTCTTCTGGGCAGTTTTACAGCCACTCTTCCATAAGCCCATGGTGCTGCACGGGGTTGTTGTGACCCAAGTGTAGAACGTGACACTTAACCTTATTAAACCTCATATATTGGCATCAGCCCATCAATCCAGCCTGTCCAGATCCCTCTGGACAGAGAGCCTTCCTATCCTTCAGCAGATCAATAGTCCCACCCAGCTTAGTGTCATTCGCAAACTTACTGAGGGCACAATCAATCCCCTCGTCCAGATCATTGATAAAGGTGTTAACTAGAACTGGCCCAAATACTGAGCCATGGGAAACACCACTTGTAAGTGGAAGCCAACTGAATTTAGCTCCAGTTACCACCACTCTTTGGGGCTGGCCATCCAGCCATCTGTTTACCCAGTGAACAGTACAGCCGTACAAGCCCTGAGCAGCCAGTTTCTTCAGGAGGATGCAGTGTGAAATGGTGTCAAAGGCTTTTTTAGTTATTTGTGACCAAGCACTGAGTTAAGAAGGAACCTGCATAACTAAATACATTTCACCTGTGGAGTTTGTCTTTACCTCCTGCAACCCATTGTGCATTGCAGCTCCTGTGGAGAAGGGAGGAATACCTCAGGAGACTCAGAGGATGGGGTGGGGTTAGGGACACCCATGAAATGAAGACTTTGAGAGCTCAAAGGCTTTGAGAGAGCATGCTGCTGCAGTACCGCATGGACCTCTGTGGTCAGTGGAAACAAAGCACTGAGTCCAGCCCTGGTGACGAGGCAGGATGGGCAGAGGGCTTCCTACAGTAATTCACCCTTCATACCTTCATAGCAGGGATTTATCAGCATCCAGGAACCACTTGCATGAGGGGGGCACTGTTGCTGAGCTGAGAAATGGTTCTGGGACTGAGAGCTCCCCACTGAGAGGAATGAGGAAGATTGATGCCTCTAGAATAAAACCAAACCCCACTTCCTTGCCCTACCCTCCCACAGAAATGCCTCAAATGCCAGCAGAGATACAGCCCACACCTCATTGTACTGACTGGAAGAGACTCCCACTGCTAGCAGTTTTGTTCCTGAGGACAGCCCTGTGCCATGCCCGGCAGAGCTGTGTCCCTGCAGTTTTACAGTGCAGACTCTGGCACACAAATTTAATGCTTGACCTAACATGTCCTAGTTTGCTTCTTGTCAGCACTTGTTCATATTGCCATGTCCATCAAGTGTAGCTGCACTATTCTGTGAACACAGAAAAAAATGCAGGGGAAGATAAAATTTTCAAGAGACAGACGTAGGCAACACTACAATTACTGTCAGTAGTTGCCATTTTCAGGTTTCTGCTGTGTTCCGTAAAGCATCCCTAACTGATCAACAAATTTGATTTTAACGCTCGGATGTTGTGCTAGTTTTGGCTGGGATACAGTTAATTTTCTCCATAGCAGCTGGAGATGTACGGGATTTGTGCTTAAAACCATGTTGATAACACAGGGATGATTTAGCTATTGCTTATACAGGGTCAAGGTCTTTTCTGCTCCTCACACCACCCACCAGCAGGCAGGCTACGGGTGCACAAGAAGCACGACAGGGACACAGCCAGGACAGCTGATCCCAGCTGACCAAGGGTGAGGGAAGAATCACAGAATCACTGGAAGGGACCTCTGCAGATCATCCAGTCCAAACCCCATGCCAAGGCAGGGCCACCTAAAGCGGGTTACACAGGAACACGTCCAGGCAGGCTTTGAATGTCTCCAGAGGAGGAGATTCCACAACTGCTCTGGGCAACCTGTTCCAGGGCTCTGTCACCCTCAATGTAAAGAAGTTCTTCCTCATGTTGAGATGAAACTTCTTGTGATTTAGGCTATGGCTATCGCTCCTCCTCTTGCCACTGGGCACCAGTGAAAAGAGTCTGGCAGCATCTTCCTGGCACCCACCTTTGAGATACTTATATGCATCAATGAGATCCCCTCTCAGCCTTCTCCAGACTAAACAGGCCCAGCTCCCGCGATATTTCCTCGTGACAGAGATTCTCCAGACCCCTGGTTGACTTTTCTGTGCCTTCTGTTACCAGGACACAAATCTAATTCACCAGCGGCCCCACATTTTTACTTATCTTCTATTTGCTGCTGATACACTTCTAGAAGCCCTTCTTGTCCTTGGTGTTCTTTGCCAGACTCAATTCTAAGTGGGTCTTGGCCTTCCTTGTCATATCCCTGCATACCCTGACAATGTTCCTAAGGTCCTCCCACTTGGCCCCTTTTTGCACATCCCATAAATTCCCTTCTTGAGTTCAAGAATTTCTAGGAGCTCCCTGTTCATTCACACAGGTCTCCTGCCCCCTTTACCTGATTTCTTCATCATGAAGATACACTGGTCTTGAGCTTGGAGGAAGGGGTGCTTAATACTGACCAGCTCTCTTGGAATCCTTTCTCTTCTAGAACCCTACCCCATGGAATACCTCTACGTAGGTCTTTGAAGAGGCTGAAGTTAGCTCTCTGGAAATTCAGGGTTCTAGTTCTGCTTACTGTTATGCTTCCCCCACAGAGGATCCTGAGTTCCACCATCTCATGATCGCTACAGCCAAGGCTGCCCCCGACCATTGTATCTTCAACCAGTCCTTCCTGCTTGGAAGTACAAGGTCCAGCAACACCCCCATCCTCGGTGGCTCCTCCACCACTTGTATCACAAAGTTGTCTTCAGCGATCTGCAGGAACTTCCTGGGCTGCCTGTGCTGGGCCATGTTATCCCTCCAACAGACATCTGCGTGGCTCAAGTTCCCCAGGACAACCAGGGCCTGGGACTCTGAGGCCATTTCCAGCTCCCACGGAAGGCCTCATCAACCTGCTCCTCCTGGTCAGCTGGCCCATACTGAGCACCCACAACAGTGTCCCCCCTATTAGCATGTCCCTTAATTCTCACCCATAGACTATCAAGTCGTTCATCTGTCCCTGGGTAGAGCTCGATGCATTCCAGTTGCTCTCCACCACGAGAGAGCAGCTCCACCACTCACCTCCCTAACCTGTCCTTTCTAAGCATACATGGCCAGCCAAGACAGCATTCCAGTCATGTGAGCTGAATGACTCAGTAATTGCAGTGAGAACATGGCCCTGTGACCGCACTTAGATTTCCAGTTCATCCTGTTTATTTCCCATTCTGTGCACCTTTGTGTACAAGCACTTGAGAGAGGTAATTTCACAACCAGGTTCCCTAGGAAGTTTGTAAGAGGATTCACCATAACCATAAACACTCTCAGTGTGGTTAGCCCTTCATTCCTTGTATTGAGAGGTAGTCAAGGAACATCTTTCACTGCACTGGTTGGCAAGATCTATCCCCCAGGAGGAAGCAATGGCATATTGACACCCCAAATCCTTCAGTTTAAAGCCTGCTCACCAAATCGGCCAGCCTGTGCCTAAAGATTCTCTTGCCCCTTCTAGGCAGATGGAACCCATTCCTTCCTATCAGTCTACAATCATAAGCACAAACTATTACCATAGAAGCCAAAACCTTCTCAACAGCTCCAGCCATGAAGCAAGTCACTGATCTGCCCTATGTGTCTTCTTCTGGCTGTCCCCACTTCACTAACCAGTAGGATAGAGAAGATGATTTGGGCACCAGTGTTTTTCACCTGCCTCACCAGGGCTTTATCATCTTCATTGATCCTACCTATTTTTTGGCTTTCTGAGTCATCTGTACTCACGTCAAAAAGTAACATCAGGTTGTAGTCCATGCTCTTTACAAGTCGGGGAACCCTCTCAGCAACATCACAGATCCTGCCCCTGGTCAGCAGCAGAATCTTGTAACTCCCTATCAGGCCAGTGGACGGGCACGTCAGCGATTTGTCCATTATAATGGCTCAATGTTCCTTTTTATAGTAACCACCATGCACTGCTGGTGCAGGCTCTAATTGAGGGCTTTGCTTGTGGATATCTAAAGCCTTCAAAGCATCATACCTGTTATTGGTCTGGATGGTGGAGGGCGGGCATTGAGTTGGAGCCCTGTTTTTGTGGTTCCCTAGGGTTCAAGGTGACTCAGACTCAGAAGCATCCACTGTATCCCTTATTATCTTTGTGGCCATCCTCTGCATTTGGTCCAGAAGCACCAACCACACAGCTTGGTGTCATCGGCAAACTTGCTGAGGGCGCACTCAATCCCACTGTCCATGTCAGCGACAAAGACGTTGAGCAAGACCGGTCCCAACACCGATCCCTGAGGGACACCACTCGTTACTGGTCTCCAGCTGGACATTGAGCCATTGAACACAACTCTTTGCGTGCAGCCATCCAGCCAGTTCTTCATCCACCGAGTGGTCCATCCATCAAATTGATGTCTCTCCAATTTAGAGACAAGGATGTCATGCGGGACAGTGTCAAATGCTTTACACAAGTCCGGGTAGATGACATCAGCTGCTCTACCCCTGTCCATCAGTTCCCTAGCCCCATCTTAGAAGGCCACCAAGTTGGTCAGGCAGGATTTCCCCTTAGTGAAGCCATGCTGGCTGTCACCAAGCACCTTGTTGTTTTCCATGTGCCTTAGCATGCCTTCCAGGAGAACCTGCTCCAAGATTTTGCTAGGCACAGAGGTGAGACTGACTGCTCTGTAGTTCCCTGGGTCATCCATTTTCTCCTTCTTGAAAATGGGGGTTATATTTTCCCTTTTTCTAGTCCTTGGGAACTTCATCTGACTGCCATGATTTCTCAAAGATGACGGATGGTTGTTTAGCAACTTCATTCGCCAGCTCCTTCAGGACCTGCGGATGGATTTCATCAGGTCCCATGGACTTGTGCACGTTCAGGTTCTTAAGATGGTCTCGAACCAGATCCTCTCCTAGCTCCATGTTCTTCTTACACGATACTTCCCCGAGGGTTTTAATACTATCCTACAGACCTGAGTCACTTACTTGTGTTTCATGAGTGTTGCAGGGAAAACCTGCTCAGCCCAGACGGTTTAAACCAAACTAGGACCAAAACACTTTGTTGAGCTTTCGAGAACGTGGAATTAGGCAGCAGTCAGTGAGGTGTTGCATTCAAGTAGTAGTACAAGAGGTAAATGCCCAAACTAGACGCATGGATGTTAACAAACACAAGCAAATATCTAAACACCCTCTGCTACAAACGTTGCCCTGTGTAACAAATGTGGAAGAGATTTCTTGAATTCTCCTTTCCAAGAAGACCTCACCATAGGCAGTGTAGTAGCAAATGCCAATCGGTGTATTGATAAGGAATGGTGAGGAAATGCTGCATGCTCTCTACGTTTCTGCCAAGTTCATGCAGATGGAACCCAAACCCCTTTCCTTTCTCCTTTGGGATTGCCACACTCCCATGACTGTACGTGGTATAAAAGCCTTTACGGATACAGTGTGAACATACAGATTTATTTAGAGGGACACCCTGCGGCGATGCCCAGTGTGTGGCCACCATGGGCAGGGACATCCCCTGGGCCTCCTGGGCACAGGCACTGCCTCAGGGCCAGCAGGACAAAGGCCTTTCTCCAAGGGATGCTGGGTGAAGGGGCAGCAGCAGCAGCAGGGCTGCGGTGGGCAGGGCTGCAGGGGCCCCGTCACCCCCGTGTCATAGTGCCGGCACCCGGCCACGCAGCATCACAATGCTCCGGGGCAGTATGAGTCCAGCGCCCTCCCCTGCCCCACTGCCAGAGTGCCCGGCGCTGCCACCAGGACAGAGCTGGCAGCCGGAGGGCATCCGAGAGGCAGTCCTTGGGGCACCGGGGGAATTCCTGGCAGGGGAAAGGGGCTTGATGGGGGCAACCCTTGAAGCTGCACGAAGCTGCAGGAGGTTCTGTGCTGCGGTTCCAGCTCCTGGAGGGGCCACGCTCAAAGCTCATCGGATCTATGGATGGATGCATGGATGGAAATCCTGCCTCAGTCACTGGGGAGCTTGCCATCCTCATCTGCTGGGTACCAGGGAATTAGGTGAGGGGGGGAACGAGGGAGGGAACACTTGAAGCTGTGAAGCTGCAGGAGGTTCTGTGCTGCGGTTCCAGCTCCTGGAGGGGCCACACTCAAAGCTCATTGGATCTATGGATGGATGCATGGAAATCCTGCCTCAGTCATTGGGGAGCTCGCTGTTCTCGTCGCTGGGCACCAGGGAATTAGGTGAGGGGGGGCTGAGAGGGAACACTTGAAGCTGCAAAGCTGCAGAAGGTTCTGTGCTGTGGTTCCAGCTTCTGGAGGGGCCACGCTCAAAGCATCATCGAGGGATCCTGCTTTGGTTGTCAGGGAGCTCGCCGTCCTCACCTCCTGGAGAGAGAGTGGCAGTAGCCAGAAGAAAAAGGATGCACAGGCGGCTCAGTGGCCTCCCCCAGTGCTCTGGAGCTCCCACTGCCAAGCACAGGAAGGATTCGTGCTCCGAGGATTCATCAGGCCAATGGCATTTTGCTGTTGTTGGAAGCCCCTGAGATGACTTCAGGTGGAAGCAGAAAAAGCAGTGCCAGTGTCCCCTTGTCCCCTTAGAGGCGTAACCAGCGTGTGGAGCGGGAGCAGGTCTTGCTCACGTGCTCAGGGAGTAGCCGACTGCCAGCACTGGGGTCAGGAAGGAATTTTCCCCCGGGGCAGATTGGCACCGGTCCCCGGGGGTTTTTTGCCTTCCTCTGAGCACGGAGCATGACCCCTTGTCAGGGCTCCTCGGTCCATTCTGGCTGCGTTATCGCCCGGTGCTCATGCTCCGCGAAGGCGGCCCCTCGTGTCCTGCAGCTGGGGGAGGGAAGTGCTTTTTTCCCCCCAGGCTGGACTAGCAAGCGTCCCTGGGGTTTTTTGCCTTCCTCTGCAGCCGAGCACAGCCCCTTCACGGGGCTCCTTTGGGTCATGGTGTCCCAAAGGCAGCTGCTCGTGCTCCACGCAGGTGGCCCTCGTGCCCCGCATCCGGGGGGAGGCAGCCTTCTGCACTCCCAGGCTGGCCCCAGCGTGGCCCCGGGACTCGCTGCTGTCCTCTGGAGTACTGAGCACCAGCCCTCGTCAGCTCTTCCCTGGCCCTTTCTGGCTGGGTTCTTTCTTGCACTGCTCTCGCACCACCACGGCACCGCTCCTGCCCTGGCTTTCCTTTCTCAGGCTGCAAGGGAGGGTTTTTACAGCTAAACTGAAGGGTCTAAGCTAAACCAGACTAAAATTAACTAAGCTAAACTAAATCAAATCAAATCAAATCACTTTATTTAGAAATAAATCAAATACTCTTTCTACCCATAACCATTCTGAGTTGTGTCTTTGAAAGTGGTTTTGGTGCTGAAATTCCCTTGGCATTTCAGGTAAATGAGGATCTCCCCATTGTACAACTTGTGAGTGCAGGGAAGGGGAGGCAATAAAATGCAATGGAATAGAACAGAAGAGAGTGGAATGGAACTGAACAGAATGCAACAGAAAGCTCTGCTATGTTATGCATATAGAATCTTAGAATAGTTAGTGTTGGAAAGGACCTTAAGATCATCTGTCCCTGCATGGGCAGGGACACCTCTCGCTTAAACATGTCACCCAAGGTTCCTTCCAACCTGGTCTTGAACACTGCCAGGGATGGAGCATTCACAACCTCCCTGGGCAACCCACTCCAGTGTCTCACCACCCTTACAGTAAAGAACTTCCTCCTTACATCCAATCTAAACTTCCCCTGTTTAAGTTTTAACCTGTTACCCCTTTTCCTGTCACTACAGTCCCTAATGAAGAGTCCCTCCCCAGCATCCTTAGAGGCCCCCTTCAGATACTGGAAGGCTGCTATGAGGTCTCCACACAGCCTTCTCTTCTCCAGGCTGAACAGCCCCAACTTTCTCAGCCTGTCTTCATACGGGAGGTGCTCCAGTCCCCTGATCATCCTCGTGGCCCTTCTCTGGACTTGTTCCAACAGTTCCATGTCCTTTTTATGTTGAGGACACCAGAACTGCGCACAATGAGGAAAGACTGAGGGAGCTGGGTCTCTATAGTTTGGAGAAGAGGAGACTGAGGGGTGACCTTATTAGTGTCTATAAATATATAAAGGGGGAATGTCACGAGGATGGAGCCAGGCTCTACTCAGTGGCAAACAATGATAGGACAAGGGGTAATGGGTGCAAACTGGAACACAAGAGGTTCCACTTAAACTTGAGAAGGAACTTCTTCTCAGTGAGGGTGACGGAACACTGGAACAGGCTGCCCAGGGAGGTTGTGGAGTCTCCTTCCCTGGAGACTTTCAAAGCCCGCCTGGACACATTCCTGTGTAACATTATCTAGGTGTTCCTGCTCCGGCAGGGGGATTGGACTAGATGATCTTTTGAGGTCCCTTCCAATCTCTAGCATACTGTGATACTGTGATACTGTGATACTCCAAGTGAGGTCTCATGAGAGCAGAGTAGAGGGGCAGGATCACCACCTCTGACCTGCTGGTCACGCTCCTTTTGATGCAGCCCAGGATACGGTTGGCTTTCTGAGCTGTGAGCGCACACTGAAGCCGGCTCGTTCATTTTCTCATCCACCAACACCCCCAAGTCCTTCTCCACAGGGCTGCTCTGAATCTCTTCTCTGCCCAACCTGTAGCTGTGCCTGGGATTGCTCGACCCAGGTGTAGAACCTTGCACTTGGCATGGTTAAACTCCATGAGGTTGGCATCAGCCCACCTCACAAGCGTGTCGAAGTCCCTCTGGATGGCATTCCTTCCCTCCAGGGTATCAACCGAGCCACACAGCTTGGTGTCATCGGCAAACTTGCTGAGGGCGCACTCAATCCCACTGTCCATGTCAGCGACAAAGATGTTGAGCAAAACCAGTCCCAACACCGATCCCTGAGGGACACCACTCGTTACTGGTCTCCAGCTGGACATTGAGCCATTGACCACAGCTCTTTGTGTGCAGCCATCCAGCCAGTTCTTTATCCACTGAGTGGTCCATCCATCAAACTGATGTCTCTCCAATTTAGAGACAAGGATGTCATGCAGGACAGTGTTGAATGCTTTGCACAAGTCCAGGTAGATGACATCAGCTGCTCTACCCCTGTCCATCAGTTCCCTAGCCCCATCTTAGAAGGCCACCAAATTGGTCAGGCAGGATTTCCCCTTAGTGTAGCCATGTTTTGGCTGTCACCAAGCACCTTGTTGTTTTCCATGTGCCTTAGCATGCCTTCCAGGAGAACCTGCTCCAAGATTTTGCCAGGCACAGAGGTGAGACTGACTGCTCTGTAGTTCCCTGGGTCATCCGTTTTCTCCTTCTTGAAAATGGAGGTTATATTTTCCCTTTTTCCAGTCATCGGGAACTTCACCTGACTGCCATGATTTCTCAAAGATGATGGACGGTGGCTTAGCAACTTCATTCGCCAGCTCCTTCAGGACCCATGGATGGATTTCATCTGGACCCATGGACTTGTGCACGTTCAGGTTCTTAAGATGGTCTCGAACCAGATCCTCTCCTAGCTCCATGTTCTTCTTACACGATACTTCCCCGAGGGTTTTAATACTATCCTACAGACCTGAGTCACTTACTTGTGTTTCATGAGTGTTGCAGGGAAAACCTGCTCAGCCCAGACAGTTTAAACCGAACTGGGACCAAAACACTTTGTTGAGCTTTCAAGAACGTGTAATTAGGCAGCAGTCAGTGAGGTTTTGCGTTTAAGTAGTAGTACAAGAGGTAAACTGCCAGACGAGACACATGAATGTTAACAAACACAAGCAAATATCTAAACACCCTCTGCTACAAACGTTGCCCTGTGTAACAAATGTGGAAGAGATTTCTTGAATTCTCCTTTCCAAGAAGACCTCACCATAGGCAGTGTAGTAGCAAATGCCAATCCTACTTTCCATGTCACCGACAAAGATGCTGAACAAGACTCCGACCCCTGAGGGACACCACTCATTACGAGTCTCCATCTGGACATTGAGCCATTGACTGGAATACTGTGCATGTGTCCATCCAGACAATAAATGATCCTTTGGCAGCTCGAGTCAGTCCTCTGCAGCAGTGGAAATACCAAGGGAGGCCGCCAAGATTTTTGTGATCAGACAGGTATTATGGAAGAGCGACTAGGATGCTCTCATAAATGCTTCAGGTAATGAGCATAATATGCACAGATGGGCTGGCAACCATAATTATATCCCAAGTCAAACTGACTTGTGATGATCATTGTTAGTCGTCAAGGAGGAATAATTCTTCTTTCCCAGCTGGTGTGTATTACATACCGCTTAACCTCTCTTTTTCCAGGCAGTGTGTATTACATTCTGCTTAACCTCTCTTTGAGAGAAACTTATTTTTTCTCCTATTTCTGTGCTATTGCTTGCCTAAAGCCAACAGAACCTCAAGTTCTTTGCACATTGTTCAGTGACTTCTCCTGCAGAAGCAGCCATCACAGGCAGTGTTGAATCCACTTCTGTTGGTTTAATTTCAATATTTGCTTTTCCTCCATGGTTTCTAGTACTTGAGTCAAGATGTGGAACACAACTAGGACATTTAAAAGATGCAGACAAACATTTCTTCTGCTGAGTACTAAAATCAATTCATTCTGAAAAGCACAGTTCTACAGGCAAGTAACTCAGCAAGTCTGGAGAGAGCAATTGATTTCTTATGTTCAGCTGCTCAGCTGTGTTTTCTATTGTCAGTTTGAAGTATTCATTTCAAGTGTAGAAAGGAGAAATAATTCCAGTGGTCCTCTATAGGAGTAGCAGCCTGTATTTGAATAAGCCATTTGAGATCCTGTTTCTTCCAAACCTAGCCCAGCTCATCTTCATACTGTCCCAAACTCACCAGCTTCTTCTCATTTGCAAGGAGATGCTGAAAATAGGTTTCAATTCATAATCCTGACACACGGATATTTAAGGATCATGTCCAAAAGGCTTTTAAGAACCTTTAAGGATGGAGACTCCACCACTTCCCTGGGCAACCTGTACCACTGCTTGGTCACCCTCACAATGAAAAAGTGTTTCCTGATGTTCAGAGGGAACCTCATGTGCTTCAGTCTGTACCCGTTGCCTCTGGACAACACTTTAAAAAGCCTGGCTCCATCCTCTTTTCACCCTCCCTTCACGTACTTACAGGGGCTGATCACATCCGTCCTGAGACTTCTCTTGTCCAGCCTGAACAGACCCAGTTGCCTCAGCTTTTCCTCATTTATGAGGTTCTTCAGTCTCTTAATCATCCCAACAGCCTCAGATGTCTGAAGAGCTTTGCTGTAGCTCTCCAAAGAGCCTGCAAAATGCATGTCTTGTTTTGTTATTAATGCCACCATTTCTTATACCTGTCTATGAGATCACAGATGCAAGCACTAAGTAGCAGGATCAAGACTACCTTCCACCAGCAGCAAAGGAAGAGCCTGTTGAATAAGATGCGTCTCAATTTGTTGATAACACTAATTAAAACATTTAGATGGATCAATTTAGGATGCGGCATTTTTCATTTTTACTTCACAGTGATAAACAATGGTTTATGGTTATGGTGAATCCTCTTACACACTTTCTAGGGAACCTGGTTGTGAAATTGCCTCTCTCAAGTGCTTGTATACAAAGGTGCACAGAATGGGAAATAAACAGGATGAACTGGAAATCTAAGTGCGGTCACAGGGCCATGTTCTCACTGCAGTTATTGAGTCATTCAGCTCACATGACTGGAATGCTGTCTTGGCTGGCCATGTATGCTTAGAAAGGACAGGTTAGGGAGGTGAGCGGTGGAGTTGCTCTGTCATGGTGGAGAGCAACTGGAATGCATCGAGCTCTACCCAGGGACAGATGAACGACTTGATAGTCTATGGGTGAGAATTAAGGGACATGCTAATAAGGGGGACACTGTTATGGGTGTTTAGTATGGGCCAGCTGACCAGGAGGAGCAGGTTGATGAGGCCTTCCATGGGCAGCTGGAAATGGCCTCAGAGCCACAGGCCCTGGTTGTCCTGGGGAACCTGAACCATTCAGATGTCTGTTGGAGGGATAACATGGCCCAGCACAGGCAGCCCAGGAAGTTCCTGCAGATCGCTGAAGACAACTTTGTGATACAAGTGGTGGAGGAGCCACCGAGGATGGGGGTGTTGCTGGACCTTGTACTTCCAAGCAGGAAGGACTGGTTGAAGATACAATGGTCGGGGGCAGCCTTGGCTGTAGCGATCATGAGATGGTGGAACTCAGGATCCTCCGTGGGGGAAGCAAAATAGGTAAAAAGTTGGGTTAGGGATAGATTAGACAGACTTAGTGCCCATAAATCCATTGGCATTGATGGGTTGGATGCATCCGTGGGTGGTGAGGGAGCTGAGGGAGCTGGCAGAGGTTGCTCTGCCTCTCTCCATCATCTTTGAAATATCCAGGAGAGCAGGAGAGGCGTCTGATGACTGTAGGAAGGCCAGTGCTGCTCCCATCCTCGGAAAGGGAAAGGAGGACCCTGGAAACTACCGGCCAGTCAGCCTCACCTCCATTCCTGGAAAGGTGATGGAACAGGTCGTTCTGGAGGGCATCACCAAACATGTAGAAGAGAAGAAGGTGATTAGGAGTAATCAGCTTGGATTCGCCAAGGGCAAACATTGCTTGAGCTGTCTGATGGCCTTCTATGATGACATGGCAAGATGGGTGTTCAAGGGGAGAGCAGTGGATGTTTTCTACCTTGACTTAAGCAAGGCTTTTGATGCTGTCTCCCACAACATCCTTGTAGATAGGCTTAGGACATGTAGGTTGGATGAATGGACAGTGAAGTGGACAAAAACTGGCTGAATGGCAAAGTTCAGAGGGTCCTGATCAGCAGAGTAGAATCCAGTTGCAGGCTTGCAGTCAGTGGGTTTCCCCAGGGATTAGTACTGAGTCCAGTCTTACTCATGGTGCTTATCAGTGACCTGGACGAAGGGCTAGAGTGTGCCCTCACAAGTCTGCTGATGAACGGGAGCTGGGGCAGTGGCTGATACACCTGAAGGCTGTGCTGCCCTTCAGCAGGACCTCGATGGGCTGGAGAATTGGGCAGAGGGAAAGCTTCTGAGGCTCAAGAAGGGCAAGCATAGGGTCCTGCACTGGGGAGGAAGAAGCCCAAGCATCAGCACAGGCTGGGGCCTGACCTACGGGAGAGCAATTCACCTGAGAAGGGCCTGTCATTGTTGGTGGGTGACGAGTTGACCACGAGCCAGCAGTGTGCCCTTGTAGGCAAGGGGACCTATAGTGTCCTGGGGTGCATCAGGAGGAGTGTGTCAGCAGGTTGAGGGAGGTGATCCTCCCCTGTACTGGACCCTGGTAAGCCCACATAGAATCAGGGAATAGTTAGTGTTGGAAAGGACCTTTAGATCATCAAGTTCCAACCCCCCTGACATGGGCAGGGACACCTCACACTTAACCATGTCACCCAAGGCACCATCCAACCTGGCCTTGAACACTGCCAGGCATGGAGTGCTGTGTCCAGTGCTGGGCTCCTCAGTACACGAAAGACAAGAAGCTACTGGAGAGGGTACAGCGAAAGGCCACAGGGATGATCAGGGGTCTGGAGTATCTCTCTCATGAAGGGAGATGGCGGGAGCTGGGCCTGTTTAGTCTGGAGAAGAGATGACTGAGAGGGGATCTCGTTACTACATATCAGTATCTCAAAGGCAGGTGCCAGGAGGATGGTGGCAGACTTTGCAGTGGTGCCCAGCAACAGGACAAGGAGCAATGGCCATAAAAGAAAACACAAGAAGTTTCACCTCAACATGAGGAATAACTTGATGTTGAGAGTGGCAGAGCTGCCAAGGATGGGTTGTGGTGTCTCCTTCTCTGGAGACATCCAAAACCTGCCCAGACATGTTCCTGTGTAACCTGCTTTAGGTGGCCCTGCCTTGGCATGGGGGTTGGACTGGATGATTTGCAGAGGTCCCTTCCAACCTTAATGATTATGTGATTCTGTGTCTGAGGGAAGCTGTTATCAGAAGATTGCCTCTATCAACTGTATACCTACTTCTCTGAGTTATAATGTGAATGAACAACTGGATTGGAAAAGACCTTAACATCGCAAATTCCAACTGTTGGTCCAGGACTACCAAGTTCACCACTAAACTATGTCACTGAGTCTGGGGTTTGTCTGCCTGGTCTCAGGGCCAAGATAGCTCTGCTGGGGCCATGGAGAAAGGCTCCCATGGCCACAGCCAGCCTTGGTCTTGGGGAAATGCTTGTAAGCTTGAGGCTCCATCTCCCAGCCTCTGCCAGACCTAAGGCCACTGCTGTGCTGTGGTCCTGACATGCTGTGGCCCCTGGTTTGGGTGGAGGCCAACATGCATGTTACCAGGCATTACATGATCCAGGCAAAAGAAGAAACAGACACTGGGTTACTTGCAGGAAAATGAAATTGTTAGTTCAGCTTGTAAACTCCTTTTATGCAACAGGGGGATGTTTTGGTGAATTGCCTGGGGCAGAAAGCAGAAAGTGAGCACATTTCCCAAAGAAACATTAGGGCTCTTTGCCATTAATTCTGTATTTATGTCGCTGCTGTTTAGAACATATCTGACTAATTGCATTTATGGTTGTGCTCCGAGAAGGGGAGACAAATATTTTAGCAGTTTGGCTAAATGTTATATCACTTCAGGCTCTGACTGTAAAAATAAATAGTTTTCCAAGTACTGTGCCAGCATCATGATTAACTTATTACTGAGTATGCATCCTGCTAATGGGATCCTTTCTCTGATAACATGATTGAGAGTTTGGAGATTGAGAGCATAGAATCTTTAAAAGTACATCCCACGTAGTTAGCTCTATCTGAGATTAATTGCAAAGACCAAACAACACTGTCACTAAAAGCCTTCTGTTAAACACAGATACAGAGGGTTTTTTCACAAGTAATTTATCTAATTACAGTTCAGATTTTGAGCAGAACATCATTTTTCAGGAGGAAATGACAGCTACTGCTTTCTTCAAACAATCACTTTTCACAGAAGCTGATGAAGAAAAATACCCTTTTAAACTAATTCAGAGACATAAGCAAGAACTCCGAGGTCCTGCTTATGTGTTCCAATTACAATGTTTGATAGAACAGCACTGGAGACTTTGTCACTGCTCCCACAGCACTAAGGGTTGCTTCTATGTTTTTGCATTCCATTCTGTTGCTTGTGGGTAACTTTTCCTTCTCTTCCAGCTGGTTGCTGCTTTCCGGACAAGCATATCTCTGAGCTACTGTGTCATCTGTGTGGATTTCCCAGGCTATTTTACTGATCATATGTCCTAAGTATTTGTCAGACACAAAGAAAATAGTCAGTGCTCTGCCACTGCTGTCTTACCATGCATTAGAAACTGATGCTGTCCGTTTGCCAGAGCATCTTCCAAGATCAGATTTCTCACTATGTTCTGGGGGATGGCCATGGTCTTGTTTTTGTTCGTATATTTTGGTCTCTGGGACATTTATGGCAGATCCACAGAGTAGGCAAAAGCAAAACACACTAGAAGACATGAGCTCCTTCAGCAAAACCTCAGAATACAAGCACCAACAGCAGATTATGAAAATCCAGCTTTCACAGTGCTATCATAACAGTGATTAATTTGCCAAGAGAAAGCCAAAAACCTGACCAGACAAATAAAACATGTTTAGAGAAATACACAGTATAAAAACTTACCTTTAAAAATATAAACAGAATATTAAAAAATCTGGAAACTAGCAACTGACTGAAATAAATAATAATGTGCCTCTTTCTGTAGTGCCTTCAGGGTCTCTCTACAAAAGAGGCATTTCTGTGTCCCAGACAAAGCTCTGCCTTCCCAAAACCCGGCAGGCAGGAAAACCCACCTCCCACTGATCTTTTTGCAATGTCCAGTGTCAGCTGCCCAGGGGTCCCTAAGCCCTACTGGAACTTCTCCTCGCCACCTACCAACCCTGTGGAGCTAACCACTGGCTGCTCCATTCACGTTAGGCCTCTTGCAAGGACATCTGCCACTGTGTTTTCCCTGGGACATCCCATCCCGCGCCATGAGGTGCAGGACTTTGAGGTGGTCCAGAGCTGCTGCTGCTTCTCCTCTGCTCCCACACCAGCAATGAGCAGTCTGGCAAGCCCTAGCCAGCCTTTGGACAGGTGTGGGCAAGCCATCAGCAGACATCACGGCTCACCACTTGGGCTTCTGCACTGCAGAATATGTCTGCTCGCTTGAGGTGAACCTCTGGCTAATGAGTTTAGGCGGGGAGCAGGAGGGGAGTTTGAGAGCTCGGTTTGAACTCTTTCTTTTCTCAAACCATAGGCCAGCTGGGAAACAGGCTGCTTAGCAATGCCCTTCTTCTTAGATTTGCAGTCCCTCCTCCTGCCACTGTCCTAAGTAAGAAACCATAGCTGTCCTTGCTTTGAATTTTGACATGGGCAGTTTGTCCTGGGGTGTTGAGCCTCCTCACATCTTCTGTATCTCCTGTTTTGCCAGGAGTTGACATAGACGGCTTTAGCATGGCGCAGTTAATACATGTGTATCATCTCTATTTAAGTTAGCTCCAGTGCCTATGACACTGAAGAAGCCACTTTTGAGTTCAAATCATTTTGAAGCAGCAATGAAGCTCTACTGCACTGTCTCCTCAAAGGACATGTTCCTTTGGATCAGGCATTATGCTGCATTCTCAGCACTTCAGTGACCGTTGTGTATCTCATTACAGCAAGGAGAGCATGTTGAGCTTCCTGAAGTGCATGTGTAACTTTTGATTACACCTTCTTCTTTGCAGACTGAGGTGAGGTGACTGCAGGAGCACAGGGCTTTGCTCTCCTCGAGAGCACATGCCGCATTTCTGTGGACTTGCTGCCATGTTTTTGTTATTGTTTAGCACAGGTTGGTTCTTTGGAAATGATTTATGAGCCGTGCTTGTAGTCAGGCCTGATTTTTCAGAAGCTGGAAAAATACTTATTAAGATTTCATAGCAGAGCTATCATCTGTGATTTCTCAGTGACAAATGGGCCTACAGTGCTTGCTTTAACAGATGCTCTGAGATTGAAATGTCCCCCATAAGGCAAATGTAGTAAAAGGATAGATGTATATGTCATAGCTCCGCCTATGTATAGAGACATAGCAAACATAGAAGCTTAAGCAATGCAATACCTCAAATAGGTGATAGGTGATAAACCCACTCATGGCAGGAAAGGTGATATATTAGTAGTCAGTTACCTCCCTCCTCTCTCTTTTTTCCAGAAGATATTTTCTCAGCCTTTCCTCATAGGATTGATGCTCCAGTCCCTTAATGTTTCCTGGACTTTCCAGTATGCCGTGTCTCTCTTCTACTGAGGAGCCCAGAACTGAGCACAGCACTCCAGGTGTGGCCTCACCAATGCTGTGTAACATTCAGGTAAAAAGCTTGCTCTTTTGCAGGTGGGATGCATTAATTTCAGATTGTTCAGGATGACAGTGCAACATTTCCCATATTGCTGCCTCTGATGAGTTGGTCATATGATGTAGTACAGAAACAGTCATCTGAGGCAATGGAAGCTTCTGCTTCCTTCTGTTAGAGCATACAGTAGTAGGGACGTATATAGCATCGGCAGTTCACTCTGGTTACTTTCCTGGTTCACACATCATGCTTGTCAGTGCAATTCTTGTGACCAATGGCCATGTTTGACATAATGGCAACTATCCTTGACATCACACTTTCCGGAGTGTGTCCCTCAAGCCCTCAAATGACCAGAGACTGACGTCACAGAATCACAGAATCACAGAATGGTTTAGGTTGGAAAGGACCCTAAGATCATCTAGTTCCAACCCTCCCTGCAAACAGATCTCTTCTTCCTCATATGGACTACTACAATGTGAGTAAGTTGAATACGCCATACATGTGCTTTTTCTAATAATACTTGAAGTTAAATTTTTCATTTTAAAAATCAGAAAGCAAAGAAAGATCAAGTGGTTTACCCCAGAAATCAAGTGGTTTACCCCAGAAGTTTACCGTGAAGTGTTTTCCAAGCTCTGTATCATACAATGTATTTCTGTGAGAAGCAGCCCTGTTACATTACGGCTTTGACTTTGCCATCAGTGCTGCAAGGTTCTTGTGCTTTTGCACAGGGAACAGCACAGGCAACAAGCACAATAAATGTGCGCGTTTCTCTGCTTTGTGAGTTGCCTGGCTATTGGTTAAGTTGTGCTGCACCAGAACCACTCTGGACTTAAAAACCTCTCTGTGCCTTTCTACATATGCCTATGCGTATATTTATATACATATAGAGGTACTTGCTCCTTTCTTCATGCCATGCTTCCCTCCAAAATGTTTGGGCAAGGTCACAGGGATCTCTTCCCATAGAGAACCATAAACTTGGAATGATTCAGGTTGTAAGGGACATGTCATTTAGCAGCAGTTTGCTGTTTTAAGGTGGATTTTATAAAGCAAGTCAATAGAATTTATGACAATTACTATAACAATCTATGCAGACATACGCACACATACATACATGAAGACATATATGTCTATATGAAGAGGAATACCTGTGAAAAATTCCACACAAGTTGGTGAAGTATTCAAGTCCAATGTCTCTGCATTTCTTCACAGGTAGTAGTCAAATCTCTAGGAGTGGGGGACTTCAGCCCAGGGTCTGTCTTTTGGCAATAGTCCTCCAATTACAGCAAACTTGGGAGTTTGCAAACTCTGAGGGGCATCCCACTCAGAGGGACATGCTGGTCACAGCCTGCTGTGGTTGAGGAGAGTTCAGAGGGTCTCACTTAGGAACACTGTTTGCAGGATTGCAAGATAATTGGCTTTAGTCATCAGTAAATTTCCATCCTGGCCACAGCCTGAGTTGGAACTACTAGCAACTTTTCAAAACTGCAGTAACAATTGTACCATTCCACTTGGGCTATGATCAAAAGGAGTGTTCTAAGGCTGTCAGGGGATAAGTGATTATCCCCTCTCTTGCTCCCCCTCCTTAGTCATGGAACAGGAGTCTGAGGTATGATCAGTGCCTCCCTCCTTAACCATGCAAGAGTTCCTGGTGTGGTCAAGGGGTGCTTCACCACCCAACTCATTACACAAAGGCCAAGATCTGATGGGAATTCCTGAGATCACGGAGCAGCCCAGAGGATGGGGGAGGGAGGATGCACTACCACAGCCTAATGGGTGATATCAGCAGTGCATTTGTCACATTGGAGAGAAGGGCCACTATTCAGAGGGATAAGCAGCTTAAGAGAATCTTCATCAATTTCAACTATGGTGAATGCAAGGCCTTGCACCTGGAATGGAATAGCCCCCTGCACCAGTTCTGCATGTGAAACAGACTAAGCCCACAATGTTATGAGCTGGGAACAGCTTGGATATAAAGAATCAGGGAGTCCTGTGGTCAGTGGACTGAGCACAAGTTCACCACACATGCTGGCAGCAGTGAAGGCTAACAGTCAGGTGGACTGTATCTGCAGGAGCATAGCCCATAGATTGAGGGAAGTGAATCTTCACCTTTACTCACTACATCACACTGGTGGTACAACCAGTACACTGCACTTCACTCATTACACCACATCTGGAACCCTGGTCCAGTTCCGGGCCTGACAATATAAGAACAATATAGATAAATTTGACTAAGATCAGCAGAAGGCCATCAAGATGCTTGGTGTCTGGAGCACCAGAGCAGTGAGACAAGGCTGAGGGAACTGGGCTTGTTCAGCCTGGAGAAGAGATGGTTTCAGCAGGACCTCATAGTCCATGGATACTTCATACACTGGAGAATGCAAGCAGTGCTGGAAGGGACATCTCACGATGAATGATAATCAGGTATAAAAGGGAGAAACAATGCAAGGACACTGTTCCCATATTAAGAGATTATAAATGAAGTTTTCTTCAATGTCTCTGGAAAAAAGTTTGTATTTTCTAACTGGGGTAAAACAAAGGCAGGTGTTATGATTAGGAAAATTTAAACCAGGAGAGTGGGTGAGGGACAGAAAATCAAAATAAGACAAAAACACACCTTAGGCTTTGTTTTTTAAACTTTTTTACTATTGTTGTTTATTTGGGCTTTCATAAAATGTGGTTAATTAATAAAGAAAAACAGTTGCTTTACTGTATGCTTTACAACTGATAAATTTTTAAGATTTTTGCATACATAAGGAAAATAATGTTTAATTTTTTGAGAAGAAACCTTTGAATTTCACAACATTTAGACGTCTTTCAGAAAGATGTCTATATATTTATACACATTTGATAGTATTCAAAAAAGAATAATACATTAAGAATACAATAATGACAAAAAGAGTGATAATCTTATACTCTTTTACATGTATATTCATCATTTAGAGATGCAAACAGACCATTTCCATCAAGACTTTAATATGGCTTTGTTGTGGTTTAGACCCAGTTGGTAACTCCACCATGCAGCCACTCACCCCTACTCCACTCCTCCCCAGGTGGCATGGGAAGAAGAATTAGAAGAATGTAGACCCCCCATGTTGAGATAAGAACAGTTTAATAACTAAAGTACAATATACTACTAATAATAATAATAATGATAAGGGAAATAACATGGCAGAGAGAATATAAAACTAAATGGGGAAAGGAAAAACAAACAATAAACACAAGTGATGCACAATACAATTACTCACCACCCACCCACCGATACCCAGCCCAACCTGAGCAGCAATCTGGGCATTCTGGGTAACTCCTCACAGTTTCTATACTGGGCATAACGTGCTGTGGTATGGAATACCCCTTTGGCTAGTTTGGGTCAGGTGTCCTGTCTCTGCCTCCTCCTGGCTTCCCATGCCCCTCCTCACTGTCAGAGTATGAGACTGAAAAGTATTTGATCACGGTAAGCACTACTTACAACTAAACCATTGGTGTGTTATCAGCATTATTGTCAGACTAAAGCCAAAATGCAGTGCTGCACCAGCTACTAGGAAGAAAAGTAACTCTGTCCCAGCCAAACCAGGACAGGTTTAAAAATGCAATGTGTGTTGAACATTGAATGTAGCTGTGGGGTTTTCTGGGTTGATGCAGAAGAGCTCACCAGATATTCTACCTGGTCTGCAATGACTCATTCTTAGGTACTATGAAGGGGCCAGGTATCTTCAAAGCTACACAATTTCTGAATGAGAAGACTCTTATAGCCAGCTTCCATTTTCTGTACTTTCAACTGCAGGGTGTTTTTTCTTAACTATTCCTCTTGCCTTGCTTGTTTCTTCTAAAACTACTACTAAATTTGACAGAGTTGTGTGAGGATCAAGCAGTTTCAGAAGAGGTATGTTCACCTTTCTCTCTTGAAAGACACGGTTCTGAATTGTCATAGCTAACATAGAGTCTATGCCCAATGATGAAAGTGCTGTATTCATGGTTAGGTCATCTGGGTTCAAGTTGGTGAGTTCAGTCACCAGTGAGATGATATAGTCTTCAGGTTTGATTGAGGCGGCATCCTGGACTTGAGTTTTCTCAGAGATTTCAGGCTTGTTCTTGTATTCTTCTGATAAAAATGATTGGAAGCGATTTTTGAGTGAAATAATCTGAGAAAAAACATGATGTAATAAAATTTGATAGTTTAATTTGGCTACAATTTGCTGCGGATTATTCATAAGTAAGCTCCTCCTGAGATACTCATGAATTTCATGCACTTGCAGAATGTCTATGCCCTTGGATTCCAGAACGGACTGAAGATGGTTTTGATTGAGCAATATGCCAAGGTTCAAAGCACCCCAGTTAATGGATTGGCCAGAAAGCCCACAGTTCCTCCTGTAGAGGCAGAAGATATCCAAGAAAGAGTTTGCAGCTGCATAGTTTGTCTGGGTGGAATTTCCCAGAAAGGAAGTTACAGAGGAATAGCACACAAAGTAATCAAGCTCCTGGCCTCTGGTAGCCCAATGAAGATTTAGGGTCCCTGCTACTTTTGGACTCAGCACTTTCTGAAAGTCAGCCAACTTCAGAACTTCAAGATAGCCGTCATGTAAAACAACAGCACTTTGAAATACACCTTTGATTGGACTCCCCGCAAAGATGTTTGCAACGGACTGGAAAGCTTTCTCAACATCATTGGTTGAAGTAACATCACACTGCACAAACAGTATTTTGCTCTTATACTGCTCCTGCAAAGCTTTAATCTCTTCTTGCTTCTCCTTGCTTGGCATTTTCCTGGAGAATATTGCAATAAACCCTCCTCCATTCTTGGCTATGAATTTCACTGTTTCAAAGCCAAGTCCAGTGAGCCCCCCAGCTACTACATAAACAGCATTCTGCTTAAACAGCTTCTGGGATCCATACAGTGGTATATCTGAAAGCATAGTGACGTCCTTCTGTTTTCTCAGTACAGCAAGTGGGACAGATTTGCAGGTAAAATATGACATCACAGAGTTTATGCTTTCAAACTGCTCAGTCTGCTGAAAAACATAGCCTGACAGATGTCTAAACTTTTTCATATCCATGGAATTGATCCATGCGCGCAGAGCCTTTTGCAATTCCTTTAGAGATGCTTTCTGGAAAATACTGGTAAGTGTAAGGATATGAAAGCTGATATTTTCATGATCCATTTCATTGGCATTCTGGATACACTCAGACTGTCGATGGCCACACACTACCACCACATCTTTAAGAAAACACATGTGGGCCAGATCCTCCTGAGACAATCTGTTTACTGGAGGAAGAACAACAAGAGCATTGCATAAGCTTATATACCGGAATTTATCAGGAGTGGGCTTCGCAAGTACTGTTCTCCAACCCATCTCTTCTGCTGCAGCAGAAAGAACATGGCAAAAACCTGATGATGGCTCTGTAGATATAATGCCCAATGTTCTACCATATTTCCCCTTAGGTAATCTCTTATTGAAGATTTCCCATGCAATGATGAAGTATGACATACAAGGGACATTCTGGAAGCATGGGAATTTATTTACTTTGAAACAAACTGTTCCTGGAATCTGAACTCTGGATGACGCAGCAGATGGATAACATGAAACCACATGATCTCCCACTTTAACTTTCTTTACATCAACACCCGTTGCTGTGACTGTGCCACTGAAATCCAGAGCTAAAAGTCTGTGTTTGTCCACTACTTGTGAATTCCAGTACAGTGTCTTACCAAAATTATAACTGGAAACACTAATGGGAAAATAATCTTCTGAGTGGAGACATATTTTATCCAGTTGAATTTCAACGCTGTGTTTATCAAGTTGAGTAGCAATGCTGGTGGATAATTCAGCAGACAAGTCTTTTGCCGTGTACGGATCAGAAGTGTACAAAGTAAATATTTCTGAATTCTGGACAGATCTTACAGGTTGGCAGTAATCTGCATCTACAAAAGGTGTGCGTCTGATTTCAGCCATGTAAGTTCTTCCTTGGCTGATGCAAAGTTCTGAATACTCTACAGTTTTGTGTTTGACAAGAACATCTGCTAGCACTGAGATGTCCAGGGAACTGGCAGAACTGAGGTCAATCATCTGAAAAATGATTTCTGGAACTTCAAGGATACAAGTTCTAGTCATGCCATACAATGCAAACCCACAGTTAACATGGTCTACATATCTTTCAGTTGTTCTGTAGGTGATCACTCTGACTAAACAGCGTGACATTTTCTCTCTTAATGCCACAACAACTTGGCGATAGGCTTCACAACACTTTGATAATTGGTCTACCACTTTGCTTGGGAAACGTTCATTTAACTTTTGAATTCCCCACAGGAACAGAATTTCATCATAATTCTCAACCTCTGCTCTCATTTTATCCTGCGTATGGTCTTCCAGGAGGGCTTCCCAATCTTCATACATAATGTATCTTGAATCAGGATGCAAATATTTTTTGAGCTTCTCAGCTATCCCAAATTTGTCAGCAAACACTAGGACTCTGGGCATAGCCCCCCGATTTCCAGCTATCTGTGAAAGGGATATTTCTGTCCACTTGTTTTCAAGCATTAACTCATTATCTCTGGAAGATGCTTGCTTCATGAAAGTGATGGCAACACGCTTTAGTTCAGCCAAAATGGAGCCTTGTTTGTCCATAAAGCACCCACAGACCTCCAGGCAGTTCTCAGTGGATTTGCTTGTTCTCATATATATCATCATTTCTTCCTCCAGCGGTCGGAGCACCACCAGGCTGCCTATTTCTGAAGGAAAGCCTACTCTAGATGATGGGAAAGTCCTTGAAGTCATAACAGTGGTCATCTGAAGAAAACAGTCAAGCAGTACTGGATGGATACAGTAGCTGTACATATCTATGGCCGTCTCCTTGTTTACCTTTATGCTTGTTATAGCTTCCTTTAGTTCCTGGCAATAGTGCACATCACTGAGCTGCTTGAATATGGGGCCATACTGAAAGCCAGTTTGAGACAGTGCTTCATAAACCTCCTCTCTGCTTATCACCAACCTGCATCTTTGACAGATGTCTTGGAAGGAGATGGTCCTTTCTTCCACCACAGCTTCAGGCCCCTTTGTTACTTGGCCTGCAGCATAAATTACATTAGAGGGAGACAGTATCTCAAAGGCTGTCACTGCTTTTTGTGGACTCAGCTTGATGCTCAAGACTTGGGAGCTCTGCGTGAGAACACACGGTGCAGAAAAATTGATACTCATCTGACAAGAGCTGAGAGCCACTTTAGGCCTTGAGCTGCTCATCACAGAGGCCAGACCAAGCTCCACAAAAAAAGTACCAGGGACTAAAGCCACACCATTGTTCTTGTGCTCATATATGTACGATGCTGTGCCCTGAGACAGCAGGCAGCTAAACTCCATTTTGTCACTGTTTATGCTTTTAATCAAAGGATGACTGTCATTGACGTATCTTCCTGCATCTTGATTTAATTTCAGATACCTAATAAGTTTTTTGCGATCAAATTGATACCGTGGAATGTCCACTGGAGCACTTTGATACCCATTATAAAAGTGCTGCCAGTTGGGGTTATATCCCAGTTCAAACAGATTTCCTACCAGGGTGAGGAGTGTCTGATACTCTACATCATTTTGCAAAGAAGAGAACACCTTTGTGCTGTTTCCTAGAGTTTCCCTTATGTTCCGCTGCAATGCTCGGCGAGGACTTATTTCCACAAACACCACATTTTCCCTATCTCTGGCTGCAGTTCTGATGGCTTGAGTGAAAGCAACAGGCTCACGAATATGCCGGGCCCAGAATTTGCCCTGAGCAAAGTCATTTTCAGAAGCAGCCATCCCAGTCAGCGTTGAAATCACTTCAATTTCCCCCTTCTGTTTTTCTAAAGGCTGTATGTTCTCTTCCAACTCCCCAAGTATCTTATCCATGCTAGGGCTGTGGTACGCAGCTGAGACGCTTAAAACATGAAGAAAGATGTTTCTCTGTCTGAAGGCTTGAGCTAAATCTCTCTGGACAGCATCCATAAAGTAGGAATTCCCAGACAAGGTGCAGGAAATCGGGCTGTTGAAAGCGGCAATGCACACCTTTCCTGAGTAGGGATGCAGATATTCAACAATCTCTTCAACAGGGATGTTTCCAACCACCAGCATTCTGCCACTCTCAGTCTTTGACTGCAGCCTGCTCCGGTGATAAATCACTTTGACTGCATCTGCCAGGGAAAGGCACCCAGCAAAATGTGCAGCAGCAACTTCCCCTACTGAGTGGCCAACAACAGCGACTGGCTTAATACCCCAGTATTTCAGAAGGGCACCTAGGGCAACCTGCAGGGTAAAAAGCATGACCTGGAAAAGCTCTGGATCCAACAAATCCTTCGGGCTTTCACCTCTTGCTGGCAGGAAGCTAATGGGAGCATGTTTCTGAAAAAGCACTTCGATTTCCTTACACTTGTCTCTGAACACGGGCTCGGAGCTCAGCAACACCTCACTGAACTCCTTCAGTGTTACACCATTGCCACAGAACACAAACACCAGCTGTGGTTCCACCTTTGACATGGCAACTTCAGTGCTGGCTGCTGGCATAACCTGCTGCTGCAAGTGTTGGAGAGAATTTGTGACAAATGCTTTTCGGTACCTGTGGTTAGCATGGCTTCTTCTGCAGGCAGACGTATAGGCCAGGCTTGGGAGGGTTATGGAATTCCTTGTGCTCAGCTGGTCAGCTGTATCAGCCATTGTCATCTGAAGGGACTTACTTGATGCTGCTGACAGCAGAACTAATTCAAGAGGCCTCTTGAAGGCAGGAAGAGGCTCTAGCTTCTTTGCCTGCCTGACTACAACATGAGCATTGGTTCCTCCAAATCCAAAGCAGTTGATGGCAGCTACTCTTCCATACTCACCGGATTCTTCCCAGGGCTCTACAGTTGTGGGAATTTCTAGGTTTAATTTCTCTGTATCAATGCTGCTCATCTCCTTCGAGTAATGCAAGGATGGAACAAACTTTCCATGATGCATCATCAGAAGCACTTTGATTAATGCTGCTGCTCCAGCAGCTGATTCAGTGTGCCCAATATTTCCTTTCACTGAACCAATTTTCAAAATGGAAACCTGTGAAGACCTCTTTTTACTAATGACATTACCTAGGCTTTCAGCTTCAGTAGGATCTCCAGCAGCAGTTCCTGTACCATGTGCTTCAATATACTGCACAACTGAGGGATCAACATGAGTTTCATAAATTCTGCGCAGTAAATTCTCTTGCTGTATTTGAGATGGTCTTGTGATTGGTGTCACGAACCTACCATTCTGATTAATTGCACTGATGTTTATAACACCCCAGATTTTGCTGTAGTCTTCCTTTGCCTGTTTCATTAAAAAGGGAAAATAACCTTTAATAATCTTGTGCTTTCTCTGTATAGGAGAAAACAGAACAACAAAACCAAGAACAGACAAAGCATAATGCTAACTTTTAAATGTGTGATCCATTTCCCATAGTAGGGGAAGTACATAAATGCTTAATGCTTAATAAATGTTCCATTAATCTTAAGCTTGAATTGGAAAATCTTTTCTGGGAAAGTAATTTTAAGAGCAGGTGAGCAACCACTCTTATGTTACACTGCTTCACAAGCGGTCTTACCTTTTTCAGTGGTTTGAGGAAAAGAACACCACAGCCTTCTCCCCTTCCATAGCCATCTGCCTGTTTGGAGAAAGGTTTGCTTAGACCCTCTGGAGAGATCATTTTTGCTTTACTCAGAGACACAAAGGTGCGGGGATCTATTATGCAGTTCACTGCACCACAGATTGCTGCCTCACAATCTCCTGGAGTAAAATAGAAACATACTCATGTTGGGATGTCCAGAGTAAGAGACAGAAATAGTAGCAATCCTAATTTCACCGTCTAGCATCTCTTCAGTTCCATTACCTGATTTAATTGTTTGCAAGGCGTAGTGCAGAGCAAAAAGAAAAGATGAACATGCAGTGTCAATAGTCAGTGATGGTCCAGTCAGATTAAATGTGAATGACACCCTGTTAGCAATAATACTCATTGCTGATCCAGTACCATCATAATGATTCATTTCAGTCATTATTCTGCTTGTTATGACTTCATAGTCTCGATTCATAATTCCTGTAAAAATATCAAATACATGGCATATTAACCCAAGCGAGGAAAAGGGATGTACACTTCTAAAACTGATAGTGTGGTTTGAGTTTTTTTGTTTTAATAGCAAACTACATGGCATTAGTAGTGCTTCTATGGTGAAACTTTGCTTCAGCACAAGTCACAGGCAAACCTCTCAGCAATTTTTCCTGGACCCAACTTACATAAACATACCTAACACTTGAAATTGCTACCTGCACAGTAAATGACAAGCCTTTCCTGATGGTTTAGCTCATTGTATGATGCCGCTAAGCTCTTTGTAGCTTGTATCTCAGTTTGAGAGTGATTGTTTTGATTGAGCTATGGAAATTAAGAAGCTACAATGAGAACAGCTGGGATAGAAATACACAAGACATTAGTTTCAGTTCCTCACGTGTACCAAGTTAAAGGTCATAGCATAAGCTACATCTAACACTTTTATCTTTGGTTTGCTCGATGTGATCCAGTAAATAAGACAGAAATAGAAAAGAACAGGGCCTGTGAGAGAAGTTGTGTCCTCTTTCTGTGAATACATATGCTTGAAATATGGTGGATCCTCAAGACCATGGGCATGTGTAGAAAATGCAACATCTTTATTCAGAGAGCAAGGAATAGTCTTGTCTGTGAAAGAAGAGAATATCTCAGACTAAAAGGTAAAGAGTTTACCCTTATAGTTACATCAGGGTAACTTTCCCAGAAAACTCCTCTTAAAAGAGACACAGATTACACCAGGAAAAATGTGCTGTTATTCTAGCTCCTTTACCAAATAGCATAGCATAGTACAGCACAGCATAGCATAGTTCAGTTGAAAGTTACCTGCAATTATCGTGTAGTCCAACTGCCTGACCAATTTGCATCTCACCAAAAGTTAAAGCATATTATTAAGGGCATTGTTCAAATGTCTTTTAAACACTAACAAGCTTGGGTCATCAATCTTTCTGGGGAGCTTTTTCACTGTTTGACCACTCTGTAAATAAATGCTTCCTAATGTCAAATGCAAACCTCTCCTGACACAGCTTTGTATCATTGCCACGCTTCCTGTCATAGGGAGAAGGGAGCAGCATCTCCCTTTCCACTTCCTCCTCTCAGGAAGCTGTGGAGAGCAGAGTTCACCCTTCAATCTCCTATTCTCCCAACTAGACAGACCCAGGGGCCTTAGCCACTCCTCACATCACACGCCTTTCAGCCATTTCACCAGCTTTGTTGCTCTCCTGTATGCACCTCCTTTTTAAATCGTGGTGCCCAGAAACCACACACAGTACTCAAGGTGAAGCTGCACCAATGCTAAATACAGTGGGATAATCACCTCTTTTGACCAGCTGGTTATACTGTATTTAATTAATGCACCAGATCTCTTTCTGAAAAGCACTCCTTTCTCCAGCCTTTCTTCAGCCACTTCTCTCCCAGTTTATACTTGTGCCCAGTGCTACCCTGTCCCAAGTGCAGAATCTGGCATTTTTTTCTTGTTAAATTTCACGCCTTTGAGGATTCCACAATGCTCTAATATACCTAGATCCCTCTGCGAGGCCTCTTGTCCCCTAAGAGAGTCAACACTATCTCCCAATTTAGTATCACTGCAAACTTACTAATGGTGCATTCAACTCCTGCATCCAGACCATTGATAAACATAGTGAACAGAACTGGCCCTAGTATTGAGGAATGGGGAACACTGCTGGTGACTGGTTACCAGCCCTATGCAGCCACATTCACCACCATAACTTTTCAGCCCTGCCCTTCACCCAGTTCTTCACTGAGTACAGTGTACCCGGTCATCTACCAGTTGGACTTGTCCAGAATGCTGTGAGGGACAGTATCAAAAGCCTTACTAAAATCCAAGAAAACTACATCTTCCACTTTCCCTTCAACCACTAGGTAGGTGTCCTTACTTTAGAAGGATATCAGATTAAACAAAACTTTTCCTGTTGACTATGTCTGATGACTGCATTGTCCTTTAAATGTCCTTCAACAAAACCCATTATATTCTCCAGAACTGTTCCAGGTACTGAGGTAAGCAGCTGGACATATGCACCTTAGTAGCACACTAATATATACATGAGGATTTCTGATGATTTAAAAGGATCTTAACCCCCACAACACTTTAACAATGTTATACTGAAAAACAGTATACTGGAAAAAAGTTTAGGCCTGTCTTGAGAGTATCATTCCTGGAAAGGGTTGGGAAGGCAGTTTAGCTGTTTCCTGCTTCAGCCTCAGGGTATGAAGATGCTAAGAGAGGTATCTAAAATAGATACATGAATTATAATGAACTCCTAGAGTAACCTAGTAATTCCTGTGAAAAAATAATCAGCAGTGTCATAGAACAATAGCTTTAGATCTCCAGTGCTAGATACGTATGTAAAGTTTATGAAGGAGTGCTCTGATCTCTGTGAGGTTCAAACATACTTTATTCACTGTTAAATTTTCATCTTACCAACAAAAACACCTGTGTTGGTGCCACTGATAGCTTCTACAGGGACTCCTGCATCCTCCAAGGCTTTGAATGTGCATTCAATCAGTAACTTCTGTTGCGGATCCATGCGTTCAGCTTCCATATTATTAATCCCAAACAGGTGGTTGTCAAATGAATTAAATCTAAAATACACAGCCCATAAAATGATACACTATCTATGCAGTATGCCTCTACTTCTAGACAGAGAGTATACATTTTTTGCAATTTCATCTAAAGCAAAGAAGTAACTGGTGCAGTAGTACTATAGACAGTATGAATCATTTGAAAGGCTGGAGCCCAACTCAGATGCAGTATAAATACCCACTCATGCATAATACCTGTGTACTTTTGTAGACCGAAAAATGCAGACAGGCATGCACATGGCAGGTAACATCTCAACACATGGTGAGGATCTACATACATGCTGGATTATGTGATTTTTTTATTATGTAATCAAAGGTCATATGTGTTCACTACCGTGTACATATGTGCTTAACATGGACTGCAACTAAATTTGCTCATTGAAGTTCCACACCAAAAATTCTTGCAGTTTGACTGAACTGAATGTTCATCATGTTATATAAAAGAAAGACAGTTCCTAGGTCCCATTTATAAGCTCTCCTTGTGCCTTGCACCCTCTGAAAGACTGGGCATATCAGTCTAAGAACAAAAAAAGTCAGTGGCACAGCAGAATAACAGACTCACTCATTGAGAAGAGCAGCTCGTGTTGTACATATTTTTCCCGGCTTGTTTTCATCCGGATCATACCATTCTTCGACATTGAATCTCTCAGGGGGAATTTCTTCTGTGCAGTTTCTGCCTTCCTCTAGGACTTTCCAGAAATTGTCAATTCCATCACCTGTTGCAGAAAGGCTTTTAAGTAGGTTTAAGTCTGTGCTCCCCCACCCCATGCAGACTCAGAAACGCACACTCAGTTACAAGGAACTCCCACATATAAATCTAGGTTGCTCAAGTATAATCACCAGAGAAACAAATGATCATTCTTCAATGAAAGGAAAATGGAAAGGCATGACTGATCCCTTCACTGCTTGCCTAAAAGCAAAGGAACTTCACAAAATCCTTAACCTTCTGCTGTAGCCATTTCCATACCATGCCACTGCATCTACTACATGCATGCATCATGTCCTTAATGACCACATGGATATGATGAGGTCTTTCTGTACCTGTACAGCACCACTCCTCAAGCAGCTCCACTGACAGCAAAAGGTCACCTCTGCCTCTTTGAAAATAGACTGAGCTTACAAATACCAGGAAAATGCAAGAGGCATTACCCTTTGTAACCTAACACCAGAAGGGCATCTAAATCAAACATAAAAGTATGTGTATAATCAGTACTGAGGGAGCCAAAATACCCGACTACTGGATTGTGGACTACTACTTGTCCTTACTGGTTGAGATACAGAGCTCCAGGTCTAGGCACTCAGCCCTGAAACTAGCTAACATGGCATCCACACAGTGAACCATATTTCTCCTCCTCCCAGGTTCCACTTCCTCAGCATACAAAGCGGCCTCACCCACACTCACTCTGCAAACAGCCCCCTGCTTTTAGGCAAGCAGTGAAGAGATCAGTCCCCATGCTAACTAACCTGTGGCAAGCCCAATCACTGACTAGGAGAGCACTAACTGATGTGGGCCAGCACTAGGCTGGGGACTCTGCCAGCAGTCAGTAACAGTGATCACAGGACAGAATTCCCACCTAAGCCCTCCCACAGTTAGCCCTTCATCATAGGCACAGCCTCAGACACAGGGTAGTTTAGCAGCTCCCGTCACTCAATGGTTCTTTTGTGGCAAGCTTAGAAAAGCAGTTCTGAGCATGCACAGCACAGGATGAGAGCACATGTTCACATACTGCATGGCAAGATAATTAAGAACAATGGTTGTGAAAAGAGTCCTTTTACGTGTATGGCTGGACCAACAAGTGGCTTGCAGTAAGTTGGTAGTTAATGCTCAGGCAAGACACTGCTTCTACATATTTACTAGCACTTTAGTAGACTCAGAGCATTCACATTTGCTCACAACTAGCTATGGGAATCATAGTTCTCATTGTACCACATATACCTACTGAATCTTGGACAAAGTGAAGTCAGGAACTGAAATGTGGTGAGGACAAGAAAGAAAACAAGGAAAGGCAGAGATTAACATGGTCACCTTTAAGGCTGAATGCTGGTTTGAAAGGGCAAGGCTGTGTATTCCACTCCGTGGATTATTTCTGGATTTCTTAAATCCATATTTATCTAATGTAAGGAGCACAGTTTGACAGCAACAGACAGAACCTAGCAGCCTCTCACAGCTATCTAAATATTTCCACTCAACTAATCTCAAAATTAGTCGACTAATCCCATTAGTCAAATAATCTCACTAAATCAACTGCCACTTTTACAAGGACTAATATAAACTAAGATTGTAAACACAGAACTACTGTAACACAGTCTTTTATTATGGTAGGCAATACCAGTTTTCTTTATTGAAGTCAGCTTTCTATCTTGTACAACAGGCAGCATTTAGGTATGTATTTATAAAAAGGCAGAATTTGACCAGACACAGAGTTGATTTATCTAGCTCATCTGGGACCTTTCAAAGTTTATACTGTAATAAAGGAGGAAGCTTTCATTTAGGAAGACACAACCTATTCATATTACAGGCAGACCTGGTGATACTGACAGGCCCTCAATCTGTCCTGTCCCTATGGATGCATATTCCTGCAACAATGCACAATCATCTGGCCAGTGCACATGAAAAAGTTCAAATCATCCCAGGCCCATCCAGTTTGTTTGTATGAGTTACATATGTGCAGCTCAATGCCCTGCCCATCTACAGCACTACAGGTCTGTCTGTCAGTGGACAAACTTGAACCAATTATTTTCCACCACAGCAGGACCTTATAAAAAGATCAAGCAAGTAGCAAAGCAACAGATTCTACAGAAGTAAGGGAGGAATGTGTTGCTTTTCTCCATTTCAATGTTAATAAATGATTGTGCTTTTCAATATTCACTCAGCAGCCTGCTTTGTTTTCACCAAAACTCACCCCCAGGAAAGTTGCATCCTATTCCCACAATTGCAATTTCGTCTGCAGTCTCGATCTCCATCTTCTGGGCTGCAAAACGGAAGTATAAGTGTCAGACTTATAAGTGTCAGCTCAAACAGTTATGCATTTGTTGTTAAATAAATACTAGGTTAAAAGGTGAGCTTCCCACAAATGCACATACTTGCTCAAATATTGATTATTGTGAAATGATGTATTATTTGTTGTGATGAGAAATGACACTCCCCACAGGTAACCAGAGCTATGCTTTATTTTTCTTGTCTCTACTTTCAGAGGGAAAGCCCTTGCTAATTCCCAGGACTCCAGTTCACAGCCATTTCCTTTTACTGTTTAACCTCTATTATTCCTGCCACCTGCTGAGCTGCTCTTGAGCCTCTCCCTACATCAGTCCCACTTCACTTCTTCTTTACAGGATTGAACTGTGCATTGACCAAGGCACATTTCCAGCTCTATCATCTCCATCTTATTCACAAAGCAGATGTCCCAAACAGGCTCTGCAAATTACCAGTTAAAGTCGGACCACCTAAACAGGCAACAGACAACCGTAGAGCTGAAGCAACAAAAGGTGTGTCTTTCACAGCCTGGAAAAGTGCCTGGAAAGAAAACCCTTATTCAGAGCTCTGCTTTACTGGATCCTAAGGCTGCCTAGTTTTTGCCTAAGTCAGCTTCCTCTGTAGTCAGAGGTTAATCCCTATAAACCACACTTAGAGCCACCAACAGCTACAAGATCTCTTTCTTCCTAACAATGTGCAGTTTCCATGTAGCCCCACTATAGCCACATACAGCCTTTCAGTTCATTTGCAGCTTCACAGGGAAAGTTGTTTTTTTTTTTTTGTGAAGCAACTCAAAATGTGATTTTTTTTTTTCAACAAATTAGACTGTAAATTTAAAAAAAAAAAAAAATTGTTTGGGATCAAATTAAATACTTCAGTATAGAACTTAAAACTGATGGGTTGTTTTTTTTTTTTTAATTCTGGGAAGGGAGCTTGTCAGATAAAAATCAGTTCAATTCAATTAATTAGAACTTACTAGGATGCCCACCTCAGAACCCCTCAGTCTTCCTGGACTTGCTTCAAACTACAAAGAGGATTAGATTCATGTTGAAAGGGGTTTTTGGATAATCTTGGCAGTGGTGATAGATTCTCAGCTCATTGATACCGCAGCAGGTATTACAGTAGGCCCTTCTCAGTTATTGATTGACAGCAATGAAGCAGAGATGAGGCTGTTATACAGCCCCATACATCATTCATAGTTACTGTTTCTTGGAGGTTTGCTTTGAAACATGAAATTAAAAATGACTGCTCAGATTCATACTTTGAAAAATTTATTTCCTGTTTCCATTAGACAGAGAAAGTTAAAAGGCCACCCAGCAAAAATTGGGAGACTGGAATCTGACTTTCTATGAGTCAATCCTCTTTTACCATAATGCGAATTCTAAAATGCTAAAAAAATATTTTGTTTTTAGTTCTTTCAAAACTGTCTGTGATTTCTATGTTTTTGTCTATTTCATATTTTAATTTCATTGCAAACTTAAAGCTGTGAAGCCCAACATAGATATTTTTATCACAAAGGTACTTCTAAGCATTGTTCTTAAGTTAGCATTTAAACAGCATATAAAAGAAAAATAAGGACCTTCCAATTATAACATAAAATATATCTTTGGCATCTATTGAGTTATCCAGTGAGCTATGTAACTCTTACCTTATATCATCCCAGTATGGGGTACTAATAAGCTGAGTCTGTGGAAGCTACTTATATAGGATTCTGTGAGGATTCTTTTTCAAACACGCATGCTAAAACATGGTAAAAATGTTAACGCCTTTCAAAGGAAAAGAGCAAATGAGTCATGTGACTAGTCAGTGGCCCCGACTAAAGTTCGAAACCGCTTCCCTGAAGTAGTAAATTCTTGATGAAATCAGGATAAGAGTTCTGTCTTATCTAACTTACAGTTAACAAAACGATAAATTGCCACTATCATGCCATGAAATAGCCCATAAAAATCTTACACTCTTAAGAATATGATTTAAAATAAAGTCTTTAATAACTCAGTTTGGTTTGCTTTTAATATCAACAAATCTGAACCAGTGTTTAAAGCTTCATCTATTTTTTGGCATCACCATTTGTGAAAACGAAGCACAAACTCTCTATAAACTCAAAACCTGAGTTTCATGTTTGATTCAACAGCTGCATGCTTTTACTTTTTAGCAGGAACACAGAAATACGCAAACACACACAAAAAAACCTTGACAAAAGACAAATAGTCCCAAAATATTTCTGAGTCCACCAGGACACTGAAAACAATACTGAGCTTTCTTTCTAAAAACTGCTATCTTCTTAAAAGCAAAACAAACAGCAGAATATCCATAAGCGACCTCTGAACGTTACTCTGCTAGATGCCTTTTTAACTCTTTCAACCAGCCAAACTCACCTTTCCCTTAACTTTGTAATGGAAATACAGTGTTGGATGAGCCAGGAGAGTTCATATATAGTTAATGTTTTCCCTGGTCGTGGGACCCAACTCTTTCCAAGAGACAGCAAAAAACCACTGTGCTGAGAAGGAACAATTTAGAGTATCACTGCTTCATAACCTGCTCTGAAAAGTTCACATTCTGCTCTCCATTTCAAAACTGTAAATCTCAGTCACTCACTTTTCTGAATTCTGAGGTTATTAGGAGTTACCTAATGATTTCTCTAAATTAACCAGCTTTTCTGATGTAGTTACTAGGCTGATGAACAAGATGGCTAGTCTGAAGCTGATGTGAAAATCTCCATATTTTACAGATGTCTAAGAAGTACTCTTGTCAGTGCTGCATTAACACCCCCTAGCAGAGCAGAATGAGGATTCATCAGGTGAGCTTAGAATATGTTGTGGAACTTTCATTGCATTTTCACAAGTACCATCTAAAAGTGATAAATACTAAGCCATATTTTCAGGTATTGGTTAGGTACTGGAAAGAGTATTGAAATTAATCCTGCACAGCTGTGGACATTAATTTCAATGCAAGTTAAACTAATCTGAACATCAGTGACCCAAACGCGATCTGAACAATATGAACACCAGTGCAGTACTAAGAAAGTGCCGTTAATATCATTGGTTCATAAATGTAAGATTGGTTTATAGTTATAAGTGTATTGGCTGAGTGTTGATTACTTGCACTAGCCTCATCACAGCTGGAGTATATTCACTAACCCAAAGTAAAGCAACCATTGCTCAATCCTTCTGAGAAATGCCAGTAACAGAAATATGAACTAAGCATGGAAGCCATATAACAGTAACGGGTTGAGTCTACTATTATTGGCAGGAGCGGCCAATTTATAACTGAATTATAAGAAGTTGGTTTGTCATCAAGTTTCTTACAAAAGTCATCTCAATCTAGAAGTTAAAGGCTAAAAATGGAAACAAAACCTTGTGGCCAGGAGGGCCAATAGTAGCCTGAGGTGCATTGAGAGGAGTGTGGCCAGCAGGTAGAGGGATGATCAGGGGTCTGGAGTATCTCTCTCATGAAGGGAGATTGCGGGAGCTGGGCCTGTTTAGTCTGGAGAAGAGACGACTGAGAGGGGATCTCATTACTGCATATCAGTATCTCAAAGGCAGGTGCCAGGAGGATGGTGCCAGACTTTGCAGTGGTGCCCAGCAACAGGATGAGGAACAATGGCCATAAAAGACAACACAAGAAGTTTCACTTCAACATGAGGAAGAACTTCTCGATGTCGAGAGTGGCAGAGCTGCAAAGGATGGGCTGCGGTGTTTCCTTCCCTGGAGACATTCAAAACCTGCCCAGACATGTTCCTGTGTAACCTGCTTTAGGTGGCCCTGCCTTGGCATGGGGGTTGGACTGGATGATCTGCAGAGGTCCGTTCCAAGCCTAATAATTCTGTGATTCTGTGATATGGCAGGCACTACATTTGCTTAGTCATCCATGTCATTACAGTACCCACCTCTGAAACAAACTTTTGGGTTGTTCTATCCAAATCTATGTCTGATAATTCCAAATAAAATATCTGTGTATTTCGCCAGGTTTTCAAACAATTACATCTTGCCAAGATTCATGTATAGAGAAATAGCTACTCATTTGCCTAGTCTTCATTATTTCAACCAAGTTTTTCCTGTCTTCTGGTGGGGAAACATGCATAGAATCGTAGAATCATAGCATCATAGAACCATAGAATAGTTAGGGTTGGAAAGGACCTTAAGATCCTCTAGTTCCATCCCTCCTGCCACGGGCAGGGTCTCCTCACCCTAAACCATATCGCCCAAGGTTCTGTCCAGCCTGGCCTTGAGCACTGCCAGGGATGGAGCATTCACAACTTCCTTGGGCAGATTATCTATGAAGATATTAAACAACATTGGGCCCATCATTGATCCCTGGAAGACACCACCTGTGAAAGGTTGCCAGGAGCTATTTGCCACATCCTCTGCTTGCGGCCAGTCAGCCAGTTCCCACCCACCACACAGACCACTTGTCTATACCATAATGCATCAGTTTCTCTAGGAGGAGGCTGTACCTTAGCCTTCTCCCAGCCTTCTGGAATGTCCATCCATCTCCACAGCTTCTCAAAGATTGTGGAGAGCAGCCTCACAGGGACATCAGCAAGATCTTTGAACAACCTCAGGTGGAGAGTGTCAGGGCCCATTGATTTGTAGGGCTTACGCACCTATTCAGTTCACAGACCAACTCTTCCTTCACTGGTGCTGGGTCTGTGTTTGCATCAACCTGGATTTTTGTTCCCAAGGCCAACAGTGCTGGTAAAGACAGAGGTGAAGAAAGTGTTGAGAATTTTTGTCTTTTCAGCATTGTTGGTTTTGAGGCCAGTAGCAGATGAGTATTATAAGATCTTCCTTGGAGACAACTCCTCTGATCTTGACCCAGAGGCATTTGATAGGGTTTTCTCAATCATCATAGTTGACTTCTATACATTCAAAGTTCTCCTTAATATAGAGCACAACTCCTACTCCTCTTCTTCTTTGCCTATCTTTAAGAAAAAGCCTACTACCATCCATCACAATCCTCCAGTCATGGGAGTTGTCCCACTGTATTTCAGTTATTCCTACAGTATCGTAACTTTCTCATTCGGCACAGAGCTCCAATTCCTCCTGATTGCACCACATGCTTTGTGCAATATATACATTTGAAGTGCCTGGTCTCCTGGTTCTCATTTTGGGACACAGATAAGGAACATTTGTAGCTGCTCTGGTGGGCCTGGCTTATTCCCCAGTTGGTTGCAATGGTCTGAGCATTGCCGTTTTGGACCCTACCCCTCAGAGTCCTCTAGTTTAAAGCCTGCCTCACCAAGTTGGCCAGCCTGATGCCAAGGATTCCCTTGCCTATTCTAGACAGGTGGATCCTACCTCTCCCAGATAGGCTATAGTCATCAAAGAGTGTCCCATTGTCATAAAAGCCAAAACCCTCAAGACCCCAAAGACAGAAGTTGATTTGCATTATACATCTATTTCTGACTGTGCCTTTTCCTCTAACTGGTGAAATGGAACAAAAGATATCTTGGGCATTGGGCACCAATATTTTCCACTTGCACCTCCAGGGCCTTGTAGTGTTCCTTGATTCTGCCCAGGTTCCAGCTTGAGGTGTCATTTGTACCTACATGATAGAGTAGCACTGGATAGTTGTATATGCTCTTGCCAAGCTGTGGCACCCTTTCAGCAACATCTTGGACCTCATTCCCAGAAGGCAGCATAGCTCTCATGATTCCCTGCTCAGCTGGCAGGTGGGTACCTCAGTGCCCCTTAACAGTGTAACCCACTATGAGCAGTCATCATTTCCTACTGACATATCCAATGCCAGACAATGATTGAATAATTGCAGGATCCATACATAGAAGAGAAAAAGTACAGATTTCAGTATCACAAGGTGCAGCATATAGCAACAGCACCTAGTCATGCTTGGAAATATTTGACCCCATCCAGATTCTGGCCCAAGGGCATTTCCTACTTTCCAGTGGAAGACAGAGTCATATCCACTGCTGGTACAGTTTCTCCTTGCAGACTTTGGTCATGGGTGTCTACAGCTGTTAAAGCTTCATATCTGGTTGTAATGCTGGAGGGTGGGGACTGAAGTAAAGTACTGCTGTTGTGGATCACCTGTGACCAAGGTGCCTCATTCTGTGGTGTCTACCACAGAAACATGGTTCTGAAACCGCTTACCTATCTCTGTCTCAAACCCTGTAATACCACACACCCTTTTAACTGTTTCCTGCAACTTGGCCACCCGATGTAACAGATCCTCAACCTGTAAACACCTTGTGTAAGTACTTAAGTACTTACCTTTTCTACAGGAGAAGGGTCTGGACACTCACTGCAACCTACCATCTGTACACAAGTCTCCTTCCTTACCAGTTCTACCTAAGTGGAAGCACTAGGCATCTCAGGGGTTTTCTCTGTAGAAACACTGCTCTTAACTTTGAAGTGAGTGCCCACCATTATGGCAGAGACTTGGAGCACTTCCTGGGGCTGTAGGCCTACAGGCAGGATGCACAGCTCTTACCACATGCCCTTCTGTACGAATGGTTGCATAAACTGTGGCACCCTCTCGATGCCTGTTTTCACACTCTGGTCACCACATTCCCAGGCACTCATACTCTCTAGGGCCATTTCAATTTCCTACAGTTTTTCCTGGCGACACCCAAGCCACATCAGCTTCTCTCTCAAGAGCTCCTAGTGCTCTTCCTCAGGTTCCCCTGGCTCCAGGAAACCCCCTATATGCCTGGATCCAGTGTCCAGCCACAGGACTTACCACTGCTGCCTCTGTGTGCTTCACCAACTTCACGTAATATTCAAAAGCAGATAATTTATGCTTTTCCCCAGCATTAACTTATAGAAAAATTACAATTTTTAATGCAAAAATAAATTGTGTAAATTTAAATCTAGCCTGTAACCAGAACAGTAATGAATACAACAGAAGCTCTCTAGTTGACTGTTAACAGATTGTAGCCCGAGGCTTCAACTGACAGCTCAGCCAACTCAAAACTGTTCTTTAAGAGAAGATTCTTTTCTTCCTGGTTCCTATAGATATGGTAACAGACCTCAGCTCAAAAGCATGTATCAGCCTTTGCAGATTGGCACACTGTCACCAGATTACAGACAGCAAACAAGCTTTCATGGGAATTGCATCTTCTGGCAATTAGTAAGGGTGTTATGCAAATGGTGAGACAGCCAGGTAATTCTGTTTAAATATACATATGTATTACTGAAGGGAATTTCCAACTGGCTAAATATACAGGCTGCTTTGCCAGTCTTTGTAGGCAGCAATGTTGTATTTCACTTTTCTAAGTAACTTCACATACATGGCTATGTAGATAAACACTGCACTGTAGAGATATCTCTGCGATGTGACTAAGAAGTGGGCAGACTAAGAGACAAGAGTTTCTTACTAATGGAAGAGTTCCAAAAATGCATTATGTCTTACTGCCTCACAGCAAAGTAAACCAAGACCCATCCCAGACTTACGCAGTTCAGGTTACACTTCCAGGATTTATTTCTAGTTCTTAACAGCTCTTTCTCCAAGACAAGGAACAAAGATGTGAACAACAGCCCAGAAGAAAGACTTGATGACTCTTTGGCTCACCTGTGGGCTTGCCTCCCTGATTTCATGCTTCCCTGAAAGCATGACTGAATGGCATGTCAACAAAAGATGTGGGAAATACAAGTTTTCATAGAATCACAGAATGGTTCAGGTTAGAAGGGACTTCTGAAGACCATCTGGTTTAATGGCCCTGCTCAAGTGAAAAGTTCAAAGGAAAAGTTGAAGTGAGGCTCAAAAACATGTTAGTGAATGAGAGCAGAACAAATTTGACTTACCTAAAAAAGTCATTCAATGGTATAGATACCTACATGCAATGACCCTTATATTTTCTATGGTCCATGATGAAACAACAACAAAGATAATTTTTGTTTTCTAAAGCATGTGTTCATCTATTATTGTCAACAGGAAAACAACACAGACTGGATCCAAATAAAGATTTCAAGAGCTACCTCAAGATTTCAGTGAATGTTAGGCACTTAATAGACATATTTCATTTAAATTAATTTGCTCACATACCTGTCACTAATCCAGGAGGTGAATTGACAAGATTCCTCTGTCTTCAGTTTATATGTGCCCTGAGCCCTGAAAACGTAAGCAACACTTTCTAGACAAGCCTATGGAGTTCTAGACAGACACAGTAGCCAGTCCAATCAATTTAATCTGGTTTAGCTGGCCCAGAGCACACCTATCTCAACCAACATGGGTGGAGCATTTCAAAATATAGCACTGATAACATTAATTTAGTGCTCTTCTGGTTAGCACTGGAGATGGTGAACCATGCCAGCAAATACAATGTCCACCATAATGGGGTTCCAAGTAACCTGTTCTACAATGCTTCTTTAGGCACCAGGGAATAAGTAGGAATGTTTTGTACCTTTTACCCTGAATTACCTTGCTAGTTGAGTCAGTAACTATTTCATATAAAACCATTACTCTTGGTTTGGAACTAGGATCCATCATTTCCATTTCCCACATAAACACCCCAGCCTCCAGGTTGCAAAGCCAAGCTCCTTTGTGCTTCCCTGCTTGGTGTCCTCTTTGTTCTCCTTATGTAACCACCCAGCTAAAAGGACTCACAGCCATGCTCTACCCTTCTTGGGTAGGGGCTGTAGCCAATAAGATGAAGAAGTGGTACATCTTTACGGGTTGATGTTCACCTCTTCTTAATTCCATGTACACCGAAGTCTCCATCTGCAGCCTAAAGTAAAGTATGCAAAACATGAATGACTGGTGCCACCCAGAGCCATAATTTTCTCTTGTTCAGTGGTAAATAGGACTTCTTCCTTATTCTTAATCTCTTCAGCTGTTGTTCAGCCTTCTGAAGCTCTTGTCTCCTCATCCAAATGGGGGACTTTAGCCGCCTACCTTTAGCTTCTGGATTCACTGTTAAAGGCAGTGAACCTACCAGGTAACTCAGTGTCCACCACCAAGGTCTTAAAGTGGACCTATCCACCAAATGACAGTTGTGCTGGGTTTGGCCGGGACAAAGTTAATTTTCTTCATAGCAGCCAGTAAGGGGCTTTGGTTTATATTTATGCTGGAAACACTGTAAATAACATGGGGTTGTTTTAATTGTTGCTGAGAAGTTCTTACACAGAGTCAAGGTCTTTTCTGCTCCTCACACAAACCACCAGCAGGCAGGCTGGGGGTGCACATGTTGTTGGGAGAGGACACAGATGAAACAGCTGACCCCAGCAGATTCAAGAGATATTCTATACTATATGACATTGTGTTCAGCATATAAAGATCAGGAAGAATCACAGTATCACAGAATCATTACGGTTGGAAGGGACCTCTGCAGATCATCCAGTCCAACCCCCATGCTGAGGCAGGGCCACCAGGAGCAGGTTACACAGGAACGCGCCCAGGCAGGTTTTGAATGTCTCCAGAGAGGGAGACTCCGCAAAATCCTCAGGCAGACTGTTCCAGGGCTCTGCCACCATCAACATCAAGAAGTTCTTCCTCATGTTGAGGTGAAACTTCTTGTGTTTCAGACAGGGAGGGGGAGTAGCCATTTATGTCAGTGATAGCCTGGAAAGTATAGAACTATGTCTGAGGACAGTCAACAGAGAGTTTTTGGGTTGGGTCAAAGGGAGAACAGCTGTGGGGGACATTACTGTGAGGATCTGTTACAGACCGCCTGATCAAGAGGACTCTGTGGATGAAGTGCTCTACACATAGGAAGAGCCTCACACTCGTGGGCAATTCTCCTTATGGGGAACTTCAACCACCCTGACATCTGTTGGCCGGCCCGGCACAAGAAATCCAGGAGGTTCCTCGATTGTGTGGAAGACAACTTCCTCTTGCAAGTAATAGAGGAGCCAACAAGGACAGGTGCCATGCTTGGCTTTGGTTGATATTAAAGAATCACCAGCTACAAGCTCAGGAGTGTTGCATCCTGACTAGAAGGAAGTGCAACAGGAGGGCCAGGAGACCTCCTTGGATGGATAAGGAGCTGCTGGGGAAAATTAGAAGGAAAAAAGAAGCTTATATAAAGTGGAAGCGAGGACAGGTGGCCCGGGAAAAATACAGGAATATTGTCCAGGAAGCTAGGGACCAGGTTAGGAAAGCTAAGGCCCAGTTAGTATTAAATTTGGCAAGGGATGTAAAAAATAAGAGGAAGGGCTTCTATAGGTACGTAGCGAATAACAGGCAGACTAGTGACAACATAGGCTCCCTCTGGAAGCTATCAGGAGAACTGGCTACCCTGGATTTAGAGAAGGCTGAGGTTCTCAATGACTTCTTTCCTTAGTCTTCACTGGCAAAGGCTCTGACCACACCACCCAAGTCTTGGAAGGCAGATGCAGGGACTGAGAATGAAGACCTTAGGCCCACTGTAGGAGAGGATCAGATCTGAGAACATCCTAAGAACCTGAACATGCACAAGTCCATGGGACCTGATGAAATCCATCCATGGGTCCCAAAGGAGCTGGCGAATGAAGTTGCTAAGCCACCGTTCACCATATTTGAAAAATCATGGCAGTCAGGTGAAGTTCCCGACGACTGGGAAAAGGGAAATATAACCCCCATTTTCAAGAAGGGGAAAATGGATGACCCAGGGTACTACAGACCAGTCAGTCTCACCTCTGTGCCTGGCAAAATCTTGGAGCAGATTCTCCTGGAAGGCATGCTAAGGCACACGAAAAACAAGGTGCTTGGTGACAGCCAGCATGGCTTCACTAAGGGGAAATCCTGCCTGACCAATTTGGTGGCCTTCCAAGATGGGGCTACGGAACGGATGGACAGGGGTAGAGCAGCTGATGTCATCTACCTGGACTTGTGCAAAGCATTCGACACTGTCCCACATGACATCCTTGTCTCTAAATTAGAGAGACATCAATTTGATAGGTGGACCACTCGGTGGATAAAGAACTGGCTGGATGGCCGCACGCAAAGAGTTGTGTTCAATGGCTCAATGTCCAGCTGGAGACCAGTAACGAGTGGTGTCCCTCAGGGATCAGTGTTGGGACTGGTTTTGTTTAACATCTTTGTCGCTGACATGGACAGTGGGATTGAGTGCGCCCTCAGCAAGTTTGCCAATGACACCAAGCTGTGTGGTTCGGTTGATACGCTGGAGGGAAGGAATGCCATCCAGAGGGACTTTGACACGCTTGTGAGGTGGGCTGATGCCAACCTTATGAAGTTTAACCATGCCAAGTGCAAGGTCCTGCACCTGGGTCGGAGCAATCCCAGGCACGGCTACAGGTTGGGCAGAGAAGAGATTCAGAGCAGCCCTGCGGAGAAGGACTTGGGGGTGTTGGTTGATGAGAAACTGAACATGAGCCGGCTTCAGTGTGCGCTCGCAGCACAGAAAGGCAGCCGTATCCTGGGCTGCATCAAAAGGAGCGTGACCAGCAGGTCGAAGGAGGTGATCCTGCCCCTCTACTCTGCTCTTGTGAGACCTCACCTGGAGTATTGTGTGCAGTTCTGGTGTCTGCAACATAAAAAGGACATGGAACTGTTGGAACAAGTCCAGAGGAGGGCCACGAGGATGATCAAGGGACTGGAGCACCTCCTGTATGAAGATAGGCTGAGAAAGTTGGGGCTGTTCAGCCTGGAGGAGAGAAGGCTGCGTGGAGACCTCATAGCAGCCTTCCAGTACCTGAAGGGGGCCTATAAGGATGCTGGGGAGGGACTCTGCATCAGGGACTGTTGTGGTAGGACAAGGGGTAACAGGTTAAAACTTAAACAGGGGAAGTTTAGATTAGATATAAGGAGAAAGTTCTTTACTGTAAGGGTGATGAGGCACTGGAATGGATTTCCCAAGGAAGCTGTGAATGCTCCACTCCTGGAGGTGTTCGAGACCAGGTTGGAAGGAGCCTTGAGCGACATGGTTAAATGTGAGGTGTCCCTGCCCATGCAGGGGGGGATTGGAACTAGATGATCTTAAGGTCCTTTCCAACCCTAACTATTCTAGGGTTCTATGGTTCTATGATCAGACACCTCTCCGCTCTCCAGGATATTTCTCCTGGATGGAGATGGAGAGAGGCAGAGCAACCTCTGCCAGCTCCCTCAGCACCTGTGGGTGCACCCAACCCATCAATGCCAATGGATTTATGGCCATTAAGTCTGTCTAATCTATCCCTAACCCAACTTTCTACCTACTTTGCTTCCCTCACTGAAGATCCTGAGTTCCACCATCTCATGGTCACTACAGCCAAGGCTGCCCCCAACCTTTATGTCTTCAACCAGTCCTTTCTGCTTGGAAGTACAAGGTCCAGCAACACCCCCGTCCTCGTTGGCTCCTCCACCACTTGTATCACAAAGTTGTCTTCAGCGATCTGCAGGAACTTCCTGGGCTGCCTGTGCTGGGCCATGTTATCCCTCCAACAGACATCTGCATGGTTCAGGTTCCCCAGGACAACCAGGGCCTGTGACTCTGAGGCCATTTCCAGCTCCCACGGAAGGCCTCATCAACCTGCTCCTCCTGGTCAGCTGGCCCATACTGAACACCCACAACAGTGTCCCCCCTATTAGCATGTCCCTTAATTCTCACCCATAGACTATCAAGTCGTTCATCTGTCCCTGGGTAGAGCTCGATGCATTCCAGTTGCTCTCCACCATGAGAGAGCAACTCCACCACTCACTCCCTAACCTGTCCTTTCTAAGCATACATGGCCAGCCAAGACACCATTCCAGTCATGTGAGCTATCCCACCGTGACTCAATAATTGCAGTGAGAACATGTCCCTGTGAACACACATAGGTTTCCAGTTCATCCTGTTTATTTTCCTCTGGACCCCAACCCCTGTGTCCCTTAGTTTAAAGCCCATCTCACCAAATTGGCCAGCCTGTGGCCAAAATTCTCTTGCCCCTTCTAGACAGGGGGATCCCATCCTTCTGTATCAGTCTACAGTCATGGAAGCACAAGCCACTGTCATAAAAGCCAAAACATTCCTGATGACATCAGCCGTGAAGCCAGTCACTGATCTGCACTATCCGTCTGCTTTTGGCTGTCCCCATTTCACTAACCAGCACGACAGCAAGAAGATGATTTGGGCACTAATTTTTTTCACCTGCCTTGTCAGGGCTCTATAGTCTTCATTGACTAGAAGAAGAATGAAGGTGGGGACATTTGAAGTGATAGTGTTTGTTTTCCCAAGTAACTGTTATGTGTGATGGAGCCCTTCATTCTTGGAGATGGCTGAACACCTGCCTAACCATGAGAGTGGTGAATGTTCCTCTATTCTGTTCTTGTGAAACCCCACTTGGAGCACTGTTCTGGTGTCCTCAACCTTAGAAGGACATGGAGCTGTTGGAGCAAGTCCAGAGGAGGACCACGAGGATGGTCAGGGGACTGGAGCACCTCCCATATGAAGACAGGCTGAGGAAGTTGGGGCTGTTCAGCCTGAAGAAGAGAAGGCTGTGTGGAGACCTCATAGCAGCCTTCCAGTATCTGAAGGGGGCCTATAGGGATGCTTGGGAGGGACTCTTCATTAGGGACTGTAGTGATAGGACAAAAGGTTATGGGTTCAAACTTAAACAGGGGAAGTTCAGCTTAGATATAAGGAAGAGGTTCTTTACTGTGAGGGTGGTGAGGCACTGGAATGGGTTGCCCAGGGAAGTTGTGAATCCTCCGTCCCTGGCAAAATTCAAGACCAGGTTGGACAGAGCCTTGGGCAGCATGGTTTAGTGTGAGGCATCCCTGCCCATGGCACGGGGATTGGAACTAGATGATTTTAAGGTCCTGTCAAAATCTAACTATTCTATGATTCTATGAATTCTTTTTCTTGCTTTGCTTGTGTGTGCAGCTTTGCTTTACCTATTAAACTGTTTTCACCTCATCCCACAAATTTTTTTCACTCTTACCCTTCCGATTCTCTCACCCTCCCACTGGTGGGAATGAGTGAGTGGCTGGGTAATGCTCAGTTGCCAGCTGGGATTAAACCACAACAATCCTTTTTGGCACCCAATGTGACCTTCGAAGGGTTTATAATAACGTCAGATTTTATTAGAATGTGCCAGATTGACTTTACAGCTGTTGTTGCTATTTAGCTATCAGTTGGCAGGCTCCTGTGCTTGCCATGCGGCTTGCTTGTCTCACTGTGTATTAGAGTCTGGTGCTTGTTAGTGGTTGGTTGTTATTTTGCTTTCGGTGCTTGCTGTACTGCTGTAGTGCTGATCATCTTACTCTGCTGTGCTTGGGAACATTCTGATAACAGCAGTGGTGATGCTCCTGGGCTGGCAGATGGCCAGGGCATCACTGATGTTTCTGTGCTGCTGTACTGGACAGGCTGTAACTCCAATGTGAACTCGAGTTAGAGGGAGCAGAACACCCTGAAGTGTTGGCGGCCATGGTTATATCTATGCCTCAGACATACATCTGAAGGGATTGTAGCCCAAGGATAAGTCCATGCTGGAAAATGTAAACTTCGAAGTGTCTGGCTGTGGATAAGTCCATGTTGCGGCAGGTACACCATGAAGCATCAGTAGCTGGTTCACCTTTGGAGGGACTGCAGCCATGGGTAAGGCTATGTTAGAGCAGGTTTATTTCTGAAGGGACTGTGACTGTGTGTAAGGCCATGCTGGAGCAGGTATATCTTCAAAGATACCATGGTCCATGGAGAAGGCCATGATGGAACAGGGTGCACCTCAGAGTGACTGTGGCTGTGGGTAAGCAGGCATAGTTCTGAAGAGACTGTGGCTCATTGAGAAGTCTCCACTTGGAGCAGGTACACCCCTAAAGAACTGCAGTCTGTGTGTAAGTTCAAGCCAGAGCAAGGGCAAGGGGAGGATTTCATTGTGAAGTTAAATCCTATAAACTGGCCCAAAGGGACCAGGGGTGGAGACTGTAATTGAAATACTTTTAAATTGTTGTAACCCAGGGTCTGATTTGTACGTTACAGGAATTACTATAGCAGGAACCACTGGAGCTAATGGAAGACAAGCCTTGCAGGAAAGAGTAGAAGTGCAGCAGTGACCCAACGTGAACTGGCTTTGGTGCCCAGTAACTCCATGTGACACACAACCTCTCCTGTCCTGAGTGACCAGTACAACAGATGGAGCCCGAAGCCATGGACTAAATGAATTCAGTGGACGTTTTGTGGACATTTATGGACATTTTACAGACATTTTGCAGGGGTGGTCCACAGACTAAGGGAATGATATATCTGAATTATATCAAAGGATAGGAAGGGATAAGGGTGGGTAATGAGAATGTACTGGAGAGTGTGAGACCTGAACACAGACTCATAGAATGGTTGGGTTGGAAGGGACCTTCTAGATCATCTAGTTCCAACTTCTCTGCCACAGGCAGGGACACCTTCCACTAGACCAGGCTGTGCAAAGCCCCTTCCAGCATGGTCTTGAACATGATGTAAGTAGTATGGAATAAAGGTGGACAATATGCTGGGTTTGACTGGAATAGAATTTTCCTCATAGCAGCTACTGCGGGGTGATGTTTTGGATTTGTGCTGAAAACAGCATTGATAACACATTGTTTTCGTTATTGCTGAGCAGACAAAAATACCAAAGGCCTATTCCGTATCATATGACATCATGCTCAGCATATAAAGCTGAAGAAGGCGGGGGGGGGGGTGTTTGGAATGATGACATTTGTCTTCCCAAGTAACCATGATGTGTGATGGGGCCTGCTTTCCTGGAGATGGCTGAACACCTGCCTGGCCATCGGAAGTGGTGAGTTAATTCCTTGTTTAACTTTGCTTGTGCATGCAGCTTTACCTTTACCTATTAAACTGCTTTTATCTCTGTCCTGGGTTCAGCAGTAGCAGTCATTTTTCTCCTTCTTGGTAGCTGGTGCAGTGCAGTGTTTTGACTTTCAGCTCGGGAACAGAGCTGATAACAAGGATGTTTTGGTTTGGCCAAGGACTTTGTGAGCCTCATGCTCTGCCAGGGAGGAGGGGAAGCCAGGAGGAAGCAGAGACAGGACACCTGACCCAAACTGACCAAAGAGGTATTCCATACCACAGCACGTCATGCCCAGGAGGTAACTGGGAGTTAGCCGGAAGGGCTGGTAGACTGCAGGGTTGGAGGAGGTATCGGTCGGTGCTTGGTTGGGCTGAGGGAGGCGAGTTATTGGTCAGCTGGTGGTGAGATGATGTATTCTTTTCCCTTGTTATTTCCTTTATCATTATTATCATTGGTGGTAGCGGTAGTGATTTGTGTTATACCTTAGTTACTAAACTGTTCTTATCTCAACCCGTGGGAGTTGCATTCTTTTCGATTCTCCTCTCCGTCCCTCCGAGAGCAGGGGGAGGGCAAGAAAGGGGGGGAAGTGAGCGAACGAATTACCTGACTGGGTTTAAACCACGACAATCTCAACCCACGAGTTTTCTCACTTCTACCCTTCAGATTACTCTTCTGTTTCTCTCCTCCATCCCACTGGTGGTGAGTGAGTGAGCAGCTGCATGGTGCATAGCTGCTGGCTGGGGTTAAACCACAACAACAGTTTATGCTTCTTTCTGGCTATAGTCTTCCTTGTAAATCCAGAGTTCTTTTCAGCTAACAAGATCAAAATGACACAAGTCCCAAAGGTTTTGATTTAAATTTCCCTTCTCCCAGTAGAATCAAGTGGTGTCTCACAACAGAATTCAGATGGTGCTGGGAATGTTTGGAAATTTCTGTTGTGCTGGGGCCTAAAGTGGAAGGCACAATTATGTTTTTCTGCCCCTTACACAGGGAAGCTCTGTGCAAATGGTATAAGGTTCTGATCCAGTACAGTTAGGGAGCAATTCCTCCAGAAATTCCCACTTCACTGCACTGGTTTTGGGTAGGATAAAGTTAAATTTCTTCATAGTAGCTTATAAGGGGCTATGTTTTAGATTTAGGCTGGAAGCAGTGTTGATAACACAGAGATGTTTTAGTTACTGCTGAGCAGCACTTAAAAAGGGTCAAGGTCTTTTCTGCTCCTCACACTGTCGCATCAGAAAGGAGGCTGGGGGTGCACAAGAAGATGGAAGGGGACATAGCCAGGACAGCTGACCCCAACTGACCAAAGGGATATCCCATACTGCATGTTGTTATGCTCAGCAATAAAACTGAGAGGATGTTAATGGGGAGGTCACAGCCAAGGTTCTGGCTGGGCATAGGTCACTAGTTGATGAGCAAGCATTTGCATTTGCATTGCTTGTTTTTCTTGGATTACGTTTCCCTGTCTCCCCCCCCCCCCTTTTTTTTTTCCGTTTTTCTTACATTTTGAAAATGTCTTTTTAATCATGAAACTCTTTACCTCAACCCACAAGTTTCTTTCTCACTTTTACCTCCGATTCTCCCTGCTAGCCCACCAGCGGCAAGTGAGCAAACAGCTGTGTGGTGCTTAGCTGCTGGCTGAGGTTAAACTGTGACATTCACCTGGGAGAGAACCCAAAAGAGAACTGCCCATCTCCCTCACTGCAGTTTTCAAGAAAAGACTAGTAGTAGTAACTTCTGATTTCTTCAGAAATGGGATAGGCAAAGTTTGTCCTACGCTGTGGAAAAAGAATGGACCGTGACCCATCAAGGACCAAAGTCCCTTCTGGTGCTATGATGGGTCTAACAATGGTCAAAGTCAACACTTCAGAAGTGGACCACAGTAAAGAAATATCTCTCTGTGCTAGATTTCCAGAGTGGACAGTAGAACAGAAATGGCCCAGCTGTGCCCACCATAATCTGAAACTGCAGAGCTGTATTCCTGCTACCATGGCAAACCCAGAAAGTAATTTTTCTTCATGAGTGATAAGACCCACAATACAACCTGATACTGCATGCACCAGTACAGCACAAAGGTCTTCCACAGAACATAAGGGCTTTTGGATAGAAGAAAGATGGGTAAGCAAAAGGCTGCATGCAGTCTTGAGATAAATAGCAAAAGGGAAGATCTAGGTGCCTCCCTGTTTGTACGTATAGCTTGGTGATCACTCTGAAGTGAGTGATCAAAGAGTCTCAGGCAAAAGATGGAGCAGCTCTGCAAATTCAACTTCTGTCTTTGTTTAGAAACATGAATCCTCTTATGGCTCAGATTTCAGCTGATACCAGTGTCGTTTTGTATAGTATATATACCATGTAGAAGAGCCTGTGGCTTCCCAAGGCATCAAAAATTCACCCGCAATTTTTATTCCCAGTCTGTGGTGAGGCTTTTTCTGAACCAATGCATGGTTACAGATGCATCAGAGGCTGGGATTGAAGGCAAAGACTATGCTGCACCAAAAGAAAAACATTAAGAAATCACATTATGCTGCCTTGAAAGCCTGTATAAAAATGTTTCTTTTTGAAGGGAAAATAAAGTTATACCATACTTCAGTTGACAAATCCTCTGGGGCACAGAATTCCAAAACATTCATAATATGAATGGAGACCAGTAACGAGTGGTGTCCCTCAGGGATTAGTGTTGGGACCGGTCTTGTTTAACATCTTTGTTGCTGACATGGACAGTGGGATTGAGTGCGGCCTCAGCAAGTCTGCCGATGACACCAAGCTGTGTGGCTCGGTTGATACCCTGGAGGGAAGGAATGCCATCCAGAGGGACCTTGACATGCTTGTGAGGTGGGCTGATGCCAACCTCATGGAGTTTAACCATGCCAAGTGCAAGGTCCTACACCTGGGTCGGAGCAATCCCAGGCACAGCTACAGGTTGGGCAGAGAAGAGATTCAGAGCAGCCCTGCGGAGAAGGACTTGGGGGTGTTGGTTGATGAGAAAATGAACATGAGCCGGCTTCAGTGTGCGCTCACAGCCCAGAAAGCCACCCATATCCTGGGCTGCATCAAAAGGAGCGTGACCAGCAGGTCGAAGGAGGTGATCCTGCCCCTCTACTCTGCTCTTGTGAGACCTCACCTGGAGTATTGTGTGCAGTTCTGGTGTCTGCAACATAAAAAGGACATGGAACTGTTGGAACAAGTCCAGAGAAGGGCCACGAGGATGATCAGGGGACTGGAGCACCTCCCATATGAAGACAGGCTGAGGAAGTTGGGGCTGTTCAGCCTGGAGAAGAGAAGGCTGCGTGGAGACCTCATAGCAGCCTTCCAGTATCTGAAGGGGGCCTATAGGGCTGGGGAGGGACTCTTCATTAGGGACTGCAGTGACAGGATAAGGGTAACGGGTTAAAACTTAAACAGGGGAAGTTTAGGTTGGATATAAGAAGGAAATTCTTTCCTGTGAGGGTGGTGAGGCACTGGAATAGGTTGCCCATGGAAGTTGTGAATGCTCCATCCCTGGCATTGTTCAAGGCCAGGTTGGACTAGGCCTTGGGTGATATGATTTAGCGTTAGGTATCCCTGCCCATGCAGGGGGGATTGGAACTAGATGATCTTAAGGTCCTTTCCAACCCTAACGATTCTATGATTCTATGATTCCATGATTCTAATATTCAGTGCTGATAGACCTGGTTTAAAGTGCAAAATGTCATACACTTACAATTGCCTATGACCGTAATTACAGACTTTATACTGAAGTGATATAAAAAAGATTATACTAAAGAATCAATTTATTATTTTTACTTATGATACTGAAATACTGAGCAAAGTTCAAGCTATATATAATTTTTTCTGAAAGCTGTAGTAAAGGTTCAGAGTGCCAAGTGAAATGATATTTCTTGATAATCTGTCATAGAAAATTAGCCTAAAAAGGATAATTTTCCAATATTCAGCACCCACATATTTTCCTGAATGACCAAAACTAAAGAGGAAACAAAAAACCCCTTTAAACCTCCAAGATCACAGAAAAGGTCCCATTCAGAGACAGATATCAGGATCTGTTATGACTGGATGGAATCTTGGGTGACATCATTTAGTGTGAGGTGTCCCTGCCCATGGCAGGGGGGTTGGAACTACATGATCTTCAGGTCCTTTCCAACCCTAACTGTTCTATGATTCCAAATGGAAGCATAAAGAAGATGATGTATACTTGACACAATTTTGCCATTAAGAGGTTTACTTTGCTTATCCCTCAAGAGGGTGCTCCCCACCAGAGTTATGTTATCTTGTATTTCTCCATGACAAGAACTCTCCTAGAGGGTCATCACAAAGCTGAGAAAGGAAGATGGGGAGTTATAAATGTTCAAGGAGACTTTGGGAGAGGAGCAATAATGTACCGTTGTGACAAATCTAGTCACTCCTTTGGTCTGCCTGCCTGTTGAAGTTCTGTTCCACATCATTATGCAGACCTCCCCAAGAAGGAAGAATGAGTTGGTTTATTGGTCTTTTGTTTACTGATATTTTTAACTCAGCCCACTCACAATAATGCATGAGACCTCAAAGGGACTTCAAATAGAATAATAGAATAATTTTGGTTGGAAGGGACCTTTAAAGGTCAACTAATCCAACCACCATGCAATGAGCAGGAATACCCTCAACTACATCAGATTGCTCAGACATCTGTCCAACCTTGAATGTTTCCAGGGGTGGGGCATCTACAACCTCTCTGGGCAACCTGTTCCAGTTTTTTACCACCAGCATCATAAAAAATTTCTGCCTTATATCTGCTCTAAATCTCCCTTCTTTTAGTTCAAAACCATTACTCCTTGTCCTATCACAACAGGCCCTGCTAAAAAATTCTCTCCTCATCTTTCTTGTAAGCCCCCTTTAAGTGTTGAAAGGCCACAGTAGGGTCTCCCTGGAATCTTCTGTTCTCCAGGCTGAACAACCCAAACTCTCTCAGACTTTCCTTATAGGAGAGGTGCTCCAGCCCTCTGATCATTTTTGTGATCCTTCTCTGGACCCATTCCAACAGGTCCATGTCTTCCCTGTGCTGAGGACTACAGAGCCAGATGCAGTACTCCTGGCGGGGTATGATGAGAGTGGAGTACAGGGGCAGAATCACCTCCATTAACCTGTTGGCCTTGCTCCTTTTGGTGCAGCCCAAGATTCAGCTGTCTTTCTGGACTGCAAGCCCACACTGCTGGCTCATGTCCTTTTTTATCCACCAGTAGCTCCAACCCCTTCTCCACAGAGTTTCTCTCAATCCCCCCCATACCCTAGCCTTTAATAATACTGGAGGTTGCCCCAACCCAGGTGGAGGACCTTGCATTTGGCCTTGTTGAGCTTTATGAGGTTCACATGGGTCCACTTCTCAAGCTTGTCGGGGTCCCTCAACCATGTTACTCAGCTTGGTGTCATCTGCAGATTTACTGAGGGTGCAATTGATCCCACTGTCTGTTGTGATGAAGATAATAAACAGAACTGGTCCCAGTATGGAACCCTGACTGACACCAGGGTGTCAGTCTGATCACTGCTCTCCATCCAGACATTGAACCATTGACCACTGCTCCCTGGATGTGGCAGCTTTGCTCTTTGTAAAACTTGTTTCTGTAATCCTTTAATTTTAAAATGACCCAGAAGAATCTGTAGAGCCTAACTTTTGCTTTATTGTCAGAACAGTCCTTTATAATGAATGGTTTTCCTAAATAGACTTTATGGAAATAGCAGAAAGGCACATGAACTGTGAGGAGGGAATCTGCTGTAGATTTAAATACTAAATGTAGCACACATAAATTGAAGCATCTTTACCTAGAATTGCCCACCCACTCTATATTGTGACAGTATTAAGCATCTGCTTACACTGGAGATGAATGTCTGAGCACCTTTTACAGTTTATGGAGGTCTGGTCAACAAAGGCAGTGGAGCATTGAAGAGTTGGCTGTTTGACAAATACAGGTGGTCACTGCATTCCCACACTCCTAGTGGAAGCAATGAACACTGAAGGAATGGACTGGGAAAGGAAGGAAAAGGACTCTTTTGGTTAGAGGATAATTCCTATCCAAGAAAGAGAAATGAGAAGGAAGAAGGCTAGGATTACATTTATGTCTTACAATTAGTAATCTGGGAAGACTTGCTAACTGAAGAGGAGTGATTTCCCTAAACAATTATTGCAGCAGGTGAAGAAAAAGTAAAGGGTGAAGAAAGATAAAGCTACCAGGGAAAGACCAAGGTGGCGTCAGGATGCACTCTTGTTCATTTGTGAGAAGCGCTATGTAACACGGCTGGCACTGCTCAGGGACCAAAGAGGTCTTTTTCCAAGGACTTACAGTCTCTGTGTGATATGTCATCATTCTAGGCAATGCTCTCCCAAGCTGACAGGAATTCAAGAAGCTGAAAGTCTCTACAGGTTTCCTTATATGTATATTATATATATAAAGCAGGTTACCCAGCTACTGACATTTCTGCAAATATTCTGGCTCCCCAGAAATGTTTAAATCCACATATGAATAAAAATATGTAGTCACAAATAGAGCCACACAAACAGACTTCATACGGTTCCATGTTTGCATCAGTAACAGAAAATGATATTGCTCTGGTGTCACACCCATAATAAATAAACGTAAATGCCAGGAAATTCTGGATTGACCTGAGAAGGAAATAACTTCTGTAATGCCCTTTTGGCACAGAAGCACTGGTGCAGAAGGGTAATAATTACATTGTTTGTGTGGCTGGCAGAAACTTTCCATCTCAGGGATGTAGAAAATAACCTTCCCGTAAATGAAACGGGGAGAGCGATGAAAGGTCATCCAATATATGAATAACAGAATAAATGCTTATGTTAGCCCCTTTGATGTATGTCTTTGTGGTGTATCTGAGTTCAAAGTTTGTGCTCAGATCAGTATTCTCTGATGCATAAGCATTCAAAATAGTAAGTTAATGTTTCAAAAAATCACAAGCAAAGGCCAGACATTGGCTGATCACAGCAAGAGCAAGAGAGAGGCACTGTAGTTTGACTCTGCAGTTTTTCTCCATAAATAACATGCACTTACAGTTCCTGAAGATCTTCAAGACCTGACTGACCTTTTCAAGGGGAAGCTTATAAACACGTATGTGATAAAAACACAGCCTACAAAGACAACACACTCCTTATTAATAAGACATTGATTAAAGAGGCAAACTTCTTACTGTTCTCATGAAAGTAAGTTGTGAAATCATTTATACGCATTAAGGAAAGTGAAATGGTATGCTTCCTTTTCTAAGGCAGCATGAGTACAAAAGTTGATTAGGTTCTTCACGTTACGTCACACTCATACCACTCCAGGGTTTTAAAACCATAATTTAGAGTAGTCCCCATGGAAAATCTCATGATTCTGAAATTATAGTGAAGATAGGAATTTCTCTTTACGTCAGTTTGAAAATAAATATTCACGGAGTAATAAAATCTGGCAGCTCACCTTGCCTTTTTGTTGTCCTATACTGATAAGTTGAAATTCTGTCCATCGCTATAATGTACAACAGGAACAGCGTATCACTCAGACATTTAAAATACTTTACGCAACTTCATTCTTCCTAAAAAAGAAAAAAGAAAACTCAAATGGATGCAGAAATTCCAGGCATTACACAGAGATGGCCTCAGAACATGCTTAACACGTATTGACAGCTTAGAGACATGTAAGTCAGTGACAGCTTTTTGCACAACATGGCTGCCTCTGTTGACGTTGTCCCTTCCTATATAATGCCTCAGGTTACCATATTCACAGCAAATACCAGTCTCATCGTCAAGCAGAGGAGCAGCAGGCATCCATCCATCCTACCAGCGCTCAGAGGATGGAAATTTCACAGAGTCACTGTGCGCTCCCAAAACAAGGAAAAGGTGAGCTTCAACTTGAATAAACATGTTAGTTCCGGGTCCCTATGCCAGAGTAACTTCAAAGTTTTCTTTGGAATCATATGTTCTAACAAGATAAGCCACCTTTATCTGTTTAGAATATATGGAAATGAGAAATTCACCTGCCATCTGGTTGTCCTTATCACCAGGCCACCATACACTCCATTGTTCCTTTGTGAGCATTTTCCTGGCGCGTGATTCTTTCTTGCACAATGAGGGGACAGAGGGCACACATCTCCCAACTGACAGCCCACAGCTTGGCAACTAGACTGCCTGCTTTGGATACAGGCATCTCAAATACGGCATTTCCCAGGGAAACTGCAGTCATGTAACCTCAGGGCCATGGACTGTCACTGCATGGCGCAGGTAGCAAAGTCCTGTTGTATCACCCAAGTGTGCACACAAACAGAGGCGGTAGCTAGGCAGCCCACAGAGCACTCCTGTCTCATTCAGATGGAGAGAAAGAGCAGAAGAGGAGAGAGGGAACAGAGAAGTGGAGAGGAAAAGAGAGGAGAGAACAGAGGACAGAGGGGGGGACAGGGAGAGCAAAGGACAGAAAGAGGGAAAGGAAGTGGGGAAGGGAGAGGGAGAAGGCTTTCCTCTCATTCAAGTACTATGGTGGGCACTGTAAAGAACAGGTTAGACAAATGGCACAGGCATACCTGATGCTGCATTATGGTGGAAGGAATGGGACAAAACACTTCTTGATGTCACTTTTTATTGCAAAGTCCAGTGCATCTTAGGCAGTTGGCAAAGCTCTTCCCATGTGCAGCCTGGATACAGAAATGCCCCTCTGTCCTGGCATTCCAAAGACAGGAGCAGGTATAAGCCATCTCTGCTCTGGTTGAGAATTTGAAACTACAAACATCCAACTCTGGTGTAAGCACAAACCTCTACATTTTGAAATTAAAAAACACAGTGCTTTCTGGTACTTGTTTGTGTTGCAATTCACTACAGAGCAGGAGCCTGCCACTGAGCGCAAAGACTGTATGACAATAGACAAACGAGAGAAGTTCAGTCCTGAGCTTCCTGAGTGACAATCTGGCCCATACTGGCATTCACTTGAGGTTTTACACCTTTTCTAGACTACCCCTATGGCTGTAAGAATCATAGAAAAATGTTTTTACAATGAGGGCCTCAGGTACTGGAACAAGTTGCCAGAAGGATGTGGAGTATCCATCCCTGGAAATGTTCAAAACTGGACTGGACAATGTCCTGAGCAAGCTGCTCTCGCTGACCCTTCAGCAGGGCAGGTTGGACTAGATCTCCAGATGTGCCTCCAACCTGAACTATTCTGTGACATTTATTTTACTTTACAACAAATTATGAAATTCTGATTTCCCCAATTTTCAATGAAAGTAGAGAGCTGAAAAATAAAAGGTAGGTAAGGAATAATATTAACATAATATAAAATAAAGCAATGCAAAAAAAAAAGAATCATTTCTCATTTGTAAGCTGTATGTTCCAAACAATGGAACAAGTAAGCTGGAGTTTCTGACAAGGTTTTCAAGAAAGCAGGAATACTCATATGAAATGCTACCTCGTGACATTCTATTTCAAATAGCATGACTCTAAAAAATCTCTGCAGGTGTGTATGGAAGTTGTTTCAGGTTACAGGGATTTCTTGGAAGGACAGAAATCATGGACATATTTTATGCCCATGAAATACAGAGCAGATCAGGATTTTCATTAATGCACACTTGGAGCACACAATGTAAGAGGCCAAGAGAGTTAGATTCAGTCTGGAAAAGACCAAGGATGAAGTGAATCTTCCTGCTGTCTTCTGCTATGCGAAGAGAAGGTGCAGAGAGGGCAGAGCCAGACTATTCTGAGAGATGTGCTCAGAATGGACCAGGACCAACTGACCCAAGTTGTGTCAAGAGAAATTCCAGTACGATATCATCACAGACAAATACTGTTTACTCTTTGAGTGAATTTCCAGGAATGTAATTTATTTTTGAATTACAATCCATTCATTACAGATTCTGGTATCAAAGGCAGACATAAACAATCAACCACGGGCCAAAACACCCTTCCTTGAGCATACGAAGTGAGAAAATCGATAATGTAACCTTATGTTAATTGTCGGAGGGTATGGGGAGTTAATAACCTGAATCAAATAGTATAAATATGTGAAATTAGGAAAGGAAAAGGAGCAGAGACTACATCACAACTTGTGGAATCACCCAACAGGCTGAACCCGTCTTCTCCCCAACAGGAATGCCTATTGGGTAAGAACTCCATACCCATGCTAAATTACTAACTCACACTAGCTGTTATTATTGATTATAATCACTAATATGTGTAATCACTTCAAGCTGGTTTTTGCAGACAGTGCCCTATCACTGGCAGTCTGTGAAATTATACTGTCATAAACACGTATTTCACACAATAAAGGACTTCAGATGAAGTCCATATTGTGTGAGTTTTCGACAACCTGAATATTTGAAAAAAGGGATTTGACTCAATGATGCTGTCAGTGCAGGTCCCTGAATAGGTTAGAGGAGTCATCCTCTGATCTGGTGAGCTGTCCAATAGGGTCCCCATAATACTCCCCAGTAGCTGCGTGACCTTCTTGTACTGAGGAGCCCAGCACCGGACACAGTACTCCAGATGTGGGCTCACCAGGGTCCAGTACAGGGGAGGATCACCTCCCTCAACCTGCTGACACACTCCTCCTGATGCACCCCAGGACCCTATAGGTCCCCTTGCCTACAAGGGCACACTGCTGGCTCGTGGTCAACTCGTCACCCACCAACACTGACAGGCCCTTCTCAGCTGAATTGCTCTCCAGTAGGTCAGGCCTCAGCCTGTGCTGATGCTTGGGCTTCTTCCTCCCCAGTGCAGGACCCTACGCTTGCCCTTCTTGAGCCTCAGAAGCTTTCCCTCTGCCCAATTCTCCAGCCCATCGAGGTCCTGCTGAAGGGCAGCACAGCCTTCAGGTGTATCAGCCACTGCCCGAGCTCCCGTTCATCAGCAGACTTGTGAGGGCACACTCTAGCCCTTCGTCCAGGCCACTGATAAGCAGCACGAGTAAGACTGGACTCAGTACTAATCCCTGGGGAAACCCACTGACTGCAAGCCTGCAACTGGAATCTACTCTGCTGATCAGGACCCTCTGAACTTTGCCATTCAGCCAGTTTTTGTCCACTTCACTGTCCATTCATCCAACCTACATGTCCTAAGCCTATCTACAAGGATGTTGTGGGAGACAGCATCAAAAGCCTTAAGTCAAGGTAGAAAACATCCACTGCTCTCCCCTTGAACACCCATCTTGCCATGTCATCATAGAAGGCCATCAGACAGCTCAAGCAATGTTTGCCCTTGGCGAATCCAAGCTGATTACTCTAATCACCTTCTTCTCTTCTACATGTTTGGTGATGCCCTCCAGAACGACCTGTTCCATCACCTTTCCAGGAATGGAGGTGAGGCTGACTGGCCGGTAGTTTCCAGGGTCCTCCTTTCCCTTTCCGAGGATGGGAGCAGCACTGGCCTTCCTACAGTCATCAGACGCCTCTCCTGCTCTCCTGGATATTTCAAAGATGATGGAGAGAGGCAGAGCAACCTCTGCCAGCTCCCTCAGCTCCCTCACCACCCACGGATGCATCCAACCCGTCAATGCCAATGGATTTATGGGCATTAAGTCTGTCTAACCTATCCCTAACCCAACTTTTTACCTATTTTGCTTCCCCCACAGAGGATCCTGAGTTCCACCATCTCATGATCGCTACAGCCAAGGCTGCCCCCGACCATTGCATCTTCAACCAGTCCTTCCTGCTTGGAAGTACAAGGTCCAGCAACACCCCCATCCTCGGTGGGTCCTCCACCACTTGTATCACAAAGTTGTCTTCAGCGATCTGCAGGAACTTCCTGGGCTGCCTGTGCTGGGCCATGTTATCCCTCCAACAGACATCTGCGTGGTTCAGGTTCCCCAGGACAACTAGGGCCTGGGACTCTGAGGCCATTTCCAGCTGCCCATGGAAGGCCTCATCAACCTGCTCCTCCTGGTCAGCTGGCCCATACTGAACACCCACAACAGTGTCCCCCCTATTAGCATGTCCCTTAATTCTCACCCATAGACTATCAAGTCGTTCATCTGTCCCTAGGTAGAGCTCGATGCATTCCAGTTGCTCTCCACCATGACAGAGCAACTCCACCGCTCACCTCCCTAACCTGTCCTTTCTAAGCATACATGGCCAGCCAAGACAGCATTCCAGTCATGTGAGCTGAATGACTCAGTAATTGCAGTGAGAACATGGCCCTGTGACCGCACTTAGATTTCCAGTTCATCCTGTTTATTTCCCATTCTGTGCACCTTTGTGTACAAGCACTTGAGAGAGGTAATTTCACAACCAGGTTTCCTAGAAAGTGTGTAAGAGGATTCACCATAACCATAAACACTCTCAGTGAGGTTAGCCCTTCATTCCTTGTATTGAGAGGTAGTCAAGGAACATCTCTCACTGCACTGGTTGGCAAGATCTACTCCCCAGTACGAAGCACTGGCATGAGTATTGCCACTCTGGACCCCAACCCCTGAGTCCTTCATTTTAAAGCCTGCTCACCAAATTGTGCCCAAAGATTCTCTTGCCTCTTCTAGACAGATGGATCCCATCCCTCCATAGCAGTCTGCAATCATTGAAGCACAAACCACTGTCATAAAAGCCAAAACCTTCTCGACAGCTCCAGCCATGAAGCAAGTCACTGATCTGCCCTATGTGTCTTCTTCTGGCTGTCCCCACTTCACTAACCAGTAGGATAGAGAAGATGATTTGGGCACCAGTGTTTTTCACCTGCCTCACCAGGGCTTTATCGTCTTCATTGATCCTACCTATTTTTTGGCTTTCTGAGTCATCTGTACTCACGTCAAAAAGTAACATCAGGTTGTAGTCCATGCTCTTTACAAGTCGGGGAACCCTCTCATCAACATCACAGATCCTGCCCCTGGTCAGCAGCAGAATCTTGTAACTCCCTATCAGGCCAGTGGATGGGCACATTAGTGCCCTTCAACAGCAATTTGCCCATTATGATCGCTCAGTGTTTCTTCTTATGGTAACCACCATGCACTGCTGGTGCAGGCTCTAATTGAGGGCCTTGCTTGTGGATATCTAAAGCCTTCAAAGCATCATACCTGTTATTGGTCTGGATGTTGGAGGGTGGGCATTGAGTCAGAGCCCTGTTTTTGAAGGTCACTAGGGTACAATGTGCCTCAGACTCAGCAGTGTCCTCTGTAGGTACATGGTTGTGAAGCCATGTATCTCTCTCTATTTCAGCCCTTCTAATACTGTGCAGCCTATCCACTGTCTCTTGTAGTTCTGCCAACTGCCACAACAGCCCTCAACTTGTGCAGATTTTGTGCAGGCACTAGCTTTACCTCCAGAAGAGTTATCTGGGCATCCATCACAGGCTACCACCTGTACTGATACCTCTTTCCTTACCATTTGTGTCTGAGTGGAAACATCAGACTTCTCAGGGGCTGCTTCAGCAGATAGGGTGGTTTTGGCTCTGAGTCAAGTGCACACCACCACGACAGAGACCTAGAGCACTTAGTACTTCCCTGAGATACTGTGCAGCCTGCAGAGACCTCCTGACACGAACTGTTGCACTAAGCTCCTGGTCACCATGCTCCTTACAGCCTTTCAATCTCCTGTGGAAGCTCATGGCTGACTGGGTGCCAAGCGCTGCCAGGACTGGCCAGGGCTGCAGGCTGCTGTTTGGTGTCCCCGGGCTCAGAAGCCTGCACGCAGGGATGAGCTGAGCTCAAACCCTGGGTTCACTGCAGTCACCACCGCTGCTGCCTCACTGAGAGCATCCAAACAGTAATTTGCCGGAATCTCACTTTCAAACTTCCAGAGAATGCAATGAGGAGGAAGGCTGGACCTTCATCCAAACACACAGGAAAGCTTGACTTGCTGGAAGTCCTATTGGCCCTGTTCCAAGGAGTATTTCAGATTTAATTCTATTAGAAGTCAATATAAAATGCAAAAATAGGCCAGGAAACAAGGACAAGAAACCAGATTCTTGGACAGAAGACTGGAACGTACCTCATGCTTGAAGATCACCCTGAATTGAGACTTGGTGGAGCCACCCCCACCTCTCAGAGTTAACTTAAAGGCACTTACCTGTGCCAAAAGTACTGGGCACCCTGATCAGGCAGCTCCTTCCACCAGGCTATTTTGAAAGCCTGAGAGAGTTGGGGTTATTCAGCCTGGAGAACAGAAGACTCTGGGAAGACCTTAGTGCGGCCTCTCAGTTCTTAGAAGGGGCCATTCCAACCCAAACTATTCTATGATTCTATGATTCCATGATTCTATGATTCTATTTCCTACCTTCCCATCATTACCAGAGCTTGTCTCCACCTCCTGTGGAGCCAGAAAGAAGCTGGCTGTGATAAGTGGTCAATTTTTATTTTCTGCCTTATTGAGCTTAAAAAAAAAAAAAATCAGTAACCCTTTATGGCTGTTTTTTACAGTGAAAACATTCAGCTGGACCCCCTCTCTTCATGTCTGCTCTGTTGTCAGTGAATCACTCATGATCTGATCCCCTGCCAGATTATCCTTGAAGTCTTTTTGGTGCCTGTCTAGGGGGATAGGTGTGTGTCTGTAACCTATTCCCAAACACAGGTCTACTTTTCTCTGGAGTTATCTCCAGTAAGGGAGGTGACCTTTTCCAGCTGGGTAACTCTTTGACAAGAACTCAAGTGTCTACATGACACCAAAAAGCCTACTCCCTGTTTTACTGAGGGCAGATCCCACCTATGTGAAGAGCTGTCACTTGTGCTGGTTTGTTAATTTTTCCACAGTTAGTATGGGGTGATGTTTTGGATTTGTACTGAAAACAGTGTTGAAAACACAGGGATGCTTTCATTACTGCTGAGCAATGCTTACACAGGGTCAAAGCCTTTTCCACTCCTCACACCACTAGCAAGGAGGCTGGGGGTGCACAAGAAGCTGGGAGGGGACACAGCCGGGACAGCTGACCCCAACTGACCAAAGGGATATTGCATACCATACAAATCATGCTCAACATATAAAGCTGTGAGAAGAAGAAGGAATGGGAGGGATGTTTGGAATGATGGTGTTTGTCTTCCCAAGTAACCATTACAAGTAACAGCCCTGCTTTCCTGGAGATGTCCCTACCCATGGAAGTGGTGAATTAATTCTTTGTTTCACTTGCATGTGCAGCTTTTACTTTACTATTAAACTGTCTTTATCTCAACCTTTCTCATTCTCTCCCCATCCCACTGAGGGTGGAGTGAGCGATCAGCTGTGCGGTACTTAGTTGTTGGCTGGGGTTAAACCACAACTTTGCCCTAACATGATATAAATCTATTCAAGGAAAATGAGAACAGCGTGTGGGAGACACTACCAGTCTGGAGTCAGATACATTAAAAAACTTAGATTTCAACAAGGTAGGACCACTGGGAAACAGCTTCTCAGTACCCCTCTCCAACAGAGAAATTCAGAACCGATGTACCTGTCTCAGAACACCTACACATGGGAAAGGGAATCACCAGGATCCAGCCTGTGCTAAAAGTTGGGACAATGGGAGATGTGTAACACTGGTCAGAGCCTGGCCAGCTGTTCTATGCTCGCAGGTGGCAAGCCTGTCTCTTTAGAATGAGGGAGAAGTAATACCTACAACTTTTCTTTGCAAGTACTGGCAGGAGTTGCAAAGAGAGAAAGAACAGGACAGAGTTGCTTCTTTCAAAGGAGGGCAAGAAGTGCCTGCCTGTGAGGCATGTGCTAATTGTCTAGGCACCTCTCCACAAGCATCACATCCGAGCTCAGTGTTCTCCTTAGCCAGAGGGCACTCAAATCACTGTCACTTACCAGTGTTGAGATCACCGAGACGCAGGGTATTTTCTGGCTTGCGGAAGATGCTATCCTTGTTACTGCACAAAGTTCTGGCGTACCACAGAGATTTTTGTGGTTTGTCCATTGCAATCACTAAACCTCATTTCAAAGTCTTTAATTTCTTCTGCTCTCACTTTCCCGTTCCATAAACTTGTTTACTGAGAGAGAAAACACAGCAAGACGTACATCACTACTTTCTGTGTTTTGATCCCAGGCAGAATGATCCTTAGTGACAACTCCCTTAAGATGTATTTATTGCCTTTCTCAGAAATTAAATGTTCCTCAGTAGCTACAGATGACATGCAAAACTGAACTCTCTCTTACCTCAGAAGACAATTATAATTAAAACTCACAGAAGGTGTCCAAGGTGTTCGCCATTGAGAGTGTTCAAGGGGAGGCTGCTTGGGGTTTTGGGCAGACTGATGTAAAGGTATATGGAAAGGGGCTGCTCCCCCATTGCAAGGATTTGATTAGACAATCTTTAAAGGTCACTTTCAACCCCCAAAATTATATGATTCTATGAAGCAGTGACTGCAGCAGATTCGGGGAAAACAGTAAAGAAAGGGGCTTTGAGCAACCTGGTCTAGCGGAAGGTGTCCCTGCCTGTAACAAGAGGGGTGGAACTAGATGATCTTTAAGGTTCCTTTCAACCCAAACCATTCCATGGTTCTCTGACTCAGTTATATAAGTTTGGAGGATGAAGTCACGGTGCAGGGCTGCGCACAGCAGCTCAGTACCTGCAACCTGCCCCACGGGAGCGGCCCCGCGCGGCGGCAGAACCGGGCTCCGGCCAGCGCTCCGCACGATGGGCACTGCACCGGTACCGAGCCCGCTGAGGGGCATGCCCGTCGGAGACCCGAGCCCGGGCCTCGGCGCTGCGGGGAGAGCATCGCGTCCCCGCCTGCCCGCCCCGGGGAGGCGACGGAGTACCCTGTGAGTCAGAGAGGGGACGGCCCCGGCCGCGCCGCTGAGAAACGTTCATTGCCTCCGCGGCCCCGTCGGGCAGAAGGCGGCTCTGCAACGGCGCCGCAGGACACCTCGCAGCAGGAGACCTCAGCGCGGGGCCCCGGCGTGAGGCGCGCAGTAATCCGAGCCCCCGTCTGGCCCATGGCGGGGCCGCAGCATCCCGGGGAGGGCTGCTCCTACCTCAACACTAACTGCTTGGAGCGGCCGCTGAGGCGGCTTTTCGAAGGGCTGGGGAGCGGCGTGGCTGCCTGCCCCTGGCCCTTCGTGCTGGTGCCGCTGCTGCTGTCTGGCGGGCTGGGCTCCGGCTTCCTCTTCTTACAGCAGCGGCAGGCAAACGACATCGAGGGGCAGTTCACACCGACCGGGGGACCCGCCAAGGCTGAGCGCGATTTCGTGCTGCAGCACTTCCCCACGAACGACTCGGAGATGTTCTCCGTCCAGCAGCTGCCCACCGAGGGTGCCTACGCCGCCCTCATCGCTGTGGCGGCGGACGAGAGCTCGGTGCTGGACGCGACGGAGTGGCACGATGTGCAGAAGCTGGACAAGGCGGTGCGCGACCGCGGCTACGAGCAAGTCTGCGCCCGCAGCAACGGCGTCTGCGTCAGCCCCAACCCGCTGCTGCCGATGCTGGGCGACATGGAGGCGGCCGACCTGGGGGAGCTCATCTTCCCCGGGAGGGGCCCGTTCTTCCTGGGCACTGCGCTGGGCGGCGTGCGGACGGACCCCAGCGGGCGGGTGCTGTCGGCGCGGGCGCTGAAGCTGGTGTATTACCTGCGGGAGGACGGCCCCGAGGCGGCGAAGAGCAGGAGGTGGCTGGAAGACTTCTTGCAGGACGCCCCGTCGGACCTGGCGGCGATGAACTTCACCTCCATTCAGGTAGCAAAGGGGAGGTACAGGCGTGAGGGACCGCCGAGATCAGAAGTGCCCCGGGAGCCCCGTCGTCGGAAAGGAAAGGAGAGGGTGGAGGGAAGAGCGAGGGTCGCGTGCAGGTTGCGAGAGCCTGAGTGCCAGCACGATGTTTAGTGTTGCCTGTGCATGTGTGTATAGACCAAGAAAGAGAGTAGAAGTGCTTCATCTTCTCTTTCCTTGTTGTTTTAACAGGTGACTTACTTCACCTCGCTGTCCAGACAAATGGAGTTTGAGGGAAACACCAAGAGTGTGATCCCACTCATCTCCATAACGTATTTCTTGACAATAACTTTTTCAGTTGTCTCCTGCCTAAGGTAAAATACCTTTTAAGCTAAGGATATTCCAATGTCTCACCACCCCTCACAGTGAAGATTTTTTTTTCCAATGTCTAATATAAATCTCTCTTCTTTCAGGTTAAACCCATTCCCCCTTGTACTGTCACTACATGCCCTTGTAAAAAGTCCTCCCATTTGTCTGTTGTCAGAAGCTATCAGTCATTTCTGTAGTCCCCACCTCATAAGAATCCTTTTTGTAGTAATGGTTTGGGAACTATTTAATCTGACCCCCCCTACACTTTACCTTTTGAAGAGACCTGAGGTGCTGCAGCTTTGGCACTGAAAAATGCTGTGCCAAAGTAAACAGTTTGAATTACGACCAGGTTCTACTTTACCCTGTGCAGGGAGGGTACAACAGCATGATCTGGCCATCCTGGCAGTGGCAGAATCTGCACAAGCACTTCTGTTGGATAAAACTTAACAACTCAACTTGGCATGTGGAGACATTCACCGTCCAGATGCAGAAAAGTTGTCATCTGAGGGGGAGGGAAGAAATAAGTTGTGCTGCTCCTAAGGTTGTTCTTCTACTTTCATAGCTTCTATCCTCATCCTGCCCACAAGGGTCGGTTAAAAAGGGGAAGGACACAGGGGAGGGGGAGAAGGAAGTATGCCATGTTAAGATCTGTTTGCACACTTTTTCTGCCACCTGCTCAGTTAGAGTACAGCTGAATGAGCACAAGCTTCATAGATTGCTGCAAGTCTGGGTACAGCTTTAGGTATTCTGCTTGCTAGGAGAGTCTGAGCCTTTAGCTGCTCCTCACAGAGAACTCAGCTTGCCCCTTCTTTGTGCTGGTGGAGGGTGAACCATTGCACATTTGACAACCCTACGGCTGTGCTTGAGAAAGAAAGTACTCAGAGGGTGGGCTTATTGGTTTAGTGCTTGCATCAAGCATCATGCCCTTAGGTTGTATGATTTCTGGGTATCAACTGCCTCACACACGGACATTTGTGAGCGTAGACAGAGTAAGGGTGGTTCTGCCAACACACGCTTCTTGCCTTGGAAGTGAGAGTCTCTTACAACTCAGAAATGGTACAGCCTGGAAAACATTACTGACCAGGCAAGAAGTAACCCTTTACCCCCTCAGTGTGGTGTGTAGTTTCCCACTGGGAGCATTTCTTGAGGAATCCTTGAGCCAGTTCTTGGAAGTGTCTTAGCAAATGGCTGTCTGAAAAGAAAGATTCTCTACACAGCACTTTCTGCCTGGGATATGCTTCTGTACTACAGTGATGCCACACCGAGAACCCATGCAAAAGGACGCAGCTTCCAAAACCTACAATTTTTTTGGGTCACCCTAAATCTGACCTCTAACAGGAAGAGCTTTCATATCTTCCTTTGCCAGCTCTCTTGTTTCTGATGCAAAGACTGGTACACATCTTTACACTTATCTACATAACTGGCCAGCGTTAATAATGTATTTAGCAACTCCTGCATAAGTTAATCTTATTCAATACACCTCCTAGCAGCTTTTATCAAGAGTTTTCTACACATAAAGGGTATCACTGATATCTCTGCACTTGTCATGCCAGGTAGCTTGGTGAAATATTTGACATGTAACTAATATATTCCTTAAAATATTTTCAGACTGAGCTGTATAAGAAATAATGTCTGGCTTGCATGCTTTGGAGTGATTTCTTCAGGTTTAGCGGTATTAAGCAGCTTTGGATTGCTGCTCTTCTGTGGAGTGCCATTTGTGATCACAGTAGCGAACGCACCATTTCTTATTCTAGGTAAGTAGAAAAAGTGAGTCACATTCAGATATAAAGACTAAAGCAGAGTTAAAACAACCTGGTGGTATGGCTTTTACTTAATGTGAGCATCAGGTCGTATGCAGCTCCATACCGCAGTGAGGGGAGGAGATGCTCAGCTCCTGCAGGCAGGGGCACTGCTCAGTTCAGCGTACCCACTCTGGGACTGCAGCTGGGCTACGGCAGAAGGGCAGTTCTTCCCCAAAACTGATGCCTGCTCTAGTCCCACTGCTACAGCATGAAAGCTACAAATGAGAGGGTGGTAAGGTTAGCACTTCTGGCGTTGCTTTAGTATCCCTGGTAATTTAGCTGTGACGATTAGTTATTTAGCTAGTGCTAATATATAAGGTGAGCTCAACCAGGTTCTGTCACGGCTGTTTTCTGTAGGTGTACTACAAGTATTTCATAGAATCATAGAATAGTTAGGGTTGGAAAGGACCTTAAGATCACCAAATTCCAACCCCCCTGACATGGGCAGGGACACCTCACACTCTCCAGTACTTATGCTGGATAAGTTTGTCTACTCTGAACCAGTTTGTTGTAATACCATTCTATGGGGCTGCTGAATTTGTCAGAAGTTTAAGCAGGTGCAGAGGTCTTCCCCAAACCATTCACCTCCTGGCCACCTCTTTTTGCAGTACAGTGAGAACTTCCTAATTCTCTACTGTTACTCAGCCTCAGGATAGCTCAACAGCAGCACCATGAACGTGTGGCCAGCATGCAGCTCGTGCTAAACTAGAACTGACTTAACCCAGTACCTGTATTATGAAGGGAATATGGGGAATAAGTTACCATGAGTCTTTGTATCCCATTTTTAGAGTGTAGTCTTTGGTGGGATAAACTTGGGCCTGAATATGGCTTAAGCAATGAGCAGGACTTTGTAATTTTAAATAAGAAAACCATTTTGTTTTGTTAAGATGTGAAATTTCCTCTGCAATACAATGACTATGTACTTAATGGTCTCATTTAGCTACGCAGCTGAAGTGATGCACCATTCATGTCACCAGCTCCCCAGTGCAAGGAAGTATCATCACATCCCATTTGCACAGACTGCTTGACAGCCAGTGCTGAACTTTCCAAATAACATTGGATAATGTTGCTGAAAATAAATTACTGCTTTTAAAATCCTTAACTGGTCTCCTATATGATAAAGGCGTATGATATTTTCTTGGTCTTGGTCTCATGCAGAGGAAAGCACATGGAACTCCTGGGATGATAGAGGCTCTGCATCATACTAGATGTCTAATGCAAATGCTCCTTGGGATGATGCATGACATTTCTTTGTTTCCTGTGTAAATCAAATGCATTTTGTATTTGCTTTTGTTTGCTTATCAATTGCAGAAGCTTCAGAAAGACCCTTTTTATACTTGGGAAAGGGCTTATGCCAGTCTCTTCAGATCTTTGTAACTAACATGCAGACTTTTCCTTGCATTAAAGCAAACAAATTATCAGTACTTTAGATGAATTGCTTTGAAGCCTGCCTGCTTTCTGGAAGCAGCCTGCTTGCTGCCATCCAGCTGTACCTTTTGACTTGCTGCCTAATTAATCTTTGCATATCTACTGGCAATTGCCTGTTCAGGCAGCAGATAGTGACTTCATTTATTCTTTTATGCTTAGCTATATCATCTATGCTTGTTCCTCTGTTCATGTGGTCTCACTTTCCTTTTTTTGTGTGATTAATTTTCAGGGAATACAAGGGCCCTTGATAGAGCAACGTTGGCAAAATATTGAGAGGTCTATGATTAAAATCTTGATTGCTAGCAGGGCTGAGAGAAGCACATTGGCTCTTCCTTTTTGAGCTGCAGCTGACTTACTCTTGTGTCTTAGCAAAAACCCTAGCCCAGGATCCAGTCTTCCAGGCAGGATTTCCCAGGACTGTATGTGAGCACAGCAGTATAAATGTGTAGACAAATGAATAATAAATCATGAATAAATGCTCAAAGATAAACTGGAGAGAAGGCAAGTGGAGAGTGGAAAGCATGAATAAATGAACCACTGGAAAACTGGGATCACTGTTCTTCCATATGGTAGCAACTGTCCTCCCTGTCTGCTGAAGGCAGAGAAAAAAATTATCTGATTTACTATAGTGATAAAAAAGATTCCAGAGGTAATGGGGGACACTTCCAGTGATGAGGACAGTTGAGCATCAGAATAAAGGATTCATTGAAATCTACATCACTGGACACCTGGGCAGCAGGTATAACACATGTATCAGAGCTGGACTAGGTGTGCTCAGTCCTTCAGCAGACTACGGTGAAGGATCAACACACATCAGGCCACCAGGAGTTTCTGAAATGTAATAAATTCAGCTACACACAAAGGATTTTTCCCCCTGCTTCAGCACTACAGCAATGTCAATAGGCTAGCCTTCTTTTCCAAAATTTAATGCAGATTTAAATGTGAATAATTTTGTACTTGTGTTGGATGTTAGTGGAGGTTGACATTCACAAAGCAGCGTTAACATTTTCTGCTCTTGCAGGAGTTGGTGTTGATGACATGTTCATCATGATCGCTTCCTGGGAACAAAGTTTAAGAAAGAAAGATAAATCCGATGTTAAATCTCTGCTGGCTGATACCTACTCAGAAGCAGCACTTTCTGTGACCATCACCACCCTCACAGATGTTTTGGCCTTCTTCATTGGCACCTGGACCGCCTTCCCATCTGTGAGATCATTTTGCCTCTATACAGGCACTGCCTTTGTCTTCTGCTATATATATACCATGACCTTCTTTGGGGCAATTACTGTATTAAATCATAAAAGGGAGCAAGGAAACCGTCACTGGCTAACTTGTATGCCTGTGGGAGTAGGTAAAGACCAGGCTGAGAAGTCCTGCCTATACAATGCTTGCTGTATAGGCAACTGCTCTAGGCAGTCATCTCAGCCAGAAAGTGAACACCCAATGAGCGTGTTCTTTACAAAATATTATGGCCCTTTTTTAACAAATAAATGGATCAAGCCACTTGTGGTATTGCTGTACGGAGCGTATTTGGGTGGCAGCATTTATGGATGTACTCAGATCAGGGAAGGTATCGATCTTCGAAACCTGGCAAATGATGACTCTTACGTTATTCCATACTATGACGACAATGACAAATACTTCTCAGCATATGGGCCCAGGGTCATGGTTGTTGTTACTGAAAGTGTAGATTACTGGAATGAGACTGTTCGTCTTGGCATTGAGAACTGCATGCAGGATTTAGAGGGCATTTCCTATGTAGATAAGAATTTTTCACAGTCATGGCTAAGGGCATACACAGAATATGCCAAACAACAGTCACTAAATATAAATGATAAGGATATCTTCATTAGTAACTTACCTGAACTGTTCCAGTATGTTCAGACTTTTGAGTGGGACATTGACAAGACTCACAATAAAATAGAAGCTTCACGTTTCTTCATCCAGACGGTGAATGTGACCTCCGCCATCGATGAGAAGAATCTTGTAACTCAGTTGAGAGAGATAGCCGAGAAGTGCAGTATTCCATTAATAGTGTACCACCCAGCGTTCATCTACTATGATCAGTACCTGGTAATAGTGCAGAACACCATCCAGAATGTCATTGTTGCTGCTGGGGCAATGCTTCTTGTCTCCCTTCTGCTTATTCCCAACCCATTGTGTTGCTTGTGGGTGACTTTTGCTATAGCTTCTGTTATAGTTGGTGTTGCTGGCTTTATGACATTTTGGAACGTCAATCTAGATTCCATATCCATGATCAACCTGGTCATTTGTATAGGGTTTTCAGTGGATTTTTCTGCTCATGTTTCCTATGCCTTCGTTGTGAGTAGAGAGTCATCAGCCAACAACAGGGCAATTGACGCTCTGTCCCTGCTAGGTTACCCAGTATTACAAGGTGCAGTTTCTACTATATTAGGAGTAGTTGTCCTGGCTGCAGCAAAAACCTACATCTTTAGGACATTTTTCAAGATCATGTTCCTTGTTATTTTGTTTGGGGCTCTTCACGGTCTTGTTTTTATTCCAGTGTTTTTAACCTTTTTTGGAAACTTTGGCAGATCACCCCACAATACCAGACCTAAAACAGAAGTGCCTAGGTATAGAGATAATGAAGATTGTCCGTGACCAAGTTAAAAGTGAAATATTTATATTAATTCAATGTAAATGTAAACAAATAATTTGTAAATGTGAAATACGTATATTTATTATGCATAGAATAAAATGCAGTGACTTTCAGAGAAGAGAAGAAATGGAGAAAATGAAGGACAGAAAAATAAATACACCAGGGAAGCAAAGGCTTCAGAAAAGCCAGGCAAGAGAAACAGAAGAAAACACAGAGAATGCATTTGCGTCTCTCATTGTTGTGTGTGCTTGACTAACACCTTAATGCTGCAAAATGTATAAAATTATTATAAACACTGATCACTGCAACAGCTTCATGGATTATGTTACAGGTTTGTCAGGAAATGCACACAGGGGGGAAATAACAACTCCCACAGGTTTGCATTTCCTGCCTGGTTACTTTGATGCTGTAACTCAGACCAGCACTGAGCCTGGAGACAATTTCCCCCCAAGAGGGGAGACTCAGACATGGAGGTTTTACAGCAAGATTACAAGAGGTCAGAACTGCCTTGGACTGCAATGACTCATAAGCTTTCAGGAGACAAAGTCCCCTTCATAGGATTCTAACGCAGCACGAGAAACCCTAAGGGAAGAAAAACTCATTTTCTATTCAAATCCTTCTTTTCTTGGCGTCCTGTTTTCTAACTAAGATTAAAGATCATGTAGCTTTAAGAAGGTCGTGTGTCACGGCTCTTAACTGCGTTTGCAGAGATGCACTGCAGGTGATTGAACTTGTGTGAACCTCCTGGGTGACCAGGACAGCAGAAGCTGTGCCATGGCATGACCAGGCAAGGACGCACAATAGAGAATCACACCCTTACTGAGGACAAAGTGGAAAAGCAATTCAGGTTTAAGCTTCATAAACTCTACTGTGCTCACCAGTGACAGCCCATCCTGTGACATGTCGACAGAACAGAGGAGCTCTCACTGAATAAGAGCTAAGACTGTAAGAGGTAGTCAGCATTACAGTCAGCAGCATTACATTTCCAACTTACTTCCAATTCTCTACCTCCTGCACCACCACCACCCCCATCAGTGCAGAGGGAATGGGGGTTGTGCTCAGTTCATGATGACTCTGCTGCTCCTTCCTTCTCAGAAGAGGACTCCTCACACTCTTCCCCTGCTCCAACACAGGGCTGGTCCCTCTCATGGGAAGAGAGTTCTCCACAAACTTCTCTTCAGCTCCTGGATGCACCTGAGAACACCAGTGCCTAAAATAGGCAAGTTTCTTTGAAACCCCACAGACAACACATGCACAGAACCATGTAGGTGCATTAGTGAGGTCTAGCTTATTTTTCTCCTTCAAAAGCTTCTTGCTATATGCAAGTTAGACATCACTGACTTCCACCTCAACCAGATCATCCACTACAGGTTTTGGGGACTTCACAAGTGAAAAGTTTTTTCACTTTTGTTTCTAAATGCAGATTCACATTATTTAGCTGGAAAGGTCCTATTCAAGTCCCATTACTGAAGCAGCAATTGAAAAAAGATTTGAATTCCTAGGGAGAACATCCCCTAGAAATCTAAGCAGAGAAAGTGCAATTTGGCTGTCATTCTCAAATTTATTTACAAGTTCAAATGTTTCATACACCTCAATTTACACAGTAGAGAACTTGGTATTACATTTTATAGCCATTTACAGGGAATAAAAAGAAAACCAATATGCATAATTAAAATTAACCTTTATTACTTCAAAAACAGATGAAAAATATGCAGTATATTTGTTGGCATAATCCTAAAATACATGTACAACTGTAACTAGTCAGCCTACACATTTGGTATACTGGTTTATAACATTCAGAAGTTCTCCCACACTGCACTGGGATGTCACTAGTAAGCTGACAAAAATAGGCAAATAGAAAGTCATCCTGGTTTTGAAGGGGGGAAAAAAAAGCATGTGCTTTTACTAAACGACTAGGTTATAATCAAGCATTACACTCAGAAAACTGTAAAATACTATTACTTCTAGTTTTAAGTGTAGCTACCAATTTCCATTCACATTTATTGGCACCAGCCCAACTATTTTAATGTTCAATATGGTAACCTCCAACATCAGTACACTCATAAAGGCCCTTTCTGCAACAGAAGTCTACAATTAACTGTGCAGAAGGATTATGATCAAGATGTGTTATTCCTAAAAACCAGTTCCATGATACCAGAATAATACTGGCATATGATTGTTCGCAATTGCTTCCACTTGACTGGAAACTGCTTGTTTTCAAAACCTTTTTGTTACCATCTCAGGCGTTCCAGAGGTTTCTGTAAGGGTTGAAAGACAAGGTTTTTTCCCCTACCTCTACTATAGAACAGAACTGGGAATGTTATTTGAAACAACACATGTTCCAAACATTTTCAGAACTACTCTTCAGTGAGCAATATTACCCCCTTGGAAGAAATCATCTGTTGGATTATCAAACTCCCATACATAGTATTAGCAGAATTTAGTTTTGTAGACTCTCCAGCAGTGTAAAAGCACTGTCATCAAAGCACTGTTATCCATTTACCGCAGTAATAAAAACTCTAAGACTCTTGTCAGCAGCGCATCAGAGGTCACAGGTATTTCTCTTATCCCTGCCATGGTTCTGCCCAAAACATGGTCCAGAGAGGCTTAGCCACATTTAGCCTGTTGATTTTGCATTACAGATTCTCTCCCTGCCATACATGTGTGTATTTTAACCCCAAGAGCACTGAAAACACAATCATAATGGTTGTCTAACATGAAGTTTCAACACTTCCCTTTAACAGAGATGCACTATGTAGCCGCTTCACTCTTAGTCAATGCTTTGTTGCCTAAGAAGTCTTTAAAAGTGACCTCTAGCTTCAGAGTATGAGCATTAGACAGACTAGTTAACGAATCAATCTGTCAATCTGTCACACAAACATTACACAGCATGTATTGTGGGGTATCACTTCAAACACACACGCAGCAGCATAACCCAAGCAGCTCTGCCAAAACACACCAGTGTATCTGCATGTTTTTATTCTCAGCTTCAACACATTTGACTGAACCAGAACACTGAATTCAACCCTGAGTTTTATCCTCCTGAATAACTTATTGTGGGAAGAGTAGCGGGACCAGAGGATGAGAAACTTGCTTTATTTTGTGTGCCTTATTTTGATGAGACACAACAAACAGATGAGTAACAGAAGCTCACAAGAGACAGAATATTAAAAAGTCGCTAATGCCATACACATCAGGAAGGGAAAAAAAGGCTCTATGCTGCGTAAGACTACTGCACTGCTAGATGTACATTCTTCAAATTATCAGCATCCCAGAAGTTATCATCTTACTTCTAGTTTTTTTCCCTCTAGAACAATTTGGATTTCTTTGGCATCCAAAGTCTCATATTTCAATAAAGCTTCTGCTAAATTCTTGTGTTCTTTTGCATGGGTCTTCAGGATGTTCTTTGCTCGCTCATATGAGTCCTAGTATCAGGGGAGGCAAAAAAAAGGTGGAAGGAGATTATGAGTTTAGAACAAAAAGAACAGCAAGATTCCACTTTAAACATCATTTCCAGCTTGAAGCAAGCATCTGAAGTGCATACATTCATAGCTAGCACAGCTCTTCTCTCAAAGATTTAAAATCTAGCTGGCATAAATCAAAAAACCCAAACAACAAATAAAAAACAACACCACCACACTTGGTGCCACCTTTGCATTTTGCAGAGGTAGGGAATAAAAAGAAAATCCTGAGAAAAACCTTAGTACATATGACTTAGAAAAGACTTACTAGATTTCAAAACTTGCCCATTGATGTATTTGATTTTACATTATAAGCACTGTTATTCAAGGCATGTTCCTCAAAGACTCTAATTTTTAAGTTTATGAAACGCTCAAAGTATTAATATGTGCTTTTAGAAAGATGAAAGATACCCAACAAGTTACTAGTTGCTGCAAGGGGATGCATGCTGCCAGCACTGCCAGCTTCAACTTTAACTTCTAGTTCTACACAGATGGTTCTTAAGTGACCAAGTCAGCTCAAAAACAGCTACAGCAAAAAGGTGTTACTAATTTAAATGTTATGAAGAAACAGTTCTCCTGCCTGTACCAGCTCAGATTACCAGAACAGCCATCTGGAAGTTCTGTGGTTATTGATGTTACAAACTTCCCCAAGCAGCTGGTACTGACCACTGCAAGGAACAGGCTATTGGAAAAGGCAACTCTCTGATCCAGTATGGCCACTCCTGTGATTCTATACCAAACCATCTAGCTGCAAGTTATGAAATGTGGAAGTAACACAAAACATTCTCATCTGTTCTAAAATATTTTATGGCTGTATTTTTTTTCCTATGAATTGAATAGGAAAAATACAAATCCTGACCAAACATAAGAGGAAGTCTTCAAGAGCATATTAAAGAACACAACACCATCAGCTTGTTTCTCATCACTTGTCCATGACAATAACCAAGAAGTTTTCATATGCAGGGATTTAAACTTGCACCTACATTAAGTAGGTGTGAATGCTTTCATCCACCTATTTTCACCAGTACACATTTACCAAATGAATGTATCAGAGTGGAGGAGGAGAGAACCTTACCCGTAGAAGTGTTCTTACTTCCTGTTCAATTGCAGATTGAGTTTCAGGGCTAACCTTCCCTGCATCAGTATAGGTCATAACACCAAGCTAAACAACAACAACAAATACCTTTATCTTGCCACTGTTGCAGTAACACACATAAAACACTGTTAGAGCTTCATCACCTATTGTTTCTATGTGCTAAGTCAGTTGTACGCTTGTTGAAGTGCTTGTAACAGAAGCAAAACAAGAAGCCTATTCATCAACTACATAGTCAGTGCAGAGTTCTATTTCAACAGGTCACAATACAGAACCTGATTAAGTATCTTCTTACTAAAAAAAAAAAAAACCAAAACAAAATCCTAAACTATTAATGCTTGGGTGGGTAATAAAGATGACTAAATAAGATTCTTTTAGAAATCTAGAAAACCCATCACTGGTGTCCCAACCCCCAAGATAATCCTCTATTCCAAAAGAGATTTAATTTTATTGTAAGCATTTTCTGCAGACATTAGTAACTTCCAAGGAAATTCTGAGGTGAAGATCTTGCAGGGTAATTTTTAAACTGTCAAAGGTTTTCTACTTGAGTTCTCTATAGCAGGGACAGACAGAACTACCTAGGTGTCTCTGATCACTGACAAACTGACATTCAGTTACAGAACATTCATTTGTACCAAACAAATATTTAAGGATTGCTGATACTACCTTCTCGCTCATTCCAAATCTAGTCACCATCAGTCTGGCAATTTTAGTAGCATTGTCAAAATCACTGGAAGCACCTAGATAGAGAACAGAGGTAAGTTATGTTACTGAAAGCAAGTTAAACATGCCAGTCCACAGCTTTGATCACAAACACTTTTAACTACCAATCAGCTGACCTGTTGTGATGTGATCACTTCCAAATATGAGTTCTTCTGCTACTCTTCCTCCCATACAGACATCCATCTGTGCAAGCAGCTGGGATCTAGTTTCACTCCATCTGTCATTTTCTGGGAGCAAAGACACCTGTAAGATTCAGAACTGTGGTCAGGTAACAACAAATGGAAGAAATACTGAAATAACCTGAAAAACATTCTTGTTTATATCCAAAAACAGATATAAAGGCTTTCATGCAACAGTCTGAATGCTCTGGGTCTGCTCCTAATCTGGACACGCATCAGGTTTGCTTGGAGGTGCTTAGTCTACCAGCTGAAATAGCCTCCTACAGGCCACAAGCACCACTTAAGCAACTTAAACATACAACCAGAAGAAACAAAACAACCTATTCTATTAATTTCTCCTTACTCCCTACACTTGTATTGAGCAAAATGCACTTGCCTGGAGTATTCAGGCCAATGGCTTTCTTTAACTGAACTTTATTAACATTACCTTCAATAAAGTTCAACAGAAGCAGACATTAGAGGTATTTTTCTGTTCAAATGCTTGGCAGCTGAAGGCGGAATAGAAAAACTTAGGGATATCTATGCTAGAAACAAGGTAGGTAACCAGTTAGATTTAGAAAAAGTCACACTGGGCAAAGAAGGACTTGATACAGGATGTCTGTGTTAAAAGCACAGTTGAGCAATGCTTCTACCTTCCAATTCTTTCGATATTCTTCAAAGTTTTGCTCTTGGGAGCTATTTGAACTGCAGCAGAATCAGACACACATTTATTTCTTTCCTTGTATATATGTACTATCATAGCAGCACAGGCTATTTAGAAATGGAGAAAGAAAGCTTTCTCCATCACACAGAAAACATGACCAGAAAGTTTTCCAAGAGACTGTTACTACAGCCTGCATTAACATAATTACAACAAATATTGTTGGCAAATTCTTCACCAATATCAAAACAACGTAAAATAGTCACATGTCCAAGTGTTGTTCCTCGTGTCATGATTGTAGCCTTGTTGATCGGCATTGCATCTTTGGTGTAATATGCAATGATAGCATGTCCAGATTCATGGTAAGCAGTGATCGTTCTGTTTTTCTCATCAATTTCTACACTTCTACGTTCAGGTCCTTAAAAAGAGGAACATAAATAAACTTCTCTTTTACAGGTACCCACCACAGTCCACACATTACATACACTCACATTACATACACTCAAACAGAGCACGAAGCAGCTGAGGAACAGCATGCAAGCAAAATTAACACTCATTAATTGCAAATGTTTATGAGTAGGATTTTAATGTCTAAAATACACCCTAGAAAGAAGCTGCTTTTAAAGGAAAAGGTTTAAAATGCAGTTTAAGTATCTGAGAAAAATCCATTTCTTCTCTCAAGTATGAGCAGACCAGATTTTTAGTGCATAAGCCTCAGATGTTTTAGTTCTGTGTTATCATGTGACAAGCTAGTAAAACAGAAGTTCCAGGTTTCTGGTCTTTTATTCTCCCCTTTAGGAGTAAGTAGGGGAAGGGTAAGAAATTAAGCCTGTGTCTTCCACTATGAAGTACAACATGCAGCAATTCTGATTAAAAAAACAAACAAAAAAAAACCCACAAAGTCTTAAAGAATGAATTCTGTATTAGATTTTACATACTACTCTCTGGTCTCAAAAGGTTCTATTCAGAATTAGTTACCAGAAGACTTACTTGTTTAAGAAAAAAAAACCCAAACAGAACACCAAATTAAAAAAAAAAAAAACAAATAACAAAACCACCCCTAACAAATCAGAAGACAACAGCATAAAAACTCTCTGTCTGCAAAAGTCTTAACCACACAAGAAAAACCCTGTGTAGTGTAACATGTAGTGTAACATATATGTGTCTTTTGTATAAAGTCCTACCCATTAGAATTTTGTCCTTGGAGAATTCTAGTTCTTTCATGGTTACCATATCTTTTCCATCAACAGCTGCCTTTAAGGCAGCTTGATTTACAAGATTTTCAAGCTCTGCTCCAGAAAATCCCACTGTGCCTCGTGCAATTATTTCCGGATCTACAGCTGTGGAGAAAAACAAACTTGTCATAGGGTCCATGCTCCTCCTGAAAAAGTTTTTATCGTGAAGGTATATCAAGAAATTATCAAATTTTAAACAAAATTCATGTTCTATTAAAAATAATGAGTTAAATAAAAAATGTTCAGCTTTAGAAGAGCTGAAGTCTAATTCTTAAAACACAGTGAACTGCTGGAGACTAGAAATAAATACTGCCTCAACAAACTTGTAACACTACATACCAGGCAATTTTTGTATTCTTGAGACACACAGTAAAGCCACAATTGCCAGTGGAATAAGGACTAATACATGAGTGGGCTGATTTAGTATAACAACTGTTACATAAGGTGTTACAGTAAAGTATTTACTTACATGGATCATACTTTATTTTATTAAGGTACCACTTCAGAATTTCTGTACGACCTCTTACATCAGGCTTGGGAACAGTAACTTGCATATCAAAGCGACCAGGACGTATTAAAGCACTAAGGGAAAAGACCATTTAACACACTTACTTAAAAATGCTGCAGTAGAGTGTTACTAACATATTTAAGGAACAAAAATCCATCTGATATTTCTGAAGACATCTACACAGACTATGTCTGGTGCATAAATGCAAAAAATACATTTTTCTTAACTTTTTGTAAAAAAACAGATGAAAGATGTATAGTACCAACCCACTCTAAAGGGTGTTTTGGGTTTGAAAAGTCTGCATTGTGAACAAGGAATGGAGCTGATCAACTTAAGCAGAAAAGCTTCCAGAAATTTTAGGTGCTTAGAAACATGCTACTTATTTCTTCATATTTAACTAAACAACCTTTTAAATACCCCAAACTGGTCAAGACACATCATTTTTAAGGGGGGGGGGGAATCAGCTACAGGACACTGGAGCAGGCTGCCCAGAGGAGAGCCCAGATGGTGGCTGCTCCATCCCTGGCAGTATTCAAGGCCAGGCTGGATGGGGCATTGAGCAACCAAGTCTACTGGAAGGCATCCCTGCCTATGGCGGGGGGGTTGGAACTAGGATGGTCTTTAAGGTCCCTTCCAACCCAAATCCTAATATGATTATCATACACAATTTTGAAGTTGCAGTGTTTCGGGGGTTTGTTTGTTTCTTTGGTTTTTGAATACATACTGTGTAAAAATGATCAATTCATTATACTCACTTATCTAATGCTTCAGGGAAGTTTGTTGCACCAATGATAACAACACCTTCATTAGGTTTAAAGCTGCATGGGGAAAAAAAAAGGTAAGAACTTTTTTGTTTTGGAGACAGAATTTACACCTTTTTTTGTCAATAACTTATTCAGAGAAGAGATTCAGAGCAGCCCTGTGTAGAAGGACTTGCGGGTGCTGGTCGATGGGAAACTGAACATGAGCTGGCTTCAGTGTGCGCTCGCAGCACAGAAAGCCAACTGTATCCTGGGCTGCATCAAAAGGAGTGTGACCAGCAGGTCGAAGGAGGTGATCCTGCCCCTCTACTCTGCTCTCATGAGACCTCACTTGGAGTGTTGTGTGCAGTTCTGGCATCCTCCACCTAGGAAGGACATGGAACTGTTGGAACAAGTCCAGAGAAGGGCCACGAGGATGATCAGGGGACTGGAGCACCTCCCATATGAAGACAGGCTGAGAAAAGTTGGGGCTGTTTAGCCTGGAGAAGAGAAGGCTGCGTGGAGACCTCATAGCAGCCTTCTAGTACCTGAAGGGGGCCTATAAGGATGCTGGAGAGGTACTCTTCATTAGGGACTGTAGTGATAGGACAAGGGGTAACGGGTTAAAACTTCAACAGGGCAAGTTTAGATTAGATATAAGGAAGAAATTTTTTACTGTTAGCGTGGTGAGGCTGGAATAGGTTGCCCAAGGAAATTGTGAATGCTCCATCCCTGGTGGTGTTCAAGTCCAGGTTGGACAGAGCCTTGGGTGGCATGGTTTAGTGGGAGGTGTTCCTGCCCATGGCAGGGGGGTTGGAACTAGATGATCTTAAGGTCCTTTCCAATCGTAACTATTCTATGATTCTATGATTATTTTGGATGACCTCAACTAGCCAGTCAAAAACATGCTATCAAACAATATGCCATCCAAGCATGACCATGTTCAGCCCAGCAACTGGTTAAAAACATATCTGGATCCAAGCTGAACTTCTTCCTTTAGATATGTAGGTAGCCTAAAAAAAATGAGCAATTATATAAAATAATTGCAGTTATTGTGCTACTACAACTCCAAAGCTTCCATATGCTTTACAGTAAGGCCATTAATGCTACTGTTGGCAGTACTAGAAAGCGGTCATAAAAGCATCTTTAATTTCTATTCTTTAAAGCATTAAAAAAAAAAAAAAATTACAAAAGGAAGAAAAATTCACCCCAATATTCAAAATAGTCAGTCAAGGACCTTCTGTGCCCTCAGAATCCCTATATTTACCCATCCATTTCAGCAAGAAGTTGATTAATGGTCTGTCTTGAATAGGGATGCATTGGAGATTCAATTCTCTTCCCACCAACAGAGTCCAACTCATCAATAAATATAACACATGGTGCATTTGCTTTTGCTTCCCCTGACAGAAGAAAAACAGAAGGACAATTCAACCACACAAAGAGTGTATCATAGGACTTAAGATTCTACTATTTCTATTACTCTTGGATTATAAAAAGTTCTATTTGATTATCACCAGAACTGTCCTGATTTTAGCCTTAAAAAATATTCAATCTATTTCTTAAATGAAGTGATGCAAAGAGAGGCAAGGTTCTTTATCTCTACATCAGCTTATTGTTACCATGCTACAAGGCATTACTACTAAAATAGGTACAGAAATTTATTGTATTTTGCATCCACTCCCTAGAACAGCATATTTCATAGGCTTGGGTGGTAGACAGCATTGAGGTATTAAATAAAAATAACATGAAATGTGATGGTATTAAAAATATAAAATAAAAAAATGCAATAATAAACTTTAAGATCAATGACAGATATATGCATACCAGGATGCAACTCATGTCACCCTGCCAGACATATCTGTAAAATATTAACGTACAAGTCAGTCATCTGAACCTCTGCAGTAAACAGAAAGTAATGCACACTTAAAGGTACAACACGCTACAGTTTGCATCCCCTTGCACGTGAAGCAAATCACATTTCTTCTACAAATGCAAACTAGTTTCCTACATTCTATATGCCTGACACCATCAATCTTCCATTTAAGAGAAAATTGGATTCCCCCCTCCCCAATAATATTTATGTGCATACTTCAAACAGAAAGGCTCTTCTGTTAAGGTTAATTTGAGAAGTTTATAATGTCCTTCTTATTCTGGGCCCATTGATGGGTGTGAGAAAGGACATCTCAGCCCAGTGCTACACTGTGATGCTGTAAAGTTCCCATACAGCTTTTAAAAAAATAAAAATTAAAATTAAAATATGAGGGAAGTAACCGAGAAGGTTAATGTTTTTATCTTAAATTTACAATTAAATTCAAATTTACAATAATTTACATATGACAGTAAGTAAATTACAACATAAATTATTCCATTTATTTTACAGGACACTGCATTTCTAATTAAATTACTTCTCTCTGGGAGTGCTCTAACATCAGTTGTAATTTTTGCTGTAATTTTGCCTGACGGGCAAGATTTTACAGTTAACTCATGCTCACAGAATTCTGAGATCTACCTCCACAATTAATGTTTTATTAGCCTCATACCTTACTGTCCAGTAACCAGAACTGTACCTAATCAACACTGAACACTTAATCTCACATATGAAAACACTTCAAAACCACAGAATATTTAACTTACTGAATAGGCTTCGGATGCGACTAGCTCCTACACCAACAAACATCTCATCAAACTCTGATCCAGATGCATAATAAAAGGGAACATCAGCCTCACCAGCTACAGCTCGTGCAAGAAGAGTTTTACCCGTACCAGGCGGTCCAACTAACAGAATACCTGAAAAGACAAACAAAACCCCAAATAACAAAACCACCAAACCCACACAGTCTTATTACACAGGTACTGTTTCTTCCATGCATTAGGGGAAATAATTTACACTTGACTTCATAAACATCCCTTTTCAGATACTGCTCATCACTTGCCACCTGAAGAATCTTCCTATAACAAATCTAGATAGATGATGATCCATATTCAAACAACAGACTTGTAAGGCTATCAAAGATACTTCAGGCTTCTGTATCTATTAATAAATAAGCTTTCACAACTCTTTGAGGATTCATTTGTTCCTCAAGTATTTTAAACAAACAAGGAAATCCACTACCCATGTCTAATATTATTTCAGCATTTTTCCAGATCCAAGCTAAATAAAACAGTAGTATTTAGGCCCATTTTGTTATATACTTTACTGATTCCCTAACTAAAGGAAAAAACATTCAAAAGTTAGGCTGTAAATCAGTCCTTCAGTACAGAACAAAGCTACAAAGACAGCCACAGTGACATATGAGTTTTACTTCTGCTGAGAATGAATTCTTACCTTTTGGAAGTTTACCTCCCAGTACAGTAAATTTATGTGGGTTTTTCAGGAATTCCACAACTTCTTGCAACTCCTGTTTAGCTTCCTCAACCTACACATAAAAAGCATGCCACAAAATATAACCAAGCATTTCTAAAATGCATTTTGTAGGCAAGTTTTGTATTAGAGACTAAGTCTCTGAGTATTGATCAAAAATACACATCAGAAAGAGGAGAAAAAAGTGTACCACAGAATTTCTGTGGATACCAAATGTTCATGAATTTAATTCAATCTATTTCATAGAACTGTTCATAGGAATCAATAAATACTGAAGTTGTTAATACTGAAAGAATAACCAAACAGTTCAAGACCTGATCTGACCGACAATACAGAATCAAAACTACTACATCAAGATTAGTCCAATTAGTTAAAAAGAGATTAAGTCTATTTGCCAAGGGAAAGGAGAGGGGGAGGTCCTCATTTGGCCACTGACAGCCAAAGAATAGCTGAATAGAAACAATAAAGCTATCCCATCAGCAGTGACGCGGCCACTTTTTTCTGGGAATCTCTGTATCTCCTGTCCTAACATCAGAAATCCAAAAGAGATGGTACTAAGAAAGAAATGATCAAATGGCATTACCATCTTCTTGTACTGGTCAACTTTTGCAAAAAACAGATTAACATGGATACTTATGGCCTGGCTTTTGCTATTCTAACCTTTAAAAATGCAATTCAGCAAGTCAGGAATGCACTTTTTATAAGGTATAAAATGCCACAAAGATACCAGATAGAACAAGAATGGTGAAAACCCTCCTTCATCTTAGGTGGTCAATATATACCAGGCTTCTGCTCACACAAAGTTTCATGGACAGAGTAAACATTCTTCAGGCTGACAATGATTAGTTAAGCAGAAACTCAGACTTTACTTCTGAACTTACCCCTTTTACATGTTCGAAGGTGACATTTTTCAACTGGATTGGATCAACTGCAGCATCAAAGATACTCGATGTTCGAAAGCGTACTGATAGCAAACAGCAAATGATGAACAAAAAATTTACCCAAAGTCACTTTATTCCACGATTAAATTTGCACTTGAATGCATATCACCATTAAGCCACTAATTTTACACCTGCCCTTTTAACAGGGCATGTTTCCATTTACAAGTGCCCAGCAAGAATTAAGTTTTATTTAAACAAAGAAAGGAAAAAATATTTGTAAGTTATTTGGTGATGTCAGAATCACAGAATCCTAAGGGTTGGAAGGGACCTCAAAAGATCATCTAGTCCAACCCTCCTGCAAGAGCAGGGTAACCTAGAGTACATCACACAGGAACTTGTCCAGGCGGGCCTTGAATATCTCCAATGTAGGAGACTCCACAACCCCCCTGGGAAACCTGTTCCAGTGATCTGTCACTCTCACAGTAAAGATGTCATTAGTCAGCTGTAGTACAGAAAGCCAGAAGCTTTCCCTCAGTGTTTCTGCACATAACCTTTCTTGAGACCCAAGCTCTAATTTAGCATGAAGTTGAAATTCTCTATTTATGTTAGTTCAGCGTTTGATCATTCCACTATTCCCAATGGGTTTCTAAGATGACAATTTGGCCTGCAATTACCTAGTTGCTATAAACTAAGCTGTGATTACAAACAAAAACCAAACTGCTGACTTAGATAACACATCATCTAAATTCAAAGACAAACACATAACTCGTGAACAGTCTGGTTCCATGTAATTGTTTCACCAAAGGAACTGAAAAAAATATACCAAGAGACAACTTTTTGTCTCCATAAACGTTTTGGTACACCATTGTCTGAAAGCCTGTAGACAAAAGCAGCAAACACCTCTTCCCTGTCATCCTAAAACTATCATAATCAAAACACATTTAATTTGTGCTAAACCTGCTGGAAGTAACAACACAACAGAAACAATGCAGGAAAAAAAGTTAACTAACCAGCATCAGAAAAGGAACCTTTCCCAGGTAAAAATGATGAATATATAGCAAGGTAAAAACAAAGAACAAAAAGAAAGAAAGAAAGCAAACGTGATCTTCTCAAGGAATCTGTAAAAGATAATAAAAAAAAAAAAGTTTTAATATGGGCTGAAATAAACTACTTTCTGAATGCAAAGACAAAACACATGAACTAAAACAACTTACCAAGTGTTTTTTGCAGGAATACCTGTGCTTTCAAAAAGCCTTCTGCAAAACCAGTTTTAAAAGCATCCTGGTGTGCCTCTGGGATGTTTTTTGTTTTCATTAGTGCATCCAAATTTTCAACATCAATCCTGCGCTTTCTCAGGATAAAGCCCTGAAATATTTTCCACGTTAGTATGCACCAAGTTTTGATACATAGTTAATTCGCTACCTGGTTAGCATGGGTGAAAAAAAAAAAAAGGCACATAATTCATGTGCTATGGGGTTAGTTAAATGACACAGGGCTGTAGTTTGAGTGTGGAATCACAATGGCTCCTGCAGGGGCACCCCTGAACAGGTCCGAGCCCTCCTGGTCAGAGCCCAGTTTCAAACAGAAAACACAGTCAAAGGCAGATATGTACACAGCTAGCTTTGTACATGGGATACACTGGGAGTTATTAGCTTAAGCTTTTTGCTTCATTAAATCAACTTAAAACATATCTTTGCAAGTACAGCTTTGACAGAGCCTAATACATCTCATATGCCCTAACAAATTTAAGGCTAGTACTGAATGGAGCTAGCTCTGGTTTATCTTCACCCACAGTATACCTAGACCACAGATGACATAACATACGTATGCCTAGAAGAAGGAAGAGTTCAAAGCTAATTTACACACAAAAGTAAGATCAAATGCTTTAACTAGCCTGACTTCTGTACAACCAATCAGGAGCAAAGATTATTTCAGTTAACTTGGTTTATTAAGTCCTTTGCTACTCCAAGCCTGAAGTCATCTGCCAAATTAAAAGTATGTGAGTTTGTAACTTATAAACACACCGAGTTTCAAATTTTTGTATCTTAAAAATATACTAGCGACAAGTAATGATATTTTCTATTCTGAAAACACCAAGCACATGTTGAACTGCTTAAAAAATGCACATTCTTGTATGTTAAACTAACTGTACTTCTGTTTAAACAGTTTCACTCCAAGCTATTTTTTAAAGCTACAAAAACAGAACACAAAGAATTTTATTTCTAGAATTTAAAACTGAAACCTACTGAAACTACTCTCCTAAAAAAATTCAAATAATCTTTAGAGTGGTGATATATGAAGCAAATCTACGTATTAGTAAGAAAAAACAGTACGCTGCCACTAGCTCAAGTTTCAGAATTAGGAAATTTTTTCACACAAGTAAAACAAAACACCCTTGGTAAATTGTGAAGGTTCATTCAAGAGAAACAGATGGCCTGAATAACCCCAAACCAACTTCATAACGTTATTTGTATTTACCTTCAGAATTGAAGAAAGTGAACTTTTTGTTTCTGTGAATTGTTCAGATGTTGACTGCAGGCGTCTTGCTCTTGATCTCAAAGTCTTAAAGTTCCGTGTTTGTATGTAAACTTAAAAGTAGTAATAATCAAAAAAAGTTAAAAATTATCCACAACTACCGCTAAAAAAAGGCCTAAGAAATTTCAGACACTCTTAGATGAAAAATACTATTGTGATTGAACCGAATATAATCTTCCCAATATATCCATAGTAAAAAGTGAAAAGAACTGCAAACAGCAATCTGTTTAAGATGCCTGACCAAAAAAGCAAGAACAGCAAACTGTATGAAAGACACCTCTGTATTTAATAGTAATAACTGGATAAATAAACCAATAAATTTCAGTATTGTAAATGTACAGTTAAGTAACTGTGAACCATGTTTGTAACCTGAACTCGCAAGCAAACTGCTGACTGTTTCACAGTATTTTCCCAATATATTTCTCTGTTAAAATAATCAGGAGTTCATGCAGTGAATTACAGGTAACTGCCTAACCCCATCACCATCTCAGGGAACAGAAAAGGCATGCAGCCGAATTAAATCCAGGCTGGCTGACAACCATGAAATATTCATAAATTAATCCAGAAGGACGGGAATGAAGTTTCCTATTCTAAGATAAGATTTATCTAAAAGCTCAGCTGTGATGGAGATTTTATCACATAAACAGCAAAAGCCAAGAATATTTACCTTTTTTCACAACTACATTTAAAAATAATCACTAGTACCAGTGAATTATATAGTTTTCACTACATCTTCTGTTATAGAATAACACCAGATAAAAGGAACTTCTGGAAGTGATCTAGTAGAAGCCCTGCTCAAAAAAACCCTAACTTCAACAGTCAATTGGGTACTGCTGGACCTTGTCCAGCTCAGTTTTGAAAATCTCCAAGGATTAGGATAACCCCAACACTCCAGGCCACCTGTTTCAGAATTTAGCCATTCTCATTGTGACAATTTTCCAAACAAGAATTTCCTTTGCTTTTACTTGTAATTGTTGCCTCTTCATCAAGATGTACAAGAGAAGGGCAGCTAATATGGCTCAAATATCATTTACATCATTCCTTGACTTCTCTTCAGCTAACTTTAAAACGTTAAAGCTTCCCCTGCACATTAAATGCTCAAAAAACTGTACCCCTCCTTTTGTCCCATCACTGAGCGATAGGATCCATTTTGTCAGCATTTCTCTCAACCATAGGACACAAACCAGACACAGTATCCAGATGTAGTATCAAAAGAACTGAATAGAGGACAATAGCTGAACTCCCTGAGCTCCTGATTATGTTCTTGTTAATGAAGCCCTGTTGCTACCCATTCCATCACACATCCGGGAATAGTTTAAACTAGTCATGAAGCAGCTTAGAAAGTTCATCTGGATGAGTAACAGATTCAACATACTTATTGATTCAAAAGCAGTCAGCTCATTATCATCTTTTAAGAATATGAGCCAGAGATAACGTTACCTTTGAACAAGATTCTATAGTTACACTATGTTTACTAACTTAATTCTGGAAACATACTACTCAAATGCAAAAATAACTTCATTATTTAAAGTGTTAACATCAATATAAAGCTGCCCCTGGAAGTTTACAGTATTTCCTGAGTGATGCCTCTAAGACAAAAGTAAAAATACTTTCACAGAATAAGAAGATACTATAGAGATTAAAACCAGTGTAGTTTATTGTTTCATACCTGGCCAACTCCGAACATCTGAACAGAAGTTTTGGAGGGGGTTAGGATGCTGTCTGTACAAACAAGATGAGCGCAAAACACTGAAAACATCCACGAAGCCTGTAAAAAGATGCAGCAAAATATAAATACACCCAATATTAAACAAAACTAAACAATATTAAACAGCTAAACATTTCTTCTTCCAGAGGATATTAATTCTATTTTACTGTGGCCCTTCAGGCATCTGTAATTAAACTGTCATGAAGCTGAAGGACCAACATTGAAACATTTACTTCCAAAGGCTTTAAAGAACAGATCGCTCAGTGGCACTTTAAAACAGGCTATGTATAAAGTATGAAAAAATTTTAAACTATGCCAAGTCTACTTAATTGTACAGTCATTCAATACAGAAGCAAGAAGAAACGAAAAAGGGCTGTCATTTATCTGTTGTACAGTTACCAAAAGTTAAGAGAACTCATCCTCATTTAGCAGGTGAGAATTATTTAAGAAACATCAGAGACCTGGGGAGGGGAAAAAAATTGAGGCCAACCCTACATATGCTGTCGTCATAATAATTCAGAAGCTAATGTAATCGTAAAAAGGGTGAAGCTTATTTTTTGGTTTATGTATTCTGAGAAAGTTATTACATCAATTAGACATATCTAGGGTAGCAAAAAGAACCCTGAAAGCTCCTAGTATTTTTTTGAAGTCACATGATTGTAATAACAGCTTACAAGCTACCAACTGAAATACTGAAGAACTATGGGAAGAAGAAAAAAGTATTAGCTGTTAATTCTACAACACTTTATATTCCATTATCTTCTATACCACTGCACATTAGCTAATTTAATATAATGTGATTATGAACACATTAGTTTAATAAAACAGAAGTACTCTCCTGAATTCATGCACAAGTATATGCACAACATACATATATCAATAGTAAGTCATTCATAGCCTGCAGTGTCACCTACACAAAAGTACCTTCTTGAAGATTTAGCATCTCCCTCGCCTGTGGCAGTTTTCCACCTATAACCTTGCTTTGACAACCAGTCCAGTAAGTTTCCAGGTCAATCCAGCAAAGCCCTGAAGCATTTGCAAGTCTTCTTCACATTCGGGAAACTGCCTCTGGGCTGAATTTTTTATATATAACATCACAGTGCAATTTAGTACTTCTTCTCTAATAGTAGCCCTGAGATATTATACTTCTTTTTCTCCCAACTGCAATACTATATAGGCAGTACCTCAAATGTTAGCTATAATGCTTCTGTTTCCAACACATTATTGAGCACCTACAATGGCCTCTCTTCTTGTATTTTAGATTAATCCCAACAAAGCATCTTTAACTGTTAAGGAACCACGCTTTATTTCAGTAATTAAATACTCTACATGGACTGTCAACAGTTTGCCACCCATAATTCCTTTCTAATTAAAGTCCTTGTATAATGTTCCTTCAAGCAAAAAAACTTTATGTAAGCCAGAGATGTTCATGACTGCGTTATGCTCTTCATCAGGGACTGTAGTGATAGGACAAGGGGTAATGAGTTTAAACTTAAGACAGTGGAAGTTCAGATTACATATAAGTAAAAAGTTCTTTGCTGTGAGGGAGGTGAGGCACTGGAACAGGTTGCCCAAAGAAGTGGTAAATGCTCCATCCCTGGCAGCAGTCAAAGCCAGGCTGGACATAGCCTTGGGTGACATGTCTAGTGTGAGCGCCCCTGCCCATGGCAGGGGGTTGGAACCAGATGATCTTAATGTCCTTTATAATCCTAACTATTCTATGATTCTATGACTCTATGTTAGTGTATTAGTAAAATCTCATTTCTTCTACTTAGTCAAAAAATTCACAGGTCATCCTTGGGAGGCAATGCACTTGTACTACTGCTGAGTTCAGACAATGTTAATAGCAGCCAAATTCAAATCTGAATTTGCAGAAACAATTCCAAAATCCAGGTTGAATTTTCTCAAAATTCCCAAGATTTAAAAGCACTACTCTAGAGACAACCTGTACACAATGCAAAAACACATGAATGCTATTTTTATTAGAGCTTTTTAAAACTCTCGTTATATACAGCACAAGACATTAAAGAACAACTGTGTTCACCTTTACAATTTATCTCCAGTTTTCATAAGCACTTTATCCTGAAACATACCATGTTTATTTTCAAAGAAGGATTCAGCAGAGATGTACGATGTATGCCACTGTGAAGAGACTTTGCTTTCTAGACAGTAGCCAGGAAGCAACCTGCTCACCAATTCTTTGAAATGGTTTGCTTTCAGATCAGACAATCCCAGATCTCTTAAATTAAACACAGACTGAAAAACAGAAATAAATGTTCAGAATTTACTTAAGATTACCTTGGGGGAAAAGTTTAAGAATAACTGAGTTAACTTTTTGTCTCAACACAGCATCTATATTTCACAGTTCAGACTGAAACAAAAATTTCTAAATGAAGATAAACAAATTAAAGAACACAATCAAAGAAAGAATATTTGCTACTGTCAGTACAGAATAACTTTTCCATTTGCACACACTAATATTTTAATTGTCACCATACATTTATGACAATGTGTTTTCTTTCAAATTTAGTCTTTTTAACACCATTCTGCTCCCTGATTGAAGCACAGAAAAAACACAACACTTCTAACTCTCTATACTCTTAATGATAGCGCAAATACAGAGCATGAGGGGCAACGATGTACACCAATAGCCACCCATTATGTTTGTATTAAGTGAGCAAATAGCAAAATCCTCCCCCAACCTCTTTTTTTTTCTATTAGTTTTTTGCTACCCTTTTTGCAGCTAGTGCAGATGTAGCAGCAGCACAAAGACTGGATACTCTACCCAGAGTTAAAACCTTAAAAGCCACAAGATATGCAGACACACAATAAAAGGCAAAAGTTTCTATGGGGTAAAGGGTAAGTACTAGGATATGGGATTTCCTACAAAGCAAATTAACTATAAAAAAAAAAAAAAAAAAAAAAAAGAAGTCACATACATTTGAGTTACTAAAGAAATAACCTCAATCAAAGTAATTTCACTCTTGTATTTTACAGATAGGAGAAAAACTTTTCAGGAAGAGCATGTTTTAAGAAACACATATTAATTTGGACCCTTTAAAATACCTATCAGCATTTGACTTTTACACATTTGACTGGTTTAAAGGAATAGCTCAAGCCTTCCTACTTCACCTTAATAGCTGTCTGGGAAAGTACTGAAATGCTGGGGGGGTGTTAAAAAAAAAAAATATAGAGAAAATGTGCATTTCTTGTGACCCTTCAGAACAGGTTACTACTTCCAAACACATAATTAACTTTGCAGCAGAGAAGTCTCACTTTCTCAAATGACGGTTTTTACCACAGTAATAGTTCAGCTTTATTTGATACTAGAATGGCATTTACTTTGTCAGTACTTGCTGATTTAACATTTGAACTTAACCTTTATTTAAACTTATTGTAGTCTAATCAATTTGCTTTAAGAACTTCCTTTAAAAATCCTTTGAGAGACTTTTTTAATTTTTATTTTTATACTTTTATCATGCTTGGAGGAAGCAAACAGGTTCACGATGAATCAGAGAAAAAATATTAAATGTGAAGATCCCTTTGTATTTAAAGGAGACTCTTGCTGAGTAGAAAGACAAATACAGAACTGGATAAATGAAACACATTTTTAGTTTTATTCAATAATCCAGATCTCCCACTGAAATAAATTTTTATCACCAGAAGCAAATAAGGGATCACGAAAAATAAAAAAGTAAAAAAAGCCCCAATGGAATCACAGCTTTGCACTTTCTGTATTTTGATTTTTAAAGTGATAGAACAAAAAATGCCTAATGAAAATTTAACATATTTTCATAGAAAAATAAGAATTCATGCAAATATTCTATTTAACATCTTAAAAACCCTCAACATATTTTAAGTTACAGCCCTTTTTCTTACAAGCAATAATGAAACAAACTGTGCTGGAACTCAGTGAGTGAAAAGATAATAAGAGGTTTATTTACAGGAGTGTTATTGTTACTTCAGAGAAAGAAACCTTTAGTTGAAAGTGAAAACAAATCCCCTCCTCATTTGCAAATTAGTATCAAGACAAGCTTTTTTTCTTGCTAATCAAGTACTGTATTTTTGTGGAATCCTTAATGACAAAGCACTGACCAAAGTTCTGCCAAAAAGTTACATCTATGTGTTAATGTTGTTTCATTCAGTTACATTGAAACAAGTCAAATACTAAATTCCCTTAAGCTAATATTATTCAGATTTAGTTCAGTTAAAAGCAAATAACCACTTTTCCCAAAGCTTTTTAGTACCTCACTCTTCTGAGGATCATGCTCTGGGGAAGTGTCCCTCTGAACAGGATGTACAGATGCTGTGCTGGTAGTAGTAGTGGAGCTTTTTGGTGAATGAAAGGCATTAATAAGGTGACTCAGAGGAACAGTAGCCTAGAAAGAGGAAAAAAAAAAAAAAGCTTTTTTAGACTATTTAAACACACACCCCCCATTCCAAACCACCCTGACTTATAATCATACAATTTGTACACTGCCTTCCAACTGAGGACTTCATAATAAACCACAATAAGTTAGCTTCAACACCACAGTGTCAGATGACACCTCTAAAGGAAAAAACAAGCAACCAAACAAGAAAGTTAAGAAAGTTTACAAAGGCATGACAGATTAGCAGACCACAAAGCTCAGAAGAGGGGGAAAAAAAAAAAAAAAAAAATGGCTACATTTCCTTATTTTCAAACATAAGCACGGTTTAAAGAAAGTAATTGCTAGATTTCAAAATAGAACAGTAGGTATAGATCATCAACATTTAAAGAGATGCAAAGACTGCCCTTGATTTGCACTTAAGCCAATGTTCAGTTACAAAAAAAGGTAACTTCTTACTGCTATACAAACATACATATATACTTCCTTCAGAATATTTTTCTATTTTTCCTTTTGTTTTTAATGTATCACTTGTTTGCTGTGTTAGATACGTACTGTTGCAACCAAGCAACAGAACAAAGACTGTTGTGTCTTTGATAAATATTACAAACTTAATTACTTCACAAAACAAAACCTTGTGAAAGGATGTTTTTCCCTTAGTCACCATGCTCCCATTAAGTCACTTAGCTAACATTCCAAATAGCTGTGTTTTCCTCACACAGCAATAAAAGAACACAAAAAAAGGAAACATAATCAATATGGGGAGAGAGGGAAAACAATAGCAAATTACTTCTACTGAAATGCCTTTCAAGCCCCCATCGCTTGAAATTAAAACCTGTTTACAGTTATTGTCACTTAGGCACTTCTCTTTGGAAGAAATGTTCACTTAAAATATTCCCGATTATTGATGTCTGCAAGACAAAGCTAAGATCATCAGCCTGATAAGACTTCACAACACAGCACAGCCACATAAGAGAAGTAATACTCTTTAAACATGAACAGAAAGAAACAGAAGAAAAAAAAGAACAGTAAATGAGGTATTCCACCTATTTAGTAGAAGGCCTTAACTTCTGTTTTTAGTATGAAATATTGTACTATAATGAATTTTACATTATCCCTGGACAGCTATCCAAGCAACAGATCTCATCAAGCTCGTTCCCTTGAACAGAAAGCTCAGTGGCTGCTTTTGAATAGCACAGAATCATGAGGATTTACCAACATGTATGTATGTTAATGTATGAAGTAGTAGTTTCGTAACTGGAAATATCTATCTTTTTCCCTAAATTATACAAGATATTCCCCAAAGTTTCCTGTTTACTTCCTTGGGATCTGACTTTAGCAACATACCTAGGCATCAAACTATCCTATAGAAAGCATATGCACACATCACAGTCAATTCTGCAGTTCAGCAGCACTCAGTGACACCACCTGATGAATCACAGTATAAAAGCCTAGATACACCATGTATCAGGGCTCCTACTCTAGCACATGACTATGGTGAATATATGGTTGTCCTGGGTTCAACAGTAGCAGTCATTTTCTCCTTATTAGTAGCTGGTGCGGTGCTGTGTTTTTGACTTTCGGCCTGGGAGCAGAGCTGATAACACTGATGTTTTTAGCTGCTACTCAGCAATGTTTACTCTGACCAAGGACTTTCTGAGTCTCATGCTCTGCCAGGGAGAAGGGGAAGCCGGGAGGAAGCAGAGACAGGACACCTGACCCAAGCTAGACTAAGAGATATTCCATACCACAGCATGTCATGCCCAGGATGCAGAACTGGGGGCAGTTACCCGGAAGGGCTAGTTCACTGCTCAGTCGGGCTGGGTATCGGTTGGCGAGTGGCGAGCAGTTGTATTCTCTTCTCTTGTTATTTCCCTTATCATTATTATCATTGGTGATAGCAGTAGCGGTTTGTGTTATACCTTAGTAACTGGACTGCTCTTATCTCAACCCATCCGTGGGAGTTACATTCTTTCGATTCTCCTCCCCATCCCTCCAGGAGCGGGAAGAGGAAAGGAGGCGGGAGTGAGCGAGGACTGTGTGGCTGATTTATGGCAACTTAAACCACAACAGTGGTACAAATAATTCCAACACTTCCAAAATACCTCAATCTTATTACGTGTCACAGAGTTGGAGTGCAACTCTGGTTGATGGAATGACACCCAACCACAATATCTGACTGAGCCTCTGCCTATGGCAGAGGAACATCCTTCCACAAGAACTTCCATCTCTGTGTTGACTGGAGAGAAGATTAAGAGGGACAGTGCTGTGAGAAATGAGAACTGCCTCAGAATTAATTGTCCAAAGTTATAATTAAACTCTTGGAGTTTGTATGATAAAACCTTAAAGCTTGCAGAGGTCAAAGCCAGCATGCCAGCCACTAACCACACTGACATTTCACTATGCTAACAAAAACAATTAACACATTCTCCACATCCAGCAAGAACAACGGAATTCCACTGTGAAGTAAGACTATCACATACAATCCCCCTAGCTCAAAACATAAACCACACTGGTTCAGCTCAAAAGTCCATAAACCCCACCAGTCCCATCAGACTCACTAATAAAAGATGACTTCCTGATTGCATCCAGACTGTTCTGTATAACAAATAATTGAGGGATTTTTCCTTCACGACCTCTTCCAATGCTTAAGTTTCCTTTTGGTTTTCACAACCACCCGTGACAATCAACAGCACAGTTTAACTTCAGCTTTAATAACACGGCCAAAGCGCCATCTCCAGGCCACGTCTTCATTTCATATTTGACAAGCTTTTACGTTCTCTCTCCTCCATTTACGTACTTTTTTTCCAAAAGGTAAGAACCCTCGGCCGCCGTAGCCCCTACGAAGCCGGCAGCCCCTCGCTACGCGGCCCCCACACCCGCTCAACGCTCTCCAAATCTCCCAAAATGTGGCAGCAGGCTCTCGGCTCAAGCCGAGGCCGCAGACCCGGGTCTTCCGAGTGCCTCCGGCCGCGAAATGAGCTCCCATTGGGAAGGGAGCCCCACGCCCGCCGAACTGCGCAAGGCCACGGCCCGAGACCACGGCCGCTACGCTCTGCCAGCCACCTCACCTGAGGCTGCACGGTTGAGAACGAAAACATCCTCCCAGCTGGGACGGCGGCGGCGGCGACCACAGGCGCCTCTTCCGCTTCCCAGCACAGACGTAAAGACTGTGCCCTCCCGTGAGTCTCCGCCGCTCAGCCGCTGTGGCAGCCGCCGCCGCCGCCAGCAGGAAGGCCCCGCGCTTCCACTGCTCAGTAAAATGGCTGCCCCCTACGGCGAGCGGTGACAGGCCCAGAGCTGGCCCGGAAGGGGCTGGAAATGGTAGACCTTCCGGGCCGCCTCTCCCTGCCCCTTCCTCCCTGTCTCGCTCCGTCTCATTCTTCGTCTCCGCGATCAGCCGTCGCTTAGTAACCCGTGTTGTCCTGGCTACGCCGTGTAGAAGGTCTAACCATCAGTTACCGGAGGAGGAGGCGGGTGAGGGGCAAACCATCCTCCCGGGCAGACCGGGACCGGGAGACGCGGCGGGGCAGGGGCAGCCCCGCGGGGTGCCGCTGTCGCCCGCGAGCGGTGGGCGGCCAGAGCTGAGCTCCTCACCATTCTTAACTAAGGTGGTTAGTTAAGGCGAGGAAGGGTGGCAGGCTGGGGACAGACAGCGGGACTGGGCACGGGGCGTGCTCAGCGCTACCTTCCGCCAGATACCTCTGCAGAGGAGAAGGTGCTTTGGGCCCTAGGGACTCCTCTGGACCCCGCACACCAGGCCGCTGCTCAGGCCAAGGTTGGAAAGGGCGCAGCTCCACTGTGCCCACGTCAGGGCGTGCCTGGGGAGCTGCCACTGCAAGCACAGTGCTGTGTGTCTACCAGCTCGGCCGGGCATCACCAGGAGCAGCACCATCAGTGTAGCTGCTGCATGTGGATGTAAGAATATGTGTCATTTAGGTCACATCCCGTACAATCACTACTGAAGATGCCATCTTTAAGTACTGGAAATATTTTCAGGGAGTTAAGAGTATACCACGTGTAGGAAAAAAAAAAAATGGAATCAATAACCTAAATACTATTATTTGCATTCAGTTTAAATGTCATTTAAACAGACATTACAGGCGCATTCATCTATACAGGGCAGAATTTGGTCTGATAATCATGCTTTTTCTATGCCTTGTACTATTTTTTTCCATGTGCTCTCCAATTATTTTGGAGGTTTGTTAGCATTTTCTTTCTTTCATCTGACTGCTCTCTTCGTTTTCTCACGGAAAGTGCTATCCCACACTGATTTACCGCAGTCTGGATCAGCGCAGCCATAATGCTGCCTTCCCCTGCCTTCACGCACATCTCTTCTGTTTTCCACTAGCATTCTCGTGATCACAGTGATGTGTCTCAGCTAGCTAATTTGGCAGAAACCTCATCCAACAACAACAAAAAAAAAACCACCCAAAACTAAAAGGTGATGAACATTTATCTGGATCCACCCCATGAAGAAGTTTCCATGCAACTGCTGCCTCAAGGGAAGGGAGTGAATGCTTAGGTCTTAGGTCATCTCTTAGATGTGCTCAGTTGTAGTGGAACACATGCTGCCCCGAGGGTAGAGTTTCACAACTGAAGTAACATGATGTCAGCATGTGATGCCAACAAAAGCAGCAATAAATCGGTTCTGCTCTAAGCTGGGCTTCTCTGCTGAAAATTGCTGCCGAGGAGATACGGCTAAACTAACGTACAGAGTTAAAGGACAAATACAGCCAGGGATAACTTGTACTTAATACCAGTATAGAAAGCTACTTTAAAATATATTTTTTACATTTGCTCATTAAATTGTACCTATTACTGGGATCTGTGGGGTGGATGCACTTTTTCACAAGCACAACCATGGCCTCCCTGTGCCGTGTGAGATTGTAAGTAGTGATGGGACAAGGGATAATGGCTTTAAACTATCAGAGAGTACATTTAGGTATTAGGAAGAAATTACTCATTGTGAGGGTGGTGAGGCACTGGCACAGGTTGCCCAGAGAAGCTGTGACTGCCTCAACTCTGGCAGTGTTCAAAGCCAGGCCGGATGGGTGTTTGTGCAACTTGGTCTAGTGGAAGATGTCCCTGCTCATGGCAGGGAGGGTGGAACCAGATGATCTCTAAAGCCCCTTTGAACCCAAACCATTATCTGAGTCTATGAGTCTGTGTATTTTAAAGCAAAACAAGGGCCTGATGACACTAACCAACTCTGTAAATAGAGACCCATGGCTCTGCACTGACTCTGTAGAGAGAGCTCTTTGCTGATGCTGAGACTGCCAGAGAACAATTCAGGTTCATGCAAGTGAATCATGAACAAAAACATAAGTGCAGTAAAGCAAGGGTTAAAAGAATGACCATGAGCATAAATGAGAGCAGTAAATCTGGTAAACTGAGAAAAGCTGTGTAAGCTGAGAGCAGAAGGCCTGCCTTCTGATAAGGCTGTACTATTGATATGCGGATTGACTCCACAACTCGTTAGAGTTGTAAAGTAGGTATGCTTTATTCAGCGCTGAGGCACATGGGGGTTTCTCCTCCAAAAGCATGCGCGCCTCCCTTTGGCACTCAGTTCGTTTATATTACATATAATGTTTATCTAAACATGAGATTGCTTCATGCCTAATACATATGCAAAACCTATTCCCGTCTAGTATTATAATTAGTTTTCTGCATTCGTCCCTGCGCAGTGCCTCCTGGTGGGGGTCGCTAGGGGGTCGTGAGGATGAAGGCTTGTAGTTCCTCTTCATCACCGCGAGAAAGCTCTTGCTTTCACACAGACTCAATAGGGTTTCGGCTCCTGTCCAAACCTCACGTTCGGTACAAGCTGGTTCTATGTATCTTAAAGCAGAAACTTGTGAAGTTTGCAAATTTTGTTACTCTGGCTGTCTTTTGTTCCTTTGCTTTCTAAAGATACTATTTGAACAAGAATGTCTTAAATATTAAGCTATGAATCTTATCTACTACAATTCTGCCTAGCAGCTGTAACTCCTACAATTCTGCTTCAGCATTCTAGCAACTTTGACTCCTACGGTTCTGCTTCACCCAGCACAGTGACTGCTTAAGCAAGCAGGCACAATGTTAACCCTTTATTTCCCGGTATCAATATCACAGGTGATTTGTCAAAAGGCCTCTGCCCTCAGAACAGAAGGATGGCAGCAAGGTCACTGCATGCTGTAAATGCCATCCCTGCCCTGGCTGTCACAACAGGAAGTCAGGCTGTAGACATGGAGATACCCAAACCAAGGAAACAAAGAAATCGGTGTGATAAACACATAAATGTATTGGCTTTTGCAAATCATAGGTGTGGTTATGTGGATATAACTGTACGAGTTTACAGTAACAGAAACAAAACTCGATAAAGACACAAGACTAGACAACAAGTTAAAAAGGTTCAGATCTCTTGATCACAACGGAGTCACATAGCAAAAGAATTTGTAAAGGTAAAAGAAAGAAGAGGGCAGGCGCTTGGTATAAGGAAAGCTAGTGCCTGGAAAACATGAAGTACTTTTTAGCTTAACTTAGGTTGTAGAAAGAGAACAATGTTTATGTTGTAAGTCTGTGGAATGTAGTGGCCCCACTAAACATGAGTTAATTGTTTCACACTAGTCTTCTAAAGTATCTTTAGTTTTAAAGAACAATGTTTGTGTTGTAAGTCTGTGGTGAGATAACAGGATTTAGTGGCCCCCCTAAACACCATCCTTCTACTTACCAGTTAGTTTAGAGACAGAGCATCCCAAACATCTGCCAGCTTGGGATACTCCTTGTCTGCTCATCCTGCAATAAATTTTGCAGGAAGGTCACACTGTTTTAAATCTTTGCTAGTTATCAGAGTAATTACAGATATAGCTGGTTGTGTAATTACTGGGGGGTCCAACTGCGCCAAAGGTGAAAAGTACACTGTGAGGAAGACTGCTTACTTCATCTTGAAGACCCCTACTCACAAGACTGTTTACTTCATCCTCAAGACCCCTGCCCACAATCACCACAGAGCAGTGCGCAGACGCCAAGAGGAGGAGACTTATGATAATAAAATATTGGAGTTAGTTATAATATCCCCTGCCTATATGCAGGAATTATGAATAGGTATGTAACTGATGTAATAGTGAAAGTATATAAACCTGTAACAAATACTAATCACTCGTGCCTCTGGCTACGGTCATGCGCCTAGTGCTGTTGCTTTTGCTTTATTGACTTTGTCCCTCAATAAAACCTTGTTATCTTGTTTAGAGGAGTGAGTTCGTATTTTACAGCAGGGAGCAGCCCTGCCTGAGATTAAAGGATGCTGAAGTAATAAAAAACTGGAGTGATGACCCACTGCCAAATTTGAAACATAAATGGCAAATTGAGTAGCTATTACTCAGACCAAAGCTTTGACAGATTGTCCTAACGAATGGTCTAAGAAACCCCCAACCCACCACAACAGAATGTAATTCCATGGATGGGTTTTAACTGCTATATGTAATGATGAAATGTTTGAGGAGCCCTTCTAATCAAGCTGGGAAGGCTGTCATAAGGCAACGTGCTTTAGCCAGATACCGTGACAAGAACCTGTCGGAAACACTTGCACTACAGCAACACCCACAGCCCTCGAAGGTGACATCGCAACCAGTTTTATTCAGCTTGACTGTGCCAGTAATAAACACTTAACTCCCGGCTGTAAGCAAAACTGAGGGCGCTGCTAACCGGACACCACCCGAAGCAGCACCGCACGTAGGACACGGAAGAGCGGGCACCTCAGCAACTACAGAGGCGGGTGCAACGCGTCTTTAAAGCACCTCTCCCGGCCCTACCTCTCCGGCCGCCATTGTAACTTCCCCCCTCTCTCCCTCAACGGCCACCGCGCGAGGGTTCTCGCGAGAACACTCCCGCTTCCTCCCCCGCGCCCGTCCGTTGGCCGGCTACCCCGAGGGGCGGGGCTCGCGCCGCTTTGAATCGGTGTCGGGCGCCAGGGCCGGGACGCGACATGGGGACGGTGGAGCCGGTGGTCGAGGCCCGGCCCGAGGAAGGGGATGGCATTGTCGCGGCTGGTCCGAGGCGCCTGGAGGTTCCTCGGCCACCCTCCATCGAGGAGTTCACCATCGTGAAGCCCATAAGCCGTGGCGCCTTCGGGAAGGTGTACCTGGGCCGCAAGGCAGGGAGGCTTTATGCCGTGAAGGTGAGGGGCCACGCGGGCTAGGGGCGCCTCCCCGTCCTCTGCCGCCCTCGGGGCTCGGTACTGTTTCCTCGCTGCCCAGTGTCGCGGTGCTTCCGTACTCTGCTGTCGTTTAACTTAGTGTAAGAAAAGGGGTGCCTAATGAAGGCCTACCGCGACCCGAGTCCCCTGCCTGCTGATTCCTGAGCTTCTAGGGAGCTGCCGCTGTTCTGGCAGGAGCCCGGTGTCTGGGAGATGGGCTGTCGGCATGACTGTTTAGCGTTCTCCTCACAGTCGTATTTGCCTGGAGGCTTTGGGTAGGAGGCACCTGATAACGGCAGCTGTTTCTTAGAACTACCTTAGCTGTCGTTTAGGCTAAAAGCTTTACAAAGTGCCACCGCGCTATTTCCTTCTCGCTTGTAAATACTAGAATCGAATGCATGCAGCTGTCGTGCTCCAGGGACGGTGTTCTCGCATCTAAGTGAAAAGTCTGCCTCTGATATGTATAGGGAAAGCAAATTATTTAAAGAATTTTTGCTGAGTACACATTTTAAAACCCTTACGTTTTCTACATTGATATGCAAAGGATTGAAAGCCAGCCTTGTCAGTGGTAAAAACTTTACTGATGGTGTGAACTTGACCTTGCAATAAAAGGGTTTATAACTATCTTCATAGTGCACAAAGAGGAAAAGTAAAACTAGTCATGCAAAGCAGACGTTGCTCTTCAGAGCTGTGTATATCTATTTATATGATTTACTATAAACGTTTTGAGGTGAAAGCTTATTTGTAAACTATTGTCGTGAAGTTTATGGGCTGTTCACAGCTACAACGTTTAACACATGCTTAAATATTTGTACAGTTAACACTTATTAACAGTGCAGTTCTATGTGTTCTGTGTATATCTTGGAATTTTTTATTATTTTTTTTTTTGCTATCAACTGTGATAATAGTAATGTAGTAGTGGAAACTAGTTTCCTGCAGTTTAGGTGCTGCATATAGAGTGGTTCGATTGCATTACTGCAGTATCTTACACAAGTTTATTGGAAGTTTTGTGACCTAAAGGGTTTTGTGTAAATCCTTTATTGTTGTTGCAGTGAGATTTACGGATTATTCAAGATGCAGAGCTTTATGTGCTAGGTGGTTTTTACAGTTAACATCAACACCTATGTTGATGGTATCAAATTACATTTCTTAATGTCTTGCTGTTTTTAAATGTTACCAAATTCTGTTACTGAATTCCAGTGGTAGCTGTAGATTCAACTTCCGTTATGTTGCATACAGAATGGACAAATTAAATTTGCTTTAATATCACCATCCAGATCTGGACCAAAGATGTTGAAAGTGGGCAGATTTTCAGGGTGTATGCAATGCTTGCCTAAATACCCATCGGCTATGCTTTTATGCACCTTCTGTTCAAGGTTAATGTTAAGTGGCCATCAACATAGATGAATACCGGAATTAGATTGTAAATTACAGTTAAGCTTCTTATTTCTTCATTGTGAGTTGCATGTGTTTGAGGCTTCTCCCCAAGGAAACAAATATTTGTTGGGTGTCTTGACTGTAAATTAAAATTAAGTTAAAATTCACTGCTTTCTCTGTAAAATTAAGAATTGGAGACTGGAATAGTTGCAGTCTTGCACTTGAGGATGCCAAGACAGAATGACTTACTGCTGCACTCTTCAGTCCTCAGAACATACATCTCAGCCTCTGGAGAGCTGGAAAGACTTTGTCAGCAAGTACACATCTAAGCATTGAACAAGCCTTTCTGGTTCTGAGTTGTATGCTGTGGATAAGAGGATTAACTCCAGGCAGCTTAATTTCACATACAACTTAAACACTTATTTTCAAGTGTGTGCAATTGCAGATAATACTGGTAGTGTGATTTCCATTCAGGAGTGAATTAGGAGGAGAGCAATGAAAAAGGTTCTTTAATAACCTGTGTTTCCAATTTTTTTCTGTATGTGAAGTTATAACTGTTTTATTTGTATATCTATGCAAGGTAAGAGATATGTGAACTGACTGATGAATTATGGGTTGAGCAAATAAAAGAATGTTTATTTGATTCCATTTTGTTTTTCAGGTGATGAAAAAAGCAGATATGATCAACAAAAACATGGTTCACCAGGTCCAGGCAGAGAGGGATGCATTGGCTCTCAGTAAAAGTCCTTTCATTGTGCATTTATACTACTCACTTCAGTCAGCTAATAACGTCTATTTAGTGAGTAAATAAATTATTCTGATGGTTTATGATAGGATTGAAAATGGAGTGCAGAGCTTTATTCATGTCAGAAAACTATTTTCATGATGGTAAAAGTGACCAGGGAATGGACTTGCTTTCTTTCTTGGAATGGTTGAACAAGTGAAATATTTCTCTTCCCCTGGTACCTTTTGAAATCTTTCCACCTTTTTTCCTTTTTTTACATGAAAGCCTTTTTCATAGGTAATCTGAGGAATATGTAGAAATCTTAGGGAAAGCAAAACAAGAAAGCATTCTGTTCAAGCGGAATCCAAGGAACTGAAAAATACCCTGTGGCTCACTTAAAGGAAATCTGTTTCACTTGTTGCCTGTGGTCAAAATTCATGATGGTGGTTAGCCTAGATGACAAGAGGATAAATGAGTGGGAAAACTAAATGCTAGTCTACATGGAGCGCTCTGGAGTACAGAGGGCTTGAACGTAATTTTATATGCTGCCTCCACATGAAAATGGTATGGATTAAGACTCTATATAAGGATCTGCTGTATTGTCTTGTTTGCTGTAAGGACAGACAGTGAACAGCTTGATTAAATTGAGGTGATTGTGCTGTGCACTCCTACAATGCATTTTGGGTATAAATGAAGGCTTCTTTTCCTGGAATCTCTGTTTAATTGCTGTGTAGAGTAGAGGAGTTCAGGGTGAAGGATTTTAAAGGAGATGCTAATCATAATATATGGAATAGTATTGTATGTTGGAATCTAAGTACTGATGAGATTGATTGACAGAAAAGCCCATAAAATCATTCTTGTTATTGAAAAGTGAGCTTCTGAAACCCTGCTGACTTTTCTTTTGTATTGACTATGACATGGGCCATAATAATGTGTGGGTTTGATTAAATTTTTTGTGTATTTTTGTTAAACATGCTTGTTTCTTAAATACAGTAGCTCTCACTGTATACATTCCTGGAAATTTGCATTTATTTCACAAGGCTCAGATCTGAATTTGCTATTGTGTATAAATACTAGCAAAATAAAATCATTGAGATACCTGTTCTATACAAACCAAATACCAGTGGTATTTGGCTTCAGGCCTTGAGCTTCCCAGAAGTGCTTTGTAATTTATTTTCTGTAATACAGAAATCTGTCAGAAATTAAAAAGCTGAGCTGACTGCAGGAGTTACTTGAGAGCTGACTATTGAAAGTAGGCTAGGCAAATAAAATCAGCAAATGGTCTATTAAAAGAAAAATGTTTTATGTCCTCTATAATTTGAAGTTTTAATTTTATCCAAGTGAAAAGTACCCTGTGAGAAATGAAGTTGGCACAAGGAAGCCGCTTTTGTATTCTGCTCTTTGAAGTTACGTCTTCCTAGGGGTGAAAGATATTTTTTATGTTTGCAAATTTTAAATGCATTTTAAAAATTTAAAACATTTGAATGGCAGGTGATGGAGTACCTTATTGGTGGAGATGTCAAATCTCTTCTCCATATTTATGGATATTTTGATGAAGAAATGGCTGTTAAGTATATTTCTGAAGCGGCATTGGCTCTTGATTATCTTCACAGGCATGGGATAATCCACAGGTAAAACCTACTTTTTGTTCTCTTACAAATAAGCATCTGGTAGTTTGAGTTTTTAATTTTTCCCTCAAACACATAACCAATCACCATTTCATAGTAACACTTGACTCACTTGCTAGAGCTTCTGAAAGGTCTTTTTGCATGTGTACATTGCAGCAATGTCATGAAACAATTAAAATCTTTCTATGTATGTTAACCAGACAAACATACTACACTGCTTTCCCCTGCCTGTGCATTCTTCCCCCAGTACTGAGATGTATTAGTAACTATGCTGCCTCCTAGGTCCCCTCCCACTCTTAAATGGTTGTTAGTTCTGAGTACTGCAAGCATGTAACTGTAGGACAAATGGACATTGACTACTCTAGTGCTTCCCTTGTAGTGAGAATTCTTTGCTGCATTCAGTAATGCCACACAGAGAAAAATATTTTACTGGAGGCTTGCTTGTCATATGTTGGAACTACACATTAGTAAATGTTGTGATGTTAGTACTCACAAAAAACTTTTAAAACCTTGTCCTGCTGAACCCAGGACAAACCTGATGAAACAAATACATAACGTGCATGGTCGTTTTACAAGCTGACAGGTTTGTACAATTTTTAGTGCTAGAAATGTTTAATTGTTTTGGTGCATTCCTTCAGATAGAATCTTCTGCTGGCTAAGAGTTGTTACTGAAAACCAGCTATAATCAGTGTTTTGTATTGAGTGTTTCTGGATAGGTAACTTTCTTAATATTGCTCAGTTGTCTTTGCTGACTTGAACTATGTTCATGTCTTTAGGGATCTGAAGCCAGACAATATGCTCATTTCTAATCAGGGCCATATAAAGTTGACAGACTTTGGGCTTTCCAGAGTTACTCTGAATAGAGGTAAGGGTTGTCTGTATCCTTTTGCTTGTATTGAATTGTGTGTTTGTGTCATGTGCCCATATTCCTGAATGCTTGATATCCCCATAGAGGGCAGCTTTCAATTAAATAAGCACAAATGTTGCCCTATTATCTGTTTTCTAGTAGGTAAGTAGTAATAAGGCCCATGCTGTAAAGGGCCTGCTCTATACCTTGCACTTCAGAAGCTAAAATATTTATTCTTTGGGATGAGGGTCCATGAAATATGATTTAGAGCCATTTCCCTTGAGGTGTATGGATTTAAAAGTTTTATATGAAGTTCACTAAGAGAATTCAAATGGTGAATGAATAATTCTGGCTTTTTTCTTTGTGTTTCTCTGGCTATTTCTGTACTTGTATATATTTTTTCCACCTTGAACCTTCCTTAATGTGAGAGACAGGAGGAGGTGGTGAGTCTCTAACAGAAGATTATAAATCAGTGCTTTAGTATATGAACATACTGTTTTCAAGTAGCAGAAAATATAGCTGAATAGCCAAATGACTGTCTGGCACAGGCAATAGGCTGCATGTCTTAAGGTGAATAGCCAGTTCCTGAACTAGTTTGCATCTCCAACCCTTTAGGTGCGTAAGTCAGCCTAATGCCAAACAGCACCAGGTTTTTTTTTCTGTTGTTGTGTTTGGTGTAAGTGGGTTTTGTTGTTTTGTGGGGTTTTTGTTGGTTTTGTTTGTTTGTTGTTAGTTTTTTGTTTGGTTTTGTGTGATTGCTGTGGGGTTTTTGGGGTTTTTTCTTTTTTTTTAGGCAGTTGCTGATGGGTACATCCTTTTTATTGAGTTAAAGGAATGTAGAAATTCAGAGTTGTCTATAGAGTTTGCCTTTAAGCGTATAGAGGAAAATCCTAAGTTTAGTGTGTTTTCAGTAATATGCTGCTTTAACTGATAAATTCTAATGGGACATACTGTGTCTAGCTGAACAGATGTAAGCTATAAACTTACTTGCTTTTAGCGAGCAAAAAATGGCATCTAAGGTTAAACTTTCACCTATGAAAAATTTGCCTGTAGCTTTGTTGCAATATCTTTGGGAGAGAAAGCATGCTTTGAATTAAATTTACTATCTTAGCCCACAGGCAATAGGCCAATTGCTACCAAAAAACAAAGCTGTTATCAAGTTAGAATATGTAACACTTCCAACATGGTATGTTGGAAATTGGACTTCAACAGTTTCTGTATTTGTAAACTGTAGTTTTATGATATACAGGATATCCTCTTGAATAAGTATGTATGGATAGGTCTTCATTTGGGTTTGGTGGCTTCTTTTATATATTTGTCCAGTACGTGGCACCACCTCTTAACACTTAAGTAAATGCCTGCAAATTTGCTTATTTAATAGCAAAAGCAAAAACTGACCTGCTTTGTATCTTTTTCTGTTTGTAGAGATAAATATGATCGATATCCTTACTACACCATCAATGGCAAAGCCAAAGCAGGACTACTCGCGTACTCCAGGACAATTGTTGTCTCTCATCAGTTCTCTGGGTTTTGTAAGTAATTTTCACAATCTTTAAGTACTTCATTCTTTTGGCTTGCTTACTACTTTTTATGTAATAGTAAGAGTGTTCAGGCTATACTTGCATCTTTTCTGCCAGCTGGTAGCAGGACTTGTTTCCAGTACCTTGAAGTTCTGACGTGATTACCTAGGACTATGTTTCAAACTGCTGACTGTCAGTTGTGCTTCAAAAAAATTGGTAAATGGGCATGGCTAAACTCCAGTGCAGACATAATAAAGTATATGTGTGGTTACACTCCCAATCCTGGATGTTTTGTTCAGACTTCATTAACTTGTAACTATACTTCTTACTGTTTGATAGTATACGCCTGTTGGAATGAAAATGCCGGAGTACAAGTCAAGCGAATCATCTGAGAGTCTGCATGGAATGGTTTCTCCCTTACCTGTGGTCCAAAAGGAAGAAACCCCTCTTTCAACTAAATTATTCAAAACATGTGGGTATACTACACCTTGTACTGAGTAATACTCTGGCTGTAAGATTGTAGTCTTTCAATTTTATGAGAGTAGCTTGAACCCACTTGATGAAAGGTGTGCTTCTGTCAGTGTCTTGCTGTCTACTACCCCTCTAGTATGTGAGGTCTGACATGGTTTCACTTACACTACTTACGTCATCTTCTGATTTTTTTTTTTTTCAAATGCACAACTACTGAATGCAAAATGACCCTTTAAGATTTTACATAGATAGTGCGAGTTCCTGGCATTTAACATAATAATGTGTGCTTTTGTTTAAATTGCCTTATCTTACTGCTTCCTCATTTCTGACCTGAAATGAGGAAGAAGGCTACCATGGCACTAATGTTCATATTGCTTTTAAATTCTTGGTAAGTCCTTGCTTCAAAAAATGAGTGAATTAACTATGCAGGAAAGATGAGAGAAATGAATGTCATGCATGGCTTTCCATAACTTCCTTCAGTATGAAAGCTTGCCATACTGTGAAGCTGGTTAATATTTGTTGCCTATTTGTATCAATGCTTGATTGTTTTTATTTTTTTTTTCCTTTCCCCTCTCAAGATCTTGATACTTCTCCATTAACTCCTGTGATGCCAGTGAGAAGTTTAACTCCTACTCTGCTTCAGTCAAGAAAAAGGTTTGGTACCTCCAGTGCCAGTAGTCAATCCCAAAAATACCTGTCTGGTATGGAATCGGGATGCTGCAGCAGCCCCAGGTGGGAGAAAGATGTAGAGGTCAGGACTGTTTTATCTTCCCACTATACATTAAAACTAGTTTGTAGTTTTATATATACTGCTGCAGATATCCTCTATTTACTTCCCCCAGTTATTTCAGATGTAGAGAAGCCTTCCTACAGTAGGAGCAGTGGCTGTAATCCTTGCTGAGTAGGAGTTTTGGATCAAACTAGTAGTATTTCTTTCTTCAAACCAATAGTAGTCCTGTGCAGCATAACACAAAAAGCAAAGGCCACTTAATCTGCAGCCCAGGCTTCTGCTGGACAGCACTGGCTTAGCCCTGTTCTTCACAAGATGGGCAATGCTGGGAGCACTGGCTCTTTGGAAGCTGATCTTATCCGTACAGTTGTATTAGCTCAGCATGCAGACAAAAGAATTTCTTTTAAAAGGCAGAACTTGGTAAAAATTATAAAATACACTTCTACTAGCTATTAAAAATGGGAAAAGCTTAAGGTTTATACTGCTGGAAGGTTTTGTGTCAATTATTCAAGCACCAGTAGTTATAGCTGGTGTTGTATACAAAATACTTTCTCCTAGTTTAAACTGTTAATGAAATTCTGTGCAAATACAGACCGAAAAGAAAATGCTGCTATGATATTTGGTCCTTTGCACAATTCCTCATGTTTAAAATAATTTATAACTTTGTTATATCTGTCCATTTCTCAAGATGATGTTTTCAATATTGTGTTACCAGAGTGGTAGTAATACAAGATTTTTCTTTTGTCATCTCTGAAGTATAAACAACAGGGTAGTATGATGGGGTTCTTTGATTTGGGCTTTGTTAGAACCTGAGAACTTCTGTAGCTTAACTTCTTAATATAAAATCAGAAATACAACTTTAATTGCTATATTTCTTTCTTAAGCATTTAAAAATACTTTTATTTTCTATTGTATTCTACCAAGCTTATGTTCTTAAAGTCAAATTATCCCTAATCTAGTTTTGATTTTTTTTTTTCATGTATTATGTCATGTTTGTCACTGCTAGTGCTTATAAAGAATAAGTGATGCTTGGCAATTTGCAATTTTTTTTATGGAAGTGGAACTGAGGTATTTTAGGACATTTCTATAATGCTGTAGCCCTATTTTTCTTGATACTCAATCTGCTTGTTTGTAGCAAAGTGAAGATGAACCATGTTCTACAACAGGCAAACCAAGTAACAGTGGGTCAACTCTCCTTTCAAATGTAGAATTACAGAATAGCAAAGGTTTGAATATTTTAAAGACAAAAGAACTGGAGTCTGCCATTTCTCCCATCAGCAGCAATGACTCTGGCAATCAGCAGAAGTTGGGAAGTGAACGTTCTGATATAACAAATACTCCTGTGACCGCACTGGATATGAAAGGCATAGTCAGAAAATGTCTTTCTGAAAAAAAGATTTGGGAGGAAAAACTCTTCATAAGTGAAAGAGATAGGACTAATGAAACACCAGAAGCTTCCAATGGACGACAGTCATGGTCAAGGCAGAATGAGCCTGTCGAGCCTATTAAAAAGGAAGAGATTTTTGAAAAGCCAGGTGTAAAAAGAAGCTTTGAATTAGTTGACACTAGTCCTTCTGAGGAGCTTAACTATGTTAAGAAAAGCAATGCAGAATATAAACGTGGCTGTCAGATCATAGAATTTCCAGCACATAAAAGGACAGGTTTGACAACAGAAATTCAATCCTTAATGCTTCGTGATGATGGATGCCTACAGGACACCTGCAAAAGCAAGGAACAAATTCAGAGTCTTATTGGTAACCAGAAAACAATGGAAAGTTCGCTTATTTCAGTTATAGCCAAAAATCTTGCATGTGATCTGGATGCTGACTATGAAAAGGATAATAAAAAGGAGTATATGAACTCAAGTTTTTTTGGCAGTGATGATGAAAAGCCTTCAGGAATCCTCAGTGCAGATTCTGACTTGTCGTTTCCTGAAATGTCTGTTGCAGAAAACCATTTAGAAAAGCATCTTTTAGATTTGGACAGAAGTGTTAAAGACCTTTCCTTTGAGCAACTAGAACCAGAAGGCGTGCTTGTAACATCACCGAAGTCCCAAGATGCCACACAAAATGGAGAGGAAGCACATGCTGTCCAGGAATACAAGCCATTACCTGATGAAAAGGGTAATGACCAAAAACACATGAAAGAAACTCACCATGAGATAGTATCTTCTCCTTCAGAAAAGATGATGGAAGCACTGAATATGTTAAAAAAAAATGCTGTTGTTTTTCGAAGTTATAATAGCCCAATTAATATGTCCAATATATCTGAGCCATGTAGCATGGCTTCCTTAGATATAATGGATGTTTCACCTGCTTGTAGTGGCTCTTACCCAACAGCTATTACTCCATTACAGAAAGGAAGGCCATACCAAGTCTATCAGGTATGTAAGGAGACATTTGGATTCTTTGTGTGTGCATTAGGCATTAGTGATCTAAAATTTTCAGTTGCTAATTTAGAGGGAAAATTGTAGTAGCTTAAGGTAGTCTGTCATAGTGACCTTTGTGGACGGGCTTTCACTTGTTGCACTTCGGTGGACAAAATTACAGTTATTGGTAAGCTCTTGAAGAAATTATGTGTCCACTGTTTTGCTTGTGTCTCGGCAAGTGTTGTCTGTCCACCTCTTGGAGAAATCCTTTACTCTTACAGTGTACCAGTAAAGAAAGCCTGGGCTATTTTGTCTCACACATTTAGTGCAGTATGGTATTTTCTGTGGGTAATTGTATGCTTCCTGATGTGATGGGAAGGCTTTGCTTTATTTATTTATTTTCCATCCTGCATTCCTCCCAAGACAGTCTGCAAATGCTGTTCAGGCACAATAAGAACTATTGTGCCTGCTGTTTTCTTATACTGGTAATGTGTACTGCCACGTATCAATTGCAAGCTTATTACGAAGCTTAATGTAAAAAGTTGCTGTGGATTTGACATTGGAGAATGAACTTAGGCAAAAGTTTCCTTAAGAGTAGGTATCTTAACTTTTTATGTTTTAAGATAGTTGAGATAAAGAAATGGAAACACATTTCACAATTTCTCAGGGAATGTACATTGTGATATGTGTTTGACTTTGCTATTGACTTTAAGTATCAGCTGTTGCACCAATGGGTGCAACTAAACCTGGAGATGGGAGTTTCTCAGCTGTTTTTGATTGACATCTGAAGTCTTTGTTGCCCCTTTTAAGACACCTCATCAGGGAGATGCTGGCACACCGTATAGGACTCCAAAGAGTGTAAGAAGAGGAGCTGCTCCAGTAGAAGGTGAACGCATCCTGGGGACCCCAGACTACCTGGCACCTGAGCTGCTTTTGACAAAGCCTCATGGTAAGACAAACCATGGAGTTTCTAAATACTAGTTAAGGTGACATGTTTACATTTCTAAAGGTCTCTACAGCTCTAAACCCTTTAAATAATAAGACTATAAGTTATTTAAAAATACCTAGTGCTTAGCTTTGGCCAACATGCATGGCTGTGTTTGTTCAGCTGCCCCTCCACTTTTTTCACATCTCCAAAGGTTTTGACTGTCTAGTGTAGTCTTGTCTGCTGTTAGTCTAATGCACTGGAAGTGGGCTTAGGCAGCCTGGGACTTGTATGTGGTTTAGGAATCACAACTTGGTCATCCTGAGTGTTCTTAAAGATTCTTTGGGGTGGGGCAGGAGGAACTTAGTGAAATTTAGTATGAAAGGATTAAGCCTTTGTTTATTGATATTAGTGTTATGTGTATCCAGACAAGCTTATAAAGTTGCATCCAACTCAGTTACTGAGTTGAATAACTTCATGAAACACTTAAGATGTTGGCAGGATCTTTCAGACAAGTGGACAGTAGTAGCCATCAATTTTATGTTGCTTTTCAAAAATACAGTAAAAAAATAGCAGAACTTTGAAGTCCATAAATTTCTTTGGCTCAAATATTGAGATCAGCAAGAAGTCTTGAAGTATTTTCCTGCTAACTTGCAAGAGCCATTAACAAAATAACTGCAATGTATCCCTGATATATTTGTTGTATTGATAATTACGTTTTATTTCCATATCAAAAGTATACTTCTATTTTGTAGAGCTAATAGTCTTAGGAAAATTGTATGAGATAAGTGATCTTCATTGAGAAATAAAACTAATCTGTGGAACAATAAAATTCTGCTGTATGCAGCTAATATATGTTAACTAAAACTGCATGAAGTGACTTAACAATTTAATGACTAAAGTTACTAAACATACATAGTTGTTTAGCAATTCCGCTTAATTCTGGTGATTTGGCAGGCATTAAACAGGATAATAGCTTGGAATACAATTAATGCTACTTAGACAATGTGAAACTTTGTTGCAAGGTGACATTTGTGCAGTTACTGATTGTCTTCAGGACTTCAGTGATAACTTGCAAAGAGTCTGGGGTTGATGTCAAGAAATAGCAAATCTCCCATTACCTTCATGAAGGCAGGGCTTTCTGGCTTCAGAACTTAAAACTTTCACTCGCTAAATATTTCTGGTGTTGCTGACTTGCTTGTAAATGTGGTTGTAGTCCTAAACTGTAGCCATGTTACAGAACCATTTCTGTTTCTAACTTAAATTTAGCATTGACATCTATCTTTATTGTTGAGTTACTACCTTAAGAAAAAGTGTATTCCTGTGCCTTCAGAGAATCATACCTGATATTTGATGTTCATGTAGGGTTTTCATGCAATAATTATAATTTTCTTGCTTCATTGTCTTTTCATATGCAGGGACTCTAATCTCTGGTGAGTTTGCTATATGCTGTGCAAAAATGGAGTGTTCAGCATAACTGTAAACAGTCAAAGTAAAACTAGATCACAATTTCAAAGAAACTTGTTTGAGTGAACAGCATTTCTATATGGAAAGAAATGCCCATTATGCACTGCACATAAGAATCTGCTGTTTCCGTAAGGCATTCAAGAAACATCAGTGTCACTATGACTAGGCCATCGGAAATGGCACACATAAGCCTATACGTCAGGAGTAAAGTCAGCATTCTTAAAGACATTGTGTAAAAGGAAATAAACCTTTTTTCATCCTTTCACTTTATGCAGTCAGTCTGATTTACTTTGTGTGTGGACAAAAAAAAAGGCCCAAATGCTTGAGACCTGGTATTTGTTTCTTGCTTCAAGTATTGATAAACATAGTTTAGTAGGGGTATGTAGTAGGAAGTTAATCTAATCTCTGGTTAAACTTTGGGTGGGAAAAATTGCTGGTGATACCCATGTTACTACACTGTGCGGAGTTGTGATCTTGCTAGACTTTGACTGAAGTTGGGAGTATTTTTACCTGAATGTCCAAGTACCTCTAACAGTGGATGCGATCGCACAGCTTTGATATGCTTATAGCTTAGTGGGCCACTTATGCAGTTAAAACTTGCTGAAAGTGTGCTAGATTACTAGTTACACATTTCAGTTTTCAGCATTTCTAAACTTAGTTGATAGGCCTTTCGAAATGGCTCAAAACATTTGCTTTCTTAACTGTCTTAATTTTTTTATGTGCCAAAAACAAAGCTGAGAAAAATTACACATGCCTTTAGAAGACTTCTCTTTTGCAGCAAGTGTGGCATCTGTTCTTTATACAGCAGAGTGGGCATGGCTTGAAGATGCAGAAAGCTTAGAATGCATGCAGTAGTGTCTGAGGTTGCTTTGCCTACTTGTTTTAAGTAGGCTAGTAAGATGGTTTTGGAAAGAAAAAAAACCTGGAATGAGAACCAAAATTACTTAGTAAGAGGAGAGATAGCTAGTGATTGTGTTGCCCTCATCAGCTTTAATGTAATGTGAAACAATTCCAGCTTCTCACATGTGGCTCATCTCTGCAAGCTGTCTTCAATAATTTGACATGAACTTAGACAAATAAATGAAGTTCAGTAGTTTGAGTTCCTGGAGTCCTCTCAAAGAACTGAGAGAAGGATACGGGTTATGACATGGAGCACTGCTCCAGGCTCTAGAGCAGGTAAAGGCAGCTGTTCTTACTGTGAAACAATTTCTTGGAGAAGCCAGCTCCTGGACTCCCTGTGATGGGAGTTGATTATTAGATTGTTTTTAAAAGCCCCCTTGCTTTTATCAGTAAACCCTGGTATTATCTATAATGAACTAAGGAGCAGACTAGCTTCTAAAAAAGCCCTTTAATATACTTTTAATTTTTCTGCATGGCTATTAAGTACAACTTATTTTGTCTCTTCATTTCCAAAAACTTTGTGGGATTTAAACACTTCAGTTTCTGTCATGACTAAGCTTCAAATCTGTGCAAATATCATTCGTGTTAGTATAATGACCTGGATTTCTCTTATCAGGTTCTGCTGTAGACTGGTGGGCCCTTGGAGTTTGTCTGTTTGAGTTTCTAACTGGAATTCCACCTTTTAATGATGAAACACCAACACAAGTCTTCCAAAATATTTTGAAGAGAGGTAATCTGTCTCTAACTGGGGGAAAGTATGTATGTCCAGCATTTGTTTTATGGCTTGAGTTACTGATTCTTCTGCATCTTTGTAGATATTCCGTGGCCTGAGGGTGAAGAAAAGCTGTCTGATAATGCCCAAAATGCAATAGATATTCTTCTAACAATTGACAGTACTAAGAGAGCTGGACTGAAGGGTTAGTACTAAAATTCTCTTATGTTCCTTGCAACTAGTTAAATACGACAAAGTGGTGATGTCCTCCACCTGAAACTTAGACTAAATCTTTAATGCCAGTTTGGGTACCATATATAGTGCCAGAACACTTAAGTTGTGGTATTTTCTGTATGTTTGTAGATACTTGCCCTCTTGAAGGAAATTTTGAGTGTTTGGAAACACAGGAAAATTAGAGTGTTTCCTGGTTTGTTTTTATCGAACTTTTGATTAGCTCTAAATGCTGTTCTGCTGTGGATGTTTAGTGTTTGGTATCTGATGTACCAAAGTTCACTCTTGCCTAACTCAGTAACAGGTATTTGTGGGTTTTGACCTGATCGATTTGAGCAGGGGCTTGATTAAAAGCCTATAATTTGGGAGAAAAGCCTCCTGCAAAAGTTACTTCAAAGGAGCTTTTTCTTAGGAGTCAGCCTGTCTTTACTGAATGTACAGAACAGTTAGATGCTATGTACTATACAAAGTCTATGTAATATTTTTCCCTTGTAGAAGGTCTTAAATGTGTACAGTTCTAATGGTGACTATATTTTATTTAAAAAATAACATGAAGGAAAGTTACAGTGAGAAGTTTTCAAAAAGGTAGAAGGAATCTTGAGAAAGCTACCCTAGAAATCACTAGAGAAGGAAATGATTATGGAAATGCTTAGTCAAAAAGAGACTAAAGACTAGAAACTGAAACCAGGCCAGATCAAATCAGAGAAGGCACACAGTTATAAATGAAGATCGTGATGTCAAATGGGAATTCTGTGGCTCTTTCATGTCTTACAAAAAAGCATCTTATTGTCTTGATTTGAACATGTTTCAGTTAAACACAAGTTATTGTCTTTATCCCTGCACATTAGGGTGAAATCTAATTGCCTGCCATGCATAGAAATTTTAACTAGGTAACATAATGGTTTCTTCCAGTCAGAAGTTTTTGGAACTCCATTCTTTGTCAGGACCTTTATAACTCTATCTGATCTCTCTAGCCAATTTATAGGCTGCTGAAGTGAGTGAAGTTCTGTGAGTAGCTTTCAGGACAACTGTTAAGCTTTCCTCATTGTGACTGAGTTTCCATCACTGCCTGTTGTTTTCTCCAAAACACATGCTCTCACTCTCTCCAGCATAGAAGGCTAGCTTACTGAGAGAAATCCTGGTTATACCATGTCCTAGCACAGTGCTTCTGCAAGTTTAGTCTTACCAGATAGGAGAAGCTTTAATGAAGCATTTGGCAGAGAATGCTGGTTCCAATGTCTGGTTTTGGCTTTTACCGCCCCTCTTTAGACATACATATAGACAGGAGCTGACTGACAGCTTTTCTTGGGGAAAGACATTGAAGTCTGCTCACCTTTTCAGCTGAAGACAGTTTTCAGTGTATGGGAACTCTCTTAAGAGCAGAACTATGGACAGTTCTGAGATAGTGGATCTGTTCAGTGCCCTGCTGCATATATGGGAGCTGAAGCGATTAGAAGACTCTGATTTATTGCCTTTTGACTAAAATAAGCAAATAGTGTTACATTATTTGATCAGGAAATGTAGAAATAATAAACATTAATGTCTTACTGTCTATTGGGTAAAAGCATGAGCTATGTCCTTAGAATTAAAATTTGCAGTGAGTGTTTGTCTTGGTCAAACCTCCATCTTCTAAATGCTATTTTCACCTGTCCTATTTGCTTTTGATTTGTGTGGGGTAGGTGATAAAAACATGGGTTTGTCACCTGCTGTGTTGAAAAGGTGCTTTCTTGGATTGAATCCAAGTAGCAAAGTCACTTTCATCAGGGAGTGGTGTTTTCAGGCTATGCAGAAGAAACACCAGACCTTGTGTGGCAGGAGTTGTGTTCTGGTCAGAATGGACAGGACAAGGGAGTTCTCCTTGAGTCAGCAAGTCTTGCAGCTTGGTTAGTTAACCTTTGGGCTGGGAAAGATGAATCTGGTGGTCTGTGGTATCTTTTACCATAACAGTGTTTAGACTCCTGTGTCCAGTAGGAGGCCAGAGAGGACTGTGCAGAGCAGAGAAACCATGAGCTAGGAAAAGGCAGGTGGCCTGGAGGAATGGAAGAAGGTGGGAGGGACTCTGACATGTTCACTCAGCACAGACCTTTGGCAAAATGAGAAACAGGCATTGAAGTGATGCTTAAAGTTTCTGTGGTGTCCTAGCATATGAGGCATGCCCCAAGGGCACCTCTGATCTGCTGTGTAGAACAGGTTCTCTGGCTGGGGGAAGATGGTTGGTTGGCATGACTGTTGTTTGATCCCACTGAGGTTACAGTTATCCATCAAGGGAACAAAGTGACTATGGGGCTTGGACAAGAGGATGTTTATAATGCTTGTGTGACTTCTGTTTCAGAACTAAAAAATCACCCTTTCTTTCATGGTGTGGACTGGGATAATCTACAAAATCAAACTATGCCATTTATACCTCAGCCGGATGATGAAACTGATACTTCTTACTTTGAAGCTAGGAATAATGCTCAGCACCTGACTGTGTCTGGATTTAGCTTATAGCATCAAGATAAGTGAGCCTTCTCCATGTTTTTGCACATTTACAGGTTGTCCTACTACACTAGCTTGGTCTTAAGCAAGTTTCCTTGCCAAATTTAGAGTGTGCTTTAAGTTAACAGTCTGGTTTTATTATTGTATCCTTTATTCTAAAGTGAAACTACTGTATGAATCTTAGCTGGTATCAAGTGCCTTCATGCTACATTTTCTCGCTTACTGCACCTTACTAGGAGACCAGAACGTTGTATTTCTTGGAGCTGATAACACTTGGCAATGATGGGACTTTTTTCATAGCAATGAGTAACTCCAGCAAGGTGGTATGAAGTTATTTCCTCCTTAAACATAGTGGGGAAAGGACATGAGTGCATGTAAACTGTAGCTAATTATAACTTACCTATTGGTGGGTTGGTGTGATGGCAGCCTTGTCTGGGAGTAAACCATTCTGGTCAGTTTACTTATACAGCCACTGTACAAAACTGTTTCTATTTCAGGTGGGAAATTGAAATGTTAATGCAGTGTTGAAATGTTTGTCTTCTGTTTATCTTATCCCAAGAAGGGGTGGGAAGAGGCAGTGTTGCTCAAAGCTAACTCAATGAGATGTGGTGTTGACATTGACAGCAGCTGTCCTGGAGAAGGATACTTGGGGAAGTCCAAATGCTGTTTAAATTGTTGCACTGTAACCACTTGCACCATACCTAGATGGATTGGACAGTATATGTTTTAGCAATTACTCATTTTAAATAGAAAATTCTGAGTGTGTGTGTGTGTGCTCACTCATGTTGGATGATAGAAAACAAAATCACCTGAGTGTTTGCCAGTAAGTGAAGTAGTATTCATACTGAAGCTGCTGTATATTAAAGACAGCAACATACTGTAAACAGGCTGTTCTGTAAACTCAATAACCAGATCTTAGATGTTACTAGAACTTACATTACAAGTGTATATTAAGTATTCTAAATCCTAATTAGGGGGATATATTTGAATCTATTTTTAAATGCAACATACAACTTGCATCTGCTAGGTTTTAGAGGTTTATTTGCACATCATTCTGTTTTAATCACTTTTAATATTTTTCTTGCATAGGTATCTTTGTCAGCTGACTTATTGAAGAGGTTTGTGTTTGAGGTTTGTACTTGTTAGATAAAGATCACTTGTGCTGGTGGTGCCAGCCAGTGGCTGCCTGTCGGAAGCCAAGTACTCTGCTAGTGAGTTTGCCCAAGTGGCTTTTGAGTTTCATGAAGTGACCTGTCTTTCAAAAGCAGAAGAGCTGTTCCTCCATTGCCTTGCTTCTTGGGAGACAAGACTTACTAAGGGAATTCTGAGCAAGCAGTGTCTGCTAGGTTCCTACTGCTGCTCAGGGAGCTGCAAAGTAATAGGGATGGGAGCAAACAAGATGTTTCCTACAAGGGCAAAAAAAGCTAATTCTTAACAGCTCAGAATGAGAAATCCCACTCTAGGTGTGATAATGTCAACATAGCGAAGCAGAATCTTGGCAAGTTCCAAAGCACACAGTGACTCTCACTCCCTTTGCTAAGGACTTCAATAGCAACAACTTAGAAGCCTTCTGAAATCAGTGTTACATGAAAAGGTGCGAACAATAAAATGTGACGCGCTACTATAGCAGTGGCCATAGGCAATGTTCTCTGAACATGGGGAGAAGTTCTTTACCATTTTTCCTGTGTATAGTCAGAATATATAAACTTAGGGAACACCTGAAGTAATCACTGGTATTTTACATAATTTATTCTTCCATTTCTAGTAATCTGGTTTAAGAAAGCTTAGGCTTACAAAGATGTACCTGTTTCATGCTGAGGAAAATACTCCAAAAATGTGTAAGGAAATAATGAAAACAACACCACAGCAGCTCTGGGTCTTCAGTACTTTACTAAATGGTTACAGCCTGTTCCCATTTTGTGTATCATACATTCCTCTCACAGCACAAAACACTCACTGCAGGGGTATGACACATTAAAGATAACCCCTTGAAATAATTCTCAATCAGCTGCAAGGGTCAAAGCAAGCTTCTATCAAAAGCTTTTCTTTACCAATCACAGTGAGTTACAGAACTGATTAGTCTTTTAGGTAATCTAGTGCTCGTGTGCACAGCCAGAGCTGGTGCTCCACCAAAACACTGGGCATTAAAAAAAAACTTTTTGTTTTATGAAAACCTGAAGTGTTTGTATAAAAACTTTCATTTTGGAAGAAAATTATGGTTGTTCTACCCTAGTTGTATAATACAATACAAACCCATGAGTTCTGTACAACAATAAATAGGCTGCCTGACAAACCAGAATGTTTAATGTGACCAGTTACCACCACACTGCTGCCAGGAGCTGTTAAATTCTGCACGAGCAGCACTTAAGACTTGCAGTACCCTGTTGTCCTTGATGTCTTGCATTTATCCTTATCGTAGCAAATGTGGAATTGAATTTCACATTGACTGTTGGGGTTGTGGTGTGGTTTTGCCTGTTGGGGTGTTTCTTTGGTTTTTGTGTTTTGTTTTTTTTTTTTGTGTGTGTTATATTTTTGTTAAAAAGGTGAATCCTAACTTTATTCTTCAACATGGAGTTCAGTGTTACCTTTCAATTGTGCTGATTTTGCTCTACTTATTGACTTAAAATGTCAACTGACTGACTTCCAGGCAAAAGTACAAGCTGTAATATAGCTGAAAGATGTAAAGTTTCTTCTGATTAGTAATTAACTACAGCTATTTGTGTAAGCTGGTGGAAGCTGGACACTTTGAAGCTATGGATACAGTTCAGTACCTTTAAGATCCTCTGTACCATCTCTGAAAGCTGTACACCTACATGTAAACGTGTGAATGAGGTGCATCAGGAGAGTGTTTTCTTAAAGTGACTTTCAACCTAGAGCACCCTTCCTGTGTAATCATGTCTGTCTCTCACTTTATGATAAGAAATCACTCACTCTCAGAATTTTATGCTACAGCCACAATGGCTTCAGGTCTCAGCAGAACTTCCCTCCCAGCACAAGCTTTGTTCAAGCTTGTTTTTGGTGCAGCTCATGCCACAACCCATGTCTGGCCCACAAAACCATTGGATTGGTATACAGCAGCCGTCAGAGAGGTTCTGACCATTTTATTCTTTAATTTAGCTTTACAGTAAGAAAATCAGACAAGGGAAAAAGTAACTAAAAAAGAAAACTGCACTTAACTAAGAACAAGATTAAAATTGTTCTGGTAAAACAAACAGTTAATTCTATGATTACATTTTTATACAGCATAGTTTGTATGAAAAATGTTTTCCAAACTAGAAAAGATTTTCAGGAAGGACAAAAATAATTTTCCTCAAAAATTATTTGTAATATCTAGTCCAGGTAGAGAATTAAAGCATATCAGTAATATGGAGACATTTCTGAAGACTCTGATCTTAAACACGGCTTATGTAATGATGTAATTCTTCATAGCAAATCAATGCCTTTTTCTGTCAAATCTAATTTTAGTGAATTTCCCTTCTCCAGAGATTTAGACAACTTGCTTATATATTAATTTATTTTAAAATTAAGTGTAAAGCATGCTTTGATCAAGTAAACTTCACAAAGTTGTAACGCGGTATATTGGGTAATAAATACTCTGTGGAAAAAAAAAAATCAGCACCAAAATGAGCTGAAAAGTTTTCTTTTGAAAGAAAGTAGAAGGATAAAAGCGAAGGAAATATCAGAACTGGTATTTTTTATAACGTGGCTTGGGAAAAGTCCACAATAGATTGAGGCAGTTAATTAATAGATTTATTAATCTATTAAATCTTACTTTAGTTTGACATAAACTGACAACAGAAAACTTAGAGTGCACTGAGCTTTTTAAAACCTTAGAGCTATACTTACAGCATTAGCTTTCACCTCATTTTAAAGCACCTTGTGCCTAAACTATATTTCAGTTAAAACAAGCTGTCATCAACAAGAACACAATTCTCAATGTTACAAACGTAAGGCGCAGCCCCTTTACATGGGTCTCTTTACATGTGGTACCACACTTGGTTTCCAACTTGTATTTGACAGTCCTTCTCTATTAATGGCTCTAACTTGTGAGACACGTACCAATTACCAAATCTCCTTTGCAATCTTTAAGGAGAAACAAAGGATCTAACTTCAGTTCTGACCACTTTGCATGGAAGTTTGCCCCACTCTGGTTTAGCAGCAAAAATAACCAGTTGAATTCGTCAGAGCTATGTTGTGTTTTCCCAACAGCTTACAATGTATTGAATTCATACTTTGTTAGTGCTTTCATCTGGTAGAAGGTAACCCGGTGGAAAAACAGGCAGGGATGTTGTTGTTGTAAAATTATTTCTATGTTAAAGTGACAGTGTACATATTTTTCACTTACTCTTTTACAAAGATGATGTTCTCTTCATCGTCTGACAGCAGCAAGACCAGTAGTTTCTGAAGGCCCTTCCACAAGCATATTCCAAAATAATTACTGTTCATACAGTTTTGAGGATGAAATTATTATTAAATTTATTTGTAACCTAGGAGCTCTGAATCATTCAAGTTTGAATAATGTTAGTCCTTAAATGTTTAGCTCAAAGGCAGTACAAAATATTACTGTAACAGAAGGAACTTCATCCCAGATTCCAAGATTCTGTGAGACTTCAGAATTCCTGCACTTTTCAGGGCCGTCTTCTAAAAGTCTTTAAGCAAAGTCATGAGTTCTCAGTTCAGTTTTCTAGAAGAGGAATCAAATATACTAGTTTAATGTACCTTCACAAAGAAAATGATTTTGCATCTAAAAAACCCAAGCCTATTATGGCCACCTGTGAATGACTTCCCATCTATTAAAACACAAAAACACTGCTTAAAGATACCTGAAAATCTGCCCTCTGAGGTTACAAAACTATCTGCAAGGGTACTGAGCTGGCCCAGCTTACACCGAGGAGCACGAAGTATCACTAGGAATTCTGAACTGCAGATGAAATTCCTCAGGTCAGTCCCTGACCACACCCGTCACTGGTTTGCTAGCTCACAGCAGAGCAATGCTTACAAGTTTCCAGTGACTCCAGACACTGTGCAATCAGAATGTTCTAAAATTGTGAGCCAAATCTAAACAAGTCTCTGTTATTATTAAGAATACATTTCTATCTGTGGTCAGGTTTAGAGCCCTTAGGTTTTTGAGGTTTTCTCAGTGAAGGCTCCAGTATGAGTACCCAGATTTTCAGCATTAAGTTCCCTGTACAGGAATAAGGTTAAGAGGCTCAGAAAACCTAAACCTTGCAGAAGGGTGCTAAGAGTGAGCTGAGCTGCCCATTCCCAGGGAAATGAGCTAAACACAAAGCTGCTGGCTACAGAACATTTCCTTCCACCAGTTCGATGGAATTTGCTCCATTATGCAGGAGAATTCAGGTCATGGCTCCACAGTGAGAAAACCCCACCTCGTAGCAGACTAGCTGAGGACAGTTCACGTATTTAAAACCAATAATACATGGATGTGCTGAACATATGCACTGTGTACATGCGTTGCCTAAAAGCTGACACACCTCTACGGAGCATAAGCTGAAACTGGCATTGGGGCAACACATAAGGGCTCTTGTTTTGCAATTCCATTTTCTGTCTAAGTGTACTTGAGCAACTTCATACCCACTGCCAAGAGATGGGAAGGTGGTGCAGGAGCAGATGATAGTCCCTAAATTCTGGCTATGGGTAGATTTATTCAGAAACCAAGAGGAAAGCTGAAGAACACAGAAACTTCCTTAGCTGCTTCTGTTCCTGAAGCTCATCTCATGTTAATACAATCCATGAATGAGTAAACAAAACAAGGACTATCTGGTGCTACGCTATCTCTGTGTCTCATGGAGATACTGGTATTACTGTTAGTGGACTGCGGTACAAATCCTGTTGTCCAGAACTCACAAAGAATGTCGATAAATTGTGGAGCATTCAGGAGAGAGCCACCAGAATCACCCCGAGACTGGAAAACAGCTTTAAAATGCGATTCCAGTTGTTCCAACTGTTTTGTTCAAGCAGGAGATTGAGAGATGACCTGGTGATAGCAATAAAGTACCCACAGAAAACACATCATGGGCTCTTTGGCAAGTAGATGAAGTTCTAGGAAAACCCAGTGGATGAGAGGTGAAGATAGAGAAAGCCAAGTAAAAAGAATGTACCATGTAGTCATTTCAGCTCTGAGCCATTAGAACAATATATTAGAAAAACTGCTGGAAAATCTGCTTTTCCAAAAACTGATTTCTGACTGAATCTGTGAAATGACTGCGAGAGCTACAGAGGTCAGAATGGATGATCAAAAAAAGTTGTACAAGACCAGCATACTATTGAGAGAGATTGAACATGGCCATTTGAAAGCTATTAGCTAAACAACACAAAAGTTCATAGGAGCTTCATGTAAGATACTAAAACAAAAATAGTTATTGATTCTAAAAACCTTTGTCCTTGCTGATGAAATTGAAATCTTCACTTACCGGTGCAGAAGATAAGGAAGATGTGTTTAAGTGCCTGAAAGCCCAAGTGAAATCTCTGGTTTCATCAGACAGTGCAAGTTACACCAACGCTGTTGAGGACAGCTCTGAGACAAGGTAACTCCCCAGCAGCCCTTGTGGACATTGTTTGTTTACATCACCATGGGCTGGGCCCAGATGGTGGTGACTGACGAGTGACAAAAGTCTAGTTGGAGGCCAGTAATTAGTGGTGTGTGCCAGGGGCTGATACTGGGTCCAGTCCTGTTTAACATCTTTGTTTGTAGTCTGGATGGTGGAGCAGAGTGCACCCTCAGCGAGTTTGCTGATGACACAAAACTCGGAGGAGTGGCTGATATGCCAGGGGGCTGTGCTGCCATCCAGAGGGACTGCAATAGGATGGACAAACGTGCTGACAGGAACCTCATGAAGTGCAAGGGGAAGTGCCAAGTCCAGCACCTGGGAAGAGCTTGGCAGAAAAGGACCTGGTGGTCCTGGTGAACAGGAAACTGAACGTGAGCCAGCAACATGCCCCTGTGGCAAAGCAGGTCAATGGTGCTGGTAAATGTTAAATAAGAAAAAGGTGACAGATGTGACCCTGCAAAGGATTTGATAGGAATAAATTTTCTAATGGCATAAGGGGACTGAGGAGTCCAGGAACAGTGAAAATGGCTCAAGAGGATATTGGGAGTGGCAGGGTCAAAGAATGTCATGGAGACACTTGAAGCTATCAAGCTTAACCCACTTGTGCATACTCCTGCATCATGTTTCACGGATTTAACCTAAATTGCCACATATACAGTATACCACATATAAAGACCAATTAACCACTACTTTCTTAAGCTGAGAAATTTTCAAGGCAAAGAAAACATGTCGCTTCCTAGAATTCCCAGCTAGTGGAAGGTACTACTAGCTTCCAGAATTTCTTTTTGCACATTTGGCTTGAGTTCTTGGGACTTAAACATACACCTTCCTATCATAACCATACCAAGGACTCTACAATCTGTTTTAGCCTGGTATCTTCAGAGCTACGAGTCCCTGATACATACAATGGAACATTAGGCAAGGTGTGTCCTGAAACTCAAGGAAATAGGATTTATCAAAGCAGTTATTATCAAGCTCCTAATTTCAATACCGACCTGATGTTTCAGATACACTGCCAAAGCCTTATTGAAAGCATTCCCTTGCACTCTTCTTCCCATTAAGGCAGTATTTTATGTCCTGTCTCAATAACACAATATACTACATATTGGTTTCAGCAGCTGAAATACAGTATATATGCCCTACTGAATGTGTGTCTTTACCTTCGCTTTCTTTGAAGATACACGTGTACCAACCACTGAGCAATAAACGGCCATACAATAGCAAAAGCTAAAACACCAGGGGAGATTTCAAAGGGCCACCATGATGGCTTCTGAGGGAAACAGAAAAAATTCCAGTCAGCAATCTGTGTGCACATACCCAATACACATGTGTACTTCTCAGTTACTGCAAATGCTGCGGGATCAAAGTAGAAAATACTAGTAAGATCAGAAAAGAAAGGTTAATCTATCGAATACCTTCTTCAGACGCACATTATTATCTCACAAAGTACAAAAAGCATGTATCAAGAGCTAGATATAAAATATTAATCATCTTTTTTACCATTCACACTGCTTTTTACAAATAGAAAAAGCAATATTTTATTACCTTGACAGAGGAGGCGGGCTCACAATTTGACTGTAGTGTTGCAAATTTTGCCTTTAAATACAAACAAAGGCTGGTAAGTATGAAAAAAGAAACTGCAACCAAATTTTTTCTGCTTCAGAGAAAAATGAGAATATGAAGTTTTTCATCTCATGAAGGCTTTGCAATCTGTATGTATCATAGAACCACCCCCATACAACCCCCTTTCACCACTTAAGTTTCCCGTACTCTTTCTGGCATTTTTATCACATCTGTGTTAAAAAAATGCGTTAAGTGTCACTCACTGGGCCTCTATACATTTTTTCAAGGCCCCCCTGCCCAACTTGTCATTGCAACCTTCTCAACTCTTGTCCAGTCCCAGCAGTTGCAACCCAGAGTAGAAATCCCAGTAGCTTAATTTGCACAATTACATGTTTCAGCACCGGTCTGTACAAAGTCAAAAGCACTGGGTTAGTCTGTCCTGAGCTATAGCTACAGGCATGTCTAACAGGATAAAGGAAAGAGAATCTTCCAGGCAATCAAGAAAGTGAGAAGTACCAGAAACTTTTCAAGACTATTCCCATAAACTCTTGTGGTGTTTCCACAAAAACAAAGCAGTCAGTTTTCTAGGTCTTTCTTAATTTATGTTAAGTGTGAAACAGAAGCTTCTGTTTCTCTTTAGGTAAGAGCAGCAAGCAGAGCATGAACTGCTGATGAAGGGTCTTCTACTATTTCATCAGAAAGATAAAACCAGTCTATTCTTCCCCAAAAGGGTAGTCAGGCATTGCAACAGGCTGCCCAAACCCACATAGACGAGGCCCTTAGTGCCACGGTTTAGTGTTGGACTTGGCAGTCCTGGGAAAATGGTCAAACTTGATGATCTTAAAGGCCTTTTCCAATCTAGTTGATTGTATGATTCTATATCCAAACATCAGATGCTTGAACAGTTGTGACAGAGCAAAAACATGGTTTTACTAAATCCTTTCCCTAGTGGCCTAAGATTTGGAGTATATGCATCCCATAGGATACTTTATTCTCAGGTAGATCAAAATATCAGGAAGTCAAACAGAACCAAACATTTTTATGTTCCTGGTTCAACCATATTCACAGCATATTCTGTTCTTCTGAATATACAGTGCTTCTATTGAAACAGAAGGAAAAAGAAACACTACATCAATAAATATCTACACTTGCTTAAGACTTCTTTTGCCTATTTCGTATACATGATGCGAAATTCCAAGAAAGCTGAATTGCTTGATGGGGAAAGAATGCTATGATGAATCAGTCTTTTGCTAACTGAAAGTGGAACCAGAAGTTCTACCTGCAAACATTTACCAGTCTGGAAGATTAATGTAATTTCTCACTTCCTTTGAAAATGCTTTGAGATCTACTGATGAATAAATTACCATGTATGACATTAACTACGGAATCTATATATAATGACTGTGTAATGTGTATAAATAACCACGGCTAAGATTACTCTGATCAGAAATGAGTAAAATAATGTGTGGTTAATTCCTAGCTCAAAATACATGGGTTTGTTCACATGTATGAGTGTCCTGAATTGTGTTCCTGAGAATAGATACCAATAAGGAATTTTAAGTTGGAATCAACTACAGAATACAACTGAAATGTCTTCACAGTTTATGAAAATATTGTTTGAAAATTTAATCTGAAAAAGAATAAAAATATCAAAGGAAATTTAATAGAGAGTAATCAAGTAGCTTCAATGAATAATACCTGTGATGCTGTAACCGTCTCCAACATATGCAACCTCTGGAGGACATTCTGCATGTCTTCTTGCAACCGCATCAGCACTACTGCAATCTGTTCATTGAGGCTTCCCCTGGGTCCCCTCTCCGATCCCCAGCGCTCTCCATCCCCTCCACTACCCATCTGTCCACCTTGCAAACCATCTCCTAGAGGCTGAAGTCTATGCCCTGTTTTGAGGGACAAAAAAACAGATACATAAACTACAGAATGGACTACCAATTCCACTGAAAATGTTTGATGTTAACAGTTCAGTTTTCTCCCTCCCGAGCTGAGTGTAGCGCTCTTAATTACAGGCTGTGTTCAGACAGTTCAAAAGCACCGGGAGGTCACTGCACCATCATCTGAGGGGTTTCCCTACAGCCTCAGTGTGACAGTATCGTTCTGGTCCTGGAACTGCATAAACATTTAGCAAAAAATTACTAATTCACACCCAGTCAAGTTCAGCAATAAATTCTGCCCTAGTGAAAAGGAAGTAAAATCTGTCTCATTATCAAAGGGAGGTGTGTTTTAAGCTTGGCACAGTCTCCAGCTGGAAAACAGCACCAGAATAGAGTGATGAGAAAAAATGATTGTTTAAATCCTACAATACTCCTTTAAATTACATAGGTCTAGTATGCACACATCAAACGTAAGTAAAACAACAAAAAAAGAGGAAGATGGCTAAACTATAATATGTTCTTCATAGTTTTCAACGTAAGTGTTATATTTGGATTTTCTTTTTCATTTTTTGCATCTGATTACATATAAGCGCCATACAAAAAGGCATGCTATATATAATAAAATACTTTCTGGCCTTTTTTTTTAGTACAACTTTATCTTTGGCTTTACAGATGATACTACTGGAATATGGTACTGCTCCTAGGTAACAGTATTAGAAGTATTATGGCATTAAAAAGAGCAGAGGCCCAACATAAATTGAACATCTGGACTGTTATGTCACTAAGAATCATTAAGTTTTAAATATCATAATAGATGGTATCAGAATCACTCAAAGGTGTGGCTAACATCCCAATTTACAGAAAACAATATGTCACTGATACCTATCCAAGATGTTCCATGATTTCAAATAAGAAACAAATACCTGTCTATATTTTCAAATCAAGAGGTATAAATGCACATGCATTTAAAAATAAATATGCAACTTATAAAGAAACTCTTCTCATGCACAGACAGGTTTTAAAGATCATGTTTCTACAAAGACAGGTGCCATTAACAGCAGCTGGAATTTAAGGGAAGCCAAAACAGAAGAACCCAATATGCTTATATACAAGACCTCCATAGCACAAGAAAATCCTTTTGTAATACTTACTATGAATGAAATAAATACTCTGAAGATAAAACTGATTGCTACCCACTGTAATTAGGATTTTGTTATCTATTTTTACTGTGAAGGACAGAAGCACTACATCGCAATGGACAATGCTGACAAGTGCTTCTCAGACACCAGTAACTTACAGCAGTCAGGCAAGTGGGAACACAAAAGCAGTGTGCACAGTACCTCTCCCTCTTCTGACACTGTAGAAATCTGCTTTATCTCCACCCTTCTTCTCCTTGTGAGGGCCCCCATTACTGGCTTTGCCATCTTCTCCTCCACACTTGACTTCACCTTGCTCTTGAGCTGCTCCTTCTACAGTATTTCCAGGCTGATGATTCTCATAAGTCATGCAAGTGCGGTTTGGAAAATCTGTATTTTCTAACAGAAGACTGTGATCTACATCCAAGAAATGGGATGAATGCTTTAAAGATCCTTTAGCTGATGTGATGGTCTCCAAGGGCTACAAATTAACATTAGCAAGCCATTAGATTCTGTAAAATGTGCCAGGTAACCAACAAAAAGGAAGAAGCATCATCTCTAAGGAAATAGTCCACCCAAAATTCACACTTTTTTTTTTTTTTTAACAGAGGCAGTAGACTGTGCTTACTATTGTCTAAATGTCTTCAGATTGAAAACGTATTTGAGGCAAGTATGCTCAAAAACATTGATACCACTTGGAGTTAAATATATTTCCAAGATACAGTAATACTCATTAATCAGTGAAATTGAACATTAAGATCTAAAAATGCTCAGTTTCCCCTTTTAAAACTGGCTTTGCTTCCTAGACAGGGAAGTGGTATCCCAACTTGGATTCCTGAGCCACATGGTTAAATGTCACGTGTTATTAAGAACCCTGAGTAGGCAGTGTTTACACCCACAGCAGACAGATCACGTTGCTTATGATCAACATGTTCAAAACAGCTTGGCTCCACCCTGTGCCTCTCACCAAACAAAAGGAAGGCACAGAATTCATCAACGTCTCACTTAAAACCAGTGCTACTGTAGGAAGATATTAAAAATGGATGAAATATGCGTTGATCAGGTCATGATTACATGTTCTGCAACAGGACTGCCTTAAGGTGGCTCAAGCAACCCTTTGTTCAGCACAAGCACAAGCACTTGCACAAGTATATGCTTAAGCAGAATGGGAACCTCAGATAGCTGACGAATAACTCCATGAAAAAGCCAGAATGACCAAAAGAAGGGGCAAATAAATGGAAACTACTGCAAAGTCCTGTTTGTCAGACAGCAGTTCATAAAAACTGGATCATCAGAACTGAAAGTCAGAGTGCTTACTACAGCTTTTCCAGTAAAAAGCTCTAGTTAATTCTTTAAATGAACCTCTTCTAGTTTGAATTAATCCATCTGTATTCTACTTGTATATTTATTTACACATACCTGAACATTTGTTATTTTGTTCAAAACCAGAAATTTTCTCACACAGGTTGGGAAATTCTGACAGATTATCTGTCCACTTCAATTAAAGAATCTCAAACAAGCTTGAACGATACACAGGATGATTGGGAAATCACCCAGATCAGAGAGCTTGCAGCACTTCTACCAAATCAGCTTTCCCAACATGATTCACTACTGGGTAAAATTTTGATTTGCTAAAAGGAATTTTCTAGATCCTCAGGGAACAGCCGGACAACAGAATGATGCAGTATCAGTGTGCTTACTGGTCTTTCCAAACCCATGCATCACTCATATATTCATCCCCAGAATCAGGAAACTAGGGGTTTGACTACAGAGTCCACGCTTAAACTGGACCTCTGAAGAAGGTCCAGGCAAGTAAAGTCAACTAAGACTGCAGTTAATACAATGAGCAGGAGCACAAGTTCAGTCAAAAGTAAGCCAGCACAGTTGGTACCCACCTCTCATATGAAAGTTGGAGATGTACATTATGGCTGAAGAGAGAACAAGAGAACCCAGAAATCACTGTCATCTCCCACTTCTCTAGACCTAGGCCACTTTCAGGCACTGGCCTAGAGGCCACTTGCTAAGTCTTACTCCTTATTTATTCTTTGAAACAGATACAGGATTCATCAGGCCAGAAAAAGAGCATGTAAAAAGCTCATTGTTACAAAGACACTACTTCTCAGAGATAGCTGGATTCTGGTCCCTGCATATATTATGAGACCCTAAATTCATTTGTGCACACAGCCTTTAGTTTCTTTGTACTGTTGGTTTGTTGTATTTTCTCCTCACATAAATTCTCTGAGGGAAAAGATAGCACAGCTTTTAGATCAGTAGTAACCAACTTGTAAAAGATTGATGACAAAAAAAAACGAAAAACAATAGTCCAAGCAGGAGAAAGGTATATATGAGTTACCTCATTCACCTCTGCATGTCCAGGTTCACCTGATAGACAGGAACCTGTTTAAACATAATCACACCACTCTCAAAACTACACCTAGGAATACTAAACCCCTACCTCTTCTAGTCCAAGTTGCTCCATCGAGTCACAATAAACTTCACTGTCTGAATCACTGGTTAAGTGCTGAGTTGCTGAGATCTCTTCATTACTCTCTTCATTTGCACCTGTACAGAAAGGACATACTAACACATGCTTTGTAAATGTGAGCCAAGCCTGGCAAAGAGGAAAGCAGTAAATTAAAATGCCTAGGTGAGCTTCAACTCATGCCCTGTTTATCTACAACTGTCATGTTAAAGTTAGATTCTGAATAAAGTGGTTATATTAACATAGGAATTATATAAAAGTTTTACTAATTGGAAAACTATATCTCACACTGGCACTTGTGCCTTATAGGCTGATAATTTTACCTTGCTGATTTACTCTCCTTCCTAAGGTCAGTATAAAGCAGTTTTGCCTGAAACTATCAGTTAGCTTTAAAATGTTACATTTAAGACATCAGTTTCAACAAACTGACATGTATGATGTGTTCAACCTTTGAAAATGACAAGTAAGATATTAGTGCTTCTCATTTTACTACAGATTAACTTTCAAAGGCAGGTACTTGCATTGATAATATAATGATTTCAAAAGAAAGCAACTGTATTTCTGCGGGTTTGAGCCCGTCTCTGAATTCATCTCTCTTTCTGCAGGAGATCCTAAAAGAAAGCCTTACAGACTTGGTTTTTTTTTTTTTTCTCAAGTATTCTTTCTTCGTGTTTCTACAACTGAAAGGCACCATTGATGGTCTCTGAATCCCAGGATTAAGCTTTCAAGAAAAGAATCCTTTTCCATGAAAAATATGTGCAAATGAAAACATAGTCTTCCAGGGACAATACCTTGGTGGGTGCTGTTTACTATTTCTAAGCTTGGCTCAGTTTTCTTTATTTCTTCTTCTGGGTTCAAGCCATTCAGGGCAGATTTGGTCTGGATGCCATTCTGCATATCTGTGATAAGGCTGTCCTTGTAATTGCCATTAGTAACAACACCTTCGAAATCCTTAGCATCTGCTGATTCTGGTTTCACATTCTTATAGTCTGTAAAAGAACAAGAAAACCTTGCAAATAGAACGCTATGCCTGCAATACTCAAAATATTTCTTCAAGTAGCTAACTCTGATGGACTAAGTACAACGTATCTGCAGAACAAAACAGATTTGCATTTGCAGGGATTGTTCTGTTCTTGTAAAAAGTGTAAATATCAAGTTTAACTTGCACAAAGAGCAGATGATATTTAAAACAAATGAACGCAAATCCCAAGTAGGTCTCTCTGATAAATTAAATAATAATCCTCATGCCCTTGGAGGTAAAAACCTGTACAGAATTCTAAATATATCATTTCATTTGGTTTTCACTTGATGTTGGTTTTCCTCAAAACTCTTTATGGACCCCCTAAATGAATCTCTGAAAGTTCTGTTTTATTTCTTCTGAAGAAAAAAAAGTGATTTTCAATTCTACTGTTACAGTCCATGTATCAATTCACAGCTCTCACAAACAGCACTGGCATCAAAAAGTACAGGGTATAGACTTTTAGCTAACCTATTGACAAGACTTTTTAGCCGAGTCAAAAATTGTATGGCATAGCTCACAGATCTTTACTAATTCTGTACTAATTCAGGTTGAGACACTGCCATTTTTTCACACATACATCTGCATGTGTTTGCCTCTAATTCTCCTGAACAAGTAAAGCGTTCGTGATCATTCGGGATTTTCTGCCACTTAGGTGGCAAAGCATAACTTCAGAAGAAACAATGGTCTAAGTGCAGAAAACATACCCTTTCCATTTAGCTGCATCTCCTTTTCTTCCTCTTCACGAAGCCCTTCTTCTTCTGATTCTGCTCCACTATCACTACTTTCAGCTTTTCCATTCACAGCCTTTATATTTGGAGTGGAATTCATGACATTACTAAGGTCTAAGAAAAAAATCAAAGAGGGAAAAAAATATGTTTTTTAAAAGAAACATACAACCCACCCCACCCTCAGACTATTAATCAGTTCTACACAAGTATTTCCATATTAGAAGACGTACCAAATAATGCCTGCTTCATTTCTGTAAGCTCTTCCTTAATTGATTTAATGTTTTGCTTTTGTGGTCCAACACAGAGTGCCTGACCACTGGTGAACACATTCTCAATGATACTGAGGAAGCCTGCTGGCGGACTCTAACTACTGAGTCTCAGACCAAGATTATTTCCCAAACTTATAGCGTGGCTGCAACAACATTTTATCTAGGACCCATGTGGCCATGTTCTTTTAAACCCAGAAGTCAGTGGTTTTATAGAAGTTCCCTTTTGGGCTGAAATGCTTCAAAAATGTTCTTCATTCAAAAGAAAATTCTGAAATGTTATATTCAATTATGTGAGCACACAGGTCTCTGGAGAGGTAAACACAATATCCAATGCATCTTCTCCTGCAGCAATACAAGCAGACACAAAAGGTGGGAAGAAGTCTCACGTTTATACAGATCTTTATCTAGCAAAGGGCATACGGAAATAAATTCTCTGATTTCAGTGAAAAAGATGATGAAATTACTGAGCATTTCTTTGCATGTCAAATTACATGCAAATTTAAAACAAACCCCAAATCTTGGACAAATTGCTAAATCCTTGGTTTTCACTTCTTTGATTGCTCTGAGGATCACGCACAATTCACTCTGACTGTACAAAGAACTGCAAGATAAAGATTCTTAAAAAACATGAACAATTTAAGGGACAATCCTACCACCTCCTGTAAAAAAGATATGCTTAAGTACATCCTGATGATCATTTAAGCCTCCTAGGTTAGGACAGAGTGATTAAAGTACAAAGAGGACAGCTTCTGCAAGACACACAGTTTACATGTTGACTCCAAGGCTGAATTCTGACTGTTTCAACTGTCACCACAGCATTCCATTTGCATAATTTCTACATTCCTTGTCAGAACCTTGCAAGATTCATTCTTATATTTAGGCTTAACATTAAACAGCAAAATAATAATTACACTGCAGTTGACAAACCAGCTCTGACACTTTCTTTGCTGCATGATAATTTAGAGCTAAGGGGTTTCTGCTTTAATCTTGCAAGGAAGATTCCCATATTCCTCTAGCTTCAAATCTTACCCATAGTGGTTTTTTAAGAAAAACCCACAAGCAAAAAAAAAAAACAAAACCTTAATTTCTTGTACAGGAATAATATATTGAATATCCTGTTCACTTTAGTTTTATTGCAAGGTAAGGGGTCTGTGAGCACTCTGCATCACTGTTTTATATTGATTTAATCCAACTTTCATCTGAAGATTTAAAATATGATTCTTTATTGTAAAAAGAGAACTGCAAAAGCTATGGTCTGTCTCACAAGCAGGAATATAAGCAACCACACATTTTCTCCTCACTGAAGAACACTTCTATTTTGCAAGGTGATTTGTTTCACAAAAGAAAAACACCAACATATTCCCAGTTTATTTCTCATGTCTCATTTATTGTGAAACCCAGCCCTCAAGATGTTTTTCTGAGAAGCAGCAATGTAAGGAGGATAAGGTAGCAGTTAAGTCCTCACAGGGTGAGCTTTTAAGTGCAGACATAGCTCCCTTGGCACATTAAGTCACCCATCACCCTTTGTGTCCTACCCAGTCGTGGGAGTAAACAGGAAAGACAAGACTAGGAGGAACATTTAGCTGTGACAGAAGGTGAGTTAAAACTGCAAACCTCCTCACCCTATCAACAATACGGTAAAAAGTCCCAGCCATACCATAAGCTTTTTTTTTAAGATTCACATTTTTTCTTTTTTGTAGGAAAGGTCTTTGAATATTTTAGCATGTTCTCTCCCCACTTAAATTCACTAAGGAGATTTATTCAGTTGGGGAAACTTCCAAGTGATACATCACATATATTTAAACAAAGAGGGAGAACTGAGAGAAAGTACCAAGCGTGACAGATATACACTATCATGCCATGGGACACCCAGAGAACTGAAATCCATCAGGACCATATTTCTTCCACAAAGTTGTTCTCAGCAACAGTGCTCCTAAAGACTGTAAAGAGGCATCACTGACACAGAGACTGAAGAACACAGCATTGTAGACTCTTGGCTGCTTGAAATACCACACTTAATTGCGTACTTTTCCCAGAACCTGTACACTGCTGTCCTCATCAGGGCTTTTACTACATGGTAAACACACAGCTTGCTTCTATCCTCTAACAAACATCAGCATCTGCTAACAAACCAGCAGTGATAGCCAATACTGGGTGTGACAGGGTTAAAGACTAAACAGAGCCAGCTAGTAGTAAGTCTACAGTCCCTGTTGTAGGTTAATGCTACTCCCTGTGGAATGTCTCTTGTAACATGCATGATGTAAGGCAAGCAAGCTTTTAAAACTTATTTACTTTGTGTTAATCCTCCCCCCCTTTACTCTTTTTGTTTACCCACATCCAATGCTGCCAAAATGTTAGCTTTTTCTGTTGCCCTGGCTTAGATACTACAGAATTCATCTTGGTTTATTTTCATATCACTGCCTACAACACTCAACTGGGAGATATGTGACACATTTCCACATTAAAGCTGTACTGCGCTATAGTCATCCCAGGAGTTAAATTCCATAAAAGCTTGAATTGTTGGGGGGCTTTTTAATGCTATACAGTAAGAGCTGTGCAATAGTAACAATGTGCAAACAGAAGGAAGAAGGATTTAACAAAAGAATACGGTGAGATGGAAAGGATGTGGAGACACACAGCCTCTTTACGAGCTTCTACCAAGTGTTTCTTTTCTTGTATGAGCTCTATTAAGAGATTTCCTTAGACTAATTCCAAATATACTTAATTCTAAATATACTTAAAGGCAGCACTACCATTCTTCTCAGTGACCTTTATAATGGGCCAAGTTTCTCAAAAACATGTATTTTTTAACTCCTCACATATTTCAAGGCAAGTTTTGCTACCCACATGGGATCTGCCCCAGCTTAAGGGGCATTTTACAAACTAAACCTGGCCTAGCAGGTGTTTCTCGAATGCCTTGTATTTTTGGTTTTCTGAGGTACACAATTCTAATACAAAATTAACATGCACTGCTGGAGCTGTACTGATGGTTGGCTCAGCACACTACAGTACCCTCACACAAGTCCTACAGTGCCTTACACTCTTTTTGAGTACCAGTGATGCCAAGACAGTCTACAAAAGCAGGCAAACCAGATCATAAAACATTTAACTAGCTGTGTATGCCTTCATCACTTAAAAATTATGTACTTTTGTAACATACCATAAGCAGACTCAAGCTTTGTCAAAATTTTTATGCTGAGTCTCAGAGGCCTATATGCTGTGCAGAATTGTTTTGATAATCAGGTGACTGGGATTCTTGTCCTGCCATCATAACACAATGTTTCATGCTTGTTATTGATCCAAGTAGGCTCCCTCCTTCAATTCCAAGTTTATGCAACCATGTTCTACCATTTCCAATACACTTGGCTACAAATCTCCACCTCCCTTTTGAAACTGATGTACCAAAATACTGCAAGAAGTCCACTGCATGGAGTGACTGCAATGAGAAAGGAGGGGTACATGCAAGCATCTGGGAGCAATGAGCTCTTCAGCTAGAAGAACAAGAGTTTCTATACTCTCATTTCCTTCCATTCTTTTTAATATAGCACACTACAAAGAAAATTTCCAGGGGCCCAGCCTGCTCTGTAACATCTGTTCTACACTACTGAAACAAGCTTCCATCACAAATAAAAAGAGCTTTTAGAAGGCTCTGTTAAAAATAAAAGACAGAAAAATATAAAATTCCTTAATTTAACTACCACTGTTTTATCACTTTTAAACTCATAAAGCATTAAGCTTCCTGAAAAATGTATTCCCTAAGCACATAGATTATGGCAGCCAGATCTTCCTCTATACAGTTTTCCTTTCTTTTTGTTTAGTCTTCCTAACCTTTACTACAAGACAAAAAGAAGTCTCTTCTCCTTTTTGTTTTTCTTTTATTATACTCCAAAAGACTGCAGCCTTGTTTTGCCATCATTCCTCTTTGGTTATGTGCTTCTCAAGCTGTTACAGTCTAAGACATGCCACTGCTTTATAAAACAGTTTAATCAACAATATTCATGTCTTTATTTACCATTTATAAGCATCAAAACAATAGTTTGTGGATAAGAACACACAGAGACAATAGCAGCTCCTCAGACATTTATATTAAATTGCAAGTATGGTATTTAGGTTTACTGGTCATCCTGGACCTTTACACTTCTCAGTAGGTACGGAGTTTCACATCTCCATCCATACCAACGGTACCCATTCTCTTGAATTTTCAGAATATGTCCCATTCAAATAAGGGTACCAAGTTTTTGGGTTGACTTAGATGCATTTTCCTCCTCCCTGATACTCCTGAGCCTTCTGCCTGTGATTTCCTGACAAAGCAGCCCAGGAGAACAGCAGCTGCCCTGCAGGCATTCCCAGAACTGGCATGTAGCTTCTTGATGGCCACTGGATATCCAGAGTGCAAGGCCACCAAGCACAGGCAGCTCACTTATGTGGTGCATGCACAGCAAGATCAATGGATCCAGGCTATGCAAACTTCCTGTCAGCACCTTCGCCAACAATCCCAAGTGAGAACAAACAGTAAGAATAGCTGCTGCTTTGATATTTATAGTAACTTGCAAGAATAGCAAGATCATTGCAGGATTCAGGATGTCCCTGTGTCTGGCCCTACTTCTCTCTGGGAGCATGAACAGGACTTGCTAAGCTCTCTTGTGTGTGGAAGAGATACAGTCAGCAGCTGGAACTTACACTTTGCATGACAAGTAAAGGAGCATTACACTCTTGAGTTTTGTCCCAGAAAATACCAAACATGAATACAGTGAACTCAGAACCCTGTAAAGAAAATTGAATTATGCTTGCAAGCAACAAAACCCCATACTGCTGAGTCACTCATCTTCCAGAAACTCTGGTCTATAATATTGCTGCCTGAATCAAAACTTGTTTTGCCCTGCACAAGAAAAAACCCAACAACCCAAGCCAAACAGAAAATAACACAGAGATCATACTCTCTTGCCACCTGCTCCAAGCCTACCAGATGAACAGCCGTTTACAATGCCCAGTCTCATCGATAACATAGATGGCTGAACAGTGTGTGTGCTTAACACAGATGGTTTTCCCATGCATCTTAGAGGCTATGAGTAATTAGTTTTGCTGCAAAAAAGTTATGCATGAAACACCAGCGCATGCCCACTGGGAACTTTCCTGAGAGCAATCTAGATATGACTGCCTACATCTGTTCTTCCCCAGCCTCCCATACCTCTGTCTCCTGCTTCTTTGCATTTTGCCTTTGTAGAACAGAGGTGCAAGAAATCTGGATTTCAGTTCTCTCATCACAAGATCTGACACAAGTGAGACCTCTAAAAGATAAGACATCAACATTTTATAGCAAGTGGGTACATTGCTAGATTCTCAAAACCTGAGCAGCTTTTGACAAATTATTCTCCCTTTTGCACGAAATTGTTGTCTGGTTGGAGGAAAAAAAGAAAATCCAGGTCCAAAGACCAATTATGCACAAAAGCTGTTACTGTTGACTCAATCCAGCATGAAAAAGAATAAAGACAGGCTTTGCTTTGCTTTTCATGGAAGAAAGCTTCTCTTAGCTCCCACCACTTTAAAAAAAAAAACAAAACAAAAAAACCACAATTTTTTATCTTACATTTTCACATTGGGATACTCTGCTGCTCACCCTGTGGTGATATATTCTCTACTACTCTGTATGACAGAAGAGCTGTTGATATCCTCAGGCTTGAGCTATGCTGATGCTCTGCCCTAATTTTCCAACATTGTTAGAGAGCCCTGACATAAAACCATCAGTGTGAAGTCAAGTCACAAAATAGACTCAGATTTGAGCTGGAAAGCCTGAAGCAGATACATACTGCAACAGGACAAGCCACAGCTTGTTGAGACACTGATCCATATCTCCTTGAGACTTTCCACTGACTTGGGCACTTGCTGGCCCAGCCCTTAATCCTATAATAATCCCATCCTGCAGCCAATGCTGCAGATAATGCTCTAGATGCTTCTGAAGGTAAGATATTAAACGACTGAGATATTAACAGAAAGATTTTGTATAGCAAGTTTCACAGTACCCTCCCTGAACACAAGCGAACAGCTATAGTCAAGATTACAGATAATCATTGGAAACTAGAAGAGATGAAGTAGTTTAAAGGACAGGCTTTTAAAAACCTCTCCCACCCACTGGCTCCTCCTGCCCCATGCTTGCCCTGCCTTGATGCACCTCCTCGCTGTGGTGCTGCCACCCATTTAACATACCCTACTGAAGCGCAGCAATTTCAGACTAGCAAGGATTTTAGGCCTTTTCCCCCTTATTACAAAGCGTTAAGAAGATTCACAGCCATTGAGTTCCTTAAAAATCCTAGTGAGGAAAGGAGGAAAATGAAGGAAAACAGCTTAGCCAGTATCTTTGAAGTCGGACAGAAGTGTAAAAGTGAGTTTACAAAACAGAGGATGTTTCACAGAAGAGGCCCACAAATAAGCAGGAAAAGCGTGCCACCAACTGCTCCTTTACAAAGCAAAAATGTTGAAAGTAACTGGAAAAGTCCTTTGAGAAAATAAAACTATTTGAAAAGACAAACTAATCATATATAATCTACAGAAGTAGAGCTAGAAAATATATTGTATTTTAAGAGTAAGGGAAGCGTTTCTGCCTTGAAAGTAATAAAGAACAGAGTCCCTTTTTTTCAAGGGCAATTCCCTCCTCCAAGCTGACCTATGTCCTCTACTAACTGCTGCCTTTGAAATACAAGTGTTTACATGTATTTGTTTGTTTTAAAAGCACACAAGCCTCAGTGAGTCTCCACTTTTAAACCTAGCTCCCATATCCAATGCAGGAAGGCACTGAGCAAGTTTCTAAATAGCTGTATCTGCCTGTGAGTCAGGCCAACTTCTGCCATTTACACACGCTACTACTTAAGCAGTGTCCTCTATGGGCTCCTAACAGCAACATGTTACACCACCATCAGTGTGCCCAAAGTCTGCCTATGCAGCAGTGAGTCACCTTGCTCCAACAGGGCTTCATCTTGTGCAACTGCAAGACAGCTGGGAGTGAAGTTTTCAAGAGAAAAAGCACTCATTAAGATGACAAAGTTTAAGACTATTATAATGCCGAAACTGTCCACAGCCTCTGCAGTGCATAACTTATCATTACTGGAAGCAACATAATCCTCACAAAGGCTTACAAAGAATACTACTACTCAACATAAAGGCAAAGGGTCATCTTTATTTAGCAGGATTTTAAAACAGATTAAATGCCTTGTCACAAAGCAGAAGGAGTACACGCAAAAATTCTACTGAAGAACTTGTGAACAATTTCCAGATACTCTGCTTAGTTGCTGAGGTAACTCAGGGTAGGCCTGCCATGGAGGGATTTTCTTGTTCTGCTTTGGATTTACTCACATTCAGTAAGAAGAAAACATCCACAAAACATTCAGAAGGACAAGCTGGCTCTGAAACTCTTGATGTTTTTCACCCAGTATCAGATCAGTAAGGTGACAATTCTAGCCCACCTTTGGCTCCTTCAGGTATAACATAACAAAAAGGCTTGAATGCCCATTCTGAACATTTCCAGTTCCCTGAGCAATGGCATTTTGAAGCTTGTCTTTTCAGCACTGGCTTTGACAGGAGAATTTTTACAAATTTATTAGCAAATGCAAGAAGTTAAAAGGTTGCACTTTTAAAGCATCCCTCCAACTTACTCTTCCAGCAGCTGCAAACAAAAGGGTCCTTCTGCAAAACTGCAAGTATTGTCTATTCTCTTCTGCAGCACTATGTCAGTTAAAAGCCCACTTTCTTCTTTGATGTCTAGGATTTCATGTACCTGAAAATAATTTCTCAGTAATTTTCTCTGTAAAGCAGTACCTCATACCTGTCAGCGAGAGACTACTGACTGAATTTTCCAGAGAACCTAAGCTTCTCACACAGCTGCAAAACACCACCAAAACACTGAGCCTTCAAAACACTACCAAGGATATACAGTTTTGAAGTACCCCTCAGATTTGCTGAGCCTATTGGAGGGAATTCTCTAGTTTCCTTTCTTTACCAACACACCCAAGTCTGGATATTTGTAACCCATGGATCTGGCAAGTTTGTCCTAGTTATCTTGTAGATGTTACAAGTCATTTTAATGCTGGCATGTCAGGCTTAAGTGCTCTTTATTAAGGAAAGCCACAAGCTCTATTGATCCAGGAAGACAGTAGTTCAATGGTTTGTATTAGACATTTTCAATGAAACCACAAGGAGCAGAAATTCAATTTTGAAAGGCTACACTTTTCTGTTGAGGCCAATCTGCTAGAGATAATACACCAGTCACAGCTGAGGCACACTAAACTTCCATACAATCCTTTCAACCAATTCAAGAATGCTGTCGATTTTGAGGAAATAGCATGCAATTCTTAATTAACAATCTTCATACAGATTAAAATCTGACACAAGAAGAACAGAAGGTGAACTCAAACCAGAATGGGCCAGAAGGTGGGGCAGTACAGTATGAAGTGAGAGACACAAGAGAAGGGTCCCAGTTTTCAGAACATACCAATTGCCTGCCCATGAAAAAAACCCACCTTCCACAACAGAACCTACAGAGAGTAGGGGCCTAGAGACAATGGAACAAACAAGACTGGAGAAACTAATGCAACTCCAACATAACAATGTCTCAAATTTTTAACAGCGTTGCTGTCAGTGCCTACACCATCTCAATGCAGACTTGGGCACACTGGTTCTATTCTTTAGCATGAATTTGGAAGATTGAAGGTACTCATGCTTCCTTACTTCTGTGAACTAGTTTGAGACTTGTACTGTAAACAACAATAATTATTTTCAGCTTCACTTTTACTTGGAGAAGTGGCCAGAGCCCTGAAGAAAGGGTTTCACAGTCTTAACTGCAATGGTAAAGTTATAACATACAATAGACTTCGTGAAAATTCTGTCTTAATTCATTGCAGCCTAATTAGATGTTGCAGCTTTAAACTGTATGAATGATGACATATAACCAGATTTATTTCAACACCGACAGGACAAGAAATAGCTGCAATTTGCTATTCTGTTTTACTTAACACCGCCTTATGGCTAAGCTGCCTCTTTAAAAAACAATATGTTATTGATACAGGCATTGTTTAACTTCTGTGATTCACTGTTTGCCTAAATAAGTCACTTTAAAAAGTAGCTTTTGGCATGGTGCCATAGACACCAAGTTCAAGTGGACCTGTATTACACAGATCACTGACCTGAATCTACTGATACTCTTACAATCTTGCCTGTCAATCCAGCTGTCAGGCAAGCTCATTAAATCCCAGATATGAAGCACACAGAATTTTAATTGAGGAAAAGCCACAGAGCTTTCAAAATGGCCATTTAAAAACTTCTACCATTATCTTTCCTCAAAAACAATGAAAAACTATTTCTGTTTCTCTGAGACTTGCTACAAACTTAGCTCCTTTAAGGTAGGGTGCATGCCACATCCAAAAGGCAATTTAACCAGTTGACTCCTACTACTAAAGCACCTCAAACCAATTAATTTGCGCAATGATTCATTTTTTAAAGACCTTTTCAAGTTTTACCCTGTTGCATTTCAACTTTTAACTGTAATTTTATGCCAGATTTAAACAACTGTAAGCCTTATATTACAACCTTATGAACATATTATCTGTCACATAATAACTATTACCAAAACGTTCTCACAATGGTATTGCTACATAAAAATCACCACATTGATTTTTATGCAGCTATGACACCACTGGGTTTGCCACTCGTCAGAGATTTAAAATGTTTAAATAGATACCCACTTCATGAATTTGAGCCTCAGAATACTTAACTTCACAAACCAATCTTGTATTCTTTAATAATGGTTTCTCAAATACATACAAAACCATGGATTTCAATTGTGGATTTCTTTAGATTTTAGATCAGATGGCAGACCTGGATTACCAACTCTACACGCGATCTGATACTCCACAGCTACATCAGGATGTAGCAGTACACATTAATTGTTCCTTTACTAATGGAAAAGCAGAAACTAGATTTGACTGCGGGAGCTGTTTTACATACTCTCCTTTTTTAAAGGGAAGAGGCTTCCCTTCAGCAGCTTAAAGAGTCCATAAACAAGGCCTAAAAACGCAGCTTCCTGGGTCTACCTGGGGTTTGTACCACAAAAGTGAAATAAAATCCAGCCTAGTGAGGTGGCAAGCCCAGAAGTTACGGGTGTTAGCAGGAAGTTACTACAGCACCAAAATGATGGAAGAGATGGACTTACACATAATTTATTATTCCTACCTTCCAAATACTTAGAGACTTTCTCCATTCGAACTGCCATATGGTAAAGAGAATGAACAGAAAGATGCAACGTTTAGCTTTAAAATCATTTCCAGAAAACAAGCCCCCAAAAATCTGGAGTTGTGATTATCAGTAGTATAAAGGAAGTTATTTGTCCGAACCTGAGGTTAGGTCAGATCCTCTGTTCTTTTTATCTTCTACTATTTCATAGAACGGGCCTATTACTTGTAGTAATTCTTCAACCTTGTCCGTCATTGGCATACTCTCAAGAATCTGCACAAGTCCAAAATATGAAGCATCTTATGAAACATATGAAACAGCATTTCATGATTCATTCATTTCAACTGATGTTAGAAACTGCTGGTCATTGTACAGCATCTCACTGAATCACTCACCACATTATTCTGATTTTCTTTACTTATTTTTTATTAAAGGAAAACAACATAAAATTAATCTACCATACATGAATCTGAACTAGCTATATTAGCTTTTCTTAGGTGAAGAGAAGATGGCAGAGCTAATGCATTTGCCAACAGAATACAAAAACTGGGATGATACAAAGACAGAAGAGCAAACCGGAACCAAGAGCAGCAAACTAGAACCAAGTTCTGCTCTTGAAGTCACTTGGACCTCGTACTTTAATAAAAATTCCTTTATTTTATGTTAAAAAAAAACAATACCTTCAATCATCTGACAGGAATACAAAATCTTACATCTAAAGTAGATTAAATAGAAGAGATTTAATAAGTATTATTTTAAAAGCATACCTTCCAACACAAAACATTCTATGATTCTATGATATTATTGTCCAATTCTATTTTAAGGTCCTTCCAACCAAGCTTTTTGCCAATAGCTTTGTTCCTCCTTTATTCTCTATTTTTTTATTATCATTTTTAAAGAGGTAATAGCTATAGGAAGAGACTCTGTAGAAGCAAATACAGTACACCCCCTCTTCCAGAAGAGCACCAAGAAAGCAACAGATGGAGATACAAGTTGCCACAGAACATGCTGCTCAAAAGCACCAAGCATATCACTAAGCAGAAGAAGCAAAAGCTACAGCATTACTTCACAAAGCAGGAGTGCCAGACAGGCTAACAGTCAGCAGGTAACAAGTCAACACTTGCAAACCAATCCAGGATACGAAGAGACAATAACCCTATCAATCTGCAGTTTCAGTGCCACTTCTCTGATCTATTCAGTGTATGTAATTCATTCCCTATTTTTCAGATAGAAATGCTCTGTGCTGAGATACTGAGCTGGATACAAACCAGAGCCAGGGCAGTTCTGTGATTTTAATTAGTTATTTTTTTAACTTTAATAACATTGAGAGAAACAAGAAGCCTATCCTAGAATAACACTTATATTTGCTATGTATTTACTTCTACAGTCTGCACTGTAAATTGTTTCATACATGTTATTTGCATGATGCCCGCAAATAACTGCTCTTTGTCTAAACACACTTCAGTATAATCTTGAAGCAATTCTTAGAGCCTTACCACACACTTCCATGGACATTTCAAATAGAATCAACTGGGTTGGAAAAGCTGAAGCTAGTATTTCCAGTGTGAGAGCTGAAACAGCACCACAGCAGGGTAAACAGATTCCCCAGTTTCAAAGCGGAGTGAGGGAAGAAGCCATTTACTCTCCTATCCCTACATGTAATCTGTTCAGAGGCAGAATATTTGTGCTTTATTAGGGTCAACCAAGTACACTTCCTCACAGGAGGCTTCCAAGAAGGCTTTTTTTACAACAAACATTGCAGTTTCACTTAAGTTTTAGTGTCCTGACCAAATCAATGCAATGCAATGACCTGCACCAGAAAAAAAAAAGATTATCTACTTAAGTATTAATGCATTTTGAGCCTGAGATTTAAAATAAAGTACAAAATCTTGTAGTACACATTCAAAGAGAACTATTAAAATTCAGTGGGATTTTTGACCAGATGAATATTTGGCTTTCTGTGTTTTCTGGAGTTGTTTATTTCTCATTTTAAAGCAACTACATTAACATCATCAGGAACTAAATTACCAAAATTGCAAACAGGAAGAACAGTAGTCAGGCTCCATTTCCATGCCTAGTAGAAGTTTTTGTTGTATCAATCGTTAGACATGTTAAGAAATCAATGTCAAGATAGTGGCCCAGGAGAAAAGCAAGTGTCTTCGGAGTAGAACTTACATTTTCTCCCTGATGCTAATCTCATTACAATAATACATTACAGTGATACTTTTATCTGGATTGACAGTAAACAATCTTTAAACTGGAAAGGCCACCTAGAAGAGCTTCAGTGAAAAGACTGCAGTGAAGAGTTAGTTAACAAAAGACAATTACTTTAATTCTGAATGTTTACTTCAGCTAATGCTGCAGTTCCTGCTTAATAACTATGACTCTTTGCATTACACATCTATTCCAAAAAAGACAGACCAAACTACTCAGTTGCAATCATATATATGCATGTATATAATAATTAGAACTATTACATACAAGGAATAGTTTCATGACAAGTACAGAAAATTCAGGTTGCTGAGTTCTTCTTGGAAAAAATAATTGAAAAAAAAATAAAAATCAAAGATTACCTATTTGATTATACTCATGCCTCCAGTCATGACAATGAGACTCTTGCTCCTGAAGTCCTTCTGGAAGGTTGTTTTTTCCTTTCTAAGGTATGGATCACTTACCTCCCTCTCAACTCTGAGAGCTGAGGCAGTTTGCAGGAAATCAGCTTCTCTTTTGTTGTACTTTAAGTCCTACTGTTTTCCCCACTGCTCCCTTTACCTTTCTTTAGCTCTTTCATTTAAGCTTCCTATCAGCTAGAGCTCTCGTGTTTCTCTGAAAACAACCAAAATTCTACAGCTTTGGAAGGAACTACCTGGTTTTCTTCTCCCTGTGGGCCAGACAGCATAGTACTGAAACATAAAGGTTCACATAGGGAATAACTCATTTGGAGCTTTGACAGTAGCAGTCAACTAGAACCCTCTAATGTTCCCCAATTTATTTCTGGAATATTTATTTTAGAAGATCCCTCCCACTCATTAATAAACTTACCTTTTTCATTTCTTCAACATAGGCTATCATGGCTTCTTCTTTGGACATGTCTCCCAAGGCACTCCAAGCATCCCTAAGAAAGAAAGCCGCATACATCTTCACTATCTCCAGGGCCTACTGGATTTTTTTAGGCCTGGCCTTAAGTAGGTCAGTTATGCAATGCCCAAAGTTCCTCTGATACAAGTAAAATGCAACAACAATTCACTTTTTTAAGTCCAAATATATAATTTGTGAGGATAATCACACAGTGGTACATCAACACAGACGTAACAAACTGAACAGCCTGGGGACTGAACCAACTATCATCTTGTACCCGGGAAGCTGTTAACAAGCCCAGATACAGGACACACACATTTCCCTTTTGATCAACTGGAATTTTTTAAGACTCTCTGCTGCAGAAGAAGAGCAGGCACAGACACTTCAGCCAGCACTTGCAAACGGTTGTCAGTTTAGCCATCGTCCCCAGTTACCACAGTAGCTACTTATGACCTAAAAAATCTGCTCTCCAACTCTGCAACACAGAAAGCTCAAATCCGATTTATCTGTATTGCACAAGGAATATGTCAGAACAGAGGCTGGAATAAAACATTTCCATACTCAGTCTTGCACTTGATTCTTGATTTGTCACTCTCCCTCCCTCTTGCCAAAATATTTGTCCCACTTAGAGCAAAACCCCAAGATTGGTGGCTCACTGGTTTCAGCTACAACCAGCCAGGTTCCAGGAAGCTTACTGCCCTAGTCCTCTGCAAAGCCAGACCCTTTAACTTGACTTGGGGGAGAAAGGAAGGAAGAAAAAGGGGTGGGAAGGATGGGTGAGTGATGGAAGTCAAAGGAACCATTTTACAGACCCCAAGACAAGACAACCATGACCATAAAGACAGCAGTGATACTTGTACTTCAGGATAAGTCTTTACTAAAATATAATAAGCAAAGCATTCAGGTGGCTTTTCAAACAGATCTCAGCAATCTGGTGCATCAAAAGTCTTCTCAGCACAAGGAAAATATAGTGGGAAGCCCTACCACTGAGCTACCACAGAAAGACACACAAACCAGACCTCTCCCCAAAAGCTTGAAGCTGTACTATTAGCTGTCAATGAACTCACACTTATTTCAGGTTCACATGATACAAGAAAACTAGAGAAGGAAGAATTCCAGACTCATCCACATCACTCATCCTGCAGAGCACCTACAATTTCATTCTACAACATGGGATAAACATGCAGAAATACTGTGGTGCTGCTTGCTCAAGCAAAACCTGCCCACCTGCAGAACCCAAGGGACTGTTCTCACCTGCAGCTCTGAGAAATTATAAGTTATCTAGGCAAGAAAGTTGTAACACAAGACAGAATATTAATTCAAGCATCAAAGGTTGTGGTCATTCTTTAAGAGTGAAATAAACTCTCTACACGCTTTCTCCAAGTGCCACTCTGCTAAATATCTCCACTCGAAGCATTACTAGAAACCCAAAACCCTCCCCCTCCCCCCCCCCAAAAACCAACAAAAAAAAACACCACCAAACACCCCTCTCACACCAAAAACCCCACAAACAAACAACACCACCAAACAATAACTCAGGAAAAGTTACCATTTATATCTACCAATCGGATCCCAAAATCCAGGTCGTGGAATGTTACAGGGTCCTTGGGTTGCTTGCTTATAAAAGCTATAGAACTTGAGCATCATTTCATTCGTTGGCTGGAATGAACCTAGTGAAGGCATTTCAAAATACAATTAAATTGTAATCAAGAATATTAACAAGTATTTTACAAGCTTAGCTTTTCTGTGAGAAAATAGCCTGCAGCTTCTTACAGCCTGAGTCACAGCAGTACAATTTAAGTCAAAGATGAAGCCTTCACTTCATCTACCATGAATCAGCACCACTATTTACTTCACAAACAGCAAGTTGCAGATTGAGTTTAAGGGACTATAACCTTTACTGCTCCTAAGGTCAGTCTCCACAATTAAAATAAAAAGAGAGTAATAAGTACCACGAAGCAAGTGTCCTTTCAGTTTAAAGGGACATGTAAACAAAGTACCTTGCAAGTCGCTTTACTGTTACAAACAGAAACTTGCAGAAAGACTCCAGAACTTTAAACAAACTAACAACAAAACAAACCCAAACCACAGCCTTCTACAGCGGTTTTATTATTTGGGGTTTGATAGCACTTTCAGTAACAGTTCCACTATAACTTCTTCCTACACTTTTCTCTTCTTCCTTTGTGGAACACACTTGTGTAGAGGTAGAAGATGTAGATACAAAACTGTAACAGCTGGCAGGGAAGATTCATAACCAGTCTATTTAATCAAATACTTTCAGGTTCAGTTCTACTAATTAGGAGAAAATTACAGTGACCTTTACCTTCATACCTCAACAAACCCAGTTTTACTTACACCAGAATAATGACGTACCCAACAACCAACTTTTGTTATTATTATTATCTTCATTACTCTTATCAAAAAGACATTCTGATTGTTTTGCTTTTCCGTTAACTCTTTCAGCAGAGGACACTCCCGGTAACAGCTCTGAATCCGTCAAACCAACTTGAGGCTTTCAGGGAGGCTGAGATCCTTCCCCTGCGCCCTCCGCACCGCACCCCGGGTAGCTGACAGCCCCCTCCTCCAGGCACCCGCGAGAGACCCGAAGCCCCCGAGCCGGGGCTTCTTCAGGAGAAGCGGGCGCAGCTCTCAGACCGAGGTTTCCAAGCCGCCACCTGCTGACAGGCACCCGGCGGCCCTGCTGCCCTGGCCTGAGCCACCCGGCGGGAGGGCCGCGCAGCCGCCCCTACCCCGGAGGAAGCAGGAGACGGGGCTCGCCGCTCCCGGGCCCCGCCCGCCGCGCAGGTGCCAGCAAGGCGGCCAGGCCCCGCGCCGGTGCCCCGGCTGCCCCCCGCCGCACGTACCATTTTTGGGCAGGCTCTGGATCACCTTCACGGCCGCCTCGAACCTGGTGGCGTGCACGGAGCCGGTTTCCGCCATGTCCCCGTCCCGTCCCTTCACCGCCGGCCGCCTCCTGCTGCTGCGCGGCCGCCGGGCCCCGTCCGGCGGGCCGGTCTTAGCTCTGCCTTCCTCGTCGCAGCACCTGCAGCCGACTGCACGCGAGAGTGGCTGAGCCGCGCCGGGCCATACGCACCCAGCCCCGGCGGCAGCGGGGAGGAGCGCCCGGCCCTAGCCGCACCCGGCCCCCGCCCCGATCCCCCAGCCCTCCCCCTCCGGCAGGCCCGTGCCGGGCCCGGCCCGCCCCGGCCCGGCCCGGCCAGCCCCTCGGACCGGCTTCGTCCCACGGAGTGCGGCCCCCAACACCCCCAGCCCAACGGACAACCCTCCCTACCTCAGCCCCGGCTTCAGGCACCCATGTTATGCCTCCGGCCGCTGCGCCCTTCCCCTCCGCTCGCACCACCCTGAGGCCGCCATGGGCACGCCGGGAAACGTAGTCCGCCCGCCGCGCCCTTCGGCGGGCCCACGTAGGTGTCCACGCCACCCGCGCCTTCTGTTCCTCCCGCCGCCACCTCAGGCCTCTGCCCTCCGGCAGCTGCTAGCCGCGGCGGGCAAGGGCGGCGAGGCCGAGGCCGAGGCCGAGGAGAGGCCCTGGGGCAGCCTGCGCCAGGGGCCTCTCAGAGCTGCTCTGGGCAGTGGCGGGTTCAGTCCTGGTGACCGAGAAGCCATTGGAGTGATGATCCAGGGAGTGCTTCCCGTGTGCGCTGAGGGAACAGTTCTCTATTTTTTCTTTTTTTTCCCTTGTTTCTTTTTTTTTTTTTCCTGCTTCCTTCTTCTTGCTACACTTTCCCTTCCCTGCTTATAATCTATAATTGCATTTCAAATCGTGCCATATTCCACCCATTCTTCGGACCTCAGTTATCCTCAGGAGATCCCTCACCACCCTGGCAGTCTGCTTTGCTGCTTCCTCTTCTCCTCACAGCCTATTACCCACACCTAGTTCAATGCAATTCACTTAAATTACCACTGCAGCCACGTATTTCTGCAATAGCTTTAATGACTCCTATTTACATTAAAATGTTAGGTGTAAGATTTGAAAAGCTGAGAACCTGGGGAGTAACTATGTCCATGGTATTCGGAGATGAGGGTGAAAACCAGCACAGTACCACCAGCTAGCTCAGTAGCTAAATAAATGAATGGCCTTATTCAAAAGCACTGTGCATCCAGCACTCTGCAAAGTCAAACAAAAGTACGCTAAACCAACTGCTTTTGTGGCAAGTGCAATAATTTACCCAGTGAGCACCAAGGATGAATTAATAGCCCCTTTGAATAGAATCGAGTACAAAATCTTGGCATTTGAGTCAGTTCATTTATCTAGTACAAAAAATGTATTTTCAATTCCTCCAAAGGCAGTTGTGTGCTCGCAGTAGATGCCCTCTGGTGGGAAAGAAAAGCTCCAGAGAGAGGGAATTAGAGCAGCTCAGCCCCTGCTCTGCTGAGCTAGTACATTCCACAAGGTCAGCAGCCAGCTGGCCAGGGGAGAGATTTGCTGGAGAGAAGCTGACACTTCCAGAGGTGTTCAAATAGGATTCTCCACACCGGGTGAATGATGAACTCATGTTACGAACACCACTCGTGTGAACGTTACAGATGAACGTATCTGAATTTTTGAGTGCTGGATTTCTAAAGCTCTTGTCAGCTCTGTACTAAGATCTATCACCTTTTTTATCCATGAAGGTAGGAATGACAGAAGCTCAGATCAAAGGGAAGTGGGTTTTTGAAGATACGTGGGTCTCTGTATAAATATGAATTCTTTGAGCATGCAAGTAGTTAATTGCAAAAAAGTGATAAAAAAATTAAGGGCCTCTTGTGGCACCAGCTGATGTGTAAATTCTATTTACTTGAAAAAGTCTATAATAACATTTGCCATTTTAACTGTTTTAAGAGAAACGCAGCCTGCATTTTTATAATGAATGTTCCCAGGCACTGGGAGTAGGCTTTAGAAGAGATGTAAATGACAACCTATTTAATGGCTGTATGCAGAAACAGAAGCTGCCCTCTTTGCACTGAAGATGTGTGAGAGTGTGAGATCTGGAGATCCAGAATGAAGCACTTGAAGTAATCCAAAATAATTAATACCATCGTGCCCTGAGACAAGGCTGAAATAGTAAATGAGAAGCAAATTTTGCACGCTGGTGAGCCTGTGAGAACATATAATGAATGATTAGTTAATTTAAATGCTCACATATAATACTAATTAGCATTGCTATGTATACATTTTGCATTCTCACCACAGTGACTTCCATATAGGGTTAACAGTAACCAAATGCGGAGTACAAGTAATAAAGGAGACCCTCCCATCTGTTTCAGGAATGGACCCGCAGCTTTACCTCAAGCTGAGCATCTAGACTCCATTTGTTAGCGAACAAATTCATATGACGTTTCTCTGTTTTCTGCTGAGTACCTATTGGGTATGACCACAACCTTGTAAAATCTAATTATAAGCTATGTGTTGAACTGGGCTGTGTTTCTGTTGCTCTACAAGAGCAGTGTCCAAAGCAATCAACCATAAGTATGACCAGGTCTTACTTCCCATATATTGGTTTTGATCCAATGTATGAGAAGCTGAACATTGGGAACTTTGATAGATTGACCAACAATGCTCGTCAGTTGAGATGCGAGAGGAGAGACCATGGTACTCTGCTACCAGCATGATTTGCAGTGAATGCAGCATGTGGCACTTGACATGTCTGAGTGCTTTGCTGTCCTCACACATTTCTTCACATGGTGTTTCACAAACTACTTATGGAGGGCCTATGAACTACTAATATGAGGCATTCCTGGCAATGCTGAGACACATAAAAACTTGTATGGAAGCATGCTGGAGTAGTCACTGAAGGAGCACAGTTGGAGGATGTCTGGAGAAAAGACAGACAAGCTTGATCCTGAGTGTAACCTTGGACCTGTCCTTCAGAGATGGATTAGGGATGGTTTAGTGGTGTTATGGCACAGGATAGTCTATCAAAGTCTGATGGGTTGAGCTACCTTACATTATGTGTGGTGTGTAAGCTGCCACTGTCCCTTCATGTTGTTCTCATTTGTATCACAAGTCTGCCTTATTTTTCTAGTAGTTGTTTCCAGTGCTAAGCTACACCCCAGTCTAGCTTGAAAAGCACCTTCATTTTACTTGAGGGACAAAAAAGTCAGTTAAATTATGCAAGTGAAAAGCAGAAACTGGAACCAATTATGCCTATTGCTCCCTCAAGGGTCTGAATCATAGCAGTGTATTTTACAGAAATATTTTTAAATGGTTCTTAAGAAAGTAGACCGTAGTCTCATATGCATTATGAGCAAGTTCTGTAAGCTACCAGATCCAAGAGCATGTAATTTTAGCAAAGCTTACTTTTTGAAGTATGTAATCCAGTGGGGAGGGAGAATGAATTATTTAAAACCTAATAGTCATAATTATGAAGAACTGAATTAGCATTACAATTTCTAAGTCAAATCTCCATGCTGATGAAGAACACAAAGATGTTGTCTAAGAAGGGTGGAGCTTTTCATAAGTAGTTTTCTACATTGTTCACAGTATAAAATCTAATGTATCAAATTACATTTACTTTCAGAACTTTTAAATGAAATCATGAAGGATATTTGTGTCAAAATCAACAGTTCTGGAGAAAGAGAACTATTTACCTACCATGAATATGGCAAAAACCAGCAGCTGAAGTTTGCCCACCTATGTAGGCCAGTCCCTGCTCTTCAGGGAAAGCCCTCTGGGCAAAGGACTAGTCTGACATAAACAAGAGTGCTTTGGGGGATGGAAGTTTCCTTCTCAGGTTCAGATGCACCCCTTAATAACTTGTCTAGAAGTACCGACTCATTTCACAGTTGGGGATTAAGTAATGGAATTATTTTTAACCATTATTAACATCAGCTGCTTTGCCTAAGGTTTAGGCGCCATGTTGTCAAAGGCGTTAAAGGTAATATATCCCATTTCAAACCTCTTTTGAACTATTCGATTCAGAATCTCAGGTCTTTCAGAAATCAATATTTTGAGCCTCATTTTTGTTTCCCCCCACACCTCCCCACTTCTCCCATGTTTCAAAAAAGAAGGTGCAGTAACAAAAGTGTATGTGTGTGCGTTTCATAAAATGCCCTTTGAAGAACAGAATATGATCATACTTCCAAAGACACTTAGCAGCACTTGACATTGCATTGAACTGTACAGTACTTACGCTTACATAGTCAAAACCTTTTACAGGTTTGTGTAGGTCTAAAGCATAATGCAGTGCCATATTGTCTTGAGCCCCTCTGTTTTCCTCTGAGCTTACTATTAATTTCTTTTATGAAATTTTTAATAAAGTTCATTTTCCTCACTGCCTGAAGGTATTACTCTTGTAGAGCCAGTAGATAGGTATAAGAGAATTGCTCAGATTTTACATATTCTGTAATAACATTTGAAGAATGTTGTTCCCTTACACAGCCATGAACTGCGCTTTGAAAAGTATCAAAGTATTCATCTTGCAGCAATGACAAACTGTGTTATTATAAACAGGAACAGCAGCAGACAGCCCACAACAAATACTTATTATTTCCCTTCAATAAAAAATACAGTACCTGTAGGTCAAATTGTGCTGTCCTTCACAGTGATACAAATTTAGTTACTTGGTTGATTTGGGGATATTTATGGTGTTCCACATTTTCATAATGCAAATGAGTAGAATTTGACTCTGCAAGGCCTAGCTATGTCTGATACATTATTTCTGTTTCAATATTTGTGCTTCTTCACAGCTCCTGCTGCTAAAGTTTGAGAAGCCTATCTTTGTGTAATATGCCTCTTGGGAATAGCAAACAAAATAGTGTGACTGTATCACATTAATGTGCTTATGCAACGGCATATTTATAGCCAAACAGCTCTTGTGATTTTTTTTTTCAATATCTGTAAGGGAAAAAATACAAACCACCTTTAGTTTGTGTGTGTTCATTTAAAATTCTAGCAAGGAAGGATATTATTCTTTCTAGCAAATCTGAAAAATTACTTTGTGTAAATGTTTTCATGACACGCGTTTACCACTGTGTGAAACCTGGAATATAACTGGCACAGATAACTGAACTTAAGCATTTTCAGGCCTGTGTTTATCATTTTGGATACGTATTCAGGCAGAAAATATAACTCTGTGGCTTTGGTCAATGGGTTTCAACAACCTAATCTCACAAATTAGGGATGATTTATGGGAGTGAGTCCTCCAACAAAGAGGCTCTCAGTAGGATTTAAGACTCTGTTTAACTGGGTGTCTCAGCACTCAACCACCACTTTGTTACAATCCTCAGAGGCACCCAGCCTCTGTTCATATGTGAGTCTTAGTAAAAAAATCAGACTTCCTTAGAAGCCAGTGCCAGCTAGACACTTTTTCCAGCTATAAACCACAGCTTTTTCGCTCTTATATTCAGGTCAGGCCTGATTCTGGACATTATCCAGGGAAGTTTATCTGGGAAGCTTTATTGAGGAAGAAATTTGACATTAGGGAGCTGTTTCAGTTTATACTATTAGGTCATTTCTGCTCCACTGAAATAAAGAAGTCATCTCTGCTTCAGTTTTGGGGTAATAAGGCCTGTCTGTTTCACTCAGGGGAGGGACACAGGTGAACTACAGCAGCATACCACACCTCAAGATCTGTACCTCCTGGGTACAAAGATCAAAAACCTCCTGGGTTTTGCCAGTTAAAACAGAGAAATAATTCTTAGGCTGAGAACTCTTAACCAGAAAATTACTGGATGAATAAATGGTCTGGATGAAAAATTAGGGCATTAAGTGTCTTAAGTGTGGTTTTTTACTTGCCTTTGCACTAAAATGTTCTGGTTACTATAACATAGTGTTAAGCGTAAGAAGCTTAATATCAAAGCTGCTGGAAAGGTTAATGAGGAAAGACAGCTGTCAGTTATTGTTCCCCAAAAAGTAGGAAAAAAAAATAAAGAACCTGCTGAGTAGTTTTCTAAGTAAATTACTCTTTTTTTTAAAAAAAAAACAACAAACAACAACCCATGAAACACAATTGAAGCTGTATGAAATAAAAATGACCATTGAATTCACAGAAGTCTTTCAATGTACCTAAACAGATGTGTTTAAAGGTCAAGTTACTTTGCTGCAGATAAATGCAGCCCTAAACTAAGCAGGGAGCTGTGCAGCCACGTCACTGTGACAACAGTTACATTGCAGTCTGTTTGTCACACTGAGTAATCTAACAGAGGGCAGAGGGCACTTTTGGGAGGCATTGTAAGTCTTCAACCAAAGATGTACTCATTAAAGAGCTCGAGTCTGCAGTGGCAAATAGATCACTTTAATCATCTTGAAATCGAATGTTAGTACTACCTTTTGCCCTACAAATACAAAATATGCCCTATTTTTTCTATTTGTTTGGCTATCTTTCATTAGCAGGTTTTGATCTTTCTGTAGCTTTGTTTGCTGGATTACAGAGCTCACTATTATCCTCCTGAAGGGTTCTCTAACAATCCTACGAACTATTAGAAGTAGAAATCAAGCAACCTTTTGATTTCCTTGATATAGAATTGGTTTCAGTGATGCTTCCACTCCAGTGAATTAATTCTTTCATTCTCATGTCTTTCCAATATTTTGACATCTGTTTTGAATCACAGATACTACTGCTAGGTACAATGCTATGGGAATACTTGTATTAAAGTCGGGGGCAATAGAGGACTGAGGTACTGCATTCTCCAGGTGCAATATTCTCATTGGAAGATTAGAATTAATTGATTTTTGGATGTAGAGGTAGATGAGGACCTCAAAGCACAGGCTTCTCATATCCTACTAGTAGCTGAAGACCCACGTTCTAAGGGGGTACTCAAAGCTTTTGTTCGGAGTGATGAAATGATAGTTGGTTGTACTCAGTTACACTGTTTTTGCAAATAGCTTATCAAACGATTCTGTCATGTCAGTCTGTTCTTTTGTCACTCTCCTAATCACTGTACTCTGCAAATTTTATCAGCAGTGATTTTATTGCTTTCTTGTAGGTTATTCAAAATAAGTTAGCAAGGCGTCAAGATTGGTACAGCCTTTATGATGACATTTAAAGGCTGACAGCCATTTTTTCATTTAATTTTCACCATAATGATTTTCTATTACAATAATAATTTCTTTTTAATATTTTATTGTAGTTTCTCAATCAAAAATTTATGTAGATGGATATTTTACGGAAGTATAAAAACATTTCTAAACCAGTTAGATTTATCTATCAAACTTATATTCTCATGGAAAAGGATATTGTTATATTCATATATTCAGGATAAGGTTATCTTGAATATATGTCTACTTCTCCATACATTACTATTGATTTGCATTAATTAAATTATCCTTCTTTAATTCTTTATTAATGGAATCTCCTATCAGTCATTCTGTCATATACTTGGGATCACTATTAAATTGATAAGACTACATTACCAATATATCTTTTTTTTCAAGATTGGCACAACCATTTCTTTGTTTCAGTGCTCTGGAACTTCTCTAATATTCAAAAACTGACTGAAATGAATATTCACCATCCATAATGCTCTTCACTGGCTCATTTAAAACTCTTGGGTGTGATTAATCTGTACATGCTGATTTAAGAAGATCTAAATTTAGAACCTGCAGATAACGAGATCTCCCTTGATTTTCATTTTAATGTAAATAAAAAATTGGTCTTTAAACACTGTGACCAGAGATGTCTTTTAGTTGCTCTGTTCAGTTTTCCTTTGTTTTGCTGTTTCAGTGTCTGAGATCCTGCAGGTGGAATTCAGGCCTCTGAATTTCTAAAGATTTGTTTTTTAAAAAGGGAGCTACACATTTCTTTGCAGATTACCTTTGACTTGTATGAACCCTTGGGATAAATGTCAGCTCCTCCAGCAAATAATGCATTATGAGCAGCTCAATCCTGTTTCTAACCTTTGCAGGAAGGAGTTGTTTGGTTTTCACTTAAATTGCGTGTGCATTCTCACTCTTTGCATGGTAGTTCTGGGGGAAAAAAGCCTTAAAAACTAAAGCTTTTGATTAGTAGAGTTGTCTATCACAACATCTCAACTTCTACACCATGATAAATGTAATTTGGACACTATTTACTGACTTCCTTTTTCAAGACTTCTGAAAATACTGAAATCTTTGGAGAAAGTACACAAACATATTTCAGTTTTATAATAGAGGAAACAATGCAATGTCCATCTATATACAAATATATTTGTACATACATAACATATAAAGTAGTGATGTGATATACAACATTGATAAATACATTATTAGCTGTTGGTAAAAGCAATATATTAGTTGTAAACAGATGAAAGGAAGAGACTGGAGAGGCTGTTTCTCCCTGGGTTAGGTGGGTTGTGCTGTGGCTCACATGGCAGGGGGGTGCTCTCTTGGATGCAGAAACCTTCCAACCCCACTCCCACCACAGCTGCCCCTTTTTTCTGCATAAGCAACTCCAAATCTGCACTGGGGGCAGAGGAAAGAACAAGAGACATTCATAATAACCACTGTAACTTTGGCTGTCAGGAATTCTGGCCTTGTGTTTTATTTCTGCCACCTGCCATTACCCTTATTTACTGACTCAGATTTGCATTCACAGTAGGACTCACAGATGGATATTTTCTCATCATTGTGAAAGAGTTTCATGTTTGTTGGATGCTGTCATCTACATCACTAAAGTATCACTGTAGTGTATTTAACTAAAGAATCTGTGACATATCCGGTGTAGGGAATCGATGATAACAGAATAAAGATGCACAAAAAATAATAAAACTATTACATTTTTTACCTCAGATATTAAAAATGTGAAGTGGTCTCACATGTCTTGAAATGGGAAATTTGGTGGTACAAAGAAGTAGGATAAGTCCCCAGATCAATGGATTTGGATGGTTTACATTATTGAAAAGGAGTTGGAAATTACTTGAGAAAACACATTTAAAACAGTTGCATTAAAAGTACATAAAGACTCATGCCCACCCTAGGAAGCAGCTCTGTGATGCCTGTTCAGTTATTCCAAATAGACCAGCTTTACTTCCTCTAGTCTGCATCTCCTTCTCATGTGCCTCAAATTATGTGCTTCTTGGTGGGGCCCATCATATTCAGAACAGTTTGTTAACACACTGAAGCTTTTTAAAATGCATACCACGTGTGCACAGAAGGTCTTCATTTATCAGATTAGCTCACAGATCAGACACCATTCAAAAGAGCAGAATGGTGCTGGAACAAGGATGTCATCCTGTACTGAATTCCCCCTTCAATCAAAGGCTGACACAAACAGACACAAATGACTAATTTTCAAGTTTTACTCCACTAATTATGAATTTAAATAATTTTAAAACTCCTTCCATGAACACAGGCTGCATTCACACATTCCCCAAAAACTTCAGACAGTTGAAGAGGTGACCATCTCTTGTACATCCACAGCTGCTGACTGCTGCTCTCCAATCTGCCTCAGGAGCCACTCTCATAAATGCTCCTCTACTCATTTCAGACAGAGTAAACCAGGTTCAGTTGAACAGTTTAAACGTGCTGACCAAGTCCTTGCTATGGATTTTTCTTGGTGGGGCTGTTTGGGATTGGCCAAGCCATGGCTACAAAACCATGCCAGCACAAGCCTCTAGCATGAATGCAGATGACTTAGCAATGCTCATGGCAGAGTTGGTATTGTCACTGGGGTTGATTAACACCATCCTGTAGCCAAGAACGAGGCTCCCACAGCTGAGCTGAAGCACTTTGTCAACACAGTAACAGGTATTTCTGTCCAGCTGGAACACACTTTTTGGTTTTTTGGTACTTTAGTATCTGTGAGGTAGGTATGCTCATTCATTCACACCCACACAGAAGTCAGGTGTGTTCTAAACATCTAAATTAGGTAGGTAGATAGGACCAATTCTTTCACCCCTCTGTGACATAGTTCCATTCATGTAATGTGGCCCTTCCTCAATAATAGACATGGCAGTATGTTTTATGATAAACAAATTTCTATCCTTTCCTCTCTACAAGGGTGATGTTGAGAAACGGTTGAGCAAAACCAAATAAGTTTAATTGGTAGGAGAAGATGTGCTTAATTATCCAGGATTAATTATTGAGTAATATAATCAAATATCAAAACAGATTTTTAAATGTCAGGAATAGTGAGAAGGAAGAAATACTAATCATACCAACCCTCCAGGTAGAATCAGAGACTTACATATTGCCTTTGAGTCCTGAATTTATAAACCTCTTCCTATTAACCAACAAAGAAGGTTAAGAAATATGGGTTATATTGAATACAGTTTGCAGTTTTAGCCACTATCATGTAAAACAACTGGTGTGTTGCTGTAATAAATAAATACATGCCAACTGATCACAAAAGATGTTATTTCACTATTTTGATTTTTTCCTATGCAAATTCAGAAGACAAATGATCAGAGAGATCTGTTTGGGGGGGCGGGAAGAGAGGGGCAAACACCAAAGCCAGCCTGCTATTGTGAGATTTCTGACATACATTAAGGCATGAATTTGTTTTGGTATTACCCTGCATAGCAAAACCGTTTTTTCACAGTGAGTAAGCCTTTTTACTTGTTTTCTTTTAATGGAACCATAGAATCATAGAATGGTTTGGGTTGGAATAGACCTTAGAGATCATCTAGTTCTTGAGTCAAAATACTTCCCTTTATTTGATTAAAAACTTTCTCACAAAAATGGTCATGCATTGGACAGCCTAATTTATACAATCTATTTTGTGAATAAGCCCTAGCAATGGATTAAACATGAATTGTTAGATTGTTGCTGTGACCTGATTCCTGGGCACTTACAAATAAATATATTCCCCTGTGGCTTCGCTAAACCTTTGAAAAGTACGTTTGTATGCAAATCTGTGAAAAGTCGCATGGCAGCATCAGCCTTAGCATTGTGCAAGTTGTGCAGTACCATAGCAGACTGTGGAATAGTCTGACAGCTGACGTATTGGAAACTCATGGCTGTTTTTAGCAGGGACATTTAAAATTAGAGAGCATAAGAAGTTGGGCTATGAATTACAGAGGACAGTTTTGCCATATTCAAGAGATGGACTGGGTGATCTGCTAGGCATTCCTATTAATATCTTCTACTGATACACACAATATTCTCATAGTCATTTGCTAACTATTACTAGTATTGCTTAAGGAGTAAAATAAGTGATACTCTGATGCAGAAAATGCAGGTGTTTACCATGTACTCAGGAAATGGGCCACTATTAGCTACCAGCCTGGCCTACCACTGGTGTGCCACGGCCAGTGTTGACCATTCTGGAAGGTAGCAGGGATGTGATTGACTCACTGCTCTTTTAACCAACACCACCTGGCTTTCAGCTGAACTGCAGCAACAGAATAACTTCAGCTATAGGCTTGTGTTACAGGTTGATGTAGTTTATACCCATCACAGAAATGTAATGGAAAATTGTTTTATAGCAATTCTATTCTTCTAATAGAATATTATAGCATGAGGCTATTGTAAGAAGCTATGAGGCTTTTTCAGTTAGGAAAACATAGTATCTTTGAATGAGGTACCATTTGTTAGATTTGCTGCTCTTTTTCTCGTGCAGAATAAGAAAACATTTGAATACTAAATTCTTTTATCTGAAATAAGGAACCTTTCAGGCCAGACAATAATAATAATTAAAAATTATGTAAATTAGCCATTTCAACAACGATATTCAGCTTTTTTTTTTTTCTTTGACAAAACACTTTTTCTTCCGCTGGAAACCAGAAGAGTTTTCAAAAGAGAGTCTGTTTCAACAAATTCCTAGGATAAAAAACACCTGCCTCCTTTATTAGGCTGTGTGATGATACCCAGACAAGTATCACATTGTCTGTGAGATCGTAAGAGGGTGGCACTTACTAATTAGCTGGACAAAGTAGTGTTTCAGCCTGCTAATAGTTCAGTGTGTGGTCAACATCAGTACCAACATCAGGATCTGATTTTCAGGTCTACAGCAAATGACTTATGTAGCAGGAATAACTGACAATGATTGCAGACTATAGTCTGCAGTTTTCTGTGATTTTTTTGAGAGAAAATAAGTTCTTGAATCCAAGCTTATGTCCTGTGTGGGAAATGTCTCTAGTTTTCAGTGCTCTCCTCAACCTGCCTGTTCTCTGCCATCATCAGCCCATTGCGTTACACCACATACCTAAACAATCATAGTTCCTCTCAACCTATTCTTCTCTTCTTTCACACCTGTATATGCACCGTCTTCTGACCCCTGCAAACCCCTCCACTATCTCATGTCCCAGAATTCATCATAGTGTTACATTCTACTTGCCAGGGGATACAATCCCTCCATAGCATTATACATCACAGCAATATCCTTTAAAAAAACAAAACCAGAGAAAATCCCTTGGACCTTGCAGTGCACAGTGAAACATCATCAACATAGCCCAGTTCCTCAGTGGATGTATCTTAACTCTTAAAAACTCACTGAGAGTATGCAGATATATTGCTTTTAGAAACTTAGGAATTAACCCAATGTCATGAGGTTTTCTCAGGAAGAGCAAGAGGTGTGGCCCTAAAACAACCTCCTGCCGAATTTGAAAGTCCTCATTCAAAATGTAGAGCTGCTGGGGTTTTAAACCTCTTGGCTGAAATATTTGTAACAGATTTGATAAAAAAGCATTTCTTCCTGTTTCCATCTCAGAAATCCCCTGAAGGGGAAAAATAAAGTCTGAAATAGAAATACACGCTACTAGGGCTAAATTAAGACTGGCAAAGGTATAAGCAACTGAAAAAGTATTACAAGGGAAAACTTAACTATAAATTTCACATACAGTACAGTGAACTGTGTATAATATATCTTGCATGTAAAATAGCATCTTGATCTCTTTTGCAGTCAGAACAGTATTAAACAAATCTTTTTTTCCCCTTAGTGCATAAGCACTGTTATGAGACATCTTCCAATTGATGTAAAAACCTAGACAGCCTCCACCTTATGCAGTGAAGGAATGTTGAGAAGTACAAACATGTCAGATACAGAGTGGAGGGTCAGACATTTAAAGAGAAGTGATAGCAAGCATAATCAACCCATTTCAAACTCAGAATTATTTTAAAGAAGGTTAGAAACATTTTTAACTAAGTACTTCTCTATTACACAACACTGTTTAAAAGTTCCTTTAGGAAACACACTGGCCAGAAATACTATAGGATTGTTATGGTTATGACCAAATAAATTGAAACATTCACAGCTAATGTTGACACCAAGTAGCTAAGCATAGCAGGAAGCTGCCCATTGGTAATTTACATATTTACTTCTAATTGTGCCTGTGCATCATAAAGATTGTTCATATTTGCAACTGCTGCCCTCTGAACCAAGTAATTTTCCAGTGGCATATATTCACTTTCACCACAGGTAACTTTCATTAATGATAATTAAAGGACAATTTTTACTGCATTATGCTACAGGAAACAATAAGTGGTTGCTGAGTGATTAATATCTAAACTAAGTTCAAGACATGTAATCAATCTCATAGGCACAAGAGATTGTTCCTGTTATGTAATGAAAAGTATCAGGAAAGAAACCCCCTATTTCTTGTGAAGAGCCCTGCTTACCCTTTAAATTCCGTTGGATGGCACTAAATGGCCTGATTTATTTTTAAGTGTTCCCAACAGAGAATAGCCTCAGTCTGTGTGTAATGACTTTTACTCTCATTATCTGCACAGTCTGTGTTTGAGCTCTGACTGGGACTATACCAAGGAGGAAGTCAATGTTATCTTAGTGTGAAAATTATTTTCTAGTAGACAACTACATCCGACAGTTGAGTGCATCCAGTCCCATTCCTTCTGCCTTTTGAAGATGCTCCTTTTCAAATACTACTCCACTCAGTTGAAAGCTTCCAGTTGAAGCTTTACTGTTTCACTGGGAGCTGGAACAGACCCAGTTACTGTAATGTGTTTTCACTTGCTGAACCCCCCTCCCCCCCCAACCTATTATGCTGTGCCTTATTTTGCCATCCAAATATTGTGCTGAGAAACACTATCACTACAGAATTGCTGTCAAATATTTATTTTTATTGAGAAAATAGCACTCTTTCTGTAGTGGCACGATGTTATCATTTAATTATTTTTTCTTTTCTCCTTTTTGAGGGAAAGCTGCAATTCAATGAAGTATATATTTAAATGCAAAAGAGGCACACCAATTAATCAGTACAGAATGCGAATGCTTTTAATCTGCATCAAAAAACCTGTGGTGCTTAGGAAAAAAACAATCTTTTGACTAGAAAATGTATAAAAGTAATTCCCATCCATGTACACATTTCTTCAAACACAATGAAAAATTGCAATTGTGCAATTAAATTATCTTCACAATATTACATTATTTTAAGGCTTTGCATTATGCTAAGAACATTTTCATAAGTCTTTCATTTCTTTTTATTTAGCATAAAAATGGGCATACATGAATAATTTAAATTTATAAAAAAGTAAAATATCCATAGAGATAGATCAAGTGCTAGCTCTGAAACACTGAGAACTGAAACATAGATGTTTACTGCTTTCTAATTAGTGTACAGAAACTTAGTACTGAAGATAGGAAATAAATTAGGCTAGAGATTGCAGTTAGGTATAGCCATTAGCATGGACTAATCAATTTTGAGGTGCGTATAAACAGGATGATGGAATTATTACAGTCAACTCTTCCTTATCCAGGTTCATAGGAGACTGGGAACTGATGGAGAACAGAGAAACCTGGATATTAGAGATGCTTCAAGGAACACCAGAAACACTTCAGTTCTGTATGTAGTAAGCACAGTCCAGAAAACCTTATTAACTCTCAGGACACAGAAGACTTGCCTTTGGATCTGCTATATTCCCTTTCACAGCTAATTATGCAAATACTACTTTATGCAGGGCAAGATGTCTCTGTCTGCTTTTGACTAGAAGATCTATGCAGGGTGAAAAAACTTTCCTGGGGAAGTTTCATTTCACATATACATATCAAAGAAAGTCTTCCATTTCAAAGGATTGGTATCACCCAACAAATAGCTATTTCATCAGGAAATTCCAACCTGCCCTCTAATGTGCAGGCCAAACCTGCACGGGTCTATCCAACATATTGACTTTCACTCAGTGCTTACCCTTTGCAATGGGATTGATTTTTTTCATATTTTAAAAATACCTTTTTTTTTTCATTGGGGGCGCCCCCCCCCCCCCCCCCAAGCCACTAAATAAAAGAACATTTGCAAATAAAAATGATTACTGCCAGAAATCCACCTCCTGCTTTAATTGCTTGCTTTAAAGCCAGGCTTTCCTCAAAATATTTTAATGACAAAATAGTTTAGCCTTGCTTGTTACTGGTGTAAGAAGCAAGTCATCTTGTCATGTCACGCAACACCTATGTTACCTAATTTAGGTCTAGGAAGAAAGAAATGGGCTTTCTTGAGGTTCTGCATATGTATGGCTTCATTACTGCAGTCTGGATCTGCCATTTTTCCCATGCTCTTAGGGTGGTGGATGCCTCCTCTGCCTTGGCAGTAGTTGATGGGCAGCTGGAAGTGATGGCAGCAGAAGGGACCTAGATCAGGAGATGGGAACAGAAGATACGGGAGGAATTCTCTGATGCAGTGAAAATGGGAAGGCAAAGTCAGGAGGCAATCTGGTGGCCAGATTCTGAGCTGAGAAAGATGAAAGAGTGAAGACCAATATGAAAGGGGTCAAAGGAAGAGGGGATCCAGCATAACATGGGAGGGGAACAGCTGAGATGACAGATTGAGAAACTGGTAGGGGAGGTGACAGCAAAGGAAGGACTGTTGACGCTAGAGCACTGCTGAGGAGCAAAGATAAGCACGCAGGAGGGATGAAGAGGAGTTTATGAAAAATGAGGTAAAGACAGAAGGCAAATTCTGCAAGTGAAAATACATTACAGGAGAAAGGTCATGTCAAAGTACAGTAACACTATTTATCTTTGTGCTGCTCGTATCTTGTTCATTCTCAAAGCTGCAATTTTGAATGTTATTATTCCTGTGCTCTCAGGCTGCCTAGCAATGCCTGGCTGTTGTGTGCTGGCTCTGCCGCACAGAGCTCGCCGGCTGCCTAGCAACTACTGCCAGGAGGGCGAGAGGGAATCCCTGGGCCAGGCTCAGGGGTGCAGCCCTACCCCAAAGATTCCTGCTCCCATGGCAAAGCAGGAGGGAGCATTTCCAGTTGTTACAACTGTGAGAAAAACCTTAAAAATATTCACTGGAAAAAGGGGCATGTGGAGGTGCCCACGAGAGCACCGAGAGCCTGACAAATTTTCTCTGAGAAGTGGGAACAACCCCATTCATCTCTGCAATACTCAGACACTCTGTGATGACAATTGAAATAGCAATATGGTTAATTCTTCTGGTTCTTAAGTAAGGCTTTGTGGGATGGATCTAAAGGACAGGAAAGCAAACCAACAGAGTTATGTACCTTCTTGGGCAGCTACTCTAATTTGGTGTAGGAAATATGAAAAGGACAACTTTTGATCCCAAACCATTGAAGTTATAGCATTAAGTATTCACATAGGATTGTCCCAATACTGCCACACTTGTTTTACTGTATCACTGTTATCAACAAAAATTTTCTTACAAGAACACGAGACTTGGTATTTGGCAGTGGAGCTGATAATGGCTGATCTGAACAGGCACTGTGTTCTCTGTGCTTCCAGGTGTCCTCAGATCCCTCATCTCCATGTCCATTGCACTGTCAAAAGTGCTTGTGTAGCTAAACAACCAAACCAGGAGTTAACCCAGCTGAGAAACATTCCACAAAATATTATTTTCCAATCAACACTACTGAAGCAAGTACTGTTCCCAAGGGAAAAACAAAGACACATGTCAATCTATGGCCTAGAAAAGGGAATAGTTACAGAGCTACATAAATTACAGTGCAGGAGAAGTTGCTTTGATGCTGTTACTTTGATGCTGTTCTAAACAGGTGTGTTTAGAATATAGTCACATTTTTCTCTCCCAGTTGGAACTGGGCAGAAGGGCAGTGTTACCCTTGGAGATCATCATGCCCCACTGAGGAGGAGCAAATCTCAGATGGACAGCTGAGACAATGAGAGGTATATAAGCACAATGTACTCCAGATGGGATCTCATTCAGGTGACTGGATGGTGCCTGAAGAACATCACTGCATTTTTTCCTCTACCAGTCCAGCCACCCCAGCCAGGAAAATTTTCATTCCCAGCTCTCTTGCACACTTTAAGTATCTTGGGCAAGTCAGTTAGTTTTTCCTTCTAATCAGCAGTTTATTGCCTGGGGCAGTGGGAAAGTATATTAAAAACCAAAGAAACAAACCAACCTAGCAAAATAAAAGTTTCTAAATAAAAACCCAGTGAATGCAGTTCAGATGCACAGCAGTGTCTTCAGCAAATATCAGCTCAAGTCCAAGGTCTATTGGCTGTGGCTCAGTGCTGGTTCTGCTAGATTTGGCTGGCACTTGCAGAACTACCTGAATGTCTCTGTCCTTTCAGGTGCTTTGGAATTGCTCTGTGTACACAATGCGCATGGAGCCAGCTTGGGTCTCTTGCATCTGGGTCAATAAACGTTCCAAGAACCTCAGACAAGAGGAACACACTGCAAAGACACTCAGGTGACCCTGCAGAATCATTCTGAAAGCAGGAGGGCTAGCATGGGGCAGGAGCTAATAAGGCTTGCTGAACCTGGATCTGTTGGGCATGTCTGCACCACAGTTCCCAGTGCATCTTGCATTGTGTGGCCCTTGCACTGCTACGGTAGTAAGGCACTAAGTTAAAAAGTCCTGCTGGAGCTGACTTAGCGCGGCGCCAGTTGGGGTATATCCACAGGTCTATCCACCAGACATGGGGTAACACCAGTCTGTGCCAGGAAGGCTGAAGTCACAATGTAGCTGTCACAAGGTGGCGCTCTTTGACGCGGTCTTTCAAGGTCTTGAGAGCACATTTTAACGGTGGGGTTTTTGTTTGTTTGGGGTTTTTTTTTGTTTGTTTGTTTGTTTGGTGGGGTTTCTTTTGTTCTTTTTTTGGGTCGACATCCACTGCAGGGGAAGCGGCTGTAAGCCTCCCTGGAGTCTACTGCCTGAAGTGGGTTTGTTTCCTGGGAGTCAGCACTGCCCTGCTCAGCTGCCATCTGCTTGTAGGAGTAGGTTGCCCACCAAAGTGAAGCACAACACATTTAGCAAAACACACACCACTGCTTTTTCTCGTACCGACGTGTAAGGCTCCACATATCTGCCGTCTCTGGGTACAGGGGCAGCCATAACATTTTAGGAAGAGCTGACACCAGTTTTGAGGATGTTAAGACCTTCCAGGAAGCCACTCTGTGATTTGTAGGCAATTACAGATGATGCCAATGGGTGTTAAGCAATTTGTAGCCATACTGAAGAGAGAAATAAAATTTGTCTTTGTATTATAACATTTGTATTATGCTGGAAACAAGGAGAAGCCAATGCCCAAGATGGTTTCTGATCACACTTACCCTGGGACCTGTTAAAAGCTTGTCTATACCTCAGTAGTGTTGAAGATCAAATTTAATTGTTTTACATTAAAAGGGAATAAAAATAAAATATTTTACTGGAAATTACATGCTGTCCTAAAGAGAGTTATTGAAGCCACTTTGGAAACAATTTTGCTAAGCTGCCAAATAAATTAACCATCAGAAGATGGCAATGTAAATGCATTTCTACCCCACAACAAGGGCTGGAAATGTACCAGCTCCTTTCTATGCTGTCCTAGACAGCCCTCAAATCTCTCCCTTAGCACCTGCCTAGCTGTTCCCAGCCAGGGGGTCGTTTTTTGTAACTCCAGCTGCAAAGACCTTCCCAGGCCCATCAGTTCTTCCATGCTACCTACCATTCATCCTCAATTCCACAGTTCTAGACCAAGATGTTACATTTTACTGACCTCAGAGGGAAGGAAGAATTATTTTTCCTCTTCCCGCCTTGATTTAGAGACATCAGCAGGTATGCTGAAGGATCCTGAATGGAACAGTTTTCACTGTTGCAAACTGAAGACTTCAGAGGACATGCAAAATACCACACAGTTACTCAGAGGTGAGTCAGTCTGCTCTTATTATAATGTGTTTGAGAACATTTCTTTCTGAAACCTGCTGACTTTTCACCACTGTGTGGGTTTCTCTGGGGCAACTACTAAAATGCAAGGACTAATACCAGTTGTTTTTGTAATTGCATACACACAGCACGTAAAGCCAAGGCATGAATAACAGATCTTGGAAACTGCTTCTTCTGGGCCTGTTACTCATTGCAAAGGCAGGCTTGGACATCCCAGCATAGCAGCCACCTGCTGTTATTGGCTTTTCTTCTGGTATGATCACAGAAAACAGGATTTTGCTTTCAAAAAACAACTACATGCAAGAAAGATTGTACTAAATAATCATGGCTTATCTTCCACACCTTGCAACAACTAGAGGAGGCCCAGAAGACCGATTAACAACTGAGATAAAAGAGTGGCAGGAATAATGCATTTATCTCAGCCAAATATATTAGTTATTCTTAAGAAACTAAAACTGAAGAACTGAGGTAAAATACGGGCAGGAATAATGTATTTACATCAGCCAAATGTATCAGTTCTTCTTATAAAACTAAGACCAGAAAAATGCAAATTGTCAATTACTTCTTGGCAGGCCTTCACAAATACCTGCACAGCTTAGATTATTTCTCCCTCCCTAAGGGATAAGCCCCTGCTATGGGACTAACTGAAATTAATCATGACACTCCTATCGTTTTACCAATTTTACTGTTATCTTACAAGAGTCTGGCCTGCGGGAAGCTGGATAACCAGGGCAGCGCTGCCCTCCCAGACCCCTTTGGCTTCTACAGAGAGGCACCACTTTCAGGGCGACACTAATGGGGCTGGGGCTAATTCTGAGAAGTGCGAGGGAAGGACACAACCGTTTCCCGTCGTCCCTAGGCGCCCAACAGAACGGTCCGACAGCTCTACAGACCCCTGTTGCCCATGGGAGTCAGGCGGGGCGGTGGGCCAAAAGAAGCGCACCTCCCCTCACGGCCGCGGGTGGCGGCCATGAGCAGCGCCAGCCCTTCGCATGCGCCCTGTGCGGCGCAGTGCTGCCTACAGCTCCCGGCTTGCTGTGCAAAGCGGGCGTGGGTTCTTCCCTTTTTTTTTTTTTTTTTTTTTACAGCTTTTTTTTTTTCCTCCCCTCGGAGGGGGGAGGATGGGTGGGGAAAGCGAGAGCTCACGAAAGCGAGGCGAGGAGGAATCCCACAATACCAGGCGGGTTGAGAGCACGGCGCTGCTGCTGTCTCTTTAATGCAAGAGGAAGCGATGCGGAGGGTTGGAAAATGGCAGAGTTGCAGATGTTGCTAGAGGAGGAAATCCCTTCTGGCAAGCGGGCTCTGCTCGAGAGCTACCAGAACCTCACTCGAGTCGCCGACTACTGCGAAAACAACTACATCCAGGTGAGGGGCTGCAGCGCAGCGCACAGGGGGCCGCCGCCGGTGAAGCGGGGAGGCTCGGCTCTCGGGTGCGGGCTGTGGGGCCGAAGCCGCCTGAGGAGCAGCGCGGCCCCCGGCTGTCCCCGCCGCGGCTTCCCGCCCCGCAGCCGCTCTCCCGGCTTTGCCTTTTCTTTCAACTTTTCCAGCCGAACGACTGAGCTTCCCTCCCTCCCCCTCTCGCTCCGGAGGGGAAGGGAGGGGGTTATTATGTCAGCCCGGCTCAGAGGGTGTGTCTCTTCTCTTTTTTTTTTTCCTTCTGCTTTTTTTCCCCCCCCATCATTTTTCTTCCCCTTCTGTAATTATTTATTATGAGTCACATCCCGGAGACCTCCACGTGCTGGGGAGGGGGGTGAGTGTGGCGTGAGGGCCGGCGAGCTTCTCCGTGTGGCCGGCTCAGAGCCGGTACCTCAGGTTTCCCCCTTGCTCCCGGGCGGCGCGGCTCCCTCAGGGGAAAGCCCGCAGGGCGGCGGTTGGTGACGGTTGCTGAGGTGGGCAGCTCCGCGCGCCCCTAGCGCCTCACGTGGAGCGCGGGTGCCAGCCGCCTCCTCCGCCGGAGCCGGGCCGGCAGCGCGGGGCCGCCATCCGCAGCGGCGCGGGGAGCGGAAGGGGCCCCGCACACGCGTGACATCACGGAGTTCAGTCCCCCGGTGGGGTGGGGGGATCCGCGGGCCCGCCGCGGCGGGCAGCTGGCAGGGGCAGGAAGCTGCCTGTCCACACGCACCGGTGGGAAAGCGTGAGGTGGTGGTGGTTCAAAATGGCAATCGGTGCCTCCCGCAGGCTCCGCGGCTCAGGAGCCCTACAGCAGGAATTTCAGGCCGGGTCTCTGGTGCTGGAAGAGGCTTCATTAGCTGTAGCGTGTCCTCACTAGTCGGTGTGGATTCTTTCCCTCCCTAGCTTGCCGTGCTTCCTGGCCTCGCTTAAGTCTGTGTTTTGTGAAGCTACTTTAAGCAGAATTTACTGTTGCTATTTTTTCAGGATTTGCAGCACATAACTCTGTGTATTTTGCCCTCCTGATGTAGACACAGTCATCCATAGATGCTCACATTCAATTTGTTTTTTTTTTTAATTAAAAAAAATGAAGGAGAAAAGCAAATAAACTGCACTCTACTTACTACCAACCTTGTAAAGTGAACTTGTTGAATCTACTACTAGACTACCTGTGATGAGTATTCAGTACAGGTTATTAAATTCTCTGGCATCCATCATTGTCGGTAAGATATCTTACCGTTTTTAGCAATGGAGCATCAAATTTGAAACCAGCTTTAATACCATGAAGTGAAATACATGTATATATTTTAAAATGAGCTGGTTGGATTGGAGGTGCTCGAAGAAGCCATATTTTCAAGGTTTGGTTTTTTCTTTTGGTGGTGGTATGTGAGGTAGTATGAGTTAATGTCTATTTACTCTTCTGAGTTGTTTGCTCCACCCAAAGAAAGCTGCTGATATAAATACTTCTGAGAGGCGAGGTTCATTTGGTTTTACTCATGGGAAATATGACAAATACATGAGCATGGTAATTGTGGCACAAGTTTTGACCTGTCTCCTGCTCCTGACTTTTTCCCTGTGTCAGAAAGTTAGAGAATCTTCAGTTACATCATTTTCTTGAGAGTTCTGAGATTTGTCTTTCTTTTCTTCAAGCAGACAAACCAAAAAACCCACCACTTCTGTTAGTTCCAATCCAGTCATTTGGGGTGGTTTTCTTTTTTTTTTTTCTTTTTTTTTTTTTAATTTAGTAGCTCATTTTCACCCCAAGTTTCAAGGTCAGCTGGATGTGGGATTGGTGCAGTCTGTTTTATCTGTGTACAGCTGTGTTTACCCCTTCTGAAAGGAAGCTGCAGTTCAAAAATTCCTAATGAGGACTTGTGCAGTAGCTTTGAAAAATGTGTACCTCTCTTGGACATGCATTGTACATTTACTCAGTAAAACTGGCAAATAATAAAATTAAATGTATACATATATGTTTAATGTGTAGTGGAGGTGGGTATTTTAATCAGCACTTTGTATGAAGCCATCTGCTCTCCAGTTGGACTACTGAGCAGATTATACTTGCAGTGCCCATGGTGGGGCCACTGCAGGATTAGGCAGTATGACATAGGGCACTGGGTTATGAGATTTGGGAGAGTGTATGTGTTGTGGGATGAGAAGGGAGGAAAGGAGAGGAAGAGATTTAACCAGCACATAATACAAAGTGTTTGTATTTAATGTAATTGAACATTTTATAAAAAAAGGCAGGCCAGAACAGACAATCTGGTCATGAAGTAAGTGTTAAAATCGTTCAGGAGTGGCTGTGCATTGCAATTTGTCCTGTAGCATGTAACTGAGCCAGTCTGGCCTCTGAGCTTGGACAGGTTTGAATTTGAAGAGTTTTCTCTCTTTCTGTGGTAAGGGCTATGTGCTCCTTAGTAGGAAGACTTAATGTGTGCTGTCACCCACTCTGTTGTGGCATTGAGGTAGAACAGGGTTGTCTGACTATTCTGAGCATTGGTGCTAACAGTCTGTAGTAACTGTAATAGCACTCGCCTGTTTATGCAGAACGCATGATGTTCTCAGTCTTATGTTTTATGTTCTTTACTCACTTAAGAGGGAAGTAATTTCCCACCCTCAGTATTGCTGTATTTGAACTATATCTGTATTTTTGATCTGAAAACATATGAATCGTCCTTTGTCTCTTTCACTTCATCTGGGAATAATTCTCATAAAATTTTAGTTGTGTGGATTTTAAGAGGATTTGTCTTAAGTATCTTTACAGGGGGTGGGTGGGGTGGGAACTCACCTGGATGAAACTTGGCTCCCTAATAGTGAATGTAGCTTTATTGACCACAAGCATCCTTTTACCGAACCATTTAGGAAAGATGACAGTGTTCAGGACTCTCAAGTTGGAAATTGCTGTTCTCAGAAAAGTGGGGAAGCAGTTTCCTGCTAAGGCAAATTCTGAGTAAATCTAAATGCCAGGGAGTAGCACAGTTTCCTCCAGACCATGTGTATTCTGGTTATCTAGAAGGTTTATCTGATAGGAAGGGAAAAGAATTCGGGAGAAGCAGAGCAAGTAAGTTTCTAAGGAAAACCTGCTGTGCTAAAAGGAGAGTGCACTGTTGTGGCTGTCTTGGGAGAGAGGGAGGTACAAAAAATGGGAAGAAGTTATGATGTTATTGGTGAGGATTTTTGCTTTGACTGCAGAGAAAAAGGCATTATAAATACATCACTGTATTTAATCTGCAAAAATTTAAAATCTGTTATGTTTCTGGTGGGCAGCTTCAGTGACAAGCAGGCAGAAAATTAGATTCCTATTTTCTTTTAGATCAGAGACTTAAAATCTGAACAGTTTTAAGAGCCAGTTTTGGACCCGGAGTATTGAACTGGAAGCGCGTTTTTTTGTCTCCTGAAGTAAGCTTTCTTAAATATACAGAAATTGCATTTTTCTTAATCTTCTCTAAATTCTTTTTTTTTTTTTTTTTTGCTTGGCACTCTTTAGAAGACTGGTATGACTGTGATCTCTTTTGATGGAGACATTTGCATGTGAATTGGTGTACCTTTATTATAATATACAGTGAGGCTAAGTGGGGGGAGGAGTAGTGAAACTGTCTTACAATGAAAATAAATAAAACTTATTTATAGATGCGATATAAATGTAAGTTCCAGTAAGTCATGCCTTCCCCAAATCCTTTTGCCTGCCGATAAAATCTGGGACTAGCTCCTTCCAGTGTGTGTGTAACTGTGAAAGGTTATCTGAAAATCCATAGCATAAAGCTGAATATACTAGTAAGGAATTTCCTTGGTGTCCTAAACAGTATGACCTTTATCAGTACCAATACAGAAATAACATATGGAGTTAAAGCACAGCTTCAGTTACGATTCTTCAGCTGAAAATAAATACTAACTTCAAGAGAAAATTTACTTTTCAGTGTCTTGGCAGAATTGAATTCTTTTCAGTTTTTAATGAATTTATTTTCAATAATTACATTATGAAGTGTTAGGATGACACAGAAACCCAGCGTCTCCTGTGTCACCAGACTGACTTCCTTCTGAACAACTTCAGTTGACTCTTGTAGCTCAGAGGCCTCTCTGTGCTATAAAAAAATTGCTTACAACTCTTGCTACTTGCTACTGTCGAAATCAAATGTTTCTTACAGTCTTGCTTATGCATAGGCAGATACCTAAGTTTTGTCAGTCTCTTCCCTTCTAGATCGCTTGGAAAGATCCATTTGTAATTTTTTAAGTCAAAATCATATATGATTTTAATATGACTCTGAGAACCTCTAAATGAATAGCTTGCAATATGTGCTATTTGTGTGAATTCCAGTGCTGATGATGTCTAGTGGGTAGATTTACCAGCTTTAGAAAATAAATTGAGTGAAAGACCTTTTAAGGAAGTGTGTGCTGTGTTGCTGAAATGTGTGTGTTTTTTGTTGTCATGTTATTTCCTTCTGTAGCTTCCAACTGGTATGTGGAAATTGAACGGTGAGTTAACAAGCTATTCTGGGTAAAACAAACCAAAGCAGGGACAGATTTCAGTCTGACTGCTGTTGCAAAAAACTTAGTTTCCTTCCCGTTGGTAGAAAAAGAAATGTGTGGGGTTGAGCAGAGTGTTATGTGCAAGAAGTTCCACAGATCCTTATGTTATCTTCCAGTATGTGTATAGGAATCCTTTCTGTTTGATAGGTTGGATGTTCTGCACTTCATATTCAGTAGATAGGAAAAAAAATAACCTTTTTTGTGTGTGCTTATTTTTCCTTAAATGTTGGTAACTGATCTGACACTTGGTTTTGTTGCTGAGTGTACAGAAAGTGGCTTAGCTTAGTTTAAGACAAAGAACTTCACTGAGAATGTCTAATTCAGGAAATGACCTGCTTTAAATGGATAAACTTCTTAAATTGTCACTAATACAAATCTTCTATGTGCCATGAGAGCTTGCATGCTTTTATTTTCATAGGTTAATTAGCTTGCATGGAGAGTAAATAAAAGTGATTTTTTTTTTTTTTTGCCTGCTTTCATTGCTAAATTTGGAGCACTTTGCAAAAAACCCAAACTAAGGTAGTTCATTTTCTGTAGCACCAAAGTATAATTAAAAATTAGCTTGAGAGCAAAGAGAGAAAATGTGGATGTATGATCCACTGTCCTCTAAGGTAAAACCCATTTCTTAAAGATTATGATTTAATCTTATAAACACTCTTTTAATGTAGTTAAAGCAAATGTTTGCCATCAGTATGAAAGGCACTGGGTGTTCTCTGTGTGTTTGGCTTTCTTTTTTTTTTCTATAATGATTTGGTTACAGGTTAGTGGGTTAGGCTTGTAGCTCTTCTGCCTTGTGTAGGTCTGTGCTGATGCTTTGTCTGTGTTTTAGAAAATACAGCTGCATGTTTAGCTTGAAAACAGCAATAAGACAATAGTGAAACTTTACTGAATCAGCAAGAGATTACCCTGCATATGCAGGAAACAGCTTCTGGAGTGTTTCATGTCTGTTTTGTGTCCAGAGGAGGTAGAGGATACAAGACCAGCTTTCCCTAATTTACAGTTTTCCATTAATTCTGGTACATTTGGTTTAAGAAGTCAGCAAGATGTCAGCTGCTCCTTCTGCTCCATTTTTCATTAGTATTTCAGCAGATGATTGTGTCAGCACTGTGCTAGCTTAATCAGGCAGAGTAAAGTGGCTTGGGATAAGCTTTTACAGGTGCATAACGATTCTTCCACAAAGGAAGCGCTGGCCACTCCTCCCATTTGCATGCACATTGTAAGGAAGAAGCGTGTAGGTTGTCTGTTGTCAGTGTACATTAAGCATGATCCTTGCTCTCTGCTATGCTTGCAGTGCCCAGCCCTGTAGGAAGGCAGGCAGACAGACATGAGTAAGGGGGGCAACTGTCTAATACTTACCTCCCTCCAGATATCTGGGAGCTTGTTGCAGTAATTGGCTCTAATGGTAAAGAGAAAATAGAAGGGCCTTGAGGAGAACTCATAGTGGATCATATTGTAATGAAGGTGCGTAGCAGTAGGAAGCATTGTACCTCTGAGGGTAGAGTTCCTGTTAGTATCTGTGCTACTGCTGATCTAAGTTTAACAACAAAAAAAAACCACTAACTCTGAAACAAAAAAACATGCAGCATCCCAGTATCTTTGTTTAGTATTGTGAACTTAGTCTTACAGAAGCATAAATGGAAGCATACAATTTGTAACTAACTTGCTGAAGGTCATATAGGGATGTGCTGTCAGATTTGGGAACAAAACCTCATTGTTTGGACTTGAGTGCTGTGCATAAGGGGTGTCCCTTCCCTCACACCCCCCTTCCAAATTGCCTCTGTTACACACAGCAGAAAGTGCATATCTGCAGGAATGCAGAGACAATGCTCAGAGAGACAGTGTAATTAATCCCTTGGGAAAACAAGCACCTGATCTCATTACCAGCGATTACTTTTTAAGAGTTTAATGTGTCTCCTCTCATAAGAACCTTGAGTTTATAATTTTTGGCTTTGCAAACTTCTGGAGTTTCAATAATGCTTCCAGTACTGCCTCTCTGCATGTTGGTGGGTCTCTGTCTTGGCAGAGGCAGTAGAAGATACCTCTCTTTCTCATTAGGGAAAGCAGTCTGTGTTTGACTATTTTAGGGACTGAAATCCTACTGAACTGCAGAGCAGTGAGGTGGCAGCTGTGAGGTATAAGTGTCAGTTCTGGTGTAGCAAGGAATCCTTGAGGGGTAAGAGTGTATCTTGCTCTCTCTGTCTGTCTTTGATCCTTTATTAATAATGTGGAGTCGAAAGGAGCATGACGTAGTTTTATTTGTTGTTGCCTGGTAGGAGATGACTTGTGGGCCCTCAGTTAATTGGTGCTCAGGCTTGTCCGTAATTACCTGAGCATTTTTGCTCCTCAGTACTTGTATTAACCAGAGCTGTGTTCCTCTGGTGCAGTCTTCCCCCGACCCAATCTGAGCACTGGTGACAGAGACTGGAGGGGTTGATCAATAGGGATCCTCCCTTCCCTATGCTCTTAAGTAAGGGAAGTAACTGCTGAATTTGTAGCAGTGGATATGGTGCTTCAGTATTGTTCCTCCCTTTTCCTGACCTTGCTGATGAGGCAGCTGCTTCAGACAGGGACATGATCTCTCCTGTGGGTAGTAGAAATCACCTTTTGCAGCTCAAAACTTGCACAGAGCTCTCTGGGTCCAGGACCAGGGTGCTGTGGAGAATAGGTCACTGAATTCCTGACCACTTGCTCTGAGCAAGATGGCATCTGCAGGTGCTGTTTCTCCTTCACCACCAGCCTGTCAGTGTGCCCTTCTGACTGTACTGGAGGGGCTCAGTCAAGTGTTTCATCAGCTTAGGGCCAGGTAGTGAAATAAAAGAACCCACTTCTAACAGGTGGGTTCTTTGAGGAATCCATTTATTGTGCAGTGAATGAAAGCAGTTATAAACTCCTCCTCTTGGTATTAGAGGGAATGTGTGTTTTGTGGGATTTTTGTGGGCCCCCTCCTCCCCCTTGTTAATTACTAGGAGTGTGGATGGCACCTTTGCTTGAGACCACACGAATAGTGTTACTCATTATTTATGCAAGCCCTTAATGCTGTTAACAGGAGCCATGCACGCTTTGCAGAGTGTAGATTTGTCACTATGATGCCGATGTTTTCGAAGAAAAGGAGGGGTGGAGAGCCCTACATGAGAATTTCAACTTGAAGCAAAACATGAGTGCAGCATTTTCAGATACAGACTGATGAATTTTACAAGTTGTATTAATACGAGATGAAATTGGTAGACAACTTGCTGGCTAAGCTGAAAAAACAAATTGGATTTACTCTGAAAAAAAAACTGTCTGCTTTCAAGGTGACTTTGTTTTTTATAAAGTTCATAAGATTCCAGATCAAATATGTTTGGTTAATAAGTGCTGGGTTTGGCAAACTGAAAAAGGCTTCACAAATCAAAGCTTCTCTTGGTTTGGGCCTCTCTTATGATAAAGTCTCTTCATAAGAGCTGCAGATGATATGTGCCATACTGCATCTTCTGCCATTGTGGAATATTCTAAAAGAAAGTAAAGGTGGTCTCTTCTGCAGTGAGATACAGCTTTCTTATGTCCCTTATATTTCTTATCCTAGGGTAGCAGGTATATTGGTGATAGTGTCATGCCTCACTCTCTAAAGACCCTGAAATAATCAATTCTGTGTACCCTTTCTACAGCCTCTGATACTGTAGTGATGAGCAGTTAACTCATGGGGAAGAGACTTCACATCACTTTCCTAATTTTAATATAACTTCAAAGACGGGAGTGAAACATGGTGCTGTTCTACTTTTGTTGAGAAAGCAGGGAGGTCTCTCAGACCTTGGGCAGAGGAGGCTTGCTAAAATGAATGTTAGTTTTGACATCCTTACAGTTGAACATAATGTTCTTACTGGGTGGCCTTAAAGTTATAAATAGTTCCAAGAAAAAAATTGTTTGTTTACTACTTGAAGCATAACAATTCTTTGATATCTTTGGGAAAGAGTTGAAGTGTAGACTCCTCTGGCAACTTTCACACGAGTGTTTCACATGATAATTTTTTTTTCTATGCTATAATTTATCAGGGAATTGTAGGGTTCTTTGGCTTTTTTTATTTTTTTCCCCAGCTAATCTTTTACCGGGTGCATATCTTCACTTTCATCCTCTGATCCCCTTGTTGTACTTTGGGGTCAGCAAATCTGCCAGCCAGTATTCATCCTGCGGCAGTCGTTGTCAGTTGAGCATCTTATTTGACTTAATTTGTAGCAGGCATACTACAAATTAATACTTGAACTGTGGTCCCCATACAATAATCCTGTGTTTTCTGGAGGCTAAGATAAGAAAATCTCTGCATAAAACAGATAAGAAGAGCAAGGAGTCCAGGCAGTTATGTCAGACTAGTGCAATAATATTTAAGTGGCTGCAGAGTGCCATGCCGTGAGTTGTCTTTTCACATTTGTGTGCCTAATAATGTGAACTATTATGTCACGAAATTTTACTAGTGACAACATTTCTCTTTCTAGGTGCTGCTTCTAGCCTGTGATCTCAAATGTGAATTTACTGATTTCTCTCTCACTGTTGAAGTCTCATAGCTTCTTGCTGCAGGCCATTCCCTAGATCTGTTGTCTCGCTCTTCTGCTGTCAAATACTGTGAACTTTGTCTTTTGCTACCATTGACACAAGATTGCTCTCATCACAGCTTCTGCCTCTGACATATGTTTCCTCTCTACCTCATTGACTGTCTCATTTCAGATCTTATCTGAAAACCTCTTCTCCCTTGCCTATTTCTTTTAATTAATCTCTTTCGGTTATTTAACTGCATATTTTACTGCCTTGCAGCTTAAATTATGCAGCTATTTCTCATGATGCTTTTCAGACAAACAGCTTCTACTAGCATAGGTTTGAATAATTTGAAACCTGCAGCTACTGAAGACATTTATATGTGCTTCTTCTTTAGGTTGTCTTTATTGGCACAGAGTTAAGGTTAAGGTCTTGGCTGTGAAGTAATCTGTAACCACCTGAAGAAGCCATGATGAGCAGGATACAGAGGAAACAAAGAGGAGCTGGAGGGATGTCGTGTGCAGTAGGACTGATGTGATTCTATTTGCTAATAAAACTCTTAGGAGGCCTTTCCTCTATAAGAAATCTATCTTGTTCAGGAAGCTGGTCCTTTTGTTACTCTGACACCATGGAGTAGAAAGAGCTCAAAATCTCTCTGCTCCGAGGACTTTGGATCTCTTATCAGTGAGGGAAAGATGGATGTGTCAGGGGAATGGTGTTTTGTTAACCTACATTAGTAGGTGTGTATCCACAAACCAAAGCTGGACCTGATCCTGAAGGGTTTTTATAAAATACGATTATAGCATTCAGAGTTCCTGCTGTGAGGCTTTGTGGATGGTGGCTTGGATGATGCTTCAGTCAAGGTCCAGAGAGTATCAGACTAAACAAATAGAGGTGTGATGGATCAGTGCACTTATGTTGACAAGGTCCTTGGAGACCGGGCTGGAAATTGGTCAGGTTCTGATTTGCTGGCTGGCTTGCAGGATTTCTAAATCTCTGGGAGGAGCTATTGTGATGCGAAGTTCTGGCTTTAGCTGCCTTAGATAAAATGTGCTGTCTGGTTTGAAAGTGCTTGGCTCTACAAGGGCTCTCTTCAAATACCGTGGGTGTGTTTCCTGCTGCAGCATACCGTATGTTCTCCCAGCACTGAAATGATCTGGTTGCTGCAGTAGTCCTGAGATTTGTCTGGGAGCATTGCAAGTACGAGTTGTCTTAAATGGCAGCAGATTTTGTATCTCATATCTAGGGTGTCCTTAGCTTTGAATGGTGAAGAAAATCGTTGTTGCCATAGATGTAATTGGTTTCATACAGTGTTGCTTGCTTTGTAAGAAGTGTCATTTCTAGATGTGTGTTTCATTCCTCTTTAGCAGTCTGTCCTTTAAAACAGTGGAGAAAGGTAACAGTCAGTGGAAAGCCTTCTAGCACGCGTTCCCTCTTTGGAAACCTGCTGTACATGAATAAGAACTGTAAAATCAGCTCCTGTCAGTACTCTGCAATGAATGTTGAACGTTCAGGGACCGAGGGAGGTATTTGTTGTAACTATGAGAGAGACTCACTTACTGGGGCAGGAAGCCAAGTATGCAGGGTTAAGGTACCTGTGGGCTGCTGCTCCTCTGCTGAAGGGAGAAAAGTTGGGTTTGGTCCTGAATGTGGAATGTGTGTGGGATTTGAGTTTGGGATTCCTTGGGCATGGAAAGTGCTTAAAAGTTGACAGAGAATAGTCTGTGTTGAATAACTTTGTCTTGCTGACAGAAAATGGGAATAGTTTGAATGGTGATAGAAAGCAAGTTGAGGGTCTTGAGCCTTTTTCTGGTAGGAGTAAAAGCACAGGAGGAATGGGGGAGTATATAACCTTCCTTCACTATGTGTCTCTCTTCAGCCACTCTCTCTTGCTAGCTGTGATGTGGTAGAAGGGCAACATGAAAAGCAAATACTGCTACCATTTGCTTCTTACCTACAGCAGACAGCTAGAGAGGTAGCTGTACTCTTTCCCCAGGTTGCCTCAAGGGGTTACTGCAGCAGCGCTGGGAGTGGGGGAGTATGAACTGAAGCAGGTACTTACTAGCTATATAACATCCCACGAGGCTTGCGGGAGTGAATGTGTGCAGTACTGAGTCATGCTTGTCAGTCGCAGAAAGCAGGAGGCTTTTTCAAATTGGCCTTGGAGGGGAAGAGGTGTTTAATGGAGCAGTTGTGAAGGGGTTATGCAAATAGAGAACATAAATAATGAGCAAAAGGTACTCATTTAAGCTTTTTGCCTCCTCAGAAAATGACTAAATGCAAACTTAACCACTTGCAAAAGTAAAGGAAAGCACATCATCATTAGGTATAATGGGTGCAAAAAATGTGGCCATTCATGATGGTAAGAAAATTCTCCTTTTGTGACTAGGAAAATGAATTTCTGTTGTTGTTGAGCAGAAAACAATTTTTTTTTTCTTTTTTCACCTCCCCAGTTTCTGTTAAAAAATAACAAGGGCATCTAAAAGCAGTTCCTCTTGTAAGAAGTAGTTAGGAAGGGAGGTGGTAAAAAGACCAGTCTCCAGTTTTGCTTTGGACATAACTTCAGTGTTTAGGCTGGTTTTGCATAAAAATCCTTTTCTATCTGCCCATTCATGTAGGATTCCAGTTACATATAAATACTGTCTATTCTTTGGTAAAAGTGAGAGCATGTTGTTAGGGTATAAGTTTTTTCTACTGATACGGCCACTTGCTGTTTTAAATTGCAGAGTTTTGAACAGAGTTTAGGAAATGTAATTGTTCCAGTTCTGGGCTTGCTTGCATCTGCTCACATCATAGTTGGAATCTTATCTCTGGTAGCTAAGTCTTGCCAGCAGACTTTAATTGGCATATAATTGGCTTGGATGGTTTCTTCTGCCTCTCTTGCAGTGTAGAGAGGCCATCCAAGCTTTGAAATAGTGGGATGTGCCAGATATGCTGTCCTACATGCTGCCCTGCAGTTATGCATGTACTCCCTTGGCCTGGCCTGTGTTTTAACTAAGTGGGTGGGGGCAGGTGCTCACTTTTTCTGGGGCACACAGATGAGGTAGATGGCAGTGTGGGTATGGGTGGGTCTGCAATTGTGACTGGTGAGTTCCTGTTGTGAAAGGGCTGTTTCTCTGAACTCAGCTTCTCTGTGGCTATAGTTAAGGCCACCCGTCTGTCAAGCTGATTACAGACAAGATAGTAGCAAGGTGTTCTGGTGGCCCTACTACAAGTGCTGAAATAGAATAGTTCAGGGATTGTTTTACTACCGGGGGTAGGGGTGGGTGGGTGATGGGGAGTGATGTGGTGTGGCTATTCTCACACATCTCATTGTGAGCACTATGTAGCTCTGCACCTCCTGCATCTGCCAGAAGTTGCCCTTCTCTGCATTCTGTGTGAAAGGGAAGCAGTCTTTAAAATCATGTGAAGGAGCCGCATAAAAACACAGTGGAACTTCAACATGGATTAGAAAACTTTGCTGTAATTGTTTCTGCTAGAGGCATTGCAGCTGTATGTCTAGGAAAGGTTACTCACTTCAACTGCTGTGGTTACTAACACCACAGCAACTGTTTCTCCAAGATCTTTGTTTAAAAAAACAAAACAAAGGAAAGAGCTCACTCCTGAATTTAACACTCTATTTTCTATTGAAGAACTTGCTTTCTGTCTTCTACTGGTTTCTGTAGGTTGTTTTATGTATTGCTGGATTTGGAGGTTACCATAGTTATTTACATTTTGTTACCTGATCTCCTGACCATGGTTATTTTGGGGAAAGAAACAATGGTATATTATTGACTGTCTTTTTTAGTTCCTTCTCTTGAGCCATCTGTTTTGTTCTGTTGTGTGTTTGTTTTTTAGAAGAGCTAAATTCCTACTTGCTGCAATTGAAATAATCCAGTATTCAAATAAGTTTATGTTTTGGAATATTGTTGCTAACAATAGGCTCAAATTTTAACATAGTAAAAAATAGTCAGAAAGAAACTGAATGCAGTGTGCTTACAACCCTTATCAGCCAAAAATTGAGTAGTTGGGTCCAGGAATACATAAAAGTCTAAGTAATATTAGCAGCTGTTTATGTGATCAAATAGAAACAGAAACTAGGTTGATTTTTGTCTTTTGTTTTTTGTTTTTTTTTTTTTCCCCCACTTCCATGCAGTTTCTTATAAAAACAATCAGTCCTTGTATTGCACTTCATTACTTTATTACCATGAGATCGCTGTATAGCCTGTGTGCTATGTGAGAGTATGCCTTCTGCTGAGAGGCAAGCTACTATAAAACTGTAGGGACTTACTGGTTTCTGGTATAAGCATGTTGTGCAGTGTTGAGATCTGTGCAAGCCCTTGGATGGTTTCCTACTGGAGGGAGTATATTGATCTTCAAGACATGAAATAGTCATTAGTGTAGTGCTGCGGAGTATGAGAAGAGAATTTGACCCTGTAATGGACACTGTTTTCTTCTTTGCTTTAAAAATACCATGATGTTTGGGAACTGCCTGAAAGGTAAAATCTGGGCAGTAGCTGTGTGTTGAAAGTGACTTTCTTAAGCATGAGAACTCTTCCTGAATTAGGAACACTTGTAGTCCAGGCACTTGCTGGATGTCAGAAGGCCTGTTTAACTCTTGGCTCTACGTTCTAGTGCCTTAAGGTTTCCTGGAGCTGAGCAGGCCTGCTAAATGCTTTCCTTCCCTGCTCCCCTGCTGCAACATCTGTGGCATCTCTGTGTAGAAACCTGTTGTGGGGCATAGTGTAGCTTTGAGCCTGCATGCTTCTGGACCAACCCTTTTGCAGATGCTGATGCTCAGTATGTAGCTGTCTTGCTAACAGCACCTGAGGTAACCCTGTTCTATGCGTGCAGAACACTGTTGACATACAGCCTGTGGTACCAGGACATGCTGAGATGACATTGTAATTTCATCTTTTATTCTACATCTTATTGTCTTAACCTTGCTTACTTAATGTTGGCTGGTCTGATTCTGGGCCTGTGTAGAGAGAGGATCTGAAGGTAGTGTTGGAAGCTGACCTATAGCAGGTCATTGAATTTTAGCATGTTGCTTGTCTTAAGGGATAGATTTATTGTAGTATTCTGGACTTACTCCTTCAGTTAGATTTGTCAAAACTGAGATAAGAAACTTCTGACTGTGTGAGCACTCACCAGTTCTTGAGAGTAAACTGAAGAGATAAATAAAATCCATAGAAGGAACCATTGTTATTGATACTATGAAAAAGGGCTTTTTCACACGCTATGAGCTGAAGATCATTGTCCCAAAACAGGTTGTTCTGAGCTATCTTGATAGAGGCTTCCATGGCATGATAATCTACCTAGCTCTGATTTTTCACTCCAGTGAGGTTCTGTGTGGCTGCCACTCTATTACAAGGAGGATATTAAGGTATCTAATAAGTGCTAAAGTGTCTCTTTCCCGTTCCCATAAAAAAATTCAGTGAAAAATAAGTCTGACTTATCAGTGAGCATGTCCTTGCTAGATGAGCTGAAATTTGTGGTGGCTGCTGGCACTTAAGAAAATAAATGGAAAGCCATTTTAATTTCAAGCCCCATTACAAGCAGAAAACAAAAGATCAATATTTGAGAGACAGTGTATAAAAAACAAATGGAACATAAATTCTCTAATTCCCTGTTATCTCTGTCTAGTGTGCTGAAATAATCATATGCTCCAAAGCCTTGGGTAGCTTTCTTGGTGTGGAAGAAGGAAGACTGCTATGGAAGTGCCAAGGGCTTCTTTTCCTGGCTGACGGTCGAAGGGTGTTGGTGGTCTGTATTTGGAACTCTGGCTGATGTCTGTGATGTCAGAGCCTCCTTTATGTGAGCTCTGAAGAAATCTGTGTGTTTTGTGTCATTGGCACTGCAAGGAAGTTAAAAGTCTAATTTTGAAACAACTGTATGTGCTAACACTGTGCAGTGCTTTACAGGTATTGAAGATACAGTTTCTGTTGTAGAGCTTCTGTTGTCTAGATCATGTAAAACATGGAAAATAAGACTCGGACCAAATTTTTTAAGCTTGCTGCATATGCGGTCTTGAAGTCTTGCTAGTTTGGTGTACAAGGGTTGTGTGACAATGACATGTGGTATGTCTGCTTCTGTCACTTCAATGTGGCATGCTATTTTGGTTGTATACACAGACTATAATAACTGACATTAACAATATATTTTGCCCACAGACATGTTTACTGTGACATCTATTGGATTTGACAGGAGAACTGAAAACTGTTTTTAATGATCTTTTTATATATATTGATTGTTTTTTAATAATAAGAGTGGTTTACTCTAGAGCCAACATGAACACTGCTGCATTGGGCAGAAAAATGCTGCTAACAGCAGCTGACACATATCTTCCTAGTCTCCATTTGTCAGAGTCGGCATTGCTTTGTAAATCACGCTCCTATTAGATAGATTCATTTCTTGCTATAATGTTCACAGTCTGGATTAAAACAGAATTCCAAATTGATTTTTTTTTTTTTAAGTTATTTACTGTTGGGAGGAGAGGAAGTGGTTTTGTAGGCTTCTTCTGCTCTCCTTTACAGACATTAAAATATGCATCAGTGTTGTGAATGCTACACCTTGTGGGCTTGTGTTAAAGTAAAAATGTAGGAGGGTAAGGTAGTTACTGGAAGCTTAATCTCAAAGACATGGTTCTCTGCCATGTGCGTATAGGTCAAAATGGGATCTGATGATAAACTGTATCAATATATCTGAGAAAGTTGAATGCTTCTTTTAGAAACCTGAATGTACATAGTCATCTTGCATTTTTTTGTTATCAAGACTGATGTACTTTTACCACTGGGGGCTGGGCATGTGTCTGTATGTGTGTATATGTAAAGTATATGCATTTCCCTTGGACTCTCCTTTGGAGTGAACTGCTCTGCTTAAGAAACTTTATTCCCTCTGCTTTCCCCAAGAGATAATGATTAGAAAATTTGAGTCTTCTTTCTACAGTTAATCAACAGAATGAAGAGCATCTCTCAAGTAAAAGAAAATCTGCAAGGACACACAGGAGGTTGGCTAAATTGGTCTCAGCCCATAGAAATGCTAATTTTCAAGGCTATTCAGGACTGGTCAGGGGAATATTATTGACGGAAATAAAGGATTTGCTTCTGGCTGATTGTCTAGCATGTACAGGATTTGGGGGAAGGGCCTTGTCTGAAACACAGCTTGTGAATTACAGACGGTGCTTGTTACACCCTCCTATGTTAGTTTGTTAAACTACAATAACTTGGTATGTGTCTTGAACCTTGTGATAAAATAGCTGGCTAGTTGTCCTGGGTTCAGCAGTAGCAGTCATTTTTCCCCTTCTTGGTAGCTGGTGATGTTTTGGTTTGGCCAAGGACTTTGTGAGCCTCATGCTCTGCCAGGGAGGAGGGGAAGCCGGGAGGAAGCAGAGACAGGACACCTGACCCAAACTGACCAAAGAGGTGTTCCATACCACAGCACGTCATGCCCAGGATGTAACTGGGAGGGAGCCGGAAGGGCTGGGAGACGGCAGGGTTGGAGGAGGTATCAGTCGGAGCTTGGTCGGGCTATGAGTTATCGGTCGGCTGGTGGTGAGATGATGTATTCTCTTCCCTTGTTATTTCCTTTATCATTATTATCATTGGTGGTAGCAGTAGTGATCTGTGTTATACCTTAGTTACTAAACTGTTCTTATCTCAACCCGTGGGAGTTGCATTCTTTTCGATTCTCCTCTCCGTCCCTCCGAGAGCAGGGGGAGGGCAAGAAAAGGGGGGGAAGTGAGTGAACGAATTACCTGACTGGGTTTAAACCACGACACTAGTCAATGATTTTTATCAAGATAGTGTTCCTAAAAAGAAACAGACTGAAATCTTGCTTGTGGACTGTGGTATGGTTGTTGCTGTGGTGGTGAGCACCTTCTTGTTTGGTGCCTTGAATGAGTGCCAGCTTTATTGTGCAATGTCTTTACCTGGGAAGAAGAGGTTTCAGGTTTGACCAGTTCCTCTGCATTTGGTAGAGCTGAGTTACTGTGTCTTATCTTGGAGGAACTTGGACAGACATAGTATTATTTCATACTAGTGGGCTTTTTTGTTGTCGATGTTGGAAGGAAGTTCACTGAAGTTGAATTGTACATGACTGTGCTTATTGAGGATTTCTGCCTCAGTAGATGGGGAGAATTAGTGTTTACCAAATGGACTTCATCATCCTGACTTTAAGCCTGGGGTTACTGTAGTGAGGGGGATCTTGGGTTTTAGAACTGTTCTGAATGGTTAGACATCTTTTTGTGCCTTCCCTGTCTTTATTTGTACTCCTGGAACAACCAGTTATTTAAGTGGTCGAGAGCTTTGATGCTTCTGTTTGATGCCACTTCTCACTATGTTTAGAGAGGTGTGTTTGATAGTCTGTTCTATTTCTTATTTTCATTGTCAGTGGAGGATTGACTTCCAGTTCCTTGGGGAGAAGGCCTTGGACAGGAGGTGGGCATGTTCAGTGACTGCAATGTGTTGCTATTAATAGCTTGCAAACTATTGGGTAGTTAAAATCTTGACACCCCCCCCCCCCCCCCCCCCAATTCAGGAATGGTAGAGAAGTACAACAAAATGAGAAGTTACAGCAAATCACCTCAGTAAAACACTTGAACATTTTCCTACTGCACATATTGTAGTACTGGTCGTGGTGATGCAGAATTTTAGTTGAGATCTGCCTGTGAGCTGGAACATGTGGGCTTTTGGCTTTAGTTCCCCTCTGTATGGAGGCTGAGTTTGCTCTGTCATTTTATCAGGCTATGCATGTACTAAATCCCTTCCTGTTCCTTGTCCCCACGTAAATACTTTCATTTTAAATTTCCCACAGTTGTTCTTACTGATGATATGAACAATACAAATGGCAGAGCAGGTGATTCCAGTAGCAGGAGTACTAATGGTGCCTGATCTGGGACTGATTATGTTGAAGAAAGACAGTCAATGAAGTCTGCTGGTGACTGTCTGAAGGCTTATCTGTCGTGCTATGGGAGGGTGTGTCTTGTGCTAGTATATTGGGCAAAGGTTGAGATTAAACTTTCTCAGGGTGCTTTACTTCAGTTTCCACTGGGAGGACTAAAGTGCTGATCAGTGAGGAACACTGTAATTTGTAGGTAGGTAAGACCAGGCCTAGTATAGCTCTCTGGATATTGGGAAACAGTGCATCATCCCCTTGAAGCAGGTGCTACTCTAATGCATTGCAGAGAGGATTTCCTCAATTAGATTGCTGTATTGCCTGAGCACACTAAGACTGTTCTAGGAGACAGCTGACACATCTGATTGATATGCTGTCCTTACCTGGATGGCATACACATTGTAAGCAATATATACATATGATATATATCCCTTAAGGGTATATCTGTGATATATATACCCTGAATGCTCCCTGCTGAGCACTTGCTAGTAATAACTGCAGACTGTATAAATCTCCTTGAACGGCTTTCAGGTAGGTAGTTGGCTCCTGAAATTTCTTCAGAATGTAGAAACTTGTGGCACTTGCTGCTGTGACTTGCCAGTTTGACTTTCTTCTCTCATTTATTACTGATATTCTGATATAATAACTATGAATAACAGCCAAAAAAATCTACCATAGTGCAGTGTGTTTACAAAGTCTTAACATGCTTCAAGAGCTGTGATTAAGGGGAAACCTGTATCCATGGGCTGTACTGCTATTTCAGTTATTTGCAACTATCTGTTGATTTACAGTTCTTGATGCTCGCTAGGTAAATGTTATCTTGTGTGTATGGCACATTTAAACCTTTGAAACACATTGCTGCAGCTTGGTTGTGGAATACTTGTTCTAAGCTGGACATACATTGTGAATAGTTTAGAAATGCTCAAGCCTTTTGCTGTTAGCAGTCAGAAGTAACAAATAAAACCTTATGAGTTATTAAAAGCCTTATGTGATCAGTGAAGCAGCAACTTCAAACTCATAGATGCATCCAGGAGATGCTTTAGAGAGCTTTGAGTGTGCCTGTTCTGAGTGGGGAAGTCACTTTGCAGAAATAGATTCCTTTCTCCTTGGAGCATCCCCAGCTCGTTCTCAGGGAGGCTAAATACTGATACCTAGGAGTCTCCAAGCCACAGCCTGGATATACGTCTTTGCCATTCTATAAAAATATTTTGAATTTGCTTGAAAAATGAGGTGCTGTGGTTAGTAACTTTTTTTAGTAAATTTCATTCCCGAGTTTGTTGGGACTATATCTCTGAACTAGAATGGCAACACCTTAGTGAAGGAAGAGAACTTTGAAACCTTGACTGTAGTGTCTGTCTTACCAGGAAGTACACATTCTGTAAATGTCAAAGATGGATAAATGACAGCATGAACAAAAGAAGATAAAAATGGGTGTATTGATGATTTTAGCATAGTTGCATTCTGTGAATGCTGATACACAACAGAGATTGCTGAATTCATGTGGCGACTGGTTGCAGTACTCCTCATTTGCTTCCTACTCGATGAACGGTGGAAGTATTTTTTTTTTAGAAAAGACAAGCTGCAAACTTAATTATCTTGTGCTTACTTGTGAAGCAAACACAAATGTAGTGCACTGTTGAATTCATTAAATGCACATGAATGATAGCAGCAAAGGCATATAAAACTGAATGTAAAGCTGCTCCTGTAGCTTGATTGCTGAGAGTGATCTAGCCCTTGAACAGAATGCCAAGCATCTAAACAAGTACGGGGCACTGAATAATTAACAGCTCTGTTTAGCTTAGTGATTATTGGTCTGCTTTAGGGCAGCACTCTCTTAGTAGTTTATCCTGGATGAATTTTTATGTTCTTGAGTTTGCAGATATTCCAGCAGCTGAGAATGCAAAATGTGGAGCAACACATGCTGCATACTGAGGAGGCAAATTAATTTCTTTCTGCTGTGAGTTTTGGGAAGAAGCTTGCACATGTAGTTGTGTACTGCATGAACTAGAAGATAGTGGGAATTAGCTGAGAGAGAGAAAGCTGGATGGTTTGCACACTGCGCAGACACTGATGTGGGGATGTGTCTATGTGCGTGGTAGTTTCGAGGTGGGAAATAAAAATTGACTATGTGACTTGTGCTAAGTGAAGGACAAGTTCCTCATTATTTGAACTTTATCTGCCACTGAACTGAGGAATGAATACATAAGCTCCTACTCATTTTTTACTGTGGCAATTGCTTAGATGCAGAATCAGTTTTAACTTGGCTATAGTAGGTATGTGAACTTCTTAGGGAAGCTTTATGATACACATTTGCATTTCACAAAAATATATAGTATGCAGTGTGGAATGCCATGCAGTTTTAACTGTCTGTATATCTGCTTGGATTGTAGGAGAGGTTTTCCTGGTATGTTTTTTTTTTTCCTTTTTTTTTGTATTAAACCTGGTTATGTGAAAGCTCACACAGCAATTTTGCCATAGTAAAATGACTGTTAAGGGTGATCTGGGAATATAGGTTAAGGGTGAACTAGGGGTATAGGTGGGAGCTTACTTTAAGAGAGGAAACTTCAAAAGCAGTTATGTTCTGCATATATAGGTTATTCACTCTGCTACTAAAGGACACTCAAACTTTCATTTTATCAAGGACAACTGGACAAACAACAATATCTTACAAACTTTTAATATGAGATTCTAAAGTAACTATTAGGAAAACAAGTCATTTGACAGCCTTTGTATTGTATTGTCTGTGAATAGTTAACTAGTGCAGATGTATTATACTTTACTATCTGAAGGCCGGCGAAGTATCTGAAAGCATGACAACATGTGCATTATCTTTTACACTGCTTTTAGTCTTTGCCTAAAGAAGTAGATGAAAGAAAACAGTTGAGGAACACTGGAAATTTCAGCTCCCCCCTGTTGCTGCCATATAGCTCTTGGCTTCTCCCTCTCCATTTCCCCTTTTGCTGGCTGTGAACCCTGTAGCTTATATCTTGCGGATGCCAGCAGTTCTAATTAAAAAATGCAGAAGATTGTATGTCAAGTCAGTTCTAATCCAAACTGTTAAACTGCAAACTGAAACTGCCTGAATTATCTGCAAAGCTTGAAAATATTTCTACTGTAATTCTGCTAGGCCATGGAGTATGTTCCACATCACAACGATGAGCATGTAATCCTGCTGCCAAGCAAGTCATTTGAGGAAATACCTAAAATGTTGGATGCCTAAGCAAATGAGGGCAAGGCATTTGATCAAAAAATCATTAGATATGAAAAGAAACTCTTTATACACTGAAGTTTTCTCATGTGACAGCACTTGGTAACGGAGTGCTGTGGATCGGTAACCTGTTAGTGTTCAGCCTAGCATTATTTAGTTGAAATTTTGTGGTAAGAAAGCCACGTGGGTAAAGGCTACAGATCTACATGAGTGTATATAAAGTTAGAATTGTGTTGACTGCCACCTTATTGGCTGTATCTGTTTCATTAAACTTTTTATTTTAGATATCACTGTACCTGCTACCTGTATTTTCATCATTGTCCAGGGCAGTGGAAGTTGTTTCTTTAGGCTGTGGCTCAGTAGGACAGTGTGTTTAAAGGTACTACTAGTGATGGTTTGAAGTTTAAAATGCCTCTTGGGAAAGACAGGGTGCTTCGGGAAACTTGCTTCCTGAGCCTTTAATAGTTGTTTTACAGATCCTTTACCCCCAAAGTTTGTTTTCTAGAGAAGCTATGCGACTTTTACTAATGTTTTCTGACAGCTAGAAATGTCAATAAGTAGAAATGCCAAGACGCTTTAGGTGAAAGGTAATTTTGTTTGTATTTGGGAATACTAAAAAATGGAGTTTTGTGTAGTGTGGCCTTAGTACACACAGTAGGTGGTTTATCTTTTGGCAGCAGATTGCACTGAATCGTTCTTTCTGCTTCACATTGTAGAAGGCATCTGAATCCATTTGAAGGATGGCATTAACCAAGTGTTTTAGTAAGTGTCAAAACACTGCTAGGAATGTTAATCATTATGAACAAATTTACTGGATTGGGAGGGAATTCACCCTCGTTTTAAAAAATGTTTAAAAGTACCCTAGGATAGCTTGTGATACAGTATTTAGGTCACACTGCAACTTTGTAATGTGTATGAACACCTTGCCTTCTGGTTTGCTCCTTGAAGAGAGACAAGAAGGATTCTTTATTAGCTGTTACACCTTTTCATACTTTAATTTAGGGACAGATTTAACACCTGTGGATGTTAAACTAAAATATTGATGTGAAGACATGAGAGGCAGGACTTAAGAATGAATGAGTGCATGGAAACTGGAAAACACAGGGCTTGGTTGAATGCAAACAATTTCTTTTGTTTCCTGCTTAGTATTTTAACTGTTGTGTACACTGTGTGTTGTTATTCAAAGAAATCGATAAAAATAGAAGTCTATTTGGAAGGGGCTATTAATATTAACCTGTCCTTTTGGTTGTTGAGATCAACTGACTAGTCTACAAATAAATGAGGAAGAAACTATGCTAACGCCGAGTCACTGTACCGCACATCTTTCTGTATGCGGTGCACCTTTCTTACAAAGGGAAAAGAGAGTTCTGGATAGCTGTAGTTTACAAGTTGGGTAACAGATGAAGTACATGGCCTCCACTGCCAGCTCCCAAGCTGTGATACAGGGACCACCTCAGAGCGGGGGGGTGTGTGCATTTTTCAGGTAGGGGTGGTGTTGGTTCACCCCATGCTGCCAGTGAGAAAGATTTAGTTGTGCTGTGTGATTCAAGTCATGTAAGCAGTTGCTGATGTTGGACAGTAACCTGCCCCCTGACTTAGGGAATAGTGCCTCAGGGAATAGTACTCAGCACAGACCTTACCTTAGCAAGGGGTTGATCCTTTTCTTATATTTTTGCCCTTTGGGAGGAAGCTGTACTCTTTCCTTACACCTCAAAATACGTGTCTTATCAGTCAATGATGAACTCTGTCAGCTGTCAAGGAAAGCTTAAGCTTTTGTGTGAGGAGGGATAATTTCACAAATACTCCTGTATGCAGCAGCCCTCTCTGTGTGCCATCCTGATGCTCTGCTTACCCTGCTTCTGAATTGTGGCCAGCAGTAATAGCCAGCATAGCTGGAGGGCTGGCTTTGTAGGTAGCATGTGCAGTAGGGGACATCCAACTGTGGGAAAATATTTGTCTGTCTTTAGCTGGCTTTGGCTGTGTGACTTCGTAAGAGATGGCAGAAGCTGCATTTCAGCCTTCCTGGGGAATTGGAGGCTTTTCGGGAAATGAAGGATTAGATGGGCTTTAGAAACGCAACTCCCAACAAATCATGATAGTGTTGTTTTTCCTCCTGAATGAATTGTTTCTTGGTATGTAATTTTGTTAAATTCTTTATCTGCCCCTTATTATTGAGAATTTTTAAAATGCAGATGCAGATAGAGTACTTTGATTGCACAGTCAGATCTTCTTGATTACAGATTCTTCTAAATATAGGTTGTATTTTTTGTTCCTGGCCTTATGTAATTGTCTTGTTCTTTTCTTTACAGGCTCCAGATAAAAGGAAAGCATTAGAAGAGACCAAAGCCTACACAACTCAGTCTTTAGCCAGTGTTGCTTATCAGATCAATGCACTGGCCAACAATGTATTACAACTGCTGGACATCCAAGCATCCCAGCTACGGAGGATGGAGTCCTCCATCAACCATATCTCCCAGGTAATCTCTCTCCCTTTGTTTTTAAGAGGACTGACAACATTGGAGCAGGTGTTATCTTGCCTCTTGTATTGCTGAGTTGGATGGTTTATGTTGACTTCTTTGGATTCTCTGAGTAGCATGATTGAAAATGGTAAGGCTTTTTTTTATTTTAATACTGTTGGAGCCACTTTGTGGCAGAGGTCATGACTGAAATAAAACAGTTCCTTTATCAAGAAATGCTGGAACTGTATTTGTTTTAAAGGGGTTAATTAAAATTCCAAGATCTGAAGCTGCATTTGAGGGAGGAGAGGAGGATCCTGTTCCAGAAGGAAATCCATTTAGAAGTACCCTATGAGTGATGGTACTTTATTTTAACATTGTAACATATGCAGCAAGTTCATTTGCTTTCATACCCCTGCAGGATGTAATGTCATGAGCTGTGTGGAGAGGGAGAGGGGTTCATATGTTGCCACTACCTGCTCAAGCCAAAACTTTCCAAGCCAAGGCAGTTGGATGAGTGAGCTGACCTGATTTGTACAGTTACTGCAGTGTTGCTAGAGTTGATGCATGGAGGACACAGAAATAGATGATGGGAAAGAATAGGCCTATCCCTGTGAGTGGCAGTCTGTATTTCCTTAGCTGAAGCTTCACCCTTGCTGGCTGTTGTTGAGGGGGAGGCAGGTGCCTGCCTTGTACCTGATTTATCACTAGTCTGATTGTATGGGAGCTCAGCCAAAAAAATAAGTGTGCTGTGTTTAACCTGGAAGTATTTTATTGCATAATGAGGGGTATGCCGTACTAGTGCCCAGGAAGGGAGGGACATGATCCACTCGGTTACCTCACATTGCTGTTCTGAAGTGAACTTTGGTGGGGTTTTTCAGGGACCAGTGTCCGCTCTGTCATATGCTCCTACAGAAATTCAGTTGAATCTTTGCTGGGCTTTCTGTTTGATGCTTGGCTGAAACAATTAACAAATCTTGGAGGATTCAACCTAAGAATTTTCTTCAGTGCAGCCAGTGAATTTAAAACCTTTGGTCAGCCAGTACCCTGTTAGTGGCACACCTTGGACCTAATACTTCAAAGAAAGTGTTTCTGCTAGCCTCTGCTGTTTATCGCCATTTGGGCCCTGCTAACCTCTGTTTACTGTTCTTTTAGAGTAACTGTTGTTTCTAAAAATCTTTGTTAAATGGCAGCACAGTGGTTCACTGAAAGCATATCAGCAGGGAGAGGATTCCAGTGCATGTGGAAAGGCCCTCCTAGTAACAAACCTTTCTTAAAAGGCTTGTCAAGTTAGCAAGTGTTAGGAGCTACACAGTGTTAAAAGCTGCATCAAGTATTTAAAAAGCATCTGCCACTGAAACAGGAAAGTAGGAAGAAGTACAAGTGCTGTAGATAACTTTCTTGTTTTATTAAGTATTCAGAGATTTCTTAATTCTAGTATTATGATGGCCTCTGAAGAAATGACTGTATAAAGGACTGAACCTACAGACTTGGGAAAACACTGGATGTGCTTTAATACTGAGCACGTCTTATGCGTTTCAGACCTACAGTGTGTATGTGTAGCAGTTATTGTTAAATTCTCATTGGCCCACTGATATGACTAACCATGGAAAAAGCCAAAATGCTTGATAGCACAAAAGGTGTTAACCCTCTGTACTGCTAGCTGCTTGAATTGGAGGTGCTATGCTGAAAGCTGTTGAGTCACCTGATACATGAACTGTTTGCTAAAGACTGTGAACAATCAGTGCTTTGTAGAGCTTTTGAGGAGTGTTTAGCAAGGTCACTTGCTTGTAGTTTCTGTCCTGGTTGGTCTGTCCTGAAACTAAGCCTTGCTTATAAATGAACCTCTGCAGACTAATTTTGTAGAATTAAACTGGATACAGATAATACGCGCATACCAGCTTAGCTATTTGTTTTGAAATGTTTCTGCTCGGATGCTTCAACTGCTTATCTTAAATCTGTTGTGCAGTTGCTTTGATAGGCTGTTTCTAAATTCTCCGGTCTCCAGAATGTCTTTCTCGTGCTTGTATCAGTCATGAATATTTTTATGCTGTTAAAGTATGGGAATGAACATATTCTCAAAATGAAATTCTTCCCTATAAAAGTATTGTGTAGAAGCACAGATCTGAGGTATTGTCTGTCAATGATTCAGTTCTGGGTTTTGTGACATAAATATTTTTGCAATAAGGTACAATTTGATAGTTTTTTTTGTTAAAACACCGTTCTTCTTTCAGTGGAAGAAAATCCTGTCGATCCTGTTTTGTCCTTCAGGCAGTTTCTATTCCCCTACTGTGTTTCAGTTCTCCATGTGCGTTTTCCAGAATGTTTCTAGCCTGAATGGCTGGATAGCTAATCTTCATTAGTAGCTACTCAGGTATTTTTTTTCTAGCTATGTGCCTTCTTCACTGGAAAAAGCACTCATGAAAAGTTAGGTGACGGAGTTTTGTGTTGAAGTCTTGTTGCTGGAATTTAATTTTACAGAGGGTAAGTTTGCTTGCTTTTATAGCAGAAAATTAATTCAACTTTGGTTTGTTGTTGAGAGCAAACAGAGGCTTCACATGAGTAATCACACTGTGGTGAGAAAGTGCTGTTCTGGGCACATAGAGGCAGTGAGCAGCTCCAGGAATGGTTTTCACATAGCAACTAAAGCAAAAGCATGCCTAGCTGCATCTGTATTTCTGTAGTTGTAGTTGTCTTTCAACTGTAATGTGTGGGTCTGGAGTGACCTACCACATCAAATACACAGAGCTGTGCACATAGAGCTCAGCTCTGGTTTAAACTCTTGATACTGACTTTGAGCTTTGCTAAGCTGACTTGACTTACCAAGCTGCTCTGATATGGCAAAGGAGAGACTTGTTCACTGTCCTGGTGAAGTTTGCAAATCCTTCATGTACACTCATTGGTTAGGCAAGATCTGGATGGAAGAAAGGGGGGTGGGAAAGAGGTCAGTGCCATACTCTGGATCAGTGTGAGCATCAAGGCTTCACTAAAGGCATTAAGGTTAGCAAATGTGATGCCCATCTATACAAGAAGAGCTGGAAGGAAGATCCAGGGATCCAGACTGCAGGCTTGTCGGTCTGATCTTGATGCAGGGAAGGTTATGGAACGAGTCATCCTAACTGCCATCACACAGTGTGTACAGGACAACCAGGTGATCAGGCTCAGTCAGCATGGGTTTATGAAAGGCAGGTCCTGCTTGAGGGAAAGGCTGTGGGTCTTGTCTGCCTAGACTTTAATAAAAACTTTGACACTACTTCCCACAGCATTCTTCTGGAGAAACTGGCTGCTCACTGCTTGGACAGGTGTACTCTTCTCTGGTTGAAAACTGGGTGGATACCTGGGCCCAAAGAGTGATGGTGAATGGAGTTCAGATCCCTCATTGCAAGGAAGCCATCGAGGTGCTTGAGCAGGTCCAAAGAAGGGCACCAAAGCTGGTGAAGGGCCTGGACCACAAGTGTTATGAGAAGCCGCTGAGGGAACCAGGGTTGTTCAGCCTGGAGAAAAGGAGGCTCAGGGGAGACATTACCATTCTCTACAACTGCCTGAAAGGAGGTTGGAGCGATGATGGGTGTCGGTCTTTTTTTCCAAGTAATAGGAGAAGAGGAAATGGCCTGAAGTTATGGCAAGGAAGGTTTAGGAAAAACATTAGGAAAAATCTTTTCACTGAAAGAGTTATCCAGCATCGGAACAGACTGCTTGGGGAAATGGTAGAGTCACCATCCCTGGAGGTATTTAGAAGATGGTAGATGTGATGCTTAGGGACATGGTTTAATGGTGAGCTTGGCAGTGCTGCGTTAATGCTTGGACTCAACCTTATAGGTCTTTTCCAACTGAAACAATTCTGATGCTATATATATATCCCTGTATGAATGCATGGCCTGGGCAGTGATAGGGGACAGGAGAAGCTGAGGGTCAGTCTCTTGTGGAAGACACCAGGAAGGACCTTGGACTTTGAGGTAGGGAAGGAATGAAGACCTTAACATTCAGTGTATGATATTACTTGTTGTTTAAACTTTGGTTGTTCATTCGTGCCATTCTTCCACGAGTTCCTGAGCCAGAGAGTTAATTCTTCAAAAAATTAAAAATCCTCTTGTATCTCTCCATTCTGAAAATTAGTGTCTTTTAGTAGAGGAGTTAACAGTTCAGCTCTTCATAACTTGAATATTTGACAAGGGAAAACTGCTTTTCTAGAAATTTGGGCCTGTGTTCTTTTGCTCTTTTGATTAACTGTTTCTTGGTTCTCTCTTCCCCTCCTCCTCTTGGAAATGAGAGCTGAATTAAACATGTACTTTCAGAACAATTTTTTTTGCTGCTTCACTTTCACGAACTTGGAAAATGAAGATGCGGCAGCCAGATTTGTCAGAGGAGGGAGAGGTTGACAGGGACATTCTTGTTTACTATGTCAAAACTGAAAAATGCAACAGATCAGTGCTCACATTTATGTCGGAGCAGCTGCAGTACTGGGTGTAGCAGCTAGCCCTTTTTTCCTGGACATACAGTTTTTAAATAGCTCAGTATTTAAATCCATGCTTCTTGAAGCGTGAAGCAATAGACTTCTTTTTAAGAAATGATGATTTGCACCAGGAAGCACTGCACCCTTTAAAATGTTCAGTGTTAAGATTTTCTGCTGCGTCTGGAGCTCCCCTCTAATGTGAAATAGGGACTATTACAAAATAAAGTGTTCTGAAAGCATAAATTCCAAGGGGGGAAGTGCATCTTTTGCCACCATTAAATGTTAAAAGCATTTAGAACTAAAAAAAAAAAAAATCAAAAAAAAAATCCCTGAATTGGTTTAGAAGAGTCTTACCTGTCACCATCCATGTCTAAATCATTCCATGTATAATTCAAATACTGCGTGCAAGCAGGAAGCCATATGCCTTCCGTTTCTATGGTGTGGTTGTCTTAAAGTCAGGGCATGAATGTAGATACACATGTGATACCTTTTCTCATAGGACTTCTGAATCTTAGAGCTGTAGCCTGTGTTGAATTATACCTACACACCATACCCATCCCCAAATACTAAGGCCTTTTCCATTAGGTGAGCAACCAGTCAGGACTGATGTGGGTTAGGTTTTAGAGAAGCTCTACTGAAGATGTTCTGGGGCTTGAAGGGATGAGCTACTTAACAGCAAGTTGAGAAGAGTAACTGGTGTTTGATGCCAGAGATGGGGAACACAAGAGTTACGTGCTTGGCAGGTTTCTGATGTTTGAAGAGGCATAAGGTAGTGTGGGGATTTTTCATCTTCAATTTGTGGGAAAGAGCTTTCTCAGAGTGTGCACATCTGTTCTTTGTATTAACGTGATACTGCATTCATGGATTATGGTACATGATCACAATACAGTTCACATTCATATTTGAAAGCCAAGATGTAGAAAGAGGATAGGAAGTGTGACAAATCAGCTGCTGATGAATGTGGGTGGTCATGCCTAGGACCATGAGCAATTATGTACTTATGGATGGGTAACAAAAGACCTCCCCGCATCCTCTTGGTGATGACTGTGCTTCTAAGAGACAGCTGTCCAGCTACTTTTATCCTGAAGATGCTTCTTTAAATAGAGGAGGATGCTTAAAACTTATCTTGTTCTCTGACATGCTGGACGAAAGGACTGTTAACTGGCAAGAAAATTAGTCTGAAGTATCACATGGTTGGCTGCTAATAAGCAGGGCCAGTACTGGAGCCCACACTGTTCAGAATATTCTCTAGAGACCATTCAGGACATTAAAGCATGTCCTCGGCAAATCTGGGGATAACCCTAAATTAGGAAAGGTGATTCATATGCTGTATAGCAGAGCTTCAGTGCAGAAGAACCTTGATAAACTTGAAGATTGAGCCAGCAAAAACCTTGGGAAACTGGGAAAGGTGCAAAGCCTTACACCTGAGGTAGAATTAAACCCCATGCATTTGTATGTGCTGGAAGGTGACTGTGTGAGTATCTGTCCTGCTGAAAGGGAGTTGGTGTGATGGTGGATGCTTGTGCTGAACATGAGCCAACAACACAAGGCCATCTGAGTAAGTGAAATGGTATGGCAAGGCTGCGTTGGGAAAAGTGGCTGGCAGATGAAGGGCAGTGATTATCATCAGCTCTGCAGTGATGAGTCTTCACCAGCAGTGCTGTATCAATCAAGGGGGGTGTGTGTGTCACCCCTGCCTTGTTCAGGGGTGTTCTAGGGGAATCGGAGATAGTTAGCAGAGAAAGACACTGAGATGTTCATGGGCATAGAACATGCAGCTAGCAAGGAGAGGTTGAGGTATCTGCTTGTTTAGTCTGACAAAGAAGCAGCGAAGTGGTGACATTAATGGTGGCCTACAAATAGTTAAGCCTGGCTCTTAAGACTATCTTTGCAGTTAGTCTTTCTATTGATAGTGACAGTGTAAGGTTGAACAGTTAGCCACAAGTTGAAGCTCTGCAGGTTAGTACATGGAATTGGGAAAATTCTTTTTATTTTGGAGCGTGGTGCAGCACTGGAACTGGTTACCCTCTAGCATGACTCTTCTCGGTGTTACACTGCAGTAGCTGGATATATCCTAAAAGCTGACTTGTGTCCATGTAAGGTACATCATAAACTATAGGGACTATATGGTGAGAGGGAGGTAGTTACAAAGGGGATAAACTGTCACTCCATGTCTACAGATCGTTGTAAGGCTCACTTTTTTTATACAAACTTTTCTTTCCATGTGTCCCAACAGTGTGTGAAGAGACAAAGTGTTTCTGCAGGAACTAGAGCATCATCTAATGTTGTATGCATTAGAAAGGTTGTGTCCTCTCTCTAGTTGTCTTGGACTGCCCTTGCTTGTCAGTAGACACAAATACTCTAAATATGGCGAGGAAACTTGCACCTTTTGTTTAGCTTAACTATGCTGTGGGTGAAGTTCCCTCTCCTAATAATGTGCTGACATTTATCTCTGTGGCCTTTGATTCACATCCTGTTCTTTCTGTGCTCTCTATGATAGAGGTCAAGGCTTCAAGAAGTTGTCCTGTGCTTGCTCTGGTTATCTGTCTGCTTGGGAGAGTTGTTGTTAACTTTGTGCATATCAGCTTCCACATGATAGGTATGCATTGCTCAGAATGTAGTATAATGTGTAAGAGTTGCCTTGTCAGCTGTTGAGAAATTATCTTCATGACGACGAATACACATGGGATCTGTCTATAAAGCCTGTACAGTTTAGCTGATGCAAACAAAAAAATTAGTTATGTACACCTATGAGAGAGCAACCACAACTGTCAGCCTTGCTGTGACGGGGAAGGGCAGTTGCTTTGACGGAGAAGAAGAAACTGAGCCAGAAACGTTTGTTTCCTGTCGTTCTCTCTGCCTTCCTCCCCCTTTTTCTTTCAGTGTGAATACAGGGTTTGAACATGGTTTTGGGGAATGGGGAAGTTGCTAATGTTAATAGTCATTGACTGTAATGAGTTCCTTCATATGCTGATTCCTATTCCACAGTCTGGTAGACAGGCAGTCTGAATGGTAGTTTTCAATGTGTTTTAGACTATTAAAACTGCCTTTCTGCTGAATGGGTATTTGACCATAAGCTCTGGATACCTTATTAAATACTAAATTAAGAGGCCTTATGCAGCTTCATTGTTTTTTTGACATCAAAGCCAAAAAATTTCCGGGCCGTGAACATTACTTTGAAAGACCTTTTTGATAATTTTGTGCAATAAATGAGTCAAGGGTGTTGGCACAGTCTCTTTTTTTAATGAAAACCTCTCATATCTGAAGATACACCACATAAATGAAATGCGTCACTGACCTGCTGTAAAGCCCCATATTGGACTTTTCGGCATCTTTTTTTTTTCAGATGCATCTGATTAGATTGTTGCCTGAAATTAATTTTCCTTGTATTCCATCAGTTTTCACATATGAATAGCTCCTGTTTTACACTGAATTGAGGTTTTCTTATCTCTGTCAATGTTTCAGTCACATAAGGGCAAAGCAAAAAGGAAATGCAGCATATGATGTGAGGGATATAAGAATGTTGTGTCTAACACAACAGCAGGTAACCAGCTACCAAAGCATTAGGTCACTCACTGTATCTGTACTATGCAATGCAGCTTTTTTGGATGTTGGTTTTTATGGTAGCTGCGTAGCGTTATGCTTGAGCTGGCTGTATTTAGGGAAAAGGAGGGAAAAAGCAACTGCAAGAAGCTTACTGTGGAGAAGATAAGTCTTGGTTGTACTGCATCACTGGAACTACCCCTCTCCGTAATTTACCACTCCAGCACATGAGCACATGCATCTGAGTGCTTGTGGCTGGACTTCTTGCCCTGTTCAGAAGGGAGTTGCTTAGTGTTTTCTGCTGGCTAGTTTTATTATGGGGCACATAAATGCTTGGTTAATGTTGATCTGCAGATGGAAAACCAAGAATTGATTCATATGTTTTGTAAGCCAGCAGTAACATTCTACCACTTTCTATACTGCTGCTGGCTTGCCTTTATGCTTTTTACTAGCAGTCTTTTGGGACCTATTGCTGTCTGTCATGCATGTCTTGTAAAAGCCCCCTTGCAGGTTATATACATACCTAGTGAACAAACTCTTTCATTAGTTTATGAGGGGGTATGAATGACTTACCAGCTCTTCTAAAGCTGGGACAGCTTCCGTTTTATTGTAACTTTGAAAAAGAGTGTATGAAGTGTGGAAATCTATCTAGCTGTGTTAACCATAGTGAAAACTTGTCACGTGACTGCTGTGCTCCTGCGTATGTCCCTTCCCCAACATCATCTGGGACAGTATAACCTCTGCATCACAGGGGCAGTTGCAGAGCACAAAGTGAAAACTTTTTATTGCAATGAAAAAAAGCATGTGTGAAATTGTATTAACTGATGCAATTTATGGCTGAACACCTAACTAGAAATAGGTGGCCGTGAATATTGTTTTTTCAGAACTACTTATTCCCCCAGAGAATGTTGATTCTTAACTGACCCTGATGCTAGTGCTGTCGCAGAGAGGGTATTGTGGTGGGAATGGTAGTTTGCTTGGTTAAGAGCTGCGCTCTGTGTAGGGTTTTTCTTTCTTGAGAAAAATCTGAATGTGTTTTGGAGTAGCACAGTTAGAGTGACAACTAGTGGAGGCCATGGTTTACTTTTCCAGTCATTCCCATTCGGAGTGCTGGCTGTACGTGTTGAAGTAAACACCATTAAAGTATGTCTGCCTCTTCCTCAATTTCAGAAAATAGATTAAAAAAGCTGTTGCTTTCCATTCTAATGTTCATTCCTGGTTCCTGCAAATAGTTATTATGTAATAATTTTGCTTAATACTGCGCTTAGTTATATCTTAGGGGCATGAATATGTAAGTAGTACATGACCATAGCATCATGTTTGCTTCCTCTTTGAGAATTTGCTAGACGGCTATGACTCGTTTCCTGAGCACAGCCTTTTATGAATGCTAATGTACAGTGGTTCTGTAGCTTCACCTGTTTGTGCCTAAAATAATTTAGTTTTTCCTCTCAGTGAGGCCGTGTGATTATTTACAATGGATCCATCAGTACAATTCGGTGTGGTGTCACACAGGGGTTGAAGCGTAGCTTGCTATTTCTTTAACTGGCTTTTCTGTTACTTTCTTGCACGAGAAAAGTAATATCTTGTCAACCTGATCTTGTCATGCTATTTCAGATTCCTGTATGTGGCAAACCAGGAGCAACAAGGGTGTAATTAAAAGCTATCAAGCTTCTATACAAAGTAAGAACAAGTAGGATGAGGACCTTAGATTTAAAATGGGTCGTGATGGAAATAATAAAATGTATCATTGCTTCAGCAAAGGTCAGTTGGACCATCTTTTGAAAATACAAGAACAAGGAAATACTGAGTAATGACTATAAAGCTTGATTTGATCATAGGAGGTTCTGCTTTCTTGTCAAACTTGGTGTTATATGGGATTGATTTTTATTTTTTTTTCCTCTTTTTAAGTTGTAATTTTGAACTGTGTTCAAAACTAGGCTGTATAAGGTTGCAGGACAAGCCTTGAAACCACAAATCAACCTTTAGCTGACTGGAAAGGGGATAAATGTAATCTTTTGAGAAGCTGATCCTTTTTTGTCCATTTATAGGATTTTTCATATGTTGTTAAGTATTGGGCAAGATGCAGCAATGGCCAGATATACAATAGGACTAAGACATGAGCTGTACTGTAGATAAGTCTTGTTTCCTAAACCGGGCTGGAAGAGGTGTTACTGAAGTTCTTGAGCAGTGTACATATTTTTGCTCTCTAATAGCTGATAGGTAATGTATGGTAAGCTGGTAATATGCCAGCTCACATGGACTAGAAAACTGTTTATTTCTCTTTATTAGAAGCAATTCAAGTACTACTTAAACCTGGATGTTTAAAAAACAAAAAGCAACCCAACAAACAAGAACATTTAGCTTGAAATTATGCAGTTGATCTGCATGTGTGTCTTGGCAGGTGAAACATGGCATTTGGGAGTGCATGAATGGTAGAAACATTTTATTTTAGTGCTCCAGCTCAGGGTACTTTTTGCTTATGGTGGTGATGAGTGAGATGCTGAAATGAATGAGGACAGGCTCCATCTGGGAGGTGAAACCTCTAAGTCATACCAGAAATGTGCTATCTTCATGTAGTTATGGGTCATTAAGGTAAAGAGAGAAGTTCAGTCAAGTGGTCTGAAACATATTAGACTCTCAGCTATCTAGTATCTTAACCTGTGCCACCATGTTTGGATTTAGTTTCCTCATACACCCTAATCTTACGTTAAGAGGTAGCACTGACAGGGTTATAAGCCTGTAAGCTGGTAGCAGCTAGAACATGCTTTATTTTATTCCTCTCTGCCTGCTGAGGATGGTCTGTCACCACTTACGTATCACTGTTCTAGTCTCCTGAATTGTATAATTAAGCATATCTGTTTCAGTGCTGTATGAATGATGTTCATCCATGTGACCTATAGACAGGTCTGTTAGTGTCTTATTTTGACAGTAGCATGAGAACTGACCACAGAAGTGCTTATCCTTTATATATGACAGTTTTGAAGCATCCTTAATGTAGTGGTAGCATTTGGTGCTACTCTGACATCTGGATGCTAAAACCAGAGGACAGAAGTTCTGGGGGTGTTCACAGTGTTTTGGCTAAATTAATGTGGCTTTTGCTTTTCCTAGTACAGGCTGAGGCACATGAACTAATAATGAAACTTCAGGAAGTGGGGGGATGGTTTCCATAAGCTCTCACTGGGAGAAATTCAAGTTCAGTTGCTTGATATTTTGCTGCTTCAAACATTCTTCCTGTAGTGCAGCATGCCTCTTGGATGGCAGATAGACTGTCAAGTTTCAATGCAAGTTAACTTCCTTCTTTCTAGACCTCTAGACCTGGAGCCAAAGGACCTCTATGGGACCACAGCTGCAAGTTACTTGCATCTTATTTTCAACGCAGCATCTTCAGGAAACTGTATTTCTCTGGGCTGCATTAAACGTGTAGTCCTTTGGTCAAAGCAGAAACTCTTCAGAGATGCTCTCTCCTAGTTGCTGGCTGAATTACTTGGAATAAATGTATTTAACACATTTCTTCTTTTGGAAATCATTTGAAAAACTGTTTTTTAAAGACTGTTTGCCACATGAAATTTTTGCTGGAAATAAGATTGAGAGAATGTCATAGTTGGATAATGACAGGTCACCTTGTTCAGTAATGTTTAAAAGCATCAGCTGATCAGTAAAAACAGAATAAAGATGGTGTGGCTTGACTTTTTTTCTTGGCTCTCCCTCCCCCCTTTTTTTTTTTTTTGTAAATGCATTTTTAGAAAGCAGAGATTGTGCAAACAATTGTATGACTTAAGCAAACATCCTGGAAAATCAGATTGTGAGCTGTCTGCAGATCTTACTCAAATAAAGATACTTTTCCTGTGTGCTCTTCCTTTCCTGCCCATTTGCCTAGGTTTCTTCTTGTGGTAGTTCTTAAAACAAATGCATAGTTGTTGATTACATTAGCTATATACTTCTGGGAGTAAACACTGTGTCTGTATTGCTGAATGGATATACAAAAATCCAAAAAATACATTGACCTCACTGAGGAAAAACAAGCTTTACCAAAGCAGTGGAGAGGAGGCAGGCCACAGAAGTTTGAACAGCTGTCTTTGTACTCCATTAAATTGTGTCCCGGCATACCTCTTTATCACTCTGGGAGGCATTTTACTCCTCACCGATGCTGCTCTCCCTGGTGAAGGTTAACTGTAGCAATATACTGATCCCAGCCACTTCCCTGTGCAGTCAGGTTTATTGTGGGAGTTTAGTAACTCTTCAGTGTGTGTTTTAGCTGTTCACTATTGCACAGGTCAGTGGGCAGTCATGCAAGAGTCATGATGGGTGAGAGGCTTGTAATCCACCATGTTGTTTAGAAGAACATCTTTACCAAGGCATCAGTGTCCCTTCCTCAGCTTTAAACATTTGTTGATATTTGTGTAGTATATATGGAACTTTTGCCTAAAGTGACATTAAGAGATGGCCAGTCTCATGGATGGGTATTGTTTTGTTTGGTTTGGTTTTTTTTTGTTTTTGTTTTTTTTTATTTTATTTTGGTTTGTTTTTTTTTAATTATTTCCCCCCCCCTGCCATTCTTTTGTGCCAGTGTTTTGCTCTCTGCCCCTTGCCCTGGATTTGTGGGCTTAATTATCCTGGGTGCAACGTCTAGAAAACTACAGACCTCTCCCTGCTTCTTTCTATGGGCTGCTTCGTGTGTGTCACCCCCAATGGCTTATGCTCCTCTTCTCACCAAGCATTTGTAATCAAGTTTAATCATTATGCTAATAGCTGCACAGTGGAAATGTCTAATTTCTGAACACATGATCAGTGTGACTAATGAATTTACTGCAATGGTAATGGGATAATGCATTCAGCAGAAGGGACATAGTGATGTCCTCTCTGTGCCTACGCACAAGACTTCTCTTCCTGACTTGTACTGCCTTTCAGCCTGTTACCAGGCTGGAGCATTTGTGTTTAAGTGCGCTTTCACAGGATGGAGCCAAGAACTCGCTGTTGGGTGCATGCACATACAAGTCTGAGGTGGCCCTGGAGGAGGGTTGCCTGCTGGCATGGTTTCTTCTTGGGCCAGTGTCTTCTGCCAGAGTGCTCAGCTTTAGCCTGGAAACGTTTTGGCTGGAGAAGGCTGTGGCTCACTACAGACTAAGTGCTGCTAGGACTGTTGAGGCCCTGTGAATGTCTTAATAGGCTTCCTTGTGCAATGCTGTGGAAACTGGGATTTCAGAAGTGAGTGAAGTTTGTGATGCTCGTAAGCTTGTCCTCTGTACCTTCAGAACAGATAGCTGGTTAATGAAGGGGGTTTGAGTAATGGGGGACTGTGTGGAGAGAGAGGTGAACTATCTTGTTCTTTGTTTTTAAAAACAAAAGTGAGGAGTTTGTCAGATCCTAGTTAAAAGTGACTATTAAAGAGACGAGCTCTATAAAAATAATACACAAGAGGTAGTAGTATGGATAGTAAGTTAATTGCAGAGCAGAATAATTATGTTGAAAACTTTTAAGGGGGATCTATAGTGACCAAAGTTTGCGCCTGCTATCTTATTTTACTGGTAAAACTCACTGGCAATGGGGATAATAGATTAAAAACTGGTCATTGCTGGTTATCCTCCTGTGTGTCGTAACACAGTTGTTTGCCATAGAGACTTGCTTGCTTTGTACAAAATTTGCTTGAAAAAAATCCATAACTTTACTAGTTCTCTTCTGGAGAAAATGCAGTCTTCAACCTTTCAACATTTAGGAAACAAGCAAAAAATCTCATGTGTAGTAAGCTGTTTGTGACACTTAAGTCAGAAGGGTTTGTGGTATAGGTAATATGGCTGGTAGCTATCTGATGACAATGTAATTAATACTCAGGAGTTACTCTCAACGTGATGCAGGCCCAGCTGAAAACCAGCAGATTTCCTGCTAGCTTATATCACTGCCATCAAATGGGATACAATCAAAGCAGTACAGAAATAACATGGTGCCTTGAATGGTTTGTTGTCAAAACTATGTTGGCAGGTGGCTAAAGGATAGTCGGTGTCATTTCCACGTATACCGTCTGTGTTTTATGTGTTAAGATAGCAGTCTGTCCCAGTATTACCAGTCTTAGACACCTCATAGACCCTGTATTTATGTGGAGAAGGGGGTGCTTGGGAGAGGAATTTGTTGTGTGTATGTGTGGCTTTTGCTTGTGTTTTTTCTTGGTTTAGGGTGGGTTCTTGGTTTGTGGTTTTAAGAAAAACATGTGCCCAAATATTTCAGAAATTTTTCAAGGATAGGTTTTATGTCAGAGTTTTATTATTCTTTAGCATAATGATTATTTTGAGATACGCAATAAATTCTTTATCCCAGCCATGTAACATAACCTTTCTTGTTGGAAAATATTTTATTTTTGCTAGTAGAGGTGATAAATTAAGAACTAAAAAGGTGATAAGCTAATGTAGCCTGAGCTTTAATTTGCTTCTTTCCGTGTGTTGTGTTCTGCCACCCACCTCAACCCCAGCTTGAAATGCCAAGTTACAACTAAGCGTGAGGGGTTTGGCTTTGGGGTTTTTCTGTTGAGGCGTGAACTTTCTGGCTTGTCAGTATTCCAGCTTTAGCAGCTCCTTACCTCAGACAAACTTGAAGAAAGTTCAAACTTATTCTGCTGAGTTTATTTTTTTTTTCATGGGCTTTTTTTAGATGGTTTCCTTTTCAGCCACCTGCAGTGCTCTTTGCAATTGCACATGTTCATCTCCTACAAAGTTGCTTTTTTTGGCACACAAAATGCTTTTCGTTCGACATACAATTTTGTTCTACTCCCATGGTGGCTCTTTAGTGAGTCTAAACTACTGAAGAAGCTGTTTAATTTTTCCTTTATGTCCCTCTGCTTTCCTTCAGTCAAGAATATATTCAGATTTGTATGTTTTGTATAATTCTAGGCAAGTGCATTGCTTCCAGTAAGGAAAAGAGGACTCATTCAGCCACTTTAAAATGCTGAAACGCTCATGTGGGAGCTTGCATAAGCATATTTTGTTTCTTCTATTTATTTTTTTTAATGAGCCTACTCATGCGTGCATATCTTGAGGAATACCCCAAAAGGAATTTAAAATTACTAAAATCTAATTTCAGGTACTGAAATACACTCACACATACAGTTGGGATTTTGACTTTGCATAATCAAAAGCATTTATCTGCTTTTTGTGCTTTTAAAGACTGAATATGAATGCAGCGTGTTATGACTGCACATCCCGAATGTTTTTCTGTCATCATCAATCAGTAGGATTGTACACTTGAAACACTTGTGTTCTGAAGTGTCTTCTATTTTAAAGACTGTTTTTAATCAGCAGATTTCTGCATTTCTGGCTTGTGTTCAAATATAATTAATAAGTCTTTGGTTTGATTTAGGCAGTTTTTAACTCTGGAAACTTGTATTAGCTATGCGACTGGTGTTAGCTAATCATGGAAATGCCTACTCAGTTCACTGTGTAGAACATGTTACAGCTCACTAGAGGAGCAGGGGGCTGACCTTGGTAGTTCCCTTATCAGAATCCTGTCTTGGTGAAGGGAAGATAAGGGGGGCAGAGGGAGGATTGAATAAGAGAACTGGCCTTCAAAAAGGTGTTTGTCATACAGCATGAAGCTCAAGTGGTTGGTTAGTAGTAGTTAATGCGCCACGTGCTGTTGTTTTGATCTGATGCAGAGCTGAGTCTGTACTTCCTGTTGTACAATGGTTGTAAAGCGGTGGTGTGTAGTGTTCAGCCACAGCTGAATCTCCAGTAAATACTGGAAAGCATAATCTTAGAGTGACTGTAGAGTTTGTTTTAGAAACAGGAATGACACCATGGAAGCTACTTCTCTCTCTCCACTCCCAGCTTTTGATGCTGAAAAGCCACAGCTTTTAGGAGACAAGTAGAAGATAATTGCAAATAATCTCCCTATCTCACCTTCTGTGTCCTCCCTCAGAGATCTACGTGAGTGCTGCTTTTTTTTCCCCCAAACTGTTTATTATACTCACACTCTTGAAGGGGGAATTGAGCTAGCATTTGAATTTGAAAGGCCAAAAGAAAGCTAGGATGCAGAAAATCACGTTGTAGTCCCCAGGAACATGTACCAGAGGTTACTGGACGGCTTGCGTTTGTAATGTTCACAAGTCATTTTTTATTGAAGTGAATATATGTTTGTTTTGCTCAAACAGTTAAAATTGACAGCAGGGTTTGCCAAAGCGCAAGAACTCACTTCTGCATTTTCGCTAACAATTAAAAACACTGGTGGAAGCTGTTCTACAGAGAGATTTTGGTTTCTCTGTCACTGTTTCACTGTCCTCATACAGGCAGCTGTGGCCTGCCTATACCTGTGCATGCCTACATTCTGTCTGTGTCTGTTCTCAAAGCTGGTGCAGGTGGGCAGCGCCAGGAAGCTGGCCCAAGCAGTGAAGTGACTTGTTTGGTGTAGCAGAGGAAGTCTGGCAGAGCCAGGAATAGAACTTCAATCTGCCGTTTTCCAGGCTCTTGCTCCCAGCCACAGACCCATCCCACCCCTTCCCTCCACTCGGCTGATGTCCCAGCAGACAGCCGCCTCCTGCACGTGGGGCCAGCTGCTTTTGCAGTACTGTCTGATCTCCATACTCCAGATGTCTGAAGTTCCATTTCCCCCATACTTACGTGAACTTCAGTAAAGTGCTGCTGGCATTTCACCAATGCAACGTTGAGCGGGGAGGACTGTTGTCTTAACTGTTTTCTTTCCATAATGAGGGCCTCTGTAGAGCTGCTAAAAATCTCTTCTTCCGTAGGACTTAAACTCCATGTGCCTTCAGTTGCCATCTGTCTGTCTTCCTTCCCACATCCCTTTCCCTGTTCCAAAAGATGCTCCTGCAGATATCTCCTCCTTATGCTCTGTGTTGACATCATCTTGCTTTCAGTTGGGGAAGGTGGAAGGCGAGGGTGTGATGAGATGCCCTTGTATCTCTCCATAGATGCTCCTCATTTATAGAGCATAATTCTGTGAGGTGGCATTTCAAAAGTGACACTTGTTTCTTTCTGCTGCCCCATTTTATGTTCTCAGTGTCTTGCATGAATGTGCTCTGAAGTAGCTGTTGGAGAATAAAGCGAAAAGCTTCTTTCCTTCTGCCCTATTTGAAGGAGGAAAATGTGGCCTCCATAGCAGTCCTCCCATTTCCAGTTGGCAGCAGGAAAGAAAAATCAGGCATGAACTCAAGCCTGGCTCTTAAATGAGTGGGCTGGTTTCTTTGCTCTGATTCTTGCCCTAGAATGTCATGTACCTGCTCCAAGCCCTTCTGGTCAGTACTTGCATCTTGTCCCCTTTCTGCTCAGTTTCTCCAGCAGAATGTGTGACTAGATTTGCCAAGAGGGTACTCTGAAAAGCAGCTATATAAATAACCCTTTAGCTGAACAGACCTCTCTTCCCTCTCCTTTTCAGTGCTGCGGTATAGGTGTATGTGTATGTGCCACTTCATGGATTATGTTTTGGAAATTTGGGTCTCTGAGTCAAATTCTCAGTGGATCCCTAGCCTTACTTTTGGAAGAAAGGCTTTCAGTTTCCTAACAGCAAGAGGGCTAAAGGTGAGGCTCTTTGTCTATGGCCAGTAAGCTTTGTCTGTTTCTCTACCTGGTTTTTCAGCTTTTGGGTTTTAATGAGGCTTATCAATATCCCCCCCCCCCCCCCCTTTTTTTTAACATACAAGTATTTTAGCACTTGCAAGACCATGTTCTTTCAGTAATCAATTTTTTTTGAATTACACCTTGCGTGGAGATTGGTTGGTGCAGCTTAAGAAAGATAATTCTGAAGCAGGACATGCTGTAGACTGTTTGCAGTACTGATTTACATTCTGTGTTTCTGAATTCTTAAACAATACAGTAAGCAAACTGACCTTGTTAAATGGGATACCTATGGTATACATCCTGGAAAAATACTTATGTAAAGGTAGAAAATATCTTCAGACCTTTGCTGAAATCTGGTCTGCCTTATGCTGATGGTGATTGTGAGGAGAATCTGAGAAAATCTGTGAGTGGATAGAAAGCAAAATGCTTGAGTTCTTAAATCAAGGGTTATGCCATAGGATTAAACTGGCATTTAATCTGTGTTCAGACATAATTGATGAAATCCGGTGATGAGCTGTCAAAATAAAACACTGCCACCACTTTTCAACCCTCCTGATATTAGGTGATATTAGTAAAATACACTGTTAGCATTATGTTTTATATTTGTATACATAAACAATATACAATTTTTATATGTAAAATGTGTGAATTTACATATTTCTTACCTGTGGAAACCAGACTTAGTTTCTTCTGTCTAGTGCCTTTCCCTCTGATAGCAAGTGTATTACAGACTGCAAGTTGCTCTGTGTGTGTTGATGACCTTAGTTCATTGTGTTAATCTGCAAAAGCTCTTCATTGTGAACCCTCTCTTCAGGAAAAGGAAGGTGACATATCAGATTACATGGGACATGGTTTATCTGGCTCCCATAGCCTTTTACCTTAAGAGGCCTGGATTTATGAGGACTTCAGGAGATAAAGCTTTCTGGAGAGCCTGTCCTACTAATGTAACTTGTGTGTATGCTGGAGTGAATGAGTGATGAACTTCTATAAACCTATGAGAAGACTGCTGGATTTGTGGTTCTGGAAATACAGTTCTTAAATCTATTTAATTTGCTGCCTACATTGTCAGTACCAAGTGCAAAGCAAGCACACAAGGTGAAAAGGTGAAACTTGGATGTCTAAATGCTCCAGAGGTGACACGAGATGTTGTCTTTCATGGTGCAGCTTCAGAACGCATGGCAGGATATTCTGAGGATTCTCAGATGACATTAGACACTGGTGTTCAGGCAGCTGATTTTTAGTGTTAGTGAAAATTGGATTGAAGGATTGTGTACTTGAAAAAATAAAGCCTTGAAATCCTTATATTTTTAAAAGAATTTGATGAACTGAATAAAGGGCACCTCTTTCTATTTTTCCTTTAGTAACTTTTGCTTGTTTCTGGTACTGGCTTTCTTCTGTGGGTTGACTGATAAGTTTACAGTATTTTAGCAGACTTGTTTCTGGTGACTGTCCAAGGGGCTTGAATTTGTCTCTTGGGGGGAGCTAGTAAGGAGAACCCTTGCCTTTTTTGCCATGAAAGATAGCTAGTATAAAGCTTCTAGTATGGCACCTTCAGATGAAGATTTAATCAAACCTGATTAGGGACTTGAATTTCACACAACTGATGGCTAACTGGGCATGATAAAATGTTTCATCAGTCTTCTACCTTAGATACAGATTTGCCCCACCAGTCACTGATGTAAGAGGCTAGTGCTTCTGTTAAAGTTTCTTTCAGGTTTATTGTATGCTTCTCAAACATTGGGCAACTTAACCAACGTCTGTGCTGAAGAGCTAGAAAGAGGCAGATGCCCACCCAACTGCCCAGCTTTGGTGTTTCTAGCCAGTGGAATTGGCAGTTACAATTACCAACAATAGCAGAGCCTCATACCTTGGAGGAGATCTCCATGAGAGAAATGAATGCATGCATAACTATAAACAGGGGTAGGTGGTGCCAGCTGCACTGCTGCTCTGCTTCTGCATCTCCAGTGAGGCCAGGCTTGCTTAGCACTTGGACTCTACTGGACAAGAGTTGGAATTACCATCCATGAAAGTGTTAAAAAACTTGTAGATGAGGCTGTCAGTGATATGCTGTAGTGGTGGTCTTGGCAGTCCTGGGGTAGTGGTTGGACTTTATGATCTTAAAGGTCTTTTCCAACCTAGTTGATTCTATGATTCTATAAAAATATTTCTGTAGATAAATTCTTGAGTTTCTTGTGCTTTTCATGCTTGATGTGCCTTGAACCCTTGAATAATTGATCTTTCCTATAGAATATTTCTCTTGCAGTATAAATATGTTCACATTTCCCTGCATGGAGTATACTACATTTTCTTTTGAATTTCCTTCACAGAATAACAGCATAAAATGGTGCTCTCCCTGAAGAAGTTAGCTGTCTGGCTGAGCTCATTAAAGGTGGTGATTTTATTTCCTTTTTGTAGGTCAGACTGACATTCTTGCAGGTAGTCTACGTGATGTGTGTTGTCCAGAATCTCTTCAGTGCTGTTATTCAATTAACAATAACTCATTTTAAAAGTCTAATTAAACATGATTTATTTATGGAAATAGCAGTGGGGTAAATCTGTAGTTCTAAAACATGAACTAATGTTCTTAGCTTCAAGTTTTTTTTCATTTCAGGGAAGCTCATTGTGTAAATGATATGTCAAGACAATGAAATCTGCAGTTTTGGAGAATGACAGTAAAGGCTAATATTAAAGCTGAGTCTAGGAACACATTACAAAGAGTGAGGGTTTGTAATTCCTTTTTCATTTTATTAAGGGATGATGAAAGCACCTTAGTGTTTGTTTCTGAATTTTTATTTCCTTAGGTTCATGCTACAATTTATGGTCTGGGTATACGAGCTTGTAGTACTTCATAGAAAATGTGTATTTACTCAAAAATATTTGTTGGTGTCTGTTATAATGTTTGTAACGTTATAGTAGAATAGATCTTAGCTTTCCTATTCAAACCTAAACAAGTAAACTTGGAATCCAGACAACTGACCCAGAGGTTGAGGAAGGAAACTAAACTCCTTTCTCTGCAACACTCGGTCTCATGTATTGTATAGTTTTATTGACTAGGCTCAATCTGAAAGCTCTGTCTTTGCCCAGTATTTTGTGTAACATCAGGCACATTTTCTGCTGAAAGGAGATCCATACTGGACAGATTGCTTGCCTGACTTGGTACATCAAATCTAGTGTTCCAGTTGGCTTGTCCTTGACTAGAAGACTTACTTTTTTTTTACTTATGCCATTCTTTTATACTGTCAGCAGTGTCCTTTGGTTAAGGGAGCTTCACTGCTCTCAGATACTGGAATGAATGAAATACTGTTCTTTGTTAACTTGTTTTTCAATAATGTTGGCTTTAGCATAGATCATCTCAAGCTGGAAGTGACCTATAAGGATCAGAGAGTCCAACTCCCTGATCCTCACAGGATTACCTAAAACTAAATCATAGGGCTAAGAGCATCATGCCTTCCAAACCACTATTACGATTTTATGAAATCTAAAGGGTATTGGTGTAAATCTGTGGGTTTGGTGTAGTGAGTTGTCTTGTCCTTCAGGACAGCCTGAAGTTGGTAGTGCCTGGTTAGCTGAGTTGAGTTGGTAGAGATTTTCATTTTCTTTTTTATCCCTGCTCTCTCGTCTGTATGTGCTTTTAGTGAGAGAAGCAATGGCTGTGTCAGTATCTGGTTTATAAATCTGAGTTGCAGTGGTTCAGGATTAAAAAGACTGACAGAGCTTGAAGTTGTCCCCCCCCCCCCCCCCTTTTTTAATATCCCAATATATGTAGGCTTTACTAAAATATTTAGATATCTTCAGATTAGCTTTGCCAAATGTACTACAGTTTGTTTCTTGTGAAGTGTTTGTCCTGGAACTGCATACTGCATGTATATAGGGCAGTATCTGCAGCACAAAGAAAGAGGAAAGAACAACTATTTGCTGTATCATTGCTGTGCTGCAGTTGGCCTTGAGGCTACTTCTGAGGAAGCAAACAGTTAAAATTTAACTCTACATCCTGTTGTTCAACTGTTGTGGGTGTTTTGTTTTTTTTTACATATGGTTTGCAGAAGACAGATAGCAGATGCAGCTAATCATTAACAGTTCCTTCAACCTCCAGGCTTAACTTCGCTTCTGGGATTAGCTGGCATGGACCCTAGCACCCAGTTGCAATGGATAGGGCTTTGTTTGGTGGCTTAGTTGAAATTTGCCTCCCAGAGGAAACATGTTGTGCTTTTGGAAGGGCTCTCTTCTCCCACTTCTCCAAATCAGTGCAATGCTGGACTCTTTCTAGTTGGATTATGTTGTCTAGGAGTGAGAATCCCGTCCCTATCCTCCAAATTTTTAATTATGCTGCATGTTTGTGTCAGCATAGGCCAAACATACTTGAAGCTGGTCTGTTACTAGCAAGTGATCCCAGCTGCTTAGCTTCCCTACCTTCTAGTTTGTGACCGTCAGCCCCATTGTCCCAGCATTGGAGCAACCAGGTGATGATGTGCTCCCCTGGTTGACGGGTAAAATCTTTTTGCATGTTCCATGGCTTGGTTGAGGTCTGGGGTTGAGAAGTCACCTCTTCTTCCTCTTCCTCAGATTCATATAATAATAACTCTTGATCAGATGCTCTCCCATGTAGTAAGTGCATTGGTTCTTCATCTTTCTTCACTGTACAGGTTGCTCTTTGTGCCTCTTGTTTGCTTTTCCCCTTGTGTATAGGGGCAACCAGTATCGGCATGAATTGGTCCTCTGGTTTAGCTGCAGTGATTATCACTGGTTGGAGTGGCTGCAGTATCTTGTTGGGGTTGGTGCAGCCACTGTGCTTGGGGTTGGAGTAGTTGTGTTGTCTGTTGCTTTGCCATCAGAGTTTGAATAGCTGCTGTAGTTGTCACTGGGGTTGGTACATGTGGGGAGCTGGATAGATCATCTCTCAATTGTTTGAACTCGTGGGACAGTTTTTCCACAGCTGAAATGATGGAAGGGGTGAGGTTGTCTTCTAACTTTCAGAGTTGACAAATCATTTCTTCCACTGTTGGTGGTACTGTGTCATTGCCATAAAGTACAGTGAAAGAAGAACCTTAGCCCAAGCCCCCCAGCTGTAGTAACAAGCTAGTGCTTGTTAACCTGTGTTAACCCAAGCTAGTTTACCATGCTTTGTTCCTCTCCATCTTTGGTTGAAAATACGTTTTGTGCATGAAATCACAGGCTAACTACTGTTTAGCTGTCCTCTTACTGTATCAGAGCAGATACTCACAGCTGCAAGTGCCAAGTGTGGCCGCAGCTTTGAGAAAGGTCTGTCTTGGATATACCTGGTGTATGTGGTTTGGCTCTCTTGGGAATTGGCTGTTGTCTGCCTGAATAGCTATACTATCCTGCTAAAAACTGCTTGTGTTACCGGTTTTTCCTTTTGGAAGTGAAAAACATTGCCTAGGATGAAACAAAATTCCACATCAACATCAAGCAAATAGATTTTAATAGTCGTTCATTTCTGGGTTTATGTGCTTTGTTTTGCTTAATGATCATGTAACAATAACATGCAGTCTTCATAGATCTAGAGAAAGTAATGAAGACGCAAGATGCTGATGGGCAGTATATTGCTTTGGGCAGAGCATATGCTGGGAGCCTTTGTTCTGCATAGGGGGAAAAAACACTGCCTTGCTTTTCCAGTGTATCAGATGTGATCAGAGCTGCAGTCACATTTGCTTTGAACAGTGAATTAGTTTCTTGCACAGGCATGCCTGCATGCCATTCAGGGTTTATACATGTGCCCTAAGTTGCTGGCTCTGCATTTTGATAGAGATAGCCTTCTCTTTGCTTGGTGCTTCCAAGCAAATCCATGGAAAGACTTTGCAAATAGCTGCTCTATATTTAATTTTGGTTACGCTGTCTGATATAGTTAATATATGCTCTTTTCCTGTTTAAGGGGTTTTTCCATTAACAAGAATATGTTGCAAGATTACTTAAGTAATTTTCCAAAGCATGTATAAAGCATCTGTTCCTGGAATTTCTTATGCTCTGCTCTGGTAATTTATGGAATTTTCATTGTTCATTGCAGGGAGGAAAAGTCAGTCTTTATGGACTACCTTCTAGGAGAAGATACATGTTTTTGTACTGTGAAGGGCTTTGTTTTGTTTCCTGTTTTTCTCCTCACATGAGCCTTAAGAGAACTCTTAGCATAAAGATGTATTTTTGTCCATTCACTGAACAAAAAAAGGAATTTGCTAGTAAAACCACATTAGAACAGCAGGTTAGTGAGAATGAAGTAGAAGCATAGATTTTTAGGGGCATAGTAGTATTTTAAAATACTCTTATTTAAAACATTGTAGTATTTGCCTTAAATTGACATTTTCCTCATCCTCCTATATTGCTGTCTTGCGTAAGTGACTCTAAAGTTTTGGTTTTTTTTTTCACCTATGTAATGCTCATGTATTATAAAATATGAAGAGTTTGTGTGTTATCAAAGAGTTCTGTAAGTTAGTTTGAGACCTGGTAGTTTCATTGAACAAAAGGGTTCATGTTGTTTGGAGGAAGTGGAACATATAGCACAGCACTCAGATAATATTTCCTGATCTTGCTGAAAGCAAACTGTAAGTCAAAGCTAATATGTATATTTTAGTCTCTAAAAGGAAAAGAACAAATAATAGCTAGAGCTGAAGAAATAAGGGTAGTCTTATTCTTAAATCTTCTTTCTGTTGTCTGTGAAATTGGCTGCCAGAGCAAACATAGGTGCAGTAGCTGATCTCTTATACTGCTTGATGTATAGGATTGTCTCATTTGAAAAGGTACTTTTTGTTCCTGACTTTGGGGCTTTTTCAGAGCATGAGCATTTAGAGCAATAAAGTTTGCTCCAAAGCTTTATTGGGACATTTAGTTAACTTATTCCAAATAAGCCAGTGCAGACATATACACTTAGTGTTTTGAGTTGCTCTGTGTGCTTCCGAAGTGTCCTGTGTTCAGCAGTAGCAGTCATTTTTCACCTCCTTGGTAGCTGGTGCAGTGCAGTGTTTTGGCTTTTGGCCTGGGAACAGAGCTGATAACAATGATATTTTGGTCTGGCCAAGGACTTTGTGAGCCTCATGCTCTGCCAAGGAGGAGGGAAAGCCGGGAGGAAGCAGAGACAGGACACCTGACCCAAACTGACCAAAGAGGTGTTCCATACCACAGCATGTCATGCCCAGGATGTAACGGAGAGTTACTCGGAAGGGCTGGGACTGCAGGGTTGGAGGATGTATCGGTTGGTGGTTGGTCGGGCTTGGGGGGCGAGTTATCGGTCGGCTGGTGATGAGGTTACGTATTCTCTTCCCTTGTTATTTCCTTTATCATTATTATTATTGGTGGTAGCAGTAGTGGTTTGTGTTATACCTTAGTTACTAAACTGTTCTTATCTCAACCTGAGGGAGTTGCATTCTTTTGATTCTCCTCTCCATCCCTCCGGGAGTAGGAGGAGGGAAGGAAGGGGAGGGAGTGAGTGAACGAGTTGCCTGACTGGGTTTAAATCACAACACGAAGAAAACACCTTTTGTGATATTAAAAGTTGTCTGTTACTTAGCTATAAGCTGTGAAAGCAAGCTTCCTTGATATCACTGCTTTTAGGTGCTTCTCCACTTGTGTTCCCACTTGCAATCTATACAATGAAATGCTGTGTATCAAAGCTGTTAAGGAGGATTTTATTTCTTTCAGTACTTGCTCAGGAATATTTAAGATTATTTGAGCGTGTGCACCCATTAATGAAAAAAACAGTTCAGCTGAAGGCATTTCATAGTGAACTCTCAGTGCTGGCTTTCCTAGAAATGGCAATTTCCAGGATGCTTACCTTGCTTTCTTCATCTTGCCTCATACAGAACTAGATTGTAATAGAAATGAATTCTGTGCTTCATCTTTGACTCTGCTTCTCTAAACAAAATGTTGCACATCGCAATCTCCATCTTAGATTAGGACATTTCTAGAGACATACTGGTGAACAAGGACTTTTCTTTATTTCTGAACCTTTACTTTCTGTTTCCATGACAGTGTCTCTGTGAGGAATTGAGGAATTGACACTTATGGACAAAATCATTTTCCTTAGAAAATGGAATGGTTGCTTGATTGTTTTTGTTCAAAGTCACTTAGAGTGTGTTTTTTCTGTCAGGTACCATCTCCTGCAATGAGATCCTGAGGTCTAGTAGGTACTTTAAACAGTAAATTCAGTCCCTGAATCTTGAAATAGGCTTCCTAGAGGTAGGACTTCCTATGGCATCTGATGCTTGATTTGTACTCCTTCAGCCTGGGTTTAAGCAGTGGTTATATTGCATGTAAAAGCACATGACTGCCATACAAATCTTAGTTTGATCCTTCACAGACTGCTGAACTGACCGTTGTCTTTTTAAGTGTTTTCTAATAAAATGGTGGAGCTTAGTGTATTTTTTTTATTCCTTTATTTGCATCTTTAAGGCTCTGTTTTATTCTTTTAGTAAAGCTGCTATAAACGGTGTGACTGAAACTAGCCTCAGTGCTGAAATTAGCCGTTCTCTATGCAGGCTTTTACTCTGATATGCACTGATGACTTTGCTGAAAGAAATTACAGCACAGACTTCCCAAGCTTAGTCCCCCCTGGGGGTGTGGGCAAATTGCTTAGCTTGTCTGTCCTGGTTTCCCAGCTGTGGGGTTGGAGTAATTCATGACTAGTGTCGGTCATAAGAATGTTGAGGGTTAATCTGCAAGGACTGTATCTGCATAGTGTCTTAGAGTGTCAAAGCAGTAATGTATAATTTTAATTTTATTATTAATATTGGTTATTTAATTAAAATGTAATCTTCAAACAGTGTTCAAGTAGATTAAACTCATTTTGTCAATAAACTGGCATTCTTCCAGAAGCATTAACTCGGTTCAGGTTCTTTGTCTAATAGTGAAACCTAAACATGTAGATAGCTCTGTAAAGAAAACAGCAAATGCCTAAACAAACCTGTGCTTTTTTGTTTTTAATCTAGACTGTGGACATCCACAAAGAAAAGGTCGCTCGCAGAGAGATAGGCATTTTGACAACCAATAAGAACACATCAAGAACTCACAAAATTATAGCGCCAGCGAACATGGAACGTCCTGTAAGGTATATTCGAAAACCTATAGACTACACGGTGCTGGATGATGTTGGCCATGGCGTAAAGGTAAGAATACTTGGACACTTGAGGATTCTAAATAACACAGATCAGGAGATAGGGTTGGGGCATTAAAATGTTTAATTTGTTTGTGCTAGCAAGGATTGTGGGTTTGATACGCTCCCACGCACAAACATTTCAATAACAAAATGGGGGTTTTGAGCAACGTTTGCCGTAACCTTGTGACTGTCAGTGGTAGTCACAGTGTCTGGACAATGGCTCATGATCTTAGGCTAATGACTTGTCAGAAAAGGCATGACTGACTTAAAATTATCACTCCTTCCTCCTCTGATTAAGTTGTCTCTGCCACTCCCTTTATTTCTTTTAGTATTGAGAAAAATTAAGTCATCTGTTACAGGGAAACTGGCTGGTGGGATGGGGTGGTTTTTTTTGTTGTTTTTTTTTTCGTGAGGATGGTCAGGAGAAAAGAGGTCAGCTAGTTGGCATTTTAAATCTGTGGCATTTGATGTCTCGCTCCCATTCATGCTTTTCAGACAGCCTTATTTTCCTATTCTCTAAATAGAAGACTTCATAACTTAATTTCTGCCTCCCTTGAAATGGTCATAGTTGAAATGAATTAAATTCTCCCTGGACATTTTTTTTTTTTTTTTATAAATCAGTTTTGTATCCCCCTAGAGCAGGCCTTCCAGGTATATTCAGTTCACAACAATCTTCCCTTGAATGCCAATAGAACGCTTTTATTCAACACCTATGTATCCTGTAAGCTTGACGTGCTCTTGTCAGTCACATGTGCAGCTAGATCAGCCTCTCATGTGCCCTTTCAATTGCTGAGCTCATGAAGAACAGATTTTTCAGAATTATTCAACACAAGAGTGCCAGGGTACCTCCTGCTTTGTAGTAACCCTCCAAATCCCCCGAGGGAGTCTTAATTCCAGCACAAGTTAGAAAGCGGCTCTATACCATGACTGCTCTAGGACAGGAATTAATGGAGTGACTTTGGATTGTCTTTTTAATTCTGTCAAAACCTTTACCTTGATTTGTATTTGTATCAAAACCTTTACTAAACCTGTAACTCTTAGGGTTGTTTTATATGAATGATTTAAGCCAGACTGGATGAAACACAGCCCCTATATAGAAGCCTGAGAGATATGCCATGGAGTGCTGTAAAATAGAAACACTGGGGTTAGAGAAATTGTTAATTTTTCAGTACAGTCTGCAATTGAGGGGATAGCTCTAGGAACAGAGAATACGAGTATCCACAGATTCCATGTCAGGATTTTGGTTTCTGCTTTTAAGTGCTACAGGGGTCAAGTGCTGTAGAAAACTTCTAAAAAGTAGAATAATTACTGTTAGTCTTGAAGGTGATGATTTGCTGAACTTGTGCAGGCTCAGAATAGATTGCTTGATTCATGAACGCTGTAGTTGTTAAGGTGTAGCAGTTGCATTTTCTGATGTGACTATTTCCTTTTAGGAGCACTGGTGTCTTTATTTAATGCGACCATGCTTGTTGGGGGTGGAGGGAATGAGGTGCTGTTTACCCATTTCCAGGCAGCAAGAGCCTGTAACATTGTTAGTATAAAGGGTTTTTTTTAAACCATTAGTAGTTTAATTCTGTATTAAAAACTTAGTTTGTTCAGAGGTAAAATAGCTTTCAGTAATAACCAAACTACCAACTCATTGCAAGCCAGCTACAAATTGTATCTTGCTGTTGTCTCTTTATTTAGTGATTTGCTTAAGTCTGGGGAAGGCATGAAACACTTAATAGAAAAGTGATGTTGGTATTTTTTGTGTAGACATACTTGTTATGCAAACATTTAAAATAAGCTGCCAGACAGGCCTCAGGTGTATAGTTCCAGATGGTTGTCATACATTTGACACTTTCACCAGTGTTGACATTTACTGGACACACTGTTGAGAAAAGTGAGCTGAGGTAGTGAAAGTCATAAGTAAATATTTTAACCATCATACTACTTGAGTTCCAAGAGTGTGACATGGATCATTGTTCTGAAGGAAGTAGTTTAATGTGTCTTCAAACCTAGACATAGCAAATGCTGTCACAAGGAAATCAAACCAAAGCAACTTAAGAAACTGGATCAGGTCCTGTTGGAAGTCATCGCAAATAGCAGATGATACAGAGAATCTTGAGTTGCCTCTTGACCATGCAAATTAGGGGGAAGCATGCAATAAATTGAATTGCAAACTGTCTTGTCCAGAATGGTCTTAGAAGATGCTTCAGATTAAGTCTTATTTTCTTGACCAAAGATTTCACTCCAAATTGGACAGCAACGCATCTGATAAAGCCTTAGAAACCATGTTTCTCTAGAGGAAAAGAAGTGTGAAGTTTTGCCTGAAGCAACTGTCAGTTTGACTAACTTGCAGGTCTTTGGATGTCTTCTGCTGTGGCAGTGGTCAATAAAACACTGTACGAGATGTACACTGACATATAAGTATTAATTTAAAATTATGCAACACTGAAATCTGTAGATGACAATTTATTGCTGTTAATGAGGCTTCCTGTGTTCTGGTGCAGGATTTGATAAAGAAACAAAGGAAAAATACAGGGAAGAGAAATAAAAGATAGAGGATTATAGCCTGTTCCTGTTTTTATTTGATCACATACTGATCCTAGGAAAAATGTCATTAAAACATGCAGTATATTTTAAGGGGTGATCCTGCATTGCCTTATATAAAAAGTGCAAATAAAAATACGAATGTTTCACAGAATTAGGGGGAAAAATAAAGATATGGAGTAATCCTGAGAGTAAATACTATCTTCCCCTGTATCTTCCATCTGAACAAATGCAGGTACACCTCCGATGCATACTCACAGCTCATTTTCCTTGTGTGTGTGTTTGGTTCTTCTCATGGCATATGTAGAGGGGACACAAAAGCAGATGCCTGTACTTGGTACATAGAGAAGGGCTCCACATGCCTCCCTCTGTCTCACATGCATGCAGCAATTTTTGTGGGGGCAGGTGATGAGGGTGGGGGTGGCAATGATGGTAAGCAGCTGCAATCTATAGCAAGTTTGCTCCTGATGGGAGACAGAGACACCTCCTTGGAAGGCAGAGCTGTTTCATCCTTCAGAGGCTTCTTGGCAGAAGAGCTTTTGTAGAGCAATCACTGTCCCTTCAAGAGTTCAGAAAAAGATGAGGCCCCTAGTGTCATAGGTTAGTGGTGGTCTTGGCAGTCCTGGGGTAAAGGTTGGACTTGATGACCTTAAAGGTCTTTTCCAACCTAGCTGATTCTATCCTTCTATGACTGAAGGATTGCAGAGGTGCTTTCTTCTTCGGCCTTGACAGCTCTATGGCAGCCCCAAGCTACCCCAGCTGCTCCATTTCCTGCTCCTTGCCTGTATAAGGCCAGGTACAGATGAAGTCTCTAAAAGAAATTGCCTTTTCTTTTTTTAATATGCGTGTATATATATATTATTTATATATGCCTCTCAAGCCAAAGCTATCATCAGTCAAAATGAGCAGGGGTTTTAAAGTTGCTCTGCTAGCGAGAAGGATTTCCTTTGCAACACAAATATTATGTGTAGATGGCTCCAAGAAACACACAGGCAAGCATTTTTGCCGGTCTGTTAAGTAGTTGCTCAGCTGTCACCCTCTTGGGTTAGGGGAATGTAGCTGAAGTCATTCTCAGTAAATAAGAGTAGCTGTCATGATGCAACAGCCTACCTTCCTGTCTAGAGCTTGGTTTAAAATTATTAGGCAGAAGCTACTTCAGCATTTCCTTCCTTTTCTTCCCCTTCTTTTGTGAAAGAAAAAAATAGTGTGCCAGCAAATAAATAGGTCAAATACAATTACTCACACAGAAAATCCTCAGTTTAAGAGGGGGGAGAAGGAGGAGGGAGCTTGAAAGCTGGCGTAAAAGCCCTGAAGTTTGCTTTTGAATTAATTATAGTCTTTTTTTTTTTTTTTAATAGGAGGCAGGTGAAATTGCAGCAATTTGTAAAATGGCAGCTATGCAGGAAATTGAAGTGATGCATTATGGTAAAAGCAGATAAAATGTTGAATACATGCAAAATTGAAATGCCTAATAGCTGTAATTAGATCAAATTTGTTTTATGGGACTAATAGTTCTTCAAAACTAAACTTGAATTGTATATGAAGATTGATCACTTTTCAGCTTTGTTTTAAGAAAAAAAGCTTGAATTTCATTTCTGTAAACCTCTTGCATTTCAGTGCATTAATACTAATAAGCTTTCCAGCCCAGGAATTCAAACACGACTTAAGCATTCAGAAATCTTTCTCAAGCAAATGGGAATTGGAAGGGCTCCCTTAAAGCAGGGATTGGGGCAACACTTACCAAATAGTAAGCTTAGAGAAGAGAGGTTTGCTCTCACCCTTCTCAGCCTGCCCTACTTACCTGCAGTCCTCATGCTTATACATGCGTTAGCAAAACAAAAATTCACAAGATGCTGATGTGAAGGTGGCAGGGTACCTAATTTTGTGCCTGCTTCCACTTTAGGATAAGGCCTTTTATGTGTTAGCCACTTGAGGATTAACTTTTAAATAATTCACTGTAATAAAACCGAAGTGAGACAGGGATCCTGAACCTAAGCCTCTGCTGCCTTTGTCCCTGTATTAGCCTCTGTTGAGACACTCATGCTTCAAAGAATGTCATGTTGCCAATTTCATTAATGTCACATCATCCCTCTGGGTCATGGCCAAACAGTAAATATTGCTGTAGGGTAAAGAACTCTTCTCTGGGGGGAAAAGTAACTTACTGCTGCCAGCTCTAATGACTTTGTTGTGAGTGGTGGCACTATGCTTTTCATAGGGCACTTGCTACTGTTAGTGTGCATAGTGTCATCTGATACAATATAGGTTTTAGGCCTTTCTGCTTGCAAAGAAAACTCAAAACTATGTGGTCTCTTATTATCTAATTTTGAAAATAATTTTTTTTTTTTGTATTGTAGGCAGATTCAAGGCTACCAACTCAATTCAAAAGCTTGAAGTATTTAAAGACAGGAATCTAGGCATTTTTCTCTGAACAGGACTGCTGAGGAAACAGTGTTAAGTTTACCATGGTTTTGTATGTTAATGGCTAATAAATAAAAAGCACCTTAAGGTTAAATGGTGTGACTTCAAAATTGCTGCAAAAAAAAAGAGAGAAGCAATATTGACAAGCCACATCTGATTGTTAACAGGAGACTGAATTACTAGATTGCATATAATACTAGGAGAGGTTATAAAGATAAAACTTCACTGAGGAGATACCTACTCGTGTTCAATTTTGAAAGACATACCTAAATTTTCTCAAAAAAAAATTTTCCTTTACAATAGACTATAAGGAAATAAAGAACAACAAAATAAGGCTTCTGACCCATTCTAATAAGGAAATTGAATGATTTCTTTAAAGGCGCACAGAGCTAGTGGCAGAATTATGTTACCCTGTCTGACACCCACATGCAGTTTCCTTCTGAAACATATCTTTGATTGCATAGTCTTCCTGAGTCCATAACTTGTTTTCTGTAAGGAAACCATGTTCTAGACTTGATGATTTACTGTATGCTTTTCTCAGGCATTCCATACCTTCATGTGCAAACACCCTTCCAGCTGCTTTTCTTGCTGTGTGCCATCCTGTGGTACTCCAAAACTGCTCCACTGATAAGGCAGAAGGCAGTCTTGTTCAAAAACCTGTAGGATACCTGTGGAGCAATTGAATTGCCTAGCTGCAGATACATAGTAGTACTTCAAAAGGTCTTGCAGCCAGCTGCCTTTCTGTAGGGATGTCTCAGATAATTCTCCTTTGACTAATAAAGGAAATACCTTTTTAAGTAAAAGGGGAGGTTGACTAAAGAGTCAAGAACAGTCATGGGGTTTTTTTCTGTTGCAGTTGATGACTGTGATTACTGGTCAAAGGTAGCAGATCTAAGGCTGGTTATTGCTTTTACAGAGCATACATATTAAGGTTCTGAGTTTGCCTGACACTTGCTCTCAATGTAGATCACAGGGCGCAGTTTTTAAACTTTTGTTTCCATTGATCAGTATTTGTACTGGATGGTCTTTAATGACTGCTTCCAGTTGTCCTGGGTTTGGCAGGATATAGAGTGAAATTGGCCCTTTAAATGCAGGAGTTGGATGAATAGTGAGTGACATACAGCAGAGGAAGTACAACCAGCCTGCATAGAAATTTGAAGTTTCTGCAGTCTGAAATTAGAGGGTTCAGAGCTGAAATGTGCAGGAGAAACTTGCTGGGTGTCAGTGTAATAATAATTTTGTTCCTATGTGCAAGAGGCCTTTTGTGTTTCTGTGCTGATAGATACATTTGCTTGCATAAGTGAGTTGTGTGCAATGTCTCTACCCTTAGTTTTCCAAACACAGTTTGTTACTCAGAAATAGATTTCAGGTTCCCTGAGTCATAACTAATGTTCCCCCATGACTTGTCACTTGGCATGGAAGCTATTAAAAACAGTTAGATGGCTGTCTCCTGAGGCCAGCCAGCGGAGTGCCTCAAATGTCTGGAGATCTTTTGGCTTCCAGTGGATACTTCTCATTGCCTCACACCGTACCCTTTCATGCTGTTCGTGGTGTTGTCCGTTTGGCCTCAGTCACAGAAACCTGCAGTACTACCTTTGTAGGCAGGTATTTTTTTTACTGTTTAGACTACCAGAACTGAGCATGCTGGAATTACCAAAACAGTTGCTTTCATCAAATAAGCCTCTTACTTGATACTTACAGTCAATACTTAACTGTCCCAAAGCTTGTCCTCTCCAAACCCACAGCTAAAAGTTCAGGTGCTCTGAATTCCTGGCATCTGTTACAGAAGCAGCCTCACTTTTGGCTTTGATAAATGCCTTGCATAGCTGCTGCAAACACCTGTTTTGCCCATTGCCTTAATTGCATTACTCCTTTTCCAGCCCACTGCTGGCTCTCAGTCCTTGGCCAACCTTCTCTCCCACACTGTCAAAACCCGGCAGATGTGCCACTGCCCCGGCTGTGAGCTTTTGGAAATGCAGTGAGGTTGACTTCTGTTTATTGAACCTGAGTCTGTGGTTTCTTTCCCTTAATTCTGTGACAGCCCTTAAAACTTCATCCAGGGCTGCTGGTTAATGGGTTTTCCTTGGAAAGACAAATTTTTTTCTGCTTGCTGCTTTAAAACATTTCTCTGCTATGATACTTGCAAGAAATTAAAACCAGTACTGCTTCTTAACATGTTATCTTGTTTCTGGAACATCCTGATCTGTCTAGTTCTCTGCTTCAGCGTCACAAGCATTCCCAGCAGGCTGATTTTATTCTCGTGTGTACATCATCCGGGATACTGGTATCTAACTGAAAACTGTCTCCTTTGTGTACAATGGTACAACTAGCTGGAGAGAAGGGAGTAGTGTTCCTTACGGGTTCTGCAGGACTTCTCAGTGCTGCTCTGCATTTGACTAAGCTCTTTTCTTTTTACAATTCCTATCACTTATTTCATAGATCCCTCTCAGAGCAGCTGCTTCTTTCTTGAAGCTGTGAACCTTATGCATGCTGCTTGCTGTTTCCCTTCCTCACGCCCTGCATTTCCTTTCTTCCTTCCTGACTCTGACCTTCTTGATACTGATCAAGCAGTTGGTAAGGGTCATGTTTTGCCTACTGGCCTAGAGGCATTTGTAGAGAGAAGCCTGAACCTGCATTAAACACATACCTGCTTTTCCTTTTGGTTTTCTGCCTTTTTTTTTTTCTCCTCCATTTTTCTTAAAATCATAGTGAGTCTAGATACTGCTGCCTCAGCTGTTCCCAATTCCAAGGAGTTTTTTTAATTGCTTAAAAAGCAGTAAATTTGGTTTTCAAACCAAGAAATGCAGCAAGGTTGACCTCATAAGCTCAGCCAATAAATACAAGAAAATTAGCTTATAAAAAAATTACTAAATAGCCATATGGTTCATCTCGCTTTGACACATTTGCTTTCTTCCCTTACTTATGTCTTCTGGATCAGGAGTTCCTCTCCCATAAGAATCCCTGTCTTTTCCTGTTCCTTCTTTCTGTGTTTTCCTATGTTACATATGTTTCCTGTGTTTTCCTGTGTTATATTGTCTGTATTGACAGCAACAGAGAGAACACATACAGAGCTTTTTACTTATAGAAAGCAGTATGACAACAGTTACTAATTCTGCGCAATAAAGAAGTGTGTGTATCTGCATACTGTTTGGTAGCAAAAGAGATGAAGCTCACTTGATATAGTGGGAGAGATAGGAATAAAGGTCAAAAGCTGCTGGACTTCAAATAGGTTTAATATGTTAAATTGTACTTAGAAAGGCTTGAAAAAAGATAAGATTCCTGAGTCATTGCTAGAAGTTGATATTCGTATTGTCACTGCAGCGGAGGCAGAATGTAACAGTGACTAAGGAGGAGGTGGAAAGACTCACCGTAAGTGCTGAGTGACACCGTGAAAGGGAGGGAAAGAGAGCAGCCTTTTGGATTTGTGTTTTTGAGGAATGCAAATTTAGTTGTAGAGGCTGGGTAAGAAACCATGCCACCCTTCCTCCTAAACCTTGAAAAGGTTTCTATCTGCAGTTACTGGGGACGGACAGAACCAAGAGTTTCATTTTTCAGTCTGTTTTAACAAATTCTTTGTATTATGCCATTACCCTTGGCAGCTGGTGAAGTAAGGGGAAGGGTCACGTATTCCTGTGAGAGGGGAAAGCAAATTTCATTGCTAAAAGCCTGTTTTAAAAATATAATAGTACCCTGGCATCCTGGAAGCTGAACTTTTGTGTTTATCCATGGAATAAGTATGTGGGAACAGAGAGGGTTTAAATTGCTTGATTTCATTGCTCTGCTGATGAACTTCTGCCCAAATGGAGTGAATGGGATAACCTTCAAATTTACGTAACACAGCTAAACATTTGCACTTGAATTTTGGAGCAGGTTTTTGTGTTTCTCTTCTTGTAATATGAATAACTTAAGGGCATTGGCTTTCAACCTCTTTTGATTTGTAAGCCTCAGCAATTTTGAGTGGTTTTGCAGACCCTGTCAAACATCTCGCATATGCACATTGCTGCATAGCATGTTTTAATTATTTTTCCTGAGTTCATGGGTACCTTTAAACTAGTCTGTGTTTCTTTGAGAAGGAGGCGAAGAAGGTGCAAACCACAGTTTGAAAAGCTGTGTGTTAGGAGGCTTGTCCTGCATGTGATAGTTAATTTACAAACAACCTCAGAAAAAGCATTTGGACTGTTTTATATTTTGGCTGTTTGTGTTAGCTTGTCTTTTCCCTATTCAGAAACATGACTCCTCCCCCTGAATAAAATCAAGAGAAAATTTGAATTTATGTAAAATGTGGCATTTGTTTTCCTTATGACGGCAAGTTTTTGTACTTTATTTCCCTCTGCAGTCATGAAGGCTGTAAAAATGATATAATGGAGTCATATAATGACTTGATTCTAAGAGCTAAAATTTCAGAATAACAATCATTAGAACACTGCCAACACAGTTCTGAGCAGCCAGCACTGTGCTGGCTTGAATCAGATTTCAATCAATGAACCAGAGGTGAAAGGCACTCTGCTCATCCTGTTTGAGAGGTCCGTTTGCTTTATTTACCATTCAGTGCAGCAGCTAGGATTTCTTCAAAACACATGAAGGTTAAGTGTCAAAACAACAGGCAAGCCTATTCTGCACCATACAGCTGAAATTGTGGTTTTGTGAATGAATTCTTAAGTAATTCTTAAGTGCATGTTGTCATTGAAATAGCATTGATCTGGGTTTGGACTTGAATGGTCAGCAAAGGGCTTTTCAAGCTTTTACTGCCCATGAGCAGCCTGGCAAACAAATTTGGCAAAGCTTAGCTAAACTTCATTTTGTCACAAGTTGTTTTTACAGTGGTCACTCAGTCAGGCACAGAACTTTCAATGACTAAGTGAGGCAGTAAAAACTGCTGTTAGTGTATGGGGATGCAGCTAATTATCAGTGGACACAAATGATTTTTTAAAAATGTGATTATCTGTAGTTTAACCTGTCCTGTCAGTTGTGCTGGATCTGCCATTAATTTCTACCTTTTTCCCCCCTTTTTTGCCAACGTTAAGTGGCTAAAAGCCAAGGTAAGAAGTGTTATTTCTCCTTTGACCCACAGTGCCTCATGTGACTGATAGTAGAGGCTGCGGAGCCATTAAAACTGAAAACTAGCGCTCTCTTATGCTCTGCTCTGCTTTCCATAGGATATTTAGATTAAACATGCTATACTTGATTGTTTTTATTTACAGCGTTTAGTGTGTGTCAATATATCTGTGATACATTGACATTTGCATTTATATATAGATACATTAATTTCTCTAACACATATAGTGCTTTGCTCTGAATTCAGTAGATGCCTTGATTCCCTTCACTGACATTTTTTTGCAGGAGACTTCCCAGACAACCTGAATGACTCTGCTAGTCGAATAGCAGGGGCAAATTGAGAAATTCTGGGCTCATGCTGACTGTATTGTACTGTCAGCATTAAAGTTTGATTTAAATTATTACCATCTGAATGGAGGTGAACACAAATGTGGCTTTCCTTTAAAGAAAAGAGGATATAAGAGATTTTTGTGTGAACCTGTCAATTACCTACCTTCCTGGTGTCTGTTGTAAATTAATAGCAAAAATAACTTCAAGGTTGTATTTAGACATACTGTATTTACTGGTGTCTATCTTACGTGTAGCTGAAAACTTGCTGTTTGACAGCTGTCTGGGAATTCTCACTTCAAATCCTTGCACTTAAAAAAAATACAAAACAAAAAAGAAAAAGCTGTCAATAACAGAGCTGCTCTGTTATAAAAATAAAACCATGTTTTCCCTTATTTCAGCATGGAAATAACCAGCCTGCAAGAACTGGCACCTTGTCAAGAACAAATCCGCCTACACAAAAACCACCGAGTCCTCCCATGTCAGGCCGGGGAACTCTGGGGTAAGAATGGAAGCAGCTTGGTCCAGCCTCTGGGATAAAAAGTTCTAAGTGTGATGGTGATGATGGTGTTTCTGAAATATGTGGATAGGGGGCAATTCTTACTGCTGTTAGCAAAATACACAGTCACCGTCTCCTTACAAACCCTTTCAGCTTCATTGACTCTCATTTTCAGTATGACCTTTTGAAAGAATGTTTTTTTTCATGGGGGAAGGATGTATTATAGATATGGCTAAATGAGGAGGGTATTGTTATTCCTGATTGTGGGGAAGAAAACCTTAGTGACACAAAAGAAGATCAAAAAGGTTTTAACTTCATTCGGGGAAAGTATTTGTTGTTAAAGTTTGTCTCTACTCATTTATCAGTATTATAAGAGGTATGAAATGGCCGTTTGTGCCCTATTTATTGCATTATCTAAGCAAAATTTGTTGCATTGTGAATACGTTGGCAACACTAATTCTCTCAGGCTTGTGCATTTTTATTTTTCTGCTTATATGAGGAAGGATTTTCTATTCTCAAGTCCCACTGTGACCGAAGTTCCCTGCCTGCCGTAGCATCTATTTTGCTCTTGTGCATCTGTAGGGAGTGAAATCTGCTTATCTTGGTGTGCCAGCAAATAGTTGTTGCTAGAGACCAAAGCATTAATATTTGAGAAGCTCAGTGCACGTGCCATATGGCTTTGTGTGTCCAACTGTGCATCGTCTTCCTAAAGGTATCCTAAACAAGGCCTTTTACTCATTTGTCAAGCTCAGTCTTTGCTTTATGCTGTGGGGGACTGAGGCCCTGTAAATGGCTGGCTGGCTGGCGTGATTGTGTTGGTTTCAGATATGATGCCTGCTAGAGGCAGAGAGCTGGGAAAATGAGGAACAGCGAGACAGAACAGGAGGGGGATCAGGAGCAATGGTCAAAGAAAATTAGAAGTAGGAACTCCTTTTGTTGAAAACTTAGTGATTTTTTTAATCCTGATTTGACGCTTTGCTACTTTACGATAGCAGTGTTTTGTTGTGTGTTCTGCAGAGAAGTTACCCTAGAGGCTTCCTCAGCATGTTTTGTGAAAATTCCCATTGCTCAAGGGCATCCAATCAGTATTCCAATTGTCTCTCTTATCCCAGCTGAGAAAGAGTTGTTTATCAGCCCTGGGAAGCTGGGTAGCACTTTCATGTTCTCTTGGATGTTTGCTAGTGAAGCAGCAGTATTGGTGGACTGTTGAGCTGCTTCTGTCTCATACTCCTCCCTGATCAAGCCGGAGCTGTTTGGTTGCCTTAGCTGATGCCTGATAAGGATTAATCCACTGAATGTCATTTCCAGATGAGCTTGACAAGAGGCAGCAGTTGGCTGAGGGGGAGGAATAATGTGGGTTTGTAACAGAGATTTGTATCTGCCCTTCTTGTTCAGGAAGTACAGCTCTTGTCTTGAGCAGCCGTGTTCTGCCAAAGCATGAAATATCATAGGCATGACTGTTTCACTAATATATGCAGAAAAACTGCTAGAAATCGCAAGGATACTCTTCTCCCTTTGATCCAGAAAACAGCGATAAGCATGTAAAATCTGGAGGAGCTTGGTGTGTAATATGGGCCTTTAAGTATGTGCTGCCTATTGTACAGTTTGTCCCTCCAGGGAGGACTGTCCAAAAGAATATGGTAGGGAGGGAGTTCCGCACAGAAATCGTGTGGGCTGAAAGGGGAAAGAGATTGCAGGAAGCAGGGGTCTCTTCACTGTAAAGATTGTGGAAAACCTGGGATGCTCAGGTTAAAAGTACCACAGAACAAGCGAAATGCTGGGGCTGGATGGAGGGAGTAGTTGCAGTGGTGTCTTGAGGGTCCTGGGTCAGAGCATGGCCTCGGCCTCCCTGTATCTCTTCCTTATGGCTACTGAGCATCAGCACTGCAGTGAAGCACTGGAGGACAGCAAGGTGGGGAGCACTGGGCAGTGTCAGGATACAGTGTTTTCCTCCTCTGCATAAGGCTGGCAGAAGAACAAAAGGAAGGACTGGACTTGAGTGATGGAAAGAAACTGATTTTGACTTCTCTGCTGCTTAGGAGTTTGAGTTCTTTAGTGAAGCTAAGAAGAACAAGGGAGAAACTGAGGCATGGCTGAACCTAAGGACGTAGTGGGGATTTGCTTTTGACAATGTTTTTAAATTGTACAGCCACAATTAATAGTAACACAGAGCTGAGGACTAGTTCCTATTGCCAGTGCATCCCAAGGTAGAATACCTTAAAACATTAGTTTTCAAGGTTATTCCTGTTGGAAGCACATTTAAAATCTTCCCTGCATATCATTCAGCAGTGTTCAGAGCTTTATCTCTTACAATTGGAACACAAGGTTTCTTTATTTTTCCCACGACTGATCTCTTTTGGCAGATCTATAGGTGGTGGCAGTCTGCATATTAAAATCAGCTGGAGTTCTTTATATAGACAAACTAATTTACAAACACCACAGTCCATGCAAACAATTACAAGAATTTCTCCTTGAGAGGTTTTAATAATAAAATGTTAGAATTCAGTACTGTTGCATTCCATACTGTAAAAAGGAAGTGGTTTCTTAAAATACCAGGAAGCTGTGCAACTTAACCAGCTTGGTTACAACCAGTATTTGAACAAATGATTAAATGCCAGTAGTTTAGTATTTTTGTTTTTGTTTGGCTGGTGCATTGCCAAATTCTGCGTCTTGCGAGGGATCTCTTAGTTACTGATGAGAACTGAAGGGCTCTGCAGTTCAGTACAATAAATGCACTGTTCTTAAGGCAATAATGGGTCTGGTAAATAGATCTCAAAAGATCTGTGTTGTATTTCTGACTTGATGCAGTCTGCTAGGTCATCTTGGAAGTCTCTGGGCTTCACTTTCTTGAGCTGCAAAACAGAGACAATAAAGCTCCAATTGAGGCAATGCTGGGGGGAGAGGAAATTGTTACAGTGGGAGAGTTTCACATGCAGTGTACCGAAAGGTAACCCCAGAATATTATGTGGATGTAACTATTGTGTGTTATGTAGTTCAAAGAATACATTTTGTGTGGTAAATTTAGTTTAGGCTTTTTTAACCAGTTTATCATGCTGTAGGCCAACGTGTATGGATGAGCACTTTAGAGAGTCAAATGTGACCTGTCTATCCTGCCTGGTGGAATTTGTTTTATATGCTTTAATGTGGGTCACTGTGCAGTCATCTCTCATAAAAACTTAAGAAAACAAATGGCTTCATTACTTCATTCATTTATCCTTTTGATCTTCTGATCCTTTATCTTTCTGTCTTCAAATCTCTTTTTCCTTGACCAGACGAAATACTCCATACAAAACCCTGGAGCCAGTCAAACCGCCAACAGTCCCCAATGATTACATGACAAGTCCTGCCAGACTGGGCAGCCAGCACAGTCCAGGAAGGACAGCTTCCTTGAACCAGAGACCAAGAACACACAGGTAAAGCATTTTCTCTCTGTAGCTCTTTCCTGCCTGGCATACTGATGCTTACTTGAAGTCCCAGCAAAGCTTTGAAGTTTCGTGCCTGTCGGCTTTTTGTTGTAAGGCAAAAGGTGGGTTATTCACTGTATTGTTGACTTCTCTAATGACATAGAAGTGTTGTCATACTCTGTAGAAGCCTTGTGTTGAGCAACTTCTGTAACCACAGGCCTTGTTTTATATAATTGGTTTATTTTGTTCTGTGGGATTTGTTTCCCAAGAATAAGCAAAACTTCAAAATTTATGCAGTTGCAAGGTAGGATAGTGATGGGCCCTCATGGGTTGAAAGCTGCATCATTAACCTTAGCCTAAAATATGCTTGGGCTTTTTTTTGGTTGTTTTCAAGACCATTGATTGCAAAGGGAAATTTCTGTTGATTAGAAACACTGTGATGGAGGTAGCCAGAGCCAATTGTTTTCTTTTGGCTAAAGCTTAATGCTCATAATCAGTGCATGGTAGAAGTAGAAAATAAAACTCTATTCACAGAGCAGGTATTGGCATCAGCCAGTTGTTTCTGCATGCTTAAGGGCTTTGATGAAAGAGTAGGGAATATTTTGGGTGAGAAGGGTGTTCCAGGTGTATCTTGCTTCTTGTTTCCAATGTCATGTAATCTTTTTCTTGAACTGCAAAGCTGGATCTTTCTCTGAGCCTCTTCAGGGAGACCAGGTTTTTGCAGTCTGATTTTTAGCATCTGCTTCTGCAGGGGAAAAAGCCAGACACAAGAATTCAGTATAGCATTAGAATAAAATAACTTTTAAATCTGGCTGCAGCGAAGATCTTGTTAATCTGTTTAGCTGGCTACTGTGAATGCTCCCTACTCTTGTCTCACAAGATTGTCTTTTATGTAGACTGCAGTTAGAAGTTCAGCTGCAACCATGGTGACAAGATCAAGATCGTCAGCAGACAGAACGCTAATTTTAAAGGAATTATCTTGGCTTCCATTTTAGATCACCAATTTTATTTTTTGTAACAGTGTTACTTTCTTAAGATACATTTGAATGATTTGTGCTTGACTCTTGACAGCACTGATTTGCAGCCTTCCAGGAATGGTAAATGGATTCTAACATTAATGAGTACTCTTTAATTAACATGGATGAGTTGAAACAGTGTTCTGGCTTCAAAACATCTTGACTACTTAGTTCTATTTTTATTATCCATTTAATCCATGCAAATTCAAGTCTTGGCCTAAGGACTGCTCTTGGATAAGAGTAAGGACAGGTTCACCTGAATCTTGATTCTTTTTCAGCTTCCTCAAGTAAAAGAAGTGTTATGGCCTCCAAAGACGTATAGAAATGTTACCCAGTATTTCATTAGAAGTACATTCTGTAAAAATCTGTTTTGCTGGCCTCTAATGTGTATATCATGTAACAGTACTTAGACAAATTGTGACCTGGCTGTACAGTTACCTTTCAGATTATTGTAGAAACAAACTTCTCGTACATGAGAAGTGTGCACACGAGCAGGGAGAGTGTTAAAATACACAGAAAATTATCCATACCATACCCCACCCCAACTGGTTTATTGTGACTGTTCTCAGATACAAGGTTCTCAGTCTAAACTTCTGTGCTGAGCAAAGGAAATGTTCCTTCATCTGACAGTATAAATAATCTTAAATAATTATTTATAGTTTAGGCATGAATTCTTTCAGCCCCAGCTTATTAATTAAAATTATAAGGCCCCTGAACTATTCCTGCACTTGTTACTCCATTGCCTAAAACTGGTATGGTTCTTACCTTTCTATTTTTGAAGCATTTAATCAGATGTTTATCAGCATAGCTAATTCCATTTATTAGGGATGTAATGCATCCAGACTTGATTATGCAATTGTAGGTACGAACAGAGGCATATTGTAGGGTTTTTTTCAGCAGTCTATAATTGAGTTGGACTAGCAGAGCTCACACAGGAGGTGTGACTGCTGATAGGCCTTTGTAGGAAACGCTGTGCTAATACTTGCGGTTTTCTTTTGTAGCGGTAGTAGTGGAGGAAGTGGCAGTCGAGAGAACAGTGGAAGCAGCAGTATTGGCATTCCCATTGCCGTGCCTACACCTTCGCCACCAACCATTGGACCAGGTATGCGGAACTCTTCCTATGTTAACTTATGGCTGTAATGTCACTCACTTGTGTTTGCAGAGGGATTTTGAGTGAATACGGTGGGGTAGAAGCTGTCCTGAAGCACAGTGCTAGTCAGGAAATATGTGTTCTGAGGGACATTTGAAGTTTTAATTCTTCATTAAAAGTACCTGCAGAAGAATCACTTACAGAATAGCAGATGGCTAAAACACCTTTGTCAGTGCATGTTTTTACAAGATAATCAAGGTGGGAAGGGGAGAGAAGGAGAGAGGGGTATCCTTTTAAAGCTTAAGTAGATTTTTAAATGCCTAGCTACAGTTCGGCTTTTCTGGATGTCTTGAGAAGCATCAGCAACTATGTTTGATGGGCTGTTTCAGTTGTCTCCTGAGATAGCCTGCAAACTTTACCATCTGCCGGTACATGGTTTGGTTTTGGTTTGTTTTTTGTTTTTCTTTGTTTTTGTTTTTTTTTTTAACTAAGTAGAAGTCTGTATATTAAAACACAGAAGATGACCTATGAAAACACTGGTAGTAGCAGAATTCAGGCTTATCCACCAGTGTTGTATGGTGGAGATCATTGATGCAGTAGAACTTGTGTGTATAAGGTAGCACAGCAGTAAATGAGAACTGTGCAGAATTTCTCGGCATTGAAAGCATACTCGTTTGTCTTTAAGAATGATGAATGATGAGAATGTGTAGAATCTGTCAATAATAAGCAGTCAGGATTGTTGGTAATAAACCAACTCAGTCACTTGTTTACTAGCTGTGTATTTTGTAAGCTAATTTGCACAAGAAAATGGTGGTGTTTTGGTGTAATGTAGTTTTGCTATTGCACCTCTTAAACTTCTGTTCCTCAGATGAAAAGTCTTCACATATGCATGTGTAGGCTTTCCTTTCCCAGCTGTTTCTGATCCTGCAGTGGTAAAACAGTGGTAAAACAGTAAAATCCTTACTGTTGTCTGTCATCCCATAAAAATCAATGGGAATAAAGAGCTGCAGGTACAGAACACTGTGTAGGATCAGGGCCTGAGTTTGTACTAGTTGGCAGAAGTGGATTTTTTATAGTTATTTTGGAAGCCTATCAAATGCCCATGCTTTCCATTTATTTATTTATTTTTTACTTTTTTAATAATATGGCCTAATTGGGATTATAAACTACTTTATTAGCTCACATTTCTGTTCTTCCTCCTTCTGGACCCATGCCAGCACCACCACTGCCACCACCTCTCCCGATGGGCAATCTGATAGGTGAGACTTGTATCAATGCTGAAGTGATTGCAGTCATGCTGCATAATCAGTAATCACCTCCTCCTAATGGACTTAGTGATGGTGGTTTTTTTCTTCTGTACTGGGATCTACACGATTTTAGTATAAAAATCAGTTCTGGGAATTTTTGTTTGTTTTTTTTTTTTTTAAACTAATCTCCACTAATTTCCTGTGGTTAAAGCCTCTGAAGGTAAATGCACAAGGTATGGGGAAAAGGCTTGAAATCAGTTGCCTGAAATCTCTGTTCCCAATGAAGCTAAGATCCAGTTAGTCTGATCTATAAGAACTCAAAATCAACCTGAATATTGGTATTCTGCTATGTCACTGCTGCAGCTGAAACTAAGCCACAACAGTTGCTCTTTGGCTTAAAAATGGTAGCTGATGTGTAGAGTGATCTGTGTCTTCTATCCTGTGGACATATGGTGACTAAAAAGCAAAAGTGTCCATCACAGTGGCTTGGGTTTGATTCTGTAATGCTGCAGGCAGCTGGCAACTGGAGAACTTGAGGATATGAGCTAACAGTTCTTGCAGAATTGTCTCAAGCATTACATAGAGCTGTTAGGATGGGATCTAAAAGTAGCACTTTCCAAATAGGCAGGAAAAAATACCTCACCCTTTCCCATCACAGGCTGATGACAAAATTCATTGATTGTGTTAACAAAAGTAGCTTTGGAGGCTTTGACCCACGTAACCATTTGCACTTTCCCTTACTGAAGCAACAGTGACTTTGGATAGTGTTACAGGACTTTAAATTTCTGGTCACATGCTCTTTGTGTGTATGCATTTCTATCTATATTTACGTGTATTTATATAAGATACATACATACGTATATAAAAGCACAAAACATTTTACTACAAAACAATTTTTGCATTTAAAAATTGTATTGATCCCCGTGACCTCAACATGTGAGATGCATTAGTTTGCAAGGTGTGATTTGTTTCTCTGTCTGTCAGAGGTTAATCCAAAAGAGAACTTAATCTGGTTTATTAACCTTGAAGTTTGTGCAGCAACCATATGGAAGGTAAAAATGGGTGTCCTTGAAGAATGAGTGACATATCTTTCTGTCAGCTGGCATTGGTGATTCTGATTTGTTAGTGCAAATGCTACCAATATAAAAGCACAACCAGCAAATATAATTGATAAGTGTGCCAAATGCCTGAAGCTCATGACATTTGTTTTACTGTTTTGTTAGTGTGGTTTTTTTTTTATATTAAAGTGGAGACAAGTTCTGGTTCACAATGAAAAATGAGCAGAATGTGGATTTTTTTTTTTTCCTGTGTGTTTATTAACAAAGGGTGTTGCATGTAGAATTACTGAGATATGCTTAGGAGTTGGAAGCTGATTCAATTTTCCAGTCCAGTCTCTCAAAAGTAGTTCTCAGTATTTCTCAAATGCCCTTTATATGAATGTTGGTTTATGTCCTGTGTGTTTTTTTTTCTCATTATTGATCATAACAGGGATGTTTGTTTTCTGTTAATCTCCTGGTACTGGCCTTTAATTATTGGAGACCTGTAATCAAGTATTTCCCATGGTCTGGGCTTTTTTCTGTTTTCTGCATTCTATCCCAAGTAATGCTCTGCTTAAGTCTTTTCCTTGGTTCCTCTGGCTAATACTTTTCAGCTGCTCCTGGTTCAGCTCCTGGTTCCCAGTATGGCACAATGACCAGGCAAATCTCACGACACAACTCTACCACTTCTTCAGCATCTTCTGGTGGATACAGACGGAATCCTTCTGTGACTGCCCCATTTTCTGCTCAACCTCATGTTAATGGCGGGCCTCTTTATTCTCAAAATTCAAGTAAGCTTCTGAGCTCTGAAATCACAAACTGTTTTGAGCAAAATTATTGTAAAAGCATGCATGGCATTTTAATTCGTTTATGAAGAGCATCAATCAGATTACTGCTTTCTTTCCTAAAATAGAAGGAAAAACAAACAAGAAAAGCCATACTGAAGCTGTGTAGTGATTGCACTATATGCAATTATACTGTTTTCCCCTCTGACTTGTTTGCTGTTACTCATGACAAGAAATTATTATGATTGCCTACCTAATTATAGGCACATTATACTTAGCATTTCAGGTGTGCTTGGAGAACATAAACTAAAACCAGAATTTTTTTGCAGGAGTCTCAATATAGTTGTAGTACAGTCCTTCCACTACTGGGCTAGTGGGAAGAGAGTATGGTCACAGCACAATGCTCATTTAACAAACCTCTCCCATTACACAGTTCCTTCCTGTCTCTGTCTCTTTCCTAAGTCCTTTCCTGATTCCAAATTTTTCGTTTGTTTTCGGTTTTAAGTTTGACTGTTAAAGAAGAGCTCAGTCTCTTTTTAGCAGACTTCTCCTCTGCATTTCCACACTAGTAGTAATATAGATGGAGATGGATGAGGGAAGGGATGGATGCAGTGGGCAAGTGGGCAGGTTTGAGTCAGCAGCATCCTGCCTACCTACCCAGCAGGGCAAATGAGGTTCAATGCAGAAAGATTTGCAAAATAAGGATCTACCTGAGTGTTGGTAGAAAGCTGTTTCTATCAGAACACCTCTTCTTGGCCATTTCTGTAAATTTTGACCACAAACACTGTAGAGGAGTGGTAGTCCTCTACTGGTTTCTGGTGGTGTTCTTCAGCCAGAATGCCAATTCCTTAAACTTCAGTGCTATTTCTTTTAAAAAGAAATGTTGATGACTGGGCTGAAGATCACTTTGGACCAGTGTTTGCTGTTGAGTACTTACTCTTAAGGAAAGAATGCTCAATAAAATGTTTGAGACACCGAAGAGTTTTCTCAGTGGTTGAGAAGTATTACGTTTATCAGAAAGCATTTTTATATGCAGACACAAAGTCTATTTATTTTTTTCCCCACTCCTGATTTTCCTCCTATTCTCTCATCCATACTGGCCTTCCATTTCCTCCACACTCTTGTTCCCCCAAATTAATTCACCATAACAACTGAAGCTCCCCCCTGTTTGAACAGTTGTGTTCTATTGAATAAACAGGACTTTACTTTTGGAAATAGTTGTCTTAAATGCTGTGCACACCACTGTTTCTGAACATTTACATTTGTCCAAAGCAATTTTTTGCTCAAATGCAGGTGCTGTTCCTTAATCTGGCTTTTCTGGTGTTTTCAAAATACTGGTTGTCAAAATTTTTAAACAGTATTTTGATGGGTGTCTTTCTACTTTAAACTGTTTTCCTCTGTTTCTGTTACTGGTGTTTTTGGTTTTTTGTTAATGCTACTGTCTTGACGTTAAATCCAGGTCCCATGTTTCCTTAAGGCTTTACTTCTCATTTTATAAAATACTCTGCTTTTTCTTAGATGTTTACTTCAATTTTGTGAGAAACCTGTTTGTTCTTCTTTTATTGATCATTTCTCCCATACAGTTTATTTGATTATTGGCTTTGTAAAGAACTAAATGCTCCATTATTATTCATCAAACATTAATCTTAGTTATGGCTTTATTTAAAACTGTTGCTTACTTGGAAGTAGAGAACCTCTTTCAAATTTGGTTCCAACTGGATTACCCTGCTGAATTCCCACCTTCACAGGAGTTTCTCTGCTTCAGTGCAAGAGAAATTCCATTGTGATGTTTTGTTGGGGTTTTTATTTTTCTTGCTTTTTCTTCCCCCTGCTTCATGGGGAGATGTCCTGGCAGAGCTGATACTTTGAATGGCATGCCCTACTGCTACCATGCCTCCTTCCTACCTGTAGTGGGAAGAGTTGAACATCTCAGCTGTCAGCCCAGCATCTCAGCACTGGTGCCATGTGTCTTATCTCATTACTCACCATATAGGTACATATTTCAGAGAAGATGAGCTTTTAAAATGCCTCCTGGGGATGGGGAACTCTGTGTTCTAGTGTAGGCAGTTGTAGCTGTTGAAGTCACTGCCAGCCTCTTAGGTTGCTGAGTGCATTCTAACCACAGAAGACTTAGAATAAAGTTACACATTATATACATAAACATTATATACATAAAGTATATACATTATATACATCATATATACACATGAAGTATATATATGTGTATATATATACACATAAAGTATAAATATATTATGCTCTAAATCCATCTGGTTTTCCCACCAACAAGCAGGAAGGTCCCTTTTTCTATGTAAAACAGAAACATAGCAGAGCCAACCCAGTGCCCCCTGAGCCAGCAGAACAAAATTACGGGAGGTGCTCTCTATGAATATGAAGTATCCATATTCATTGCTGCACTGGAGGTAGCATCCTCCTCTTTTATTTCAGAGGAAGAGTCCAGAATCTTGTGAAAATTGCCTCTACTTCAAATAGTGTACTTTGAAAAGATAAATACTGAATATCAGTAAAGCTTATTCGGCAGCAAGACAGAAAGCTCAGCTTTGTGTGCTCCCCAAGTGAAGCAGAGCAAGCCCCTTCACACGCATACCCTGTGAGCATCCAGATGCGCAGCCTGCACTTGGCTTCTTATTCAGTTGAACACAGGGGCATGCTTTGCTTTTTGATCCTCCATTGGCAAACCAGGAATTCAGCCCTGTTGGAAGCACTAGCTTGAAGGAGGTTCTTGTGTGTGTGTTCTTGTTGTTCTTTACATACTTTGTTTTGTGGTCCTTGTTACTGACGGCTGCTTTTGTTTGTTTCCTTTTTTTTTTCCTTTGTCTGTTTGACTTGCCCCAATATCGTGTGTGTGTTGCTACCAGTTTCTATTGCTCCACCCCCTCCCCCTATGCCTCAATTGACTCCACAGATACCTCTCACAGGCTTCGTGGCCAGGGTGCAGGAAAACAGTAAGTTTGGACAAGCTGAGCTGTTAAAGGGTAGAGCCTACTCTTTCCTCTAGCATGCATGGCTGGCAAGTCAGACTCTTGTTTCCTTTTCCAGAAGCTAATACCATCTTGCATTCTAGTGTCAATACGCTATTGGAGCTGAAGGGCACACTCTTCAATATTTTGTAACACGTGCATGATTATTAATGACCCATTTAAGTTCTGAACTGCAAATTTGTTACAGAAATACTGTGAAATCCATGGCGTATGCTTGGTGTGAATATAGAAATGTATCTTAATTAAAAATATTAATTTCATGTTGAATCATCCTGCCTGAGGTGCTTTCACTAGGGATAATTGATTAGTTGTTATTAGAAAGGCTTATGTAGACTGTCAAAATATGTCCTGTGTAACCATTGATTCTAATCACAGTATCACAGTATGCTAGAGATTGGAAGGGACCTCAAAAGATCATCTAGTCCAATCCCCCTGCCGGAGCAGGAACACCTAGATAATGTTACACAGGAATGTGTCCAGGCGGGTTTTGAATGTCTCCAGGGAAGGAGACTCCAACCTCCCTGGGCAGCCTGTTCCAGTGTTCCGTCACCCTCACTGAGAAGAAGTTTCTTCTCAAGTTTAAGTGGAACCTCTTGTGTTCCAGTTTGTACCCATTACCCCTTGTCCTATCAATACTGTAGTAGTTTTCAGGAAGCTGTATAGTCAATTGAAAATGTGTGCTTTTATGACCTGATGCCATTATAAATGAGCTTGTAAGGTGTATCTCCTCTCAGCAGCCTTTCTTCTCCATTTCTTTGTGTTCTCTGGACACATTCCTCTTTTGAGCTTCTTGCAGCATAGCTCTGCTTGTTAGGTTTGTGAGAGATGTGCTTCCTGGCCATGATCTGTGCTGCAAGGTGTTACATTCTGGTAACTCTGCTTTTACCATTACTGTCCCAAATGCTAATGCAGGTGTAAAGTTGTGTTCCTTGATCTGGTGATATCTTTGCTATAGGAGTAGATGCAGTTCTGTAAACAACAGAGTGAATGGAGTGTAGATAAGGCATGAAGTAAACACAAAATGTCTCTGATGTGTTTGGGAGCCATAGAGAAGTTGCTAGGATCTCAGGCTACTACTACGTAGTAGCTATATAGATCTAGCTTATCTTTAGTGGCCCCCTAGATCTCACAAGTGCTGCTGTTCAGCTTCCCATTAGAGCTTTTAAGTGGTCATATTCTGAGGGTACCCTAGATACAGGAGGCATCTCTCTGGTTCTCATTTGAAAAGAAGGTATTTTGGTGTTGTGCTAGGTAAATCGTAAGAATCACGTTGATGTAGAGTAAGTATGTTACAAAGTTGTGCTGACGACCCTTTCCAAAATTCAGAGCATACAGGTAAACCTACTGAAGGTGGAGGTTGCCACATGTCTTCACTTGCAGGTAAACTTAACATAATTGACGTCTGCTTCTGAATTGTTCAAATATGACCTCCTGGAAAAGGCACAGCCCTGGGGAGAGCACAGGTGAAAGGGACAGACTTGTCTGTGTGTGCAACAACAAAATGCAAGCTGACTTGCGAACAAGATTGCAGCAGAAACAGCTGAAGCTTGAAATCTGGTTTTAGGAACAGTTCTTTTAGGTTTTTTTTTTTTTTCCCTTTAACAGTGCCTTGGGTTTGACAGTTACATAACGAGTATGGATTTGAGCTGCTGCTGCCACCTCATTTCAGAGGCAGGGCGCATGTGGCAGGCAGTCTGCGCGCACACTCGGCAGGACTAGCTGTGGAGGCTGTTGTTGAGTTTTGGCATTGTGCGCTAGACTTTCATCTGCCTCATCTTCTGCAAGGAGTCTCTGGAGGAGGAGTGGAGCTAGGGAGACACGTGGGTAGGCTTGTCTTCTTATCGTGATGGTCTGTGGGTTGGAAAATCAGCATCCTCTGCTCTGTGGTGGACTTCTTTCAGAGGGTAAGAACAGAGAGCTTAAAAACTATGCAGCACCTGTTGTTTTTTCCTGCGCCCTGGTGCCCAGACTGTGGGTATCTCCCTCAGTGAGGATTTACAGTGTGTCCAGTGCCCAGGGATAGCTGACGAGATGTGAATTGCTGTACTGTCGCACCCAGGGCTTTCAAAAGGAGTCTGCTGGTCCCCATTTAGGCAACAGGGATGTGAATACACACAAGAGAAGATGTCTCTATTTGGAGCTGTATAAATACTGATCCTTTTACCCTTTCTTATTTAGTGTGATTTTCTGTATGCTTTTTTTGTTTTCCTCCCTTAGAAAGAGTAGTGCTGTTCTACAGCCTGCCTGTTCTAAGTTCAGAACTAGGAATATTTTACATTAAAATCCAAGATGGGGGAAAGCTTCCTTGGGGTGGCAGTTGTCTAATGTTTTGTTCCATTTTCTCCCCTTGTTTAAATGTGAAGTTGAACTGTTTCAAATGTTTCCTGTAAAGCATGCAGTTTCTGCACTGCATTTCAGTTAGGGTCCATGTTGGTGCTTTCGCACTTGCATTTTCTGCCCTCTTTTCAAATAACAAGCTTCATTGTTGAATAAATACAACTTTTTGCATTTCTTAAGGATTTCTTAAGATCACACACGATTGTTGTTTCAGTACTGAGTTTTTTCCTGGCTGCAGACAGAAATTAAGGAGAGAAATAAATTTTGTGAAAGATGTGCTGAAACTACTGCACAAACTCCATCTATTCATAAACAGCGTTGTCACGTGTCTGTGGTGGATTAATGAAGCCTGCCTGTGAGTGCTGTTCAGTAATGTAGTCAAGATGTAGCATTCACTCAGCCAAAGACTTTGTTAGTTTGTCTCCAAATGACATAAATGGGCTTCTGTATGGGAGAGGAATCGCTAATAGAGTGCCATCCAGTCTTACTGATGGAGAGAGCTGTGAGGTATACAGCTCAGCTGGTCAAGCTGAAGAGCAGTTGGGCTTCAGGGTGAAGAATAGCACTAGCTTGTCAAGGGGCAGAGAGCAGGCTAGGTGCCAGGGCTGAGGCAGCCTCTGACCCAGCACCTCCTGCTGGCTTCAGCTCCCTTGCAGCTGGAGAATTGGCTTCCCCTATACCAGTGCAGCTAGTCTGACCCAGTTAGGACATGGGAGCTATGCTCAAGCCCCTTGTCATATGGCTGAAGAGCAAAGGTCAGTCTTTGATGGAGTGCTGGCCAGGTGAAAGTAAAGAGCATTAAAGCAAGCAGAAGCCTGATTGCTAATCTACAGTGCCATTGTAACTAGCAGTAGCTAAAGCTTCTCTCAGTATTGTTCTGTCCTTGCCCTGCAGCTTGGCTTTCTTCTTAAAATTAGTGGTTATGTGCTGGAGCTACACCTTCTGGAGCATGTGCACAGCCTGATGGCTCCTTTGAGTCAAACCATTTCCAGAGCAGTGGTTTTTAGCCAGTTTTCAACATGCAGACTCCCAAATCTCGTATAATTAAATCTGTATTGCTAATAGTTGAGTATAGTGACAATAGCTTCCTTTCAGTAACTTCTGGCTCCATAGTACCTACACCTAGGTCCATGTTTAGTGGACCACAATTCCCAAGGAATAGGACAAGTGACTTGATGTCTTGCATCTCTTTTGCTGCTAGCTGCTGTGAATGTGACCAAAACCTAATTTAATGAGCTGATTTTAAGAGTGTTTTGTGCCATAATGTCTTTCTCTTTTTCCTTTTCCTGAAGCAACCTGTGATTGTGCTGATTGGAGAATCTCAGGGCAGGGATTTGACATTTTGGATTATACACTTAATTCTTCAGCACTTTTTCCCCCAAGAGCAGCAGCTGCCTGTTGTAGATTTTCCATTTATTAACTGAATCCTGGATATGTGCACATATGTGCACATTATGGACACAAGCTAGGCCGCAAGATAAGGATCTGTACAAAGCTTTTCTTCTTGGTTTTCTCTCACCTGGTTAAATCTTAAAACACTAGTCTCCCTTCCCTTCTTCTGTGATGCACACTGGATCTCTTTGTCACCTTAATGCTACTTTGAGAGAGAAGGAATCCAAGGAAACAGTGTTCAGAAATAAATTGAATTGACTGTTGTAGATGAAGGATTTGGTAAAAAATAATCAAGCTGCTGGTCCAACCCAGAGGCCTGTTGCTGCCTGCCTCAGAGGGTGCCACTCGGAGTCCTCCCATAGCTAACCACTGCAGCTAGCCCCATAGCGCATGGGCGTCGGGGCAGGAAGCTTTCTTCTCTGCTGGTGTTCATCTTACGCCCTGCAGCATGTGCTTTGACTCTAGTAGCATTTATACGTAGATTTGACCACTAATAATAATGTAGTTGCGTGTCATAGCTGTTAATACAAAGCCTCTGTTTCTAATCAGTGCATGGTGTTGTAGTGCATGCTGTGTGTTGTCCCCCCACCCTGTTTATTTACAGTGTGCAGCCTCAGGTTTGTTTGCATTTCCACACTGTTCTGGTTTGAAGGAAAAAACTAATCTCCAAATGTTTCTAGTTGCTGATAGCCCGACTCCTCCCCCCCCACCGCCTCCCGATGAGATGCCGATGTTTGATGACTCTCCTCCTCCTCCACCCCCACCTCCTGTGGATTATGAGGATGAGGAGGCCGCTGTCGTGCAGTACAGCGATCCCTATGCAGATGGAGATCCTGCCTGGGCACCTAAAAACTATATAGAGAAAGGTAAGAGAGGTGTTGCAGCTCTGTTAGTGCAGTATAAGGAGATAATGGTATCTGAAGGGAACAGAGGGCTTTGCTTGGGTCTGAAAACAATCATTATCCCTGCTAAATCAGAACTCAGATCATTCTTTTGCTTGTCTGTGGCTACACCTAATGTGATAAAATATAATCCTTCTCTGGAAGGATTATAAAATACCTTCAAGCATTCTAGAATGGATTAAAAAAGAAATTTGTCATGATGAGGAGCAGATGATGGGATGGCTTTCATCTTTGATGAGCTGCTGGACTGTGTCTGTAGCTATCTCAGGATTGATGGCAATTGTCTAGAAATAGTGTTGCAGAAAGGCCAGGAAGTCTGAGCTGTTTATCCCATCAAACTAGGTAGCTGGAGTAGATCATTAGACTTTTCAACTGTAAGATGCAGTGAGGCTTCCTTGGAGACTTCCTAGTGACTCTGGATCAGCAGACTATAAAGTCTACTTAGGTATGAACTCATACAGTAAATGTCTCTTCCCATGAATAATTGAGATGCCAATTTCCTGCCTGTAGAGTTGTCTGTGTTCTGACAACAACCATTCTGTAAACAGCAAGGATGCCAGCTTTCCCATGGTCTGGCTGGTATGGTAGTGCCTGTGAGATGGGGGAGGGTGCCTGACACCCTGTCCTGTCCCGTCCTGTCCCAGCAGAACCCCCATGTTCCATCTGTGCTCCTAGCTGGACTGCATGCAACAAGTACCCATGGGGTGACAGTGACTGATACATCATTATTTGCTAGGCGTTAACACATCAGATTTCTGAGCGTATGTGTATGTATGTAAAGTGAGTAGGCTTTTGAAATTCATGAAACGGATCAATTGCATAAAGCCGTGTTAACTGTTTAGAAGGGCAAGACTGTGATGTCCAAAGTTTGTGTATTCACAGTGGTAGTTTTTAATTACAGTCTTATTGGGGGTGACTTAGGGAGATCTTTGTTAATTACACACAGCGAGTTGGAGGTTGGGAAGAGTAATACATTCATCAAGTAGGTACTGAAAAATAGTTGTTGCTGCTGTAAATTCACTTCTGCTTTTTCCTGCAGTAACTTTAGTACTTACAACTCACTGCAGCTCTTTGAAAAGTTACACCAAAACCTCTTACCGCAGAGGAGCTCTGTCACAAAGAGCATCCATTTCTGTCCAGTGGTGTTCAGCATCTGTTCACAGGAGGATGTGCTGAAGTACACGCTATAGAGCTGCAGGGCCCATAGCGTAGAACTTTTTTCTGTTGGTCCATTTCTACAGAATTATTTATTTAATTTGGGGTTTTCTTTAGGCTTTCTCTCATCAAGAGATCTCTGTCCAGGGATCTATATGCTTTTGAGGTAATCTGACCAGAAATGATGCCACACTCATGGAGCCAGTTATATCATAGTTTGGCTTTTAAGCGTCCGTACACTTCACTTTACTGAGTTGCAGTCAAGTGTACCTCTCTGTCAGTAGTTCAGCTGAGCTTTTAAGTATAGTGACCACCTGCTTCTTACTGGTACCTAATATTGTGAGAAAAGTGAAATTTTATCTTCTGGACATAAACTACAGCAGGGAGAGCATATGAACTGGTTATGGAAGATCTCGGGATAGCAAACTTGTAACATTTTTTTGAAGTACAATTATTCTTTAATGCCGGTGCTATGAATAAAATGCTAAATGTGTCCCTGTTCAATCCACAGTTGTTGCTATATATGACTATACAAAGGACAAAGATGATGAGCTGTCATTTATGGAGGGTGCAATCATTTATGTGATAAAGAAGAATGATGACGGCTGGTATGAAGGAGTTTGCAATCGAGTAACTGGCTTGTTTCCTGGGAATTACGTTGAATCAATCATGCACTATGCCGATTAAAATCCTTTGCTTTTCCAAGTTGGGTCTTGTATTCAGTCATACCATGATTATTTACAAGGGTAACTAAAGCTAACAGAATTGTCTTAATATACTTTCAAATAAAAATGTGCCCATTTCTTCAGGCCATACTGTTTGTTTTAATGGTATGATTGAATGTCCATCTCTCAGAGTCTCTGGAGACAGTATGTCTTACTTGATGGCAATTTGTAAAACAAGCAACTGTCTATAACTGGTTATACTTATTTACTTATGCATTGTTAATTTTATGACCAGCCTAAATATTCTGGGGAAGTAGGGTATAATATTTAATGAACCATGATCAGATTGTGCCATTACATTTTTCAGTACAGCATGGTAACTAACACTACGTTAGACTAACATATTAAAATCTGGATGAGAAGTTTAATGTTAGTGCTGGTCATATTACTTTTTGTTTAGACTCTTTGCTCATTCTTGAACTATATTTGTTTAAAGCATGCATACAAACTTATGTATTGAAATATACTTTTTTAAAAATCCAAGATGCTTCCAATTGTTGTAATCTTTACCTGGAGTATTTCACTAAAGTCTATTTCAATGAGTTGTTTGGGTCTAAGGTGTCCATGTGAATCAAAAAATGGGTGGTCTTATGTATGTGTAATTTGTACCCAAGTTTTTTTAATGAGTAAATTTACATTATGACTTTTTCCATTCATAAATATATAAGTGAACCAAAGGTCTTGTCCAGTACTTTGTTGGTTGGCTTGGCAAAGAAGTTTGGAATGCTAACGTAGCAAAATCACAGCTGTGTTATCCCAGGCAATGTACTAAAAAGCAATGTTTGTAATGTGACTTTATCACTGACAGAGGGTGAATAAATTAGATATGAAACCTGAATTACACATTTATACATACTCTTAAAAGTTCTTGTCTTCCCAAATTAATTTTAGCAAGGATTCTTGACTGAACGAGTTATCTGGATGCAGGAAGTTGGACATCTGTAAGTGATGTTTCCCAGAGGAAACTCTGTCTGGCTTGGTGATGTGCCTAGTGAGAAGAGGCGGCAGGCTGCCTTCAAGATGTGACAAAGGGGTGACGAACTCAGCAGGAACTTAGCCACTGCCTTAAGGGATCATGGATAGAGATGATGCACTTCCCTGCTCCATAAATTCTGTGGCTTAAATAACCTGAGAAGGAATGTGGTGGTACTGGATAACTACTGTAAGAGGAGTGTGTCTAGGACTTCAAAGCAGGCTTCTAGGAGAGTACTGAATCTATTCTGTAAATGGGGGATGGAGCTGAAACTTTCACTGGCTGCTGAATTTTAGTGTGAGTTCCTAACTGTAGCACTCTTAAATTCTGCATCCTAACTACTACCAAGCAGCAATCAACAGCATACCTGCATTTCATTATGAACTGGAAAACTTCTCATTGAAGTCCACATAGTCTGTTACAATAAACTGATTTCTTAATATACAATTACAAGTATTCCTATTTTAACAGCCAGGAAAGCCTTCAACCCATTTACCTTCATATGACTTTCCTATATAGTACCATACATTCTCTGTTTATTGGTGCCAACAAGTGAAATCTGGAACAACTTCAGTTCTCATACACTGATACATATTTATTCTTATTGTGGCCTTTGTGCATCAACATGTAAACATCTTCCCCACTCCCCCCCCAGTTAACAGCCCCCACTAAAACAAAGCATAGTCTGATTTGCTCTGAACTGTGGCTTCCCACAATAAAACACTTTAAACTTTTTTTTCTTTAAAAAAAAACAACTTCCAAAAAAAAAAGTTTTTAAAAAAATAATTTTTGGTAGCATGTGTTGGAAGCAAGTAACTTTAGAAGTCAATTTAGGCACAGTCTGGTAAATAGCTGCCAGAACGAGTGGAAGGAGTTCTCTCACTTGTCTCTCGTGAGCACCATTTCTGTCAGTTGGATGAGGGCTTCTCTTTCGGGGGATGGTCGTAGCTTACTGATCTCTCGTGTAGCTTCATGGCAGTAGCGCTGGGCGAGGTAGGTTGTTTGCTGCACACCATCACTCTTATGTGGGAAGACAGGTAAAGGTAATGGGTAACTAATTATCCTCCCTCCTGCCTCCTCCAGTTATGGGGAAGTTTTACAGTCACTATGTACCCTAAACACTCAGTTATATTCTGAAGGGTAAAGGAAGAGGATTATTCTGTGTTCATTGAATCCTTCATCTCTTCTCCAAAGTGTCAACATGCTAAAACTCACCCATGCTAAACTTCAATATACTTACAAAACAACACTGGAATTAATAACATACTATTCAGTAGGATTAGGAACTAATAGTTTAACCTCTCCCCCCTGCCCTAAATAGAGATATAAAAAAAAGAAAAAAGCTTTCCTGAAAAAATATGTATTTATTTTGCACAATTATTCAGTCTTTGCAGACCAGAGTAAATTTAAACTGATACGGAGTGTGTACTGCAGTTCCAAGACTGGTATTACATGCCGCTTACACCAGTTGCTGGATACAGCTACTCTTCAGCTGAAGGAACTGAGTTCATGCATGAGCTTTTAACTTTTATTGTGTGGATTTCATGCTATTGGAGGGAAGAAAAGAAAAAAAACTCTTCAGTACCTAGCATTTCTGCTAAAAGCATCCATCACCAGTAAGACAGTTGAAGAGTACTAACTCAGTATTGTACACAGCATGCTACTTAACATGGATTTGAAAATGCAGCCCTGCTGTTTTACTTCAGGGGCAATGAATTTCAGACTGACTTCAGCAGGGACAGCACTTTAGGAATGAAATACCTGGTTATCAGTCCTACCTGCAACACATACTTCCGAGCAAGTTCAACATCTCCTGGCTTGCTGAATCTTCTCATTATCATAGCATTCATTTCTGGAAACTAAGCACAAAGGAAGGAGGTTTTGTAGTGCTTGTGAATTTATTGCTCCCTCCTATGCCAAGGTCAAAAAGTAACCAAAGTAGAGACCCCCTCCTCTGACACTGGTGTTACTAGAGATATAGCTATAGGTAGATACCTGTGATCTGCACAGGACTGTAGTGCAGTAAAGCCCAAGCGTTTAAAACTTAAAACTGTCTGGCTCTGGCTGCAACCAGCTGGTAGGGAAAGTTAAAACCTGCCCTTTCATCATGTTGAGCAGATAATCCAGTGGTACTCCTAGGTGTGTAATCTGTTCAGGTATTCTTCTCTCACAAATGATGATTAATATGACACATTGGAGAAGCACCTCTTCCCCCACACGTACCACAGGAAACCCAGGAGGTTTGTTATAGCTGGATTGTGCAGTTCAACCTGTAAAATGCTTCATGATACCTTCAACTGTTACTTCCACTTATGCTTTCCATTTGTCCAGTATTTTATAGACACAGGAAAAGCTCAGGAAAGATTTTTGTAAGAGAAGAATGACAACTATAATGTATGTTACTTTCAATCACATAGAATTTGCATGTAGTACTGCACACTCAATTCCCTACAAATCAAGTAGATAGCTAAAATCGGTTGTCTAAGAAAGTTACCGCATGTCTTTCCTAAACATGCGGACACCTTCTTCAGGCAGTCCAGAAACAGCAGAACCTGACGCTTAACAAACTAAGGCCACAACTCAAGACAGCTACACCGCAGAAGACTTTAAAAGAAAGGTGTCTGTTGATCCTGCCTGAAAGGGTTATTATAGTCAAAGGTTATTTTGTTGCCATACACTTGTAATCTGCTTTCCTTGCACACCTTTGGGCCTGAAACTGTAGCTCTACACACGTGTTTGTTAGGAACTAAAGATGTAGCATCCCTGTTGTGACATTTCCCTGTTATTCACAGGTAGGCTTCTTGGGAGATGCATTTAGAAGTCTGCTGGTGACTCATACTTGGCTTTCTCTAGATCCTAGCTTTCTTCCCATGTAATGACAATTTAATTGCAATATTCATATAATCTATTTTCATATTATTCATATTTACAATCATATAGGATGCATATACATTCACTTTTAATATTTAAACACTAAAGGATATAAAAATCCTAAAACTTGTAACGTAAAGCTGTTCTTAGCAGTTCTGCAGATTTGACAAGAATGCATAACAAAAATAACCCCTCATTCTTCAGCTGTAGTAGCTTAAGAGTGGCTTTAGACTTAGCATAGGCTAGTGTATTTTCTTAAAAAAAATTAATGTTTGGGTGTTTTGGATTTTTTTACTGAGTGAACTAACTTAAAATACTGAATAAATAGGTCTCACATCAAGAGAAACATTTTTTATATAAAGCCTCCTCCTTAAGATTCTAACACACAAAGATGTGTTTCAGACAGAGAGGACAAGAAGATAAGGCGGCTGTCACAGAAGATCCAGAGCACATTAAGAACTAAAGTATGTTTGTCAAGAAGATGATGTGAGGATTACCAGATATATTCAGGGTATGCAGGATAGCAGTAATATTAGTTTCAACAGAAAAGACAGCCTGTATTTACCAATTACAATCTGGACTATCTTCAAGTCTCAAGAGGTTTTACTCTCAGCTACAAGGAGACGAAGCATCTTTTAGTAGCAGCACAAAGTGTTTGTTGAAGCTCTAAATTTTTTTAGCACTTAATACTTGGTTTATGTATTACTTAAGCCTCTAGTGCTGTTCTTCCACTTGCTTGAAAACAGCAGGAAATTTTCAGCAAAGCAACCTTCTGGTTAATACAGAAAACTTCGCAAGATGGTCAAGTTACCTTTCAATGCAAAAATGGATACTTCGCATCTAGCAAAGATATACTTGAGGAAAAGCATTTACAACTGACCTACAAAGAACAAGTAAGAATTTGCAATAGAAGTGACAGGTTTTCTTTTCTTGTATTTCCATATTACGAATTCATTTCTCTCATAAAGCTAATTAAATGATAGATGGAGTTGAAAGTTGGAGACAGCCAACCCAAACAAATTAATAAAAGAATAGTTTTAATTAAAAAAAATGTAATATACAATACCCACAAGGCAGTCAGTGTCGCCCACTCTCTGCCAAAATCAAGAGTACATGCAAATGTCCTTGTTTCTCTCTGCAAGCAGCTTTAACACACAAACCATGTCACAATTGCATTCTCTTTCTGTACCCAAGTATCTCACTGCTCTTCAGAGAACTCCCCAGTTGCTGATGAATAACAAGATCCTGCTGTTTACCAACGAATTCTGAAATAATGACTCAAGAACAGGTCTGTAAATCCCCACGGGAGTCTGTGGCGGGGAACTGAGAACACGGAGGAGATTGGTCTCAGCATGCATTTGTCTGCTTTCCTGTCTTTCTCCGAGCTACCTCTCCTTGTAAATGCCCAAAGGCTGAGGAAACAGATGTGCACATGTTCCATCTCCCCCTACCCCAGGCTCTTTAAGAAAGAGAAGTTATGAAGTTGTTCTTTTGTTTTTTTCTTTGTTTAATCATTTAAAACTTTTTCCATGTCAAGCTCTGAGCAACTCCAATGCAAGATCACAGACTAGAGAGCTCTCCTGGAACTATGTGTGCCAGTTTTTGTACCATGCTGTGAAGCTGGATAGGAAAGATCGGTTTAAGTCCCAGATCGTCTTCCCTCAGGTGAATTGAGAAGCTTGAACAAGATGCATTAAACCAGTTTCTTCCCCATTTATGGATTAGCACTGATTTTAATGTTTCTTTTGGTGCTGCTGTTTTCCTTCTACTCTGCCAAGTCATTTTTAAGCCACTAAAAATCTTGACCAATTTTAAGCTTATTCTATTTATGATACTCCTTTTTTCTCTCATCCAAACTAGTATTACAACTTCAGAAGGGAAAGTTCCCCACGTTTGTAACTGCACAGGACTAGAGGACAAAGAAATGAAGAGTTCAAATCTAATAAATAGGGGTGCCCACCTAAAAGCTAGGCAAAGATTTAAGTTCTTGGCCCCAGGATGAATACAAAGCCCATAATTTGGCAAAAAGCCTACGCACGTAGTCAAGTCTGGGAGAACTTATGATCATGCCTCAGGGATGATCATAAGGAAGAAGGTACCTAGGAATAACCTGAACATGCAAAAACTCTGAATCCCTGGCCCTCTGCAAAGGTTAAGCACTTGAACTGGGGCAGCATATACATACATATACATACAAGGGCTTCATGGTGAGAGCACATGTATAGGAAGGTGTTTCTCGGTCTGAAAGCATATTCATGTGCACACTGAATCCAGCTGATCCTGAACACCCACGATGTGCTCATCACTTACACTGTAAATTTGAAATGTTCAAGCCGGACCTCTGTGTGTGCTGTGAAGAGCAGTGTACACTTTCTGTTTCAGGAATAGAGTCTCCTGTTGACTTACCTGTCGACAAGCAAACAGGACAGGGCCTGTGGCTAATCCAAGCTTGAGATCTGCTGCTGCTGGCTTCCCCAGATGGTCAGCACATGATGTAAAATCCAGCACATCATCTATTAGCTGGAAACAGATAAATGTACAGATTATTTACAAATTGCAAATGACAGCTAAATACAGAAGATGTACAGAAATGATTAAGAGAGCCCACTTTTGATTTCTAAGGCAGTTCGGAAAAGTTTAGATTTTAGATTCCCTTTAGTTCAACAAAGGCACTACCTGAAAAGCTATGCCAACATTTTTTCCATACTGGTATGCAATCTCATGAACTTTGGGATCAGGGCAGCCTAGAATTGAAACCTGGAAAGAAAAAGAAGACCCCGAGTAAATAGAAAGCTTTAGTTAGTATCCACTTTTAAGTCTCTCACCATAGAAGTGGCATAGCAAGCACAGACAGCAGGGATATGGGAAAGGGAAATAAAGCTGAGTCAGTAGCACATTCCTGCTTATCTCTGCTCATGGATACACACAAATAGCCAAGGTTATTAGAAAACAAGGCTGAACAGCTGTGCAGTATTAAAAATATATTCTTCTGGAAAGAGATTAGCTTTATTAAATATTTATCAGACTTAGGAATTATAATGCAAGGATGAAAAGAGAAGAAATGTGGATGCACTGCACATGCAGGCTAGTACTCATACACAGTCCAGTGGCAGGGGAATTAAATTTATTACATGTATAACTCAGCCAGGGGATAATTGGAGGTCAGACAACAGATTAAGTGGACATTACATGCCTCATGAAGATCCATGAAACTGGCTGCGCTGCACCCAGTACAGGAGGGACAGTTGTCATAAGATCAATTTTAAGGGTGATATTAATGATAACTGAATTGCTCAGGAAGATGAGCTGATCAGCTTGCACACAAAGGTATCAAGGGATAGTTAGTGGCAAAGACAAGACAGTGACTGAAGAAAGGACACCAAGCTAGACAGAAGTATCACTGAGATAAACAAAACACTGTAATTGAGTACAGATAATCGACTGCTTGAGAGACACAAGTTTTGCTGCATAAACCCCACTAAGCTAAAATATAAGACAAACTAAGATTTGAGAACTAATATCTTGCCTCAAAGTAAGGGCACTTATGCTTCTGCATTTATGTATTGATTATACACTTTGCAAAATGAGGATGGTTATATTTAAATACTCAGATTTATTTCAGCCTTCAGTAAAGCCATTATGAACAGGGGGCAAAAATCCATTCTGGTTTAATGCAGACATTCCAAAACTGCTGTGACTAAGGGAAGGAGTGAAGATACATTCTACTTAATGTAAGACTAAAATACATGCTAGGAAAGCCACACAATATTAAAATATGTCTGTGTATATAAAAATTCCTCTTTTAAGACTATGTAAGGTAGGATCAGTGAAAAACACAAACAATCCCATAGTAAAAGTGAGTCCAGCAGTAGCTTTGAAGATGAACATGAAGATGGAAAAAAGAAAAAACATTATATGGTAATAAATGTCATGCAATTTGCACAAGATTAGGGACTATTTCATGCATCGATGCATTTTGTAATTCAGCATCAGAACAATTCCCAGTAATAATGTGCATCCCTGGATAACAGTTAAAACCCAGAGGAATCTGGAGGCCTGAGGCATTAACAGCATCTCACATTTCCAAATTTTATTTAAAAGAGGAGGACAGTACAGCAGGAAATAAATGTTACTGATGTCTAATCATGCAAAATCCTGATGGCTACTAAAACAGAGTGAACTGTAAATATGAGATATTTGAATAGATGTTGCTAGGGACTATCAAACCAGAACATTTTGCCCTTTTTTATATTCCTTTTGATGCTTGCCTCTTACATAGTAGCATTTGCCCCAAAGAGCCAACACCTACTGCTGTACTATGCCTACCAAACTTTTGGTTGCTTCTGTAATACAGACTAGTAAGTATCAGCAAGGTAGGGGGACTCCATCTACCCTGTTTAGTGAAATCTTTACCTACCACCACATTTCATGTAAAGAACTAGAATACAGAATTCAGTAGTGACAAAATCCTGGCTGATTGATAGCAAAGGGTTAGAGCAGGCACAAGTTGGTAGATAGGGAGAGGAAGTGCCATGTAAAGAGCAGAGCTTTCCCTTTTCATCTGAAAGGCAGAGCTATTCCTGTAAGTACACAGTTCTCTGGGGATGCAGACATTACCTGTATAAGGAACTGCATATACACAACTGAAGAAACAGAAGTGTGAGTTACAGAATTCATCACTGCAAAATGAATTCTTGCACCCCTGCAAGAGGAGACCTTCATAGCTCTTACTGAGGTTACAGACATTTCTGCAGACAAAAAGAGGACACTGATGTGCCTGTCACACCCTAAGTGAGAAATGACCATGACCACATACATGATAAAACTGCAGCATGACTGGGTCTTATCTAACAGGGAGTTCCTTCAGGAGCCCATTTCTCAAATAGCTCTTGTGGATTATTGCCCCCACCCGGACACTCCCTAGGATGCAGGCAGGAAGCCTTGGCCCAGTCAGGCTGACACTGAGTGAGGAAGTGTAACTGAAGCCATACTGGGATAATGGCATGCATCAGGATAACAATATCAATCTAATGACATATGTTTAAACAATAAAGCTCACCCTCTGAAAACACCCTATAGCTCCCCTGATATGACTGGTTGATTACAGACTTAATCTTCTAAGAATTCAGGCTTGTCCTCTACTAAATCATGCTGAAAAATCCTTCCTAATACCAAGCAGAACATGTTCTTCAGAAAGGTTCTTTGAATTCAGCAATACAGCAAGTCAATCTGCTTGGCATTATTTCAAACACACTTTTTAAAATAGAAAAAAATTTTTTTTCTATTATTTTATGTTCCATGGGGGACTATAAACCAATCCCGCCTCTTTACTGAATTTCACGTCCATAAAACCATCAGCTCAGGGTAGCTATACCCTGCTCTGTTAGCTATGATGAGAGGCTATGGCAGCTGGAATTTAAGGCACTTGCACGTCTATACCAGTGCCCTGTAGCTCAGAGAGGAAAACCTGCTGCTGGGCAGGTGAGGGGATATGATTGTATAAACAGTACTGGAAATGTTTGATTTCACACTCCTGGATTTGTGGACACCATGGAAAGGAAAAGGCTATAAAATCTTCACATTTTCCAGCCTTTCTCCTCCATGCCCATCTCCTGAAGTAATCAGGATCCTGCCTTCTCATTCACAGCTCATCTAGCACTGTTCTTCCAGACAGGAGCACTGTTCCTCTTCCCAGCAGAATCACAGAATAGTTAAGGTTGGAAGGGAACTCTGAAGCTCACTTTGCAACTCACTGTGAAGTAAGCTTTGCTCACTTCACATTTAGATCAGGTTGCTCAGGGCTGTGTCCAGTTGAGTTCTGAGCATCTCCAAGGATGAAGATCCCACACCCTTCTGGGCAACCTGTTTTAGAGCTTTGACCAAATTCATGGAGAAATGTTTCCTAATAGCTAATTGAACTGAATTTTTCCATGGTGCAACTTGTCCTTTCATGGCGCATATCTCCATCCTCTCTACGGCCTCCTTTTACACAGCCAGAAACAGCAAGAGGACTCCCCTCAGCATTCTCTACTGCAGACTAAAACCAGCTCTTGACATATCATTTGCTCCAGCCCCCAACCATCATGACGGCCCTTCAGCAAACTCACTCCACAAGCTGAATGTCTTGTATGAGGGAGCCCAACCTTGAGGTCTCGTGAGCTGAACAGAGGCAAGCAGTCACTTCCCCTGATGTGCTGGCTATGTCGGTAGCAATGCAGCCCAGTATGTGCTTACCCTTCACTGCTGCAGGGCACAGCCCTCACTTTTCTTCCAGGCTCTTCAAATCCTTTCTGGTAACTACTCTTGGAAAGAGGGTTATGAAGGCCTACCCGAGAGAGGACGATATTTACCCAGCAGAAGCCTACACAACGGGCAGACAACTATCTTGTCCTGAGCCTGCTTTTTCATGCATTTGACCTTTTCACGAAGAATTAATATTTTAACATGTTAAGCCAAGTACATGATTATGAAGAACTGTAATTCTACAGAGATGAAGATTATCTGCCTCAATATTTGTGATATATTCATGCTGGTCTTTTTCATAGCAAACATTAGGAAGAAACACCCCCAAAGGAGTTACTGTATTTTAAATAATAAATAAGGAAATCTACTGGCTGACCATAGCTGATGCTACAAATACTATCACCCTACATATGTAATTGAACTATACTGTAGTCTGCATTCCTAGCTGGACTGGGGGGATCAGTTTGGCTGGTGAGGGTCAGAGGTCTTATTGTCCTAGACACCAGTTCCACAACCTGGTGGGTTTTTCTGCTGGAGCCCTGTACACACACCAAACTATAAACGAGTTAAAGCAGAAGCGCACATGTTGAGCCAGAGCTGCAGTAAGCTCTTCAGTCCCTAAGGCAGATCTACCATACACAGCCTTGCCTTACATGAGAGGCTGCATGCTTTCTCCTAATAAAGAAACCAAGAATCTCTAGTGCAACTTCACACTTATCTCAAAACAAGCATGATTTAATCCCTCTTCTGGAAGTATGCTATGCAAAATATAAACAGTTTTATGAGGGTTAGGCATTCACATTACAGCAGGATAAAAAGAAGACAGAACGAACCTGCTCAGCTTATTTTGCCATCTCCAGCCTGCCTGATGACTAATAGAAATTCCACTTTAGCTTTATTGTTTCTGAATTCTTGAACCAAAGTCACCTCTCATGTTTCTCTGAAAAATGCCTTTCAGTAACTAAGGCTTCAGTGATCCTTTGGGCCATCTGCCACCATTTCCTTTTGCAATGTATTACTTTGACTGCAACTCTGGTAATATTCCCCCATGCAAAACTATTGTAGAAATAAACTGGAGACTGGGATGGCTCCAACATCTTCAACAGACTGTTCTGTCCATAAAGAAAATATTTTGCTAATTTAAAAGGCTTTTGATTTAAATGCAGTAATGCTCTGGAGATGCAAAAGGTATCTAATGCAGTAACTAGACCAAGGGTTTTAGACTATTACCTTGTTTAGAGAAGCATTCCTTGTTCCAGGAATACTCCACTCTACCAGCTCTAAGGCATGACACTGTAGAGTTCTAAGATGCCACCTGAGCTTGTTTGACATCTTTCCAGTTAATACTTCTATCTTATTTGTGCACAGAAACAAATCATTGTTTTTTTTCCTACCATTAACAGGAACTGAACTGCTTCTAATGACACACTTGCCTGGTTGTAACTGATGTTCTGAAAACCAGTAAGTCTCTCCTTAGCTTTGTCCCTGAAAATAAGATGTGAATATTCCTGATTCCCCAAGTGAGCTTCCTTTTCAGTCTAGAGCTGATGATGCTGCTTATTATTTTTGCTACAGAAAACAACTCCTTTCTCATTCCATCCTTTTCCTTAGTAGCCAAAACCATCAAAGCAAACAAACAAAAAACACTCCCCACCTTAAATCCCCTTTTCACTGCTATCAACAGACTTCTCCTAATCCATGCAGAAAGAAACTGAGAGGGAAAAGTCAGTGCTACTGTGTCCAGTAAGCATGGCCAGAGAGACCTCTCTCATTTTTCATATACTACAGATTTTACTACATGTAAAATTCCAGCAATCCAGCAATGGAACAGCTCAGAACAACCACTAGAAAAAAAAGCAGCCAAACACCCCATTCACCAGCATCACAGACACAATCTGCCTGGAAGTGCTTAAGTCCTTAACTCTTTCAAGTTACGAAAAAGGAAAAAATTCAAACTAGCACATTTGTAAGAAGAATGCACCCAGTGGGAAGTTGATTTCTTCTTCTTCTATCTGTGAGGGTGCTTTTAGAAAGACTGTCAAAGTGAATATAAAACCTTGTATATTTTCACTGGGCTAACAGAATATGTGATGTTCCTTATTAATCAAATTGCCCACTTAACATAAATGAAAATTTGCAAAGGGTCAGGTTGCCTTTAATATGAGCAATCCAGAAGGCATTTTTTTTTCCTCCAAGTAGATATTTTCCCTTCCCACAAACTCTGTCTCTCATTCTATACAAACCTTTTGACTTCAGCAATTTTCAGCACCCATCTATTGCACAAACGTACCAAATCTCTGAGAACAAAGGAGAATGACTAACAGTAGCACAGATTATCAGTCTAATTATCTTAGAACTGCCTCTTGCTATAGCATAGCCAGCTATACTGCCTTTAACTAAAATAATAACTTAAAAATTCTAACTCTTTTGCAGTGAGATTATTGCCATCTTGAATCAAATCTTTTTGTAATCAAGTAACAGAAATGAGTGACAGATAGGGTTGGATATAGTAACTGGTAAGTAAATGCCCCAGACAAATCAAGAAGTACCTGCTTCTGTTCTTTTACAAGCAGTTGTTTCCTCCCACTGTTATCATTTAAAGTCCCAGTCGGCACTAAGGAGTGGGACCATATGTGAAAGACGACTTAAAATTAAATTATAGGAGCAAGAATTATCAACTGATATTAAAAACACTCTCAAATTTGTAGAATTGCATAATATAAAGACTGCCACTGTGAACCTTATTTTGATTCAAGTGAGGATAATAATAAATCTGTGTATGAATATAAAATAGAAAAGTGAAAACCAATATTGAAGGCTACACAGCTGAACTGTGATAAAATGCAGAATCCCAATCACATTCACATTCTGGCACAATACCACTTAAAAGGTTTGCTTTGGAGGGTCTCCAGAGAAAACAGCAATAACTAGGAGTTTAGCTGTGAACCTTACAGTATGATATGTTAACTTTAGAAGAGACAGACGTACATACTGCTTTACAACTGTTTGCTATGAGACTTGCAGTCTTCTTAAAAGTCTTCTCGAGGTAGTGAGCAAATCTCTCATTCTCATTTTCCTTGGAACCCAACTGGAGGAATTCACCTAAAAAGTTGCACAGATGGGAGTGCTTATTTGAGGGTTTACTGCTTAGGTAAGCAAATCTGAAGGTAAAAACAGAAAAAGACCTTACCACGCACCAGATCTTCAATCACCTGAGTTAGAACAGAGATGATAGTAGTATTTCCAATTCGTGCTAAAGCTACAGAAGCAGCTGAGAGGATGAAGTCACCAGCTAGAACAGCCTAAGAATAAAAAAAAAAAATTGATCTTATATCTTTTCCTGTAAGTGTTAGTACAAACGATACAATTCCCTTTATTTTGCAGGTTTACTCCTCAAATCACATCATTTTCCTACATAAAGCACGTCTATCTCAATTTAAGAGAGAAAACAGAAGATAACCAAATACTAAAATCTGAACCATTTTTGAATCCCTATCTTACAATGCTGGTTGTGTTTTCTATATAAGTACTATCCTCCCTATATGCAATACCTGAACTGCCTGTGAAGGTTTTTTGAACATTACTTCTCTTTTTGACCACCCTGTTACGCCATGTTAGCTCTGAATTGCCCTGGTAAATTCTCATGTGTCAGCACTGTACTTCTTTCCTTGCATTTCTGATTAAAACCTTCCTTTTAATGCTCTATGAAGAAACACCTCTTTCAAAAGTCAAAATATCTTTCATGCTGACTGAAAACCTCTTTGCATTCACTACTGAATCAGAGTAACATATATAATGTTCTGGATGATGTACAAGTTTAAAGTATTACACCACCACTGGAGAAAATGGCGTAGGGAATGTAAAAATCAGTAAGAATCACACTACAGTCAGACATTATATCTAATGCTTCCTACAGTTCAAAAAAGGAACACGTATTTTTCTTACCCACAATCTGTGCACACCTCTTCATACTTTTTCTGGCACATCCCGAGACTGTGCCTAGGGACAGTAATGTGACAAAACCCCTCTGTGCTCTGCTGAAACTCAAAGGCAAGTCTTGCACATAATAGCAAACCCACCTTCCTCTCTCCCCAGATTTGATTGACTGTCATTTTTCCTCTGCGAGAATTTGCATCATCAATAACATCATCATGAACTAGGCTAGCTGTGTGGATCATCTCAGCAATTATGGCCACAGAGCGCTGGCTTGCTTGCACCTCCCTGAAAGAAAACCCCAAGAACTGTCAATTAAATCAGTTCCATGTGCTGCAATACATTAAAAGAAACCTCTATGAAAACCAAACAGAAACACGTTTCTCTGAAAGCAGCTGTTGCAGCTTTTCCATGGTCTGAACCCCATCTTTCAAACCTGGAATTAGGAAGACAAAAGAAAGTGAGATCACATTAGTACAGTAAGTGCAATGGGTTGTTTCCATCCTTATTAGGCCTGTTTCTGCCTTGCTGCGTTAGCAGTACTGCAAAACTCCGAAGTTATTAACTCTAATCCCTCTAAATCCAGACTGCAATAAATAGCAGAGTATCAAGGATGCTTGGCTCCAAGCAGATGGAAATCTGGAACACAGCAGAGAAAAGAATGCCAGGTAGCTTTGTAGATGAGTTTAAAGTTTTCCTTTTCTCGGTGTTGCTCTACCTGCAAGATGCAGCATCACAAACTCTCCAAAGCTGGCTAACTCTGCTGACGCGCAGGCTGGAGAGATCAGCAGGCAGAGAAACCTGTATTCTGTATCTGAAAGCCATAGCTCATGGATCTCATCCTTTAAGTTACTTGACTACCTTAAGACCTCGGAAGTTTTTCAACAGCCTGAGGAATTAACTGGAATTATACTGCAATCACTTTAGGACTGTAAACACTAACTACCTAACACTTACTGAAATTCAGCCTTTGGGAAGATCTAACACTGATGATTCAACTCTCAGTAGTTCACACCTACTTTAATTTTTAAACTAGGTGAAAAGAAGAAAATGGAAGAACACAGAAGCAATTATCTAGGGAATAAGACTGGCGAAATGTACAGAAAAGAGCCAACTTAGCTCACACAGAAGAGCATTTACCCGACCTACCCAACTATCCAGCTACCACTGCCCTGTTCTTGTATCTATGGTTTTTTCTACCTGTTTTCATACCACGGGTTGTATGCAGGATCCCAGAAACGGCTATCCCAGTCAGCCTTGCCTTATAGTTGTAACAAGCCACATGGACAACATGGACATTAAAAACAACAAAGCAATGAAAGAAAGAAACAAGCCAACCCAACAAAATAGCAAAAAAAAACACACACACCCACACACCCCTCCCCCCCCCAACCAAAACCACAACCAAAACCAAATCCAAAACCCAAACCAAAAAAATCAGGAAAAATATTACTTACGGTACATAGAATCATGGAACAGTTGGGGCTGGCAAGGACCTTAAGATCATCCAGTTCCAACCTCACTGCCATGGGCAGCGATGCCTCACCCTAAACTATGTCACACAAGGCTCTATCCAACCCGACCTTGAACATCACCAGGGATGGAACATTTACCACTTCTTTGGACAACCTGTTCCAGTGCCTCACCACCCTTACAGTAAAGAACTTATATCTAAGCTGAGCTTCCTCTGTTTAAGTTTTAACCTGCTACCCCTTGTCCTGTCACTACAGTCCCTAATGAAGAGTCCCTCCCCAGCATCCCTATGGCCCCCCCCTTCAGATACTGGAAGGCTGCTATGAGGTCCCCACGCAGCCTTCTCTTCTCCAGGCTGAACAGCCCCAACTTTCTCAGCCTGTCTTCATATGAGAGGTGCTCCAATCCCCTGATCATCCTCGTGGCCCTCCTCTGGACTTGTTCCAACAGTTCCATGTCCTTTTTATGTTGAAGACACCAGAACTGCACACAACACTCCAGGCAAGGTCTCACAAGAGCAGAGTAGAGGGGCAGGATCACCTCCTTTGACCTGCTGATCACGCTCCTTTTGATGCAGCCCAGGATACGGTTGGCTTTCTGGGCTGCAAGCGCACACTGAAGCCGGCTCATATTCATTTTCTCATTCAACCAACACCCCCAAGTCCTTCTCCGCAGGGCTGCTCTGAATCTCTTCTCTGCCCAACCTGTAGCTGTGCCTGGGATTGCTCTGACCCAGGTGTAGGACCTTGCACTTGGCATGGTTAAACTCCATGAGGTTGGCATCAGCCCACCTCACAAGCGTGTCAAGGTCCCTCTGGATGGCATTCCTTCCCTCCAGGGTATCAACCGAACCACACAGCTTGGTGTCATCGGCAAACTTGCTGAGGGTGCACTCAATCCCACTGTCCGTGTCACCGACAAAGATGTTGAACAAGACCAGTCCTAACACCAATCTCTGAGGGACACCACTTGTTACTGGTCTCCAGTTGTACATTGAGACATCGACCACAACTCTCTGTATGCAGCCCTCCAGCCAGGTCATGCATTGCCTATGTCTACTGAATTCTAGTGATTAACCACAAAATGAAAGAACATCTTGCAGTCTGCTGACATAACACTGCGTTCTGACATCCACCTCTGTGCAGAACTCTGCAGTGCTGTTAGTGAGAGTTCTACACCCTGAACAATAGCAGGATGTGTGGCTCAGGCTGTGAAAATGTAGCTTTTTACACAACACAAAATAAGAGCTGGAAACCTTCACAGCTGTTTGAAGGTAAGTTTCACTATGGAATAGTAATTTAGTCAAATGCTAGCTCAGTGTAAGTAGTTTTCCAAAATAAACTATTGTTACTAAGCAGGAGAACTTACCTTCAAACAACTGTAAAGGCCTCCAGGCTCTTTCATGCACTGGACTCCTTTTGGGGACTCCCTTTTCATTAATTATATCAGCAGACTGGACTTCCTGCTGGGAAGCAGCAGCAAAGGCAAAACTCACCGACACACCAAAACCTTTCAGTAGTATGAAGACAGCACAAGAACGGACATTTCAAAAGCACGTTTTGAAAAGTTCTGCATTACAGTGCATTTCATCTCTGACAATGGCTAAAAATGGCATAGGAATGTTCATGGTCCATGTGTCTGGTTCCCAGAATGTTGTATCAAACATGATCATTTAACCTGAAGAGAGCTTTTTTTAACTACTATTTCTGCAAGGTCTCAAGCAAGGTTCTTCCCATCACAGGCAAAAAAAAAATCTGCAATAGTTTCCTACAAATATCTTGTGAGAGTAATTGTGAATCAGAGCATGCCTATTTGAGGGAAGACACACAAGAAACAGGATCTTTCTCATTTCCTGACATTTTGCATTCTGCATCGCCTGCAAAACAAAAGCAAAAAGTGGCAGTAACTCAAGTCAATAGATAATTGGGTCCCCACAAGTCCAGTAAGTGGAAAGATGCCATTTTTAGGTCATTCTCAAAGTAAAGCCACCCCCAGATGATATATATTTACACAAATTTTTTATACAACTTTGAGTTTATCTTTTTACACATGCATTATATTAATTTTGAAGTCCTTGATCATTTTCTGTATGTCAGTAGGACCCCCTGCTTGATTCTGTGATAAGCTTTTATAGAGCTACAGTATCCTGAGGTCTTTTCCATTACAGAACTTGTGTCATGGACACTGAACAAGACCAAAGCTGCTCTTACAGACTGGAAAGAATACCCAAACAATTACACCTCTACCTCCAAATACCCCTCTTCAAATTAAAGATAAAAATAAAAATAGGGGGTGAGAGGTGACCAGGACAGACTCAAACCAACACAAAAGAGTACTTACATTTTGCAACAAAGATTTGCAATGTGCTTGCCAGTAAGCAACTGCTGCCAGTTTAAAGACAGGAAACATGCAAAAGAACTTGCAAAATTGCTGTGTTATAACCACACTCCCAAAGTACGCTGTTTGAGAAACACAGTCTGTGACACAGAAGAACACTGCAAACTAAGGGAAGCGCAGAGAATGGATGTGTTAACAGGGGAGCAAATTACAGACCAGATGAAAAACCAGTACACAGTACAGATATCTGACAACCATGGTTTGGAGGAGTGAAAGAAAAGAGGACAAAGGTTGTTGGCAGGTCATCATGTCTTTAGAAAATATTATTTTATTGGGTTTAGCCGGGTGAATATATTGAAGTATTTCTCACACTATTCTGATGGATTTATTTCCCTTTTTACCCCTAAATCTTTAGTGCTATTTTCTCTATTGAGATGTCTCTGTACTTCTTTGGCCTTCTCTTACTTGCTCATCTCTCATTTTGGTTGCCAAAATAGAAATAAAACCTCCTATTTTTTCCCCCCCCATCACTTTTTTTTGGCTACTTTACAGTTTTCAGTAACTGCTTTGAATCAAGTCCATAAGTTTGTATAACATGCCAAAAATAGACTAATCTCAAGCCTCTATTACCACTTTGGCTTTCTGTATCACTTACTACTTAAGTGGTTTACAAGCAATTATAGACTAAGTCTTCCAGAGTCACTTGGAAGGAGCACTTCCTACCCCAATTTACAGAGAGAAATGGTGCATCGGAGAGAATCAGATCCTGGTTCACAGCATGCTGAACACCCACCTCCATGACCTGCAGAAAGGAGGCTGCTCTGCTGGTAATCTGACCTTGTAGCCAAGTGAGGTTTGTATTAACTGGACAAGCAAAGAGGCAGAGGAGCCCGCAGAAGTACACAGAGTGGGGAAGGGAGTGTATGCAATAAAGTAGATAGCATGTGGTTAACCCCTGTTACAGGTGGAGAGCTAGGATCAGGCTCTACAGTGCATACATGTGGCTGTTGTACAAAAGCTGGACAATATTAATTTAAACTGTTGAACATGAGGGGAGATGAGGGATGGCCATGAGGGATAAGGGGCCATTGTGAGGGGAGAGGAAGGGCGGCCACAAGGGAAGATCGTGAGGGGAAAGGAAGGGCAGCCATGAGGGGATATTGTGAGGGAAAGAAGGGGCAGCCATAAGGGAAGATCATGAGGAAGAGAAGGGGTGGCCCATGAGGGGAGATCATGGGGAGAAAGGAGGGGCAGTCATGAGGGGAGATAGTGAGGGGAGATGAGGGATGGGCATGAGGTGTGAGGGGAGAGGAAGGGCAGCCATGAGGGGAGATCGTGAGGGGAGAGGTGGGGCAGCCATGAAGGGTGAAGGGCAGTTGTGAGGGGACATTGTGAGGGGAAAGGAGGAGCGGCCATAAGGGGAGATTGTGAGAGGAGAGGAGGAGCAGCCATGAGGGGAGATCATTAGGAGAAAAGAAGGGCGGCCATGAGGGGAAATTATGAGGGGAGATGAGGGAGGGCCATGAGGGGTGAGGGGCTGTTGTGAGGGGAGATAGTGGAGAGGAAGGGCATCCACGAGGGAAAAATCAAGAGGGGAGAGGTGGGTGGCCATGAGTAGAGATCATGATGGGAGAGCAAAGGCAGACACGGGATGTGAGGCGTGGCCTTGAGCGGTGAGTGGCATTCATGAGGGGAGATCATGAAGGATGATTATGAGGGGAGAACAGGGGCAGCTGGGGGGTGTGTAGGGTGGCCACGGTGGGGTGTAAAGGTGGCAGCTATACAGTGTGGGCCACTATGGAGAACAGATGAGGGGTGGCTATGAGTGGAGATTATTAGGGGCAGCCATAAGGGGAAACCAGCTTGCCCTTAGTGCCATGGTTTAGTGGTGGCCTTGGCAGCCCTGGGGTAAGGGTTGGACTTGGTGATCTTACAGGTCTTTTCCAACCTAGCTGATTCTATTTGCAAACACCTCTGGAGAATACACTCTGAACAGAAACAGTAGGTCCAGTCAGGCTAAGTGATAATGCTATGAAACTCTGCACACAGGGCTGTGAAGAAATGCCAGAGCATGTGTGAAACTGAGGGTTTGCATGACCTCAGCTTATACTCCTTACAACAATTCTCACTCTTGCACAAAGCTAAGTTGTTATCATTAAGCAAAAAGCCATTGCTCAAGTGGCTCAAGCACTCAGGGTTGGACTTGTGACACTTGGATCTCCAAGGGAAAAAAACCCAAAATATACCAGCATAGAAAAACTGGAATGCTTCAGACACTTCTTCTGACAATAGTTCATATTCTTTAAACAACTGTCATTCTCCTTATTATAACTACAATAAGATGAACTCACTCTATAGAGAGACAGTTAACCTGCTGAGGGCATTCTAATTACCTAACCTTCCTCAACTCTAACCACGAACCACCTAACTTAAGCAGAGCTACCTGGGTGCTCCCCTCTATTCACTTGAGAAGTCTCAGCTGTTCTGGTGGGGCTCTGTGAAGATAGAGAGATCTCTGTGGACTGCCTCATAAGACCTATAACCTTACAAAGTTGTTTTCTGTTTTTTGAACAGCCAAACAAGGAAGAGTATTACCTTTTCTGCTACTACTGCACAAGAGGAAAAGGGAAAAAAAAAAACACCCAAAAAATAACAAATGAAAGAACAGACAAAAGCATGCTGGGTTCAGCAAGTTATATGACATTTGAGAACGGCAGCAAGATGAAGCAGGAACTCAACATCAGTAACACAAACCCCGGAGGCAGAACGAAAAAAAATGCTAGGGATGAACAGCACAGGATATTGTCTCACCCCACAAGTCTAGAGATGCTGTGGCCAGCATTTTTGATTACATGTGTGGGAACCAAAGCTTCAACAAAGAAAAACAAGTCTAGGAGAAGAATCAATATTAACTGAGGAAAAGAACAAAAAAACGCTTGAAGAAAAATGACAAGTTGAAAGAGAAAAAACAACTTAAAAAAAATATTTGTTGTGAGAAGCAGAACAGAAAGCAAGCTGGGTTTTCTTTTACTCTCAGGTCTATAGCAGAGTAACAAATACGCAGTGCTACCTTTCCTATATATACACTATTCCTCACAAACAGTAAAAAGCTGGAAGAACAACTTGTCACCTGAAAGCAAAACTGCTTTAAGAAACAACAATAATGAAACCAGTATCAGTATGAGCTGGAAGTATATGCAAATACAAAGCAGATGTAGCAGACTGCTTCAAGAAGCTTGAGCACAAGAAGTGGCATGAGGCAAAGCAGAGGAAGATATAAACCCTGGGATATCATTCTTTTCCTTTGCTGAAACATTTCTGTTCTCCCTACTCTGAATTTTATTCTAAAAATTATACAACAGAGATAGTGACTCTATCTGTCCTTTAACAAGGAATGTCCAGATTACTGAGGAGGCTTTTAAACATTAGACATAGTTTGGAGGTGCTGACAAAAACTCAACACAAAAGCTGCCAAATTACACGGGCATCTATAAATCAAAGTGCTTATGCTGAGGGTCAGCTACTGAGAAGCAAACACTTGCCTCAGGCATGTGTGGCCCTTGAAGTCCGAGATGACACTTTCTCACTGGCATAGGGCAGGTCTCAAAACTGACCCTCATGATTTGAAGACAGCATAAAGCATGGACAAGAATATGTCCATGACCGTACACATACGTCATAAGACAGCAAATATGCTTTGAGCACGTAAAGGCAAAAGCTACTACTTGTCTTTGCTTCGTTGCTCACCTCCTGCACTGTATCACATTAACTCCAGCCTTCTCAGTACTGCATGTACACTACACAATCTTGTTCATACATTTCTCATGCTACACACTAGAATGAGATAAAACTATTTTTCCTGTTACTCTGACTAGAAGGATGCTCCAAAACCTCATCGCCAGTTGTTGTCCTGATTATCTTTGCAGCCCCTCTCTGAAGCTAGCTGGACTTACCTATTTTGAATAGAAGGATCAGACATGTTGATGATTTCACAAGGTGTGATATACAAGGGTATCAGAACACCAGTAGCTGATCTGAATATATTATGGTTGATGCAAGCTAGGATTACTTTTAAGGCTTTTCATAGAGAAGGTGGCTAGAAATCATACGGGGGTTACATGTAAGGGGATACTCATGAGCCTCCCAGCTCAAGAAGAAGTTTCTGTTTAATTGTGGTGCCTTTCAATACACCTTGGGTGGCCAGTCATCAAGAATGACTCTGTCATTCTTGATTGTCATTCTGAATCATTCTGTCATCAAGAAGTGCCATCATCAGACTCCTGCTTTTCATGTCAAGATCACTCATGAAAACATTAACCCAATCAGCGCTGTGACAAAGGACATCCTTGATGAGTTTCACAACTGATATTGTTCCTTCTGCTACCTCTAAGACAATGACAATGAGCAGTGCTGACTGGAGAACAGAATAAGGCTGGCATGAAGTTCATTAATCCTAGACAACATTCCCCTAAAACAAGAGGAACTGGCACACACAGGACAGGACACTGCCAACTAGGTTTTGCTTTCTCCTCCAAAATGATATTCACACGGGAGGGGGTAAAATGGGAGAGGTGCCATATCAAACTGCAAAATATATGCTATGCTGTGGTAGAAATGAAGTCTAACAAGGCATTAACCTACTGCTAAGGAAAAAATGATGTGAGAGCTGAGAGAAATCCCTTAAGACTGATAAATTGGTCTGGAAACACTTCTGGCAAGGGACCAAAGATTTCGTATCTGAAATTTCGTAAGAAGGAAGACAGGAAGCGTAGCTGGAAGGCAGAGAACACTCTGCCCAACATCCTTCCTCAAAATGAGAAAGTAATAACTGATAGGAACGTGTGGAGAACTATTTGCAATCAACCAGAGCAAGGAGTGGTGGAGAGTACAGAGCAAGCATGATGTTCTGCTCAGTTAAAACTGCTTTCAAAAATCAAATAACTTCAAAATGTGAGGATTACACCAGCTCTAAGCTTAGAATCTTACACTGAAGTGTAGAACCTTGCTCCTAGGGCTTGGGGCAGGGAAATCTGACTTTTTTGAATGTCTCACAGTTTTGACTATAATTACACCACGTGCTTAATGGCTTTTCTGCATAGTGACAAAAAAAAGAAAAAAAAAGGTATGGAAGTCTCTTCTTGCAGCAAAGTTCTCACCTGTGACAAGAGTTTAATAGCTACATAATAGCTGCAGGACTGGTTACAAATGAAAAATAGTTCTAATTAAGTTAATATTTTCAAGGAGTAATAAAAGATCTAATCAAGCATCTATGTAAGAAGCTAAAATTGATTAAAAGCCTTACAAATATCAGACTTCTGGATTATTTATCCATCACCCATTACCTGTACAGTATAGTCCACAGTTTTATGCATAGAAATATGTAATAAACTCAGTAGTTCCTTTTGCACTGCTAATTACAAAAATACAGTTTCACAATGGAACTTGAACTCAGGTTTTCCTGAGGAGCTTTTTATTTTCAAAAAGGTACTAGACATGTATTTTTTTTGGAACACGAGAATGATAGATTTCAAGTACAGTACTTGGAATGAGGTTTAAACCCGGGGGAATAAAAGGGCAGATTTAGATTAGATATTATAAAAAAAAAAATTATTCACTAGGAGAGTACTGAGACACTGGCACAGGGTGCCCAGAGAAGCTGTGGATGCCCCCATCCCTGGCAGTGTTCAGAGTCAGGCTGGATGAGACTTTGAGCAACCTAGTCTTAGTGGAAGGTGTCCCCACCTGTGGCAGAGTTGGAACCAGATGCTCTTTAAGGGCCCTTCCAACCAAAACCATTCCATGATTCTATGAATATATGTCCATATATCTAAAAGTGACGGACTCACCTGGAATTATTATGGTGAATGTTGCAAGCCCTTGCCATTAGCACCACAATCATTGGTCGAAAGGCCTTTCCTTTCCCATCAAAGTAATAATCACACATTTCCTTAAGTTCTGCAGCAGATACAAGTAATTCCTATAGAAAGGAAATTAACATATCAGCATAGAAGTCTCTGTCATACAGATTTGATTGCCAATCTGTTTAGTGCAAGCAAAACAGTATTCATGTATAAAGTTATTGCCCATATTGCATTACGGCTCTGTAAGGTATGTAGAAATGCTCCCTTTGCCTTCAGTTTAAGTTTCAGACAGCTGCTCATAAAGAATATTCTTACAATAACTATACTCCAAAGCAATGGTTGCTATTAAAATCAGAATCATCACAACATCCCAGAACAGTCACCAAAATCCCTTACCTTTTTAATATCTTCATAGAGATTCTTCAAGTCTTTTCTACCAAGTTGAAAAGGGTCTTGGTATTTTTCATTACTAACTGTTTTACTGCAGCTGCACCAGTGGGAGGTACTTGTATGATGAAACCTGGTAACAGTGTTTTTCAAGAGAGTAATGATGTTAAAAGCAAACTTTCCCCAACACCCCAAACAGAAACATTTCAAAGCATTCCCTCCTCCTCCTCTGCCCTTGTGCAAAATTTAACCAAATGGCTAAAATATAAGTAGAAGGCATCAAAACACTCTTTTCAGCCAGCTAATAAAGTGCAAGGATGGCACAGATACGTACTGATGACTGCAGACTTTTAGGAGCTGGTAAAGTGCAGCATTTGGCAAACAATAACCCCCCCTTCACCTTTAACAGATTACACAAGTCTCCCGAGATACATAAAACTACATTGCTCTCAATGTATTCTTTTTGAATACACTAGTGATAGCATGGCATACGTTTGGAGGTGAAGCCCTCACTTTCCAGTAGCACATTTATTCTGTTTCTTCCCATTCTTGTATGATCCTGGAAAAAGCATTCCTGACACGGATTTGAAAATTTTTCTTTGCACACCCAGCTACATTATAAGTTAACTTAATACTTCCAGGTAGCACGATGATACCATAAAAGTATCACCAATAAAGGCTGAAAGCCCCACCTGGACGCAGCAAGATGCATCAGGCTTAGGCCTGATATTTTTTTCTGTAATGTTTCCTGGAGTTTAAATTTAAGTCTCTTATTATGTTTCCTTTTTCAGAGTGAGCCATGTGGGTTTTCTTGGGGCACTCTTGCTCTACCTGTTGCTCTCCAGCATGAAGGACTTAGATTCACACTCAGGACCATAGGAACAGTCTGTACAGAATTATCCAGTATGTACTAGAACAAAAAAGTTTACAGTTCACAGGCGTAACTATCCAGTTCACCCAATAACTACCTCTTTCCCCATTACACAACTATATGAATCTCCAACTTACCGCCAAAATATATTACATATTTTTGGAAATGACAACGTTGAATTTCTTTGGGTAAAGTGACAAATCTGCACAAAGGAAAATCAGGGTTAAATTAACTGTCAGAAAACATTTGATTACAAGAAATAAGTGTCTGTTTATCAACATTGCTCAGTTTCTCCATTTTAACTCCCCAGCAGCCAATGGAGTCTCATAATCTCTTTCCATATTACGAGACGTAACTGCCAGTATGCACATTAGCTTCTAACTTGAACTGACTCTTTCACTCAGAAGAGTTGGACTTTCTCCCCTTACAGGACCAACCTAGAAGACATTATCAGTTAACTTTCCAGAACTGCTCTAATGTAACCGTGCTTTTGCACTCATGGAAGGTGTGATTTCCAAACTTCCTGCCCTGCAGATAAACCTGGACTGTACCAGTCAAGGCACAGAGAAAAGGACAAGAGCTGTTTCTGTAAAATACTACACTAACAGAAGAAGAACATGTCCATATTTTCCCCTGAAGCAATTTTAATTCAGCCTGCTTCTTATGAAAATTTACACCTCTACATCTTCTCTGCTACCACGTCAAGAACCTGACCTCCAAACTTAGCAACCTCTCCCCGCAGAGCTCAGGAGCCTGGGGAAAGGTGAAGTCCCAGGTCCAGATTCCAGCAGAGACAGGCTGAGAAGGGAAAGGCAGCCTTTGCTCCACTCCCAGTAGTGCTGCCAGGAAGTACCCAGCCCTGCCCTGGAGTACACGCTGACTCAGGGGCCCAGCCATGTGGACCCAGCCCAGTATCATTGCAATCCACACACTTCACCAAACTTCCTCTTCAAAAGCCTGTACAGAAATGCTCAAGGAGACCTAGAACTGGAGAAGGATTCCCTCAATTTGCTCCTCATAGCTCAGTGTCTCCTTGCATATGCCCAAAGCCTCTCTCTCCTTGCACATAGCAGGAGACAAAAAGAGCACCACACCCGCTCCAGGGCACCCTTCCATCCAAATTGTGTACAGGGTAAAAAAAAAAAAAAGCCACACAAGGAAACGAGGAAAGGAGAGGAAGAGGAACGAGAGGTACCGCAACTTATCACAGGTTTGCAGCTCCCCGCTGTCTGATTCCAATGCCCAGATCTATTGCCAAGACCCTCATAAGCTCACCCTCTCGCCATTTTCTGCTGTTAAAAGAACAGGTGACCTCTTCCTATTCCTTCTTCTGTAAGGGTACAGGCTCTCTCCTTTACACTGCTGCTTAACGACATGGGACTGGGTCATGCACCACTCTAGACACACCACAGCCAGAACACTTTACTGCAGGTCAGAACAGTAACCTGGCCTTGTGAAGGAGGTGTGAACGAATGCAGTAAGAGACCTGCCTCCCCACTACAACTCACCAAATTAACTTATGCACTAACACACTGAAAACCTGTCACTAAGAAGAACCACTTTCTCTGCTTCCACTTACAGCTCCAAGAGGTTGTTCCCCACAACAGCAACCAATCCTGCCCTGGAAACTCTTAAGCCAGTACTTAACCTTGCACCGAAAGCGCTCCTACCCCCTGCGAGGCCCCCGGCCCGGGCTGTGCACCGCCTGCCCGCTCACCGACGGCCCTCGGCCACCGGAACCGCCTCCGGGCCTTCGCGCTCCCGGGGCAGGAGGGAGGACGTAGGCTGTGACCGCCCGACCCCGCCGGCCGCCCGGCTCCCCCCGCCGCCGCCGCCCCATTCATTCCCGGTGACCTCCAGGCGCCCGCCGCCGCGTCTCACTCACCGCCGCGCTGGGGGCCGGCGGCAGCAGCGGGGTGCGGGACCCGGGCCCCGGCGGGCGGAGGCGCGGTAGGGAGCCGAGCGGCTGCGGCCAGCGGGAACTGGGGCCGCACCGCCACCACCATCGCAAGGCCATGGTGTCCCCCAGCCCCACCGCGCCGGCACCGCCTTCCGGCACCGCCGCGACCCGGACGCGGAAGCCAGGGGCCGCCACCACCCTCTGGCACGGGTGCCGGGAGGACATCCGAGCGGGCGGGGAGGGCCCCTTCACCTCGGCCTTCCTCACCTCGCTTCCCGCCGCTCCCTCGGGAAGCCGAGCGTGGCTGAGGGCCGGGAGGTAGAGCGGCACCATCTGGCAGGGCCCGGTCTCCGCTCCCGGCTGGGACGGGACAGGGCTTGGGCCGCAGTTCAGCGGGGATCCGGCTCTGCCAGCCTACGAGTAGGGGCGGCTCTCCCAGCCCCGGCCCCGGCACACCCATAGCGGGAATGGCCGCTCTGAGCTTCCCGCTCGGAGGAGGCACCAGCCTCTCCTGACGTCTCTGTGAAGAGATCAGAAAGGAGGGCTTGTTTTGAGGGCAGGGAGGCTTCGAGCCGGTTTCTTACGTGAATTGGTAAAGGCGAGGTCTGGGGAACATGGAGCTGTGCGCCCAGCACCCTTGTGCGCCTCCCGAGGGCTCTACCGAGCCCCTCGAGGCCTGAACAAGACGCGGCCGCAGAGCTCTGCGCATAGTCCGTCTCCGAGAGCACCCTGCTCCGCCCCGGGGTTTCTCCCTTGTACACCCTGGTCTACCCTGGTGCTGTTGTTTAGTGGATTGTAGTAGCTACGGAAGCAACAGCGAGTTAGATATTAGGAAGAAATTCTTTACTGTGAGAGTGGTTAGACACGAACAGGTTGCCCAGACAAGTTGTGGGTTCCCCATCCCTGGCAGCGTTCAAGGTCAGGTTGGACAGGGCTTTGAGCAGCCTGGTCTAGTGGAAGGTGTCCTTGCCGCCCATGGCCGCGGTTTGGAACTAGATGTTTTTTAAGGTCCCTTCCAACCCAAACCATTCAGTGATTCTAAGTGAGGACCTTATATACACAGATACTGCACTAAAGTTAAAACTAGATTGGCAGTAAGGATTCTCTTTTCCCTTCCCTTCTTATTAGCAATTTAGTAATTTAGCAAATAGTAATGGAGAGATATGCAAGTCCTAATGATGTGTTAATGCGAAATTGACAGCCTGACACCTGATTGGAAGAGCATAAGCAGTATAGCTTTCAGGCATACATAATTGATTATAATAACAAAGATCATTTATGTGATAACATTACAGAAATAATTTTTGCAGGCGATGCAATTACTTCCAAGCATTAAGAAATAATAATTGGTGATATGTCTTGTGGCAGCTGGGTGTAACAGGGTTTGTCATTAGAGGTATTGAGAAACATGGCTAACAGCTCTCCAGAGGTGCTAACTAAGGTACAGTTTTTACCAAACAGGGACTCTGAGGTACTGGGATTTTATAACTAACATGGAATCATAAGATTGTTGCAAGCAAAAATCCATAAAGGTGTTAAAACACACAGTATTAGTTCAGGGTTTGAAAACAATATTTGTCCTCTGTTACCATTGTTCACGGCAAGGAGTAGGTGTGAAGGAAGAATGAAACACGTTTTTTCAGTATATATGTTGTACTACAGCAAGAATTGCATCTTCTTCCATTCGCTGTTTAGATTACTGAGAGAAGATTTCAAGCTGGTTTCTTAGGTTACTTGGTGATAGTCGCTGCACATGGACAGTATATACCATGGTTACTGGTGCACAATGACTTAATGTGTGGGGTTAGCTGAGCTTCTCTGTCTCATATAAATATCTTTTAGGGTGGCATATAACTGAGTGCAATATAAAACTGTTCCGTGACTGTTCTAATCAGTTAATTAAATCAATGTTTAAGTATGTTTTTTATATCTTAAAACTAGCATGCTTTATCAGGTTCTTTAACTGCATAATTCAGTCCTTCTTTTCAAATATCTCAAATAGAGTAAAATTCTTGCTTGCATGTAGGTTTAATGTACATTTGTTCTGGGTTCAGCAGTAGCAGTCATTTTTCTCCTTCTTGGTAGCTGGCGCAGTGCTCTGTTTTGACTTTTGGCCTGGGAACAGAGCTGCTAACAATGATGTTTTGGTCTGGCCAAGGACTTTGTGAGCCTCATGCTCTGCCAGGGAGGAGGGGAAGCCGGGAGGAAGCAGAGACAGGACACCTGACCCAAACTGACCAAAGAGGTGTTCCATACCACAGCATGTCATGCCCAGGATGTAACTGGGAGTTACCTGGAAGGGCTGGTAGGACTGCAGGGTGGGAGGAGGTATTGATCAGTGCTTGGTCGGGCTGGGGGGGGGGGGGGGAGTTATCTGTCGGCTGGTGATGAGGTTACGTATTCTCTCCCCTTGTTATTTCCTTTATCATTATTATTATTGGTGGTAATAGTAGTGGTTTGTGTTATACCTTAGTTACTAAACTGTTCTTATCTCAACCCAGGGGAGTTGCATTCTTTTTTGATTCTCCTTTCTGTCCCTCCGGGAGTAGGGGGAGGGAAAGAAGGGGGGGAGTGAGTGAACAAGCTGCCTGACTGGGTTTAAACCACGACAGCATTGTGGTAAAGAGTCAGGTTTTAATTGTTTCTGAAGTATTTTGATTGGATTTAAGAGAAAAGGTATTAAGAATAATATGATTACTTGTTTTTAAAAACATTTCTTGACTCTTTCATGTTTGCAGATCCTTTTCCAATTGATGTGATCCAGGCAAATTGATGTGATCCAGGTGAGGCGTTGCATTTTTTCAGTTGTCTATCCTACACCCTTTAAATCTAGAGTTCATTTTGTAGCTGTTTCAAAGGCTGGCTATTTTATTTTTTTTTTTAAATTCCTCTCTAATTAATAGAGATTGTTAATACATGTTCTAAAATATACCTTAATATTCATATGCTATTTATTGTGAAAGCGTCTTATCAATACATACTTTAAACACATAGAACATTTAAAACATATTGTCAGATGTCTCTTCATAACAAAATCTGTAGAGAAAACACATTCATTACCACTGAAAATATGACCATCTACAAGTACCATCTGTATTACTTTTTTCTCCAGGAAGTTCTTGAAAATATTTAATGTCTCTCAAAGGGACATCTGATTTTCTTCAGTTTGTCAGTGGTGGGAAAGTGATAGTTGGGTCTCTTCCATTGGCCCATAGGTATGGGGGCCATCATGTAACTGTGGCACTCAGTCTTCCAGGTGGAATTATGTAGGTTTTCATGTGAATTGTATCTTGATAATACCTGTAAGAGCATATGCCTGTGAGTATATATATTGAGGAACATTTTGCTTGCAGATTTGTTCTTCATAAGGGGCTGCAGATGGAAGAGAACTATGATATTCTTTCATGGTACCATGTCTAGTTTCTATGCTTATGTTTATGTCAGGAGCAAATTATCTTTTTAACCTCTGTTAGCTGTGGAGCCTTCTTAGCACCACTGCAGCCTAACAAGCTCCGATTCATGATAGGTATTATCAGCTTAGAGGAGTGAAGAAGGGCAAAGCCTCACTGCAATACCGTGATTACTAAGAGTTAAGTTTCATAAAATTATTCATGGAGAAGAATAGTAGAATTTGATTTGTAATTTCCAATTAAGAAAAAAATTATAACTTGTGTCAGTTTAGAGGCTCATTATACAAAAGAGACAGAGCTGTAGCTGTGCATCATAGCTGGAAGGTAGAGGAAAAACAACAACAAAGGATTATTGGTGTTATTCTTTTTCTGTGGTTTTCTGATTCATTATTGGTGTGGGTGTGGAAATACAGCTTTAGGGATCAACATCTTAATGACTACCTGAGCAAATGTCTCATTATATTGTGTAGATCACAGAGAACCTACGTGTAGCTTGTACTGTTTTCAGTGTAACTGCTATAAATGATAGAATAAAATAACTTGATTTTAATTTTTTGGCAGTTTGGCAGCTGGGCAGGTCAGCTGGGTGATGAAGAGCCCACTTGATCGGAGTATATTCAAGTAGGTGTGACTTTTAAGTGACTGATTCAACTTGGTATTCTGTTTAGCTGGTTCGTGGATAGCTCAAGGTATATTGTTAGAAGTGTTAATGCTACTTTTGCAGGCATGCACTTAAAAGGGTCAGGAAGGACCCCGTGCTCCAGGCAAGCTGCAGTTAATCTATGTACACCCAAAATGGATGTTTTCTCTTTGAAATTTGGTTTGATTTTATGACCTACTCCTTGTTTCTGTATTCTTCATATGAATGGCAATGGAAGAGCTGTGCTTTGTTCTTTTATGTGAGAGTTTTTGTGTAGTGAGGCCATGCACTATCTTGGAATTCCTACAGGCAGAGCTGCTATGTGTTTTTTTCACGGTACCTAGTTTGCAGGTAATTTTGTACCTGAGTTTCAGTGAGCATCAATAAAGCAGGACAGTATTTCTGTTTCCAGGAGGGGAGATCTTTGGTTTCATATGTGTACAATCAGAAACAAATATGCCCCTCCATTTTCACAGATTTTTGGATAAAACTTTGCAGTAATAATGAGCTCCAGCAATTAATCTATTCACTTTTGTCTTTGGTATGCTTTACAGTATTACTTTGTTTAGATACAATATTCTGTACTGTTTCTTTCTTGCAGTGAACTGCTCTTGTTCACTTGTAGAACTGAATTACCTTAATCTGAAATCTGGTTCATTTTGTAAAGAAAGTTTAAAGTGAAAGTTAGATCAAGTGTTTATATCTGACACTAATTTCCCTCTCCAGCTTTTATGATACTGCAATCAGGAGTTTCTTCTCTTAAAAATAATTCAGAATTGTTCTCTACCTTGTTACTCACCAAAAGACCTGTAAAACCATCAGGACTAGACTGCTGCTTTGTAAAGAATAATAATAATAATATCTTTAGCATATGTGGATAATCAGTGAGTCTATTAATACATTTTTATATGGTTAATAAATGAGTCTTCTGTTACACTAGAGCTAAGCATTTGGATGTATTTTTCTAGAATCAGGAAAATATTGAAAGTGGCTAATTCTGTATTGGCATAGTCGTCTAGTTGTAATTTTTATGACTGGTAGGAAAAATGTCAGATGGATAGGTGTTAATATTGGAAGTAGGACTGAATGTAGGTATTCCTTATTTGTGCAAACACCTCTTGAGCAGAAAGGGAGATTTTATAAACAAAAATAATTTAAAACTAATTCTGTTTTAACCACAGAAACATATAATCACAGAATGGTTTGGATTGGAAGGGTCCTTAAAGACCATCTAGTTCCAACTCCTTGCTACAGGCAGGGCCACCTTCTGCTAGGTCAGACTGCTCCAAGCCCAGTCCAACCTGGCCTTGAACACTGCCAGGGATGGGGCAGCCACAGCCTGTTCTAGAAGACCACCAAATTTATCAGGCACAATTTACCCTTAATTGAAGCCATGTTGGTTGTCATCAATCACCTCATTTTCCATGTGCTTTAGCTCAGTTTCCAGGAGGATCTGCTCCATGTTCTTGTGGGACACTGAGATGAGACTGGCTTGTAGTTCCTTGGATCTTTTTTTTTTCTCTTTTTAAAAGCTGGGGTTATATTCACTCTTTTCCAGTCAGTGGGAACTTCACTGGACTGCCATGACTTCTCAAATAGCAGAGTGGCTTAGCTACTTCATCCACCAGTTTCTTCAGCACCCATGGACTTGTGCACCTTCAGGTTCCTTGGATGGTCCTCAACCTGATCTCCTCCTACAGCAGTTCTTCAATCTCCTAGTCCTTGCCTTTGCCTTCTGAGACTTGGGCAGTGTGGCTGGAGCTCTTGCTAGTGAAGACTGAGGCAAAAATGTTGTTGAGTGCCTCAGCCTTCTCCATGTCCTAGGTAACCAGGTCCCCTGTTTCCTTCTGGAGAGGGCCCACATTTTTCTTTGTCTTCTTTTTAACCCTCCTGTACCTACAGAAGCTTTTCTTGTTGCCCTTGATGTCCCTGACCATTTGTAATTCTATCAGGGCTTTAGCTTTCCTGATCTCTGGCTGCTTGGTTATTTTCTCTGTATTCCTCCCATCCTTGCTTCCATGCTCTGTAGCCTTCCTGTTTGTGTTTATGTTTGTGCAGGAGCATTTTATTTATCCATACAGGCCTCCTGGCAATTTTGCCTCACTTCATTTCTGTTGGGATGCATCACTCCTGACCTTGGAGGGGGTGATCCTTGAATATTAACCTGCGTTCTTGGGTCACTCTTCTCTAGGTCATCTTCTTTATCCCATGGTATTCTATCAAGCAGATCCCTGAAGAAGCTGAGGTCTGTTCTGCTGAAGTCCAGGGCAGTGAGCTTGTTGTGTGCCTTCCTTGCTGCCCTAAGGATCTTGAACTTCACAGTTTCATAGTCACTGCAACCAAGGCTGCTCTGGAGCTTCACACTCCCCATCATCCTCTCCCTGTTGGTGAGAACAAGGTCCAGCATAGCCTCTCTCCTCATTGGCTTCTCTGTCACTTGGAGAAGGACATTATTATCACTGCATTCCAGGACCTCCTGGATTGCTTATGCCCTGCTGTGTTATCCCTCCAACAGGTATCAGGGTGGTTGAAGTCCCCAGTGAGGATCACAGCTTGTGAAAATGTGTCTGCTCCTGTCTGTCTATATAGTGCCTCATCCCCTCGGTCTTACTGGTCAGGCAGCCTGTAGCAGAACCCCACTATGTCACCTGTCCCTGCTCTCTTTTTAATCCTAACCAATAAGCTTTCTGTTGGCTCCTCATCCACTCCTCATTAGAAGACTAATGCATTCATTCATTTGGATGATTTTCTCAAAACTAAGCAAACTGATTTTTTTCAGGTGATTGTGTTTAAAATGTCAAGTTTGTTTTGTGTTCCAAGTAGTCTGATATATGTAATCTGGTATTTCAGGCTTTAATGAAAGTAAATGTTCTGCAGAAAAAGCCTGTACTCAATTGCCACATTGCTAGGTGTCTATATTTGCAAAGTGTCTGCAAACCTCTCTAGCATTAATTTTAACACATTTCATTTGTTCTGTTGAAGTGCGGTGTTTGTAAATGACTTTTTTGATGATTTATTCACTGACTTCGCCTTGAGACCCTTTGCTGTTTGCTGTTCATGTAAAACTTTAAATCTGTCTGCATATCAGCAGACAGCATCTGGCAAGGTTATAGCCTTTTTTGGCTGTCTCAACAAAATGTTCAGCGCAAAACCAGTATGAAATTACGCCTTAGCTGTGCACGAATTCTATAGAGTACACAGTGTGCTTTAGTTCTCTGCTGGCAAATTTGTTAAATGCCTGGCTCTTAACTGCTGTACAGCCTCTCCAGACTGTTTGCAAGACTTCATTTGGAAAAAACCCTGCTGATACCCATATTCTTCCCAATAGGGAGCTGTTATACTGAGGCTGGTAGGATGCACTTCTAGAGGTCTTGTCAAGTCTTGGCAGAAGTGTGGGGAAAAGCCTTACGGCTTATCCCAGAACACCCAGCAGGTTGGTTTGCTCTATTAATTTTAAGTACTGTGTTCCCAATGGGGTGCTACAGTTTATGGTTGTACTGCCAAATAAAGAACACTTCTTCATATGGTACCTTTTTAATCACATACTGGGACTATCAGTGAGCAGTGTTATGCATTAGGTCAAAAAAGTGAGCCAATCTGCATAGTTTTCAGAGTGGCCTTTACTTTCGTTGAGCTTGATGTTCATGCAAAACAGCCAGCAGAGCACTTGGGAGTGTAAAGTCCAGCCCTTAAGCTAGAACCAGGGGCAGGGAGGGATATAATCTGTCCTTCTGTGAGTGTTGTTCCAGCTTCTCTGGTGTAAGAGCAATTTCAGTGCTCCATAAACTGTGATTGAGCGTACGTCTGGTCTCCTACTGCCTTTCCTCAAGTAATGTACTTACCAACTATAGGGAATGTTTGAAAACTATTTTTATAGTAGGGGTGTATGTATCTTTACAGGTTTCTGATTGCTAAGGGTCCTAGATCTGTCCCCAAAGTTCCTGAGACCACAGTTTTGGCTCAAGTAAAAGGCAATCTCCATCTGATGCAAGATTTTGGTTTCTAATTTCTCTGTCCTAACTTTGCTGTTGTCCTTGGGGAAATTGTGACTTATACTTGTGACTCATCACACTTATATGTCACTGAGATTCCAAATGAATGCAGGAGTTTTTTTGAATGCAACCGTGTCTGCAAGATGGGGGTAAGTAATTGAAATTGGACAACATTGTATTAATACAAAATAAATGTATCTTGCTAATGAAGCTTGGTAAGCCTCAACTTACTGTTTGCCAGCGTCATTTATAATATGCCAGCAAAAAAAATCCTTCTTTTTATTAAAGAAATAGTTATACGAAATATGACTTGATCTCTATTGTAAATTATTTTTTCCTGAAATAAGTTAATGTTTATTCCTTGCTTGTTACAGCTTAGTTGTAAGTGGTGGTGATGTGTGAAGAGACCAGCTTCATCATGGAAATATTAAGAAAGAGGTAATGAACATATTTCAGAATAATAGGAATAATATGTTGCAAGACTGTAACGTAATTCTCCATTGCAAAAATGAATCTTAATATGTCATCTGTGTGTATTAAAAAGTACTAACTAGGCTTCATTTCATTTATTAAGATATAAAACCTCTTCAGATAAAATCAGTCTGAAAAATGTCATAGTTAAAGAAATGAAGCCCTATGAACAGATCTATTATGACTGTGGCATATGTTTTGTGGGGGTATAATTTTTATTTTCACCTGCCATTACAAAAATGACACTGAAAACTAGGGAAATTTTCCATTGTTCTGATAGCAGTACTAGGATTATGGGAACAATACTGTGGCTGTGCCTCTGCTAGATCATCTACACCTGCTCTGAAAAAGAGTGGGATGACACAGTGTGGGGAAAAAAATCTGCTTATGCTGGTTCTTCCTTTGTTTCTAACGTCTCTGGAGTAACTCTGATATTAATGCAGTACTGGAATTTTGCCTGTGTCTGCTGGTGTAGCAAATTAAGCTTTATCATTAAAATTGTGTTGTAATGTAGTATTATACATACTCATCTGCTGTGCATTAAGTATACTTGCAAAGATACCAGTTTGACTACGCATGTATAAATTCTGTATCTATAGAAACAACAGATGACAGCTTTTACTATGGAACTGTGTTATTTTGCTCATACTCTTGTTTACATTTAAACACATGTCTGTATTTAAGGTGCAATAGTGCTACATCTTGCCAAATCATGGTTTTATACAGGATCCTTAGAAATCTTAGGTCATTCTGGGGGATTGGCCTTACAAAGGTTTGGATTTAATCTTCATAGTAACTATATTATTTTTCTTAACAATCAAATATGTATTAGAATGTGTATATACAGTTGGAATTAAAACATAAATTACTTAGAAAGGAAGATTGCATAATTTAGAAAGATAACCTGATGGTTTTATGCAAGCATAAAAAAGATCTTACCTCATAGGGGTAAAACCACTTAGGTCTGGATCTTACAAAATGAGCAGAGTCTTACAGCTGAAGTAGTTCTGCTAACTGAGCACTAGTGGGGTAGTTGTTTGATTTGGAAAGATTTGTAAATTTAAAGCATAAGTTGCTACATTTCTCATAGTTGCCTGTGAAGCTGAATTAACAGAAATATGAAATAAATCACTGGGATAAGTATGTTGTACAAAGTATTCTCCAAAAACATGCAGAACCACAGAAGTATGTGTGTCAGGCAATTAGCATGACAAATTTTTGGTCTACTGTAAATATTTAAAAGTTGGTCATTTTTCCTCAGGAGCAATACAAATTGTTCTGGGGTGCTTAAAAATGGGCAGCAGATGTACATTGTAGTAACTGATAATTCAGTTTAACTTCCAGCATCTCTCCATACTCTTTTTTTTTTAAATCTCACAGCAGATTTTAGTTTTAAAACTGAAAGACTGAATTAAAGAGCAGGTTTTAAGTTTTGCTTTGGTTTGGTTTGGATTTAAAGCACATGTAAAGATCAATTGTATTTACACAAAATAGACAGCTCCTTTCTGCCTGTTTTGGAGGAGGCCTCACCAAGGCTAGTGTGACTGTGCTTCCTCCTCAGAATTGGTCCTCCTGAGAGAGGATGCTTTGGAGCAACCAGCTAAAATCCAGAGACACTCGGTTGGACACCCTTCTGAAGGTTAAGTGCTAGGTACTCTGATAAAATCATCACAGTTTGAGGAGAATTCAGTGATTTGCCCCAACAATCTGATTAGAAGGTAGAATCTAGACATTTGTGTGTGTAGCCACACAGCCTTTGCCCAGGTCCAATCCTTGCCCAGGCTACTCTACCCCACATGTAGATGGTGCTTACAGCTTCCTGTGTCTGGCCCTGGCTGGCTCTGACCACAAGGGTCAGAGCTCCTAAGTGTACAGGGAGCTCCTAAGTGTACTAAATGTCCGCAGCTCCTCTTTAAAGCTTTGTATCTTCAAAGATGTCTTTTTTAAAAAGTTATTTTCTGCAAGCATGTGAAGAAAAATTATACAAATCTTTTCAAAGTTTCAAGTTTTAGAAGGTTTTTAAATTTGAAATAAGCTTCCAGGCTTTATTAGCTGAAGTTTGTTAATTCTTTTCAGTAAAACTGCTTCTTGAAATCTTTTTTCTCTCAAGTATGTACATTTTCCACCACTTTTCATTGGGGAAATGTTTATTGGGAAGCTTTCATTATCTGTTTCTTTTTTTTTTTTTCTCTTTCTGTTCGGATTTCAAGTGAACAGTGTCCATAAAGTGATGAATTTTCTCTTGCTAATATAAATTCGGTCTATATAGTATATACTCTGGTATGTATAGTGTCTTTATTTCTTCTTTTCTACTCTTTAATTGCTTTTAGGGCATACGTATGTACTTATTTAACCATATATAGCCTTTTCTGGTAAGGCTGTTGTGCAGTTGCTTAACTTAGAATGTGAATGAAAGGTCCTGACAGAGATATTCATTTAAAAATAGAATGTATGACATATTTCTAAAGTGAATCAAATGTTTATGATATTTCTTGTATTCCATATTTTTGATTCAGAGGACTTGATGTAAAAGATGTGTTGATTTTAGGAATTTTTCTCTGCAGTCGTCTATTGGAGACTGCAGATCTGATTGCATTGTGGATGTCTGTGGGGTTTGCACATGGTAAGCTGCAGCTGATAGCATTGGCTTTACAGGAGTAACTTTTAATGGTCATATACTTAAAGATGGCTTTTATTTGTCACTTTGTTCTTCAGTTCTTCTGATGTCTTTGTCTACAGCAGTATCTGTTATGCGTTAATATAGAAAGGTGTTTTTTTTTCAGCTGGAGTACATTCCAGTCCTTCAAATCATGAGTGTTTCTGACAGAAGCAAGAATATAGGAGCAATAGTTCTCAGAATTGTTGGGATAGTCTGATGTACAAAGACCATATGTTAATGTCATATAGAAGTTTAGTTGCTCTGAATTTGATTAAAAACATGGCCTTTTATAGTGAATAGGATACAGTGCTGACCACCTTTCCTTCAGATTTATATTATGAATAAGACAATAGCATTGTCTTGCTAATACAGCACGCGGCGAACTTGCAAGGAAGCAGCTAATCACCGATTTGCAAGACGCTGTTTCAATGCTGTGCAGCACTGAAATGAAAAGGGAACAGTGCCACCTAGGTATAGAAATCAGATGCAAGATAATGCAGTAACAGGTTCTCTTTTTCGTCCTTAAAATACATGTCAGGTCGAGTGAGAGAGACAGCTTGATTTTCTAGAGTCTAATTTCTGAAAGGTAACTGCTCCAAAGTTCTGCAGATTCAGTGTATCTATTTCACAGCAGATTTTATATCGACCACACAGTTCAGGTAGAAGTTTAACTTCTGTTTCTTCTTGTTTAATTGTAGGTGTGTACAATACAGATAACTTCAGTTTATTATCCATAACAATAGACTATGATCCATTTGGATTTATGGATTCTCATGACCCAAGTAAGTGTACCACCTGCTTTTAAATGTATTTTTTTACTTAAAATAAATTCTTTATGTAGTTTCTGTATACGTAAAAACTAACATTATTAGGAGTTTTAAGAGATGTTTAAAGAATTTGGGGGGGGGGGGGGAATTATCAGAGGCCAGTTCCATGGCAATCCAAGGCAATTTTAATGAAATATCACTACTAACCCTATTTTCATAAGTGTTTCCAGTTGAACTTCATGAATTGAACAGATGTTACAACAGAAACCTAGAAAATTAAAAACTCTGTTGCTGTAAACAGCCAAAAGCAAAAGTGTCATATAATAACTTTGCATGCATCATGTTCTAGCTTTATAGTCACAACAATTACATGTTGGATGAAAACAAATCAGACCAACACAGCCATGGCAATGTTTCTTTGAAAGTATGAATTCAGTCAGTCTGGGATTGATAGATATCGGTCCAGTATATACATAAATGCATATTATTTGATTACTCAGATGCAACCTATAAATAATAATCTTCAGAGTCAGTTGTTATCTCGCTGTTTTTGTGAGATTGCAGCCTCAAATTAAGGAAGTCTCATGAGAATAAATGTTATATTGTTTCTATTGTATTTGAAAAACAAAGAAACAAACAAAACCACAGGGCTTTTCTGGTTTTCGATCTGGTGGATTGACCCCAGTTAGCAATTAAGAACCCACTCAGCCACTTGTTGACCCCCCCTTCCCCGCTGCAGGTTGGGGAAGTATATTTATATACTTTAATATATTTCCAAATAATAGATCTTGAGTTAATTCACTGTAAATAAGTAACCTTGTGATCTAATTTTAAATATTTAGCAACTTCAGGGCTTTTATTAGTTTGCTATGTAAATATAACAGTGGATACACGTCAATATTTTAACATTGATTGTTTATTGTAATTACTCTCTTGTGGAAAAGTAATGTTTTGTTTGAGACAGATCTTGTTCCAAACACGTCTGATGATGAAAGGAGGTATAAAATGGGAAACCAGGCAAATGTTTTGCTGTTTAATCTAAGCAAGCTGTTACAAGCTCTAAAACCTTTATTGGATCCCAGGCAAAAGCAGCTGTAAGTAATCCTTAAAATATCTTAATGCTTGAAAGAACTAGTGAGATGGGAGACCATCTAATCACCGTATGCATAGGAAAGAAAGGGATTAGCCTTTAAAAATCTTCTTTTCTAAGTGGAAATTGGTTCTGAAGTAATTATTGGCAGAGTAAGGTTGGAGGAAGGGGAGAAAGGTTTTCATTAGCCATAAATAATAGCAAAATATGACTGGCAGGTGGTCCTAGATGTTCTGTTGTCCACTCTCTTTTCACTAAGGTAGGTTCTTTGCCCACAGTTTTCTATTCTAAGTTTGTCTAGCTTGTTCTCTAAGATGCTTACTGATAAAAACCATGCATCCTCCTGAAGTAATGAGGTAGTATTTTAATATCCTATTGTAAAGATTCCTGATATAAACCTTCAGTTGTGCAGTTTAAACTCATGACATGTTACTCAGTATGAAAAGGATTTTTTCTTCTTTGCAGCAGCTGTTTGTATATTTGAAGCCTGTGAAAGTGTTTCCCCTCAGTCTTTTTCCCACTACAGATCCCAGTAGATTCAGAATAACAATGTTTGTGAGATACCAGTCAGAAGAAGTTTTGTTTAGTGTACAGTAGGATTGTACTCATAATAATATTTTAGTTCCATAGATCTGACATTGCTTTTGTTTTTGCAGAGCTTCCCAGGTTTTGAAGTAGTATGGTGACCGCTATTACATCCATATGCAGTTCCAGAACTCAAACCTCCTTGTCACAATAATATAAATAATATTATGTAACAGTTTCCTTACTTTGTTAGTATTTTTCAGCTTTACAGAACTATTTAAAACAAATATGGGTCTTGGGGAGAATGAGGATGATAATTATTTGATTGCTTTCCTCCTAAAAGTGAGTTTGCTTTGCTAATTTTGTTGGGAAAGTTCTGAACGGATACCACATATTTCAAAACCACTGATGGAATTATCTTTATTTCACTAGCTTATGGAAGATACAAAGGCTGACCTCACATTGAAATTACTTTTCAATGTAAATGTCATTGAAATAATATTTCGACAGCTCAGTGAAACTACTGAAGACCAGTTAAAGGAGCTCCACATTCCTGAGGTATTAATATAATAATCCAATTTTAGGAATAGTTAAATGAGTAAAGCAAGTTGGACATAACCCTGATATAATAGAGGATGTCTCAAGCCATGATTTGTCTGGGAAATGTGTCGTTGTTACATTATTAAGGGACGGGGTGGGGGGGGAGACTCATATATCTGTGTTGTGCTACCACCCCATGTTAAGCCTGTGTCTGTTAATGAAGGATACATTAAAAAAGAGTGCTAATGAAAGATACATTAATGAAGTGGGCTGAAGTCAGATTTTCCACCTCTGGTACAGGTCCAATATGAGCAGTTATAAATATTCATACACAGGTGGGAATGTGATTTCACATTCAAGATGGGTCTGCTAGGAAGAGCTTTCCTCCCACATCCCTTCCTTTTCTTTTTCTTTTTTCTTTTTTTTTTTGTGTGTGTGTATGTTGCTTGAGAATACCTTCCAATAGTATTTCATAAGACACAAGTGAAGTTGGACAGGGATCATAAGGAAAGGTTCAACCTTGGGTCATTCAGACTATTCCTAACATGGGTTTACCAGGTGGCCTAAACCTCAGCTCTCAGGCTCATCCACTTGTCTTGGTATCTAATGGTAAGTGAGATTCCATCTTGTCATAAACTCCTGCTAGAATCTCAGCCCATAGTGGCTGCTGCCCTTCCTTGGACAGAAGATGGGTTCTAAATGTAGCTTGAAGCGTAGGAACACATTTTGTTACTGTGTCCTGCTCAGCTTGGTATCCCATCCCATGTTGCTGCTAACTCAGCCTAAATGTATTCTTTAGGACCAAGTACAAAAGAGATAGAAGTATTAAAACTTCTTACCTGGATATAGTGTAGTCTTTAGAAGTGGAAATATAACTGAAATGGTTGAACTGGACTTTGATGCTAGGTAAATAATCAGTAGATAAAAGTGCAGAGGAGAAATTCTGAAAAGAAAGCTTCTAAGAACATGGTCTGGAAAGAAAACTAGGCCTTTTTTTTCTTTTTTTCCCACGCAAGGGTGTTATTTAGCCCACAAGTTCCGAGTCCCAGAAGTGATGTGGTAAAAGCAGGTACAGTTTTATGCTGGTAGAAAGTTCTATTTTTTTTAAAGATTTTTTTAAGTACAAAAGTAATTTCATCTGCTGTTTATTCACATTAATACTTTGCTAGTAGCAAAGCAAGTTTTCATCTTGGTCTGTAGATCACTTGCATTTTTTGAAGCTGCACACCAAAATTGACCTAAGAAATGGGAATACTTATGTTTAGTATTAACTGGAAACATTCTCAAATTCCTCCTAAAGCAGCTTAGCCCTGCACAGCTTTGAACTAATGCGTGACTCCCACACTCACCTGTAATCCACCTGCCAGACCCCCAGCTCTTAGTCACATCTGTAATATTAACTCATTTTTATACTCAAATGTGGTTTTCATTATATTCCTCTAAAAAAACTCCACAGATGTGATCTAAACTTCAATTTGTTCTTGCTTTTAATTTCCCTTACTTAGCTTTTGCCCATTTTCTCTTGTATATCTGCTGTTTACCTCCTTTTATCTATGTCCATGTCTTTCTAATCTGTTCTTTCTCTGAAGTGCATGCTTTGTCTGTGAGCTTTGGCTACTTTCTCTCTTTTTTGGCTACTTTCTCTCTTTTTTGGCTATTTTCTCTGGTATTTGCATCAGCTGCAATATGAAGCAGCTGTTAGCTCAGTGTAGTCAGCCAGGGAAGCCTCGTTTGTTGTTGTTGTCCAGCACTGGAGGCCACAACTCCAAGCTCTAGTTTCTCTCCAATTGCCTTTTTCAAGTTCTCTCTTCTCACCCTTTTTCATCTCCTATTGTGTCTATTCTCCTTAGTTTTCCCCTCCCATCATCTGATTCTCTCCCCATCCCACCAGGCAGAGTGAGGAAGTGGCTGTGTGATGCTTACTTGCCGGCTGGGGTTGAACCAAAGACATTTGTTTGCTTTACTTTGTTTTTTTTCTTAACAGGAACAAAATCCCCATTACCCACCATTAACTGTTTCTTTCTCTTCAGGAGTCCTGGACTCCCCGGGATCTGGGTAAACACAAGTTATTTTCAGAATGGGTTACTATGTACCTCTTGAGATTGAATTGGTAAGTCTGAGGCAGTTTCAAGTGTAAAAATAACACCAGATGTGTATTTGCCAAAGCAGGCAATGTTAAGCTGCAGCGATTTTCCAAAATCTTTAGCAGATCTGGTAAACTGGCCCAAACATGATTTCATATGCCTTTTTTGTCCTTATGGTTCTAGGTTGTGCTAGATTTCAGAATAATTACTATTGTAGTTCTGTTTTGACACAGAGATATACATAAAAATGACATGGGAGGAGTGGTCTGTACTTTCCGTCCTTCACTGAGCAACTGATGAGATTTCTTTGGTTAACAATTTTTGTTAAAATACCAGCTGTGATAAATTTGTGAAATTTGCCTGTAAAATACAATGAGCAACTGAAAATCTGTAGCCAAATGGGAATGAAGGAAATGCAGGATCTGATCAAATTCTTCACAAGAGATATTATAAGCTTCAACATTGTGCTGCTTTGCAGGGTCTTTTAGTCTCATTTCTAGTGGAAATGGCTGTGCTCTTTTGTTAGATATTTCTCACAATTTTACTTGTATTTTAGGAAGTTAATATAAGAACAGTTACCAAGAAGGAAGGTTTGGTTTAGCACTGGGTTTTGATAGGGTTAAGAAGTTTCAACTTTGGGACTCTGAGGCTCTTGGCTATTTTCCTTAGCTAAAATTTGATGCTGAAAAGTGTCTAAGCACACTTCATATTTTTCCGTGGCTTTTGAATCTGCTTCTAGAGAAGATCATGACGTTCTGAGTTTTTATTCCAAATCAGAAAGGATCCTAGTTTGGGGATGGTCTTCTGCAAATCAGCATCATGTTTTTCCACATGCATCCTGTGGTATAGAGGACAGACAAAACAAGGAAAAGGTTTTGCTTTCAGGATCACAGTAGTTCTAGTGGTCTGTTTTGGTAGCAGTCCAGACTTGATATGCAAAGATTCATGGTTATGCTAGTTAAGTTTTCTTCCATATAATTGGTCATCACAATATATCCATACAGCAGAACTGCAGAAATTTGTAACAGGCTACTGATGTTAATTTCTTTTTGAAATTTAATTTTACTTTTAAAACCCAACAGATCTTGTCACATTTTTGCTAGCTGCTCCATAACAGTGTGGCTGAAGTTTTTTTATGGAGTTCTTTTCTTGCTTTTGTTCTCTTTTGCATCATACATTTAAATAGATCTCTTTGATGTCCCTTGTGGTCTCTTTAAATTGTGTTTTGTTTCTTGTTTAGTTGTTTTGGTTTGTTTTTTTTTGTTGTTTAAGTATTTACTTGTAACAGCTGTCTCGTCAGTACAATTTGCAGCAGAAAGCTGGCTCAACTCAGTCAAGTGTTCATTTTTATCCACCATTTTATGTTAAAGACAAAACCGTCAGCTCTTTAGACTTCTATGTGGGTTGGTAAGTCCCACTAAATTTCATATTGCTGTCTTTAGTACTGACCGACCTTGAATACATTGCCATTACACCTCATTATTCATCACCTTTCCCTCATCATTACTAAGTGTAGTAAAATATCTTACTCCTCAAAGTACCTTACCTTGAGGCACTGAAGCTGATCACTTATTATCTTTTTTCTTTCTTCATTTACTTTTTAGTTCTTAGCAGCACTTTATCTTGTACTGCCTAAACTTAGGAGTTGTTCAAAAAGTTTTGACAATCCAAATCCCAATACAAGTCTTTAATTGTATTTCTTTACAAAAGAAACAGGAAAAAAAAAATGTAGACCAGATTATAAAATCCTCATAAGGGCACAAAATGTCTTCTGCTTTGTCCTTTTCTTATCTGGCTTGTCTTACTCTTTCATAATTATCTTGTCATTTGTTTTAATTAGATACTTTTAATGCCTTTGTGAAACTTGACAGTTTTCTATTGTTAAGAATATATTTCTGGGCCAAATATTCTCCTCTAGTATGAGTCATGGGTTTAATGTGAGTTATGTTTTTTTTTTTTGTATGAGTCATTTGTTAACTTCTCCACCTTTTAAATATTCTTTTTATATTGTTACCACACTTTGTTATTGAAAACCCATTTACCAGATGAAATCAAAAACTTGGCCAGAGCAGATTATTTTGCCAAGTAGGAAAACACTGTTCTTCAGCAGTTAGACTATGTAGAGATTATCAGGGTTCCAAACAGCTGGTTGTATTTTTTGGCTTTTGTTTAATATCTGGGAGTACATGCAGAACAGGGGTAATGTGAACATGAAGAATGTCTGTATCTGGATGGGTTGCACCTCTGCCTTTTTCTCATGGAAGTCAGAACCTGGATGTTGTGGTGGAATGTTCTATTACCTGTGCAGCTTTTATAAAGGAGGGAGTGGAAATGCCACCTGAAGTGCTTCTGGTTTCGGGCCATATTCTGATTTTGTAAGAGAGCTTCACCTTGTCCTTTCTGGCAGGAACATGGGCAGCCAGAGTCCAGCATGTACAGCATAGGGTGACTTTTTGTCCTTTACTTTTCTAAATAAAATAAAGACCCTTTGCGTAATGCTTGTGTATGTCAAATCTTGTGGTTTAAAATGGCTATCATTCTGTTTCAAACAGAATTTAATTGTATTGGATACATAAAATAATCATGCATTACTGATTACATAGCTTCAGTAAATTCTAGTTTGTTGGCTGGTTAAATGGTGCTTTTTAGAAGCAGTGCTTTATTACAGAGGAGTCTGTTCACTGTGCTAGGCACTAATTCTGTATGGGGAGCTATTAAATATGAATAAAGTCCTGTGATTGTCTAACCACAGAACCTTAGGAAGAGCCAGTCAGAGCTGTTCTCAAAGACATCAATTGTCTTGGTAGTCAGCTAGGATAAACAAGTTATGTTTGCAAGCTGAGGAAGCAGTAAAAGGAGATGCAAGAATACAGTGTATTGGGAAATGGAAATAGATTAAGTTTAATCCTTTTATCCAAATATTGTTTCTGATCATCTCCCTCCTAATATGATTTATTAATCACATCGTAACTAATTGGTTAGAGAAATTTTATTTACTAATTGAGTAGAGAGAAATTTGGGATGGTGATTTTGATGAATATTCTGCTTTCTCTAAAATCATCTTTCAAATACGCTGTAAGGATATTTACAGAAATATTTTATAAATATATATGTATATTTTTTTAAAGAAACATATAAAAGTAACATTTATGCAAATAAAACCTGCTGAGACACAAATGGAAAGAACAGTATAAGTTTGTGTATGTCCAAAAATAACAGACTTCCGGTTTCAAGTCCATGGGTGAAATGTCTCTGTTATCACTAATTCATCTCTTCATAATAATCAGCTACTGGATTTGGCAAAATATGCAGACCCACGTCAAATTAAGATTTGCAATGCAAGTTTGAAACGTTTGTTACAGTTAATCAGTAACATTGTTTTGTTCATTAAAATGAAAACTTTCTGAAGTAGAATGCTAGGCTTTAATTGCAGTTGACTGACATTATCTGCTAAAAAATCGATAATAAAAGCCATGTGTGCTTATGAGAATCCTCTTTGGCATACAGTTTGACAGGATGCCTTTTATGAGTTCTTAGTTGCTGTCCTGTAACATGTAGCCTGGTTTACTAATTCAGCAGTTTCATTTTCTATCCCTTCAATTTCCCTACTGCTGTTTAGACACAGCCTGGCACATGCGAGAGATGCAGTGCAGTGGTAATCAGTGTTTCCAAAAAGATACAGCAGACAGTTAGGAAAAATCTGGGGAACCTCCCACTATCCCTAACAAGAAATTAAAAGGAAAGTTGATAAAGTAGTTTCTAAAAATACAGCAGAAATAAACATTAGAGGCTTTTATGGCTAAAGTTTTGATACATGATACAGAAAAAGGGATATCTAAGTACATATACTTTAATTGCTATCTTAATAATTCCTATTCAAATTAAGTAATGTAAGACTAATTTTTATGCTCTCCAGGAAGGTACTGACAACACTGAAATATGCTTTCCAACAATATAGCAGGCACCAAAGCCATGGTAAACTCATCACATTTGAAAAGTCTGCAGGTGTTCACCACAGGAAATCCTTTGTGTATCAGTGCGATGTTCTGTATTACTGTAGTCTTTGTTTGGTACTTTGACGCACTGATTATGCAAGTTAAAAAAGTTCCTTTAACAGCTCATCAAAATAAGTAGATTAGTTCCTTTTCCTTTTTATGCATTTTTTTTCCTTGATCTGCAGATTAAACCTTCTTGAAGATTTCAATGACATGTTTCAATGACTGTGTTTCCTCTTGTTGAATATGTCTAACTAAATTTAACTGAATATACTTTTGGTTTCAGCTGTTAATCCTAGGAACTGGATGGCAGAATCAGCAGTGCAAAAACCTAATTTGAATGATTTCTCAGAGGTAAAATTATTTCATTCTTTCCTGACATATTTATTAATAATTGGCATAATTATTAATGAAAGAGTTGTTGCATTTACTTTTTGAACCAATACTACACTTTGATCAACACTGTACCAATACCAATTACTATTAACAATACTAACAAAAGTAGTAATAGTATTATTTATAAATAGTAGCAACTATATTAATAGTAGCATTAATAATAGTAAGCAAACTTTAAGTATAAAAATAGTAAGCAAAAATAATAGTTTCTGGAGCTAGGAGGGTGCATAATATGAAGTGGAAGAAACTTTTCTTGTTTTCAGGAAAACATTTTGCATAAAAACTTACCCATTTTAATTACTTACAGGTTTGTCTGCTACAGCAGATCTTACAACACCCCTTACAGAGACAGCAGGCTGCAGTGAGAGCAGGTTACTCCCAGCTTGGGCCAAGGATCTTAAAGTGAGCTGTTCATCCTGAGAGAAAACTGACCAAGCAAGAAAGATGATCGAGATAGACTGAAGCTCAGGCCTTCAAACAGGATCAGTGGATCAAGCCACAGGAACTTTTCTCCCTTACACTGTGTGGACTGAAATCTGGTACTCTGCTAGCCAAGACAAAGTTGTCTTAGCAACTTTATAAAAGATTAGAGAAGGGGACCACTATGTATGGTTGCATCAACAAATTATATTGGCGTTTATAACTCTGCCTTTTCTCTTCAGTTGTGCATTTATTTGAGTCCCAATATTTAAGTTCTCCCAAGCCGTCACACTTAACCTCTCAGAGTTCATGGCTGATCAGGTGGGTCTCAATAGCTTCTAATGGCTGGTCCATTTAAAATCCATCTAAGCTACTTTTAATAATACGGTATTTTGATGAATGTTTTCCTTGCTGTTACACACTGTTCAAATACAATTGTATTCTGAAGATATAAATGTTCTTAAATCTTTTGCAGAGACAGAACAGAGGATCATCTTACACTTAGACCTTGCCACCTTTTCTCTTTCTGACCTTGTTTTGTCCCATTAAACTGCCAAAAAAGATTTAAAGGAAATCTAATTAAATAATGAGCAAAGATGTCTGTCTTGGAAGTGACTTGCCTACAAATAAACTGTGGTGCCTTTGCCAGTGTCAGGTGCCAGTCAAGCCTGGTCCACTGCTCTTTGAAAGTCTATCTTTTGATAGTATTAGAAAGATTGTTGGCACATGGGTATAAAGCCTCAGGAAATTTTCACTGCTTGAACCTGGAAAAGGGCTTTCTTGGAAGTATCTTACTGTATATGTAGTTGAGTCAATGTGCCTTTTGTATCCAGCCACCTGATGCTATGAGGAACTAACAAAAGTCTTGCAGGGCAAGTATTTAAAATTCAGCTGGAGCTGCTATATAGAATCCTATGAGTAACAGGGAGAGACTAGTCTGAGTCCTGTGTCTCATTATTTATCCTTTTTTGATATTCCATTTTCACAAAACTTAAACCAAAATTAATACATAAGGAAGCAGGTTCAGTGGTTATGCTTGAAAATTGACAGTAAAAATAACTTATTTGGGGGCTTTGTTACTTCTTGACATGACCTTTACTCTTCCCAAAGCCAAAATCTCCAAATGTCTTGAGTGCCACTTTAATTTTGAAATAGAGGCTATTAAGTGGTGTAATCACCATTTCACAGATCTATCTCTAGAAACATAACTACAGTGGAAAAAATACAGTATTAGAAATTATTCAGAATGGTTTCCTCTCAGAAATATAGTTGTTCAAATATAAATACAGTTGTAATGTAAGTAATAGTATCATAATGTGAGGCATAGTATAGGTATTTAAATATTTTTCTGAAAGTCCAATGAAATTTGAGCAAGTGACACAGGTTCAGCCTGGGTTAGCTTCTTTTTTGCAGGTCAGAAGTGCTCTTCTGCAACCATTGCGATACTGTTTGAGCTGGCAACACTTCAAGATAAAAGGAGTGTGCTGGGGGGGGGGGGGGGCTGCGTTCTCAACCTAGTGCAACATTGCTGTTGATGTCTTTTCACAGATATGTACAAGCAAAACAGCATGTTGTGATGAAATCTGTGAATGCCAGCATTACCACCTGCAGTGGAACGAGTTACACTGCACCTAAGTGATGATTGGAAGGTGAATGTATTTGTGCCTGCAGGGTAAATACAGCACCACTACAGCTTGGACCCTGGTTTCCAGTTAGGTGAAAGGAAAGAACTCTGTGCTGAACCAAACATCTGTTTAAGATAATTTTGTGTGTGAGCCAAACATGACTGCCTGTACATCTTCACCTCATGGAGTAACTGTGTAAGTACAAAGCATTTTTATACTGCTTTTTCCTTCAAAGTGTTTTGTAAATGTTAAATCCTGTTAGTAACAGCAGCAAGTGGAGCTGTATTTCACCCATAGTTATATGTAAAGAAAACTTCCCAGCATCACAATATAAAACCAGAACATCCTGAATGGGAACTCTTTTTACAAGCAGTGATATGTACTTCCCACTGTGCTCATTGTGAAGCTTTTCTCAGGTTCTTCAAAACCATCTGAAAGAATGAAGCAAGCCCTGAAAATTGGTTTCACATATTCCTTTGGTTGCAGGGAGTAGGTCAGCTACTTCTCCAGGAGTTCATTCATGGATTCAGTCATGTATGTCCTCTTACCCTGTTTTACTGGCATATCTGCCATTTTTTTCTCCCTGGTTTTACCATGCAGATCAGATTACCTGTTTTTAGTAACTATTCTAATTTTGTAATAGTCAGTACTGACTGTTAATGGTGATAAAACTGTCTTAGAATATTCTGCAGGACCATGAGAATTCATAAGCCTTAACAACACTGAATCTATAGCAATAGGACAAGGGGCAATGGGTTTAAACTTAAACAGGGGAAGTTCAGGCTGGATATAAGAAAGTTCTTTACTGTGAGGTGGTGAGGCACTGGAACAGGTTGCCCAAGGAAGTGGTAAATGCTCCATCGCTGGCAGTGTTCAAGGCCAGGCTGGACAGAGCCGTGGGCAACATGGTCTAGTGTGAAGTGTCCCTGCCCATAGCAGGGGGGTTGGAGATAGATGTCCTTCCCAACCCAAACCATTCTATCATTCTCTCTCTTCACTCTCAAACAGAAAATGCATGTTTCCCAGTTACTTTGAGACTGCCAATAACAACCCATAAATAATACTTCTCTCCTATAGTTTTGCCACATGAGCCATTTAAGTTTCTACTTTTCCACTCTCAGTGCCTGACAGTGCGTGAAAACCACACGCAGAATAGTTATCTCAACACTACCTTTTAACTGTGTTTTGTAACAGTAGAGAAACAAGCCCACGTCATGCTCAGCATTTAGTACCACCTCCCTTTCCACTTCTAGGTTTTCATCATTACGGTTTATTATGACAATGTAAGCATTAATACTGTGTTTCATGATATATTCCCTAAAATCCTTGGCTTCCACCTGTGGTTCTGGAGCTGCCTCTTCCTTCACATTACATAAATACAGCAGTGGATGCAAGAGCAGATGGGGAATAGAAGTACCGTGGCTGGTAATCAAGGAGGCGTTTACCTGGACTCTCTTCCTCTTTCTGTAGCAGAGGCCAGATCTGAGGAGTAGTGGTATTGACCCCTCACATGTAGGTTTTTCCACACTAACCTTTCTAATCCTAAGGACTGATGGAAAAGCGGTCGCTTGAAGTTGGTCCTTCTACATCAGTGATGTAAGAGTCCAAAGATGACAGCTGCTGAGACTGCTTCCAGTTGAGGTATGGAGAGAGGTTAAAAATAACATGCTGCAATTTCAAGTCTTTTCACACGAAAATACTGTAATCTCCAGTAGTATACATACTATGGCAGTCTGCAGTAATTGGGCAATTTCATGTGGCAGTAGGTTAGATAGAGGTAGAAAGATTAATTTCTATTTTTTACAAATCCTTTGATTTACAGTCTTGGAAAGAAAGATCTTTTTGTACTTTGCAGCATATTTTTATGCCAAATAAAGCCAGATAATTGTGTATCATTAAGATGGTAGCTGTGTTCGCTGAATGGAGTTTGAATGCTTACATTTCAGAAATTCAATGCAAGCATGTACATACACAAAATAGTTGATAGAGGTCTAATCATCACATCATTTTAATTGATTTCTGGAGTTTTCTGTGGGTTTCTTTTTGTTTTGAAGAAAGCTTAACTTTTTCTTTTGTGTAAGATTGTGTGAGTTATGATTGACTGCAGATGTAAAATGTATAAGATTGAGTTTATTGTGCTGTAACAAAAGAGAAGGGACGAAATAGGGCAGGAGGCTTAGCATTCTAGTAAGGAGAGTGAATGCTGGGAAAGCCATGTGGAAGTCTTAGCTCTCTGAACGTAAAGAAACCAGCTTATTGTGCAACATTTTTCTATGGATATGTCCTGCTTTAGTTCGATGCTGGGTGTTTATTTCATAAAAGAAAATTCATTTGGTTTAAAAATAATTGGATAGCAGACAGCTGTTGTCACCCAAGTGTGCTGAAGATGTGCACTCCTAATACCTTGTCAGAAAATGACACCCAGCTCTTTAGCATTCAATGATCTACATAATGCTTACCTCAGCTACATATAGAAAGCCACTGGAAAAAAATAATCTGTTTTTCTGAACCCCTAGTTTTAACCCTCCTACTTTTAGCTAGTTAGTATTTTTTTTTTATCCTGCACTTGGAACTAGGGCGTGAACTAAGCTTATGGGCCTTGCACTCATCCTTCCAGGAGCCTGTCCTTTCACTCTTACTGCTTTGAGCAGGTACTACCAGCTCTTCTTGTGTTGAGATGGTCATGTTTTGCCTTTCATTGCTCCAGCTTATCAGGGACTGGTTCCCAGATACTGAGTGTTTGTGGTTTGTGCTTTATCATAGCAAAGCCCTGGTCTTTGCCATCTTGTAGAGGACTACACTCATGCAGCCACGAAAAAGTGCAAACACAGTAGGGACCAGCCAAACAAACGTGGGGCAGGCCAGCCAGTACTGGTGCCTGTACTTGGATAACAGGGCGGCTCTTTGTGCTGTGACCTTGCGGATAACGTGGAAGATGATGGTCCACACCGCATAGGTGAAGTGGCACCTCAGTTAGTGTCACACCTTCAGATTCTACCAGCAACATTTTCATTGATGTCAGTCAGTGCAGAGACTGCAAGGTGTCTGTGTGGGGGTGAAGGCCAGGCTTTGATAGCCTGATGCACCTTGGAGAGCCAAAAAAGTCCCCTACTTCTTCTGGGTTGGTCAGATGCTTCACCTAAACCAAAGACCCCACTGGAGCGGAGCCAATGCAGGAGCATGCAGTGTAGCTGTACTGGGATGGTGGAGAGGGGGTAAGCTGGCTTCAAACTGCAGCAAAGAGATTTCTAACACATACAGACAAAACCTCTTTAAAATATTTGAAGTGGTACCAATTGCCAGTAAAATGCCTGTTCATTAACTACAACACTTTGTGCAGATATAAAATAGAAGCTATTTTTATTTGAGAACTAATAATGACTGCTGCCTAAATGAACAACGGAGAATTAAAATGGGAGAACAAATGGAAAAAAAATGTAGGAGGAGACATTCAGATCAGGTACAAGTTAATTACAAAGTCTTTGAGAAGATAGACTATTTCTAGGTACAGTCTGAAGACAAATGTTAACCAACAGTAAAACCAAAATCCTGCTTACCACGAGAAACACAAGATTTTGAACTAAATTCTTCTTTGTCTAAGATTAACCAAATTAAATCTGATTTAAGGCAGCAGCTGTGAGTGCTGACAAGTTAGGACTGGAGTTGCATATGGAAGGAGGAGTTATACACATTTGGGGTGACCATCTCTGGAAATGGCCCTGGTCCTGCCTTGCATCTCAGAATGATCTAGCTGAGGTTTTGCTTTTAAAGACAGACTATTTTTGAAAAACATTGGCATCTTTTTTATTGAAAAAAAACCAAAACATCAAGACCCCCACAGTTGGGGGTTTTCTCATAAAGAACCGTTAAGGGACATTCTGTGAAAAGGGATCTTTGCACTTCTCAAAATTCACACAACACTGTTGCTATTTTTGTTCAGTTCCAACTCTACTAGAGAGGCAGGCACAGTGTTCCCTCACTGGCTGGCTCTGTGAGTGCTGCTCCACCACCCCTGGCTGTCCTTATGGAGTGAAGCAAGACTAGAGCCAATTCTTACCTCAGTCTGATGGCAGAATGGTAGCTAATAATGGAGGGGTAGGGGCAGAAGAGGCAAGTTACAGGGACAAAGAGGTGGAGAGAGGGCACCCCATCTTACTTCCTGAGACCCTCCCAGGAAGGAGAACTCCTCCTGGAGAAGCCTGATCCAACACAACTTTACCATGCTGACTCACAAACAGCTATGGCTTGAAGTTCACCTGCTTCCAGAGTTCAGGAGTTGCTGCCCCTTTTCTTCTCAAGAGCTTTCATTAGGTCAGACATGAAATCTGCCTGCCTGCCTCCACCCCCAGTTGGAAGTGGCCCAGCTGACCGTGGCTCTCCAGCTTGTCCAGTGTTTTCCAGCCTTTTTGATGGAAGTGGCACAGGTTTCTTTGGTGGCTTAGTGGAGACGGGTGGAGGTGGAGGGGGTAATGGCACATCTCCATTGCTGCTGCTGGAGGCTGGTGGTGGAGGCACAAAATCAGGAGGAGGTTCACAGAAATCAGATGGTGGTGGTGGAAAATCAACCTTCAATGCAGGTGGTGGTGCTGGAAAGGTGTCTGGATCTGTTAGGAAAATGCCGCTGTCTCTTTTGACTTTGGAGGGTAGAATTGGTGAAGCAGAAATAGCAGATGACCGCCTTTCTGGTGGAGGAGGAGGCGGCTGCAGCAAGTTCCTCTTACTCTGGAATTTCTGTGGCCTCATCACTGGCTGTGCCAGGCCAGGTACACTGATGTTATTTGAGTTAGCCTTTAATAAGCAGAAGGAATAAAAGGATAATACAGAGTCAGTGCACATACAAACTAATGCCACTGCTTGAGAACAGTGAAAGATGTGAAAATCCATGAGAAGACTGCAGCGGACAGACAGCAAAATGAAGTATGGTACATTTTGCCTGAAGAGTGCCAATAGTATTTTGTTTTCTTTCTGGAGCTGCCCACAGACCTTTAACAGTATTCATAATGCTTTTGAGTGCTGTCCTCAGAAACTGAGTGCTTTTAAAATCTCAAAGAACTGCAGTTACTAAGACATGTAAAGATGTTTTCTTGATCTTCCACCCTGCTGTTTATTCCCTGAGAACATGAAGACTTAAATAAAAATAAAATCTGTGCTGTGTTTTTACATCCAAAAATACTGAGCAAGATTTGAGAACATAAAAAGCAGATGTAGTTTTGGCTCTTCTATTTCCACCTCCTGTTCTAGCAGCAACTGCTGGATCTCTGGATCAAACTAAAATAATGAAGTCACCTATCTGCCAAACTCACCAGACACAGCAGCAGTGAACCGGGAAGAAGATGGACAGACTTGGGAATATAAAGTTTACATGCCTGTATCTGCTGTCCCCAGCACTTTGCGGCATGGTGTGAAGCATTTACCTGCAGGAAAGTGCCCTGGGCCCCCTCTGTGCGGGTGGGAGAGCACTGCCAAGCACTAGGAAGAGGCACTTGGAAAGCTCCATCTGTCATGACTCTGCAGTGCACAGTATAGGAAAGATGCTTCAGTAGTGACCTGGCAAGGGCCACTGATAAGCCTGGGGAAGGTGTCTTTTGTCTGCTGGGCAAGGCACAGGTACATACTGCATCCGCTTTCAAATCAGTAGTGTGACAAACAGGTCCTCGAAGCTATGAAGTTGTAGCCATGTTTGCAAGGTCATGAGGCAATCAAATCCTCTGACAACTTTTTTGAAAAAATGAATCAAAGCATCCATCATACAAGTTGATAAAAATAAAATGCAGGGTAGCAGTTAATTATGGAAATGTTTATTTTGACAAAATTTTATGTGGCTTTTCTTTTGTTAGCTCTGAACGTAAATAAAGCCCATTTGGTGATATCTGAATATGATTTGCTCTTCTTTTTTTCAGGTAGCAACTAGTAGCTGTTTACAGTTACTACACACAGTCTGTTCTTTTAAACCTGTGGAGAAGTCTGCTGTCCTGAAAACAAAGATTTGTAACATAATGCGTTTCTAGCTATGCTAATTTATCAAGTTAGCCCCAGCTAGCTTAGAGCTCTGACTGTAGCATGGTGCACTCTAAAAGACTTCAGCTTGCTCCCTTGGTCCCAGGCTTATAGAAACTGAGAGATGAAGAAAGCAATGTTTGCTAAGCAATGTGTTTGCTTCTGCTAAAGAAAAGCGCTCTGCAACCCTGCAGTCAGCAGTACTAATTCTGGCATTAGCTAAGTATAACTTCTAAGCCTTCTCTTCCTCACTCTCCTTGCCTACAAAGATGGAAGTAAATGAGATGCAGGAGGAGGGAACCACTGGCTGAGTTCTGAGAATGTGACCTGTTCCAGAGGAAGTAAGGTTCAGAACAGAGAAACAAATCTTTTTAAAAGAGGAACTCTACAAAGACAGAAACAAGAAGCACAGAACACACAATGCAGGTGGCAGAAAAATTCCACAAATTTCATTTCACTTGTCCTGTGCACTTTATGCATGATGGAGGGAATGAATAATGAACTGCAAACATATGCAGGGTTTATTTTTTCTGTAGGATGTTTCTGAAGTCCTCACACTGTACCCTGCTGATATTTTTACAGCCAGAGATGGTGCAAGTAGTCAAAATCTGGAGCTTAACCAAGAAATTCATTTAGAGCCTAATGAAAACATGTAATGTTTTATATCTTCACATTTTCTCCTTTCTTACATGTTCATCTTCAGCTGTGCACAGTGTTCCCTGCTGAAAACAGTACTACACCCTTTGTGCTACTAAGGCAAGACCTGTTTTCTGGTAGACACAGGAAATTACACTGAGGTTCTGGCAGCACAGACTCTTTGAGACTCCCAGTAGGCACATCCCTATCCTGCTACATGAACTCAAAGCTTGTTCTGAAGAATAAAAGTGATGCGTGACTGTGCCTTTACCTCCCATCAGTGGCTCCTTGCTTCTGGGCTACAGGCACACTATTTGCAGTGTGTAAAACCCAAAAAGGGGCAGCAGTGAACCAGCCACTTTGCCCAGGAGCCAAATGCTTGCAATAACAGTACACTGTGAGTGGGAAAGACAGTGTGTGAAGAAAAACAAACCTGAAGAACTGTTTCACAGGTGACATTTAACTACTGCACTGCTTGTAACTGCTCACCTGTACCTCTGGTGTATCTGCTTTCTTCTGAGCCTCTGGAAATTCTGCACTGGAATGACAAACAATTTGGGGAACCTGTCCATTTGGCTGAACAGCACCTGTGACAAGGAGGGGAGACAAAGGAAATGGAGTGTTACATTTTCATGGTATTAACCAGATCAGGGAATAGCAACTAAGAAAAACATCTTTACAAATTCCACCAAGCAACCACTCATTACAAGTTTCTTATACTTAATTCAGTAAAATCCATGAGGATGTCTGTTTTCTACTTCAGGCTTATTTTGAAACTTTCCATATTCAGTTCATTATCTAAGGAAAGTAAACATGATACCTTACATTAAAACTAGTAAGTCACCACATGATAAAGCCCACATGCCTCCATGGTTGTAGCTGGATAGTCCTACAGGAAGTACATCTGAATAAAGCAGCTTACTTAATCCTTCAAACACTGTAATATTGTGCTGGCACGTAACATACACTGTTTTTTTTTAGTATCCAAAGACACACACAATGAGGCATAGAGACAAACAACATTGCCTGAGATACACCTGGCACTTGGGACACTTCAGACCCACAGACTATACTGTAATGTGAGCAGGGACTACAGGCTTCACAGGATGTGAGAAGTTCCACCTGCCTTCCTAAACAGTGCTTGTGGCTGCCACTGAAGTTAACAGAGTACAGTTCCCAGCTAAGGTCACAAGGACTAGTTTTCTATAGCATATTTTAGTCTATACTGAAATCAGCCCCTACAAATAGCTATACAGCCATTTGAAAGCAGAACAGCAGAAAACATGCTTTATTCTATCTCCAAACCATGAGCCAACAACTACTCACAGTCAGGCAGTTCAGGTTATAGTATTATAGTCAGGCTCCAGGTTTTATATAGGGCAGTAATGATAACTTTTAGACAGAAAGAATCACAGTGACTTGCCTCAATTAGAACACTAATGATCCATCAGAGATATTTCCATAGAGACAACATACATGACTAAAAGCTTTCTAGGCTACTTAATCATTTACTGGGATCCATTAGCTAAGATTGGCAATATACTTCATGATCACATACAGTGTTCTTGCATTCTAGTCAGGAGCTGAAGTTACAGAGATATATATATACTTTACAAGGCCTCAATCCTGCCCATATCCACTACAGACTGCAGCATCAGCACAGAGCCCCACTGGCCAGCCACTTCTCTTCTGCAATCAATACCAGAACACAAAATGCTCCAAGACTGTCTCATCCACTCATTAAAATACCCCCACTCACAACCATCAGAAAATCCCTTGATTTTAAACAGCCTGTTACTGTTCAAAATCTCTCTCCCCATCCCAAATGTGCATTTATCACCATGATTTGACTCCAAGGAGTAGCAGAAAGATCACCCTCTTTTCACATGTATTGAGAAAAAAGACAAACTGAAGCCCTCATAAGGTGTTTGGAGGATTTTGAGTTGTCCATGTGAGAAGTCAGAATGTTAACTGCCAACACAGATTTTGACTTTGCCTGTCTTATGTCAGTAAGTTCTTAGCCAGCATGTCCCTCCTAATAAATACAGCATAAACTTATGCATGTAAACTAAAAACATTCATGCAAGTTACAGCTCGCATCATGCACTGTTCTATCTGTACCATGATAAAATAGGTAACAGTGGTATGATTAAGCTACTGGAAAAGTAAAGTTAGAAAATAACCCAATCATTTCTTACTCTGCATTCTTTTCCAACACCCACATTATTATCACACATGAGTGAAAGGCTGGGAAAGAGAATGGCTCACCCTATAATAATCTCTAAAATGATCATTCTCAGAATGAGATCCCAGTCATCCCTTTCACTCATTGGAAGAAAAGCTCTGATATAGCCAGGGTAAGAGATGGGCAAACAGAAAACTTCAAGACATGGACCATCAGTCGGTAACATGTAGAGGGAGGATAAAGCATTTGTATTAAGATGCCAACAGAAAAAAAACACTTTATTGAATTATGCAGATTTAAACTGATCTTCGGTGGACTGTCTTTGGATTCTCTAAGTGCTAACTTTAAAGTGAGAGCTCTGCTGCTAGCTTAGTTATAGGCAGATCAGAGCTACACTGGGCTGTCCAGAGCAAAACACTATCTTGCTGAATGAAGGGACGGTTTTCTGAACAAAGACTATGTTCAACATTGATGATGACAGAAGAGGGCAATAAATGTGATTTCAACTGCTGGGACATCATTGGTACCTGCTGGTAAGGATCCTGCAGGGGCAGCTTGTTCCACTGTTCCTTGATTTGCCCACCGTGAGGACAAGCCAGCCTTCTTCACTGCACATTTGTAATTATCATATAGCAGCTTGCCATACTGCAAACCAAAGCAATACAATAAGCATGGTATTAAGCTTGACAGAGGCCAAGCACTCATTTTGCTATTGGAAAACTTTTCCGACCCCATTCCTTTCCACCCAGTTTTGTTCAAAAATAGCTTTCTGCAAGTGGTGTGCCTATTTCTGAACAGGGCCAGGTGGAAAGCATCTCCCTAACAGCACAATAAAACACAAACCCCTGTGACCAGAGAGAGTCCTACTGATATCATTCTGATGTTTTATGTTCATTTCAGTATCTGTAAAAATCTTGAAACTTGGCTTGAAAACCAAATGTTCCCAATAAATATCTTTCTCCAATGCTTTCCAAGTATTACATTTTCAGACTGGAGTCATGGGACACTGAATCCTGGGCTCCAGAGAAAACAGCTCTGCCAGTGTAAGATACAAAATAACTTGATGACCACCCCAGACCTTTGTTGCATGCCACCCTGCAGCAGAACTGGCAGAAAAGAATATATGTCTAACAGGAGTAGGTCTGTGCAGCCAGACACAGCCAGTATAATGGGCTACATATAAATCCATCTCCCTTAATGTTTTGTGCGAAACAAAGTGGGCTGTGAGTTAAGACCTTTTGAACAGGGTGAGGTAGACAACATGGACAGAGCTGTCTGAAAAACGTCTCAGCTGGACTGACCAGAGCTTGTACACCTTTAGCCACAGCCCGTTATTATTGTGCCAGATAACTGTGGAGTAAGTTTTACAAGTACATGAGTTTTACAGCTACAGAATTCACCCGTGTTAATGAGAAACACACACTGATAACTAAGGTACAGGAACATTCAGCAAATCCATCCTGGTCATGCCCTTCTACTCTTTCTTCCTAGGACAAAATTAGCATAGATGTTCATTCTTGTCACAACATTTCCAGTTGAGGTTCTGACAGTCAGTAACGTGAGGAAGACAAGATGATTTTACAGAAAACATATTTAAGTAAATGTAATTTTAATCTCACCTTGGCAATTCTTATTCCTGTTACCCACTGATGCAGGGTTGCTTGATCATCACAGCATAAGTACTTGATATATTGTGATTCCTTTTGAATCTGGGGGTGCTAAAAGATATTAATTCATAAAATAAGACAAACATAGAAATCAAATCACTATACAGAAGCATGAAGGCACCACACAGTGACTTCTGTGAGAACACTGCCTATAGGCATCATGTTAACATGAAGATGACTTGAGGGGGGGAAAAGAAAGGCAGCAAAACCAGAGCATAATAAAATAAAAAAAACATGTTGGTTATGAACTATGCATGAGTTGCCACTGGCAGCACTTGCCCAAAATAATTTTAATGCATTGTGATATGAATTCAAGGGCTACAGAAATCTAGCAGTGATCTAGAGTTCAATGTTGTCTACAAATGCTATGGTTCAAGGTCTAACGCTCAATGTATAAACACTGGAAGAAGTCTGTTTCTCATTGTGGTTTGTCATATGTAAGGCATCCAGACTGAACACTGGACATAATTAGTTTTCAAAGAGGATGTTAAATTTGTTTAAGCATGAACTTGCAGCTGAAACAGTTTTTCCTTCTGACTGCCTTTCTCTGGGCCAAGTTCTAGCTTTCTTCCTATGCATTTTTATTCTGTTTTACTCTTGCTGTTGTTTGCCAAGTTATGTAAAACTGCTGTATGTTCTAGATGGAGGATCACTCAAACCACACCACCATCAGAAGTACTCTTTTTCACTTGCTTGTACCAGGAACCTTTATATTTTTAAACGTTTTTTATTCTTTTGGACAAAATTTAGATTCTCTTCCCTTTACTGATCAATGCAGTACTGGTATGTGGTGACAAACCGCTGCAACTCAAAAGATGACCAAGATGCCAGGCTGCCTACTTGCCTGAGACCGAGTATCCTCTCTAAGAGGCTGAAGGAATCTGGTTCCCCTACTACAGCAGAGAAGGCTGTAAGTCTTTATAGCCTGGATGGAATAATATACTGCCATCTCTTGATACACAAAGAAAGAATGAAACCAAAGGAAAAGGCTTCGTTATCCCTCATTCATGTGTTCATTTTTATCCATCTTCTTATAAATAACAGATGCACAGTTAGTGAAGTATTGTGAATGCACAAAAGAACATCCAAATATGCTCTGAGGATTCACTATTGTTAAACCATTCTCTTTTAAGCCCATGCAGTAAAAAATTCAAAATGTACCTCTGCCTAGCAGCAAGGCCCCTGCTTTTATGCATACTGTTATGCAGAGCAGTACCGGACACAGGGAACTCAGCAGGACCCATTGCAGCACACAGTACTGTGAGCAGCCCACCAGCCCAGGGCTGATGTACAAACCAGATGTCTCCTCGCAGGCACCTGCCTACCAGTGGCTGGGGCATTCCCAGCATAGAGGCCAAGCCCAGGCTGGGTGGCCCAGGGGCTCAAAAGCAGTGCTGAACAGAGGTCTCACTCCTCAGCCGTGTGTCCCTTCTCCCCGCTCAGTGCTGCAGGCACCAGGCTTCCCTTTCTTGTGCTGACCCAACTGTCTGTGAGGCCACACTGTGATACAAAATAAAAGGAATTGATCAAGTTAAACATAACTCCTTTCATCGTGCTGTAGTTTTGGTTTGTTTGCCTTTTTTTTTTTAAACTCAGCAGTACACAGTATGGCCTCACATACAGCATGGGGATAAGGAGTACTGCGGTTTGGGGAGACAAGAAGTAGGAAGGCACAGATGAGAGGATGGGACTGCACAAGTCAGCATAGCTACCAAATTCCTGTATCGTCAGATTATGGAGCAAGAGTGAAATAACTGTGAAGAATAAAAACCAAAGGCATATTACTCTTCAGGGGTCTCACAGTGACAGCTATGTCACACGACAGTGCTGTGTGTAACTGTTACAGCTCCATGTGTTTGAACTCAGCTGCTCACACAGATCATACTGTCTGCCATTTTTCTGCAAACACACAGCTGGCTATCTCCCCTGGATGATGAACATGCAAAGTCTGCTTCAGCCCATAGCTACCTGAACCTCTTTGCTCTTGGATGCTCTCAAGGTAAGAGCTAGGGACATCACACATTGCAAGCCCAGAGATGCCGCTTCATTGTCACCAGGTGCCTTAACTGCAGAGAATGGAGCTGTGCCTCACTGATCTGGTACACTCACACACTACCCCTTCACCGTTCAGTGTACAGGGCTGTATCTTGCTGCTACACACCTATGCCACGTATCAAACAGATATGTCTCTGCCTTCAGCAGCCAGAATGCTGCTCAGAGTGGGCTCCACTCCTGCAACGTGTAGCTGGGGTACAATGCCTGACAATCCTTATTTCCTTCCACTGTTCCAGTATTATGCAACCAAACACAGTGAAAACCATTAAGGAATTCAGTTGGAATGGTATCTTTAAAAGGGAACTTAAGCAGACACTTCTCTGTTTGGCAGAGTAGATCCCATATACCTGGGTTACATTATCACCATCAGAGCCAAAACAACCAGCAGTTACAAGCAAAGACATGGCAACCTTGGGTAAATTCAGCTCGTCAAGTACTTTTCAACCAGCCACTAACAAATTCTGCTCCAGTGTGTAAGGTCTTACTGAACCCAGCAGATGGCACCCAAAGCTTTAAGAAATGGCAAAAGCAAGGATTCTTTTTCATGAAGTCCAACTGGTCTACATATCTCCCCTCAAACTACACCAGCTTTTTATTACAAGGAAAGAAAAAAAAAAGGCAGAAAACACCCCCTTCTATAATTTAACATACAAATAATAGATTATTATTAAGGTGTTATAATTCATACAAACATCTGGAAGAAAGTGCACACTGTATAAACAAGGCAGAGGTAGATATGGCACAGAGCTTGCTAGGTGACAGTGCTGCACAGAGACACAGCTCTGCCATGGGGATCTGCTGATGGGGATCTCGGAGGGGCTGCCATGGGCCTCTTCTCTGGGGCACCCTACAGAAATACCAGTTTCACAAGAACACCCATACCGTGGCAGACCAAAAGTCCTTGTACCCAGTATCTGGACTTCGACAGTCACCACAAATGGGTACTGAAGGAGGAGAAATGACAAGCCTATATGATACTTCCTTTGCTCTACTTTCCCTGTCTGCATCTATTTTCAGGTCAGGGGGTTTCCTGAGCCACATGGGGGTTTTCTGTGTTTAGGTTCTTCAGTGGACTTCTCCTCCAGGTACTGCAGCTTTTTATTGAGCCCAAAGAGAGTTCTGGCATCCACAACATCTTGTAGAAGAGCCACCTCTGAACCTGACTGCTGCTAGCTGTGTATGATACTGCTGTTTTGGAAGAGACACTGTATGGCTGACCCCTATCCACACCTCTCCGTTGCCACTCCTGAGCTTAGATCTGCATCATATTCCTGGCAAGTTGTCTCTTTTCCAGCCTACAAGCTTCAAGCCTCTGCAGTCATTCTTCAAGTCAAAGTCATTCCTTGCCTTCGCGTATCATTGTTGCTCCTCTTTGATCCTTTTCCAAGCTTATAATATCGTCTTTGAAAGGAGAGGACCAGAATAGCACAGGTGAAAGAAAACCACTGACTTGTGCCATGGTATGGCAGTGTTTGCTGTTTTATCATCTATGCCTTTCCTGATCATTCCTAATGCTTGATTTACATCTCTGAACACCACCGAGCACTGAACCGCAGCCATACAATGGCCTTCCGGAGTTCTTCAGGCTGCCCTTTCCTCACTGATCTGAATAATGTACCATCATCAGCAAGCTTCCTCACCTCACTGCCTATTAATATTTCGAGACTGTGGGGTTCTCACCACCCTGAGAAGGGCACTGCCAGTGAACAAGGCTAGAGTACCCCATGCCGAACAACATGGGAGTTATTTACTGCCTGCCTTCCAGCCTATCTTTTACTAACTATTGTCTCCACTGGGCAATCAATCTTAACTACTGGCATTCACCAGTGGGGCCTATTCCAAATTACCCCAATCAGTTCCTTGATTAAATTACTCCAATCAGTAACCATGATTAAATGCAGAGTCGCAAGTATATTCTGTCAGTTAGGGACCAAACTAGCTAGCTGCTGAACACCCCGTTCTCACAAGTGAAGTTCTACACCTCAAAGCTGTGCAGATCTTCACTTTGTAACAACTAAGAAGCGCACTGCCTTTCACTTCGCAAGAAGCAGCAGCAGCAGCACTGGCTCTCTTTTTATGTGCTAACTTTAACACTGACACAGAAACCACACCTTTGTACTGGCCCCATAGCCCACTGAGGTTGACTGGAAATACCTCCATTACCTTTCCTAGACTTTGGATGAGCTCTAAGAAGCAATGTTGCATGGGGCCAGTGCAGAGGCTGCCTACTGCACCTGTGTGCAAGGCCAGACCACGGGACCAAACACCAGCAGCAGCAAGCTTAACACTGAAGGTTTATACCTGTAAAAGATTATTAGCAAGTGGCTCAGAAGGAGGCATTTGGCTTCCTGTGTTTTCTGATGCCCGAGGCATGCTACTTTGAACTGGGAAGTACAGTGTTTCTGCCAAGAACTGTCACACCCCAGCCTCACTCGGGAAGAACTGTACCATAGTGAAATACTTTGGCAGTACAAATGGCTGCCAACACTGACCTTTACAAGCTCAACCTTCCACTAAAAACATCAGGTCACATGCAAAGTCTATTAGATAGCACACAAAAATTCTGACTCAGGATAATCAATGCAGAGAAGAATCAGGACAGCTGAAAGCCCCTGGAAATGACTTGGTGTGAAGATCCATGTGAACCGAGTTCTTCCTGTGTTTCAGGATAGTTGCTCAGTACAGTACACAGACCTACGAGCTGCAGTCACTAGGCAAGTCTGGTTTTGCTTATCTAAATTCAGAGCCCCTTTAATAACCTCTCTGTGGGACTAACAGAGATCATAACAGTATCAAGCCTCACAGTGATGTGAGAAATACTGTAGTTTGAGGCAAAATAACACTGACCTCAGTATGCCACACCTTATACATCTCACACATAGAGACAGATAAATCATTTTGTTACATGGTGCATATACCATGTCCTGAAAAGGTCATTAAAATCATCTGACAGCAAAGTGAAAACATCTCCTCTGGAAAGGCTTAGCACCTTTGCCTCCAAAACATGCAGCACCAACATGAATTCTGAAAGATAACTGGTTAAAAAGCAACCACAGAGAAGTCAGAGTTTGAATGAAAAGTGGCAATATGCAAGCAGAAACAGAAGCCAGAATTTTTCTCACAGAAAAAAAAATGGAACAGCGCTTTGAAATAATACACTGTATTAAAATGCAACATAATTTGACTACGGCAAACTTTTTTCTCCGTCAGTGTCACAACTCTCAGTACTGATGACTTAGTTGCATCATGGGGCCTGAGTTTTGGAATTGTTGGTTCTTTCCAGTTACATATTAAGGGCTGAGCACCTCAAACACCAGGCAGCAAAAGGATGTGCTATGCTCCACCTGGAAAAGCCCTGAAAAGGTTTGGAACAGGATCTAGTGTTCTCTAACCCACTGTCTCCTCTCTGAGCATCACTGTCTAGAGATAAAGAAAGCAGAAACACTTGTGGATATAAAAAGCTTTTTTTTTTGGATAAGTTTCAAAAAAATATTTGTGCACAGATTACATTTTCAGATATAAACTCTCTGCCTAAGGAAGAAAAAGATAAGAACACATTGAAAACCTGAAGAAATGAGAACTGAACAATGTGTTTCTATGGTTTGTGCCAAAACAAACGACTACAGGCCAAGTGTGCATGAAATCAGAGATTATCCCAATGAAACGTTCTGAAACGTTCTTTTGCTTTGCCTTCTTCCTATCCCAAAGATGAAAATTGAACTGACATTACTCAGCATCTCATTGGATTCCTTGCCCCAAAATATATGGATCATTGCTCAGTCTCTGAGGCAGAAACAACAGCCAGAAGCATAAAGAGTGACTAATCTTGGATCAAAAGCTTTGGCTTTAGGCCAAAATAGTCAATGTTCTTGGATACCTTATATGCGTTCTAGTGATGAACTTGGTCTATGTTGAGTTAGCTTCTCAGAAAAGCTGAGACTCCTCTGGCTCCCATGACTGCAAGTAGAATTAATACTCAGATCCTTTTAAAAACCATACTCAAGTGGTTCAAATTTGCCACCTCCTAGTAAACTTGGTCAAATTCTGATGCAGTCCTTGCATTAAAATGACCAGCCTTAACTGACCTTCTAAAGACATGTGTGAACTGTACAGATAAAAAAGCAACTGCCCTAGTCTAAGGAAATTATTCTTTTAGCTTACATTTCTCTAATGACTGAGGCAAAATGTTTAGGTTATTACAAACATATGTAGCAGCCAATGTAACCAAACAGCACTGCTTTACACAGCAAGTATTTTCCAAAGCTATTATAATCCATTTCTCACTGTACATTCTCTGTCCATATTCTCCCCATTGTTTATGCATTAATCTTGCAAAACTGTGTGCATGCATTATGACTGTAATCTTGTATGTCTGAAAGTGTTCTGTAATAAAGAGTATTCCTGCTTTTGCTTTTTTAGTTTATCTGGAAATGTATTTTACTCTGCAATATTTGACTGAAGCATTCATGCTAATACAATTTTCAAACCTTTCAAATAGAAAACCTCCTGGTTTCTGTCCTCACTTCCTGCACAAGCCATTTGTTCTGCATCTTTTTTCTACCATTTTCTATCTCAAACACCTTCTACCTGCTTAACTGTCATTGTGTTGAATGCATTACGTACATGACTCAGTCCAGGACAGAGTGTACTGGGTGTGAGGGAGGTGGGAATCAGGAGTGCAGTGACTAGATTCTGAATTACCTGCTGGAATGACGTCCCTGTTGCAAACAGAAGATATCCTTCTTGAAAATTTATTTCCAAAATTTACTTTGGATCATTAGAATTTTTATTTTTTTTTTTAATTCATAGTTTCCAGATGACACCCGGAAAACTCTGCTGTTTAGACTGCAGAGAAAAATGTACCCAGCTGTGGAAATAGACGATGATTTGCCTTTGTCTCAGTTTATCCCCAGGAAACCATTTTTTTTCATCCTAGATTAATTCAGCATTATGCACCATTACCTCCAGATTACTCAAGCACAACTAGCACCAATAAACTATAATTAAATCCACTCTTTGTCACAGGCACATCAGACTGACTAAACCAGTAAATTTGCATATAGATTACCTTGCTATTTGTCTGCTTTGAAAGATTTTCCAACATGGTGTGACAAAAACCAGCTCCTGCACTAATGTGCGCGCACACACACACAGACACAGACACTCGATGCACAAAATAAACACTATGTTCACAATTCATGCTCGATGCAATAGATGCTGTCACTAGCACGACGAACAGATCCCTTCACAGTGGAATCTCCGGGGTTTGAGGGCTTTCAGCTCTGTAATATGAAGTAAATCACAAAAGGTCTCATCCATTTCCACAGCATTTCCCGTGTAACGTAGTAGATGGTGAAAGAGACTGACAGGGAAGCTACACATACAAATTCGCACTTGCAAAGGCGACTGTGAAGAACCAGACCGCTCCAACCCGTGCACTTGCTGTATGTGGTGTGTGGAATTACTTCGTCCGTGAAGGAGGTATTTGTTCCCTTGCCGTTTCTCTCCCAGGAATGGCCAGCACTCTCCGCAGGATGGCGGGGAAGAGCTGTGCTGGTACCCACTCCTGCCTCCTCTGCCTGGAACAGAGGGACAAATCTGACCCGAACAGATGCAGGTTTGAGCAAGGGTCTTCTTTCACACTTGGCTGCCCTTTCCTTTCCTTTTGCCTGCATATGGAGGTTTCTATTAAGAAAAGACTCACTTTATCTGATGTCAAAGTGAAGGGTGGGATCTTTAAATTTTTGTAAGCGTAACATTTAGGCTGAGTAGAAAACAGGAAGAATCTTCGTATTTACTGGGACAGATGTGCCAAAACTAATTCTTTTATTCAGACACCCTATTTTTAGTATGTTGAGGATTCTTTTTGTTGCTTTTTTGCTTCTTAAATGTCTGACTTCCTTTGAGGGAGGAAGGCTTGTTTAGCAGTGGTACAGAACAATTCAGTTTAAGGTTATAGGTTGGCATGGACCAAGTAGATACTGGGAAACAAAACAGTTCTTCAAGCTTTATAGTTGCCCCAAAGCTCCATCAGTGCAAGGCTGTACTCATCCTCAGGACACAGGCACATCAGTTCTGATTTACTGCACAGGGACAGCTAGAGGTGACCCTGCTCTCTGACACCAACCAGCCAGCTGTGCTCTTTTCAGTTGGTCCCAGCTGGGGTTTCTGCTGCCTGAGAGGGCCTGATATGAGGAAGTAACTGCTTTGTTCAGTTATTGCAGCTGTCTACTGAATCATTCTAAAGGGAAACTCCTGAGTAAGCTCAGCAAAGTGAGCTGGTTTTGCTGGCAGACACTATGATGTGCTTTTGAATGGCTTCTAGCACACCACCCTTTTCCCCATTATCTCCTCAGTGTCTTTGTGGTTAACAAGTAAGCAAAAAAATCACCCCATTTTTGTTCTGAGCTACAGTATATGCAATGGGGTGCTGATGTAATGAGAAGAAGTGATAGGCAAGGAGCATCTGCAACATAGCATGCTCCTCAGCTCTAAGACAAACATCTTACAGGATGGATCTGCAGACAAGCACATTTCTGTTTCAACTAGTTTGAAATAGCTAGTCTAGGTGCAGCTCCAACATCACAGGCTGCAAAACCTACCATGGCTTTCGGCTAAATACCAAAGCAACCTGCCCATGAAGTGCATGATCTTACTGCTACACGAACACCATACCCAAGCCAGCATCAGCTAACTTTGACCACTGAAGTTGGAAATAAATGGCTAGATTAAAAATGAAACAGGACAGAGGGACTGCCAGCTCCTGGTGATTTGGATGCAAGTCAGCTGGGACAGACACTAGGACCAAAGTCTCACAGTCTCTGTGAGCCCCTCATTTAACTGTAGCCTAAGAGAAGAAACTGGAGAAAAAGCCCATATCTACTTCAGAGGCATCAAGCTGAAATAACATTCAAAAACATGTCATTGAAGACTTTGAGGCAAAAGTCCACATAGTTCAGAGCAGTGAACGCCAAATCAGCCCACCTCACCGGCCATTTGAATCGCAGAATCTTAGCATTTGCTACCATTTGACTGCACAAAGGACATTTCCCTGTTTTTGAAGTAAGGATGCCAATTAGCTTAACCAGTCAGAAATAAAGATGGCATTTTTTCAACTCAGTGCTCAAAGCTAGGAAATTATGTCTGGTTCTGAATCCAGCAGCATTTCCCATGAAGCACAGAAGCAAGATACTGCTGAAGCTGCTAAGGCCTTGCATTTCTCCCGCACTATAAAATACAAGCTGGGCAGTTTCCTTCATTAAGTTTGAAACACAGCAGAGCAAGTAACTCGGCTGACGACTGCCCACTGCTTTGACACAGTAATTCCTAAAGGGGTCCTCAGAAAGCAGCAATTCTTTAAAAAAACCTAGTGGTATGCTATTATTCAAAACCTTCCCACGTGGTGTTACAGCTTGCTGGAGCTACTAAGGGCTGTAGAATAACCTGTTCTCCAAGATGTGAAAATCTCCTTTGATATACTGCCATCCTCAGTGAACAGCTAGCACGGGCTATGGCTGCTATTCTTCCAATTACTTTGCCCCATTTGCTTTAAAGACAGATAACCTTCTCCTGCAGCCAACACAAGCAAGTAACTGGAAGAGAACCTCCACAGAGCTCACTGTCCCGAGGCACACATGGGGGAATGGAAGAGCTGTGAAGACACAGCACCGCAGCCTTGGCTGTGGACAAATTTCCATCTGGCTTGGATAAGCTGGGCATCCAAATTTCTTCCAAATTACTAGGTTACCAGTATAATAAAGACAAATGTTTATCTGTTAAAACGTTTTGCCTTTTGCTCACAGCACCTGCCTGCAAAAGTCCTGTCAATTTTATCTTGAGGACTTCATTCTCAATATATATATGGCAGGATGAGAAATGTCTCAATGATGATGGTTTGTTTTCCTTTGACATCTCAGGACAAGCATCTCCCAGAATGGTATTTTCTTCTGGGAGACGTCCATATAAAACCAGACAGCTGCAAAACGTAACTAAGTATAATAAATGGCTCTATGTTCCTGTCCACATGCTTTTGTGTCACCAAGCATCCAATCAGCAAAAGAAACATCTACTTCGCTCTTTATCTCAGTCCACAGATCTCAAGATGTATCACACCCTCAGCTCCAACCTCCAAAGGTAAGAGAAGGATGCAACAGAACTCACCTCAGCCCTATGCCTTCAAAAAGGTATATATAGAGTTCAATTAATTACAGAGATTATAGTAAATATGAAACTCTCTACTGCATCACTCTCAGAAAGCCACCCTAAGTGGGAGGCTTCCACTTTTGAAACAACAGAAGATTTGAAGATATCAATACTTGCCCATATTTCCTGACCAACTCCAGCCACTGCAAGAGATAGCTGTTGAGAGAAGCTAAGTCTGAACTGAGCTAGTCAGGAATCTATCAAATGCTGATTTGTGAGAGTTAAAAGGAAGAACAATCACTGTAATAATAACCTATTCATCACTAAGTAGCGTTGGTCAGGTATAATGATCTTATCAATATGATGTTTATTCTAGCATACCACAAACATTTTATAAAGAAGCATCAGAGCAAACAGTTTTGCTAAGTAGATTTTATACATTTATAAGCCTATTACACATAAAGATTTCCCTAGCGAGCTTTTGATCTTGTTTTTCTCATCTCACGTTGAGGGTACAGTGCTAGCATCACACATCCAATAAAGCACGTATTTCAGTTGAGCTGTGACTTCATTTTTGGTGTTAGTTCTTATTATAGCATACCTCTTTTCACAAAAGATGGCAGTAAGTCCAGAAAGTTCTCCTGATTATTATGAACAATTAAACACATTGCTACATACACTTCAAAAATCATGGGTTTATTTTCATCTGCTAGAATGTAACTGTTATTAAATTGGCCAGATATTTCCCTGGCCAGTCATCTGCTTAGAAAATCCATTTCTACCTATTTTTTTAAATCAGGTTCCCTTTTCCTGAAATAAAGCTTACCTGTTCACTTCAGAAGGCTCACCCCTGTTTCACAAAAAAGGACAAAGTGGTTTTTTGCAGAGCATTTTGTGGAGAACTGTAGTATTAAAATAGTTCATCTGTGTTAGCTGAATACACCTGCTTCAGAAAATAAGTCTGGGTCTATACACCACTTCTGTTTTGCCATGTGTAAATCAGGATGGCAGACATTTTGAAACAGAAAAAAAGAAGTGCTGTAAGTGTGCAATGTGACATTATGTGACCTCCAGTGTAAATGTTTCCCCTACATTTTTTCTGAGATGGCAAGATATGGTGTTTTCTAATATCTTGTTTGCATTGCTGGCCTTTAAATAGAAAAGCAGCAATAAGATTATCTTCTATCTTGTACACAGTAATCCCACTTGTATTCTAAAATCTGTACTAATGACAAACAGCAAGCAACGCCTAATTCCTGCAACCTCAAAGCTTCATTTCTGCTCTTTGAACTATGTGAAAAGCATGGCTTTTCTTCCTTTCCTGAGAGGAATGCAGAATTCCCAGCCTATTTGTGGTGCTATTACTGCAGTAATGAGATACTTCAACAGCAAGAAGTGATTTTCATGAGTGGGTGAACAATGTCTTTTGCTCTCCTGCCACAAACAGCTGTACAACGAAATACGCCATTTGTGATGTCTCTTCCTGCAAGACTCTGCACCTCAGTTCAACAAACCACTCAGCAGGTATGACTACACTGCAGATAAAAAGTAGACATACTTTTTAGTATATAGTTCATAATGCTCATAATTTCAACATCAGGGACTGCCAGTCCTCTCATCTTACATCTGCCTTGTGTGCCATTTGTCCAGGTGCGTCCAGCCACCTGAACAGTCAGGAAGCATATTCAAGCTTGTTTCAAAGACAACAGTACAGATATAGTGTAGACAAATATCATAGGACTAACAGTCCTTAAAATTAAGGTTCTAAAGGTATGTTGCTGATCAACAATGAAGCAAGGAAGAAAATAGAAAATGATTTTGCAGAAGGTGCTCTATCTCATCAGGGTTCCTGAAGCTTCCAACGTAAACATGTTTTCATATAAAAGAAACTGGTGTGACATTTGCAGAACTTAGTTTTCTAGTACATTACCTTTAAGACAAAGCAGTGATCTGTAGGTGCCTTATATTTCACTTTGTGTTGAGAACCATAATAAACATTCATATTCTCAAATTGAATGAAGCATGCCAGGTCCCGTGAAGTCTACAAATGAAAACCAAGCACATCACTGTAAGAACAAACTGCGTTTTGATGTGAAACTCATTAGCAGCATTTTTTCAAGCGCATGAATGCCAATAGTTTTTAATTTTTTAACTGTCATGAAGTTGACTGAAGAAAGATGAATTTTAAGCGCGTGCATTCCTAAACTAACAGTTGGAAGAGTGTCAGTACACCTTAAAAACGATATATAACAGCGCAGCATTTCGCTGTTGTTCTGGTTTTGCTGTGCTTTATTGCTTTGTATGGAGGTTTTGGCTTACGGTTAGTAAGACCAAACAGAACACCATAGTAAGAAATACCTTTAGTAAATTAGATATAGGCCTTGCAACCACACCCTGAGTAGAGAAAGAAGGTCTGGGGTTCTAAATTGCTTTGGAAGCTTGTTTGTCTGTGGTATGTGTAACAAACAAACTGTCATCAGGAAATAAGAACACATTTCATCTGGTTTGCTTTGAATTTTCTCAAATTTTCTGGCATCGGTCCTTTTCCGCTTATAATATTTGCTTGTTCACAACATGTTGCTGAAGTAACAAGGTTTCTGTTGCTGGCACGCTTCTCAGCGCAGAATTCTGTATACAAAGCACGATTTTTGTAGTCTTTTGAGTGGAAAAGCAAAAATGGTTCTGTCACGTGATCACTGCTGGCTAACCTGAGAAATCAGGAAATTGTGAAAGAAAAGCAAAAACAAACCACAAACCCTCTCTCCCGCTAAGACAGGGTTATATTTCCATGCATGATGGTCCTTCCAGGCTGTGCTCATTCTTGCTGATATTTTCAGTACAATGCACTCTTGAGTTGTTATTTATTTACAAAGTGAGTTTGCATGTAAGATTGGTGGGGAGGAGATGTTCCATACTGTAGGTAGACAGAGCTTCTCTCTCTCCTGTTTCCCCTGAAGCTGATGTCAGGGATTTTGTCATTAACTGTGTGGACCTAGGATTTAAGCTCCTGAACATGCTCAAAACCTTGCAGTAAAATGAGTTGTTCCTTTCCTTTATGAACCAGGTAATAGCAATTAAGACCAATAGGTATGCAGCTGTTATTTTCTTCTAAGTAAGGAACAAGTTTTTATGCAAGGGACAAAGAGACTTCTTGTTAGTATTTCTGCAGTGTTAGTATGACAAAGTAATACAACTAACAGAAACAAATCTTAAAACTGTATCTGCAATTCTGAATCTGTTGTTCTGTGACTCTGTCCATTCACAGCATGGTTTTGAATGGGATACAAGTAGAGGAACACTGAAGAAATTAAGACAGCAGTGCTGACTAGTGCCTGGTTTGTAAAGGAAAAAGCCTCAAACCAAAGCCACCAAACGCATGTGAGTACAATAATCTGAACATGTCCCTATATTTTCACGTTTGCACTGTATTGTACAGCCAACATGAAGTGCCAAAGGTTTCCCAGACTTCTTTGCTTTTTTACAACTGAGAACACGATTACATGATGAATTTCAAAACAGCTGCAGCAGCTGAAGATACTATTGTCTGCCAACTGTTTTTGTACCTCAATGAAAGATCACTCTACCCACAACTGAATGGGTTGCACATATGCAAGGTGCACATGCACTCTTCGTACCACCCAGATACGAACTCTCACAATTTAAGGGCTTTGACTGAAGAGCTCTACTGAATTCTGCTGCTGTGCTTTAAGATGTTTAGCAGCCTCAGTGCACCCTGCCCATCTACTAGAGATTACTGTCTGCACAGAAGACGTGTACCTGAACCTCAGCTGTTCCAAATACAGATTCCAGTAATTAACTTCAAACACCATTAAACAGATTTGAGCTAAGAGATTTGACTTTCTCCAGAACGCCTCAGGCATGGACACATACATCCTTTTCCTGAAGGCTGTTACAGAAGCAGGAGCAAGAGCCACACTATCTCGAAAAGAACTAGATTCAAAGTTCTCAATTCCTGTGAGTGACTGAGTTGGTAAAATAGTGAGTTTGAAGCACTCACAGTTCCTTAAAATGGTTCAGTTATAGGTAGTATAGGCTACCCTGCCTATAACAACTAACAGGCAATAAAGAGTTAAAATAGCTGTTACGAGGTGACATGGCTTGGTGCATGGCTCCATCCTGAGCCTGTATTTGCAGTCTATCACCTGAAAAAAGAAAGCACTTTCCTAATTTGCACTCTGATAGGAAGTCACTGAAATGGGTATCACTGGATGATGAAAAAGGCTGGGTAACTATCAGTATAGGCTTGCCCTGTTTGGCGCTGTACTACTGGTTATCACTGGAGGGAGGCTACAAGGAAAAGCCCAAGATGGACTTTTCATTTGACTATTCTTAAGTGTCTTCCAAATAGCATTCTAGTTCCTAATTGGTAGGATGCTCTGTGTGTGCAACATGATTTGAGGACTGGAAGCTGATATCTCACAGGCAGGTGAAGTCCAAATGAATTGCTGTGAAATCAGCAAGGTAATCTAGGTCTGCCTTTCATTGGGATATAAACATAGGTCACTGGATCAGCATCACGGCATTCCTTTACAAGCTTTTTTTTTTTTTTTTTCTTCCTTCATGGTTTAGTCAGGAAATGGCAGAACAGTTTCACAGGACGAATCATAACAGCAAAGCTCCATTAGCAGCACCAGAATTTCCAAACATGAAGCATTAGCAGAGCTGTAAGTAGTAGCAGAAGTGGCTTTCAAAACACACAAAAAAATAACCCCCCAAAAACCCAAAACCAAACCCAAAAAACCCCACCAGTCCCAGAAGCCAACATTATACCTCATCACTGTGGAAATGAGAAGCCAGCTGCCCCTATGGCCAACATGTCCAGGACCCTGTTGCTTCTCCAGTGCTAGCAATTCAGACTCTTGAAACATTTTGCAATATTAAATGTCAGTGCATTTGATTTGGTCAGGTGGATACTTCTGTCTCACTTCCTTTTGCACAAAAGGCAGACTTAAAAAGCATAACACATTCTCTAGGTAAAGACCATGGTAGGAAAATATGTGTAGCATTTCTGCATGCTAGCTACTGGCACAGAAATTCAGTATCAAACAAAGCAGAATTCCACCTTTTTGTGATAAGAAATTAGTTTACTTAAGAACTTTTAATATATTCTTCCACAGGAAACCCATGTAACAGTGAAGCATTTTGGCAGCATAACACTCCCTGAAGGGTGCTGTGCTGTTTTTCTTTCCCTACTGACTTCCGGAGGAGTGCTATTGCACTAATGCTTTTATCTATTCATAGAAATCAAAGGGAGAGAAATGTGACAGGATTCAGGGACTACATTCCAATATTTGCACAAGTGGTGTAGTCAAAGTTAAACCAAAAAAACCCCAACCCTCTCAGATGCACCAGACACTGCTCTTAAAATGTCATCTTGGGAGTTCTTCACTTTCACCTATGTGAATTGTTTTATTGCTACAAAGATTATTTGGCTTCCTGACCTTGGTTTTTCCTTTGGGAACATAATAAATTCCAGAAGCTCGTAGAAGAAAATAACGCCTCTTCCATGACTTTTTTCCATCTTCTTTTAAATAAAGGGCCCCTTCAAGCTCTGGCACAGCGACAGATGTCCCACAGAAGCTTTCCTGTGCAACAAGAATAATAATACACAAAACAGATTTGATTTAAGCACAACCCTCTTAATAGGAGAAAAATGGTCCCTTGAAAAACAGAGGCTTTACTGTGACAGTGAACACCTGAACATGGGCAATTCAGTTCTCAGGGAGATGAACATCTTAGGCAGGCAAAGGAAACTTTTCCAAGCTAATGCGGCAACTCAGCCATGCAAGGTGGGTGCACTGGAAAAGGAGGCTCGCAGAACCTCCATTCTCCACAGGGTCAAGCTAAAACCTACAAAAGGTTTTAACTACATGTAGATGTGCTCAGTGAAGTCAATAAAACAGAAAAGTTGGTACTACTGCTGTTGGTTTTTCTCTATTGCTGGATCTACAGGTTCTGTAGAGAAATACTTCTACAGAGAGAATCTGCAGGGACTGTTTAGAGCTCTAAAAACAGCAAAGGAAAAAAATGCCCTCAATCTCTGCTTTCACTTTTAAATACATGCTAGCATTTAGAACACTGTTTAAACAAATACACTTCATTGTTTGCTTGAAGGACCTACTGTTGGGTAATTTTTAATGCCAACATGCTTATCACTTTATGTTTTCATTTAGAATTTACCAGGACTTCTGCTGGTTGATATCTGGTGCCTTCATGAGATGCGCTTAACTTCGAAATAGGAATCCTCAGTTGCTTGAGAACAGCATTTCCTTTGTGAATTTCTACCAAGTCAAAATGCTTGCCAGGAGAACTGTGATAACCTCATCTTTCATATGGCTCTGGATTTTTCACTCTTAAAATATGCAACTGAAGTCAGCAGGAAAGGCAAGAGGCTGAACAGACTTTCTGGAAAGTGCAAAGGTTCTTTTTCTGTTGTAGTGCAGCCAGTAATCTGAGGTAGTGAGAAGTACATCTGCTTCTAGTCCAAAAGATAATTGTTTGCTACTGATCAACCTTACTAATAATATAAAGTCACAATGGCTGGCCTAAGGGTGTGGCACAGCTGTTTCTTCCACTCATATTTGCATAACACTGCTTTAATTGTTATCATGGCACTACACTTCATAGACACACTAAGTGAAAACCTTTCGTGGCACTGGGTCTGTAACAACAAAATCTCCATCGTTTATATTCTCTAACGGGGGATACAATCTGCATTTTAATGGTGAGCAACAGATGCAGAGAAAAATCCAATGTTAAACCTTAGACACAATGACATCAACCAGCACACAACATCATGTCACACATTTTCCCACAACGACCTAAATGCTGTTGTTGCAGAGCAGACGCAGACGGTGGCAGAGTTTCGGTGACATTTGCATCATCAACCCAGAAAGTTAGCTTACCTCCAGTAAAGCCTCTTTGCTTTTATCATTCATTTCTTTGCTTTCATTCCTCCCTTTGCTTGCAAGGTAGAAGTTCTGATTAAGACACAAAAGAAATTGATGCTCATTATAAAGAGAGCAATACAAGTAACTAGATCACTACAGACCCATTCAATAGTTAGTCTTTCAGTACTGAGTACCCAAGCCAGCAGATGCAAGAGGCATATACCTACGGACTCTTCTTATAGAAAACTTTAATCACAGCTGCCTGCTCATGAGTTTTAATTCTTTATTTTGAATAAAATTCAGAAGTAATACAGAATTACTTCTGCCTATGGATATACAGCCTTCCAAATTTTTGAAAACACTGGCTTATGCTTTTGGCTGTTTTTTTCTGGATCAATGGGTTTGATTTTATCATTCCAATTTTCACTGCTTCCTATATTACTACAGACAGTAGAGAACATAACATGCTAGTGTGCTGGAACATGTGCAGTGGCTTTGCTGAACACCAACCATGGTCAAATAGCAGAGCTGATTGCCTGCTGAGAGTACAGCAGCTGGGCATGAAGGAAGCAGGTAGATGAAGGAGCTATGCCATGCATCGAGTTCTTGTACTTCACCATTTTCTAAATGAAAGTACACGTAGAAGAGGAGCTTGAGAAATACTTGATACATGGGACAGTCTCATTGATTTCCCTGGAATTAGTCAAAAAGCTAAGTTTGCAGAACAAAGGGCATAAACCAAACACACACTATTGTCTAGGAAATGGACAAAATTGTAAAAACCCAACAAATATTGAAACCTATCTACTTAAAAACTACTCCAAATTCCATAATTCTTCAGCAATTCCATAGGAAGAAAACTATGAGTTTTTCTGACTTTTTATCTCCATTTTTTCAAGTCTCAAGACTACGAGAATATGGCAATATATTTACATGCATAAAACTCCATAATGACTGAACTGCAACACAAATGCAAACATTACCAAAATTAAAATGAGAAGTGTGTAAATGAAGGAACATGCTGTTGCTATAGCATAAGAAAGAAAGAAACAAGCAGCGTATCTTCCCTGCCAGCATAACATGTTTAGAGCAATGAAGTTCATCTGAAGTGAAACCCTCGTATTCCACACAACCACATCTTCTTTCTCAAGCAGCACAGTGAACAGCTGTCTGCCAGAATGCAAGCCTCATAAGCAGCCAGCTTTTGGAGGGGCACCAGGAGAGGAAGGGGAATAAGTGTGGGTGATCTCAAAATCAGCTCTTTAAAAGCTTTCTTAAAATTTCACAGTAAGTCAGACAGGGACATTAGAAAAACAGCCACCTGCAATTTGGCCTATGCTGACACCACGTTTATGGAATGAACATAAGAAACTTGAACATTCAATACAACACACAGTTATGCCAGGAAATACTGCTGGCTCCAAACTGCCTGGGCACATTTTTAGCCCATGGCTGAAGGTAAGCAAGCACTAAGGATCACAGCTTCGTGACTGTATCTGAAGACAGTATTCATAGTGGAAAAAACCTCAAACTAGCTCAAAAAAAAAACCTGCTTAAAAGTGTATTCTCAGTACAACCCAAACAGCGATGCCTGCCAATGCAGTAAAGCCACAGGTCTGAGTGAGGTGACAATGCTTCACTCATCCCACTGGGGAAAAAAGTCACTGTTCTGACCCAAGTTCTCCGTACATGGGCAACAGCTCTTCTTGAGAGAGGGCACTATCACAGCACTGCTGGCTTGATGTTGGTATTTCTTTTTCACTGAAGAGCGTATGAAGAGAAGCCTCAAAGGGCACTGTTAGGCTGGGTTGGGCCTCCAGACTTTGGGATGGATTTGGAAAGTAGAGGAACATGCAAGTTGTAAGCTGCCTTCTGTAGATCATTATAAAATAGACATAGTACAACCCCTAAAATACCCAGCGAAGATTTATTTATCAAGGTAAGTACACCTTATCACTCTCTCAACAAGGCTTGGCTCATCAGCTTTACTACCAGTGGGAAGAGCATTCATCTGGATCAGTCAGCCTTCAGTGCACTGATAATAAGAAAACAAAGCTCCTCTGATTAGAACTGATTCACATTCAGGCATCTGGCATTTACTTAGCAGAAACAGACCACCCTGTACTGACACAATCAGTGGTAAAGAGAGAAAGTTTGTAATGATATCCATGCTGGATCTTTAACAATGCAGCTTTTTCATTAGGGAAACTGGGCTCTGTCACTTAAACCAACATTACACAGATATACACTGTCATCTTTCACTTGTCAACACACATTTTATTTATTACCTCCTTTATGTCTCTGCCCTGAAATCTGGAAGTACCTGGTACTTATTAGTTGTCAGCAGCTAAAAACCTGGGGAGCAGACTGTACTTGTTTTATCACTGTGTGGTCTCCTATTTTTGATCGGAAGCATTCATCCTATGGGAGACAAACCACATGTGTCCACAAGAAGTCATTCCAAGTCCAGTAGCCAAAGGTCATGATAAAATGCAAGCTCTTTCCTGTCTGAGGACACCACTAGGAAATGTGTGTTTGGTTTGAGATGTCAGGTCATTAATGGGACAAGATGTGGCTACAGGGCAGCTCTCTGCATATGTCTACAGATTTGAGAATTAACTATTTTTTACATTCAAAAGATAATGTTTTTCGATAAACAGCTGAGCTTACTGAACAGGATGGATTCATCATCTTGGGCTGATAACGTAAGAAAGCAAACATAAAGGGTTATTTTAACAAACAAAACAAAGTATTCTGTCACACTTTGACACTGGGTTTGCTTTGTTTGCAATGTTTGGGTTATCTGATGCTGAAATAAGCGGGTATTTTTGCTGAATTATTCCCTGTGCCTACAGAGCCCCAGACCAGCTGAAGCTGACATAAAGCCAGTTGCTCTCCTACGCCATTCTTCTTGACTCAGAATGCAGAGCCATAGTGGCAGTTTTGACATGTACTGCTAGCCAGGTATGAGACCCTTCAGAAACACTAGGTGATGACCCATCTATGGCATTACATTAGCAGGAAATTGCACAAAAGAAAATCCTGTAAAGATTTTATAGCCATCTTAAGTTAATTCTGTGCTTTGTACTGTAAAGCACCAGTAGTCTATGCATACAACCTTTCCATTCAGGGATACAACCATTCCATTTTGTGTGGAAAGGCAGGTAGTAAAATTCAGGCTGTATCTCTCTCCTCTGTATAAGCCTCAAACAGTGGAAGACAGAAGGTGTTTTCAACAGCTTGAAAGAACATCTCTGGTGGCATGTAAGCAAACCAAATTTGGATCATAGTAGAAACAGCAGCATTAACTACTGCACTGCCAAACTCTCTGATCAGTGTTCCATGCCTTTATATTTGTAAAAATGAATTCCCTAAATGAAAAAGCACCTCTCTCATACCTTTTTTCATACACAGCCCTATAGAAGCTGGAATGCAGCAGCTACTTGTCAGTATACAGCAAAAACCAGGTGTTCAAGACAGCATCCTCCCTCTGCTTCCCCTTCTGCTTAGATTTTTTTTTTTGCTTTCAATCTATTGAACCAGTTTTTCCAGAAGATCTGCAAGGTCCACAAGAGCCACTCTAAAGATCACAAATGTAAATAATAAATGAAGCTAAAGGCAAAGCTCTTTTGAAGCCCCTGAAAATTAATTTGCAACTCTGCTTACTTGATTTTATGTTTTAAAAAATCACTTAAAGAAAGCTGATTATTCATGCCTTGAGGATGATGGTCTTCGTCATCAAAGAGGGGGGAATATGGAACAAATGGAAGACATACATAAACTAGGATGCAGATAACAGCAAAGCATTTAATAGGCTGATTAAGTCACATGTGTAAATGCTTTCTGTATTACAGTTTCAAAGCAGAAAAAGAAGAACACTTACTGAAGTAGCATCTTCAACTTGAAACTATACCATAGACTGAGATACACTAATAGAGAGCAAAATTAAGATTACTAAAGAGTGGGAGTACAGTGAAAAATACTACCTTTTTCTCACTTCTATTTCTCTGTGCATACACCAACACACTCAATAATCAGGTTCCCCACCACTCTTCTATGCTTCCTTCTCTGGGTCACAGTTTTTAAAACAACTTTTCAAGCATGAAACTCACTACTGCTGTCCTGTTACAAAAGACATCACAAATTCTTACTCCACCTTCTTCTCATGCTGTTTAGTGCTCTTGCTTTTCAGAAGAAGTAAAATGTCAGTTCAGTGTGTGGGCTCTCCATTGGAAGAGATAGCTCTTTTCGCTTAGATATGAGGGAGCAGAAGCATAAAGTACTCACTATAGAGATTTTAATTCATTTTCATAAATGATGCCCCAAAATAATAAAAAACAAACCAACCAACAACCAAACTAAAAGACACATGAATGTGGTGTCACCTGCATTGTTTGAATTTATCCTGTCTGCAAAAATCAAACACTGGGTTCTAAGAGCATGACCAGTGTCTTTTTAGAGTCCCTTTTTTGCTGAGACTTACTCTTTGAGCTTTTTGAAAAGAGGTGTTGAGACCTGACAACCTTTCCTTTCAAGAGTCAAGCACAGCATCCCTCAACCACATAACCAAGCATCACCTTTCCTATGTTACAAGAGTTTTCTTTATTTGCACGTGTACCAACATGTATTTTTGTTTCACTTTTTAGTCATAGACTTGTGACACTCCATCTCTGTAGATGAGTCACTGATGACATTCATGGAACGGTCTTTTACTCTGAGTTCCCTGAAGGGTAAATTGTATCACGGTGATAAAATAGCAAGAGTGTGCCAGCCTTTGTAAACGGGGGGGGGGGGGGGGGAACGACGGACACGACAGTTGAGGATTTTGCAGGTGCTTTTTCTAAAATGCATTCCAAATACTTTAAGAAATAGTTTTCAGAAACAAAGCTGCAGAAAAAAATATTACAGTACTGCAGGACAAGAATGACAAACTTCAAAAAAAGCCACTGGCATTAGCTGAGCAGCTTGCTGCTAGCACAGACAGAGAAGATAAATCCTGCATTTCAAAACCTCAGTTCCTTCTTAAAAAATTAGACATGTTTAATTAATTGTTTAATCTGTACCAGGAATATAATTTGTTCATAGAGAGAAACAATGAATATTGGCACAGGACATTTAAGAATTTACGGATATTTAAGAATTCAAGGAAGTTCTTCACTGTGAGGGTGGTGAGACACTGGTACAGGCTGCCCAGAGAACTTGTGGCTGCCCCATCCCTGGCAGTGTTCAGGGCCAGGTTGGACAGGCCCTTGAGCAACCTGGTCTAGTGGAAGGTGTCCCTACCCATGGCAGGGGGATTGTAACTAAATGATCTTAGGGTCCTTTCCAATCCTAACCATTCTATAATTCTATGATTCTATACATACCTTTTCCAGAGGTCCACTGGTTCAGCAATGCAATCATGTTTATAAGACTGTTTTTAAAGCATTTAATTATCTATGTCAAACCTCCATACTGAAAATTCTGTATCACTAATTTGTCTAAGAATCAGTTGTAAGCACCTGGCCACCTTTGGAACCTGACTGGGGTCTTCTTCCAGAAAAATAACCTGCAAGAGTCAAAACCATGAGATCTCCACTGACAACTTCCTTCAGAATGAGCACTAAGAAAGACCAACAAGGACTCCAACTGCTGCTTCATTACCACCACAGGCTGTGTCAAAAAAAGCATTCTGCAGTTTCTGTACTCACAAAATGAGTTTATAAGGCAATCTTGACTGAGCTAGGAGGAAACGTCTGAAATATACTGAGAATGCGTATCACAGCACTGAATTTCAGTGTCCCATTGGTTACACCGTAATTTCCATGAGTAGTTAGTTACTTAATCACACATCCTGCCCCCCACTAACTCAGCATTTCCTCTTGGTTTACCTTTTCAGGAACTCACTCGAAATCATGCAATTTACCACGTTTCATTACCTAGTGTGAGCTCTGTCTGTACAACACTGATTATTTTCTGCCAAAACGACAAACCTCTGATACAACTGTGCTATTCTGCCCATCTCACAATGTTTGAATTTACTCAGCCTGACAGATGGTTAGACTTTATTACTGGCAAAATATTTCAACAGTGTGAGAGCTGCAACTGACCCAGTTTCCTTAGGCTGTTCATTTTACAGCTTATCACAGAGGGGCTGAAGCTCAAGGACTGCAGACATATCCAGATCCAGCCCATCATGTCCTGAGATGGGAGGACAGAGCTGCACTCTTATTTCTGGTTTTGGTTCAGGTCATGTTTATTTCTGAAGCTCACTGCAATCTGAATGCCCAGAATCTTCATCAATTATTTACTTCCTATGGGAGGCCAGCAGCCTAGCTCTAAGTCACTCACCCCAATAACGCTACCAAGTGTACATATGAATCAAATGTACTATCGAACCTCTGCTGCTAGATATGTTTGTGTGCACTAGAAATTATAACACCTTGACCCATCCTGTATGTTTACTTCCAAACTTGGCTTTTCTGTTTCATATTAAAAACAACATCAATCCATGTACACTGCAGGATAAGTTTTCTTTCCCTCACTGTGGATACCTGTTCTGTCAAAGAAGAAAACTTCCTCTCTGCAGGTTTTATTTGAAACACTGTCTCATTTAAAAAAAAACCTGGCTTCCTAATGATATGTTGTGAGGTTTGCTGCCAAATCATGTATGACTCATTTCTTCAGCAATGCTGAATTGATCATTTTTCTCTTGCTGCCCTTCGGAACAAATCAGATGCTCAGTGAGCTAACAGATGGCTGACAAGGGGAAAAGCTCTAGTGCCCGAGAATCCATCAACTGAATGTGCTAAGGTGTTTGTAAACACAGTTTTGACCACATATCACATGAAATAAATGATAACCTTTGCTGAATAATTTGTTGCAATTCAGTGTGCAGAACCTTTCACTAAATTAGGTGTTCCCGTTCACCCAGTTCTTCCCCTAGGCTAAATGAAACCCAGATAAACTCTCTGCAATACTCAGCATTCTCTTTACAAAGTTTCATGTACAACTGGCAAAAACTGGACCTCTGAGGAAATGTTGATTCCCATCAGTAGAAATAGTGGAGAAACTGTAGTAATGACAAAGGACAGGTTTTTACAGCCCCTACCTAAGCAACAGTACCAGCGAGAACCGTGTGTTTCATTTTTTACCAGTGAAGAAAAGACTTTAAAATAGTATCAGAAAGGAATAGAAAGCACTTATTTTCAAATACTTGCATTTAACATTCTGGTCTGGGGTTCTTTTTTGTTGAAAGCACAAGGTTGTTTTCTGTAATTCCAAACTGACACAGCTGAAAGCAAATTAATAACGCAATAGGCAGCATACAGACTAAGTGACAGAATTTTAGACTCTTACCCAAATTCCATGTTAGCTTACCTGGGGATTTTTAAATACAGCATATTTTTCACTTTTTTCCAAAAACATAACCTTATTCACAGTGTCTCGGGTCCAGTCTGACAACACTTCAACAACATTCTCATGGTCTTCAAAAAACCTTTCTGGAGAGACAGAAAAAGTAATGTAAGACACTCAAACTCTCTCTGTGCTCTCCTGAGGCTGCAGAAATTCCTGTGTACGAATGTAATCATTATCGGATGTTTGCTCAGAGCTGGACAGTCCAGCACTGTTTTGCACTGCACGGGAGGGACCAAAACCACACGGATATACTGTCAAGTGGAAGGGTTAATAAGCTACAGAAGATGCTTTATGTAGGTCTGGCATGCTCCTGAATTCCTCCTGCACCTCTGTGCTATTGCCCAAAGGCTGCAAAGGATGGAAACAGTGACCCACTAGGAGTAGATGGTTACATCTGTGTATCTCAATGGTGTTTCAGGTTTTTTTTTTTTAAGGTCTGCAGTATGATTTAGGGGAAGAGAGGTACATACTCACTCTGGAAGAAAATAGTAAAAACCTATTTCCTTGTCTTTTTACTTATTGAAACAAATAAAAAATTTCTTTCTGTCAATAGGAAGAATTCTATGCACTGAAAATAAAATGTCCTGTTTCAAGCAACTGCATTTAAAAACAGAAATAGCAAGCCAGTGGAAATTAGAAGAGAGACTGAGAACTGATGTGAACATACAGTTTCACCCAGCATCTCTGCAGTTTAAAACCTCACCAGAGATGTGGGAGTCCTAGTGTCAGTTCTCTCCCTTCCTGAGCTGATCTGAACCCAAACCCTCCACCCAGGAAAACCACAGGGTATGCTGAGGTCAGATAACTCCGATCTCTTCTTCTGAGGTTTCATTTGTATGAAGTAGCTGAAAAGTCACACAAACCTCCTTTGGAAGTAAAAGGAATTGAGCATAATTTGACAGGTAATTTTGGAAGCACTGAAACTGCACTTTTTCTACAAGTTCAGTACTGGGACAGGGAATTCACACAGCTCCAATTTTCAGTACAATTTTGGCAGTTCCCTGGGAATGGCTGTACTCCATTTTAGAGGTCTGTGGTGTTCACATTTTCCAATAGTGTAGACCGGCCTAGTATAAGAGGAGATAACAGAACATACATCTTGTAGGCTTTCTTTAACACTTCTTGTTACTTCTGCAGGGGTTCACTATGTCCCATTAAAACTAAATTAAATTTTTAAATTCACAAAATTATAGTAGCTTCACATGCACACAGTAATTTTTAACACCACAAGCAACATAACACTTTTCATTTAGCAACTGATACTTCTGCAGTGTACTGGAAACATAAAGCAGTATATAAACCCCACGTAAAAGCTGAAAAGGGTAAACAGTATCTTACAGTTCAGGATAGCTGTAAAATAATTCTCAGGTAGTAACACTAGCTATTTAACACCGATTTTGACACATGTACTTTTGTTCATTCATTTCCAGTACCAGGCTTTTCTTGCATAAGAGGTATGATCTTATCATCCTTAGGAGGTTCTTTTTTATTATTATTGTTACCTAAAAAATGTCAAATCTGGATGCCTATTATAAGGCAATACTCTTTATTGCAAAATATTGCTGGTATGTACAGCCCAGTGTTATATCATCATCTCACTACTGAGATTATCTATGATATTTAACAGGCAATTAATCTAAAGCTGTAGTTTAGTTTATTTGCAATGGTCATTTTTCAAAATAACAGTTATATATAAGATACTCTGTCAGAGATCTTCTGACATAAAACTAGCTTGGACTTTCAGTTCAGCCTGAAATATTTGCTGCTGAGATTTGCTTCTTATAGAAGGGAAAAGTGCAGAAAAGGGAAAGTGCAGGAAAGCCTGCCTTCTAAGCATGCTGGTAGTAACAGAGCTATCTAGAACTGCCAAGAAGTATACTGGCAATAAAGAACAGTTCACATTATTTTGATTTTAAACAAAATTTCCTGCAGGTAGCTGTGCACTGGAAGCATTCCATTCATATCACAATTTTCTTCTGCAAACAAAAAGGTTCCATTCCCAGCTGATTTGGACCTGGTAACAGACCTCTCCATCAGGAGTTTATAGACTTTTCCTTCTGAACCAACTACTGATTTGTTTCCTTTCGTACACTTCTTCTGTCTTGGCTTTTCAAACAGTTTATATCCATTATGAGAGCAATTCCTTACTATACTAATACCCTAACTCAAAGCACCCAGCGTTAACTAGGTCTAAAGTATCGCAATCTGTCTATATGCTGTCATTGTAATACTTAAACTTTGTCCAAGTCACACTAGACCAGAGGAAGCAACTTTTCAAGACAAGGAAACACTCCAAAATTATTCAGTGACACCTGTGACATTTCTAGGGTCTAATGACATTTCCAGTTTTTCCCCACTTAAGCTAAGCAGGTACAAAAGAATGCAGCAACATTGCTTCATGTATCATCTTAATTGGGTAGAAAGAATAGACTGGCAGTTGATGTCTCTGCCATTCTTACCAGCAGACAAGTTATCTCCTTGCACAAGAGCAGTCAGGCTTTTTCCAGCTATTTTTACATTTCTTTGTTTTAGGTTAGCAGGATGACTATTCCTGGGACTGTTAAAGTGCAATATCGATAATTAACTTTCTTTGTGCATTTTCACATCTCTGCTTACTGTAAACTGAGAATGCCAAAGGCTGCTTGACAATTTCCTGTGTCTCTAGGTCAAATGTGACCCTGGAAGAAAGTTGTGGCAATTTGCCTTTTCCTTTTGATGCAAATACCTTTGCAGCCTGGACAATAAAAAGATTCTGAAATAACTCACAATTAGAGACTATGCCACTGCTTGCTTGGCCTTGAAGCCTTTTTGAGACAAAACTCATTAAGTTGCAACAAACAATACATAAGATTTGCACAGCTGTTTCTTAGAGACCTGGAGGACAGGTTAGTTGCTTCCTAAATCATAAGGTACCACCAGCAAAGCTGCAGCTCTGTCAGACAGCAATATCCTGATCACAGCTACAATAAAGAAAACAACTATCACAAATGAAAAGCATCAGAAATTACTGAAATGCTTCTCAGTCTTGTTTAATTAAAACATTTGTGTGGCCAATATGTAACAGCCTATTGACAGCACTTCAGCCCTGGATCCTCTCTTCCTCTCTTCAAAGAGTAGAGTACTCGTGTGTTTGCGTCTGCCACTGCCTTGACAAACAGTGAAATCACATGGCCCCTTTACTTTGTGTAAAACAGAATGATGGAAATGGTGGTGGGCAAAGAACCTTCGGCAGCTCAGAGCCTAGATGAATGGAAGACTCATTTCTACAGCAAGAATGGCCCATGTGCATTCCCACACCATCCCTCAGCTTAAGAGAGTATGATGTTCCAAAACCAGTGGACACATAGGCACGAGAAATATTATTAATTCCCTTTCCAAGATTACCAGCAACAAAGGATACACTGTATCTATTTTCTACATGATGTGCCATTACACCACTTACCAATTTGCAGTTCTGGATACATTTCATACAGACACCAATCGACGTTGCAGTCGCAATGAGTTTTCTCAAAGAGGTTGTCTAAAACGTCCCGTGTGACCTGACGCTCATCCACCATTAGTGACTTTGAGCTGTTATCGTACATGTGCACCTTGACAACAAGCTGAGTAGAGTCACAGAAGAGTCAGTTAATTTCAGAAGCAAGTAAAAGGCTAGCCTGAATCTGCTAACACAGATAAGAAAGATTAAGGCTGAAGGTCATTACTGATTCAAAGGCACCCTGTCCTACAGTGAGCTGAAGAAATAGAACAGCTTGGAAGCTTTCATATTATATTGCTAGCAAAATAAATACCTTTTCTCAAAAAAGAAAATTGAACCTTATCCTGTGCATGACTTCAGGAAAGGTGAAACTGCTATGGAGAAAAAGCAGAAGTTAATCTCTTCTCTAAATCTACTAGATGTGCAATTAAGGAAAATACTTGATAGGGAAACCAAGTAGAAAAGGATGGTGTGTCCTTAGTGGAAGCTAGAAAAGTGGAAAATTTAGCTTTAAATAAGAAAAAGAATGGAAGAATCTTGCCATGCCAACAGACTAACCTAAAATCAGATTGTACTAAGATGGGCAGTAGGCCAAAACCCATCAATAAGCAAGCAGATGAGTTACTCATATTAACCAAGTTGACCTAAGACACTCATTATTTCTTCATAGTGTGAAGTATTTCTTAAACAAGACACAGTGTGACCTTTTATCCAGAGAGGAACAACACAAGAAAATGCTGAAGTACATAAAATGTGATTAAGAACTGCAAATACATTTTAAGGAAAGTGCTTAAAATGCTCCATTAGTACTGAAAACAGAAGAAAAATTGTCTACAGGATCTGTACATAGAAACTGGAACTAAAATGGTGTTTTGTTTAAACAGCTCCTTATTTTAAAATGTGTGCATAAGAAGCTCTGGTACTATGAAGGCAATCTCTGTCAAAGATCAGGTAGAAGCAGAGAGTGTTGATCCCCACGAGAAAATCTACACTGTCTCTGAGAAGTAAAAGCAAATGAAACAAAAAAAATTGCAAACTTGCTTTGATTCCAATGCTTGCAAGTATTTTCCTCTCTAAAATAAGCAACTGAGCCATAGTGTAGATTATGGAGAAAAAGAAATGTTGTATATGGATAATCTACAACATGTCTGGGAAAACAAGATATTGTTGTCTGGTTACTGCTCAGAAACACACATGCGGCTTCCATCTTCACAGAATCACAGAATGGCTGAGATTGGAAGGCACCTCCAGCCCAATTCTGTGCTCAAGCAGGGCTACCTAGAGCCCATTGGCCAGGGCCCTGTCCAGGTAGCTTACGAGTATCTCCAAGGAGGGAGACTCCACAACCTCCCTGGGCAAACTGTACCAGTGCTCAGAGTAACTGAACACCTGCAGCTTCTGTTGAGTTGAGCTGGAACACTAGTTTAGGATGTGTGGTCATAATTACATGACACACTGCAGTACTGCGCAGATACTGGCCAGAAGCTTTTTAACTTCTCGGTCTAAAATAATTTGTGTTATGCTTGTACATTACTACACTGCTGTGGAAGGATTTAGCAGGAAGACCCTCATTAACTTAATTAGGATTAGCTACATCTATATCCACTGTAAAAGAAAAGTTTAATACCTCTGTAATCAGCACAGCATAAATAAGCAATGTTTTTATGTACATTCCACCTTCTCTGAAGCGACCTATCAGAACAGTGGGCTTTGCCCCAACACTGTTAAAAAAAAAAAGAAGGTGGCAGAACCTTCCAAGCCCTCTTAAAAATAAGTTCCTCACAGGCATCATTCTCCCAGACACTTTTCTTCTGGTGGATGACAAGACAGAATACAGTAAGACAACTCAAGGTACAGGCAAAGTACCTGCTTTATTATTGACAAGAATAAGAAACACTTGGCTGGTAGCTCTTATGATGGCAACTCATGATTTTAAGGCTCACCTTTTTAACTTTGGCTTCCTTCAGTTTCTCCAATGCAAGTTTAATCTTGTCAGCTTTAGCCTGTGCCTCTTGTTCTTCCTGAAAAAACACAAGATATTTAAGTGAGGCTAGAAATTTATGTTTACTTGGAAAGAGTTGTTTCTTGTTATTTATATCCAGAACATAAGGTTTGTCATGGGAAACTTCATAGTTACAAGGAATTCCCAACTTTCTTTGAGCTAATATCCTGCATCAGCCACAGTTTTGTTTTACAAGTCCAGTACTCCATTGTGTTGCCCAGTCATACAGCTCCTACATGATCTGTTCCTCAAATGCTACAGGAATGCCTGAAAACTGAACCCTTCTATGTTTCTATATGGGTTACAGCTGATACAAAAGATAAGATTAAGGAAGATCTAGCCTGAATGAAACAGCATTTTGGATGCAGCTGCTTGTAAGAAAACTCACTTCTTGATAGGGTTAACAGAACCAGAGTTTTTAGAATCTTACTGACAACTTGGCTTGCAGTTATATCACTTACAATTTTACCCTGTCTGTTAAGTACATTAATTTACTTAAATTATTTCACTTGCCAAGTATGAGCTCTTACTGCATGCAGTTACAGGGGGAATCACTTCCTTAAATTGGATGGTATCATGGCTTTTTATTCTAGTAATGGACCCATTCATATTAACACAGGCACAGTTAGAGCATTCAAGTTCATTTGAGCTTTTGCTGAATGCTAGAGCAAGACTCCTAAAAATCTCAGTATCACCCAGCTTTTCTTTTATAAAGCAGCTGTATCAATACCACGCCTCTCTCCTAATATCAGTGGGGTTTGTGATCCAAGATTCAGCTGATCGAAGTTAGGTACCCATACCAGATGCTAGTGCCTACTGTTGCCTCTGTGACCGGTAGATTGTGACTACAGATTGTAACCATTTCTTTTTGTCATCTACCTTCCAGTAGTCTCCCCCAGTCACATACAGAATTGGAAAAGCGCAGTTTCTGTACTTATAATCATGGGAGATGCACTTGCAAGAAGCTAGGCCTAACTAAGCATTGCCTCCACTTCCTTCTTACAGAGATATCATAGGACCATAGCAATAGAAGAACTAAGAAGGTTATCTTATTTCACCCCAAGCTTAGAGGCAAGTTCAAACATAACTAAAGTACTCCTGACTAACTTGCTGAATTAAACATCTTTTGTCTTGTCACTACTTCCCTGAGATACTAAGATCTTTAGGTTGTCAAAAATACAAGGTGAGGTGTGCAACCTGAAAGAGATGGCTTCAAGCATGTTTGCTATTGTCAAATTCTCTGCTATAAACACCAGACAATCAGTTAAAAGAAGTCCTTTTTATTTTATCTCCACAGATATGGAAATTTGCATCTGCAGCTCAGAGATGCTTAACTTTGAGAATCCAAAACCAGCTTCTGTACTTGAACAGAAGCTGCTGCACAAATATTTCTTTCTGAGTAAGGCTGACTGTTCTACAGAGGGAAGAGCTCATAGCTTCTCACACCGTGGCCCTCTCCTTACCATCTCAAAACACCTCTCTGCAGGAATTAGGAAAAGCATCTTAACCAAAGTGGTTGAGTGTGGTGTGGACAGGCTTCCTGCTGAAAATTTTAAGCAGATATAACTCAGGCTTCACCCGCATGTCACTTGTGTTGAACAGAGTTCACACAATGCACAAATCTGTGCAAGAGCACTCTCACATTCATGTTTTCACAACTTTTGTCTGTCTTAATGTAGAAAAGGAAATGATCCAATGTCAGTAAGCTATCATACAAAATTTCAGCACTCTTGGAGAAATTTTTTGACAGGCTAAAAGATTTGTTTTCCAGCTACGGTATCATCACCATGTTTTCTGGATCTTCAAACAGAAGAACATAAAAGTTATCCAGATAATGTAATAGAAAACGTAGAAGCTTTAGTTAGCTTAAGAACAGTTTAAAAAAGAAACAGCTGAGTTGATAGAAACTTATGAGACAGCTCTATGTTTCCCTGAAAGGCTGGACTTCTTAATTCTCACAACACATAAAGGTCAGAAAATAAGAGTCTCAGTATCAGAGGTGCACTGGGAATAATTAACACTATTCTTGACTCCAACCAGAAGTGTTAATAAAAATGTCAGCCCTGATTGGTTCAAGAATCACTTATCAAGAATCCTGGCTAACAATAACATGGGGAAAAAATACAGTCCATTTTTAGCTGCATTTCAGTCTACTGAGCAGAAATGTCATGTCAAAACAAATACTAACCAAGACATTAAATGCTAATTTAAAACCAGTTCTATCCATATTAATTTTAAATGGTTATTACCTTCATCATTCATACTGCAACTTGTGTAACTGCCCTATAGGCAATTTTGAGGACAGTAAGCCACACAATGGGTATGCCATCAGTATTTGAATACAACCTGTATCAGAAAATGAGGCAAGGGCTGTGGGAGAAAGCAGAGCCAGTGCCTTCATGAGGAAGTCAACTACTGCAGACAGACTCCTCAGAATCACAGCATGGTTGAGGTTGGAAGGGACTACCAGAGGTCATATAGATGAACCTTCTTGCTCAAGCAGAGTCACCTAGAACGCACCACCTCTGTGAGCAAGCTATTCTCAAGCTCAGTCACCCTCACAGTAAAGAAGTTCTTCCCTACGTTCAGGTGGAACTTCCTGTGTTTCAGTGTATGCTCATTGACTCGTCCTATCACCTGGCACCACTGAGAAGAGCCTAGCCCCATCCTCTCGACACCCTCCCTTCAGATATTTATACACATTGATCAGATTCGCCCTGAGCCTTCTCTTCTCTGGGCTGAACAAACCTGGCTCCCTCAGCCTTTCCTCATATGAGATGCTCCAGACCCTTAATCATTCCAGTAGCCTTTTGCTGGACTCCAGGAGCTTTTGACAGCTCTTGTACTGGTGAGCCCAGAACTAGTCACAGCACTTCAGGCGAGGCCTCACAAGAGTTGAGAGGGAGAATTACCTCCCTTGACCTGCTGGCAGTGTTTTTCCTAATGCCTCTACCTCCTGTTCCCATCGTTTTCTGCCCTCTCCCTGTATCTGGAAAGAAACAAGAAAACACTTCTAGAGAGTTAACTAAGCACACAATCTCAGAGGAACACTTTAATTGAGGGAGACAGAAGTGAATTTTAGCTATGCTTTTGCATATAGAATTCCAGTTGTGTTTAGCAGGTATATCCCTTTTCACTCTGAAATCTCATTTGATCTCAGGTAATGAAGGATGCCAGCTAATTGCAAATCAGCTCAGTACAAGACTCAAAGGAAAGAACTGTGCATCACTGTTGGTTTCAGTGAACTTTAGATCACAGCATCATGGAAGTGGCAGCTGGAAGAGAGGTCTGGAGGTCCATAGTCTGGCTCCCTACCCAAAGAAGAACAGACAACAACATTAGATCATGTCAGCCATGATTTTGCCTAGCAAAGTTGGGAAAACCTCCAAGGAAAGAGAATTTCTGACCTCTCCAGGTCACCCGTTCCAGTGCTACAGCACTGCCTGAAATGGAAAAGGTTTTCCTAATGTCCTTTTTACATGACCTAAGAATTTGGCTCCACCAGCTTCTGTGTTTCTAGCTGGGATATGCACTGCTGTTCCAATGCCAAATACCACTTGAAAAATTAAAAGAACTTGTGAATGCTCAAAACAGGCTTACCTGGGTGAGTGGCTCAGTAGGAGGAGGTGGTGGTGGTGGTGGAAGGTCTAAGTCAGGGTCTGGAGGTGGAGGGAGCAAGTCATCCCCAAACTGTCCAGTAACAGGACTTAATTTAGCATAAATGTCACTATCCAAACCTGTTGAAGGCTGAGTGAGTGTATTCTGCTGGCTGCCAGAAGTTTTCTGGGTTTGTAAAGTTCTCTGTTCAACATCATTTATGTCTGCTACAAGATCAGCCATTAAAGCATCCAGGTCTTTGTCCTCTAGGGCATTTAGGGATTCTGTAAAGAAAATCACAAAATGTGTCAGAGTGAGTGCAATGCAAACCACTGTTTCCATTTCACTGGAGACTAAATTGCAGAAGACTTGGTTACTGTAAGATATATGGGTTATGGGAAAGGAAACAACATTTTAAATGGGTTCAAGAAATAAATGTGTTTTAGAAATAGCCATTAATCTGGTCATACTAAAGTTCAGAGTACAAGGAACTCTATGAATACAAATTAAACAGGACAGGAAGCTTTACTTTCACTGATACAGCCTCTGGCTCTTATGACGTTACCAAACCTGGCCCTGATCCAGAAAGATTTCTGGGTACATGATCGTGATACGAATTCAAGAAATTCCACTAGCTGCTGTTAAGCCATCTACTTATGATAAGTACATACATAAATGCTTAGCAAGTTTTGGTATAGCACAAAACAAACCATGTAATTCAGGCCTAGATCAAGAACATCTTCATATATTACTGCTATTCTACCACTCTAAAGTTAACGTGAAGCAGAATCAGAGGATTGTAAGACACAAGAAATCGTACGGTATCATTTGTAGCCCATCGGTAATTGTGTGATCAACATCTGTGACATACCTCATGTAATATGCAGGTTTTGTTCTTTAAGCAAAGAACAAACAAGACAGTCTCTTTTCAAAAGCATCTTATCAACCAAATGTAAATATTGTAACTTTTGCTTTCTGTCTTCTACAATGTCAGAGTACAAGATAAAATCCTGTACTGGAACTTCATACGCGATTTCTTTTTCGGTTGTTTGAACCAGCCATGGTATAAGAGATCCTGTGGAATAACACCTTGTAGGATAATTCAACTTTCTAGAAGAGAATGGTTCTTTAGCCAAGAGATCCAGTGATTTAAATCTCTTTGAAGAATCTAATTAAAAAAAATTATCACAAACTGGGAAAGCTTTAAGTGGGGTTCTGGAAAGGGATTGAGAATGCTGAACAAGATACCAAAAAATGCTTATAGAGTCCAACAAAGAATATGTCATTCATCAGACTAAGTATGAATATATCACCAGACTGACTCTGTTTACCTGTTGTACTAACAGAGTATTTTTATAAGCTTTTCTTTTCAGTGGGAAAGTTGGCTCTCCAGTTACATGCCTCTTCCCACTTTGCTGGTGGAGACATTAGGTAGATTAACAGTGAATTGATTCTGGGACAAAAACACAGGCTTAAGCCAGCTCAGGCAAACGCAAATGCAAACAACCAGCTCCCAGCAAAAAAGAAAGAAAAACAAACCAAACCAAAAAATAAACAAATCACCCACCACCAAACAAAACCAAAGGGAGCATTCTTTTTTGAAACTCGAATAAATTCCCTCATTTATTTTGCCACACACCCCCAGCAAGCAGCTGTACACGCAAAAGCAACAGTACGAACCAGAATGAGAAAACGCAATGTAAAGTGGAAGCAGTTGAAGCTGATACTTTCATTAGACAAAAATGCTTATGCGGCTCTAACCTCACATTGAGGAACTTCATTTTCTATTAAGTTCAATCTTCACATTAGAAAGGTTGCATTTCAGAAAGTTATTTGGGGGACCTCTCATCTTTGTTTTCCTCTGCACTCATTTTCAAGTCTGACACCTATATAAGACTGAGCAATGTTCCTTTAAAAAGAATTGGCCCCTTCAAAGTTTCTTAAATTGAGAGACAGAAATATACCTCCCCATCCAGCAGAACATTTTTTGTTTTGTTTTTAATTAAGAATATTTGAAGTTTTTCTTCTCCTTTGTTGCTGTGAGGTATTTTAAACAAGCATAAAAAGCAGAAAGTCCATTCAGCTACTTACCATTTAAATCTTTGAAACCAACTGTAAAGCTAAATTCATTGTTGGACACTTTGGGGGACGGAGGTTGTACAGTCTCCACTCCTAAACTCTTTAAAGGTAGAAGAAAAAAACCAAGGTTATCTGATGACATAACTACTATTACAGATTAACATTTGTAAATCAACCACCTGAATTTGTCTAATGAAATTGATTCCTCTTCAAGCAACAGAATGACATACACTTGTTTCAGGGATTATGCCTAGATCAGTAAACAGAATAGGGCCAGAACAAGGGTTCAAGCACTGTCTCACTATCATGCCAGGCGTTTAATGGTTTGAATGCTTCTCAATACAGTGTATACCCACACCAACTGCAGCTCCTGTCAGGCAACAGACAGGCTTGGTGTGGGGAACAGCAGAGGCTAGGGTTATTTCTAATAGAGACAGTGGATAAAGCCAGACTGGTTTTTAGGGTTTGCTGGGGAGTTTCCCTGGGGGTGGATGGGGAGAGTGCTGAAAGAGTTTAGTTGTGTACACATTTGAGCTACAGTGCCATTTGCTCCAGAGTGCTTTATTTACTACTATTACTATTTATTAAATGTAATCTAGCTGTTGCTTTATCGTGATGTTTGCAAAAAAAAAAAAAAATCCCAAACACAACAGACAACAAAACATGCTGCTGTTTGCAATACAAACTTCAAATCTGCATAGTTAAATAGAGAATTCCTAGTTTGTCACTTCTTGTTTAGGAAGCAGGCTTGGAACCAGTGCTTGACAAGTCAGGAAAAGTGCATACAATGGAGACAGAAAAAGATACATTCTCCCTTCCACAATCTGAAAAGTGACATCTTTAATAAACAAACACTGTAGACAGGACTGAAAGTAATTTCAAGGGACAGGACCATGCACCTGTCCTAAGGCAGGTCAGTTATGCCTTGGTGTTACCTGAAAAACGCATACCTAACCTAATTTAAAAAGCTTCCTATTACATAAACTCCGCCATCACCTCTGGCAACCTGTTCCACTGCTTCATTACCGAGGTCACTGTTCTTCCCATCAAATCTTTCTTGTGATGTTCATCCTATACTTTCTTTGCTGCAGCTGAAGATCATTGTTGTCCTGCTCTCTGGGCACATAAGGAAAGAAATACTTCTTTCTGCTCTGATGCTGCCTTTGATGTATTCTAAGATTGTTATCATTCCCTTCTTCTCTAAACAGCCTCCTGCAATCTTTTCTTACTGATGGTTTCTTTTCCCTCTCATCACTCCCATTACTTTCCTCAGGATTTTCTCCAGTAATCCAGCTTCTCAAAACGCTGTGCTAACACTGGACAGTTTACCTGTTGAGGTCTTACCAATGCTGTGCAGAACGGAAGGATTACTTCATCTATCCTACAAGCTATATCCTTGTTCATACACCCCTGTGAGATGCTTGTCTACTGGTGCTCATACTCAATTTGTACCAGAGCATTTACACTCCTTAAAAGCTGCCTGAAACTGAAGGGTGTTTTCCATGAAAATTAATGCAAATATTTTTCTTGGCAGCTCTTTTCACCTATTTCCCACCCAGGATACGCTGGTTTCTTCTGAAGTTATACAGAGCTGGACATTAAAGCAGTGATAGCTTTAAAAACTGTTTCTGGTTTAATACTCACTGTCATAAAAATAGACACTGTATAAATAGGGGAAGAGGAAGAAATTAAGAACATGAGATAGTTTTACGATGCCCACGAAAAAGAGAGAAAGGAAAATGTACTGATGAAACAGACTGTTAGAGCTTACAGGGAACACTTTCATCACTAACCTATCAAGAAGTTGTAGCATCTCTTAATGGCCATAAAAGTGTAGGAAAGAAATAAAAAGAAGAAAGCAAATGCAAAGGGAAATTGAAGAAAAAACAGTAAAATATTAAGGGGAAAAAAAAAAGTAGTACATAAAAATAGCAGAAAGGTCCAATTCTGAATTTGCATTTATTTTTCAGCCTTTTTATGCAATGTGAAGGCACTTCTGTGTGTTTCTATCATTTACACTTACTTTAGGAACAGATAGATTGACAAAAAAGAGCAAAAAACTATCCACAGTCTCATTTTGGAAATTTAAGAATCTAGAGGAATTAACAGACATAAGTCTGTTAGCTGAAAGTCTTCAGGCTTTCAGATATGCCTGTCTCCTCTTCCCATACAATGCTGAGGTAAGAGGTGATGTCAGCACTTCAGAGAGGAGGAAGAGTCAGTCTCCATCTTAGGAGCTTGTCCTACCCAGTACTGCACCTATGAGCAGAGAGAGAAGGGGCTCACTCTCTCACTCTGTTCCCATCACCTGCACTCGTTAGAGTGCTGTGTCCAATCTGAGGATGTAATATTTATGACACATAGTCTTTTGTTAATTTTCAAGGCATAATATTGAAATTAAGCTATCCTAAACCCCTCCCCCTTTATATACATATATATATAAAATAAATATGCATAGTTATAAAAAGCCCTTAAAAAGCAGAAAGACTACCAAGGGGCAAAGTACTGTGATCTCACTGCTAAGAATGTCAAGTTAGATTTTGGCTTTCAAACAGCTGATGCACAATTTCTGTTCAGTGGCTCAGAATTGTTGGTATCCAGTTTGACAAACACTGGGATTCACTAAGAGGAAGGACCCCTCAAATCAGAGTCTGTAAGCAATCAAACTCACACAGAATCCAAGATAACAGCTTAAGTGGTTTCAAGAATAAAATTATTAAACTACAACAAAGTTACTGACTTTGTGAAAGAAAACTTTTTTTTGGTAAGAAATAAAAATTCTCCTTTCATCAGGTTTTGCAGGACGTTTTCCATGACTATAGGTTTAGCAGTACGCTCGCGCTGTTTTATAGTTTCCTCTCAAGAGTGCATTCAGCAGTGGCAATAATGTCTCCATATTCTTGAATGCTACCTGTCCTGGGTTTAGCAGTAGCAGTCATTTTTTTTCCTTCTTGGTAGCTGGTGCAGTGCTGTGTTTTGACTTTCGGCCTGGGAACAGAGCTGATAACAATGATGTTTTAGGCTGACCAAGGACTTTGTGAGCCTCACGCTCTGCCAGGGAGGAGGGGAAGCTGGGAGGAAGCAGAGACAGGACACCTGACCCAAACTGACCAAAGAGGTATTCCATACCACAGCACGTCATGCCCAGGATGTAACGGAGAGTTACCTGGAAGGGCTGGGACTGCAGGGTTGGAGAAGGTATCGGTCAGTGCTTGGTCAGGCTGGGGGGGAGGGGGGGGAGTTATCGGTTGGCTGGTGATGAGGTGTTGTATTCTCTTCCCTTGTTATTTCCTTTGTCATTATTATTATTGGTGGTCGCAGTAGTGATCTGTGTTATACCTTAGTTACTAAACTGTTCTTATCTCAACCAGAGGGAGTTGCATTCTTTTTGATTCTCCTCTCTGTCCCTCCGGGAGTAGGAGGAGGGAAAGAAGGGGGGGAGTGAGTGAATGATCTGCCTGACTGGTTTTAAACCACGACACTACCCTAATTTAGCAGCTCAATATTTTGCCATATCTAAAGATTTACTCTTATGCGTATCTTCAAAATGTGGCTTTCATTTCCAAAGTTTACATTTGACATTCAGGCTACATCCCTTTTACCCATGTGTGCAAAGCATTCATTCCTGAAAATTCTCACTCAAACTCTTCCTGTTTTGACAGGATCTTTCAATTTCTTTGGATCAAGTCCAGGAGAATTTAAATTGCTTATTTGTTTGGGTTTTTTTCAAATAAAGAGTCTACAGTGTATCTGTATTTATTCAGAGTGGAGGTACATGAAAAATGTAGAAAAGTCACCTCTTTTCTCTAACACATAATAGCTATTTTTCTCATCTTGATAAAAAACTCCGTAATTTACCTGAGTCAGCATGTCCATCTCCCCAAGTAAATTGCTGAACATTTCATCTATATCATCACAGGTTTGCTCCATCTGAAAGAAAAAAAAAAAAATCACAGACAAGGAATCATCACAAGTTCACTTCAAAGCCAGCAGTGGCCAAAACCAGAGGATATGCAAGGTTCCTTTATACTGCATTTCCAATTAACTTTAAAACAACTGTTCATGACTTGCAAAACACTCCATTCATAGTTCAGAAATAACTGTTAACAGATCAGAAGGATCTCAATCCTATGTACGCCTCAACACACATTTGGGCTCTAAACTCATTAGGGACTTGTGCAAAACATTCGTCACTGTCCCACACAACATCCTTGCCCCTAAATTGGAGAGACATCAATTTGATAGGTGGACCACTTGGTGGATAAAGAATTGGCTGGATGGCCACACACAAAGAGTTGTGGTCAATGGCTCAATGTCCGGCTGGAGACCAGTAACGAGTGGTGTCCCTCAGGGATCGGTGTTGGGACCGGTCTTGCTCAACATCTTCATCGCTGACATGGACAGTGGGATTGAGTGCGCCCTCAGCAAGTTTGCCGATGACACCAAGCTGTGTGGTTAGGTTGATATGCTGGAGGGAAGGAATGCCATCCAGAGGGACCTTGACACACTTGTGAGGTGGGCTGATGCCAACCTTATGAAGTTTAACCATGCCAAGTGCAAGGTCCTACACCTGGGTCGGAGCAATCCCAGGCACAGCTACAGGCTGGGCAGAGAAGAGATTCAGAGCAGCCCTTTGGAGAAGGACTTGGGGGTGTTGGTTGATGAGAAACTGAATATGAGCCAGCTTCAGTGTGCGCTCACAGCCCAAAAAGCCAACTGTATCCTGGGCTGCATCAAAAGGAGCTTGACCAGCAGGTCAAAGGAGGTGATCCTGCCCCTCTAACTCTGCTCTCGTGAGACTTCACCTGGAGTATTGTGTGCAGTTCTGGTGTCCTCAACATAAAAAGGAAGTGGAACTGTTGGAACAAGTCCAGAGAAGGCCCATGAGGATGATCAGGGGACTGGAGCACATCCCGTATGAAGACAGGCTGAGAAAGTTGGGGCTGTTCAGCCTGGGGAAGAGAAGGCTGCGTGGAGACCTCATAGCAGCTTCCAGTATCTGAAGGAGGCCTATAGGGATGTTGGGGAGGGACTCTTCATTAGGGACTGTAGTGACAGGACAAGGGGTAACAGCTTAAAACTTAAACAGGGGAAGTTTAGATTGGATCTAAGGAGGAAATTCTTTCCTGTGCGGGTGGTGAGGCACCGGAATGAGTTGCCCACAGAGGCTGTGAATGCTCCATCCCTGGCAGTGTTCAAGGTCAGGCTGGACTAAGCCTTGGGTGAGATGGTTTAGGGTGAGGTGTCTCTGCCCATGGCATGGGGGGTAGAACTAGATGATTTTAAGGTCCTTTCCAAGCCTAACTATTCTGTGTTTCTATAGTTTCAACAACCTCCTTGTATTATTTACATTTCATAGGAAGTCACTAGCTAATAAACCATGGCTGTATCTTAAACATCAAAGAAATGTAGCTTATAAGAGATTGAGAGGGAAACAAAGTTTAAGATTGAAAAACTCCTGAATGCTTCATCTTGAAAGCCTTCTTTCTTTGGCTTAGATGACTAATACAGGTTTATTAGGTGTTATCTAGCGCAGGACCTGGTTATGGTTACGTACGAAACCAACTTTTTGTCTCAACATTTCTCTCCATTCGCTTTCAAATACCAGTGCACTAGTGTGCCAGTGCACTAGTGTGCTAGTGAACAGGACAGGAACAACTCTAATGATTATAAAGCCTGGGAAGAAAGGAAGACCAGCAGGAATCTTGTTCTTCCATCTTATTGCTCTTCATTTAACAGAACATCTTAAATCATGTAACTATTCCACAGTTAAATAATAAAGGTCACTGAACCACTGAAGTCAGCATCTGTTGTTTGAGAATTATGTGGTAGCATGTCTTTAATATGATAGTTAATACTGGAACAATCTGAGCTGATCTGTCTCCTTTGGACTTGATCTTTCTGACATCAACACAAGCAAGACTGGCCTGTCCATTTGTCCACTTACCATCTGTGTTAGCTCTGACACCAGAACTCCTGAGGAGTACATATCTACCGCTTTCAGCAGTCAGGCTCAGGCACATCCTATCTGCTTACATTTTTTGTAGCTGGTATAACAAGTCACAGGCAACCCAGAAGTGGACTTTGAACTTTCACAGTTCACTCAGATCCCAGAAATCAAAGACTTAAAGATTTGGGAACTCGATGCAGTTAAAGACATCATAATAGGATATGGTTGGCCAGGCTGAGAGTAACCCTAGCCCGGTGGTAGAGACAGCACAGTTATGCCCATGTAATGGAAGATGTCACACTTGACAGAGTGAATGGAGAGCTAAAGTCACGTTATCTGCTTCATATCCAGCTGACAACCCCACACTGGATGGCTCACTCTGTCTCTCTGATTCACAGTTAGCCTACAGAAACTTCTATGTAAAATTCCATTTCTGTAGAGTCAGCAGTACAGTGGCTGAATACTACTGAATCTTAATTCATTTATTTGAACCAACAGCTGTGTAGCTTCCTACACACCTGGCACTTGGAAAATCAATTTTCATGAAAAGGATAGATAAAATGACACTTATTTGATCAGGCAGAGCGAAGTCAGATTTATTATGTGACAAAAAATGGGAGCTTCAGTTCATACTGACAAGTATCTCATTAGGGCTTAAATAATACTGAATAATTTTACATTTTCCTGTTTTCTTATTAAAGAGAACAAAGTATCTGCTAGGAAAATTTTATTGGCTCTAACCATTTGTATATTTCTGTGGGGTTTTTAAGCACTGGCTAGATCTACTTGCAGGAAAAAGTCTTCATACTGGTGCCTTTAACAAACTGAAATTCTGCTTTGATATATTTTTCCAGAATAGAAATACAAAAATGGGGGGAAAAAAAAAAGAAAGATACTATTGGTTTACAATGAGGAGACCTCATCAAGAGGAGGAGTAACACTTGTCTGAAAAGGGAAAAAAACAAACCCAAACAAAACACTAAGAACCTTCCTCAGCAGTGAATGAAAAAAAAGGGAGGGGAGGGAGACAGAGAAGCAAATATTAGACTATACACTATTTTCACCAAATCACAGGATTTTTAGGTTCTAGTAAATTTAGAGCTTCCTTCTTTGCAATTATATGACATTATGAATCTTCAGACACATTTAATTCATAAGGAAAAAAATGTAATCTTACAAAAAAAGCAATATGCAAGGAATTCTGTAAGAACTTCCACTGTAAATGGGAGCTCAATTCAAATAAATGATATTTAATACTAGGGTTTGTTTTGTTTGGTTTTTTTTTTACTTTAGGCTCATAGGGGAAGGGAGAAGGCCTGAGCATATGTTCTGAGAAGGAAATACCTGCCAGTTTCAATGAACAGACATCCATCATCATCACCAGGCTGATAAAGCCACCTTGTCACCAAGACATTGCCCCTACTGGTATCTTTCTTTTCTCTTGATTTTTCACTGATTGCATTCAGGAAGACAAAATTAACATCACAATCAGCAAAAACCCTGGAAATATTCTTATGTTAAAACACACTGAATGATCTCTTAAACTGATATGAGAACCCTGCAAATTCATCACAGGTTTTGTCAAGAGCTAGAAAAGCTTGACAAAAGACAGTAAATCGAGTCACCAAAATGCAGAACTGCAAAAGAGTATCCATCCAGTTTCCTCCTCTTTTACTCCTCTCCACAGGAACTTCTGTTTCTTTTATTTGATTGCCACAGAAGGAACAAACAGACAAGGCAGGACACAGATTTTTGAACTATCCCATTTGAGGAAGATGTTGCTGCATTTTAGACCATCAAATTCTTTTGACTTTTATAAATAACCTTGAGCTTATTCAAACCAGAAACTCAAAGTGAAACCTACAGGTGTACGAGCTATCATTAACAAAAAACGGGAAAAGATTTACCAAAGTCCCCAGAAGAATATCAAGTTTCATACTCAGTCCTCCTCTATATCCACTAAAGAGTAACTTGTCTGTCAGGTTATTCTGTATATAGTACTAATACTGGTAACTCTTAAAATCACTATCAATTACAATACATTGAAGAGAAAAAAAAGTACAGTACTTTTACAGTAAGTTTCTCATGTTATGCATAAGATTGCAAGCACAAAATATTCAGAATTAAAAAGAGGAAATTGTGGTTGTTAAGAATAAGCACACTAAGGAGGGGCGTGTGGGAAGGCATACATGTGAAACCTAACTTATTTTAAAAGTGACTGGTTTTCAAACTAATTTTTTCTAGACTGCATTTTGAAGTAACACCAAGCATACAGGCAAAGGTATTTTTCCTTGCCTTTTGTTTCCAACCAAATTTCACATTCTCAAATCTGCAGTGAGATCTCAGGAAAAACCTTTTTTTTTTCCCTCTTAAAAAATACTCCCACCTTCCTTATACTGTATATCTAATGGGTGAGGGAATTTTCTCTTCAGCTTGCTATTCTTACCACAAAGCCTCACTATTTAGTTTACACATATTAAACCCCTCACAGGTTTATATGATACATACATATCGACTCATTGTATTTTGACTTATCAATACATTTATTCACTCCACCATTTACCAGAAGGCCCCCAGACCTCCTAGACCTATTGGTTTTTTGCCTTTTCAATTTCAGATTTAGCAGCCTCTTTACTGATAAAAATAATTCAAATCTAAATCAAGATGAGAATAGCAAAACCCTTTATTTTATTGTACTCTTTCTAACATCTTTGCATTTCAGCTCACCTTAATAAATGGTTTCTGTGTATTTGTTCTTACTTCTCCTTACCTGCTTGAGTCTGCCTTTTATGGTCTTTTCTCTGTCACATGATTTATTGTCATTTCCAAAGACCTACCTGCAACCATTCAGGTGCCCTGTGAGGGGCCTCCAACCATTTCGTTTTCACAAGAACCAGCCCTCCTGCCCTGGATGACAGTACAAAACTCCTGTGCACTGGATTCCTAAACTTGACAACAGACCTGCACAAAACTTCTTCCCTCTCCTAAATACCTATTCCCTATATACCCTTATTTTGAAATTGAGATGTAAATCTATACATTCTTTGAGCTATGTGCTGGGAAGCTGGAGTGAAGCTATCTCACTTCAAAACTCAGCGAAATTTGGCAGATCCACAGAAAGCAAGCTAGCCCACAGGGATGGATGCATATACTCCTTGGTCCAATTTGCTGCGCGTGCATGAGAATGTACTTTGCTGATAGTGAACAACATTGTTTTCCCATGGGGATGGTCCAGTATTCAAGAGCAACAAAGAAAAATACTGAGAAATTTCTTGCTCAGATGCAAGAATGGAGAAACAGCCCTTGCACTCAGTCTCATGATGCACGATCTTACCAGGGTTAAGTACAACTTCACCTATGTTATTTAGTGTCATCCACTGACAGGTGAAGCAGGATCTGCCTTTCCTTCTATCATTAAAATCAGGATGCGATTTTTGCATGGTTACATATATTTTTATTTGTTAAGATACTAGAGAGAATAATAGAACAACTTTTTTTTTAAGAATGAAGAAAGTTTTGTGATTTGCACGCTGACATAAGACGACATAGCACTATGTCTATGACAATACATAGAAAATGTATAGAATCATTATCATTTGGCAGGAAGCTAACAGAAGGAGTAGTAAAAAAATGGCACAATATTCACCCTGCTTAAAAAGAAACTATGAAAAAATATCATGAAAGCTGACATGGTGCTCATATGGTACAACTCAAAAACCCAAGCATGGTACTATACCAAGCAGAGTTTGAACTGTTACAATCTGATAGCTGTGAGAGTTAGTGAAAGACAGTCCCTTTCAACAGGAAGAGTGGTCTAAGTCACATGGTAACAAGGTTTCTTCACTTGCAATTTGAAAACAAGCTCAAAGCGCTTGTGCAATACGGAACAGGAAACACCAACGGTATCGCACATGAGATTACCATCTCTGCAACTCAGTCTCAGTTGAGTTGATGCAGTTTAATCAACCTAAGGGCCACAAACAAAAAAGTAATGAGGACAGTATAGTGTCAGTAGAACAAAGATATACAACAGAATCATGCTACCAACAATATTACGAACCAGTCCACTTAGTGGTATGGTGAACAGTTAGGACATATTCATTAAATTCAACGCATTGTTGTTATTCTTAAAAATTCAAGGCATTGCTTGCATTCTTAAACTGTTACATATGCATCTAGCAAGGGTAAAAATACATGAAGTACAGTTTTACAAATCACACAGAAAGATCAAAAGCACACCTCACCTCCTAGTCCCTGCACTACAGTGCCTAAGTGGTGGAACACCAAGTCCACCAAAACAAACACTACCTGTCTGACTATCCAGGTGACCCCTACCAGCACTGTAACTTTCTGATAACGCTTCATGCTTAAATGCTTCCTGGGGTGGAACGAAGAAATCTGTACTATTCTGGAGAGACCCACCAGTAGCCCAATGATTACATCACTCAAATCAGAGATCTACCCTTACCTACAGCAGACTATGCAAAATAGATCATCCCATATCAAAGGCACAAAAAAAAAGAAGATAATGAGGACAGAGGGATGATAGTGACGGAAGCCCCACCATAAAGAACAAAGCTGAAAAGAGGGTAACTGATTGTCACAGGAAACAGATGTGAAAGTAGTGTGATAAAAAAATGCATCAAAACCTAAAGGAAAGCTACTGAGGCATCATCTTGTCCTACCTTGTAACTCAAAACCAATGGGACAGTAAATGAAACTAAAAGTCTGCACAACTGTACCAGGGACATATGCACAGTGCAATTGTGAAGCACATCATCAAAAACTGGTGAGTTAGCAAGTTGAGGAATTGGTTTTCTCTACAAGCAGTTATAGCTGGAAGTGTTAGCATTTCAGAGAGTTTCTGGCAAGGATGATAAACTTCATGTTTCAAGACCTAAAACAAAGGCTTCACCAATTTGAACTGGTATAAAGTTTTTATGATAGACAGGTTACACCATGCTTTCCAGCACAGGATTTCTGTTCTGACTTCTGAAGCACATGATGCTAACCACTGTTGGAGACAACTTGCTGGCCCAATTGACAGCAAGTCTAAAATAGATCAAACTAGGTTTCTTACAGTGATTTTAGATGTCAAGAAAAACTCCAGCTACCCAAATATCTCATATGCTTAAGTGAGGCAAGATGGAAGTTCCTTAGCCAGCTATTTCATCATGTCTAGTAAAAATTCCCTAACAGACACTCACGTCAAGTTTTATGAAACAGAATTCAAGAGAACATCTACCTCTGCAGAATTCAGTCTAGAAGAATAATCCAAATGGTTACTAACTCCAGCAAATGCTGGAAAAGGAAACTGAAGTTTTGGAGTGATAATGTAGAAACAGCAACTGCTCCCAAGCTTTCAAAATCACAATCAGATTTGGCCATTAGTATGCTGACTTTTCTTCTTCTTACTTACATCACATGACCCTGTAACTCTCTTCTGTTTTAATACTAACTCATATTTTGGAAAGGATGGATCAAAAGCAATAAGCCTGCTTCCAGCTCTGCTCTTACCTAACATTGGTAAGCGCGGCATTTTCCAAGAAAAAACTTGCACATACAGATGATAACTCTGAAAACAGTTTCTTACTCATATCCCTTACTCTTCTGGGAAATCTGCTGTGCCAATGGCTGTAGGTTTATCTGCAGTTGAAATTACATTGCACACTTATCTCAGTGATGGGTGTGACATGTCATAGCTCTGCTCATGATGGAATAAAAGAAGCATACTAAGACACTAGGAGCTGCCGTAAGACTGATAAAACTGCAAAGTATCCTTCCTAATTTAAAAGTAAGTCACATTTGGCTCGCTATTAAAATAAAAATGGGAGATAAATGTAATCATGTGAGAGAATCCTTTTCTAATGTTAACCTGGAGCACTAGAGCATCTTCAGGTGACCACACCACAAAAAAAACCCCAAACCAACACTTCTAGAGTTTTCCATTGATTGCTCCAGACACACTTTTACATACACTATGGAACTGACTGCACAGAAATTGTAACTATGCCATTTATACAATTAAACCTCTTGAAAGCTTGTTCTCCTTTTTTCTGGAAATTCACAGGGAACTCGCATTACAGGAACAAGCCTGCAGTTAGAGCCGAATTTAGAAGCCTTTATTAGTCCAAAAGACAGAGGTTTCATAAACCTGAAAGCTACACTGCTGCACTTTAATGATGACAGCAGTTGTATTTTTCCCTTGTTTGCCAAGATGATGATAATTTAAACACCACAGGAACTTCCACGCATGAGTGCACCAACAGAGTACAAGTACACCAACATCTTTTTAGTGTTACATATTTGAGTACGTGATTTTCCACTGAAGAGAGAGAAAGAGAGAAGTTTTAGTGTGCTTCTAAAGCACCATGGGACACTCAGTCTGAGGCTGTTCTTCAGATGATGCTGCCACAGCATTCACCCCCTCTGTGCTCTCCAGCCTTCCCCTCTCCTCCATACACTGCCTCAAACATATACTCTCTTCTTTATCTCACCTACTGAGAGTGGCATTCAGGAGAAGCAGCCATGGGTTCTTTGGGTGAGGTGGGATAGCAAGATTATCAAATGATCCCAGAGGCTTAGGTGAGAAAGGCTGAGAGGAACAGGGAACTATCTAAAAGCTGTCCACAGTATGTCAGGAGGAAATTACTCAAGACCAGAAGAAGTGGAGAGCAAAGGACTCTTGTGCTGAAATGAGAGACAACAAGAAAAATATTTAACCAGTGTCAAGCAGCATATGCTATAGCTATAGTGTAGAGTGATACGGTATGCAGGATGGGTGCAAAACAGCTCATTCACTGAGCTCTTCTCCAAAATCATTTTCAGGCACAGACAGAATCTAGATCCTGGGCTCCAGAAAATGTATCCCACATGAATTCGAGCTGCTGAGGACTGAGTGTTAAAAGCAGCTTATACAAGGAGAAAAAGAAACCCCAGTGTAAAGCACAAGCTCAGGGAGAAGAAAGCTGGAGAGCAATTTCTATACTTCTCAGAATTTCACCTTGCAGCTTCCTGTCAGCTCCTGTTAGCTTTCATGGAGCTCAAAAGCAGTGCCACTTCCGCTTATTTTACATAACATACTCCTAGCAGACAATATGCTTCAGTCTAAAAACATTACAGAAATACCATATGGCTACAGACTTGGACATCTTTTTCCTCTCTCACAAAATTATTTAATGCAGAATGGTCCAGTATGGGGACTTCCTCAGTATGAGCCATATAGGTAGCACAAACTCTCTATGTAGAATGAAATTGTAAGAGGAGACATATTTCAAGTCCTGTGTCTTCACACAGATTTGTAGAAAAACAATTCCCTATTCTGTGCCAGATTACTGGCACACAGGAACAAGATCTCCATTCCCCCATTTTACCTTCTCCTGGCCAACACAGAAAGCTGTATATAAGTGTGTCCCCTGAGCTGGATTCACCTCATGAACCACCAGATGATTTAGGATCATCTGTCTTGTGTTGATAATGCATCTACTTCAGCTCTACTCAGGTATAAACAACTGTAGACATCAGGTTTACCAGAAAATATGAATCTCAGCTCTAGATCCCTCCCACTCCCTGCCTTGGTGGGAGAGGAAAATAGTGAAAGAGTAGTGTAAGTCTGAGTAGCACAAATTTGTTCTGTTTCCACATTCCTTCTTACAATCTGTAGTTTGCTCATGTTGGTGAAACATTTTCCTTCCCATTTTTTGCAGTTACCCAACATCACTGTACAGAACTTACATGACAGCAAGACACTGCCTGAGCCTTAAAAAACCTGACAGCAATTAATAGTGTAATTTTTACTAATTTTTTGATCCAAGAGAATGCTCAGCCTAACTGCACCCTGCAATAGATCAGATGAGCTGTAAGCATTTCATTCCCATTTGCTACTTCTGAACTATTCCCAGAATTCCCTTGCCCTCAGGTCACTGAGCTATGGGACGTAGGTATTGTGGCTCTCTAATAAATGAAGATTTTTATATTTAGCTTCACAACCCATATGGTAGGCTGATCCCACATGAACGGACTGTCTAACCAGCATAAACTGATAGACCAGGAAGCCCACCGATTAGACAGGAAAACATACAGGGTCCACAATGGGAGAAAATCCTTTCCCTTCCCAATTGCCTACAAAATCAAGACATATTAAGTGTGGAATAATTAAAATAATACCACAAGCTTAGGAAGAAATAAAAAGCAATGAAAAGTTACAGTACAAAATTTAAATGCAGGAGCTGCTACATTGACTAGTCAAAGGCTCATCTTTTCCAATATTCACTCCCTCCCACAATGAGCCATTAGAGGAAGTGTAAGATATGCTATAAGGATCCATGACAGAACTGTCTATACATACAAATAACTTATTCCTAAACAGCAGTCATTGGCAAAAAACTTTCAGACACCACCTTATCTCTTATAATTACATGTTGTTATTACTGCCAGGAATGTTTAAGAGAGGGCACACATGGTATGGAAAAGGAAGATTGAAAGCAGAAAAGATAAGTGTAAAATGACCTAACAGATAAGAGTGAAAGAAAAGGGTGAAAACAAATCTGTAAAAAATCTATTGAACCCATCTGTTTGTTTCATACAGTTTGTGTATTAAAGACAAATGAAACAAGTAATGCTTTAATATGAACTTAGAGGTATTTCGCCAAAGTATAATGCTCAGTACCACAGTGAGTGGTAGAAAAATCAAATTAAGACCTTTTTTATAAACCTTTCTCTCAGCTGCAATACTGACTGAAAAGCCAGACACAATTTCAAGGCCCATTATTAATTTTCCACCTAGAAAAGCTGTTTCTTTCAGTCTATATAATGCACAGCGATCACAAACAGCTATAAGCAGTGGGTTTCAGGAGAAGACCTGCAAGGAAAACGGAAGCCTGAAGTCACCACAGATGGGTGTTACATTGCAATGGCTGTGGCTGCTTTGCCACAGCCCAAACAAGCCCCGAACCACACAAAGGAAACAGTTATGGGAAGAAAATCCAACAACGGGAGAAGAACCTTGTGACATTTCTGGTGTAATTCTTCCACTTCTGTAAGGTTTTCCATGAGAAGGAAATGCCATTACCTCCCTCTCTTTTTTTCCTTATCAAGTGGAGGAGGGATGGAATGACTGATCTGGTCAGAGACAATAACCCCATCATGACACAGGGGAGACAAAGGAGGTCAATCTAAATATGAAAAGCTTTGCTGAATTTCATGGAAGAACACGGGCCCCATAGGACAAAACTGCAGTTAAGTTTATGCTGAATCCCTTCCCAGCACTGGCACCCAAAACCACTGGCTCATGTTTATTTACTCTCTCAACCATTAGGTCTGCTGTCTTCCTCTCAGTCCTGAAGATGTGGTCATAAAAGTACAAAACTAAGCTGTAACCACAGGTATTTGGGAATGTTATCTGTGTTCATTTTTTTTAGTGCATTTTCTCACTTGCTCAGAGTTATTTCAGCAACATAGGCCCTCCAAGACACATGTATGGCAGATCTTCCAAATACAAGATTTGATCAAAAAGCACTGAAACCAGTAATGTAGACTTGACTGTTATTTAATTGATTATTTTTTAAAACTTGCAATCAAAGACAAAAAACATATAAGCTTTCAAAAATGCCTTTTTGGGCTGACACATCCTCCTTATTCTGGTGCTTCAACGAAATTCTCATATGAAGTGAGAAGGAGGCTTCTAGTTCAGTTAGGGAATACTAGAATATCTTCAAAAATACATCAAAACTTTGCTCTGAGGTGGAAAAAAGTTACTGTGTCTGTAGTCTGGTTCACCTGAAGATGCAGTGACAGTACCAAAACTAAGGCCACTGAGGAGCAAGTTTAAATTTGCTGCCTATATGGACTTGATGCCAGCAGGTTAAGTGACAATACTGTAGAACTTGCCTACTCCCTCGGTTAAGGTGCCTTCTAGGCAGACACATTATTTTGCCTAAAACTGGGGACTCAGAAAGTCATTCACAATTTTTATCAACCAAAGCATCAGGTGAGTGCCTTTATGATTTTAGCTCCTAGCTGTTCTCTCTATGCTTGATGGACTAGCCATGCTGCTAGCAGCAGATCTGCTCCCCATACATCCCCACTGTCTTTGATAGGTGTAGATACAACAGCAAGATTCTCAATATATTTTTTATTAAAACACTTGGCTCGTCTGAGGACAACTGAGAACCTTCCGTTTTTAGTGATATCGGTCATGTAGGGTCTGTACATCACTGACAGCAGATAGACAGGGAGTTTCTTCCTTTAATATCAGCATTACATGTCACACTTTTACATGCCCTGCTTTAGATTATAAGCGGAAATAGACTGAGGAGACGCATCCCATGCAAAATTTCTATCAGAAATGTCTCTGTATGTAGTCCTCAAAAGAGCATCATAGAAAAATGTTGTTACTGAACCTTCTTCTTCTTCTAGGATTCCTAATACATCTACTCCCTAAATGCAGCCGTAATTTATTTGACCCTAAACTCATGGCATGTTGGATCAATGGTCAACAAGAGGGAGCAGTGCTGTGTGCCAGCTGACGTGGCCCCTGCTAGCAAAAAATTCTGAGAGCAATTAGCTAGCCACAGGTATAAAAGGTCACTTTATTGGAAGAAAGGCTTTGAAACTAATGACAGATTTGAACTTTTTAAACAGCCCTTCTCAAACTAGTTCTTGAACTCTCACATTAAAGTTGTAAGTCAGATCAAAGTCATGTGCGTTACCTTTTCAGTGGCAGCCCAGGAGCAATGCTATAAATTAACAGAGGGCTGATGAGGAACACATGTTCATGGTTCCTCATGTAGATGCTCAAAAGTCTCCTACAGAAACTTAAGAACATGGCACCCTAGCTTCTTTATTTCACAGTACAACAAACTATCTTCTATACTGGCAGCTGTACTGTTAATATCTCTAGGGTAGCCATGAATCAGTAGGCTGGATAATAAGGAAAGCTGCCTAAAATGCTTCCTTTTCCAAAAGCATTTTTACAGTATCATGGATCACTCCTAATCATGAAAAGACATATGGTGGAGTTTCTATGCCATCTGCATCTGACCTGGTCATCCCAGGCTCTTTTTAGTCAATGAAGGAAAAGAAAGGCAATTTTACAGAGCATAATTCACGGTAGCTGTCTAAAACTGGGCACCTGAATCAAGCTTTAGCAGTATCTATTTCTCTCTGTTGACTGTAAAGGTGACTCAGAACCTCAGGTGACTGACTAAAATACTGATGTCTAAAGTTGGCTGAAGAGGATCCTGCCTATAAAGTCCAACGAGTGCTTTGGAACATCTGCATGGATGGATGCAAATTAGCACTGTCACTAGACAACTTCCAAAATAAACAACCTAAAGCTTCTATATTGCTGCAGGCAAATTAGAGGTTGCCTTTCACTTTCACCCCAGATCAGCACCTGACCATGATGATGACTTCATTATCACAGCAGGTCAGACAGGCCTACGACAAAACAAGTCCAGACATACTGAAATGAAAGGTGAAAAAAAGGTCTGTAGGAAAGGAAAACACATGTAGTTTGCAGAGAGAGCAGGAAAGGACAGAGGCTTTGGTATTTGAATAATAAGCAGGAAAACCATATCCAGCTACATTACTGTAAAGCCACCTCTGAAACACAGACAGTCTTTCAAGAAAATCTACATTCCCAGATCTTCTTCTCAAAGGATAGATGTTCATGAGTCTGTAGTCAAGACAGGTCCTCTCTTGAACAAGGCACCAGCTCCTCTCAGCTCCAGCAGTACTTCAGACTGGTAGTTTTCCCAACATTTTGTAGGGCCCAAGAGATGCAATAGCTGATCTCTCCATTCACAGCTTACCCAAGTCCCACCTCTCCCTTCACCACACACTGCATACCAAGAGAAGGAAAGCTTTCTGCCTCTGGTTCCTCTCATTTCTGTAAGATATTTCTTCTAGCAGGAGAGGTGAGCCACGGCAAAAGCAAAATCTTAGTGGGTTGGGTAAATTCTTTACTACCTCAGAAATCCCAGACCGCAGGAATTAGTTCAGCTGTTACAACATCCAGCAGGCCCCTCTATTCATACTGTTGCCACCTTTGTGCAAATTGTTACCCTCCCAAATGTGTCTCTAAAGCTTCGTAAAATAAAAAAGCTCAAGTTTACAGCCTGATTCACAGGTGCATGAGCTACAGCATGTGATCTAGTAGACACTAGTAAAATATAGTGAGTATCAGAGTTTTGATCTGTAAAAATCAAACTTAGCTGGAATTAATACAATTGATAACAAAACAAACCAGCATTTCAAAGGTATCATGTCCTGCTTGAACATACTACATATTAAATAATAGAGAAATTTTAGCATGAACAATTAAAACACAATTTACTCAATAACTACTTTAAACTTTCAGTCATATTTGCCTCCAAACACCAGAAGAGTCTGAATACCCACAAGAAGGTATTTAAAGAATAAAGATACAGTCAATGACTGAAAGTACCCTTGCAGACAGTACATTTTTCCAGCTATGTGTGCTCCCAGACGGACCAGAATTCTCCAAGAATATAAAACAAGGATCATTCAGCTATCTGTAATGATCCATTGATTAAACCTCAAAAAGACATTTGTAATCCATATTTCAACCCAAATTATCTCAATTTTTAAGCAATGCTTGCACAAAGCATGAAGTACAATTAAATGTAATAGTCTCCTTAGAAAGCCCACAGGGGAAAACAGACCTGAACAGGTTCCATAAAAAGTTAAACGTTCTGTTTTAAACAAAGTTTTAACCTAAACTCATGTTCTTTACAAAGTTACTAGAAAAGCAAACAAAACCTAAACAAAATGCAAACAAAACTCAAAACTCAAAACCAACCAAACAAAAAAACAAACAACGAAAAAGAAAACCCAACAACCACTTTTGTAAAGTTTGGGAAGACAAATGAGTAGGAGCCTACACAGGTAGAGCAGGTTATCTAGTATAGCCCTTTGCAGCACTGGGGCTTACCTCTTTGTGTCTAATGAAACAGATGTACTAAATTGATTCCTGGTAACACTGCATTTACACTACTGTCATGCAGCAGCAAGGTAAGCAAACAGTGACATTAAGAGAGTCACGCGTGAAATGAGTATTTTTTAGAAGCAAGTCAGGAACAGATGACAAAACATGTGTGTCATGTAATTTACAAAGGGGAACTAGAACCAAAGAAGAAAAATGACTGCCAAATTCCTGCAAACAGAAGTACTGAGGGGTGAAGTCAAGCTTAAGCCATGCTAATAACAGAATCAGAGTAATGTAGAGCAGGAAAAGACCTCACAAAGTCAAGCTGTCTGTCCCAGTCTGGTGGCATATTTTGTTTGCACGCTGTATTCCTGCACTCAAATTTTTATTGACAGTTGAGACAGGCTGGATGATATGGTGCCTAAAAGACCCTACTAGATCCATCTTCCCAATGTGACAATGAATGGATTTAATAACTTCTCTTTTGGTGTACAATGCCTTGAAAAACTACCCCAAACTTGTGGAGACGGTATTTATATTACTTCTCCATGGTATTCAGATGAGGGTGTCATGCAGGATGGGCCTTCTCAAAGTCAGAAGACACATCTATTTCTTCCCTAAACCATGTGGCCATGTACACCAACCACCAGTGAGATGTAAATCTCATTCCCGGGCAGCCTGTACTGGCTGCTTTGGCATAGCCGCACCACCTTCTTACATGCTTAGTTTAAGATGGATGGATTAGCACATTCACATGGTGTACTTCTGCCCACTCATGCCAGGCCTCTTGGTCTGCAGTCTCTCCTGCCTGCATTCACTTTTCCAAAGCAGCACATAAAACAGGACACTGTGCATCCACCGGGATCCCACCTGCCTCACGACGCTGCAGGGAAGCTTTTGCAATCCTTGCATATGACTAATCTCCTACTCGCCCCCTCTGGGTCCGGACACAGCGAAGGTCTGACTCATGTTAACCCTACCGAAGAGAATAACCAACGCATCGCAAAATCCCACTTCTGCCCAGCGAGGCCACGTTTGCCGTCGGAAGGGTCCCTGTTCCGCGGAAGCGCCTGTGTGTAAGAGCTGGCGTCCGGGCGGCATGGCGGGGGGCTGCCGGGCTCCCCTCTGCGGGAACCCGCGTTGCCCACTCCGGGCTGCCGCGCTTCAGGGGGACCGCCAGCAGTGCCCAGAGAGGGGTTTGCCGTACCCTAAGCACCGGTATTCACCAGCTTCACTTCCTACCCCATACACCACGCCGCAGCCGGGCGCCTCACGCCCCGTCGGGGTCCCGGGCTGGCGCTGAGAGCTCTTGGGGGTCCACTTCATCCCTCCCTGCCCCGCTTACCTCGGCGGGCCGGCGTCGGAGCCGCCGGCTCCCGAAGGCGCTGCGAGCGGGACAAGCGGGGCGGCTGTGCGGCACCCCTCCGAGTCAGGACCTCATCCGCCCTCAGCCCGGGGGGAAGTGGGGCCGCCCCGCAGGCTGCCGGGCGCCCTGGGGCCGCCACCTCCTCGGGAGCCGCCCTGGTGCACGCAGCACCGCCCTCCGCCATCGGCCCGGAGACCTGTTCCTCGGGCCGCGAGGCTGGGGGCGATTCGCCGCTCGAGGCTGACCCGAGGTCTGTGGAGCGGCCTCCTCCTCCCCGGAGCCTGAGGGGCAGCGGGGCTGCCCACAGAATGGAGCCCGAGGGTCGCTCTGCGAGGGCTTGGAGGCCAAGCGGAGAGGCTGTGCCCGGTGCCGGGACAGTAGCCTCCGGCAGAGAGCTCCAGGCAGGCCTGAGCAGCTCAGCGCGGCTACCTCCCCTCCTCTGCTGCAGCCTCTCCGGGGTGGCCTCAGTCGGGCCGGGTGGCTTTCGGCTGGTCAGCACAGCAGATGTTCTCTGGTTTTCAGACAGAAATGTGTTTCTTTACCCACTCCGTTTAAGCGACCATATTTCTTTTAAATAATGCTGCCACATGGCAGCAAATAGCTTTTATGGCGTTTTCACATCATTTTGTAGCATTGCAAAGTGATGCTCTGAAGGACATATTTTATTCACTGGGTAGAAATAATTTCATAAATTTATAAATCATATAAAAACATGGGGAGGATAAAAGCAAACCACAGATGTTTCCATCTGAAGTTAAAAAGGAAAATGTCACTTGAAAAATTCCATGTGGCCTTGGCGAGGTTAACGTCATCAAGTTAAAAAGATGAGCCTCCAAGTGATGCAAGTAGACCTGTCTCGGTTTAAACTCCTATTTTCATTGTCCATAACTTTCCAAATCGATGCTTTTAGCTGTTTTTTTCTTACGTATTTAAGGCAATGACAAGCCTTCATGGAGCAAACAAGGGTGAAGATGTCACCATCTCCTACTTCCTTTACTTCAGTTTAGAAAAGTCATCAGGTAGTTTACTGGCAATTTATATTAGAAGTCCAGGTTTTGCTCCAAAGCAACCAAGAAGTACCATGTTCTGTTCTTCCAGCCCTGCTGGAGGTAATGTAATTATAGCAGATGAAGCATTTTAAATTACCACCATGTTCTGCACAGAGAATGTTTCAATGCTTTAAGGGGTAATTGCTTTGAAATATTCCAGCTGAGACAGCTCAGCCATGTTTAAGGAGGCATTTGGTGAATAATGCACTGTTCTGCTCATGTTATTTAAAAAGCCCAAGTTACTTCACTGAGAAGCTGGCTAAAATTCATCAGAGTTTGCTGAGGTCAGAACTGCACCTTTGGCCAGGCACATGAAAATGCATCTAAATTTAGCAAGCAACCTAGCATCTGAAAAATCATGCACATAGTCAATAGAGAGTTATTAGCTCAGCAGCTTGGGAGTCTGAGAATCCATGGATTTTGCATATTCCCTTTGCTCACTTTCTTTGCAGTTGCTCTTTTGTGGCTTCTGGCGTCATTATGGTGCCAAGGAATGAAGTAATTTTAAATGATTGATTTGCAATTATTGTTATTTTTTAATAATCCCAAAGTCAGCTTTGAAATCAGCACTTTGCAGTGAGCTCTGTATATGTATTAATATTTGATGATGCATTTCGTTGCCAAAAGGTGTTTTCTTTCACTTCTATATGTGACCCATCAGTAACATGGCCACACCCTGGTTGCACTCCTGGTTTTGCACTTATTTTGCTATTGTTGAAATACATCGCCAAGATATTTGTTATGATAATGTAGAAAACCTCTTTTCTGCTTGTGCAAATAAGCCTTTGTTTTCTCTGTATCTGGGTTTATTCCTGCCCTCTCCAAGTAGCCTGAAGTAAGGCTCAGAAAGTTGAATAGCCGTGTTTTCCAGCTCTCCTTGTACTTAGCTGGAACAGGTAGGCATCGTTGTAAGAACAGTGAAGATGAGAACCACACATCTCCAGAAAGCAAGGAGAAAATCATAGAAGTCACAGAAAATCTTGACTGCTATCTGAAAAGTTTTAGGGCTGTGTTTAGGAGCACGAACACTGTGCTCCAGTGGGATGGGTGGGGGCCATCATGTATTATTCAGAAGGAAGAAATGTGATGAGGGAAACATTGCAGCAGATACGGACTTGATTAACACCGTGTGTCCTGATGTTAGAGGGAGGCTTAGTCTGTGTCAAGAGCATGTGGAAATTCATAATGCTTCCTAACTTGTTTTCTGGTCTCAGCTAAAATGAGTATGCAGCAGAATCATCCCGCAATTCTGCCCTTCTCCAAAAGCAGTGCTTTCTAAAGGAGAGACATGCACCCCACCCACATTACAATTGTGTGTTTCACAGCAGTTGCATGACTGAAAATCTAATGCATGAAATTACAAATCGTTCTTTTCTTATCATGGGAGCATAGATCACTGGGAAGATATGCTGTCATACACCCTCAGCTGGGGACGGGGGACAGGGGGGTGGGGATGGGGTGGGGAAGCTTTAACATCCGCAGCCCTTGTGGGTTACATCTCATTGTAATGTCAATTTCTCTAAAGCAGCAGATAATTTAAAGCAGAACATCTGTTTTTGAAAGGGAACAAATAGATGCATTTCTAGTGTCAGTAAACTAGCACTTCATTAAAGAAAAAAAAGTAATGCACTCCCTTAAGAGAAAAGGAAAGAAAAGAGAAAAGAAGAGAAAAAAAAAAAAAAGAAGAAAAGAGAAAAGAAAAGGAAAGAACTATAAATCAGTGTATTAATTAGATATTTTGTCATGGCAAAACATAAAATAAATTGAAAGGTTTATTTTGTTGTTTAAACAGAGCAACTCTCAGAATAATGGCAGAGTGAAGGTTTTGATCATAGAGGACAAACACATATATGCAAGACACAAAATAAGATAGAAATGCATCCATCTATCCTTCTGTCCTTTTGATGGCATCTTTCTGCAGCTCAGAGCCACGAATAGAATTCTTTCTCCGTAATTATTGATAGGAAAGCTTATGTGCATTGGTTCTTAAAGTGGAAGAGCAAAAGCAAAGCAAAACCTTAACCTGGATGAAAAGCCAAAGAAGAGGTTCTAAGTCCATCTGAAAATGTCAGCAGTGATGCTAGCAAATTCACACTTTTAACTGCAGGAAATTAGGTCAGAAGTACTTATGGGAAGTTTATGATCTAAGCTTAGTTATTGGAGCTCTTTCCACTGCATTGATCTTAAAATTGATTTCCACCTTTTTTTTTTTTCCTTTTTTTTTTTTTTCCCTCTGTGTATGATGGGGCCTCAGGTTAGTCAGTGGCATTGGTTTCTGCATGAAGAATATGTTCAAACAACAATTTACACGTCCAGGTTTTACAGTGCTTAAATTTCAAAGGCTTTGGTTCGAACCCTAGAGGTGCCTGAAGGAGCCTTTTTCCCTGGCTTCAGTGAGGTTTCGATCAAAACCTGAATTTTCCGGCTCTCACGTATAAGTATCACTGTGTGTACATCCATATTTCTTTTAACTGTTTATACATAGTAGATACATATCCCTTTCTGTTCTTCAAAAACATGTGTTCAAGCCAGACCACTTTTCACTGTGAGAGCTGAGCATCTAACACAATTGCAGCTGAGGTAGGGAAAACCCCACTGTCTTGTTTATTAGCTTTATTAATCTTAGGATAAAAGGAAATTGCCTGCACCCTTTAAAGGAAACCTGTAAGTATTATGAAATGGAATATTGAAATCTCATGTAACTTATTTGGAATGCTGCATATTATTAACTAGAAAATTGTAACCTGAGGGTATTAATTTGAAAATGTCAGCATTTATCATTAACATTACTTCTTTAGCTTTACAATATAGGCTTTTAGCTATTGCTCAGAGCAATGTGTACAATAATTCACTTAATGAGAAGCATAATTTTAAACTGGACATTTGATTTTATTAATGCTCTGTATCAGATTTCACATGTATGACAAACCAAGCATGATATGAGCAAGGTTCTGAAGCTTCTTACTGAAGTGAATATAAAAGGCATTTGAAAACAAAAGATGGAATTAGCTGGCTTCATGAAAGGAAATAAATTAATGATGTATTTTACTCATTTCAAGCTGTTGAACCCTTTCCTTACTCACTTCTTTCACCTGTGATTTATTTCCCTATGCACTTTTTACTCCTGGTTGTTAAAATGCTGTAAGCATGATTTACACAGGTAGAATGTTCATTTGAAGTTTCTTCCATCTAAAAGTCAATCTGTGTTAACTCATGTGAGAGCCAGCTCTGAAATTGTTCCACTGATTATAGCAGAGTTAAATTTTCTCCTTTATTTGCTACATGTTGACCTTTTAATTACATTCACATGAATATTAAAATGTATCCCATTGCCTGGAGGTCTACAGGAAGCCTTTGAAACATTTAACAGTCTTATTCTGACTACACAATAGTAGCTTAAAACAACTTCATAACTTTATTTTGAGATTGTTTTCTGTTATTCAGGGCTCAAAATAAACCCACATTCCTCCCCTCGCTTTCTTTTTCCCCCAATTTTCACAGTGTTTTACAGGAAGCTTTGTGGAAATAATTGTCAGTATTTTTCTCTTGTCAGAAAATCTGAGTATGTATGTACATTTCAGTGGGTAATTTTCAAGTCCAAATGCTAGGTTACATCTTTTGGCACATGCATTTGATTTTCTGTACCTGCAAGTCAATATTAGGATGTAAAGTTCTCTGCTATTTATAATTACGTCAGCCATTTAGAATATATGTATAGTGAGTGTAATGTGCATATAGGGTGAGGGATAGTATGGGGGAAGTAGCACTATAAACTACCTGTATTTTTGAATGTGAAGAAGCAAGAAGTGGAGGTTTTGCACAATTGCTTGTTTCCCATCAGTGTAAGCAGTGTCTGCAAGGAACTGATGTAAACCTTCAGAATAGTTGTCAGACCTGTGTATTTTCTGCAGCAGAAGATCCTCATAGTTCCTGGAAAATACGTTTTAGGTGTGTGTCTCTTACTGCTCATACAGGGCCAAAGTAGAAAGCAAAACTCGCTTCAAGTCCTTCAACTAAATATGGAAGCAGCCTATTTCAAAGAGAAGTGCCTATGTAATAGATGATGCATATGAAGATAGGCTGAGCAAGTTGGGGCTGTTCAGCCTGGAGAAGAGAAGGCTGCGTGGAGATCTAACAGCAGGCTTCCAGTATCTGGAGGGGGCCTATAGGGATGCTGGGGAGGGATTCTTCATTAGGGACCGTAGTGACAGGACAAGGGGTAACGGGTTAAAACTTAAACAGGGGAAGTTTAGATTGGATATAAGGAAGAAATTCTTTCCTGTTAGGGTGGTGAGGCACTGGAATGAGTTGGCCACAGAGGCTGTGAATGCTCCATCCCTGGCAGTGTTCAAGGTCAGGCTGGACTAAGCCTTGGGTGAGATGGTTTAGGGTGAGGTGTCCCTGCCCATGCAGGGGGGTTGGAACTAGATGATCTTAAGGTCCTTTCCAACACTAACTATTCTATGATTCTATGATTCTATGAAATTAACAGATAGTATTTGGATACACAATCAGGCAATCCTTTCTGGTAGGTCTCAGCGAGCCAGACCAGGTCATGTCACAGCACTGCAAGTTAATTCTACACAAAAGGTACCCATAATACAAAATCTTGAGGGTAAAAGCCTTGTCATACCATGACAACTTTGTCCTATCTTGGCCAAGTAAGAATATTATGTTAGATTTGTATAAGATATGGGACAATAGTTAAACTAATATTCATCTTTTTCCACCCTACCACAATTTTGTCTGGTGAATGCTAAAAAATAGCTACTTGCTAGAATTTAACACACAGCAGCAGAGGTATCAGCTGATGCTTGATGATTGCCACTGCTGCTGATAAATAAGATTGCCAGGGAACTTTTTTATTTCCATGTTATCCATAAAAATTTGGCTCCATAAATTGTAGATTATCTGTAGGTTATTGCTCAGGTAATGTACAGCTGAGCTCTGAATATTGCTATTAAGAATTTGGAATCCTTGACCTTCCTATCTTCTCTTCCTCTACAGTGGTCCATGGCCTATATTGGCAGTGGACTGCAATCAAATGTCTGTGAGCCAAGTAAGAGTCAAGGTAACACTCTTGTTCCACTGGGTAAAAAAATTACATCACCCCACCTGTGTCCAGCTGCATCACTTTTACACAAGACTAACATCTTGCATGCTTCATAAGAGCATAAAGCAATGAATGATGTACTGATACAGATGTAGTAATCTAACTGTTTTTCAGATGGTGTTGGCCATGTAGTTTTCCATAAAAGAAAAGTGGAAAATTAGCTGTACTTGAATGTAATAGAATCAATAATATGTGAAAGAGGAACTTGGCAATAGCATTGTGCTTCCTTTGGTAACATTTTTTTTTAAATTTTAGTAGGAGGAAGTGAATTCTCACTTCCCCTTCCACTGAATAATTCAAGTTTCTACTCTGCACAGTTGCAGTGTATGGTTTGTATTATTTTTAGAATACGGTTATAGCTAATATATTAAATACTGTCATATTTTCCTCATATAGTAGCTTGACTGACCAGTTGTCAAGAAATCCTTGTACTCTTGCATAGTGACACAATCATCTGACCACAACCAAGCTTTTATGAGAATAAGGAAAAGCAAGCTTTGACCCAGAACAGCAGTTAAAATCATTCAACAGTTTAAGTATTCCAGTGAGGATCATATGCTTTACTAGTTTTTTCATGTTTCTGGGCATGGGGGGTTCCTCTGCACTAGCTGTCAGTAGGAACTGAAGGAGTTTCTCCCAGGACACATTAAAACAGGTTGTGGTTTTGGGTAAGATTTTCAAAGAAAATATCTCAAATAATGTAGGTTGCCTTTGAGAAAACTCTGCCTCCTGCTCTAAAATATGACCAGCATGAAAGATCTTTTGACTGATAATGTTTCTCTGAAAGTAAGCAGATTATTTTCTCAAATAGACTTAACAATTTCAAGCTCTTAACCAATTTTGTCCAGGATTTTCTGGAAAAGGGGTGTGTTCTGATTTATGGCTGTACTTCAGCAAAGCAATGAAGGAAGTGCTTGTCTATGTTCAGACCACCATGTCTGGTGTTTATACTCTGTGCTTTCTTACTCATGTTGAGGTTTTGTTTTTGTTTCTCTTTCTGCTTCTCCCTTTTTGCTTCAGCAAGACTCTTCTCATCTCTTGGATTATCTCTGAACATAATTCAAACTATTTGTGTGCTGTTCACATTTCACTCTTCAGTATTAGTTTTGCTCATTTTCAACTGAAAATTCTTTACAGCAGCATTTAGATGATCCCCATCTGACAGAGACTTTCTAAATAATGGTAGCAGTAGTGGAGTAGCAAGTATCTGTACCGCATTCTCCCTGGATCTCAAAAAACGTTTGAAGAGGCTTTTTAGAAGTTTCAGATGTGAAAAATAAAACTACATGAAGGCTCTTGTGAATTTTCATAAATGCACCAAGAACAGATGAGAGCTAATGATTGTGTACTGTAAGAGTGGTGGTATAGAATGCAGAGTCCATAGAGGGATGTGGAAGTGAAGATAGCTTTTTGTGTTTGATATAAGTGAGAAGCCAGTGCCAGCCAAGGAATACAGAGACTAAGTGATGCTATTAAACATTGGGCCTAGAAAATAATCTTCAGAGCAAGAGGGAATAAATGAGAAGGGAAAGACCACACCTGGAAAACAAGCATAAGGATATGAAATGCCTTGCTTCAAGCTTATGGAAAGAGAGCACCTCTTTTAGAGGTGCTGCAAAAAACTAATTGGCAGGCTCTAGACACAAGTTATCTGGGAGGATTTGGATTTATATCTGAATCAATGATGGTGCCCGGTTCACAGCATGGAAGGACAGCATGTGGAAGCAAGTATTTTCTCAAGTCTTCATTGGGTCAACTTGAGCTTGTGTTGACAGCTGGATAAAGAGGAAAGTTGAAAAGCATACATTGGAAGTGAACCTGGAACATATAGGTGTGCATTCCAAGTAAATTCATCAACTGGCATGCACTGATTTTTTAAGCAGTCGATATTGTCATGTATGTGATATGCCCTTAATATACTATTGAAGATTGTGAAAAGCAACCTCTACATTTTGTTCTGGTGGTAGTGTTGTAAAAGTAACTGAGCTTTCATAGGCCAATGTAGCATCTTTAATAATTTTTTTTCTGTATTTAGTTTTCTTTTCCTTTCCTATGCAGAAAGAATTCATTGCTTTATGATATAGACATACAAAAGGAACATCTCATTTATGTGAACATACTCCAGAAAAAAAGGCTTAAACATTACAACTTTGCAAATATATTCTTGTCTCATAAAGTGAAGATGGTCTTGCATGACCACTCTGTATCACTTCTCCTCTGTAAGGATCATATGAAATGAAAGGTATAGTCCTTTTCAACTAAAAATTAGAATTTCCATAGGTTTAATCTCTCCTGAGGGCTTCTTTTCCTCTAGTAACTCCAGGTCTCCCATTCCCCAATGTGAGAAGTGCTTCAAACATTTCTAGAGTTGAAAGAAGCCTCCTCTTTCTCTCAAATCACAGAAAACTGGTAATAAAGAAATGGAGAGCGATGTGAAGGAGCTAAATGAGGGTTTGGAAGACCTGAGCTGGTTTTCTGAGTCTGACACTGGACATTTTTAACCAGGTTGCTAATGGCATTTAAAGCCACCTGAGAACATCAAAGGAGATAAATGTCACCTCAAATTGTAAAAAAAAATATTTAGGTCCCATTAGCTATGTGACTGTGCCTGGAAATCTGCACCTTAACTGTCTATGAATCAAATCCTTACGGGTGAAGAATGGGGGAGGGAACACTTCTTTAGATTTCAGATGTGATCTAAATATACCTGCATTGGATTATAACCTTTTCACAAACTCTGGCCAAGTAACTACCTCAGAGACCTAGATAGGTGATTTAACCGCAGCACAGAAACTCTAACACAGCTCCTGAAAATACTGTGAGAGAAACTAGTGTAGTACATGAGAAGAAAGACACAGATATTTAGCCTTCTCAGTGGCCTTTTTCTTTATAGAAACAACATTTTTGCCAGGTTAATATTATTTCTAGAATCATAGGCCAAAACAAACACTCTTCTTGGATTATCTGATGAAAATCTATCTTGAGTAGAATAAACTCAGCTGGGTCTAGATCAATCAGTGTTTGAAACGTTTCCAGTTTGACTGTTAATGTGTTTTTTTGCCAAAACCTTAGGCTTTAAATTTATTTTAGAGCTACATTGTTGAGGAAAAGTCTTTGTAACTGATCCTAGCCTATTTTTAGGATTACCAAAATAAGGTCTTGATGATGGGCAAGTAGCCATACTGAAAAAAGATCCATACACATCTCACAGCTTGGAGCAAAGATCAATGTAAATAGTTTACAAAGGGTACTTGAGAGATCACCAGACACTGGAGCATTATTAAGAAGAACCTTGTCAGTAACTGTGCCTAATTCTGCACTAGGAACCAAGGAAACTTACATGTTATTCTCTTATACAGCAGGAGTGTAGTTCCTCTCTTAAGGAGAGGACTGAATTCTTCTTATTGATAGAAAGGCACTAAGATAAGTTAATATGGGATGTTTGTTGTAAGAGGTTTTATAATAGGTTAGAAAACACACAGAGCACCTGATTTACATCAGTAGTAAAGCTCCTTCACATGGGGTAAATGAGGATCAAGTCTACAGTATTTATAAGCTTAAACAGTCTTAATTTGTTGTCCTTCCAAGAATAACTCCCTTTTCTTAAAATTCTAAGCATGCATATGAAAATGCACAAATTGTCAGCTAAATGTCTAAATTGTCAGCTGCTACAGTGCTGCCTATCTCTGCAGAAGCCTTTCATGGAGATGCTCTTTCCTTGGGTATGTCTGAAAACCATTTTCCTGGATATGAAAAGCTCCAGTTGCTCTGTGGTATCCCTCCTGTACTGTTTCTTCCCTTGTTATTCTGGAAGTAGAAATTCTCATAAATTAAAGGAAAAATGTGGCCGTAGCAATTATGACAGCCCGAGATTTCTTCCTGTTTTTGTCATTTGAAGGTAAAAGGCACCAAGATGCATTCCCATTTTTTTGTAACTTTGCAACCTTGCTTTTTTGAAATTACACTGCTATAAGATGTGTACATAAAAATTCTCTGGGATCTGTCTGTCTTCCTTTTATTCTCTCTGGCAGACTGAATGTTGATATTTTTCAGCATTAGTGAAATATAGAAAACGCTGCTCAAGATTTTGTCATTTTGAATTTCAGGCTCAAGCCCCCATTTTTAACAGTTATTGGACAATTGTTTAAAACAAAGTAGAAACATGACCAGAGTCATACCTGATATTTCTCTAATCTGGAGTGCTCACTGAAAGATTTCACAGCTAACACTTCCCTTGCTTAGATTTCATCTCTTCATTGTTGGCCTGTGCTTGACATAGTCATTGTTTCTAACAATTAGACATAAATTGATAAGAAGGAACATTGCCAAAAGCTTTTCAAAATGCTAAGTATACAATTTTGAACACAGTTGCTCCCTCCCACCCCCCCTTTTTTAAGTTTTAAGAAGACTAATCTTAAGAGAATCCAGCAACTGAAGTAAAATATAAACAGGAGCATCTTGTCCTACTTCCATATTGACAAGTCCTGGTTCAGAAGTTTTGGAAGTGAATGTTAGATCTCTTGGTCTGATCTTTTTCATGAGACAAGTCAAAAGCCTCTACATATACACACTCTGTATTAAGCCAAATATTTTTGGTTTTGGAAAAACATTGTTTTGTGATTTGAAGACTTTTAAAGATAAAGAATCCAGACCTGCATCCAGCTAGGGCCAGATTTTCTAGGTTTGCCTTTTTTTCTTTATTTCTGGTTTGGTTTTCTGTGTGGAATCCTGACACCATTTATAGCTCTGGGTGCTTTACCATTGACTTTAGTGGATCCAGGACCTTTCCCTCATTTTTCACTCATATTTACTTTAAAAAATATTTTCTTTAACCGCTATCTCTTTTCCGTTTGGTGTTCCAAGAGTAGTTGGTACATTTTAGTCCAACCTTTACTATGCTTACATATGTTTACTTGCAGGGGCCATGAAGTTTTGGTAGGTGATAACCTGCTAGTGATTTATTTTATACCAAATATTTGACACAAAAGCATATAAAAAAACCCAAAGCTCTTATTAAGGCTGCAAAATAAAACTTTTGTGATTTAGGAAATGCCAGAATTAAGATTGCTCATGTAAATTAATTTGTCACATTCTTTGCATGCAGGGTTTTATATGACCTCTACGCTTTTTTCCATAGACCACTGCCAAAGGCAGAAACCTACCTGAGTATGTATTGGCTCAAACAGTTAAAAACTGGCAAAAGTATAAAAACTCAAAACAAATCTTATAATGGGAAAATCTGAGACAGTTTTACTAGTAAGTGATAGTTACTGCTACTCCTGTAATGTAAAAGAGAGACCACAGGTTATATTTGAGGTTATTCTCTAGCCATTAGAAACAGTATATGGAAGGAAATACAGCAGTTAATTTGGAATAGTTAGGTATCTCTTGCAGTAGATGACATTTATTTATGTCCAGTAGGAAACCCTGCTGCACAGTTCATGGTAGCCCAAATGGGCACCAGTGTGGTGTTCCTCAAGCATACCTTCTTCTCTTAGTAGAAAACCGTCTGTATGAAGGCTTGTGAAAACAATAGTGTCTTCCAACACTTAACTCGGGAGTTTCTCATGAGAAATCTTCCCTCATCACTTCCATGCTGTTCTGACTACCATGTTATAGGGACCCTGTGGAACAAGACAGACTCCTTGTTAAGGGGGGTTGATAGGGAGAATCCTGGGCAGCCTGGTGATCAATATCTAACTTACAAGCCTTCAATGCAGAATGCTAATATCTCTGCCCAAGAGATTCTCTCCATCCAAGCGTGACTACATTAATAAGGATTCTGTGCTGTGCTACTAGTGCTTACCTGTGGCATTACTGAAGGAGTGCAGTCAGCAATTAGGAGAACAGGAAGTGACTCAGTGGTTGTTACTTCAGGAGGCCGAGACTTGCAGTACAAGCTAATGCTGATCAGCTAATGTAGCCAAGACTGAGATGTTTTTATCATTGTGTCATCCAACTACAAATGTATCTCTTTGGAAACACAATTCTGATGGCATGTTTTCTGTCAAAAGCTGCTGGTTCATTGACAGTGAAACATTTCATTAAAGCTTATCTCAGCAAGACTTACAATGGAATGAAGATAATTTTTTGATAGTTCTTTGCTAGGCAGCCAGCTGCCAGTTTTTCATTCAGTCTGATCTACTCCTGTATGATGACCTCTTCCTTGTCTCAGGGATCCAAGGAATACAGGATCTCCTGGGATTCAGGGTGCTGCTGCTTTAGAAGAAATTGTTGCTTTTTGGAAATGCTGTGTATCTTTATTTCCCAAGCGACTTTGTTGCTAGAAGGTGTATTGAGATAAATTCAGATTTCAAAGTGCTGAGATTTCTCAGAAAATGTATATTCTGAGCTGTGACCTATTCTAACTACGAACAACTTTTAAGTATTTGTTATATGGTCCAGCTGTAAAATCCTAGAATAGGCACAAAGCCTAAAGGCTTATCCAGAGGGCATATACAGCTCACTTGAGGAAGCAGTTGCAACACAGAGCGTATCTACAGAGCTGTAAGTAGCCCCATGAGTCAACATAGAGCAAATTAGCACACCAATATGACACAGCACTCTATTGAGCAGAGAGAATGCACTGGGTTGTGGAAACGATGAAATGGTATTGCTAACCTTTCAAGCTGTCATGTGTGCCTTCTCCAGCTCAGCTGTAGTACAATTAAGAACTATACTGTGAAAAGAATCTATTTTTCTCTCAGCAACTGGAGAAAACCATTTTTATTTTCTGGTTTTGTACTATTTTAACCATAGAAGTATAGCTTACAAAGACTAATTTTGTATTACCAGCCTAATTTGATGGCAAGTTTTTTATCAACTTGTATAAAAATCATTTTAGGTGATTCCTTAAAATTGTTTGGATAATCAGGTCATTCCCAAACTTGCTTAGAAAAGGAGATTCCTGTTTTGTTTGTAGCTAGACTGCAAAATTGACGCTATTGCTTCTGTGCAGGTGAGGGTTGGCAGTATGGGTTGTCTGAGATATGTGGCATTGAATTTCTCATACAGAATAACTCTTTTTTATGACTCTCAGTACCCATATGCCAAGATAACAACTTCTGCTTGTGTGTAACTTAGCAACAGTAAAGTACATCCTTTGAACTATGTTGCTTCCCTTTTTTATTGTTTGCATGAAAACCAAGCATCTCTGGCTGTTGTTTTATTATTGTAATCATTCAGTGTAGTTTCTGAATCTTCTCCCTTTGGACAGATGTGAATTTACGTTTCTTTCCCCATACCGGCAAGACGGGAAACTGTTACCTGTAAAAGGATGACACTATAGGCATCTAAAGGAGTTTGGCTGTCTTGTAAGATTTGATGTTAGTTCTTTATGGAGGACACAGCAGAGGGAAGTGGTGTTTCAGCAACATGTCTATCCTCTGTTTATCTAGTTGTTCAGCCCTCTAATGTATTGTTACAGGCAAATTGGTCATTATTACATGCCATTTTACATGACATAAAATCATTCAGAGAAAGAAGGAATGAAAGTTTGAGGTCTCTCCACTCTGTATCAGCAGCTGTAGGTGATGGCTGTTTTAAGAGGAGCTTGTCGAACCCTAAACACATACTCTTAATCAGCTAATTTATACTTTGATTCAGAATCCTTTTCCAATGTACAGAATAAGTTGCTTGAAAGCCTGTCAAATAAAGACTGAAGGCCAGTGGATAGTAGAGTTTCTAAATAGGAAGTTTAGCAGTTCTGAAAATACTGAAAACACCTTGGAATTTAAATTTGATAATGTTTTGAAAACCAGTGAATGACACAAAGTGTTGAGCAAGATTAGGGTGTTTCAAATGCTGTCTGATAGTGAGTTAGATTGCAGTGGGGTTTGTTCATCCTTTTCTTTTTCTTTCTTAGCTAATGATCATGCTTTGATGGAAACACACAAAACTATTACTATGCCTTTCATTTACTTCATAATTCTTTCTTTATTTAACTATCAGCTTTCTTTGGAAACAAAGATTTACTAAAAATGACAGCAATATATAGAATTTTAGCCTGAAAAATAAAGACTTCTAAAAAAAAAAAAACAATAAAAATGGAAAACAACCAGACAAAAATATTTACTTTGCTCTGGTTTGGGTTTTCATTAAAGAAAAATGTGCATCTTGAAAGGTATGCTCTGTAAGCAGTCCTGCTGGATGTCATAGTAATTCGGGTTAAGCATGTCTGTAATGCCTGTAGGATCAAATAATTGTAGTACATTGCTATTGGAAAAGGCTGTGAAAGGCAGGAAAACAAAATAGGGTTTAGATGATATGTGGCATGGAATTGTTCCAAAACTACTGCATGGTTAAGCTAAGGATTGAAGAAAAATTAATCATATTGAGCAAGCTTTGGATCATTTTTGTTATCAATACTGCAAAACACCATCCAGTTTCAAACATGTGTAACGCAGGTTGTCCGGACTTTTGCAAAATACGGGCTCATTCAGAGAGAGCACACAAAAAAAAGAACAGTTGAGGGCATCCAGCTGCCTCAGGTAGTTAGAACAAGGGAAACATGCAGGAAAAAATGTGCCGCTCAGGTTCTGACAAAGCAAATGGCTTTAAAGAAGTGGAGCCTCCCTGCTGGTGTCTCCTCCTTCAGGGCCAGGTGTCGCCGTGCGACCTCGAGAAACCTCAAACCACCAGCCACGGGGAGTAAAAACGAAGGCGAAAGGCGGGGGATTAAGAGGCGATTTTCTCGCTCGGGACGGGACAGGGACGTGGATGGGATGGGATGGGATGGGATGGCACGGGACGGGGAGTGGGGCTGCTGGGCAGGAGCGGAGGCTTACTGCCCTCTGCTGGCTGTCGCCCCCCGGTGTTTCATGCAGGGCTCCCTGCTCCGGGCCGGAGCCCTGCAAGCTGACAGCATCTCAGCTTTGACAACCTGTTTTTTCAAAAGAAACCATGCTCAGACAAAACCACTCCAGCCGAGTGACGTGTTTGGTGTAATCTTTTGGTAGGAAGCGAAACAGTGAAGCCCGCAGTCCGAATTAAAAAAAATGAGATTCCCAAATTTCAGATGGCATAGGGGTAGGGGAGGAAGAGGGGGAGGAAAGAACAATGTGCTGTTTCTCCTCTGTATTGTATAACTGATAGCGAAGGGACTGTGTAAGAGGTACTCTGAGGGGGTTTACGCGTGTGTAAGCCCGTGGATGGAAAGAAGCTGAAGCTAACGAATCCCTAAATTGTATTTTCTGTATTTCTGTACGTTCTTCTGTCCATAGCTATTGTACCTGTGACAGCCAGCTTCCCCAAGGCAAAAGGTGGCACCGCAGTTAGTGCCGAGGTGAACACATACTTAATGTCGCTTTCCCGCGGTACCGTGCGAAGAGATTAGGTAAGTGAGGTGGCTCCAGCTGCGGGCCGTTACTCACGCCTTAGAGCGTTTGAAAGGTATGCTGGTTCTCACACCCCGGTGTGAGCGCTGCCTGAAGGCGTCTGGGAAAGCTGCTCAATCAAAAAGCAACACACATCACCACGGCTGCCTGGCTGATTTAAAGTCAAAATTGCCCCTCCACTTCAGTTAGTGCTGCGCTACAGGTAGTCTCAGAGAAAGCGGCAGCTGCCCGTCGCGGTTATATCTGATGCAGGTTTCTGACGGTCAAAGTGAGAATTAAGGAAACTCAACTATCAATAACTTTTTCCAGCCGCATGGAATTTTATTGGAAACTGCATCGCGCGTTTACTTCATTCCTATTGTTTTGGGGTCACTATTTATTTTTTTTTTTTCTAGGAGAAATAAAACCACTCGGAATGAAAGCCAGCCTTTTAAGACGTGCCCATATCCCTGCCGGACGCCCCAGATAACGCTTACCGCGAAGAAGTGCTGCCGGGAGAGCCGGACCCCGGCGGAGCCCCCTCCTCCGCCCCGGGCAGCCGGGAGGGACCGGAGGGGAGGCGCTTGGGAAATTTGATGCTAAAGAAGCCCCAGGAATGTTGCACATTGCCATTCCCCTCCAGCTTTCGGAGGAGGTCAGTCCCCGCTGCGCCCAGCTACCCTGAGGAGCCAAACCCGGAGGCCGCACTTGCGCCGGGCGCTGCGCAGCACCTTCCCGCAGGTTACGCCGGGAGACACCGGAAAGGGACGGGACAGGGTGGGGGCGTGAAAAGTTTTTCCTGGATTTGGGATGCTCCGGCGAGACCTGCAAACCGAGGGGGAGAGGGATGGGGAGGTAGCGGCTCTGCCCACCGCGGGCTAGGTCGGAGGGAGCGGCGGGCAGCTCCTCTGACCGGCCGCGGTCTCTCATCTCTTGCAGGCTTGGCCGGAGATGCTGGGGAAACAGCTGTGGTGGGCGCTCTGCTGGCTCGGCGTCTGCCTCTCGCTGCTGTGCGCCGGGGTCAGCCCCGCCGCCGAGTCCTGCCGCGGATCCCCCTGCGGCGAGGCTCCCCCTCCGCCCTGCCGCGGGGCCCGGTGCGGCGGCAGGACCGGCCGCCCGGGGCGCTCCTTCCTGCACACCGCCACGCCGCTGCGGCTGCCGCAGGGCAAGGCTCCGCACGCTGTCCCGCACGCCTCGCCGGCCGGCAGCGACCCGCACCCCGCCGCCAAGAGGGGCGCGCAGGAGGCCTGCGGCGGAGACTGCGCCGCCAACGGCACTCGCCGGGACTGCCAGGGCCTGGAGTGCCGGCTGCTGCCCCGCCTGCGCCCGCCGCCCCGCGGCCCGGGCTGCGCTGCCGCAGCCGAGGGCTGCCCCGAGCCCGCCCTGCTGCGCGCCGCCGAGAGAGCCGCTCAGTTCGCAGGGGACGACATCGCCTACGCCGCTTCCGAGCGGGGAGGCGGTGCCCTGGGGGTGCAGCTCACCTGCGACGTCAAGCCAGGTGGGGGGCGCCCCAGGGGGGCTCGGGCTGAGGGAAGGACTCGCAGCCCCCGGGGGAGCGGGTGCTGAGGGTGGCGGGGCAGTGTGCCGTGCCGGCTGCCGCTGCTGGGTGTTCTCGCATCTGGCAGGTGTCCGCGCAGCCAAGCGGCTTGAGCACTTGTGGGAACCGGGCCACAAGGTGCCTGTGCGGGTACACCAGACTCCTTCGCTTTGGGAGAATTAGGGAGGCAAATCTGGGACTGGTCTTCGTGGCGTGTGTGGGGATTGCTGCTCTGGTTCCCCTCTCCCCTTCCCTTCATCTCCCTTCCACACGCACGTGTTTCATTGTCTATGGGTCTCATATGGTAAAACCTTTTTTAGTGCTATTTTTAAACAAGTGTCTTTACAGTCTGGTATTTATGGGGGGTTAATTTATAGCAACATTGTATAGCTCTTCAGTAGGGTGTGTATGTACGTTCTGCACCCTGGATGAATGGACTGGTGCCATTGCTAAGAAACTTGATACTGCTGACAAATTGTCTCTCTGTAATAGCCGGGAAAAACAAACCAAACCGTATCAGATTGAAAAAAAAACCCACCAGCTAGTTCAGGGCACTTGTCTGTCAATGGACAAGAGCACAGCTCTGGTCAGTTCAGTATGCCTGTAGGAAGATGTCCATGTGTGTCCATGGATTATACTCACAGGTCAGCAGAGAATATTCTGTAATTGCCTGGGATATATAGATTTGGCTACATGGGAAGCTCCACCAGATCTTTAATGCCAATAAAGCAGTTTGGGTCCTGTTTTAATACCTTGTCTGAAAGATAGAAAATGTATGAGGAAGGTTGATTTATTCCCCATTGATGTTAAAAGCTAATGGAAAGCATGAAGAAGGTAATTTAAACTTTGTCACATCTGTGTGGCTGATCTGAGGGCTGGGGCCACTTCAGAAATGAGAGCACATGCCAAGCCTCCTCACCAATGTCTATTTAGTGAAGTGACACCTCCTCTAAGGTGCAAGCACTTAGTATCAATTCTAATCCCAGGGCTGAGATGTATCCCCTTTTGTGCCTAGTGCAGTGACAGTGTCTACCTTCATCTTTCCTGATACTGCTCCAAGTATTTTACAGAACCTCTGTATGCTCCATGACCAAAGGTGGACAGAAACTGGAGAAGGCAGTGTGGTTAACCTCCATTTTCTCTGCTTCTATTCATGCTTGTTGCACTGTTGACATAACTGCTGTGCCTCTCTTTTGCAAAAGGAACCAGGGTATTCATTTTCTTAGTCCTTATCAAAACCCATCTCTATGTAATACAAGCCCTGGCAAATAAGGACTGTCTGCATGGACAGAAAAGACTAATACTTCTTGGATGGTGCTGAAAGCAGACATACTGTACTTCTGTGAGGGTCTTACAAAGAGCATCCAGCTCAGCATGACTTTTTTCTCCAGACCTAGTCTCATTCTCTGGCTATCTTTAGGGGACCTGGACCACTCTGTGCTGCCCAGTCTCCAGTTCCACCAGCACTTCCAGCTGTAGCCTCATTCATGTGAGGTGCAGTCTGCTTGAATGCTTGCTGAAGACCATGCCTGATATGAGCCCTCCAAGATACAGGCCAGTATCAGGGGCTCTAGCTGGTTTCCAGCACTGTGTCTGTGTTTGCAGGCTTATCTGCATGAGGCAAGTGACTATTACTCTCCACCAGCTGCTTGCTAGAACCAGCACTGCCCTTCTGTGGGGATCACACCAGCATCTTCATCATGTTTTCATCCCATATTGCAGCACCACAGCTGCTATCTGGAAAACTCCTGCCAACTGCAGCTGAACCACCACTTCTTTTGGCCAGGTGAAGATTCTGGAGTGCAGACTTGTACTCCCTTTTCAAATCAGATGAGCCCATTCCTCTGCAAGATTGTCACTGCTATTTCTGAGCAGCACTGTGAGTATACCTTACTTCTGATGAAAGTCTGGCATCCCAAAAGAAGGAATGCACAGGACCTGTTTTGGTTGTCTTATTTTGCATACCTCTGTGTTCCTCTACTTGCTCATTAATTGCCATTAAATCCTTCATATTTCCTATCAGACACATCTTTCTGTTGTTTTCTTTCAGGCAGACTTCTCTGCAGCTGCAAACACCTGCATTTGGGCAAAATAATGTGCAGCTGCCATATCTCATACCTGCCAAACCTGGTAGATAAGATTGTAGGTTCTCATGCTTTTGCTACCTGTGCACTAAGCAGTGCCTGCAGCCTACAACTTTCCTTCCCTTTGGTTGCCAGGAGTGACTGGCACAATCAGAGGGTCCCAAGAAGATTTCACCCTCCCTTCTTCACAGTAGGATGACTACCTGCAGTGTCAGACTGTTCCTGAGGGCTACCTTGTCCGTCCAATATGCCCTCAGGATGGTGCGGTCTTTCCAGGCATACTGGGGAAATGTAGCAGAGGTTCATGTGTGATATTATTCTTACACCATGGATTGATCCTGGAAGCATGGAGCAGATGTCTGCAAAACAGACCTTGCTATGGCTGTGTGTGGTGTGCCGGTGTATGGAAAGTAATAGTGCATCTGTGGTCATGGGAACATCTGAGTGTTGCTAGTGGGAGAACCTGTTTGATGCTTGTCTGGGCAATGTGGAAAGGTGTTAAGTGGGATTACTGGCATCCTGTCATCTACTAATGTGTAAACATCACTTGCAGTGGAAATCTCATAATTTTAGGCATCTGCAATAGACATCCCCATCTGACCTGCTCACTGTGACTTAACTTTATGTAGTTAATGGAGAGAAACAAGGGCACTGCATCTGAGCTGTTTTAGATTTCAACTTCAGAATTCTTTGGCAAATGAGATAAACCTTCTTCATAATTGAATGTAGCTTATTTTCAGTAGTCTTTTCCAAGAAAGAGCTTTATTATGCTGTCAATCTGGCATTGTGAACTGCCAGTAGAACCAACTGTACTGTGCAGTGAAGGGCCTCTTATACCGGTAAATTAAAGTTTAGGCATAGTACTGCATACTGGTAAGTATAAGTTTAGTCATAGTACTTCAAAATGATTTTGCAGTACTATGGAAAAAAAGAAGTCGCAAAGGATTTTTTAGGCCTCATATCCTCACCAGCTGAGCTTTAGACCGCCAAAGGGAGTAAAACTAAACTGACCAAAATACGGCTGTTGTCACAAAGTTCTGGAAGGCTGTTTAGGGCAGAGATAATACAATCAGGTGGTCCATCAGGTGAGTAAGCTTAACTGCAGTCGGTGCTTAAAACTATAGCCATTGTTGCTGCCAGTAAGCCAGTCATTTGCTGGTTGAAGACAATGCTCCTTAAGTATGTGCTTAAAAATAAGCTCTAGTTTATGTCTCTTATTCAGTCAGCACTTCAGTTACCCTTTCCTCTAATAGTTTTGCTTGTGTGTGTGAGAAAAGCCCAGTAACTCTGTCTTAGAAGAGTCTGTATTCTCCCTGTCTATAAATTTGTGATGGCTGGAATAATTCAGAATGGTACTGTCATGGGGCCCTGAATCTCAGCCACGGAGAACTGGAGGAAAAGTGGTTTTGGAAAAAAGTGGTTTGGTAATATATCCTGGACTATATCCCTCTTGCAGTTCTTCAGAGGCAGTTCTCCAGAGACAGTTTCCTGGGCTGGCTTAAGTGGTGCAGTTAGACTTTCCTTACCTCTGAAGATTATTTCTTTTTTCCTTTTTCATTGAGAAAGATGGTCAAAAGGCCTGGAAAGAGGAGCTTAGACATTTTTGTTATTATTTGTTCCTTACAAATCTGAATTCGTTAACATTTCGAGTGTAAAGTCAGAAGTGTCTCTTTCTATAGTTATTGATAAAGGCAGATATGTCTGCAGATCATTTGGCAGTAAATGCGATGGCTGTTAGTACTACATAGCAGTTTCCTAGGGAAATACATTTAGATTTTAGGTTTTCTGGTATTAGAATCATAGAATAGTTAGGGTTGGAAAGGACCTCAAGATCATCAAGTTCCAATCCCCCTGCCATGGGCAGGGACACTAAGAATATTGTGCCCATTATTTACTATGTTTGTATTATATTTATCATTAACGGGATTATAGTACTAGCATGGAGTCCTGTTCTTACATGTGATCTCAGCATGTAAGAAATCATCTTAATGCAGGAGAAGAGGATGAAGTCCCTCTCGGAAAACCTACAGGGAGATCTGCCAAAGCCCACCTAAGTAACAGTAGTCAACATAGTAGCTAAAACCTCAATATGCAAGCTTTCATCAGCAATTTTTCTAGATGTGTATGCTTTATTTGACCAGGTAAGGGCCATCCTTTTCCTCACAGACTGTCTGCTTTGAAGATGTAACTCTTGCTGATACATGGTGTAGTCCTTTTGTACTGTGTTGTCACTTGTACAGTGAAAATAGTTGGCAAAGACCTGCACTCTTCTGCCTGTATTCTTAGTTGTAAGCCAGACTTCTGAGAGTAAACGTGTTGTGAAAAGGAATTTGTTAGTGTCTTTCCAGCCTCAAGTACAAATGGAGCCTATATAGGGTGATGAAAAATCTTGATAGGTAATCACAGTATGCTTGTAACTGTCTTGCTGCCCAGTATCTGTCAAACCTATGGGCTGATGTCAGGCAAATCTGACAATGAGTAGAGGTATTAAATTTAGGCAAGCTTGTATAAACTTTGTAAGAGGTGATTAAAGAGAGAAGAGAGTGCAATATGAGTGTCTGAAAGTTTACCTCTAGCTGTTAATCCTTTCAGGTGGGAGGACAGAAGTAGCTTGGTTGTGGCTCTGTATTCTGAAGAAGAAAGGTAGCAAATGTAGTTCTACTTATTTAGCCAGCCAAATGGAAAACACAAATTCACAGAGAATCAGATGATGTTGGTTCTGATCTTCACAGAATTACTTGTTCATGTTATAAGGAGATCTGGGGATATAATTCAGCAGACATTTCCAACTTGCATGGGGAGTATGGCCTTTCTTGGATCCTGGTCTTTACTTCTTCAAATCCAGTACCCTGCGAACTGCCTTAATAGTTAAGCAAATATTGAAAATAGTAATAATAATGAAAAAGTGTGCCTTATGCTGTGAATAAAAGTAACTGAACAGCAAAGTGTTTGGAGAACTGTAAATAGGGACTGGCTCTGACCTTTTTTTATTGTTTCATCCTTGATGTTCTGCACGTAAAAGAAGAAAATTCAGTGCTACATAAGAAGAGATGAATGACTGTATGGATACAGGATTCTCTCTCCAGCAGTGGATACTGTGGAAAGCGTGGCATGATATTTGCTTAGATCATTTTCCCCGCTCTGATAGTTTGTTGCTTAGATTTCCTGATCCTGATTGATGCCTGTGTATCTTTAGCCCCAAACTGATTTTATATTATATATTGGGTCAGCATCTTTCTGGACCTGATTGAACTTTTAACAGGTATTGAAACTGCTGCCTTCATTTAATGTCTCCTAATTTTTGTATTGGAATAAAGAGTGAAGAGTCTTTACATATCCACTTCCTTTAGGACACCTGTAATACAGCACAGTTTTTTGGTTTTGTTTTTTTTTTTTTTTTCCTCCCAACCTGAAAAGCCCTATGTACTTACTCATGTTGTAACAATATCATACATTAGATTTTCCTTGCTGCCCTTTTGTGACCTCTTGCGTTCTTCTATGCCCTTTTTTTAGATGGGGAACCAAGACTGCTTGCTATATTAAAGGTGCCCTGTTGATTAATATACTGCCATAATGATACATTTGCTTTTGTTATGTATTCCTTTTCTAATTAGGCCTAGCATTTTATTTGCTTTTTTGACATCTCTTGGGCACTGAACTGATGATTACATGACTCTGTAGCCCAACATCAGCTGTATCTAGATATATTGCCTCAAGATTGTGTCCAAATGATAATAATAATCTACAACATCTGATACAAAAAAGGGTTTTTTTTCCAGTACGTGCCTGATTTCACCTTTATCTCCTCTGATTTTTTTTTTTTTTTCTATTTTATTGCTGCTACCCAGTATCATGGACTCCTTTTGCAGCTCTTTGCAATTGACCCTTACTTTTACTACCCTTAATAGCTTAGTATTCTCAGCAAGTTTTATCACCTCATTTTATCACCTCTACAGTGAAAATTGACAATTTACTCTTTACTGTATTTGAATATGTACTTGGGAATGATTAATCTGTTATTGAACCCCAGTGATGATTAATTCATGCCCTGAAGCAGGGGGCTTGATTACGACATTTTTAATGTCTACAACTATAAATGTTGCATATGAAATGGAAGACCTTGTGGTCCCAAGAAAGGGCTACAAAGACAGTAAAGGAACTGGCCTTATAATCATGATTTGAATTTAGTGAGACTTTTTATTAGCTTATTAAAATTTTAATGCCTTTGAAGAGATAATAGTGCAAGCTGGAATGTTGTTTTTCTAATAATAATAATCTATCATTTGTATTTCAGGAGAAAATGAAGTTCCATCTGAAGATGCCTTAATACTGCAGCTGCACCTTGTGAAAGGGCATGAGAAATTTACTGAAATGCTAAAAAGCCAACAGCAGATCATAGTTGATTTGCAGCAAAAACTTGCTGAACAGCAGCGCATACTGGTTAGCCAGCAACAGGAGATTCTTGAACAGCAAAGAAAAATGTATCAGCAAATGGATCTGATCAAAGTCCAATATGGCATGCTTCTTGATACGGTGAAGCAAATGTCATTTCAGAGTTTGCAAGAAGATATTCAAAATTATTTTGAAAGTCATCTTCAAGGACTTCAGAACCAGGTCAGAAATCAGCTCCAGAAGTCATACTCTGTGCATAAGGTAGAAGTGGATGCAAAAGTGATTAATGTTGGGGAGTCTTTGCTGGACTGTGGCCTTTGTGAAAGTGATGAATTTTGCAATTTCCAAAAGAAACCATCACAATGTGAGAAATGCACATTGTGTCCTGCTGGCTTTTTCCAAATGGCTGAGTGTTCTGCAAACTCTGATCGGATTTGCCAGGTGAAATATAATTTTGTATCTATCTTTTAAGTTATTGCTTTTGAAGTATTGTGTTGGACATAACTGGGATAGCCTTCTGGAAATGACTACGTCGAGAGCTAGAGAGATCCAGTTTGTAGTATGTTTTACCAAATGGGTCCATGGCACTTCAAAGTCTGCCTGAAGTTTTCTGTGGCTTTTCTCTTTACCATTTACTGCTCTAAATGGGCCACTAGTCTGTGCCTCTTGGGTGTGATGCTTTTGCAAACCTGGCAGCTGGCAGGACTTTTATTCTTTTCATCATGGTAGGAAAAGGCATCCTAAAACATGTAAACCTATGCATGCTAGATTTGTTTATGCAGGAACTTCTAGACATCTCTGAAAAGCAGAGGAAAGCTTTACTGAGCAAAACTAGAGGTCAGATATTTATTTATAAGCTTGGAAACAAAAGTTGTCAGTTAAAACTAATGTAAAAACTAGTTCCAGCTTAAACATAGCATACAAACATATAAAAATGTAAACCACATGCTTTCATTATTTAATACATTTTATGGTAACATACATTTTATTATTGCAAACCTAGTGTGTAATCAAAATAAGATGGTTCTTTGGTTGCTTTCTCTCATTTAGAAGCCCTAAAATATATGGAGAACTTGATATTTAAAGCATTGTCTTGTTTGCCAAATGTTGCCCACAGTTCTTAACATTAGGTCAGCTGGTGACCTAAGCCCAAGATACTGAGAACCTGAAAGAGTCTGTGGGTTCCCTCTCTGCTAGTCTCTGGTTTCTTTAATGCAAATGTAGCCTGTTATTCTTTTGCCTCTGTTATTCCCCTCCCCTGTGCTGTAGGGTGAAAGGAGGGCTTGTTGACAGGAAATACTACTCTGTCATTTACCTTTCTTGTGTGTTTTTGGGTTAGCACCTTCCTCCTAAACTAAATGTCTTTAACACTCCCTCAATTGTTATAACATCCTTGAGGCACTGTCTCAAAGATCATGCATTGTAACAAGTGTTAGTTATACACCCAATGAATTTAGCTGGTTATCTTCAGACTCTCTATGGACACCAGGCTGTCTTTCTGAATACCTTGTTAAAACAGGTGACATATCCAAAACAAGTTGTCTTGTTCCAGCATGTTTATGGGATCATGCTCCCCATCCCTACATATGCTTTTTTTCTGACAGATGAAAGTCACAGACGCTGAAGAAGTGCCTCTTTCAAATTAAAGTTGTTGCATTACAGTGTTTCAATGTGATTCTTTTGATTTTCAGGACAGAGATGAATGCACTGAATCTCCAAGCATTTGTGGTGAGAGGATAAAATGCCTGAATACTCCAGGTAAGTTATATTCTCTGATAATTAAAGAATGAAGATAATTAGATCTGAAGGAACAGGGCAAAGACACAGATAAGGACTCAGGCCTTTGTGTTTGTGAATAACAATGCTCAGCTTGGTGGAATTAAAGGGGCTGAAAACCACTCAGCTGGAAGTTGATAGCAGTTCATGTGGCTAGTAGGCTATTTAGGGCATTATACCCATTAGGGGCATTGGATGATCCCTTTTACCTTATTTTCGTAGGGTTTTATATGCTTTGGTTTTAATTTTCACTTATGAGCTGACTTTCTTCTTGTTTATGCTGGTGCAAATGGGGTCAAAATCAAAGATGTTACTACTAGTGGAGAATAATAGTTGTTATTTTCCTTCTGCACTGGGGTAGATATTTGATTTGATCTAATGAAGGTTCTTATGAAGCCTCCCTCCATCAACCTTATTCTCCTTTTGTAGCAATATTGTCAAATACTGAGGAACTGTCAACAGTTTTATCATGTGCAGAACATTGGGGGAATTTTTCAGACATTTAAGAACAGATTTGACTCAAGTTCAGTAGTGCACGCTTTGCCTTCATTATTTCTTATGACAGTCAGACACAAAAGAGCAAAATTAATAGTCATACTGAGCAGATTATATCCAGGTTCTAGTTTTCTTTCTACTTGTTTAATTTTTGATCAGAAAAAAACCCAAAACACATACTTGAAAGGAACTCTGTGATGAAATAGATGATTTCACGAGTTGTGACCTCTAACTGAGGGCTCTTAGTCAAATAACCAAGGGAGGGCTTATTAGGTTATATGTTTTTCCTGCTCTAGACTTCTTACCTGTAAAAAGAATGTGGTCTCTCTGAGGGGAAGGGGCTGTGTTCAGCTAATTATGAGTGGTTTTGTCCTATTCGCACCCTGCCACTGGTGGAGAAAACAGGGGAGGGAATTGGTTCTAGAAAAGGGTTAAAAGAAGACATGGTCTCTCTTATATTTGTCCTTACTTCCTCTGGGCAGGAACCGTGGTGGGTTGGTTGGTATTGCTACAAACACCACAGGAAACTGGAATTAACTAGAGGAAGAGAGCACTTAGGGTTGCCTGATGTGGTAAATGCTGTAGACAAAATACCATTAGTCTTACAATAGAAGAGGGTGACACTTTTAGACAGCCTTAGTGGTGGGCAGTTAGAGGCAAGACATCTTAGGGCACAAAATTTGAGACAGAGCATTGGAAAGGTGTAAGGCTTTGTCTCGTCTCTAGTAAGAGACTGCATTTGGTTGAGTTGGTGGTTTTGTGGAAGGAAGTGCAGCCCTAGGAAAGGAGAATCACCAATGTGGTAGTCATTTGGTGTTGCTCTAGTCTGTGGCTTGGAATAGTTAAGGAATTTACTCAGTGGGTTCTGAGTGGGGGGGACCCAGACCGAGAGTGGGTCTATACAGCTGCTGGAAGAAAGTAAGTGAGGGCAAAATACTGCCAAGAAACAGATGGATGCTGGTGGTGTGTCAGACCACAGAAAGCAGTAGCAATGTATTTAAAAGGAAAGGACTCTTCCTTTGAGTCCTCCTTTCCCAATTTTAATGGTAACTTGTAAAGATGTGAAAGCAAACTGTTTCTGTCACCTGGATCAGGAATCAATGTCCTGTCAATGTCATCTCTGTCTCACACGGAAGGGAGAGCATTCTTTTATTTTTCATTGGAGAGGACTGCTGCTTTCAACCTGTCTGTTCATGATAGCTCTTTATCCTATACAAGTGCAATTAATGTGTCAAAAGGGAGGCTGAAACTGAATGTCTGTTTTGGGTAATGTAGGGAAGATAGGGGTGTGATCCAACATATGAGTTCCAGATGTTGTATGTAGTTTCTTGAGCTGCACGCAAAGGTTGTTATATCTGTAGCAACTCATGTTCCCTGTACAGTGTGAAGGGTGACCGACCAAATAACAATGAAGAAACATGCAATGAGAAACCTCTCTTTCTTTACTCTTCCAATTTCCTCTACATCATACCTTCTTGATCTTGAAGGTCTTTTCCAGCCTAGCTGGTACTATGATTCTTCCACTTTTTCTCTCTTTTATCTGCAATGAGAGTTATTAGGTTATTTGATTAAAGGCTAATGGTCAAGGAGCAATGACAGCTGGAACTACCTAATCAATGAAAATGGAGTCCAGTGCATCGCTTCCTTCTTAGACAATCATGGGAGATCATCAGACTGTTGTCTTTGGTGTGAATCCATCATGTGGAATCAAACAAAGGCATTCCCCAGAACGCTGTGCAAGCTAGCGCGCTTACTGTAGAACTTACTGCGGAAAGAGTAAAGAGAGCCTAGACAGATAGCTCCAATGATTTGTAATCAGGTGTGTTGATTTGTGATGATCCAAATTTGACATAGAGGGTCATACTTAGAATCTGCTTGAATGTTACCTTTGCATCAGGGAGTTATGAGTAGTAACAGCACAAAAATACATGCTCGGCTTACTCTAATTGACTTGCAATTGCCTGGCATCCATGTATGGCAAGGGTGGGTGAATGTGCTGCAGAGATACTTTATTTCACAAACGGAGCTTGAGTACAGCTGGGCTACTCACTGTGAAACTAGGTGCAGCAGCGACCAGAGAAGGAGCCAGGAAGAGGTGTCAGGCAGTATGGAGAAACAGAAAGCTGTCACAACATGCTGCTGTGCTGGCTTTCTGATGTTTGGCTATCATTTGCTGCTAGACCTCTTCTGAACAAAGGATAGGATGCTGCTCTCGCCACTGTGTCCACACTATAAAGTGGCCTGTGTGCTGCTTTGAAGTCATTTATTTGAAGTATGTGCAGGGGGAACACCTGCTGCTGATGTAACTAACAGAAGACAAGACAGCAAATTGGTGAGAGAGTAGTCACCGCATGTATTTATAAAACTTAACATATATAAAGATCCTCACATACACATTAAAATATTTTAAAGAACCAAACAGCGTAAGAATTATTTCTAGGCACTACTGCAGATCTTTTCTGCTATGTGAATCGTCTGTATTTGTGTACTCAATAGCAGTTCATCCAGTATTGCTCAGTGATGAGGGGGCCATTGATTTAAGAAGTAGAACTGGTTAAGAAGTGTTGTGTGAGCAATTACACCATGGTTAAAATTGATTTCAATAGGAAAGTTTGTTTGGGATTTTTTTTCCCTGTATTTCCTCTAAAATATTCTAAGTTGAAAAAATATGATCTTATTTATTTGGGTTTTGTTTCTCATGAAAGAAAAAAAACAGGCCAGACACTTTCAGCAGAAGAAAGTGTTCAGTTTCTCTTGGCTTTTTTTTTCCAATGGAAACATCTTACTGCTCTACAGTGAGCTTTTTAGACAAAATGATACCTAATCTCAAAGAATGTTCTCATAATAAATTGTGTAGTCCTACATATCGATGTTAGTGGAGAATCACTGCTTAAGTGAATGAAACATAGACAAAGATATGAGGGTGACTATATGAAGTCTGTATAAATTAAGAGTGCCTGGTGTTCTCTGCTGAATAATGTAGTCTTAGAAGTGAAATTTAGCCAGTATTCTGACCTCCCTTGTGGGCCAGGTGCACTGGTACTGCTTGGTCTTGCAGTCTGCAGTATGTGGTGTGCTTTTCTGCCTGTATTAGCAGTCTGCGTAGCCAGCTCTACCCTGGGGTTAGTGATGGAGAAAAATGGCTTTTGGAGTCCATGTCAAATGCTTGTAGTTCCAGTCTGAGAGCAGATCCCAGCCCAGATATATTCCTCCAGATAAGGAATAAAGCAAACATACAACACAGTAAGTATTTGGACAGTAAAGGATATTTAAGAAGAACTATCAGAAAGATGATCATTGAGTTTTGATTGTGGTGGTAAAAAAGCAGAAGTGAGTGCATTAATGATTAAGTCACAAATTGCAAGTGATTGTTCTTTAGGGTACCTCAAATCTTGAGTTGATTTAGATCCTGAATGTTGATTTAAATCCTGAAGGCTTCGTACACAAAGCTTTTGGGCACCAGCTGCTCCAGCTGTAGGCATTGGCAGCTGACAGTGCTCTTGGAAAATTGCCATAGAAAATTACAGGCTGTTTTTAAAACCTCCTCTTTGGGTGCGGATTCTTTGATCCACTGAGGTCATGGCGTACCATTTAACAGGATAAAATTGCTTCATGTCAAATAAAGTAGTTTCAAATGACACCTCTAGATATTCTCTTTACTGTTTGCGGCAGTGTTTTATTTTAACTTTAGACTATCATGACCACTGCTGTCTTGCGTTTTAGGGCAGTGATTTTCCACCTTTTAAATGTGTGGACTTCTGCATGATTTTAACCCTCTGTTTGTAGTTCTGTTTGTTTGGTTTTTTTTTTCATTTGTGTATTGCAGGTTCTGTAAAAACCATACACAGAATAACCCAGTGTCTGTGTCCCTTGGGTTGAAAAGCACTCCTTTAGCAAGTCACAGCTACAACTGTGCTACTCCGTAACACAGCTGGGCAGACAGTGCGCAATGTATGGGGAGCTCTCCATTAGTTGAAAATACCTTTGCTGCTCAGTGCACCAGTTAGTCACCATGCCTTTTACCTCAGAGAAGGGAGTGTCTTTGGAGGAATATCATTGTATCTGATCCGTTGCAGGCTGTGGTTAAAATTGCCTTTATGTAGTAACTAACTCCTTTCCCACTCTAAACCACTGGACTCGGTGTGAGCAAAGTGAGTTATGCCAAATATTTCCTCTGCTTGCTTTCAAGGTTCCTTTAATAGCACAAAGTTATCTAACATCATAATTGTCTTCTGTTTTCTCCTTTATGATTAGATATGTTATCAAAGATACTTTATATGTGGAGCTGTAGAGTTCTTATTTTTTAGTATTTTAAAGGTATGACAAAAATATTGTCTGTTTTCTGTGAACAGGTGGTTTCAGATGCCTTGGAATTGCTGAGAAAGATGCAGCTTTGGGAATGTGTGGAGAGGAGTATTTCTTTAATAAGGAAATGCAGGAATGCCAGGCATGTTTACAGTGTGAAGATGGAATGGTGGCCGTGCCTTGTTCCACTGTGAGTGACACGGTTTGTTCAGTAACCAGTGAAAACAAGCTCTCAGAGTCTTGGGCGGCAAACATCATTCTACCCTATGTAAAGTCTGGCATCTCTCAGGTCTACTCTGGCTTGAACTTGAAGGTAAAAGGGAAGTTTCCCTGTGAAATCCTATCCATTGAAGATAACAACCTGGTATTCAGGCAACACGGTCTGGTGTGGACTGACCTCAACTTTGCAGTAAAGCACAATTGCAGGAATTTTTTGCAACTTTCCTTAAAGCTTAATGGCAGTGAGGAAGGCTATGAGCTGAGTGGTGTTCGCATTGAACAACCAGAAGGAAAGTATTTCCAGAGCACTAGTTTAAGCAGTGCTGCTGAAGTGGAGCCCAGCCAAACGCTTTCTGTTTATTTGAGGAGCCCAAATCAATTCTGCAATCAAAGTAAAGACTTAAATATTTATGATCTTAGTACCCCACTCAGTTTGTTTTGGTTGTCTCATGACACGGGTGCTGTGGCACTCAGTGCACAGATGTCAACAGCAATGCATTATCAAACCAACTATCGACCTACCTTTAAAATAATTTCTGTTTCTGACCCTTACATGCTAAGTTTATCTCATGATGGCAGAGCTATAAAGTTCACTGAAACTGGTGTTGTCAAGTTTGTGTTCCACCAGGCATTGTATTCCATGGGTCATACATGTGTCCGGGAGGGTTTCTCCTTAATTTCTTATATCAATAGGAATGGTACCAACAGTGAATTAATGAATGTATTTAAATCTGGGGTAAATTACAGAGACACATCAATATCTGCTTCTGGGGCCACAAAAGTCGGTGCTGGAGATCTGATTAGCTTTGAGATACTTTCTCCTGCACAGTGCAATGTTCGGTATTTTGGAGATAGCTCTGGAATTAGTATGTTTAGCCTCATCTGGATCCCTTCAGCAGTTTCAAGTGCCATATCAGCCACAGTTTCTGTTACAGGGTTGCCTACTGGAGCTGTGAGAAACAAATTACTGGATTTCACCCAGGTCTCATCCAATGAGAAACAGATACAGCTGGTTTCTTCTGGACAGCTTGCTCAGAAGTATTTCATTTTTACTGAAAAGGGGGTTGCCAGCCTTGCATTTAACTTAAAGCTAATCCACTCATGCAATGTTCTCAAAATGACTCTTAATCAGTTGACCATGGATCACATGCAACCCACAGCAATTGCTCAGCAGATCGGAGGTCAGATGCCAGAGGGAAGCATATGGACCAGTGTGTCCCTCCGTGCATCTTTTGAAGTACATAATGGAACATTAATATCAGTTTCTCTTGACTGTGTGCGTGGAAGGATCAATCAAATCACTCATGAACATGGAACCAGTATATCTATTTTATGGATTTCATCTTAATTTCTGTACAGTGAAGTTAGCACGGAACTGGGGTTTAAATTGCATTTGGATTCCACTCTGATTCTATCTGTGTTTGATACCTTCTACTGTATTGACATGAGCAGATTGTCCCGCTAAAATGCTCTCAGTTTTAGGAATATTTAGATATAATCATAACTGAATGATCAGTATTTAAGAAAAGAGAGCTTCCTATGTTCCAGGGTTTTACTTCTGTTAACATCTTCAGGCAGAGGAAGCTTAAATGCAGATCAAACTCTTATTTTTAATAAAGCATTGTCTTAAAATCGGTTATTTCTGGACCACAAAAAAACTGCTGGTGAGGGTGAATACATACCTTTTAGTACTGCAACCGAAAGCAGCACAGCCAAACAATGGAAACTTGCTTTTGGTTTCTTCACTGCAACAGGCTAATAACAAGTTGAAATGCACTTTGAGGCTAATTTGTCTGCATCTTATAAAATGTGCTTTCTATAAATGGAGAGAACGTGCTTTAACCTAGAGGTATCCTAGAGGATAATACAGTAACACTGGAACAGATGTGCTTAATATGGAAATGGACTTGGTCAAAAATAGAACGTTGTTTTTACCATGAAAACATAGGAACTAATGACTCTTTGAATTTCATTTGGGAATAATCTGCATGTAAGTAATATGCAAAGGTTTTTTCCTCTATTGTAGTTTTGCCAGTGTAAAGTTGCAGGATGAGAAAAAGTCTGTTCTAAAGAGCAGATAAGAGAAAGAGCAGGAAGTCTATGCTAAGAGAATACTTAGAAGAGGAAAAAACCCAGGTATTTAAAGAATGTCTTGAAAGTGAGTCTTGGAAATTAAATTTTTATTCTGTTTCTTATAAATGACAAAATATTTTTCTGACCAAAAGGAAGCACCATTCACACCATATTTATTGTGCTGAACAGGTCAAAAGGGTTGGTTTTGTTGGTTGTTTGGTTTTTTTTTGTTAAATGACCCAGTTCAAAGAAATGGTGCATTCTGTGACACTAATTTTCTGTCTTCTTCTAACTCTTCCATCACACCGTTCTTTTTCTAATATATGTAGAGTGTTTTCTCTCATTGCCTCTCTTTTCCTTCACAAACACTGCTTCACTTTCCTTTTTCATTTCCTTTGTTAGGAGTAAATGGTACACGCTGTCACATAGCTCAACTCTTTCCAGTCTTCTTTCACCATCCCTGCTAAAGAATAGATGTATGTCACATGTTATTATAGAAGAGGGAGATTAATAATGCACTTGCAAGCTGCCTTATATCAACCTTACTGAAAGAAGGAATATTACGCATGATATAGCTTTAATGTAGTTGTCTGCCTGAGTATTTATTTCTAAAATGTATGTACTTTCCTGTGTTCTCCACCTGTTTTGGAGTTTATCACACTGTTTTTGTTGTATAGTCTCCTATAATTTTGTGTAAAAGAATGAACCCAAGTGCAAGGTTTCTATCTGGCAGTTCTGTTTTTACTTACAAGTTTATAACTCTGACCCTAACAGCTGCAGTTATCTTTTCATCATCTGTTTTTTCTTCAAGTGTTTACTTAAAGATGCAGGCTTTGGACAAATTGCTCTCCTGTTCCAAATAGAGAATAGTAGTTTTCCTTGCTTTCAGCTGCAAAGTCTAAGCAGTCCACCACAGGGTGGGCACTGTGGTAAGGCAGCATGAGTATGCAAACCATAGTAAGTTCAATCATGGTGTTCCCAAAGTCTGTGACGGGGTCTCAGTGCCTGTGTATAGCCAGGCTCTCATTTGTTCTCACAAGGTCATCATGAAGGGTGCATTGAAGCTAATATTAAAGGTCTTCAGCATTTGCAAAGCACTGTTGTTGTTACAGACGATATTTTGTAGTGATAGTGAGAAGACGTCTGGAATGAAGGCATATATATCTGTGATACACAGAAGAGCTGCATTACCTAGAAGCACAGGAGTTTTTCTGGGTACTTCACTCTGGAAGTCTGCTGAGACTGAATAAAGATGAAATGCCACAGAGTTAAAGTTTTCTGATCTATCCATCTACTTTCTGTAGAAGGCTGCACATGATGTAAGAGCAGCCCTGCTGGGAGCAGTCCTAGGTATTTCTAAGGTAATATTTCAGGGAAAGACAATGTTAGAGAAAGCTCAAAATGATACACTTGTGATTTTCTTTTTGAGGAAGTTAAGAAAGTCACTATCTCACAAACATAACCCCTTGTTTTCCTTTGCTGTTTCGCGCTATGAAGTTGTGTTAAAGGCTTCACTCCCCAGAACAGTGGCAACTTAAGAGCCATTCTAGATTTAAACCTCTGTAGCAGATACCAGAATCTGACATTAGACATAATATAGTACATTTTAGCAAAGTGCAGATGTTACTTGAATATAGTAACCATTTGCCTATATATAGCATATAGCAAATGTAATGCTATGATTTGTATGAGTATGCTTTAGTTGAGTGAGATTGTGATACCAGTGGAATTGCTTGACTATGGAAGAGACTGATAACTCAAATCCTGTATTATGCACACGTTGCTGGTACGTGCATTTAAGTGCACCGTTATTAAAGAATGCAGAAACTACCATGAAGGTACAAGTGAACATTACTACAGCTAAGAGAGATTTCAGAGAATGAATTCTTCAGTGTAGTAAATCTTTGCAGAAGATTCTGGGGAGAGTGCCTGTAATTACCTTTAAATTCAGAGTAGATTTTCAGATGCACAGTATTTTGCATCCATTTGGTGGTGATAATGCATCTAATATGATTTTGCTAATGTCATCTGTGAAAAGGTATTCACATAATTAAAAAAAAGGTCTACTAAATACGTAGTAATTGCAACTTACAGCAACTTTAGCCTTATTTCAAGCAAGAAAAGGCTGATCATTTGAGCCTCTTCTACGTCTCCCCCTTTTGGAAAATCAAAAAAGCCTGAATCTGTAGTTCAGGCTGCTCACTGACCTTGATTGTAGTAACATGAATTTGGAGGGCGTGCGTTGAAGTCAGTGTCCATTTATGATAGCCTAATTAAAGGCATAGTTTATAGCCTTTGTGTCTATGAAAATGATATATATTGCCTCACACAATGCAGCATTGAGTGGTGCACTATGATCCTAAATAAGATAAAGTTCAAGAGGAATCATAATGTACAATGAAAGCTACTTTTATGGCACTTATCCCATTTGCTGTAATAAATTGCATGTTTTATTGACAGGTATATCTTATTATTTTTACAACTTCTGAACTTCTGTATTTTTTAATATGTTTTCTTTCTATTAGCACAGTATAATACTGTGAAGTATGGAATTAATTTAAAAATTTTAATTTTTTATCTTTTGATACCATGTTCATGAATATGGTTAAAATAGGTGTAGACAGTCTCTCCAGTCCTTTCTGCCAGACAGTCTTTCCAATTGAGGTATTCATCAAGTAATAGAGTAGGTATGAGGCTGGCAGAATCTAACTGTACAGAGAGTTTAAGTTAGTAAGTACATCCAAGAAGGCAGGGTTTTTTTCACTAATGTTATGCAAATAATGGGCAACAGGTTGTAGAAAACTTGACCATTACAGAAGGAAAATAATTTAGGTTGTATAGTGCTGCTCATACAACAGGAAAAAGGATTTGGTTTGCGAAAACCTTCATTGTTTTGTATCGTGAAACATTTTGTGAATTCAAAGATCTTACCTGAGTGTCTTCTATTACCTATGCAAATTTTTTATGCTATGAAGTCAAAACCAGGCAGAATATGTTAAGTCCGTTCTAATATTGTGGATGCTTCCTCTGTTCTGTGGTCTCTGCAGATTACAGTGCACTGTGAAAACTACACAAGTTTCAAGTGGTGCTTTTTTATGAAATTTGCTACTTTAAAATATTAACTTGTTTTAAAAACACTATTCTTAATTCACCTCTGTTAATATTATATGTAATATGTTTTAAAATAATGACTGAAATAAATAAAACAATAAGTCTTCATTGGTGTTTTTGTTCCGTTTTGAGTGAGAGTAATTGTGGCTATTGCGATTTTTACCACTGGCTCTCCTGGGGCCAGGATTTCACAGTTGTTGTTATCTGAATTAGTTACCTGTGTTTGCTGAAGGGGCAAACTAAGCAAGAACAGTAATGGTACACCTTCCTAGAGCTCATTTAGTCTACCTGTTTTCTGTTCCTGTAGTTATAACTGTAGATCTGAGAAAATGGAAATTGCATTTAATGCTACTATACTAATAAATACTTGGGTCAAAAGAGCAGTACAGTTTATCTTAGTTGCACCACCCTAGTAATACAGAAAAGAAAAATGAGAATACATTTTCTTAAAAGAAGAAATTTGTCCTGGCTTGGTGCTTCATAAAGCTTCTGCTGTATGTGGAAACTCTGATGTTGTTGTGGATACTGATTGGACCTTTGCAGTAGCACAGCTATGCTTTTGTCAGGGTTTGTGCAAGTTAAAGCTCATGTGTTCTCAGTAGAGACTCTTTTTGATTATTTTAAATTACAAAACTGTTTCTTCTTTTCAGAGATGTTATTGTTCATTGTATCTGAATGCAAAAAAGGTGCTGTCAAATGACCTCCATTTAGAAATAATTTTGAAATGGATTCCTCCAAAAAACAAAATGAGACCAAATTGATTTTACTTCAGCCTTTTTCATTGAAAGCAAAAAAGAGAAATTTCATCTGATACGTTTTTCATCAATTGCGTTTGTACTGATTTGAAAGGCTCAAATGAATAGCTACTCTAAGAAGGGGATTACAGATGTCATTAACATAGCCTAAATTGGCCAAGGATGAAAATCAGAGGAAGGTCAGGAGAAGTATTGGTGAAATACTGGTGAAAACAATAGCATTGTCCTTGGATGGGCCTAGTTGCCCTTCTTCAGCTTGGAGGGTCTGCTTTAAAATAAGGCTCCAAACATAGTAACTGTGGTAGTGGCACTGCCTGTACTAGTGTGATAGCAGAAAAATAGGTAGGGAGTGTGTTCCAAAATAGCTCTATACATGTCTTTGTCTGGCTGTGGATGAAGGAAAGCCAAATGTCTTCAAAAGGGGGATCCAAGAAACTTGTTTGCATTAAGTAATTGAATTGTTATTGCCAAAACAGTTTCTTGGCTAGTTGCAGTTTATGTAGTTTTCTTCAGACCTTCTTTGGAGCTCTGCTCACATATTGTGACCTGCAGGATTGTATCATTTGTTTTTAGGCTCTTCAGAAGAGAAACTAGCTGCTATCCGGACAGTCTAGTGCAATCTTGTTAAATGGCATTGCTTGAAAGTAGCCTTAAAAGCCTGGATGTAATTTTCTTGCTAGAAGGGTATTAATGCCTGGTTTTTGAAGAAGCTTGAAGTAAAAGCCTATAAAAAAAAAAAAATATATATATATATATATATATATAACCTTGGGTTAAATATTATTTTCTCTAAAAGGAGAACTGTAGAAATAGGATTTTCAAAAGTTTTTACATTTTTTTTTTGAAGACAATTTCTCTGCCTTTCCTTTTTTGCCATTTTTTCTACTGGAAAGGTAAAGGAAAGAAAGGAAAATAAGAAAGTGAAGGTAGCAGGAATGGATGTAGAAGGGGAGAAAGGCAGGAGAAGGAAAAAGCAATCTGTAGTGTTTAGGTAATTTAATGTATGAGATTTTTAAACTAGTCTTCTGCAGAAATTTCTGAAATAAATTCTTGGGGTGTTTTTCCAAACAGTTGTAATTGTAAATTTGTTCAACTGAAAATAATGTCTCTTGGATTTGGATTCATTTCTCTCTCTTCATCAAAGCACTTCCCATCCACCAACTTCTGTAAACTTCAGTAACATTAGAGTGTCCTGAATATGTTTAAGTATTTTGTTGAACTGGAACATTAAGTTGGGTATTTGGGTTAATTAAGTGCCAACTTACATCAGGAACCCTCTCATACTTGAGGGTTCTGGCATGCAAACCTCAGTTTTCATCATTGCCTTTTAACTATGTTTATTTTGGGAACTGCTTCTCATTAGATAAATGAGCCTTCTATAAGTAATCACTTGACTGCTAACGGTACCTTAACGTTGCTCATTTAAGTCTCCTTTGGGTATTTTTCTATTATACTGCAGTCAATAACGTAGATATGTACTGAGTATCTTCAGGACCTCTGTATATGTGGGATGTTGACAGAATGTTCTTGTCACAGTTAGTTTTTCCTGACTTGCTTCATTGTTTTAAATTGTAGGTTGAAATCAGTTCAGGAATCCATATGATAGATACTGGCTTTCAAAGCAAATGTGACCTGGTGAGTGATTTAGACTAGTAATCACATCTGAGTTGCATGATTGAAGCCTTCTCTTGCAGAGTATAAAAAACTTCTGAGAATATTCATAGATTAAATGCAGGTGTCTCAAGTAAAGAGCTGGAGATGTTTTGCATCAAACTCAAATAAAAGCCTCATACTCTACTCAGAAGGTCAAAAAAGTAAAAAGATTTAGTATATACTGTAAAATATGCTATTTGTTGAAGAAGTGTGTTTGTTGGTTTTATTAGGAGAGGAGAATGAAAATGTGTGCTTTATGCCCAGCAGACAAGACAAATTGCTTAGGATGCCTTCATGCCTCAAAATGCTCTGTACTTCACTTTTCCTTGAACATGTACTTAGATTTGTTTAAACCTTTGCTGCAAACTGCTGCCATATCAATGACTTACTGCAGTCTTGATTTGTGCTAAAATCTCTTTGAACCCCCTATATGCTAGGCAAACACAATACACTTTGAGTATGCCTGATTAATCCTTGGACAATAGCGTACAACACTGCAAGTCTCCTGAGAAGTGTGCACCCTGTGGTCCTGGCTGAGGCAGCAAGCTGTTATCCTCAACTGCTTCAGCCTCCTGAAGCCTTTGTCCTAAGGTGTTCAGGCTTTCCCCTACCTTTTGGTATGCTAGAGGGGTGCAGTGACATCTGTCTTCCCTGGGAAGCTGCAAATACTTGTTTTGGATCAGCCATGAATGGTTTTTTCCCCCCTGATTTTGGTCTTTCTGCCTTCCACTCTTCTTTCATGGTTATCCATGAGGCTGAGAATCCACTTTTCCCACATCTTTATCCCTGATGTGCACCTTTACTTCTGCTCTCTCATGTTTTGGTGTGTGGCAGTGGTTTTAATTGTTGTTTTGTTTGCTGTAGGCTTCCCTCTCATGCTAATCTGTGAAGGACCACATACGCTTAAGCACCAGTTTCCTTTGAGAGGCTTAGACATGTGCACACCCAGAGGTGTTTTGTCCCGTTTGGACCTGCCTACGTCCTTGGGAGACCAGAGTAGTGACATTCTGCAGGAATGATGGGAGTCGCAACAACAGCGTTTGTGAAGAGCACAAGATAGTTAAGGCATGTAACACCCCTCCTCCAGTCAAAACTGGGTTTTGAGATTCTGTATTTTGACTGTGCTAGGAGTTTCTTTCGTTAAAAAAGGAGGTAAAACCTCTAATAATTTTGAGAACAAGTATGTTTTGTGTTTGTTTAGTTTGTTTGTTTTGTTTTGTTTTGTTTTGTTTTCCTGGCCATCTTTTCTCCTTGTTACTTGTGCGTTTCAAGCTAAGGCAGCAAACAGCCTGCTTGCCTTTTCTAGAGTGTCACTGTGCTTCATGCTGCAAGCTTTGAGAACATTTTGACAAGTCCGATCCTGCCAGTCTGCTGTGTGCCTTGAAGAAATACTTCATAGCCAGAATAAGTAAGCCAGAGCACAAAGTGAAATGGGTGAAAATCGAGTATACGATTTTAGGTTATCCATCAGCAGCATACAACTCTGCTCCTAAGAATAGTAACTCCTTATGGAAACACACTAAAGATTAATTCAGAGCCTACAATGTGCTTGCTACCGTGACAAGTACACAGTCATTTCTGTTCCATAGCTTGGGCTACGATTCAGAGTGGACTTTGATGCACCATTCACCCATAGGCCCTGTTCTCAGCAGAGGTTTTAATTTCCCCAGTTCCCACTTCTGGAAGTAGATAAATTCATTTACAAATTCCTGTAATTCTGCTTTTCATACCTAGCATCACTTGTTTCTGTAACAGTGCTCTTGCAGCATTTTAGACCTCTTAGTCTAAGTAAGGCTGTCGAAACATTGAAACTTCTTTCAGGCCTGTGTGTATGCATGTGCACTTGAGAATTCACTTATATACTGGGGAAGACGGAATACCTCTCTTTCAATTGCCCCCAAAGTCAGCTGTATAGAAAAGATCTGCTTTCATCCAGTTTTCCTGGTACTTGATTTCTGGAGGCTAAAATACAAAGCAGTGTGTTTCCTATTCTGCATATAACATATTGATAAGTACCTACAATGTTACTGGTGCGCTACTGATAAAATCTATTTCAGAACTGATAACCTTAATTCATCAGATGCTTCAGTTGCTTTAATTATGACTATAAGGTTAATACTCCAAATGTTCTAATACTAATGTTAATGTTCTGACTCATAAGAAACGTAGTTCTTTAAGATTTGCAATACATGGTTGGGGCAATAAATGTTTTAGCTTGTGGTCACAAATATTTTTTATAAAAGTTATTTTGGTGAAGACTATCATAAAGCTGCTTTTTCTCCCAACCCCACTTATTTAGATGTGGTCTCTTGGATTATGGCAGCTACAACATGTAGAACATTTTATGGCTTTTTTGAAGTTACGCCAGAAGACGTTTTATTTCCAGTTGCTCTTAGAGCCATAAAAGAGCACAATTGGATTAAAATTTTCTTTCTACCAAGCTGCTCTGCTCCACACAGCTCATCTGGTCTAAATCTGGCAGCATTATCGGGTTCTGAGATGGATTTATAAACATTTAGATTGCCAGTGGGCAAAATAAATGGAACAATCCTTCATACTTGGTAACAGTGGTTGGATAGTTATTTCGCATGAACTATTCCTTAGCAAAGTCCCTTCAAGTGAACTTCATATGATGAAGAAAATATTAAATGCATACCTTGATGCTGCAAGGAGTTTATTTGCATAAAAGCTGTGCGTAAGTGTAAAAGTCTAAGTCCTAGAAGTAACAGGCATTCTCATGCGTGCAATAAATGTGGCTGATGGTTAGGATCTGGAGAACTTGAGCAGTAAATGTTGGTATTTTATTTACATAAGGCAGATGTGGGAGGTGTATGATGCTCAGTGACTGGTGTGTGACCCTTGATCTGTTGGCTTGATACTGTTGTTTGCTAAAAGGCACTGAAGTGTTAAAGTGCTTTCTGTAACTTTGCCCATGGACACAAGGGGTAGTGAGTTTGGCCAGCTCTGCAGCCAGTACTTACATCACAATGCAGTATCAAATTCTTTCAAGTTTTGTTTCTGTTTAATCTGGGCACAATATTTTTTGACCAGAAGCAGGTCAGAGAGACTCCAGGATATGCTAAGCTTTAGGTATGGTTGGGGGGTGTTTGGGCTATTTTGCTGTTGTAGCATTTTTGTTGCTGACTGCTATACTCCTAAGGGCAAACAATGCTTTACTTGGAAGGTTGCCCACATTCAGTGCTGTATCTAACTGCAACTTAAAGAGAAATTAGTCCCTGGTTTGAATATCTGAGCAAAATACCTGCAGATTAAGATGCTGTAGCACAGAGATCTTGCTGAAGTGGGATGAGTTTTCACAAGTCAGCAGGGGCACAGGGCACATCACTCGACAACAGGGACACTTAGTCTGGAACTCTAACATATACACTTAATTTTTGTATTGTAAAAAATGCCACTGGCAGGCTCACAGTGGCATGTTAAACTATGCAAGTATCCAGTCTGAGGTCTGTGTTAGGGACTAATACAGAGACTAATACTCTATCAGGGGGTAATGTTGTGGGTCGTCCTTGATCAAGAAATAAAAAATGGTTCTGCCATAACTCAAAGAAGACCATTAATTCTGCCTGTGCTGTAGTTACCACATCTGTAGCATGTGCTGCATACCACAGTCCCTCTGAGGAAATCAGCAGATATAAATTCACCAGACTTGAATCTGACGGTGAAGTTTTGAGGAATCCTAGTCACATACATCTAAACTTACGGAGTAAAATTTACAAATGTTCTTCTGCAATCATTATTTCCAGCTATCTAAAAGAACCACATAGATCTGCTCTCTTCTAATAACTAACCACTTTGAAACAGGTATTTGAATTGCAGTATTTTTGATAAATTGAAAATCCTTAAATCAGTAGCCTTGCTGTTATTAACTGACCAGCTACGTCCCTGAGGTCTGGATCCTTGTTTCAGGTGACAGCTACTCAATCCATATTCAAGCTCTCAGCCCAGACTTCAAACCTAAAACGTGTGGTGCCCCCACGAAAAGCAGAAACTCGCACACCTGACACCAGCATTTCCTCTGACCCAGCCGCTGTGCAGAAACGTCCCCCCACATTTCATGTCCTTGCAGCCAGCCACGCGGAGGAGGGAGCCAAGCTGGGCACTGCCCACTGCAGCGCGTGGCCACGCGGTGTGGTACCCTGTCAGCCAGGGAAGGCTGTGGATGGGGGGCTGAAGCAGCATGTTGTGAGACAGAGCCAGGAAAGAAGTTCTCTGTTTTCAGGCCTACTAAGTGCTGATGGTGCCTCTGTGCCCACCAAGGCTGCCAGTAGCAGGTTTGACTGCTAGAGAGGATTTTGTTTCGTTACAGTGAAAAGCTCTGAGCAGGAGGAGGTCTTATTTATCACTGCCGTGGCTTAGCAGTCATAAAAGTGGCAATAATCGTTAGCTGATAAGTGCAGTAAAAAGGCAGGTCTCCAGCCTTGGAGAAGGGTTTGACAAATGGCTGCTCGCTAGGTTGGAGGTGTTGCTGGCCTGGAGACAGATGGGCTCATCAGATGAATGTAGGTAATGCAACAGGTAAATGATAGAGAAATTACTGTAGGCATAGTTGAGGTAGTTAGAGCAATCTCTTTATCTACTGTTGGCATCTTTTACCTTCATAGTTAGCCCATTTTTCTTTTAAAGAGACCTTCAGACACTGGGGAGTGAGAGATGAGTGAGCTCTTTGGGCACAGAGAAAAGGATGTCTTTTGCTTTTGGTGCCATACGTTAAACAGCTGTGTTTGCAACAAGTCTTTGCCTCAGAATGTTTTGTTACAAGTTGCACGGGCTTTTGATTTTTAATCAGTTTATGATAGATTTTCATTTTGGTCTTTGCTTTTCCAAATTTTTTCTTTTCTGCTTCCTAAAGTGTATCATAATTTACATCAGCTGGTATTCACTGTAACCATTTGTTATAAATTTCTGTACAGGTTGAGATAAGTAGTAATTGAATGTTAAAGCCATGCACATTTTCAAAATGGGAAGGAATGCGCAGTCTGCAGTTTGCCTTGTACAATGCTTTGAGCAATACAGATTTTGTTATATTTCTCCTCGCATCTTTCTGAATGATCAAATCATTGTAAAAATTATGCATTGTAAATGTTATGCTTCAGGTAGCTTTTCTCTTGGGCTTGAGTCTGTTTCTGAATGTGAACATCCATGATGACTTGCTTTAGGTGCCCTGAGGTCAACAATGAAGTCTTCAGAGACTGGATTAGTCTGATGTAAGAAAATACTCAGATACAGAGGATGTAAGAACGAAAACAGAGGAGGTCACAGTCACTCCATTCCCTCAATTTCCTTAGATTCCAGCTAAACCCTTAACTCATTTGATACAACAGGATGTGTTGGCCTGCTTTATTAGAAAGAAAAAGTGTGTGTGAGCTAAGAAATCTGGGTGTTTCTACATCACAGGCCTTGAAACTGTTTTGGGGCTTTAACTTTAATGGCAGAAGTACTTAAGACTGTTTCTAAAGCAAATTAGATAGGATTCTGTATACTCTTGACACTCATTTTTATTTGTTTTTTTTCAGCTTGTTCATATTTTAAATTTGGAAAAATATCTGAGAAAAATATTTCTCATGGGCAGGTGAAGAAGTTCCTTAAACAAAAGTAGACAGTAGACATCTTCAAAGATGGTTTTAGGACATAGGTATTTTCCCTTTGTGAGGACTATTGGAGTCAGGTTCAGGTCTGTATTAAGAATTACAAAAGTGTTGTCTTCAGCCATTTAAGTGAATTAATAGTTACCTATTTGTCCAGATAAGACAGTCTAAAAGGAAACAGTACTTTTGACAAGCTAAGCAAAGACTGGCAGAAAGGACATACCATTCCTCTTTTCCGTAGCTCACATTTTGAGATTGAGCCACAGCTTAGAGAACTCCTCTGTTTTGAAGAAAGGATGTTGCCAAGCTTTTGAAGCAGGTTTTCAGAACCGGCTCTGACACACAGAGCTCATAACAGCAACTCTGAACCAGATGTACATCCTGAAATCGCTATGGACTTCTCTATTCACTGAGGACCATTTTTTCTGGTGCTCTTGTTACTTATCTCTAGATTTCTTAAAAGGGCCTGAAAGCCTGTTACCACGGCCTGTGTTTTCAGGCCATCACCTGTCAGCCACAGCTTACCCTGAGAGCCCTGCACTGTTCCTTCTTCATTAGGATCTAAAAAATTCATGTCTCAGCATAGCAATTGCTATTATATGAATAATGAGAAATAATGATTGCTTTAATTGTTTCTTTGTTCTAATAAGAACAAAGTTTGCTGGGCATGTGATAGACTGGAAAATAAAATTAAAATAAAGGGTAAGGAAAATGCAGCCTGAATATTGGGTAGCATATCAAATGGTCTATTTGCCTATGACTGCAGCTTTCCTTCATTCTCCCTGAACAGGGACAACTTCCCACCCTTTCTTCTCTTCCAAGCTTACAGGCAGCTGGTGCTCCTTTGAAAGCAGAACCGAATGCAGCATGATAAAAGTTGGATTTTGATGGGTGATGTCTGCTCATTGCCTTATGTCTAGCTTTCCTTTAATATTTTAAATACATTTACCAGTATGTTTATGATAAGAGATTTTTCCTACACCTTTATTTGATTCTGAAGTACAGAGCCCCAAATCATACCTGTGTTCCCATGCTTCATTTGGGGAAGAAAGTGTCACAAATCTTTGGAAATGAACTTGGCACCATTCCCAGACCTGGCACTGGTCTGATGGCCAATATGAGGAGGTGGACTTTTGTTATCTTTATGTTCTTCGTTAGTAATTTATTGTTGACCCGTATCAATGTCATGACACTGGCTGGATCACAGGTATAACTGCTGTGTTCTTGTTTAGATTTCGGAGGTCTTGTGCTGGAATATGCTGGTATGTGATGGTATGACTGGGCAGCTGGCTCTATTTGCTTTTGCTTTATCCTTTAAAATAGGATAAAGTGCCAGTATACTACAGGGGTGTTACAAGGGTAAAATTCATTATTAAAGACTGTGAGGTATTCAGATGCAGTGCTAATGAGGCTATATGAACGTCTGGAGTATGTGCTTCACTGCACATCTGAAGCAAAACATGTCTGTTTCCTTGACAACCCCTCTGCATCTGTACTGTTGTAGCTGCTCTCCACCGTATGTGCAAATATCAAGCATCATTACTAAAGCTTGCTCACATTTTGCTCCATCCATTTTCAGCTATTAAAAGAAAATCTCTTTGTTGCTGCTCTGAATGGTGAAGGTCCGTTCCTCCCTATTGCTTCCTGTTTTCCTCTCTCTGCCTCTCCAGTAGTGCAGACCTCCCCCTCTTTCTTTACCATCAGAATCCATGCTCACCCTTTCAGGAGGCTGATTCAGTTCAGCTGACTTATGCAAAAATGAAATAAAGGAATAGTTTTCTGCTGAGCTGCCTTTCAGCAGGTTCAGCCCAGCATTTGGTGCTGTGGGGATAGCAGGGGCCAAGCAAGAGCAAAGAGAGGCAGGAGAGAGGGGAGCCATGGGAGCTCATTTAACCCTCTTCTCTGCTTACAGCAGAAGCCTCAGAGTCACCCCACCAAAGGTGGGAACCAGCAGCACTTCTCTAAGTGGTGCGCAAATGTGGTAATATAGAAACACATCATGCCCACGTCCATGCATCGCCCTTGAGAAAATTAAAACAACATGAACTTTCTGAACAACAATTAGTGCTGCCATCTGTTACTGTCAGCAGATGTACGTGATAACCTTGTGTTCACTTCCTTGGGAAAAGCTGTGTGCATTTTACTTGTGTTATCCATAAATGTTTTCCTTATAGTAATGTAGAGATATGTGGTATAATCTGACAGTTTTATCTTGACATGTGTCCTGGTTATATGAATGCCTTTACACAAAACCAAATATCAAAGTGATCTGCAGTTCTGAGATGCCTAAGAAAACTGTTAATAGATAGGTGAGAGTTTATAGCCCGTGGAAGCCTAAAGACTGCTCATGTGAGAAAGTGCTCACTACAGTGCAGAAACTTTGTGCAGCCTCATCCTCCTAATGCAGCCTCATCCTCCTAATGCAGCCAGTGTCTGTGTCCTTCTTTGAACTCCTGCGTGTTAAGATGATTTGTGGCACCTAAGTGAACTTTTGACGCTCTGATTGTTCCCAGCACCTATGTTTCTCTAGCATGATCCCCCAGGGTTCATTGCACCAACCGGTACTTCACTTGCTTGCACTTCTGTTCATGAACAGGTTTGCAGCTCTGTGCATTTGCACTGGGTGATGTCCCAGGAAAAAGTGCCAAAGGAGAAGGTCAAGGTGCTGAAAAACTGAACATGAAAATCTATTTTTGCTTGAGAAACACTTTTTAAAGGAAAAGGAATCAGAGAAAGAGGGCCATAAATTCTTGCCCTGTAATCTTCCCATTCATTCAGTATTTATGTATGTATGAAATTACCACAATTAAATTTTTAGTGCAAGTGAGACCTCCACCATTACGTAAAGGCTGGAATGTGAAAGATGGGGGAAAAAAAAAGAGAATGTTGTTATTTTGGGCTAGCACAGGAGGCAGTTAGAGGAGACTTTTTACATGAGATCTGGAAAGATTAACCTAACAGTTCCTCCTTACAGTGTAAGTTCTGTCTCTTTCAAGTTTATACATCTTATTTTGCCTAAAATAGGTTAGTCACTACTAAGATCTATTTCTTGGAGTAGTATTTGTAGCAAATTAAGACATAAGGAATCACTGGGAGACCGTTCTCCATTTTAAAATCAATGCTAATTAATTGTACATACTTTAATGTTAACATAAATCAGCACCAAATTTACACGTTACCAATACCTTACAAGACAATTTTCCTTGAGTCTAATGAGATCTTCCCTCAGTGTGGTTTTTTTTTTTCACTGAAGTTAATTAAGTGCCTCTGTTTTTACATAAACATAAACACACAGAGGCACCATATAGTATCTACACATTGAATTGATGGGGATTTAGGTTTTTTTGGCAGATTTGGGTAGAAATTTCCCTTAGGTATAGGACCCCACTGAAACCAAATCTTCTAAAAGATCCTAAGTAGGCTGTTGGGAAAAATGACAAATCTTATATGTGTTTGTGAGAAAGCACTGACACAGATGTCTAATTCCAGGGCAGGGCTCATGGTGGCATATCCAAACTGCAAATAGTCACCTTCTATGGGATTCATGTAGGAATTAGAATTCTTGAAAGAGATGGAACTTCTCCCTGTATCTTACTGACTGTTCCATGCAAATCCTCAGTCTCCAGGGATGCTAACTTTTGTTAGGAATGTTCAATTTCTCAGAAAGTTATGAATGGACTTGAGCATTTTCATGCCCAGCAGGTATTTTATACAGCTGAGCATAGGCACAGCAGCAGAGCTGCTCTATAGGAAGCATATAGAGAATGGCAGAATGTTCTTTGCAATTGACATACATACCAGGAAAACACTGGCTACATGAGAAAGAGATCTTATGGTACACATGTTTACTTTAATGAAGGGCAGGGTAGGAGAACATATATATGCATGTCTACAGACAAAAATATACTCCAGAAATGTGAAAGCCATATGAGGAAGCACAGCAATTCCCTGTACTGGGAAAAAGACTCAAGTCTGACAGACCTCAGTGAAAATAAACTTCAGGATTCAGTAGACACTTCTGCAAGGGATTAATGAAGCAAATGTGGCCTTGCCTTTAACAAGAAACAGAGTCCTATCTTCAATGCAAACCAATTAGCCCATTGTGTTTGGGTCACGGCAAAACTTTGAGAAGCAGGGAAGCACTCTCCTTCGTATTATAGATTGCTGTAGGTGTGCACCACATTTCACACTCACTGGACTTCTAGACTGTGCCCAATCAGTAAAAAGCCCAAGACCCTCACTGTGCAGTGCCTAATGGACGGTATTTCTGTAGGGAATCAAGTCAAGCCTGTGTGCTTGCTCCAGTGGGAAGCTGGTTTAAGAAGCTCCTTCCTTTCTGCATAACAGCCATGAAGAAGTGTTGCAATCCTATGCTGAAATTTACTGCCTCTAAGTTATGAAGTTATGGCTGGTTTTGAGGCCATGGTGTAAAACAGGTCACTGAAATGTTTAAAATAGTCACCAGAGGCTCCAGGGCAGATACTTCAGAAGCCAACTTTGGTATCATAGCCAGCACTGCATAATCACAGAATAAATATCATAGCTGAGTGCAAGTCCATGAAGGAAGCATGGAAATCCTTGAAAGAACGTGAAGAATGAAAAATGCAGCCGACCTGTGCCTTCCAGTCATACGATAAACAGCTACTGGCCACAGCTGCAAAGAGCAAATGGAGCAGCATCCAGACCTTGGTTTAGTTATTTACTGCACATCTGATCACATCACATTATTGCCAGCTACAGATTTGTTAGGACCTGTTTCACAATTTTGCCTTGATTGCTGGTGGGAAAACCCCTATGTGATTATCCTCAGGATCCTCTATTTTTGGCTATTCCTGAATTAAATGTTTCCATTGTACTAAATTGATTATTTTGATTTATTCAAAATCAAGAAGAACCAGAAACCTTGTGTCCTGGGTTTAGCAGTAGCAATCAATTTTTCTCTTTCTTGGTAGCTGGTGCAGCATTGTATTTTGACTTTCAGCCTGGGAACAGTGCTGATAACACCGATGTTTTTAGTTGTTGCTAAGTAATGTTTACCCTGACCAAGGACTTTGTGAGCCTCATGTTCTGCCAGGGAGGAGGGGAAGCCGGGAGGAAGCAGAGACAGGACACCTGACCCAGGCTAGCCAAAGAGGTATTCCATACCACAGCACGTCATGCCCGGTAACTGGGAGTTACCTGGAAGGGCTGGTAGACTGCGGGGTTGGACGAGGTATTGGTCAGTGCTTGGTCAGGCTTGGGGGGCGAGTTATTGGTCGGCAGGTGGTGAGGTGTTGTATTCTCTTCCCTTGTTATTTCCTTTATCATTATTATTATTGGTGGTAGCAGTAGTGGTTTGTGTTATACCTTAGTTACTAAACTGTTCTTATCTCAACCTGAGGGAGTTGCATTCTTTTTGATTCTCCTCTCTGTCCCACCGGGAGTAGGGGGAGGTCAAGAACGGGGGAGAGTGAGTGAACGAGCTGTGCCCTTACACATAAAAAGGTGTTTCATTTCATCCCAGCTCATCCCCACCCTTCTGCTGATAAACTTCCAAAACTGTTTTGAGAAAGAGGGGCTTAAAACCAGATGTAAAATCCCTCTCGTATAGAGATCAATTATCTTTCAGAAAGCTGCCTTCTTGCAAATCTAGCAGTGATCCTTAATACATTGACTGATACTTCTGACCTATGATCTCAGCATCTTCTAAATAATAATCTGGAATAGCAACCTTGTTGGCAGACTTCAAATGCTTCTGTAGGATTAAGGAGTAAGGAATGTAGTCGTCCTGTCCACAGCTCTGATTTTGCAGGCAAATCTGCCAAACTCCTAGAAATGTACTGGAGGCAGCTCTGGGGCACTCTCATTTGGGTTTCTGTCTCTACAAGCAGATATGGAGGAGCAAAAGTAAAAAACCTTGATCATCCTTCAGAGTAGGAATAAGTACAAATTCAGTGTGGGTATGCCATAAGACATAACCTCTGGAAATGGACATTACCTTGAACCAGAATGGGCTGCTTGATACAAAGGATACGAGGATGTTGTGTTGCTCACTAGCTGTTCACAAAACTACATCTCGGAGAACTCTTGGTCTGCTTTAATTTGTATGAACTGTATGAATAGTCTATGACAGCTCAGTGTTAGAAGGCTGCAAAGGTGACTTAAATCTCATATGTCTGTCATGCTTCACAGTATTTTCCCCTTTTCTTGCCTGCCATGCTTGGTGGTTAATGATTAGAATTACTTTTAATAGATGCAATCATGCAGTGGTAACACAAGTCCTTTGCTGCTGCTGGGGCTACAAAACTTTTCATGTCTCAAAGAGACTTTAGTGGGTATGATGGAGGCAAGGTATGGGATGTTTAGGTCACTCTCCATGAGTGCGCCCAATTACAATGTTGGGTCATCACAAATGCTGAGAATGGAAATTTAATCATGTACCAAGAGGTATTGCCTTCAGGCTATGTTTTCCTTAATTTCCTATTCTTTTAAAGTGACTGTCAAGGGTAATAATCCATTAACTTGAAAAATATTACTCTTTTGAGTCTATCCTTAAAGAAGACTCATCCATTTCAGCAGGCTGAAAGAGTTTAACATTGTCAGCTGCTCTATTTCTGGATCACTATGTGTGTGTAATTGCCTGGAATCCCAGGCTTTCCCATCTGCTTTCACTAAAGGACAGCACTTTTCTGCCTTAAAGAGATTAAAACCAGACCTTCTAGTTTTTTGGGCTGTGACCATCAGGCATCAGAAGGAGAGGACACTAAAATTTTGTTTGAAACAAATTAAGTGTAACAGGAGCTATCTTAGGAAGAATTGCAGAGTCTGTATGTATTTAACATGAAAATGATGCTTTATGCTTCACCAAAGCCAAAAGCCAGAAAAATCCATAGTATTTGCAGTGTCTGAAAGTGTCTCTGAAGGGGTACTCTAAAAACTGGGGGGATGGTCTACATCTTCATTTTCTAGTTTAAGGATAAAGACTGAGCTTTCTCGGGGACAAGTCTGAAAATATGCAGTTATGAAATTCAGAAGAACACCCTAACAGAAGAATTTCTGTTAGGGTATTTCTTCAATTCACTTGTCTAAAATCACTATAGAGTAATAAAGAGACTAAATGCCCAGTCAGGTAGGGTCCTTACCAATACAGGATGTGATGTTTTGCAGACACACACTGAGCCCTTGAGTAGTATCGGGAAAGAAAGCAAAACACCTGTTAACAAGTACTTGCTGAATCACTTGGTGCACCACTGGAAGATGTTCAGGTTCTTTGTATTATAGGAATACACAGAAAACAACATATGATTTTAACTCTTCTGTTTTTTATAACAGAAGTTACATTTCCTCATTTTATAGGTTTGAATTTATCCTCTGTAATCTAATTCTTCTTGGCTGAACTTAGAAGCAACCATGTTCACTTGCCCAAAGAGCAACTGCATTAGGGCACAGATTATTCATAAATGAATTACTGATATCTCTGAGCCTGAAGGCTTGTATTGTGGACCAGCCCAGCTTTTCCATCCGTCTGCTTCTGGCTGGTCCTTTTCAGTCTAACCTCCAGAAGTTTCACATGCTTCAGAGACACAGCTGTGTGTTTCCCACCATTCTCCTTCCCTTTGCATTTTCTGCTTCCTAAAGTGGCCTCAGGGTATCTTTGTAAAACAGTGGTGATATTCATGATGGCAATACTTGCATAGATTTTTCAAATATTGTGATGAAAGATTTGAGTTTGTGAAAAAAAGATTTTCTTGATCTTCAATAAACTTTGAGAGAGGTGCTGACACAAATTGATAGCTTAGTCATTCACAGATAAGATTGTGCAACACATAAAAGCTTAATTCTGCTTCCAACACAATCAATGTGAAGTCCCCATTGACCAGACCTGGGTAGGATCTGGTTTTGGGTACTTGATCTTATGTCCTATAAAGGCAAGAAGTTTTGTACTGAATATAACAAACACACGAATAGCCACTAGAGTACCTTTACAACATTCAGGAACTAAGAAATTCAATAATCCTTGTACTTAGTTAAAGAACTAACAAGAAAAAATGTAGATGTCTTTTGCTCTGCTTAAAATAAATCAGATTTAATTGTGTTTTCTTAAAGATTTTTTCTTTTTTAAATAACGATTTAAATATCATTATTCAATGGAATTTTAAACATTAACAATCTACATTTTTAATGCAACGCTTTGGCCTCCCCTTGGAGCACACCTACCATGGAACAGCTCTGGAATTTGACAGGAATACTGCCAAGAGCACGGTGTAGCAGCCACCTCTTTCACTGTTCACAATGTAATATTTTTATGTTGTTTATACTCAAGCATATAGTACCGATGTAAAATCAATACTGCTGCCATTTCTATTTGTTGTGCTGCAAAGGGTGATGTGGGTAAGCAAATTTGAGAATGCTGTCAATGCATTTATATGTTCAATACAGTGCAAGCTATATGTGCAGATTGTGTATAGATAGATGACATGGTATATACATACATTAAAATAACATCTGAATGAAAAGACAAAGCCTTAGTTTTATAGGCATGTGTGAATTATTTTTAGGAAATATGCACAGTCATACTAATCTGAGTTAGAGGAAATGTGTGTTACCCTCAGATAAATACATGTTTCTGGAGTGAGATTCACTTACCATCTTTTCCTGAAAATCTACACATTTTTATCAGCAATAAAAAAATAAAAAGAACAGTCCAACAAAAAGCACTTTAACATAATTCATAGCACAAGGTACTTTTCCTTGAGGTGTGAGATTAAAGCTGTTGAAGCAATGAAATATCATTTCCCCATCTCTGACCATGGATGCTTGAATAAAGGACAGAGCAGCGTCTCCATGGGTATTGCTGAACCCCATCTGGTTTTTGTACATGAGGGAAATCTGCAGAAGGAGTCTATGGAATGAGATGGGACAAAGGCAGTTTGTAGTCCAGAAAGGAATACACTGAGTTGAGCACTCACCTGATTAGCTACACCAATGTATTATATACACCAAGATGTAGGTGTTTAAAGAAATTGTTTTCTGAACACCACCTAATAGGCTTCTGCAGACTGACCATAGTGAGAATGTGTGCCTCAAAATTTCTTATGTTTCAAGGTGAGGTTACAGATTTTGAGGCTTTACTGGTGATTAGATCCAGTTGCTTTTGTCCCATGTTTCAGTCCAAAATAAGCCTCTAGCTTGCCATGCTTCTTTGGCCACAAAAGTATTTCTGCTAACCAATCTACTCATTAGGGATCACACTGATGTTCTGAGATTATAGATTTCAAATGCTAATTGTTGTTACAACCATAAAGTGTACAAATATTACTGTCACTTTTTCACACACACAAAAAAACCCTACTGCTTAGAGCTCATATCATGCCATAAATATCTGGGTATGAGAGGTTCTGCTTTATAAACAGGAAGACCAATATGGTTCTGCAGTGATGATTCAAGATGCCTTCTTGAAGGAAAGCACTGATCAAGCAGCTATTGATGGCAGGATTGTGCCTACCTCGCTGACACACAGAGCCCCTGGAGAGCCACCTGAATAAGGGTAGCTTAATACAGCTTCTAAAGTGAAGTTTTTTGTATTGCCCTTTCTCATTACCTTTTCCTACTGTACATTTTTTTTACAGGTGAGAATTTGTTGGTGCCCCTGTGACTCCACCTTTCTGTTGAAGCAGCACAGGAATGTAAGCAGCGATGCCCTCCTTACATACACCTCTAACAACTTACAAGATAAAAAATCCCAGCCCAAAATATCATTTTCATAATAGTGTAATTTAGAAGGATTTGCAATGAATAGTCACCTTGGAGTTTTGTATAGTTTTGGACTGATGTTTTAATGAAGCAAAATTTGCTACTTGCAAAATTTTCCAAAACACAAACCATCATATTTTTCCCACCTAATTCTTCTTCTTGGTAGAAATATATCATTACCTTTGGCAGACCCTGTGTGTGTTCACACTTGCCTTTGCACAGCTAGCTACTTGAGCTTTCTGCAGCAATAGCAGGTAAGATGAGGGTCAGTAACCAGAAATTGGGGTCAGTTTTTCAGATATCGCATTACATATCTCAATCACTAGCTCTTTCTGGAATGTTTCATCTAAAGACATTAAAGTTTAGCTGCCTTTTAAAGCAAGGTCATTCAGTTTCTCCAGATTAAATCACCATCCTTTGGCTTTTTAGACAAAGACCCAAATAAGATTTGCTCACAGCTGGTTCTTACCATATGAGTGGGCTTAGTTTGCTGGGAAGCAATTTGAATATTGACAGAAGGCTGAAACAATGCTGAGTTAGTGCTCCAGTCCAGTGCCTTCTTAATTTAAAGGAGATGGAATTGAACCTGGAAAAAAGCTACACTATCACAGCACTATTTTCAGCTGTGGGAATTTTGCATACAAGTCGCAATAAATGTGTGCAATTCAGAAAACAGAATTTCCTGCTGTCACATTGGAGGGATCAGTGCATGAAGTAATTGGATTATGAATAGAGCAACAGCAATGAAACACTTGTTCACAGTGTGTGAAACTACGGGGAGAACAGAAGTTTCCCTGCTGCGCTGTAGTGTTTGACTTCCCCACTGGGGAAATCCCTAGCCTCAGTCCCTGATCCCCACAGATGAGCACAGAAGGCTTCATAGGGAGCTGCTGTGCAGGGAGCTGCCGCAGCCAGCCAAGGGTGAAGGGCACAGGCAAAGGCAGGGGTGAAGGGCACTGGCAAAGGCAGGGCTGAAATAGCTGACGTGACTCAGAGGAGACTCATGGAGCCAGCTCCTGTTTATTTGCATGCTAGTCCTCAAGCTAGTTGGTATTTTTCACAAAAGTTATATGATGACAAAACCTTGAAATATAGTAATTTCGTGACATCAGAGCAGTGAGATATGGCTCCTTGCAATTGCTGTCCAAATGATTTGTGCTTTTCATTACAGCAATATGATAATAAAATCAGGGCCCGGAGAAGGAAAATGACAGACAAAAGCAGACGCTTGCCAGTAGCGTGGTATAACAGTGTCACTTGCTCTGTCTGGAAATGTAAGCCTTTTACATCAGTAGAAAGCTATTTAGTTCATTCTCATTAAATTTATTGGTAGGGTGACTTTTTATAGGTTTGACACAATGATTCAGTGAAGCTGGCCACTGCATTTCTTTAGCATCTTTTTTTCAAACACTGAAATGGCCCATCAAGCATTAAACCTGGCTTTAGTGAGAGAAAATGGTCAGAATATGCTGAGGTTTGTAAAGCAATTCCTCTGCCTATTTTTAATCACAGCTTTCTGGAGAGACACTGAAAATCTGAGAACATGCTACCAAGGAATTCAAGCTCCAGCACTTCTCTATATGTGTTAGGAACTGTACTAGGGAAAAAAGACAAAAACATTGCATGATTAAATGGTTTGGATAAAGTGGAGAGGCTTGATCTTAAAGCAGAATAGTAAAAAAATTAAATTAAAAAAGGGTCAATCTTTTTCCAGTGGAAAAAAGCTGATGCCCAGCTCACAGCAACCTGTCACATTCTTTTACAGCAAAGATACAGGAAGGAGAATCATCATAGGCGTAAAACTGTAAGGAAGATCAGACAGTGCTTGAGAGAGATGCTTAATGAAAGGGAGCATCTTTAGAGACAGAAAGAGAAGATAAGCTCCTTGAGTAAACATTTGTAATACAATGACATAGTAACCAGGGTCCAGAAGTTTGCCAGGGCCAGAGTGACTGAAGTTTTATATTACACATGATGGAAACACATGGCATGAGGATGAGTTACGGAGGGTAGAGCTGTCTGCCTTTGTGCTATATATCCTGTGGCTTTGTTAAGTGGACAGTAGCAGATTCTCCCTCCACAAGGGAATCCCCAGAGGATGGGGACCCAAACCCTTGGTACAGAGGATGAGACAAGACCATGCCTTACTGCTGCTCTAGCCCTGCGGTGCTCCGGATTCAGAAGGATCATGCTCCAGAGAGTAGTGGGATGGTCCAGCCTCACCTCTCTCCAGCCCTTGGTTCTTACCTCATAGTACTTTTCTTGCTTACTAGTCCATGTCTGTGCCCAGATCTTGAGGCACTGAGCCTGCAATACACCTCTCAGTAGGGCCTGACTTTTCAAAGAATTGTCAAGCTGGTATTTTTAGCTCCACATCTGTCACTACGCACTATTTTAGTTGACATGTCATTTTTCAGACTGATTTCAGTAGCTGCCTGAAATTATGAGCATTTGTTTCAACAGGAAAGCCTGCACTTGTGAGAAGAAATAGCTTTTCTGATTGGTATCCTGAAAAGAGCAATAGGGCTGATGACGATTCTGGCTGAGAAAGGAAACACACACCTGAGCATGGGCCACAGCAAGATCCTTTAGAGCTCCCAGAGAAAATCCAGGAGTATCCAGAATAACCTCCAGGATACTCAAAAGCAGCAAGTGAGCTGAGTTAATGCTGGACAATATTAAAATATCCCACTTAACTCAATGTTCAGTGTGTTGTCATTTTAATGTATGGCAAAGGAAAGCTGGGAAAAGTACTCACAGTGTTTTGCTGTTTAAATGAAACCTGTAACATACACAGATTTCATTTAAACCGCCATTTGTACCTTAAGGAATGCAGAGATTATCTCCTTCCTATTTGTAGGAGAATACCAAAGACTATCAAGCATCAGACAGAAAATGAGGGCTGGTAAGCACTTCTAATATGTTAAGCATTATAGGGAAAATTGCTATACATACTGTGCCTGCACATTTGCTGTGGGCATAAATTGTATGCACAGAGTATCTATTCTCATTAGTTAATTGTGGTAAAGCTGAAGTTTCATCTGAATACACTGATGTGTATGCACACATTGTTGCTCAAGTGGGTTCTGTAAGCAGATTTTGCTTCTGGATCTTTATCCAAATAAGGAGGACAAAAAGTATACAGTAGGCTTTTGTTGTAAAATAGGGGATGAATCTGAAAATAACTGTTTTTCATGCACCATTTCTCAATATTTTAATTTACGAAGCAGATTAAACAACCTGAAATCTATTAAAAAAACCCAAACATATCTCTGAGAAAGTGATTTCCCATACTAAAATCAGACTAATGCAACAGTTTGCTTTTAAAGCTACATATGCAGACAAATTCTCATATTTTTCTTAGAATTCTACAAACTAACTCATGACCATTTCAGAAATATCCTTGTCTTCACTGTCTTTACAGAAGACTATAATGAGTTTAAAACCACCGTTCAAAACCTGAACCACATGGTGTTTTTTCAGAGTTTTAGAACTGTGAGGTTGTTAAAGCCACAGTTTTGTGTTGGGTTTTGGTAGGGATTTTTTTCATTGCATCTCTATGTAGTAGGGCCTCTTGCTTACTAAACATTATGACTAAGTGTAGCTGTGTTTGCCTTTATTTTTTTAAACTGCCACTCTTAGAGTAGCAGCCAGACTAGGAACATGTAAAACTCATTGGAGAAAAAAAAATAAATCCCTGTTCTCTCTTAATTCACGCTTAGAAAGTGTAACGATTTCTTTGTAGTCTTAGCAGCTCATAAAGAAAAAGAAATATTTAGTATATTTGAAAGTATTTTCCAAGTTACGTCTATAAAGTTGCAGAAAAAGTAGCAGATTAGTCACAAGCAATGAAACGCAGCTGACTTAATCCAGTTTGTGTAAATGCTAACAAGCATTAATGCCGGTTGAATAATAGGTCATACATCTGTAATCTACTCTTTTTGTATCCAGAAAGGCGCAGAGGTCCAAGGTTTTCCACATCCTAGTTAATCTTGTCTTGACCCCTGTTCTTTTGCTTAAAAGTCCCAGGCACATTCCACCTAAAGCTGTTCTAATAGAAAACATCTGCTTAGGATAAAGACAATGTCTCATTAACTATGATAGAATTACTTTACTTTCATTTTTCAACAAATGCTTGATTTCCATATATACTTTGTGTATCTGTATCTTAGACTGAGCAGAGCTGATACCCATTCATGATACATTTTCAGAACACTTCTGTTACCCTTGCAGAATGGAATTTTGTAGAAAGCAAGCTAGGCTTCAGAATTAACAGAGAATGTAATCCTGCCATGGAGGTCTGTAGGAGGCTTCAAAAAACACATGCAAGCCCTTGCACTTTCCTTTGGATGTTCCAGTTTCTATTTATTTATATAGCAGTGCAGTGCTTCTGTATACTGTATTGCCAAGTTTTCCAAATACGTTTTCAAACAGTATAGAGTCATCATTTTATAAGTATTTTAAAGCCATTGCATGCATTCTGCTCATATTCAGATGAAACACCTTGTTTAATTTTTGTCAAAGAATTGTCATCCCACGCTCTACCCAGAATAAGGGGCAACACCTCACTGCGGTGTTCAGAAGCTGGATAAACTTGCACAGTTTAAATTCTTCTTTCTCCTTTATTTCCTTGGGGTGCAAATCAGCATGCATGTTTTTGGAGGGTGACTGGCAGCCCTCTCACACCCTTAGCCCCGGAGGATGGACCCCCAGTCTGTCCATCTCTGTGCTAGCCTTCAATTTTCTGCCCATCACTCTGCCTGGAAGCAGCAATATGGAAGCAGCTGATTTTACAATCTCAGATCCTCAGCCCAGGGTGGCTTTACAGTTTAGCTCTAAAAAGGACAAATTGTCAACCTATCTGTGCCAGTCTTGTCTTGAGAAGCGCAGGGTCTGGAGAGGGTACCACCTTATCTATGGTGAAATGCAGTCCCTATGTCACTGTGGCTTGTCATCACACAAAAACTCACCATCAAACCCAACCACCTCTGGTGGGAGCAGCAAAGATGGCCAGTGGGTTCCTGGGACCACTGGAGTCAGCAGTGCTTTTATCTCTGACTTCAGAATGGTCAGGATTTTAGGCATCAACTGAATTAGACAGGTTGTAGGAACTGGAATTAGCTCAGAAGCACCTCCAGTACTTGCAACTTCTTTTATAACACGGTCTTCTGACATACACTCTCTTGATCTAGAGGAAAGCATTACCCCAATGCCCAGCTTTGTGGTGTGCTTTGCTGCACATGGTACTTGCAACAGCAGACTTGGCTGGAGGTGGTAAGGCTGCATTCAGACATCATCTCCTCATCTAAGCACAGCATCCTCACATCTGCTTGCCTTGCCTTTTAAAAAACTTTCTCAAGGTTAATTTGTATTGGAGCAGAATTGTGAAATGAAAGCACCAGGAAGCTCTCTGCTCTTTGTTAGTGCTCACCAAAATCAACCCTCCTGCACTTCAGCTGTTCCTTCTTAATGGACAGTGAATGCCTGAAACGTGAAAGCATTTGTGCCTTGCTGTAATCTTTCTGACTCACTCTTCCCCAGACCAGTTGAGGTACCTTTGTTTTGAGCTTCTCTCTTTTAAGCTACATTATGTAAAATATCCTCTACAGAAAAGTAAATGTTACTAGGTAGAAAGTTAACTACATAAAAGTACAACTGAGGTTTCTTTTATTCACAGCTTAGTAGGTTTAATTCCACGCTGCTATTCATCTCCAATGTGTGCCTCATTGATAAAAACATTATCTTCATAGACATATGGCAGTAAAATTTGGATTAAGACAAAGTTTGCTATAGGTATAAATACGAGAGGAAAAAGAAATAAAAGAAAATGAGGTACTGAGGAGAGACACAGATTCATGCATTAGAAACACATAAGAAAATAAGATGAGAGGAAGTTTCATCTAATAAATTTATAAAGGCTGGTTATTAAAATGCCTAGTTGAAAAATACGTGACTAGGAAAAAAATTAGGAATCGCTGTAATTTTATATAAAACACTGTTTAATTCTATCAGCAGCTTTCTCCAGCTACCAGTGTGTTATTAGTCTGTTTACAGATTGAACAACTTAATTGCACAGTCCTGATTCAGCCTGTCTCTTTCTAAAAATAATGACATCCAAGGTTAGAATGAAGCAAAACATTTCAGGCTGTTAAATTAGCCACCAGGGGAAAAATTATAAGGTCTCCTGAATACAACTGAGGTACAGAGAAATTACAGGAACACTAACAAAGAAATCCATCTACTTAATGATGGCAGTCATTTGCACATTAAGTGGCCTCCCTGCAAGGGTACTGCTAAACCCAGGACACAGTGTGTCAGGTAAATCCTTCAGCTCTTCTAGGTTAGTGGAGCTCTGTGTTATTGCTGTCTGATGTCTACAGCAGGTTTCTGGTTTCTGTCCCTTCCTCTGTCAAATTCAGGTTTCCATTAAACAGTCAAACCTGCTGCTCACTAGAGGTCTGATTCTTGTAAGAACAACCAGATTGCAAATGTGTGATGTAGAAAATAATTGCCTACTCTAGAAACATCATCCTTTTTACAGAGAAAACCCAATCAAGTTCAGAATGCTGCAAGGATATCAGAGAAATCCCACAATCCTTATAATACATGGGAATTTCACTGCTGACGTGGCAAGGCTGAGGTTTCATCTAGCAGCTGGACTGCAGAATCCCTTCCCATAGCCAGGGTGCTACAACTCAGGATATTGTAATTTCTTATGTAAGAGAGAGCTCTTAGCTTGGCATCTCTTTTCCCCCCTTCTAAATCAAAACTCTTGTAGTCTATAAAAATTGCTCATTTTCCGTGTCACAGAGCTGCAATTTATAGGTTGAAAATATCCAGTCTACTGTAAGGGCTGCACCTTCACTCTTCCTGTACAAATGTAAGTTGTCCTTGGCTGCAGGAAAGCTGAAAATTTGCATTTGTGTGAAATACATTTCTGTGTACCTAACTCTTCTCTGTCCCTCTAACGTGGCTCCCAGTCTGAAGCAAGAGGGTCTTTCCTGAGGCCTTGAAGAGGCACCTAGCTTTCTTCATGAGCTATAGGAGCAACTTGTGCACTTAGGTAGTAAAATGAAAAAAAGCTGGAATTGTTACATCAGAGTGGTCAAACCACGTGGCTGTTTGGTACTTTGCTGTTTTACCCTGAAAACACTGCTTGCAGGCAGAAGACTCTTGGAAGCCATTAGCTGTATGGCTGGGATAGGGCATCTGGCTCCAAATTAATGACCTGGTGTTCTTTCTCATGCTACTCAGAAGCAGAGACAGCATCGCACTGGTTCCTTCACTGCTTCACAGCACTGTGAGGGAGGGAACATATCCCCAGAAAGACAACTGGTGGACTCCACAGCATGGGGTAGACATCTCAGCCAGCTGAAGAGGCTATCAGAAGCCCCAGTGTGATGTGAAAAACAGGCCAGCTCTGAAACACGGACACTTGCCAAAGCATGTATCACCTTGTATTTCCCTCCACACTCAAGTGCTGCAAACACCCTCACATGGCAATTGCTATCATTTGTCCCAGTACACAGTTTAAAACCACTTTACGGTCTGCGTTTGTGAGGGGAGAATGTTTTCCTTGGTAAATGAATGTTCTCAACATAATGTGATATTGCAGCATTTTTGATGTGATATGAGCTTTTTCTCCTTCTACTTCTTTGGCCAAATTCTTGAAAACACCCCCAGTGGAAAAGGCTTGAAGAAAATCAAACATCTTCTCCCACCTGCCCTTTTCCTCATTTAGTAGAAAAAAGAAAAAGTTAAAAACACATTAACAAGTAACAGTACCCACAGGAGCATCCACTGTCCTCAGAGCCACCCTGCTTCTGCCAGTGGTTGTGTCTGTGCTGTGTATTTCAGCTTTGACCTCTGATCTCTTACACTGTCTGATAAGTTTTTGACATTAACCAGCAGCATTTTGTTAGTTTCCTCTCATTCATTTTCAACCTCAAAGAGCTGGGTCCAGTACCCAGTGATCTGAGCGGAGGGAAGACTGCATGGTCACACAATGCTTCAGTGGCTCACAAAATCCACCATTTCATGTGGGAGGCAGCCAGACTGCCTCCACCTCTACAAATACACCTTTGGAGCAAGGTAATTGCTTCAAGAAACAAATGTATGACTTGGTGAGAGTGAAAGGAGTGAATTTTCACACACGGTAACTCTGCTTTGATGGAAGTTTATATTGAAGGCTCATGTCTTCAGACTGAGGGCGTACATGAGGAAAACCCCTATCTGGTACAGAGTACTCCAGACCCATTCCTCATCATGGTGCAGTGCGTGGTTGGTTTTAAACTGCTTCTTCTCATCACACCTTTGCTCTTCTCTTCCCTATCCATCACAGGCAATATGGTACAGAGAGAGTTGATTCATTTGCTGTAATTAATGCACAAATGTGGTCCTGTCAGGAGGTAGTGCAAGGCCACATCTGTCACCAGCCACCTCATGGCTGGCTGTGATGGACTCTGTCCGAAGGTAATTGTGTGGGATGAAGCAGAAACTCCTCCAGAAATGAAGTAAGGTCTGGATAGAAAAAAGGGCCATGTGGGCTTCAAATACAAGTTAGATCAAACTGATCTTGATCTATCACTCAGTTATGCTGGCCAAAAGTGTAGTTAACAGTTTGAACATGTTTGAAGTATGTCATTTCTGCATTTTTAAGATGAAAATGTGAAATTAGTTTTGAAATAACATTTTTATGTTGAAAACCTCAACTGTGTTGAAAATATATCAAGTTTAAAAGGCTAAATTATCCCCAAAGGAAGCATGATATTGGTTTTAACATCATTTGGTAGACCAGAAATTAAATTGTGGAGGGACACACATATATTTTTTTTGTACAACAAAAATTCATTTCAGGTTAAGTTGAATAGGTTTTTTAAGAAACATTTTTCTTACTATTCACCTGAAAAATCCATTATTCCTCTTCCAAGTCTCTTCATTCGTATTTCTTAATTTTTCCCTTTTAATTTTTAAAGGTAAATATGCTGTCTTAGTTGGATTTCCTGAGTAGAATAGCTGTTATCCAGTTTCTGGTGCCTATTACAATTCCCTCACACGTACAAACTGAATATTTATATTTACCTCCAAAAATATGTGCAGGTCAGCAACCAGGTAGTTTTCATCCTGTAGGCCTTTGTGATGGTTTGCCAACACCTTACTTGTCCTGAAAGCAGATGAACACCCATCACTGGCCACTGCCTTTGACAGGGCATAGAGACCCATCGGGACAATGTGAGGATGGGCAATCAGCTGCTTCCTCCCTTTCCAGTTAACCCTAAAGGCACATTCAATTGCTTGGGTAATGCCTCGGCTGAGGTTGAAGAGCAAGTGAGGGAGCACTGTCCCCGGGAAGGCTCCCTGAGAAACAGCTATGTCCAAGGAGCTGCTTTGCAGCAGCAGTGACAATCCAGGTTTCCATTTCATGTGACATGACCTGCCTCTCCCCAGCCTCAACCAATTTGTTAAGTGTCATAAATGGCATCGAAACAGATGGACATTAGTTCAGGCAGCCAAGACATCCCGTAAATTATGTGGCTCATAAACTCGGTCCAAGTCCATTTGCAGTCAGTGGGAATTTTGTCACGGACTCAGGCAGGGGCAGATCAAACTCAGCTTATGTGGGTGTAGAGGAGTGGGATTTATGGCTGCCTTTCTCCAACACATATCTGTCAGTAACTAAGGATACAGGGATATTTTATCACCTACTCACCACTGCACTGGGTTAATTTTCAAGGCAAGTCAGGGTGAGAGAGTATCCAAGATCACCCAGCTGGAAAGATGAATTAAAGAGGAGTCACCACCAGCTGGATCTAGTTTCTGCATTTCATCTGGGACTAGACCACAACAGTCCTGTGATGTGCAGCATCAGTGCCTGTCCTCCTTCTCCAGCCCCCAGGGAAGTTCAGCCATCTTGCAACTACACCCATCTATCTCTCCCTTCTCCCTCCCCGTGCCCTGAAGGCGCAGCTCAGTGTAGGAGGGCTGTCAGTTTATTTACATCAAATACTGTAATATCTATATAAACAAATGATTTATGCGCCAGTGCATAGTGAGGTGAGAATACACAGGCAAAACAAGCTGACAAATTTGAAACAAATGCAGAAGACTGAGTTTGTTTCCTCCCTGGTCCTAGTTGTGACGGGTCCAGATGAGCGCCCAGGCTGCTCCTCCAGCAGAGCTGGTGAGAGCAAATCTGAACTCATCCCCTTCTCTCTCTCTTCCTGTTTTTACTTTGTTAGCTTCAAATCTCAGTCACAAGAGTCATCTGGGTTTCTTGTTCTGATCTCTCTTACAGTGCGTAGATTTCAGAATATTTTAAAGGAATTTTCAGATGTGTTTTGCAACAGTTAATGGTTTAGGAGGAGACAACTAGCTCCTATCCTGTAGGATAGCAGCAGTCTAGGGAGCTGGCAGTTCGGAAGGTCACTGCCTTTGCCAGAGGAGGATGATCAGTACAGTTCTTTACATCTGTTATGACACTGATTGCCTGAGAGCTTTAAAGTTCTCCTGCAGCAGTGGATTTCCTAGAAATTAACTTCATGTTGATCCACAGCATTGTCACGGTCTTGAAAAGTGTCATTGAAAAGAGCTACGTCACAGCTTAACCCAGGGCTTCTGCCCTGAGTCACAGAAAAATACAGCAGGAAGGACTTAAGGAGGGTCCCTGGTCCATCCCTCTGCTGAATGCAGGATCAGCTGCTCCTTGCTTAACATTCATTCACTCTGCCCTATAGACCTCCAGCATCCCATTTCTCCCAAGGTAAGCTGTTTTGATGCTTTATTACCTTTATCACTGGAAACTACTTCTAGTATTAAATTGAATCTCTTCTGCTGGAGTTTGAACACATTATTTTTTTGTCTGAGCTTTCATTACCCCAGAGAATAAGAAAATCCTTTCCTCTCTATAGCAAACTTTCAGGTATTAGAGGACTTTCATCATAAATTTTGACATGTTTTTTAGGCAGACAGTTCAGCTTTCCGTATTTCCTTGTAGATTGTATGTTTTTAGATCACTAATAGTTATTGTTGCTGTCATCTTAATGCCTTCCTGGAAACATGATGCCTAAAACTGAGTATTATGTCCCCATTAAGGCTGTACTAGTCATCACTGGTGACCAGATTAGAGAGATGACTCAGCTTGTGATGCAAGCCATTTTCCCAGTCATATATCCCAGAATGACTACATCCTTTTTCTCTGTTAGGGCATTGTTCACTAATAATTGAGCCCCTTTCTTGAAAGGCTGCTGCATAACCCACCCCTCCAATCTGTGACTGTGATCAGTTGTGCTTGAAATGACACCCTTCACTTGCCTTTACTGAACCTTAACTTATTTTTTTCAAACTATTTTTCCAGGTTGTCAGATGGATTTGAATTCAGCTGTCGCCCTTCCCCTGTTCTTTCCAGACTTCAGCACCTCCTTGCACCATACCATCTAGGCACTTGATAGACATAATCTGTATTTCACTGTCCAGATCGTTCATGAGAAGAAGATCAGGTATGGGACAGGCTCCTGCGGAACCACTCTCTGTGTAACTCACAAAAAACTCTCTGGGCACATTTATTAAGCAGTTTTTTTACCAAACCCATCATAGCTTCGTTCAGACCACATGTCACCAGAAGGGATTAAGAGGATTTGCCCCTATAGGCACCAATGAGCACTTTGTTGGAGTGTGCTGGTGTGGATTCAGATCTCGTTAGAAAAAAATTAGTTTGAACCTGAAACTTCATCGTTTGTTTTTGAAGGTCCCAACCACCAAATCACTGAACAGGAGGGGAAACCTCCTCTTCTCTGAGCCTATCTTGATCTTCAGCCTATTTCATCTGCTGCTTGTTGCTCTTCCTGTGGCAGTCCTTCAAGTTTGAGTTAGTTTACACTCAGTGACTATGTAGTAATGCAGCAAAGCATGACGGACAACAGCAGCTAACATCTCGTGCATGGTCTTGGGCATTGAAACTAGGGATGGATGGTCAGAAATGAGGATCCTCTCTTTGTTTTCTAAACTTCTACTTATGGAACTACTGTGGACAGTAAAGAGCTCGAGGGAGGGTTGTATCAGGTGAAGCAATAACAGAGGTCTTTGCCTCCTCACTGACTTACTGTATAGTATTTTATAACACAGTTGTTTCCGTTTGATTATTTTATGGCACTGAGCTAAATCCTTGAGCCAGTGACTGTATACATCCATCTTCCTACATAAAGGGCAAAAGAAAACAAAGTTCTGGGCTCTTCCTTGAGCAGCAACACAGCAGTCTCATAAGAAATGTGCTATCAGTGAGAGCCCCTCAGAGAGGCCATTGCTACCCTGAGGACAATTCTTTCCCCATTTTTGAGGATCTCCTTCCTGTCAGTCCCATGACAACCAGAGATAAAATCAAAACACCATCTTACTGTAGTAGTACCTTTTCAGATACACTTGAACAAAGATATCCTGGCATATCCTAACCCCTGCTATGTGGTGTTTTCTGGAGTGCTCAGATTCCTTTAATGCATTGATCCTGTCACTGTGCCTGTCATTCCTCTGTAGATTGACACCAAAGACTCCCTGAGTCAGCTGGATGAGCTGATTTGTATCAACCCTGCTGAGGGCCAGCACGTTGCCCACATCCACATTACACAGCACTTTGACCAGGTCTCTTTCAGGGTACCATAGGGTAGTCCTGAGCCATAATTATTACTTTTTCATCACTTCCTGAAAGATGTGTGAATGTGAGTTAGGGACATAGTTTAGTGGTGGACTTGGCAGTATTAGGTTTACAGTTGGACTCAGTGATCTCAAATGTCTTTTCCAGCCAAAAAGATTCTATGATTCTATGAGTTCTGAGATTGCTCTGTTACAGCCTGCAGAATGATGTCTTTATGCATGACAGTAGGGTATTTTTTGTGTACTTGAGAGAGAGCAAGGATATTTCTGAAATTGCAAAGTCCCGTATGATGCAGAAGTTAAACTTGGTGCAGTCTGCATCTATGCTGTCTGCTTGGATCAGACCCTGTGGTGACCTATCCTGTCAAATGTGCCCGGTTTCCTGTAGTAAAGGATTAGTTGGTTCACTCTAAAAACAAGCCTGGGAGCAAGTGAGGCAGCCTAAAATGTGAACAAATAGCCAGACTTTCTGGGTGGAAATATGAAAGCAAGTGATCAATAGCTACAATTTAGTTGAGATTCCTACCAGAGTTACTGCAAGAAAATTGCTTTCAAGAACTGTAATACATCAGTAATTTCAGCTGCATTGCAATTGAGGCATCTACAATCAGATTTAATCACTGGAAGGTTTTGAGTTTGATTATTTTTATTTCCTTTTTTTCATAGTGACTGCAGATGAACTAGCAGAAGAAAAGGAGAAAAGTGATTGCAAGTTGTCATCTGTAGAAGACAAAGTGTATCACAGTGGTAAATAAAAGGCTCACTGTTTCAGAAGCAATGGCAAAGTAGTGAGATGATCCGTGCACAACTCTTGGGTTGCCAGTGTCATTTCAACAATACGTGCTTTGCTTGTAGATTTTCCTGCAGCATCAGCTCATAAAAACGTGACACTGTGAATTAAGAGAAATGGCAAAGGGAGAAATGAATCAACACAAATTGAACCATATTATGCACAAACAAGGCACGGAGTGTATGTATCAGCTGACATTTTTGAGCACTACTGTTAATCGTACATATTTTGTATTTCATTTTAATGTGATTATTTTTTCAACTACTGACATCTACTGAAATTTTAGTAAATGTGACATGGAAATAGGCAGACCTCTGTTCAGTTAAGCGTGGAAAACACCTCTGTAGCAAACGGTATCGCAACTCGTTTATATTGAAGGTAAAAGGACAGAGTGAGAGATGGAAGCACTTGCACTACTTCATAACTCTGCCATTTATCATTAGCCTGTTGGATACTCATTCCAGAAGCATCTTGTTGGGTCTGTAGACTGCAAACAGGAAACAATTATTTTTTTTATCCAAAGTTATTACACAAAAGAACCTAACAATAATCTTGCTGTCTAAAAATTTCTATTGAAGCATCTATTCAGAACTGACACAAATCTCATTGAGTAGAAGGAGCTTACTTGAGGCACTCTGCATTTTATTAACATCATCCTTACCAACTCTCATTGGTATCACTATTAATGGAATTTGATTCTCTGTCTCCCAAATTTAATATAGACAGGCTTGTCTGGAGCAGCAGCCCAAACTGCTGATGCAAGAGCTGAAGCCACAGAATAAGGGATGGGGAAGGTATGTGGAAATAAATCTGTTGCAGGAGATTCACAACTCATCTAGATGTGTTCTGCTCCTGGGTGGGACCTTGGTCTCTGCTGCAGGAGGAAGGTGCACTATCACACCTCCCCCAGCAAGGACGGCTTTATTGGCCCAGTCTGTGGGAATCTTTGTAGGCACTGTGCAGAGGTGTTGTCCTGGTTTCTTTGAGCTTTCTGTAGCCAGAAGGATTTATCAAACATGCTGTTGGAAGTCATGCATCTGGGAACTTGTGAAAGGAAATGGAGCAGCTCTGAATACCCTGTGTCCCACAGTCAAGTCCATTGAAAGATTAATCCAAACAGAGAATTGCCTGAAAGCTTCATATTTTATTTCCACAGTCTCTTCTGATCATAAAGAAAGATTAGTAAATGAGAAAAATCATCATGTCAGACAAACTCCTCAGACAAGCTCTGTGCACCAAATCTCTTCTATGCTTTCAGATCTCAAGCTGACAGTGTTACATCTTTTACTGCTACAAGGCTTGGGCTTCCGCTAGTTGCCAACGTAATATAAACAGCAGTGGCTCATCTTAATGGGGAAATCATCTAGATTAGTGTTAGCTGAGTAAGCTGTTTGGCAGGGACTGTTGTGGAGTTGTTTCCCATGGTGGGCATTGCCTCTCAGCACAGGAGCACCTGGGGAGCTCTGCCTGGTAGTCCCGACATGTGTGCTGTCCTCAACCACACTGCCTCATCACTCTTTATAGACTTTATAGACCATCTTTATAAAGCTGCAACCTGCAGCTAACTAGTTTAACACAAGACATTTCCTTTTAGTTTTTCAGAGCAGCAAAAGCGTGTTTACATCAAATCCCAAACATCTGTTCTTTCTTCCAGAACCACTTTCATTACCAGCACAGAGGAGGATGTGTAGGAAATCAGAAGTCCCTCGTGCAGGCAGGGCAGAAGTGTGAGAAAATGGAAATTTACTGATACAGAATTGTAAGAAATAATGAAAGTTTCTAGGATAAAGGGGTGAATTCTGTATACCTGTTTATATACTGTCCTGTGTGTTAGTTTAATGCTTGTGCAGAGCATATCTTTTGGCTGCTGGACGATTAAAATCTTGTATGATTGTAGTGCCCGGTGCAGGTCAGATGCCAGCAGTACGTTAGACCTTGTTATTTGTAATACAAAATGAAGCTGTTTAGAAAAAAATGTTGCTGAGTTGTTTTCCAGCTCTTTTGAGTTGTGAGCCTCTCCAATTTGTCCTTGGAAGGTGAAGACCCCTTTAGAAAATTCACATACTGTGGAGCAGTGACTGGTCACAGACCTCCGGGAAATTATCCTTAGGGATTTATGGGTCACAGGCTGAAAGAAAATAGTCTAGAGGACTGGGATTAAGCAATCTGAGTTCACATCATGGAAGTTAAGTATCAAAATGCCTTTGGAAAACTCAGCACCATGGGTCAGCTGGAGTAAAAACACACAAAGGGGCAGCTCTTGCAGAGCAGTGAGAGGTTTCCACCCTTTCTTGGCTTATGACTTTTCTGTGCCCTGACAAAATAGCCTTTGCTCTGTTCATGCAATGTGAAATTATAGAACAGTTTTTTTTTTCTTTTCTTTGTAATGCAATAATCCCAGCAGCAACATACAAAGGCTTTTATTCGCATACAAAAAAGGTACATAGTCCATTGACTAATCTCAGACTCTCTACTGCTCTGAAGCACAGTGTTGTGTCACATCTATAAACCCACATCCTACAGTGCTATCACGAACAGCCCCGATGACATGCATTAGTTTCATCTTTTCAGTGAAGAGCAAAATCAGGTCTGTAATTCTTCCAGCTGCAGTGCTTGGCTTTCCCTTAATGGCTAAATTACTCCCTTTAGTTAGGCTGGTCAGGTAGAAAGCGGATAGTTCAGACATTATAAATCCAAGACATTAGCACATTAAAGACAGTATCCTGTGGCTTTCTATGGGGCCCGCTTTCTACCTAGAATGATTTTCCACTTGGCAGATAGCCTGGTGTGACAGTTTAAGCCCAGCTGGCAACTAAGTACTATGCAGCCGCTCACTCACCCTCCTACTCCCCAGTGTGATTGAGAGGAGAATCCGAAAAAAGGTGAAAACTCGTGGGCTGAGATAAGAACAGTTTAATATAATATTAAAAAAAAATATAATAATAGTAGTAGGAAATAGGGAGAGGAAGGAATAAACCCTTAATAATGGAAACAAATAATGGAAATAAGATGGAACTTTTTATATAATGGATATGATGGAAATAATGTTTAATAATGGAAACAAAAGTAAAATATAATAATAGTAATAGGAAATAGAGAGGGAGAGGGAGGAGTAAACCCCACTCACTAAAAACCCCAAATGATGCACAGTACAATTGTTCACCACCTGCTGACCAATCCCCAGCCTGATCAGAGCAGCAATCTGCTATTCTGGGAGTTTCTATACTGGGCATGACATGCTGCAGTATGGAATATCCCTTTGGCTGGTTTGGGTCAGGTGTCCTGTCTCTGCTTCCTCCTGGCCTCTTGTGCCCCTCCTCACTGGCAGAGCATGAAAGACTGAAAGGTTCTCGATTAGAGTATTACTGAGCAACAACTAAACCATCAGTGTGTTATCAGCATTGTTCTCAGACTAAAGCTGAAACACAGTGCTGCACCAGCTACTAGGAAGAAAATTAGCTCTATCTCATTCAAAACCAGGACAGCTGGCTGAGTTAGCTAAAAGATGTGCATTTCCTTGGGTTCTGTCCTGCTTTGTTCCTTCCTTAACCATGTTGGAACATGAGTTTAATACAACTGTCTTGATATTTAAACTTGTCTTCCATGGAGCTATGGGCTGTAGTGTAGGTGAGGGCTTCTCTCTCGGTCTCTCCTGAAGACTATTTGCAGAGAAGCAAGCAGCATCCTTGAATAGCCAAAATGGTTGAGACCCAGCCACCTCATCAGCCATGTCTTTGGGTGGTACAATTTGTGTTATCAGGCTAGTTGGCCTGAGAACTTCTCCTGCCTCTCATCTGCCCCTAAGATGCTCCCATGCTCTGACCAACGTGGCCCCAGGGAAGAGGATTTGCAAAAGCTGCAGAAGAGCACAGCTGTGCTGTTGTTTCTGCATTAACCACCTCAACAGCTATTAACTACTGGGTATCAAGACAAACATCACGTCAAGAAATTGCTTTTACATGTTGTGCTGCTGTTCCTTATAGCTATGGACTTCAAAATCATGTGCCATTGTTTGTTGTCCTTCCCACTCCCCCCAGAAAATCCAAACCAACCCCCCCAGGGTTTATGTCATTTGAGATATGGCTTGTCTTGATGCAAACACAGTTCTCAAGTTTCAATACTGCTGTAGCTGGATAGTGCCAGAATTAGCTGTTTCAATGGCTGAATCTGTTTCCTGGTTTCTCATAGCATGTAGGCATCATCAGTAAAATATTCATTTCATTGACATTATACAGTTCTGCACTCTGTCCGCTTCCCAACACAGCATCCATTTAGGTAGGAATGGATATCTTCAGTAGTGGGAGGAGTGTGTCTCTGGATGAAATTATGCACTACTGAATGAAATCCCAGAGGATACCATACACCAGTATGTTAAAGCTCCACAAAGCCATGTACTGGCGCTATTACTTTTGCTCATTCAGCCATTCTCTGCTTTATAGAACTTGGTTTATCTAAGCTTTATTAAACTATATTTTATCAAATTCAGATATAAGAAGTGAAATAAGAAACAATTTATCAAGAGCACTAACCACAATTAGTGGATTGTGGTCAGTCGGGATGACTCCAGGCAGGTTTTGAGACCTCCCTGTGTCGGTCTTCCTTGGCACTCTGCCTTGTTTTGCAGCAGACCAGCCTGAGGATGGGGTTATCCATTGATATGGCGCTTCTCATGGGGTTAGCTTGGACCATGACAAAGGAAAGAACGTGTGACTGCCATGATGGTATGCTGCTGCAACAAACGATGCCATCTCCTCTAGATTCACTACTTCCCTGTGCAGGGTGTTTTTGGGCGGTTTGTGGTAAGGAGCAGAGAAAGCAAACCAGAGCTTTCATTCTTCTAGGACTATGCCAAAGGAGCCAGCCTTTGTGAAAAGCAGACACTCGGGCTGCTGTGCAAACTCCCTCTAGCTCAGCTATTTTATTTTGCCTTCTTTGAGCACAGCCAGGACCCTGTACTCAACTGAGTTGGGCAAATCCATTCCAGCCCCCTGTCTCTCATGGAGACTCCATGAAGCTCTGGGTGCAGCAGGTTTACAGCAAAGCCCAAGCTTCATGCACTCCCATGGGGCTAGTACTCCAAAATGCTAAACCAGTGGTCCCTTTCCCAGTGCCAAACGAAGATCTTTATTGGGGTTGGATAGTATCTTAATTCCCACATCTTCTCCTTCTCTGCAGTTCCTTCCAGAGCTCCTAGCTGAGCTCTGTGTGGGTACTCAGCAAAGGCATTCAGCTCCAATTCTGCTGCAGACTTGAAGAAATGATACAGAAAATCTCATTTCAGGCATAAGCTTTCTGACCACTGTTGCTCTGATGGCATCATTTTGTTTTCTCTCTCTGCTGCTGGCATCTTGCTGGGTAGCACTTAAGAGGGTGGAAGGAAAATACAGTAGACAGAGGCAGATTTTGGAGGAATGAGGCCCTGGACCAGGGGTGACATGAGGATTAAAATGTTGATTTTTATATCAGCTGTTTTGTCTTTTTTACTTCATGGCCTTTTTAAATTGCTGCTATAGTCTAGTCTGTGTTGTCCTGGAAAGTGCCCTGACTGCTTTTGCTGCTGTGCCAGAGGCTGTTTAGAGCCTATGGTTAATTTGAGGATAAGTGCTTGTGGAATAAAAAGACAAAACAAAACACAAAAAATAGTTGAGCCTGTCTGAGGAGAATAAAGCAACTAAATCTGTCTGTAAAGATAAGGTAAAGGAATGCCAGATGGCAGATTTTCACTTGTAAGCTGGTGCTGAACATTGCCTCAAAAACGGTCTGGTGATGGAATTGACTTTTTCATGTTACAGTAGTTAGCAGAATGCATCTCACCATGAAAAAAATCCAACAGGAGCCACAGAAAGTTACAATTAAACATTCTCTTTATTGGGGCCTTGCTCTGAAATGGCACAAGTGATAAACGCTCAAAGTGCCCGTCAGGGCTGCTAATGAAAAGACCCAGAGTCATGTTTTACACTTTTATTTGGATTTAGATCAACACCACAGATAAGACATTTTGGTCAAACACAAGAACAGATTGCTATGCTGCTCTTTCCTGGCTGCAGTAAATACAGTAAAGTGGAAAAAAAAGTGCTGGTTCTCCTGGAACACCGAATGTAAATCTTGGATTAGCACATACAGCTAATAAATGTTGTTTGCACTTAGCACTTCTTTAAAATGGAATTGCACATGCAAGATGTAACCAGGCTACCGATCACTTCATCACTGTCCCTGTACTAGTTTTACTTTTTAAGCTCTTTGCTTGCCTTTTTCCCAGCAAGAAAAAAGGAATCTAATTTGTGGCTCTAAGAATTTCAGTGATTACTCTGCTGATTTTGACACATTTAGCAAAGGTCACATGGAAGGCCTTCCTCATGGAATTGGTATCTCCTCTAGAGCTTGGCTTGCAACACTAGGCATCGCAGGTAGCAATGGAAGTCCACCAAAGCGAGGTGAGAGGTCTACCAAAAAGCTGACGAGGAGAGGTTAATACCAAGCAAAGATATAGTAAAGGGACCGGCATGAATGCAGTTCTTACAATATCAAGAGTCAATACTACTACCACACAAATAATGACATATCAATAATATATTGTACAAGCTTATACAGCAACACATGTTGATTTGCAACATTGTACAGTTTAAATCTAAAGTGCACAGCCTCAATCTGAGGTGACAAAACAGTACTATCAATATAATAAAGGCAACACAATTACAGACACAATTTATTTCCTCTTACTTCATGTCCTCTTGATATTACATTGACTCAATACTCCACTTACTTATCTATTTTAAATGAAATTAAAACCACACTGCACTTTGCTTTACAAACAAAAGTTCAGGCAAAGTTGAAACCAAAACTTTAGTAGGGTTATAAGTAGACAGGCCTGAGCCGCAGAACTCTTACCAACACTTCCAGATGTTAGGGGGAAAGAGGATAAATTACAGTTTTCATGCCAGAGACACGTCTAATATTAAAGAATGATGCAGCACATGAATTCTTCAGTAGCTGTGCCCATGGTTTCCAAAAAGGTTGTGAGGCTCCTCATGGGCTGTTTTAGGCAGATGTAGCCTTATCTCATTTTTTTCTGCAATTTCAAAACCTGTTGCAGACAAGGATGGAGTCCAGCACTGGGAAAAACCTTTGACAAAGCAGTTTGTTACTTAGACCCCATCCCTGTCACTCAGATTAGTTACATTTAATTTAGGCCTTGTCTTGAAGACCTGTACACCTGTAAGAAGCCTTTACCTTCTTAATGCAGCTGTGAGGTTTCATTAGTAAGCATCTATTTCTTTAGTAAGAATTTCAGCCAATTTTAATTTTCAATGTCATTTTGGACTGCTCATAGCACAAATGGCTATGAGGTGAGCATTAATTCAGACATGTGACTTTTTTCTGGATAGGCTTTTTTATTACAGGACACAGAAACCATCCAAATACAACCTTATTTCAGTCTTGGTTAGCACTGTATATTGATTGTGTGTCTGCTTGTTAGGCCAAGTGGGAAACATAAGTAAGAATAATAGCATCCTATTATTGTACTGTAACTGATCTTATTAAGTGGTATTAAGAGCTGCAGTACTCTTGAGGTTTTTCAGTAATCAACCCTGGAGATGTACAATCCATATGATATGAAGAAATGAGGTATAGGAACCTCTTAAGAACGTAGTATGTGGGCTTATATTTTAAAACAAACAGTAATAAATATTTGAGGCACCTCCATCAAAAGAAAAAGGATCCTAGTTAATTTTCAGTTTCTGTCCTCACAGTTTTATAACCCATATAAAATAAAAATATATAGTTTACAAAATAGGATTTTTATATATATATATATATTTCCTTTTGTAAAACTATACCTATTTAAATACATTTGAAATGCTGCTTTAGGTAAATTAGAAATTCTGTTCTAGTACTACGAAAAAGGCAAAACATTTTCACTTTTAAACACACAGCTTTTATACTCTGCTTCTCACTGTCCCCTCCCACTTCCCCCAATGTGATTTTGTTGTCATTTTGGGCAAATTTACATCATTCAGTCCAATTGCTTTTAATTTAAAGTAGTTGCTGTGTTAAAATTGGGAAAAATATTTTCAGTATCTTCTGTTCTTCCTTATTTGTTTCAATGCAGCTTTTATGTAGCTAATTATTAAGGAGGTTTTCTAAAATTCAGGAAAGGACTTTAAAGGAGCCATGTTTTTTGATTTTAAACTGTACTCTACTCCAACGCCACAATATAGAAATAGATTTACTTTGGAACAAACTACAAATACATTCGCACAGTTTGTGACAACTTAATTGTCTACTTGGAAGTCCAGGAACAGACTTTCACACCCAATTATTACAAATCTTGTCCCAGGCGTTCTATTTCATCAATCAGGAAATCAATGTCTTGGTGAGTTGCTGCAGGGTTTGAGATGACCATACGGAAGAAATTCACTTTGTCTCCCAGGGGCTGATAGCTCACCATGGTTGTGCCATACTCCATCATCCTGGCTTTTATCACCGGTGCCACCTGCAGTGTAACAAAAAGCAGGGGATTTTGACCATGTTTATTATCATTATTTTCATTATTACCATCATCCTTATTATTATTACAACAAAACACAGAGCACGTTTTCTTTTTGTTTTTTTTAAAAGATGAAGAGCTACAAGAAGTAGTTTAAACGAAATTATGTCCAATATTGATGAAAACGTTAAACTCCATTATGGAATAAATGTCTCACTGAAAAGACATTTGGTTTATCCTGTTTCTTTGCCCTGTTCTTAAAATCACTGGGGAATTTACTCTCCTTCTTTCACAATATTGCTGACAGGGACACAGTGGCTCTTTTTTTTCTAGTGCTGAAAACACAGTTACAGTAATTTTCCATCTTCTTTTCATATGCGAGATTGCCATAGTATTACTAAGCTCTTGTTGCATTTGTTGGGTTTAGCTACCGCAGTTGACAGTAACTTCAGTAAATACACACACAGTAAGTAAGTGCTCTACAGATGAGGCAAACCAAGGGAATACAAACTTTGAGATCAGAGTAAGGTGGTGCCAGGCTAACCTGCAGTAAAATGACCACAGAGATATCATTTGCCAGAATATTGTGAGGTGACCTTGCCCTGTGCCCTGGGAGATCATTTCAGGGGTTGCCTGCCTTCAAGGGTTTCACTCTTCCCTGCATGATGTCCTGGAGGACACTGCTTACCTTCATAAGGCGGCTCATTCTTTCTTCATTGTCTTCCATACCGCGCAAGCTGGGAGGTATGTACCAGAAGCAGACGTTTGTGTGCTGAGGCTAAACACAGAATAATAATGGTTTACGCTGTAAGAAATGGTCATAATATCTCAATTGCAATTAAGTTCACGCCTTCTCTCCCTCTCAACACATCATGCTGTTGTCAGCAGTCAGTGGTTTTCATTATTGTGGTCCATTGAGAGTCATCATCATTATTAATGCAGAAAAAATAATTTTAGGCAATTTATTCCCAGGGTGTCAGACGCAGAAGCAGATCACCCTGCAGAGCAAATGCATTCATGCCCTACTGAGAGGCATCTAGTTTTCATAGGTGCTGTTCCCTCTAGAGGCAGAAGAGATTGTGCAGCTAAGGCTAGAGTCTCATTTAGAGATAAGGACAGTGTCATTTGCTGTTATTACATGAGAAAAAAATACAGAATGTGGTCCTGTAAACAGGAGCCACAGGTGGTGCAAGAGACAGTCTAAGATTGTCTTACATTTAATAAAATTTATTACTTCTCAGTTTGATTCAGCTAGCTGCGCTATTAATATGCACGCACCACAGCATCTTAGCTAATTTAACTTGCATGGGAGCACCAAGTAGAAAGGTGTAAAACCTAGCTGACATTTTGTGTATTTTTGCAATGTCCCAACAGTTGCTTGCCTTGCTTTGTTCCTCTTTGCTGGATGCTAAATGTATGAGTTACAGCAACCTCTGTTGCTGTTCTCTGCTGCCAGTTCCTTTACTCATCATTAGACCCAGTGGACCAAATTCAGTGATGATGTGTGAGGCAGGGGAAATAAATCACATAGGGGCAAACAGGTATGAGCCTGTGATCTCTGCTTGAAGAAATCTAGTGGCTTTATCCTTGTGCTGTAGAGCACTTAGGCATGCACTAAGTGATCGCTACCAGGGAGCAATGTTCTGAGTGACAAAATCTTCCAGGGCAATTACAGAGAGCAAAAGCTATCACAAATATGAGGAAAAAAGCTAAAATGAGATCTTTTTTTTTTTTTCTGTTTTACAGGCAAAACACCAGTTAACTTTGCAACAGGTCTTCACCAGCCTGTCCCCACCCAGAGAGGGTTGCCCACAAAGAGATGGCCAAACACCAATCTGATGCAGTTCACAGGTGCAGCCACGCAACCCAGGCTGCACTACTTTGCCCTGGACACTGTGCTCCAGCTGAGTACCTGGCACCTACGGTCCCATCTCAGCTTTCCACCCCATATTAAAAACATGCCTAGAGATATTTACACTCTCCACCGTGGCGTCACTTCTGCCACATGAGCCAGCCAGGCTTCCGAGCAACACTAGCCACTCTGCTGCATCCCATCACAGCAGGGACTGTGGTCCCTACAGGTCACCCCAGCTCCCTGCAGGTCTCCTGACTGCCCACTGGAGAACGCTGATAAAAGCACTTTGCACAACTGTCCCCATTCAGAGTTGTGTGGGGCACTGTAACCCACACTTGTAACAGACTCTGCTATTACGAACCGCAACTTCTATTCGTTACGTAAGAGCTGGTTCCAACTGTGTGTGTGCTGTGTTAGCCTGAGATGCCAGTGTTTAGTTTCATCAGGGTGAAACTGAGCAAACTGAAAACGTATGCACAGCTGCCTCAAATCTCTTGTCCCTGGATCACACAAGGCAGAGAGATGGGGAAATGGTAAGATTCGTTACAAGGGACACTGCTTTCTGTCATAAGCTGTTTGGTTTGAGGTGTTGGTAGCATCCCAATAGGTTGGCTAAGGCAAGTGCTGTTGCCCAAATGGGAAAAAGAAGTTGCAATACATACCTTTCCGTCAAACACCATTTCATACCCTTCTCTGTTCTTTATTTTATTGTATAGGTATTCAGCAAGTTCCAAGCACTTATCAATTTGTGCTTCAAATCCTGTGGTTCCCTTTAGAAAGAGAGGGAGAAAACAAAGCTGCATAACTGTTCTGTACACCAGAAGAGTGAAAGAACCATGCAGCACTTGCCGAAGCATCAGCACAAGTCACTTAGCGGAAGTCTCTCTGGGACAGATGAAGGATCTGATTCTGTGAGATGAAGGACTTTGCTAAGCAGAGCTCTTTTGCCTCTAGCTCTTGCCACTGACTTCTCTATAGCCACCTCTACAAAATAAGCACCAGGTACTAGCTTGGTTCTCAGCAAAATATTACTGACACCTTCAATGAAGGGCATCCTTTGTAGATTTTGCAGAGAGCCTGAGCACAGTTTTGGATAGCCTGGACTGGCACAGAAGAGTGTGTCCAGAGGTGCTGAGTTTCAGACATGGGGAATCTCCTGCTATTTTGAAAGTAGGGGATTTTAATCTTCCAGGGGTGATGTGCTGGGGGCTTTTCAAGAATAATTTTTCTTTTCAGTTAAATGCAGAATGGGCAGATGGGCTTTTAAAACCTGGCCTGATGCCTGTGAAAATGCACATTTTGTTTAGATACTGCCCTGCCTCTGTAATGTTTTGTCTCTCTTCTAATAAACTCAGAGGCTGTGGTTTTAAGAGCTGCAGCAGATCTTGGGTTTTCTTCTCTGGCAGAAGTCCATAATCCTTTCCCTGTGACATCATAATTGTTCCTGCAATCACAAGCTGTGATGCCACAAAGAAAGGCTCCAGCTTCATGAGGCAGGAAGGGGAATAAACAGCTGGAATAGACAAACTGTTTAAGAAACACATTATATCATTAATATTACAAGCCGGGTGTGAGAAGAGAAAAAGCAGTACAAGGCATATTGAAAAATCAGGGTTTAGAAGAAAAAATGTCTGAATAATAGATTCACGTCCCTGCTAAATCTGTTCTGGCAGTGCAGAACTGACTTAAAAGGCCACGTCATTATCCCTCTGTGTATTGAGATTTCAAAACAGGGTAGAGCTAGCACAGCCCCAGGAGAAAGTCTTGAAGTGAAAGAGAGACATGTGGCTAAAATTGGCTGCCTCTCTGGAGACACCAGTTAGCACAACAGTTACTGAGACCACAGAAACTTCCACCCTCCTTTAGAGACTCCCACACCTCCAGCGACATTTGATGTCTGCCTCAGAACTGCTTTCAGAGTTTTAATGAAGCACATGAGGATCTTCAAGGCTTTCTGAAAATTAAAACAGTGATGTCATCTCCTCTGAAAAAACTTGAGGCAACTTGACATAACAGACTGGATAAATACATGGAAGAACTTAGCAACGTTCTACAAATACAGATGAATTAATCAGACTTCTCAGAGAACAGATTTTGATGAGTTTTCCTCCACTCCTTCAAAAGATGACTTTATATCTTCTGCATGCACTGAAACTGGGTATTCCAGTCTTGATTTGCCATGTTTAATTTCTGAGTGTTGTTAAAAAATCTTTTTATTTCCAGAAATTTTCATAACAACATTCCTAGGTATATGATTTATGTTGTTAAGACTCCTATAGTTACACAAAGCAAATGCTGTGCAAAGCCATGGAGTTCAAGTTTCAAAATCATGTGTGCTGCTTTGAAGCTAAATCGTTAAAAGTGAAATCCCAGAAAATAATAATGTTCTTTCTTTCATGTTATATACGGGAGATTCAGGTCAGATATTTTCTAAAATGGTGATTGCAGGAAAAAAACCTGTATCTGGTGTGCATTATTTTAATGCAAACAAATATACTGCAGGCAGTCCTACCTTTGCCCTCCACATCAACCATAGCTTGAAGACGTCAACATGCCGCCCACACTGCAAAGCCTTGTCTCCAGTGTCATAAGACAGGTCATAGTGCTTGTCTTGTTGAAAGAGGTAGGAGGCATGCATTTGATTGCAACTCTGCATCAATCCCTTGTAGAAACAAAGACACAAAAACGTGATTTTGGCACAGATGTGACTACTGTTTTGAGGGCTGCTTTGGGCAGGAAATTACAAACACCCAAATTCGCTGGAATATGTGTCGAAGTGCAAAAGGCAGACCAAAAAAAAAAGTGACAAAAGCAGACTTAGTTGGTCAGTAGTGGACTAAGTTTGTCACATCCCATTCAGGGCCCAGGACATTTCGGTAATGTGGAATGCAGTTTCAGAGCCAAGACATTTTTTTTTATTGAAAAGCGGGACATGGTGTTTCTTAACATCATTACACATTAGTTTATTTTTGGATCTTGCCTTTATACTTTTCCTCCTTTCCTCAGAAGGCATCTTTTCTGGTTGAGTCAGACAAAGCCAATTTGGTGACACTACTTTTCTAATTGCTTTGGACTCTGAAATTCTGATTTTCATTGTTTCCTTTCTCTGTAGGCACAGCTCTTTTCTGCAAAGCCCTCAGCTGCATATTGGATGCTTAAGTGGTATAGAAAGCTTTGAAAAGACCGAAGAGCTTATGGGCTTTAAACAGCCAGCTAGAGCTATTTCTGGGTTTCAAGACACCATTCTGAGAGGCAGCTTTGTGGGAGGGCCGGAAGCCAACAAGGTGAAGACACCTGGCTCAGAAAAGCACGAGGTTTCCTTTTTGACGTTTTAAGTGAAATGCAGGGAGCCATATTCTGGCTCTAGTTAAGTCCTTAACCAAGTTTAAGGTATACCTTAGGGCTGTTGCCTAAAACTGCTATTTCCAGTCCAAGAAGAATCAAAATACGGCTGTTTATCATCAAGTCTAATCTTTATGTGTAACTCAAAACCGAGATAGCAAAATAAGAGCAAAAAATATTACTTTCTCCTAATCTGAGCCATGTGTTCTCACTAGAGGTCAAGGATGGTACTTACTTCAGCCAGGCAGGACTTGTCTCAGGGAACTGACCCAGAGGGCAAATAAAAGCCAGCTTCTCTTTTCCTAAGTGCAATCACTTTGTGTGCAATCTGTTGTACAGCTGTTAGCAAAAAAAGGAACCAGCTTTTTGATAGCTGGTCTAGTAAGTGATGGTTGTATAGCAGCTGTCCCAGTAACTGATGGTTATATGAGAATTACAAGCCTGGAGGGTAATTTGAATTCGAGTACTAAATGAAAAGTCTACTTTTTACTCCAAATGAACTTAGTGTTCCATTTTTAATTCCACGTGCCCCAAAGTGGATATCTAGATCAGGGCTGGATGGAAATATCTACCATAAAAATCTAGAAAGTGTAATGATGCCTAGATCCTGAACCAAATGTTCTGCACACATACCATACCATTCACCCCAAGAGGACTTGAATTTGCCTGCAGCTACATTTTATGTTACACAGCAGTTATGCACTGTTACACAGTTATGCACTCAGTATTTATCTATGGACATTTTGAATGGAAAGCCACAAAACTCTGTAAAGATTTTGCCATGGATTAGGTCTATTATTTCTGGTAGACAGCTGCTTTAATTCCTTTTGCAGTCACAGCCTGAGCACTAGAAGTCTATTTCTCAGTTTCTTTCATAACCCTCCTCACATTAGCTAATATTAGCTATGGCACAGTTATGAAGAAAACATCCAGGATATTTAGAAGCAAAATGTCAGAAAAGATCAGGAAAAAAAGAAGCAAGTATACTGGGACATACCTCCTCTCTTACTAGCAGGGCTGAACACTGCAGTGGGACGCCCATCATCTTGTGAGGGTTCCAGGTCACTGAATTGGCCCTGGGACAGTAAACCACATGAAACTCAAACACTGTACTATGGTTGTGAAACTATGCAGACATTTAGAAATAGTTAGAATAATAATGAACAATGTGCACCTTTTTCTGAGCAAGCAAAGCTGAAAAGAGTCATGGTTGATTATTAGGAAAGCAATGTCTTCATAAGGGACCTAATCCACAGCAGTTGGTTTTTGAATGACAATCCTGGCAACTTACCACAGGGTAATTGCTCTGTTCACTGAACTTAATCAGTATTAAGCTTTCTGGGGAGTCACCTATACTTTATAAACATTGGGCAAACTTCCTGAAAACACCCACTTGACTGATGAAATTTCTGAAGTCACACAGCTGATTAAAGATGCAGATAGGAAGCCTGCAAAGGAGCAGATTCCTTCCTGTTGGTTCCAGTTTCAGCAAGATTTTAGAAAGTAGCTGACACAGGCATTTTTAAAAATGACTTTAAATGCTTCTGTGTGTGTCTAAGTCTCTGTGTAACTCGGAAAACCTGGCCCAAAGTAATTTTTGCCATTGCTCTGCTGATGGCAAACTTTCACAGCTGCTTAATTTTAGCTTGGCTATGGTAATTCACACAATGGGAGGACTGGGTCCAAAATTACCACAGTAATAAACATAGAACCGATCCACCCTTCTACAAAAGAGTCTGTCTCCTGCCTCCCTTCAGGACACATTCATTTCAAAAAGAGCTGTCAGCCTAGATCTTGTGAACAAACAGGGTGCTGTTGCAATATAGCCTAGAAAAGAGACATTAGGGACTGTGGCAAGGGCTGAATGGAAGATTGTCCAGTTGTTTATTATTTTAATTTTGTGTTATGCTTGACTGGCTGTTTTTAAATTACTATTATTACATATGATGATTAGCTGATAGATGTATACATTTGCATCCTATTTGGCAGGCTGTCAAGGATTCATAGTACACAGGATTTCATGTGGTGCAGCTTTGATCATGTAAGTTGGCATAAATCAGTCAACTGGTACATAAAAAAACTTGAAGGACCCAGGATAAACTCGCAGGTAACATTTATGTGAACAGAGGTGAGCATGTTAGAATCTGGCAGTATTTTGCTTTGTAGGATTTGGAAACAGTGCTGTAGGTTTATGCATATCTTTACCATTTCCTGCCAAATTGTTTCCACTCCTTCAAAGCAAGCAACTCCAATATTCACATGGACAGCGGGCAGCCCTTCTCTGTTTTCTTCTTTGCTATTTAAATGGAACTGCGCAAGTGCCTGATGCAAACTCTGTAGGGAACCATCTTCCACAGGCAACATCTGGCCACTTGGCTCGTTTTTTTTTGAGTATTTGGCAGCTTTTAATCAGCTCAGAGTCAGTCATCTGATTACAACACCAAAGCTAACGATTCCGAACATGCATCCAGGTCTGTGAATTTCCTTTGATATGTTACTGTTTAATTTTTATCTGTGCCAATGCAGAATCAGGCGGAAATTCTTTTAAGACTTCTAGGTAATAGTAGTGGTATGGGTTTTCTCAAGTAAAAGGATTATCAACAACAACCAGATGTTAATTATCTGCCTAAAACATTTGATTTACCCTCAGGTTGCTCATTTCCCCAATTACATCCAAATACACACAGGAAAAAGAAAAAGTAAAATAAAAATCCACCATTTTTCATTTGTTATCAGTTATTCTGGGCTTCAATCATCATCAGTCTCTGACTGAGCCAAACAGTGAAGTAAAAAAGCTACAGGGATCTACAGATGTTTTTTTTAAAAGCATGCTCGGTACTAAATAACTGAGCACCAAGTTCCTGTGTGATTTTCTGGCTGTGGGTCACAGAAAATAAAGAAGAAATGCTTTTCCTTTAGAAATTTCAAATGGATGAAGGAGAGATTCAAGACTGGCAGAATTTGGTCCTCATACATCATTAAAAACAGACTGAGGTGCATTCACTGACCAGCTGCAGCCCCAGGAAGGCTTCCCAGAGCCTGCATGGGAGCACTCATTCAGCCGCAGACATGCTTTTCTCAGGTAGCTGTCATACCCTGCCTGCGACTCTCGGAGACAGACACCAGACTGAAACCCCTGATGGTGGCCAGACCTATCTGCTGCACAAACCAGAGAACGTGCTTCCTTCAGGGTGCCTTGGAGCAGCTTGAAATCTGCTCTGTGGGGACTCTAGAGCATAGAAAGAATGGTTCTGCAACTCCTCCTGCCTTTTATAGGGGTATTTTTGCTGGACTGCCTGTTACCAGAAGGATGTGAGTACTCAGAGCACAGAGTGTTCCATTTTATGATCTCTCCTTGTACCTTGCTAACCCATCAAACACGAGTACCAGCTCCAGTTCTCTTCTATTCACATCTGTAGTGACTGGGTTGTATTTGAATATCTACCATGAAACAGGAATGCCCATAAAAGTTGTTAGTGTTGTTCTTGTTAGTTTGCTCTAAAGGTATCCACATTTGAGATTTGGACAAACTGAAACAAGCCGTGTCCATCAAGCAGAGGAACAGCACTGGAAATGACAAATTTCATTAATCCATTGCCAAACATATGGAGATGGTGCCTATCAAAGCACTAGATAAAATCCAGTGGAATTCTGGATCTAATGCATATTATTTGGAAAATCCTCCAATACAGATTCAACCTGAACTTCTCATTCCAGCAGAATCTGCACAGCAATTTGGGAGGCAAACTTTTGTTCTCATACTCTGTCCTCATTGGCAACTGGGTAAATTTTTTAACTTGCTGGGTATTCTGATGACCTTTAATGCATAATATGTAAGTTTTGAGTGTTGGAGGCAGTGTTAATTAAATCAAATTCATAGAACCATTGGCAGCTTCCAAATTTTGCATGTGAGATGTATGAGAAAGGAACTGAATTATCAAGGTATCCTCCTAATCTTCAGGAATTGGATCAGGAAGTTGTTATATCACGTTCATGAGCTCATGACTACAACTGTGTATATATCCAGGCACACATTTACTGAGAAGATGTCATTTACAGCTTGGAGAGGCGGTATTCTCTCCAGATATGCGAGAGTAGTGGTCAGTGACTGCCAGGACACTTATCCAAACTGCAGGTGCACCCACCTTTATGCTTAAGACTTCACCATATGAAACTTCTAAGATTAATTTTTTAGAGAAGCGCAGTTGCTAATTCATGCTGGATGCTGAATCAGAGAATTGCAGAAACCACTCTGGGCCTAAGAATTGATGCTGCAAGGAACAGAAAAGCAAACAAGAAATGTCTGCTGTTTTTACTATAAAACAGCTTGGTAGCTGCACTACTGTAGCACTGAACAAAGGCACTCAGCAATGCTCCTTCAACTGGAAGGACAGTTTGCATGATTTCTTCATATTGTATCTTGGAGATAACATTGATTTTTGTTTTTATTTATAGACATTGCTATGGTAATCACAAGTGGGTTAAAATGCACTTAATAAATGTGTTTAATTAACATTAATAAATCATACCTTTCAACACCATTTAACTTCCATTTGTGTTTTCTTGACATCAGGAGGCCGCCTCCCCATGCTCCCTAGAAGGCAAGACACATTATCTTAATGAGAACTCTGCTTTTCTCCATGATGACATCTGTGCTTTCAGATCAGTTTGGGGTCCTTTCCTTTTTCTTGCTGATATGGCATGTTCCAAAATGACCAGGCAAATGGGGCCTGACACATTAACTGTGCTAACAATTTTCTTCCAGTAGCTTGGAAGCAGCAGTTTATATCCCATAATCTGAGTGCCCACCCTTATCATCCTGCTGTTCCCTACCTTGCCAACCTCCTCTGACACACACACACTGGGCTTCCCCATGCTGCAATTACTGACTTGCAGAGCTGCCCTGAGGTGAGCTGCCTTTTCTCCTTTAGTGACGAAGTGATGATAACAAACCAGACTGGGATTTCAGCTGCTCTGGTGAGTTTTCGTCGTACTTCCAACCGCTACTGCTTACTGCTTGCCTCTTACTCATTTGCTTTTGCTCACACAGATCTGGGACAAACAGGCATTTCACATGACTCAAAGTACTTTAAAGTACATACAAATTCTTCTTTTGAATTGGGCTGATTTTGGCTGACACAGTAATCCAAGAGCAAGATGCTCAGCCCTATGGAAACTCAATGACCAAGCTGTTTTGGGGAGAGAATTCGCAAAAATGACACAAAAGCCATTAGAGGGCTGAAAGATGATCCTTCAGAAAGATTTATTGGCAAGAGCTCAGATGAAGCTAAGTAGCCAATCTGATAAATTTCCGTAGCATTTGCATTAACCTGTTCAGCAATTTGTGGTACTTTATTCCAGACAAATGTAGGCTTCTCTTCTGTATTTATTTTGCAGCTGCTGCAGAAATGGAGCCAGTGCTCAGTAGATTTGTTATGTATTTCTTGTACTAATAGCATTTAGAGGTAAAGCTGATGGCCAAATGTACTCAAACTTGGTCCTCTTCAGTGTCCCAGTTGCTTAAAAGTACTGCACAGCCACAGCTCCTAAAATGTCCCCCTGCCCTGAGCCTTTCTGAGTGGAAAGTCAGTGCTTGGATGTTAGGCTTAATTACAGAAACCAAATACAACTGATTTCGTACAAGCTAACTGTCCAAAATGCTAATTAATTAATTAATGCTAATACACCTTATAATCCAGCCCCCCTCATAAAATGATACTTACATCCACATGCATCCAGATTTTGTACTTCTTGCAGATGTCTGCAATAGCTATGAGAGGATCAAATGCCCCATACACTGTTGTCCCAGCTGTGGCACTCACCAGAAAAGGCACAAATCCCTGCAAGAAAGCACAGAGGCATTTGACAAGGTCAGAGTGCTGCACCCTCCTCAGCTTGCAGCACGCCCAACTCCTGTGTGGTGCCTCCACGGTGAGCCCACAAGCGGCACCGAGAGGACATCCCTGCTACAATTACGCTGGTCTACTCTTACTTCAGCTGCTAGTGGTACTATAATTTCTACCTTAAGGTGGCAGCAAACCTCCAAACCAGCATCCTTCATTTATTAGGATGCATGAGACAGATAAGGGCTTAGAACAATTCTGCTCCACACCACCTGCCTGAAACAAACAGGTCTGCTCTTCATGACGTTGCGTAAAACAAACCTCACCCAAGCACCACAGTGCAAGAAGTATCTTTGATGGACCGTGTGCTGGGCTGCATTATTAGCTATCCCAGCGAGTGCCTGAACATATGGTGGTCCAGTCCTGTCAGTGGGAGCACCATGTCTGGGGGAAGCGCGCAGGGGAGGTGTGGAGCTCACCTCTAGCTCCGTTCCTTGTGCAGAGGCAGGAGACAGCTCTTTTTGAAGAGAAGACAGCAATCTCTGTAAGGGCCAGGGACCATCTCTTGCATTCCCCCTGCTAAAGCCTGTGTCTCACAGAGGAGCACTCCCTGTTTTTGCACTATGATGTCTTCGGTCTGCCATTTTTGTATCAGTGTTTCATTCCAAATCCATTTGTACTTATATTGATTTCATAAACAGTACTCTGAGCAGCAAAGGTGTTTAGACTAGGGTTTAAACTATCAAAAAAGTCTAAACTTCCTTCTGTGACTGTCAGCAGGTTTGAGTGGCACTCATGTCATTTTGCCTTATTTTTTATCTACTGTATTGCCTTTCTTTGAAAAAGTGAGCTTTTAATGATGATTTGTGTTATTAATTTGGTAAGTCTATGAGCAATATTTTTCATGTGTTAAAATATATACAAATTCCTCAAATGATTACTCTGATCTTGTCAATAGAGTAGCTATAGAGCAGCTGAGTAACTGTGTCACAGGCTAATATAAAAAAGGAAGATGTTATGCAGAACAACATATTTAAATAAAGCCAAATAGCTCATGGAGATTATAAAGTAGCTCTAAACCTATTTTCTCAGCAATGCTTGCCCCACTAATTGCCAGTCTATGTTAATGGACAAGCCGGTGTTATTTTACCAGGGAAAATAAAACAACTAGCTGTATCATTCATGCTTGGGTTTTTTTTGTTTGATTTTTTTCTTTTTTTTTAAGCAGAAAAGCCAGTAAACTTACCTTCTGTTTGGCTTCAAGAATTCTTCTTTCAAGGTCTGATGGGATCATTTTCCCTCTGGAGCAAGAGAGAGTTGTGTTAATAATTTGATCTTGAAATCAGCTCTTGCTGTTACTTCTTTGCTTAATAGGAAGCCCAGATAGAAACAAAGTGACTTTTTTGCCCAAGGGTTATATATCTTTGAAGAGCACAGAAAGACTCTGCCCATTAGTTTGAGTTTCTACCCTAATTATTTTGTTAACTAATTTGCATCAATATGGTGATGGTAACTGAGAGAAGTTATCTTGTGGCCACCCCCATTAAAGACTGATGCTACTCCATGGAACCTCCTGCTCCTGAAACTACAGTCCTATGAATATGCTCCAGGCTCCTAAGGAGAGGCTCAGCCCACTGTCCCAGGAAGCTTACTGGGTGCCAAATCCCATGGTGCCCTTCCAGTAGGCACAGAAAGTGCCAGCTGAGCTGCATGGCCTTGAGCAGAGCAACTCAGCTCTGGTGTAAGCAGTCACCTCTGTGTTTCCATCCCGGGGATGAACTTGTTTCAGGCAACTCTTCCACAGTTTGGTGCATTACATCTTCGCATTTGCTTGCACCAGGATAGGAGAAGAAGCCACCAGTACAGATGCATTAAATGCACTGTCAGGCCCTTTATATTGACTGTATTTGCAACACCTTTAGTATGAACCATTTACCTGAGATTCAGACTCAGTGGTATAAGGCTTGAAGGCTAATTTATGAACTCCTGTAAATGGATTAGGCGCAAGATAGAACAGTGCTGATACTGAATATTGAAGTTAATATTTTCTTTGCTTTAGCCACAAGCAAGACTATGTAAGAAGAGAGTATGCATAATGGCAATACAAACATTACAGCTGCTCACATTAGGGGAATAATGTCTTCACTGGTTTGGATGTTGTCCATTTAGATTAACACTACCTTTTTTAAGACTTGTTCAGATTTTTTTGTTCACTAAGCATTGATATCCTATTGCTATAAAAAAAGAGCAATCTGTACTAAAACTCGAAATAGTTTCAGGGAAAGTAATAAAACCATTAGTTTTCATTTTGATTTTGTATAAAAGAACCCTGAAGTGTTTTCATGACATTTGGATGGATGGACATTAAAAAAAAAAGAAAAAAAAATTCTTGTAAGAAGATACCACTAGTTTTTCTAAGTGTTCATCCTTACACAGCTCACAGTAAGGCAGTACTATTTCGGTAGAAATAATAGGTTTGTACTTTTGAGTTTTCTGCAAAATCTGGTCTGCATTTCACTTATTCAAAATACTGAAAGAATAACTGAAAACATTCTGAAAATATAATAGACTTTTAGAGAAGCTCTGAAAACCTAAAAATCCCTACTTCTTCTTGCAGAAGTTCAAGGAAGTTCTAAAGAGTATTCAACTCACTGGGAGTTTCCGCCAGTTAAGTTACATGCACATGTTCAGAGAAAAGCAGTAGTTGTCTTATCAACAAAACCTGTTTCTGGCATCATTAGAGGAATAAAAAAAAACAAACAAAACCCAAATCAAACAAACAAAAAACCCCCACAAAACACAAACAAAAAAACCATGAAACAAAACACCAACAAAAACCCCACAAAAAAAACAAAACCAACCAACCAAAACAAAACCAAAACCAAAAAACCCCAACAAAACCAAAAACCCACCAAATCCCATGCCAAAAGAAGGCAGCGGGTTCCTCCTCCAAACACAGATGTTGGTCTTTTAGCAGTTTCTAATTGATTGAGCTTGTGCATAAAAAAACAGGGAGGTGGGCAGATCCCTCCATTGCCCAGATTTTTACCAAGATAAGTGATTATCCAGCCCCTGGTCACACTGAGTATGTGCAGGAATTCATAGTCAGAAGAGTACGATGTCCAATCAGCATCAAGCTTTATCAAGGAGCAAGCAGTAGGTTGGCTTTGAGTATAGTCCAAGCACATGCTGCAACACACAACACCCTCCGGCTCCAAATCTAGCAAGCTAGCCAACAGCATTGCTTACTTTTGCACAGCATTTTCATGTGCTATCACCTGAGCTCAGATGACCTGCAATGCTTAAAATACACTGCAAAATAATAGGTTTGTCCTTTCACAAATCTTACCCAGACAATGTGGCAGGGAGTTGCATGAAATGTGCTAGATGGCAAATGTCTAGAGGCAGGAGGGCTCCTGGGTGAGGCAGAAGAGATTCAGAAACAAAAGGCTGCTGAGTGCAGAATGAGTGTTGGTGTCAAGGCATTCTGTTACCCACATGTGCACACAGTCTTCACTGCTGCCACATCAGACTGAAGTGTTTTGACCCTTCCCAGCTTTCCAGTATCTGAAGGGGGCCTACAAGGATGCTGGAGAGGGACTCTTTGTCAGGGACTGTAGCGACAGAACAAGGGGTAATGGGTTCAAAGTGAAACAGGAAGTTTAGGTTAGATAAAAGGAAGAAGTTCTTTACTGTGAGGGTGGTGAGGCACTGGAACAGGTTGCCCAGAGAAGTGGTAAATGCTCCATCCCTGGAGGTGTTCAAGTCCAGGCTGGATGTGGCCTTGAGCAACCTGGTCTAGTGGGAGGTGTCCCTGTGCATGGCAGCAGGGTTGGAACTAGATGACCTTAAGGTCCTTTCCAACAAAAACCATTCTGTGATTCTATGATTCTATGACCCCAAAGCTGCAGCTAATGCACTACTGCTACCAGTATGTCTACATGGTAGCAAAAGAGGCAACAGAAATGTATGGTTGTCCAGTCTGGGGTATGAGCCAGAACATGATTTTCTGCACATTTTTCTGGCTTAAAATTCATCACACATTTACACTATGCAGCAAAAACAGGCAAATTTTGTGGGTGCAGGTCAGGATGAGGAAGACCCAACAGGAAGTATTCCTGGTTGTGCTAGAAATATCAAAAGGATGTCATGGTACTCCTTCACTCTCCCACAAGTCTACATCTTCATGGAGGGTTGTCTCCATCACACCAGCTCAGTATCCTGTGCTAACAGCCTGCTTTGTCCTGGTGACATCTGTTGGGATTTTGTGAGACATGAAGTAATCCTGCTGTTTACTTCAGGGTGGGCAGGGTAAGCGTTGTGGTCTCCAAAGAAAATTATCACACTGAATTTGCACAGGAAGAAAAGGAAGATACCACTTCATTGATCCATGTCTGTCTTTAGTGAATAGAAACAATTGGATGTTTATTTTGATGTGTGTTGGTTGTGTTCATGATGTCATTAATTCTTCTTCACGGTGTGCTTAGTCTTTTGTTAATAAATAAGTCAATATGCAGGTGCTGTGCTTAGCACTGTGAATTGCTTAATTGGTGCTCTTCTTTTAATGTGGGAGCAGAATATTTTGATAGCAGTAAAATCTTCCATAATTCAGTACCATATAACAGTGATATTTGGGATTCACTGTAAGAGCATTTTGTATTAAAAAGATTCTCAGTAGAATCAATAAAGAGTCATTCTATTAATTTTTGTCACATAGAAAGTTTTTCCCTAAAACTGAAAATTTTCATTATAAGATGTTGATTTTGTTAATATATCCTTGTTTTCTCAAAATGGGTTTTCACAGTGAATCAAACCTTTTTAGTGGGTGAGTTAAGCAAGAAGTTATCTACCACTGATTTTGTAGAGCCTGTGGGACCTGTAGGTTAGGTGCCTGCTGCACTACTCGTTTCCATGGGCCATCATCCTTGGTCACAATGCTGCCAAGACCCTTCTTTCTACATCCCATCACAAGGGTGTCTCCTTCAAGGGCAATGCAGAAAATGTTGTCCAGCTGAGTAAGATGGTGGGGGCATGAATTAATAGAATTACATTTGCCCCTCAATATTTCACTCCTATAAAAGGCCCACTTCAACTCATTTTAATGGCTCAAAATGTGAGAGTCTCTAAACACTCTATTTTGACCAAAACATGGTTTTTCCTGGTTTCTTAGCTGAACACGTAAGGAATGATTGCTAGTTTGGCATTTTGTGTCATTTCAGAATGAAAGAAAAAGAAGTATCAGAAATCCCTGAGGAAGGCAACTTTTTTGATGAGATCCAAAACCTGACTTGTAAAGAAGCTACTGGCAGAGCCAGTTCCTCAAGTGGGGTTGGTCAGTGTAAGGCTGGTGAAGATGACAGTTCTACAATGAATTATACCAACTGCTGACCGCATCCTATACGCTTTCTTTGAGCTGAGTACCTGATGATCCTCTTCCAATAAAAAGAGATATATCTGGCATCCCCACTTACCTTTCATCACATCTAATCAAAATCACACTATCTGTACCAATACCCAAGGCTGCAGCTCCTTTCTTCACAGAAAAGTGACTCTGAAAAAGAACATTTTTTATTATGTATTATTTTTACTATTATTTCCTAATGTCTAGTTTAATATGAAACACTACACTCTTGCAAGCCCTTTAGCAACTAGCCCCACACAGGCAGTAATTCTATTCATATTCATTTTGAAAACTATCACTGTAATTTGAGGCTTCATACCAGGTCACTACCATCAATTAGAGAAACAGCAATCACTCTATAATCTGGATTTACTCCTGGAATATTAAATCCATAACTGTGACTGATAATGGACCCAAATTCTGTCCTTGATGCATACCTGCAGCTTCTATTGCTTGTACAGATTCAGTTATGACCTTGGTTTACTGAAACAAAAAATGTGACATCCAGAGTGATGTGCTTCTGCTGTGTAACTTCTGGCCAAATACTACACTGAGAGAAATTAAGATAGGAAGCCTAATTGTGATCTCATGCCAGTGAAACCTAGTAAAACTCCAATTAATAAACAGAGCTACAGCAGCTTTAAGCCAGAACGGGGCTATTAGTAAGACTATTAGTTAATCTGTATGTATAAAATAAAATGTGGACGTTATATACTGGAATACAAGTCAGCCTAATTTTCTCTAGCTCATAGGACTTAACTCCTGAGCCAGTCCTGGTTTGTAATTTTAAATCCTAGTGATTATAATAACGAAATAGTTTTAGATCAAATTATACCTCCAAGAATCTGATTTTGTATTAACTTTTTCCCAGTTGTAACAATATTGTCCGAAGTAATTTTGACTACAGATTATGAAACTTAAAAAAAAAGGCAATTCTTTCTGTATGCTATAGTACCATTATCTTAGGATGTAGCACTATTAAAAAGATCACAGAAAAAAAATCTAACAGGGCTTTTTAGGTGTCCATGACATTAAAGAAGAAAGGAAGACATATACTCTGCAGAAGACCACAAAGCAGAGAAGCAACCACTACTGCTTTGCCAAAGGGGTATTTGGCTTCAACGGTAATGTGAGCAGCAGAGAGCTGTAGAGAGAGACGGACATAATGGTTGCACGTCTGCTTCACCTTAAGGCTGTGAAGTCAGTGGGATTTCACTGCATGCTAAAGGGCTCTGTACATAATGAACACTTGGAGAAATGAAAATCAATTCTAAACCAACTCGATGAGAGAGGAAGAAGTCTCTTCCCAGCCTTACGGGTGTCCCTGAGCCCCATGATGCAGAGGTGCAGATTTATGAGAGCAGGGAGGAGAAGAGGCCATGAGAAGACTACTGGCAGGAGGTTTATAAAAAATTCTCAAGTTTAGTAAGATACTTTTGAACTTTGCAAAAACCAAAGAAAAGCTAGAATATTGCCACCATAGGGACAGTTCACTGATACATTGTGTGAAGCTGAAACTGGATTTCTATTCTTAAAAAAAAAGTTTTATTTGTGTATTACACAAACTGATGTGCACATACTACATAGTGTAATATATAAATACAGATAGAGATGTAGGAGTGAAGAGTCACAGATACATTTCATTGGGTTTTGAGTCAATGACATTACACTGATAATTTTGCTTCTTATTCCATACTAGTTAAAATAGATTCACTATCGTAATTTGTTTTTCTAATAGAAAATAGAACTATTTAAAGTGCCTTAAGAAAAAAGAAAACACAGATTTGAGTAGTTTACTATGAGAAAGAAAATTAAGCCCATGTGCTCAAAGACATCATCCACTGGAATATGGCCAGGCTCAGCTGCCTCATTGAGAAGTCTCATGGCACTGCTAAAGCAGCACTGGGGGAAAAAAAATTAATGTAGTGCTGATAGCTTGGCTGCCTGGAGGCTTTTTACAGACTGAAGGGAATACAGCAGTCAGGAACTAAAACAGGTTTAGGGATAAATTGGGAAGAAATATAGAAATCTGTGCACAGAAGGGCAAATGCAATTACAATTTCTAAACAAACTTTGAACATGATATTGTCAATCTGTATATACAGTCACAAACATATGACTGCTGTTCTGTTTTTTATGTCTTAAGTTAACATCAGAGGAATTAGTCCAATTGCCTGAGAGGCTCTAAAGAGCTAGGCTGAAAGTGAAAATGGAAAAGATATAGTTTGAAGAGCAAAGAAAACTTTGCTCATGATAATGAATGTTAAAGTTTAGATTAATATTCCTGGGACGGTGCTGGAAATCTGGTTGCCTGTGTAATATAAAGGTAAACATAGAAAAATATAAAGGTCAAAGAGAAGGAAAGGTTTGCACAAATAAGCCTGATTAGGCTGAACTAATGAGGAAAGAGGACATTAATCGTGATCCCTTTGGGAATACGGGGCTACAGACTGTTCAGTGACACAAAGAAGTGGGCTTGAACATAATTTTTCACAACATAGCCATGTAGGAGTTATGCAGATCTAAAGTCTTCAGGTGGGAAAACCAGGGTCAAAGAGGGAGGATGGGTCAGACTGCCTGATGCTGGTCCTGAAGGAAAAACCAGCCTAGGAGAAGCTGGCAAGTCCAGGGTTTCACCACTGTCCTATGATTGTCAGAGACAGGAGGACACGAGGTGGGAACAGGCTGTCACAGCATCTTTCTCCCTCCCTCCCTTCATGCACTGCAAAAGGGTGCATGGAAGGCTACAAATACACCCCCATTGGAGCGGGACCTCAGTTTTTCTCTGAAAAGAAATGTGGTTAAAGTTCAGTGGTTCTCAGAAAATCCTCAGAAGGAGAATGTATAAAGAATTAGCCAATATTAGTGACAAAAGCATATTAGTGATCAAGAAAATAAACTGGTGATTTTGAGCCATTGGAATTTGCCCTTTGTCTAATATTTCAAATGCTGTTAAGAATAGGTCTGCTTGCCTGATAGTAATTTGTTTCGTAGTTAGATTTGTAAGTAAAAACACGGGGGATTTTTACTTATAAAACACAGTGTAAATTTATTACAGGTGCAATAATGAATAGGCCTATTGGAAAAAGGAGGAACTAGAATAATTAAAAATGTTATGATGAAAATATTGAGTATTTATCTTAAATGAACAATGCTTCAATACACAGATGTTTCTATTTTTGTAGCTTGCTAAATTACTTGCTAATAACCTGGCATGGTTGAAGCTGTCAGGAAGAACCATCCTAATTCCATGAGCTGGGGTTTCAGATTGCTGTTTCTCCTTGCTCACATAAATCCGGAGTGGCACAAGCTTTGTGGAGGGCTTATGAGGGGTAGTAAGTTCCCAAACGCTGATCAAGCTGAGCCATCCAGCAGCTGAATCCTCTGGCTGGCAGCCTGGTGCCTGGCAGACCTGGAACCCCAGGCTCACCCCATCAGCAAAGGAGGTGAACACACTTTCAGATCCACCTCTCCTAGACTTTAAACAATGTGGGATCCCTGGATGTGTAGGCTGGGCTCCTTCCATCTTAATTTTAACCATCTAAACGTGTTGCTGGTCTAGGCTTGCTGTCTGGGCTCCTGCAACAGTGGGGAAGAAAAACCACCTGCAGAAGGCACCTCATTCCTAAGGTTTTGGCACCCATTTTAAAGTAGGGTGAGGTGTCTTCTGCAGATCTCACTCTCTTTTTGTCAGCTACAAAAAGTGTATGAACTAATTCAGATTAAATGTTTACACTTCAGGTGATTAAAGTGACGTGGCATTAGTCCTGTCTTTAACATGTAATTGTAAGCTATAGCTTTTCCTTCAATTATCTACAAAAAGAGTAGACTGTGTCCCATCACAGTTTTAAATACATTGCAATGACATATGTTTCCTATTGTTTCCTGTAGCTACTGCTATTCAGTTTTCAAAGCTATTGGCTAATGTCAGGAGAGAAATTAATGTATTAGTGTTTCTGCACAACACACTAATACTTCACATTTTTTAAATGTATGACTTCATCCTGCTTTTCTAACACACTTGTTTTTTACAGTAAGGGTAATTTTACATTATCTGTGGATAAGAAATGTTGCACTGAGTTCAGGAGGATCCTGTAGCAGTGTAAAAGTCACAAGTTGACTCCTATCCCAAATGACTCTTTTGTGATAGGCTGCCCTAAAGCACTGTTTTTCTGGATAATGGTTTTAGATTGATTTGAATGGTGCTATCTGAATTAAGTTGCTCTTCAAATAAGACCAAATTTTCACTGTTTCCCCCTTGCTTCAAATACCAACAAAAAATACTTTTCTAGTTGTTATGCACTGGGTAATTCAAAGAAAGAATGCGCGTATCCATGAGTTTGATTCTTAGTTTCCTTAGGTGGAAACAAAACTACTTCCTACTTGCTCTGTATGCTCCAAAATATAACTTATACCTTCATCATTCATGCTACCAAATGGAAAACATGATCTCCAGGCTTCTCAAATCCTTCCCTGGAAGCCCAGCCACACAGGTCTTGCCTCCGGCTGCTTCTTTCATGTGGCAGTCCTGCAAACGCCCTCCTAAGCTGCCAGCCAGAGGGCAATGCTACCTGCCATGGAAGCAGTGGGACTAAAGATCAGCTTTTCATTCTATGCAGAAACCTACCTAAAATCTCCCGTGGGCTGTGTGAAATTGAGATCTATTGAGATGTTTGATTTGAGACAGAAGTTACTTCTTAATTTCCTTCTGCCTCAAATGCCAAGAACTTCCACACTAGGTTTCAGAGACTGTTAAGACAAAAACTTTTCCAAAGCCACTCTTCTCCCACAGCTATCAGTGTAGTTTGCTGTATTGCCTGTAAGTAATGGGGCTTATCCACAAGGGAAAATCAGCATACACAAAGCTGAAGCAGTGATTTATTGCTAACTGTCTCGTTTGATCTAGTTGCTGTGTAGATGCTGCGTCCACCATTGCTGTGAAGGTGCTCCCCTACCACCACAGACAATCCACCTCACACAGGCGCTCCCCACACTACCTGAGATGAGATCCCTCTGAGTATGTGTGGCTATATAGAATGTGACCTTATACCTGAGCAGCCAACAGCACCTCCCTTCACATGGATTCCAGAGCTGCACTCCCAGTGAAGCCTCAGGCATGAGTTAGGTCACCCCAAGAGCAGTGCAAAGCGGATGCCAGAAGCAGACAGAGCTTCTCTGTGTCCCCCTGGTTCCATAAGTGCATGAAGAGGTCCCTTATTGTCAGATCAGACCCAATCACCTGCCAGTTCTTATTCTGCATTTTCTTTTCCAGGACTACAACAGGAGTTATATTGCTGTTTCTTTGGTGAGCACCTGACCACGCATTCTTCACTGGGGGAGTGCTAGAGGGGTGGGAAATGAGGAAATCTGGACAACATAAGCACTACTGTAAGTCTTGCTGAGTTGGAGAACAGAGGAGATGGAGAAATTTATATGCCTTTCCAATTATGCCCAACTTTTTTCTTATTCTCTGAACTGTGGATTGAGTCTGTACAGCCCCTAATTAAATATCAAATCCATGGAAAAACTGGAATTTTCTTAAGCTATATTTATACTACAAATAAAAAGGCCAAAGGCTGATGTGCAACCCGACTTGTTCTCTACAGCTGAACTTTCCTTCTCTACACCCATTTCCTCATCAATGTAAGATGACTGTCCTTTTTGCCTGCTAGGGGTTATCCCTGCCCCATACTGTTCCCAGCTACTGTTGGATTACTGTTGTTTAAGAGTGCTAGTTGGCCAGGTCAGAATCACAAGAGGGAATGGCTTAAAATTCAGCAGGACTTAAGTTATAGACAAATGGATCAATAAAAATATTCTGAGAAGGCAATTCTCCCTTTCAGCCACTTTCTCCACACTGATAAAGGGATGTGCTCAGCTGAACACTCACAACAACCTAAAGCTAATGTGCTGGGACACAGGAGGAGGCCTTCATCTTACAGTTTTCACTGTGTTTGAAATGACAGACAAAAATAGTTTTTTATGACTGACATCCATCACTTTTACCACTCTGAGTCAAGGTCTCTTCTATCATACGCAGTCCAGAACAGCTTCCCTGAAGGACATCACTTTGCTCCTGCACTGGTGCAGATCAAAGAAGTGCACTGATGATGCACTAAAGAGGACTGAATTATGTCCTGAGCACAAGTGCATCTCAGTGAAATTATACCTGGGCCAAGACCAACCCAAGCAGTTATGGCGTATTTCACTGTCACTGGTGAAACAAAACCAAACAGAATCAGAGCGACAGGTAAATCACGGTCATACTGAACAGATCAGGGAAGATCCGCTTGCTGGGAGTGTACAGAGCTGGAATAGTCACATAACCTGGTTTAGGTGCCTAATGTAGGTTGAGTATATTAGGAGGCTGATCTCTCTGTGTGGTAAATGCACAGAAGTAGGTGAACACCTCCCCACCCCACACCCTCACCTCCCCGAAGGTGGTCTAGAACATCTAAATTAAGGAATATTTAGGCTCCTAATTTGGATGCTCCGCGTTTCTCTCCAGAGATGCCTCTCTTCACTGGTCATGCAGAGAATGAGCCTCCTAATTTAGGAGCATGATGTGCTCCTAAATTAGGAAGGGAATTACTTAGGAGCTGTGAATTACTCTTCCTTTCCCTTCTCCCCCACTAGCAGCTGAACCTATCATGGTATCAGACTGAGGCCAGATTCTGATTACAGTAATACTGGCGGTAATTGTGGCATAACTTAATTCATTTATAATAATGGAAGCTCTAGACTGGTAGAAATGAAAATAAAGTCTGGTCTGGTAGAAATGAAAATAAAGTCTGATCTGTGATGCTGAAACTCTTATCTGAGGCTTGCTGATACCAAATCTTTGCTTTTGTCTGAAAATTTTGAGAGCAAAATCTTCAAGTTTCAAAACAGATACAATAGCTTTAAGCTTTGTTTACTATCATGTCACATGTGCAAAGCAAATGGGAAATGATAGTATCCCACTTACAGTCTGCTTGTTCCATGGCTATCGTCTTACAAGGGCATGCAACTGTGACAGACAGAAACCAAAATCAGGCTGGGGAGTCTAAACTTCACATAGATTGTCAGCATGGTGTGATAAATGAGACAAATGACATTCTCTTATCTTAGTGTCTATTCAGGTTCTACACTACATTTCCTACCTAAAATGGGACTGTACTTCTAGGCCTCTGCAATTCCTGTGAAACAGCCTCTGCTGTTTTGAGGGTGAAATCCTGACCCTATATCCTCTGGGCAATTAAGTGTTAAAGGGTTCTGTCTTCACATTGTGTGGTTTCTTAACTTCCCTAGAAGATGTGCCATTACATACTTTATAAAAAACTTAATAGAAGAAAGGACAAACCTGCAATTTCAAGATATTTCTAAAATTTAACAATTTCAGATGCTGTTCTATGGATTTTCCAGTATATTTGATTTTGGAATGTTTAATTTGCTAAGGGAACTGCTTCTTCCCTGGCATGAAAACACAACTATTAAAGCTCATTTCATTATTTTGAGACTGATAGCACAATTTGGTTCATTGTTTAACATTCCATCACTGTGAACACAATGACATTCTCTAATGATTAATAGGATTTGTTATTTTAAATAATCATTCTGAACCTTATTTGCAAGACTTATTAGGTCTGTAACTTCCATATGAATAATGCATCTGTAGCTGTACAGCCAGCTTTGGAGAGCTGCTACTCATTTGTAGAATACCCTTCTCTTTCACTGCTTTGGGGACAACTGTTCTGCAACACGGTGCCCGGAGTTGTGTTATTATATCTCATCCTAATGCCAGAAAAGGCATCCTCAAAGGGATTTCCTTTTAGATATTTCTGATTTTAGACTTCTTGGGACTCTTTGCTCTTCATACTTGCACAGAATGGAAACAGGTTCTCAGATAAGTCAAAGAAGGCAGCCAGGAGGATGTTACCTCACAGGGACAATATCCTGCTGAGCCCCAGCCATGGAAGCGTCCTTTCTGGCTGAGCCCTTACAGCTAGAGAGAAATTTTGAAAGGGACCATGAAGCCTGAAGAGGGCTCACTGCCTGTCTTGGGTATAACCCTTCCTCTTCCCCTTCCCCCTGCACCTGCATTCTCCACTATAAGATGCAAGGATTTTTAAATGGCCATAAAGCCAAAATAAACTCCCCAGTAAGTATGACTTCTGTATGGCTGTTCAAAGAGCAAAATACTTTGTGCCTCTCCCATATCTGACCACTCCGGTATCTCTTTTGCCCACCTCCCCTTTCTGCTTCCACTGCCAGCTCCCATCAATGCCTGTGCTGAAGCTTTTGCTCACAGGCAGAAATCCACATCAGAGTCTAGTTCCCCACTGTACACCACAGCTGCTCTGCTGTACACACACAGAGCATTTCTGTACCACTCTCTTCATGTATGTTATCATCCTCTCATTAAATAACACCAGGAGTGGTTTCAGCTAGAAACATTTTGACTCAAAGCGATTTTCTGTTCCCCCAGAGTGACCTGAATAAAAGACATTCCTTGCAAAAAATTGCTGAAGCCTGATGATGAGCTCTCTTCCTCTAATGTGGTCCTTACCATTCACATTGATATTTATACAGGCACAAGTGAGAGCAAAATAATGGCAGTGGTTTGTTCAGACACAGATAACAGCACAGCTCATCCCTCTACATACCAAAAAGCCAGCCCCTTCCATTTTTCTATTCCCAGTGAAGGAACAATAGAAATGAGGACAGTTGGCTACAAATTCCCATTCAGTTATTCATCAAAAATTCATACAAGCAGATGCAACAGATAGGAAAAAAACAGAAACACATACATGTTCTGATGTGAAGGCAACCAGTCTGGGAATAGCTGCCATTCCTTTTTCTTTAACTTCTGGGAACATCTTGAAACGTGCAATCAACATAGCATACATGTTAGATATGGCACCACCTGGAGTCCACAGTAATATACTGTTACTTTTTCTATGCATTGTAATATCATTGCAGAACAAACGACAAGTCTTGCTACAGATTTTCTAACTCTAATGCCACATGGCAGAAACATGGGTTCTTCTTCCTGATGCCCCTCACAGCTGGGTTGCACAATAACAGAATCTACTACTCCCAAACAGCAATTTAGGCAAAAAAAAACTACTGCAAAAAGGTGACTGGGGCTTCCTTTTATCCTCATTTTTTCTGCCCTTTCTCTTTCAGTCCCCAATCTTATATTGTCATATACCATCAACACATAGTCCCCACTCTGTTCCACCTCCCAAGCAGACACCTTACAAGGCAACTTCCTCAGGGGCTTTGAAGTGAAACCTAGTCTGTGCCTTCCCCTCCCAAATCAGGGTGGCGTTTCATGTCCCGGCTCTGAGGAAACCCACACAGTGAGTCCCAATAGACACTATCTTTTTGGATAACTGGAGTTTGGGGAGGGAAGAAAAAAGGTAAAGGGTCATTCTAACACATACTTTCCTTCTTATTTGTCCTCTGATGGGAGCAAGGAAAAAAAGCTATATGTCCCTAACATCAACCGTAAAATCTCTGGCATACATTCAATTAAAATACCTATTTTAAGATGGATACTTTGCCCACTTCAAGATGGTTATTGGATGACAGCTCTGCAGTACTTTGTTCCCTTATTTCAATTGTCAATGCGTAAATTAGAAACAAGCACTTTCCTTTTCCTTTAAAAGACTTTTACAAACTGAATCTTTGTGCCCACAGTGGAACAATGTTTGGTTATACGTTAATGCTGCATGAGCACTATGGGAATATAATGCAGAACCTGAGGCAGACTCTGAGAACTTTTATGTATGTATGCACACAAACACACTCTCGCACATACACACACATAAAATCCACCAGTTTTATCCTGCATATATACTATATATATATATACAGACTGATTATATATTGATATGTATATTTATATAAAGTAAAAGTGTACACTGATCATGGTTTTAGGGTTTTAAATGAACAGGTCAGAGTGCAGCTGAGGTAGAGTTCAACTAACCCAACTTTTAACTATCTAAAAATGGAGTGAAGAGCACAAGACATGCACTTCCAAAAGACAGCTCAGCTCATCCTAAGGTAGCCGTTTGTGGTAAGTGGGATGACTTGCCCTGCAGACATATACACCCCTCTCCCTTGAATATATGGCAGCAGCTGTAACCAGCCTGGGTAGACACCCAGCGCTTGGATAGCCAAGTGAGATAAGAAGAGATAATCGACCCTTTAAGCAGATCAGCGTAGCTCTGGTGAAAGCAGCGACATTACACAAAGTTACACCAGCAGGTATATGTGCTGGGAAATTTAACACTGTTTTGATTTTTGTAAGATTTGTATTTATCCCACTGGAGATTTATATACTGTTCCATAGCCCAGAGAAACCATGTCCTTTGTTTCTAATCAGTGTCCTAGCTCCGCTCTTGTAGTGAGGCTACCTCTGCTCTGGGCTTTCCCTGACCCCCCTGGTCCTCCTGTGAATCCAAGGGAAAATGCCATAAAGGGATGGCATCGCTGGCACGGGGGTCAGTACAAATCAGGCTTTTTCTTCCCCTTTCAACTATCCTGAGAGGTATGAACATATTCTTACACTTCTTTTCACAAATGACAAAAGAAGAAATGGAGAGATTAAGAGGAAATGCTTAGGTATCTGTCCCAAAAAAATGCAGATGTCATGTAACCGCTGCTGTTGATGACTTAAGTGACTGAACTAAGGTGACCAAGTTGAAGAAATCTGGCCTAACTTGTCCAAAGTCATTGGCTCAGTGTCAAAAGAATCGAGACTGAAATGTTAAGGTTCCCCAGTAATGGGCTTTCCTATTAGTATTTATTACCTTGCCATTTAACCTTAAGCATATTAATAAGCCTGCATTCTGCCTTTAATTTTGTAGCTGTGTTTACACCCACAGTTAATTACAGGCAACAAAACACACCTACAGAATCTGGAGAACCTAATCAGGCCTTTGAGCTTTGCATGTATTGATACTGTATATTTCATTCCCGAGAATGCAGAGAGTGAGAATCTTTTCAACAGTAAGGTCTTCAGCTGAAGCCGTGACAGCTTGAAATAAGAAGACAGCATAGAGATGATTTTGATTATTGCCTAAAACAGCAGAACCTGAACACTGGGTGCTGCTGAAGAGTGAGTTAGAAATACGCACATAGCACAAACCAGACATTGCAGAGAAAGAAAGGATGAGAGGGGGCAGCACTGCAAACGCCAGCACAGCCACACACACCTGCCAGAAAGCCCAACCCCAGGCAGGTTTCAGCTAGGTGAAGTGAGCTCCCATATCTGACACACTAACGACAACCTGGTCCCCCCCTGTCAGGCAGGGACGTCATGCAGACCTGGGATGGATGGCAGTTCCTCCTGAGGCATGTATCTTCCCTGACTCACACTATCCTGAGCACAGCTTGCCACACTTGGGCAGATCTGGTGCATGGACTGAGCCTCTCTCCCTCCCACCTGCCACCCCAGCTCTGGCTGAGCAGCATTGCTACTGCTCTGCTCTTTCCTCTCAGGTCCCTGACAAACCTGGCTGGGCTATTAGCAGCCCAAGCCTGCAAGGCAAGGAACTTGCAAGTTCCTTACAATTACAGCAAGACCAGCTGCACTGAGTCAGGCCAGGCACTACACAGTAACCAACCACTGTCCAGAGCCTTTGGCTTAGGTCCTGGGCTCGTGATACATGTTTAGATGCCGCTCTGTGTAATGGAGGCCACAGGAGCGAAGTAAAAGCTGTCAGAGCTTTTGCTCTCAGTGCTTTTTAAATAAGGACCCAACAAAAAGTGTAAATTCTTCTCATCCTTTTCTCCAGCTCTCTGCAAAGGCCCATGAAAAAACTCGTGCACCACTACCCACATGTGCATTCACATGTGAAAAGCTGAAGATGAGCTTTGCCTGATCCTCTGCGTAGCATAAACATTACCCTTCACATCTTTGGAGAGCTAAACATACTAGGTTGTTATCAGTGAGGCTTTTCCTTTGCTCAAGAGTCCAAACACTTTCACTCTCCATTAGGTCAATGAACTTTCTCTCCAGAAGGGCTCCCTTCCCATCAGCTATCAGTCTGTTATCTTTTGACAAGCCAACATTCTATGCCCAGTGTCAATTTTTTTAAATGTTTTGCAATTTGGTGAGATAGATAGGCCAAAATTTTTAGCAATGAAATTCCAGAATAAGACAGGAGGCGACAAAGAGCATAAATCAAAAGGCTAAGTGGAATGATTGAAATAAAAGCATGTCTTAACAATGTCATGTTTATCAGAGTCAGTGATTTCTCTACAGTTAACCACGGTCATTTTTTGCCTCACTGACTTGCCCTGAAGGAACCAGATTTCGAGCCTTTAAGCACTTAGGTTAACTAGCCACCCAAGTACCCTCCCTGGCCTCAACAGGCCAGCTCACACATGGAAAGCTAACCACATACTGTAATGTTGGCAGGATCTTGTTGACCCCACTAAAATTACTCTGAAAGGGGTGCTATGTCTTTCCCTCTTTGCTTTAATTTCCCCTGGAGAAATGGAGAGCATTGTTGTGTTTCTTCCCTCCATTATTAACACAATGGGTTTTCTATTTCATGTAGTCCATAAAAAGTGGGGGGCAAAGCAAAACTGCAAGGCAAATGTCTTTTCTGATTATGTTTCCCATGTGCCATTACAGCTGCTCATAATGCAGTGCAATTTGCTCAAACAGACCTTCATAATCACATCCCTGAAATTCATAAACATGCAATAACTTTATCTCAAAGAGGCCACTGGTGGTTATTAGCAAGTGTCCTCTCAAACATGCATATTTAATTATGTTTACTCTTTAACTACAGGGGATGTCATATAGCATAGTCTGAGAAATATAGAAAGCTTGAAATGTCATGTACCAGGTGAAAATATCCCATCGCCACAGCCCCCTGGCCAGCCAACCATCTCTCTCATTTTCCTTAGTGTGACATATTCCAAAAGTACAAACACTGGAGCAATTTCATAGGTGAACCTGAAATGTAGTAATGTCCATATTTAATGCTTCATCTACAATACTAATACATCTTTTTTCCAATATTACATTACATTATATCCATAATATACTCTACGTTGCACTGGTAGAGTTCTGTTTTACAATACTTTTGATAACCTTCCTTCTGATTTGACAAATGTCTAGAAGTAGAAATGCTGAGAGTGCTTTCCATTTCCACCCTTTTCAGTGAAACAAATCTGGTGTGGCTCTTCCAGGCTCAAGGCTTTGTCCTATATTCAAGAACTGCTGAGCAGAGCCAGACCTTTGCCTTGCAAAAACCTGTGTATGTCTAGAAGCATACACATCAGCAGCCCTATTCATGACAAGACACTGCATGAAGCTAAGCAAATGCACAAAAATGCTTCTTAGCCCCAAAGTAAAAAGAAAGCCCACGCTTTAAATTCTGCACCTCTTTCTTACAAAAAGCAATGGCTCTAACTGCTCTGGGTACGGATTGTACGTAACTCCTCTACATGAATGCAGCTGTTAACTTAGCACACCTTTCTTTTTACATATTTATGCGTGCAAAAAGCTAAAATATTTTTTCTGTATATTTTAGGGGGAGAGCAAAACCAACATCATATCAATATGATGAAATTTTATAAGAGACAACCTACAGGACAATGTTGAAAGTCTCCATGTAAATAGCTGTAGCAACCGTTTAAAAAGCAGACAACTGTTTTTCCAGCAACCTTTCTTTCTTTCGTTCAGCTACAGCAGCCACTATTTTAGAGTATAACTGCAAAATTATGTTAAATATTATTATGGGGAAAAAAAAATCTGCTACTTACATATTAGTATTTGCTGTTGATGTCAGCCAGTCTGCTGCCAATCCAACCATGTCCAATCCAGTTGAAAGTTGATTAAAATATCTAGGGTGCCCTGCATAAGATGGAAATTGTTACTGGAAGGCTGATGACTCTGAATGAAACTATTCAGTGCCAAGCGGTGTATTTACCTCCTGATTTCTATAGAGAAGGAAGTGCTTTCAAGGTACAAAACAAAGCAAATAGCAATAAGTACATTTCTTGGAAAAGGCAGGATTTCTCTTCTTTCTCATTGGAAACTCAGTAAAATCAGAGTAATTACACTGAACACAGAATAATGAATTCCAACATTCCTTATTATCCTCTCAATATGCCTTGAAAATTAGCACAATGCTGCCGCACAAAAATAGCTGTTTGCGCCTGTTAGTGTGTCACATGTTGTCACTGGATGTGGTTTTGCCTGGCTAGGTTTGAAAGGCAACCGCGAGACACCATCTGAAGAGGTTGCCAGTACATATAACATCAGTGATGAATGGCTAATGATTATAATAGACAGGGCGAAATGAGAAAATGGAACATTTTGGTGACTGCTTTGCACATGACTCAATGGCTGATGATCGTACGAAGATGGCAGGGAAGGTGAAGGTCCTTGTCATTTCTTCCCTGTCAGAGAGCAATTACAAATAGCCTGGCTGCTCGCAATTGTGATTTTAAACAAACCCCATGAAAACCAGCACTGCTGCCCCAGCAGAATGATGCATAAGAATATACTCAATGAGCTGACAGTCCATTTACCTGGTTAATCTAATTGGCTCCTAATTTTTTCCTAAAATCCTGCTAGAGATTTTTCTTAAAAATGTGCCTGGACACATTAAACCCCATTAAACCCAGGCACCATTAAAGCTGTGCTTTTACTGGTTGCTTTGCGCAAGCCCCTGTTAAGTGACATAATTATCAGTACAAATTACAGATGATTCACAATTACTTAAACACCATCCAACGCAAAGGAAGGCAGACTCTGCTTGGAAAACACCTGTCCTGACCCACAGACAACATGCTGTATTGCCATCAGAGAAAACAAAAGATAGAGCAATATGGTCGGGGAAATGCAGACCCAGCACCAGGAGAGAACTTATCTTTGGTCTCCAGTGGCCTCTTATCAGGCACCGACACATGGCTGGCAGAACAGCACAGGGAATTGTTCCCCAGCTCCCACCTTGCAGCACACAAAGGCAGAGTAATTGGGCTGTGTGGGCAGACCAGAGCAGGGGATAAGCGCTGGGGGTGCACACATGCAAAATCCAGTTCCCTGTGCCCTTAATCTGAGATGAGCCTCATGCCATTGCCATTCAGCCTGACTGCGTTTTGCACTGAGCCCTCCCCACCAGAGATATGAACTGGCACCTTCCCCTGGTCCATACTGACAGGTGGCTAAAGCCCTTCAGGGACAGAGAGACTTTCCCAAGATCCAGCAGGATGAACAGGATCTGGACCCTGCCCTCCATGCTGTCTAGTGGAGTAGGTGGCCCTGGGGCACATGTGCACCCCACCAGCACTGCCAAAGCCACAGCAATCCCAGGGTCTCTGCCTGCAGAGGACTGCATCTCCCCTGATGATGGGATTTTGAGAGAGATTTCAGTATTTGCAGCTCAGGTTCAGTCTCTTAGCCAGACTCTAAGCAGGGTACCAAATTCCAACCGAAAGCAACAGAAAATTAGGAGCTGAAAACCTTAGGTGAATCTGTGCCACAGGAAAGCTTAAAGATGCCAGAAAAATTCCTGCTTTGGAAATAAATCCACACTGAAAAAACGAGGAATAGTAGAATTCATATCTGCAGCTGCAGTGTCTCAGCAGCTCTCTGTCAGCCCTGTACCCAGCCCCAGGCGACAGCCCTGTTGTCACTGCTTGTTTCTTCAAGGAACCTCACAGCACACCTCTTGCTTTGGGAACTGCGGGAGGAACAGGGCTGGCTGCACATAGGGCTCAGGTCAGCTGCACCCTGGAGCAAGTGAGGTGGGGGGGGAGCAGCACTGTGCTCCTACAAAGACAGGGTGAGCAGGAGCTGCTTCTGCTGGCACAGCTGCTGGCAAAGCCTGCAGTGCCTACACCTGTAACATGGTCCCCTACACTCAGCTCCGCTCCCTTCTGCAGCATGGCTTTAACATGCAATGGCAGAGAACACAATGCCCCAATCTGACCCCAGCCTCAGCTGAAAGAGTTTGTCCATCCATGTGACACCCTAATATATAACCGAGCTCTTTTCCTTTGGCTAGATGGCCACAGAAAATCGTGGCTTTCCTTTAAAATACAGGCTCCACTGCCAGGTAAGAAGAATTTGTGAGAGATCCTCAAAAAATCACTGCCCCGGTGCCTTCTGCCTGAAATGCACATCCTTTGTCATGGCTGTCACTGAACAAAGAGGTGCCTGGAAAAGAGACCAACAGGGTGTGGGGAAAGGGATGAGATGTGAAAATAGGAGATTACTGCTTACTGATTGGTTTAGCAGTACACAGTGTATTTACAGATAATCCAGAGTAAATGGACAGATGATGGGCATGAACCAGAGCTGAGGCACTGGGACACCCAGAGCTGTGCTCCCCATGCCAAGGTTGTTGCTTTGCCCTATGCACCCTCCCCTCAAATATGCTTCTTCCTATGCTTGGTTTCAGGCACAGACATCTTCTAGCATGAACATGAAGCCTCCACAGCCTCGACAGGGAAGAAATGAGAAGGTCTGAGCACAGCTGGACAGCACGGATAAAGGTATGGCCAGTGGCACTGTCTTTGGCCTTGCTCACAACCGCCTGGTGCATGGCCTTCTGCCAGCACCAGGGCCTGCCAAGGATCAAGGCTGGACCAGCACTGGCTTCTCTCACCCTTCCCGGGGTTTCCAGGCCATTGTTAAATGCTCACGTTTCAATTCCCCTGCTCAGCATCACACAGGAACTGAATTCCACATCCATCTTTCCCTGCATTTGCAAGCTGCCTTTTGCATTCTCACAGACAAAATTCTTGCTGGGGGAGGATGCTGGTAGTTGGTGAGGGGCAGAAAGCCCTGTGTGACACCCCCCCCCGGAACCCTACTGAGCCGTGGCACGCAGGCAACATCTGGGAGCATCCCACACCTGCCCCTTGGCCAAAAAATCAGCCAGCCGGTTCCTCCAGTCCCAACCGGGGATTGGTGCTTGGACTTGGGGATCCAGCTGTGAGGCTCTAATTTAAGCAATGCAATTTATTTTCCAATCAGCCTCCTGGGTCCCTTCAGCCAAACACAGCCCAGGCTTCCCTCCAGCTCAGAAGGCACCATGTCCAAACGGCTCCTGGAAGCAGGAGCTGGAACAGAACCTTGCACTGCCCTTCCTCTGAGGGCAATTCAAGTGTTTTGCTCTGAAGCACAAGTGAAAGGGCTTTGGGTGTAAATCCCGAGGATGCTGAGGAGCAGCGATAGCCAAGCGATGTGGCTCTGCACCCCTCAGCTGAACCCCACCCCACCACCACATCTCCCCCCCCCCCCGCATCAGCATCAGTCCTTGGGCTCTGAACGCATTATTTTCATTAAAACACAATCAAAAAATGCCAAGAAGAGAAAGCTTCACATATTTTCAGGGAGGGAGACAAATTGTAACGTTCTTCTAAAGGGTCTGCTTTGAATGCACAAAATGAAATGGGTCCATTATGTGAAACAGTCTTTAACAAAAAACGATTAACGAAAATCACTGAAGAAACCCTATTGTTTGATTTCCCAGATCCACAGATCCTGTTTCACAGCATTCCGTGGAAATATCTTTCCTATGCCCTGCCCAGACACATCACATGGATCACTGGACTGATCGACTTTGTTTCAGTGGACATCATTTATCTAACTATTTATTCCAATATTTTATGGGCATTTTGACAGCACCAAACTCCTACATCCAAAATATTCAGCTAGACATTTCCACATCTAAACAGGAAGGATTATACAGATCCCCCACAACCTTTACTGAGATCAGTCTGTTCTGTCCCCAGAAGGTGACAAAACCTGTTTCGTGTTTCCCCTAAACCTCCATTCACAAATCAGCCTTTTGCCTCCTTCAGTAATTGCTACACATTTATTTCTAAGCAATTTCTCAGTAATTCAAATTCCCACTAAGAGCTCCCCTCGCTCCACATCATTTCTCAATCATAGCTACGGGTTTTGTCTGCTCTGCCGCAGTTTATTTAAGGTGACCCCGGGTACTAAGCCGGGGGGAGACCCCCGCTGACCCCCGCCCGCTACGAAGCCCACATGGCAGCACAGCTAAATGGGAGATGAGGGGGGCCAGAAAGCAGGAATCAGCCCACCTTTGCCTCCCCAGAGAAAACATACAGCAACAAAAGGCTATTAAACCATTTCGGGCTTTTTTTTTTTTTTAATTGCTTGAGCCTAAAGTTGTGGGGGAAAAGCCCTTAATACCCTTGTGCACAGTTTCGTCAAATTCTCCTATTTTTGTGTCCTGCAGGTAACGGGAGACACACAGCAAATGGCCGCTGCGAGCTCCCATTTACAAGATGTTTATTGCGATTTTGGCTTTTAAATGGGCAGGTCCTTGCTGCCCCCCCTGCAGGGAGACGCACACCCCTCACATCCTCACCGCCCGTTCCCGTTGCCTCTGGGCTCCGGTCTGCGGGGAGCAAGAGGCAAGCCCCTGGCCATCTCATGTCAGATGGGTGCAAATGGAAGGAGGAAAGTAGCAAAGGCGGTGAAAAGGCGGCTCTGTGTCACACGCGGCACCTCCGTCTCACAGAAGCATTAATTTTAAACGGGAAAGGGTGCGCGGAGCTGCACGGCCAGCAACCGGGATTCCATCACCCCGGAAAACCATTCCTGCCTCTGCTAGGAACTGCTTGGAAGTGACAAAACACAGTCGCTGCTTCAGTCTCTAACGTTTCAAGAGAAAATGAAATGACACCGTTAATCAATGCAGGAGACCACAGAAGGTAGAAAACGAGAGTGGCCATTACCTGTTTTAATTGCATACTTCAGAGTTGTTCTGCAGTTCAATAAAATCTCTTCCAAGGTTTGTGGCTGGTCTGCCAGTTCCCAGTTATACTCCTGGAGCAGCTCATTTGGGTAATGGAAATCAATAACTTTTGTTGATCTATCAAAACTTTTCACCACATACTGAAGTAAAATGTCCACAACGTCTTGTAGGAAAGACATAGTTGTTATTTCTCCATCACATGCTGGCAAAAGATCTGGGAAAGGAGAAATTTAAAGTTAACTTCGTTTTACAACCTTATACACAGGTTTTGGACAAGGGCTTCTTCAGTTTATGTTTAGGAAATCGTTTAATCGTGTTGAATACAGATGGACTTCGTTTTCATTTAATAAGCCAATTGATAAGACTAGTTTAAGGAATGTTCTGAGAGACGATATCTAGGTTTTAATATCCTACCTAAAATGGCAATTTTTCCACACAGTATATTTCAGACCAATTTTTTGGACAATGGGAATGGGAAATAAGAAAAAAAAAGGGAAAACGAATCACAGGAAAAATAAGTATTGGGAAGCAAATGCTACAAGAAGCCCTCTAAAACCTGCCATCTGCCTTGCAATAAAACACCTCCACTGTGACTCTCCGATGCACGTAACTTGTTGATAATTTAAAGCCTTTTTCTGAGGCGACGTTGCACGGTGTCTCGGTGTGCAATGGCTCAGGCGGAGCCGAGCTATGGCAGAACCCCACAATTCGGGTACCCCGGGAACTCTGGGGCTCAGCGGGAGCAGCGCGGATCTGCAGCCGCCCTCCCTCCCCTCTTCTCTCCCAGCTCGGCGGAACCGGTCGCGCCGCGCTGCCCCGCTCCGCCGTGAGAACGGGAATGTTCCTGGCCAGCGGATTTCCGCGCGGAGCAGGCGTCTATGTAGTAGCGGGGACGCTACCTCTAAGGTCAGGAAAGACGAAACGCAAAAATACCTCGAATTAAAACAAATCACCAAGAGAGCGCTCTTTCTCCCTCCTCCCCTCAAACCTTAATTACAGGCGACTTCAACGAGAAGGTCGCTGCTGTCAGTACTCCGTAGAAAGAGCAACCTGCAGACTCCAGCGCGACGGGATTTTATTGCTCTTTCATTTTTTTTTCCCCGGGATCTTTTGCCTTTTGACTTATTTTTCGGAGGGTTTGGGAACTGCCCAGCTCCCACGGAGGCGCAGGAACGGGCCGGGCCGGGGGTCCGGACCTCCGCGGAGCCTCTGCCGCGCACCGTCGGACTCCCCCCAGATCTCTGCCCACGGCGGGAGGAGGCGATTTCCCTACCGAACCGCTGTTTTAATTTGTTAGCTTTAGAGATGCAGCGTGGCCCGGGAGCGCTGTTACCTGTTGAGTGCAGAAAGGCGTAATTCACCGCCGCTTTCTGGCAGCCGCAGGGCTTTTTGTCGCAGGTACAGGCCGGCCGCATCTCCGCTGCCCCCGGGGCTGCCCTGGCTCCGGTTTCCACAGGCTTCTCGGCATCTCCGTAGAGCAGGGCTTGACAGCGACACGAACACACGGCCTCAGCCCTGCGGCCTCACCCTCGCCCAGTCCCGCCGCCCCCCGCCCCGGGTTAGAGCCCTCGGGAGCTCCGCGGTCGCGCAGCCGGGGCTCCGCCGCGGGCTGCCGGGGCCTCTCTCCCCTTACCGCAGAGTTTGTTTCCGATCCCTCCCGTGAACTTCTGGGCGACCTGGCACCAGGCTCTGGCTGCAAGAGAAAATGGAGCGGAGGGTCCGTGGGGAAGGGCGCGGGCCGAGGGCACCTCGCTCGACACCCGGCACTGCTCCCCAAAAACCCCCTGCCCCGCCGAGCAGAGCCGCGTCGAGCCCGGCAAGAACCGCTGCCGGTCCCCGCCGCTCCGTCCCGCCGGTCCAGCAGCCACAAAGGGGTCTCCGGTGACCGGGGAGCGCTGCCTCTACGGCTCCGTCGGGCCGGCCCATCCCGGCTGTTGGGCGCTCCCCTACCTGTGCCGGGGCTCTCTGAGGCGGCGGAGCCCTCCTCGGCCCCGAAGGGCCAGAAGCCGGAGCCGGGGCTTGCCATGGCGAAGGCGAACCGGCGGGGCGGGCGCGGAGAGGCGAACTGCAGCCCCGGCGGCCCGAGCGACTGTGCGTGAGCGCGGCGGGCGGGTGGGTAAGTGCGCGCGTCTGCGCCGGGCGGCGGCAGGAGGGGCGGGGGCGCCCCGGGCACGCGTGGGTGGGAGCCTCTCCCGTGGGCGCCCCCGGGACGCGTTCCGCCGCTCTGCCACCGCACGCTGACCCCCGACCGAGACGGGGCGGGCGGCGCCGGGAAGGGTCCCCCGCGCCCTGCACCTCGGGGGAAGCTCAGGGCAGAGCCGAGCCATGGGGGCAGCGTGATGTGAGGCTGCAGCTGTCTCGGCTGGGGTGGAGGGGAGCGGGGTGCCCTGTGCCGCCTCCAACACAACGACGGTGCTGCGGTCCCTGCGGCCGCAGCCCGGCGGGATGGGAGTGGGGAGCCGAGACCCTCTCGGCGCCGCCGAGCTCTGAGTGGAGGGGAAGGGTGATTTTCTGGGCCTTAGCGTGGTAGACAGCGACGGTCCAGCCCAGTGCCCCGAGGGGAGGGCTGGGACACGGATCACTGGGGCTACGGGGAAGCCACAACAATCCTGTGAGCTACAAAGCACCGAGAAATGGCCCCCTCCCTCCCAAGCCTTCACTCGGGCACACCCGCGGCTGCGAGCAGGGGACTCCCGGGCAGCAGCGCCGAGGCGGGGGAGTCCCTGGGCGGGGAAGGGACAACCTCCCGAGTCCCGGCCGCCCCCCGGCCTCGTCGGCCCTGGCCGCTGCGGCGAAGGCGAAGGGGCGTGTGCTGGGCTGGGGGAACTCCGTTCCCCGCTCTTGCCCCTGAGCTGGACAGAGAGGTTCCAGCTGCGCTCCCGCGGAGGTGGCGGGTGTAGCCCAGCGCGATGCCGTGGTGCTTGGGAAGGTTCCTGGGTCCTCCGCCTACCGACCGGGCACCGTTCCCGGGGTCTCCCCGCAATCCCCGGGGATGGGTAGCCCGGCAGAGCTCGGTCTCGGAAGCGAGACTGGAAGAGAAGGAAAACTGCTCCTTTTCCCTCCCCGACGTCGTTTCTGAGGGCAACCAAACCTCCCCTTCCATCCAGACGGCGCCCCGCTCCGTGTGACCCTGGAGCCCTTCCTTGCCGTGACTGCCTCTCCTGCGGCACAGGAGGGCCTTTAAGCCCTAACCCTTGAAGGGAGGCAGGCCAGGATTCGGCCCTGCCGGGAGCCCTTGTGAGGCAGCCCCCCGGGTCCTCACAGCCAAGCCCGGGGGCTCCCAGCCTGTGGTCAGCCGAGGGCATCTGTCTTAGCATGCACCCACATGGCTGTCCCCCTGTTGAAAGCTCAATGAAATGTTTTGATGCTTTAAACCACCGTCCTGATGGGAAGGTAAAATAACACCAGCCTGGGCATCTCTATGTGAAATTACAGGTATATTCCAGTTTCCAAATCACATCAGCATTAAGGTAAAATAGAGGGCAACTCTGGCTTTCCATGGCAAGAGGCTGCTGTGAGGTCTTCCCGCTTTGGCTTGCTCATGCCCCAGTCCATGGTGTTTTGTCAGCTCGGGGTGTAATTCAGGCACAGCCAAGTGTATCACTGCTATGTGCATTTTTTATTTACATTATCGTTTTACTAGTACACGAGAAAGCAACTTTAAAACAGATGTTGATATTTAAATAGTCTGTCACAAACTTTACATTGCAGCAATTTTTAATCCAGCACCTAGCCTTATAACTAGTTAGAGATGAGGAAGCCATGATTACCATTTTCTAGGGAAAGAAAGGGCCAAGTGTGTGTGTGGAACAGACAAAGCCCAGCCCCTGTGGCTAGCTGCTGCTGCCAATTGTGGGATTTAGGAGAGCTAAGCTAGGGAGCAGGATCAGGCCTGTATCCTGGCATCCTGAAATTTGCCATCACTTGCTTTGCAGCTGGGAACACGCAATTATGAATCCTGAAAGGAAGCACAGCAATTATCTGTGTGGTTTCTGTGAAACAAGGTCTTTTGAATAAGGAATGGGGGGGGGGGATTTGAACACGGTGGCTATTGCTTTTATTTCCACTTAATTTCTAGCGGAACTGATTAAGAATGATCATTAAATTTTGACAGCAATCAACCAGAGACTGTATTTCTATTCTTTCTATTCCTCTCTTGGCACCCCAGAGATTAAGATTTGTAAAAATCTAATGCAAAGGAGAACAAAGCAAACACGATTTAAAAGTTCATCACTTAGTCACAAAGCTCAGAGGCAGAGGAGAGGGCTGGATATACTCCCCATAAATGGACATTGCCAACATAAACATTATACACACAACAGTGACCTTTAAAACTGGCTACTAGCTTTACAGTAAAGTCAATAATGAAATAAACTCCCATAATACGCTATCCAATTAATCATTTATATTTATTTTCCTTAAAGGGACGCTTGCCATAAACAGTTCATCCCAAAACTCAGGCATTGTAAACCTAAAATGAGCAGAAATTCCCCTATGTTCTTGTCATTCCCCCCCCCCCCCCCCAGTAAAACAATTTATTAGAAACAATAACTAGGGTTTTTTTGAAGGTGCATGTGGGAATTTGAAAGCTTAACTAGGGAACTATAAACTAAATGATCTATTTTAATTGGATGAGATTGATGAAATGCCAAAAAGAACCATGCATTGAGGAATGTAAACTAGATTTAAGCTCCTTAATGTCTAATAATTTTAAGATGTAGCAGTCATATCTGAAAGAAAGATGATTTTTATATTAGCTTTTTTTTAAGGATATGATGCGACTGACAGTGTCCCTTTGCAATGGTGTGGGCCTGTAAACTCACAGTATTCACATTCACATGAACACACACGTTGTAAACTTGAAACATTGGAGATTTAAAAAAAGAAAAAATGAGGAAGCACATGGTATAAAGTGATAAAAAAAAGATTATGCTAATAAAAGCCAAATGGCAGCAGGAACAGCAGCAGCAGCTAGAACTGCTGGATAAGGCGCCGGCGCTGTGAGGTCTTCCGCAGCAGTCGTCTGTAGTCATAGGGATTATCTTCAGTTTTACTCTCTTCCAGGGGGCTTTCTGCAACCCTCGACCTAGGGATTCAGTACAGAAGTGGTTTAGAAATTGAAGTCAAAACATTTACCTTGGCAAACACTCCTAATCGACTGCTTCACCTCCTCCCTCAGAAGGGGGAAATAAAAGGAGAACGAAAAAAAACCAACTGACTTTGCTAGGCCTCTTCCTGCGCTGCATAAAGCAGGCACCTCGGAACAAACACACTATAGACTAAAAGCAGGTGAACACAGAAGAACAACATGTTCTTCTACAAAGGGGACATAATAAAAGGACACAAAACCCTTGAGAACACAGGGGTGCTTTGCAGTAGCGTTTGCCTGATGGTTATTGAACCAGATTTTCAGTCAATTTGTTTGCTCTGTTTCTAACCTGCCTGTGGAGCACAATGTAAATGTCCATTTCATCTTATTTATGTGTTTTTTTTAGATGGCAAGATGCACCTTGGAAGCCGCCTCTGACAGGCTGGAATGGTGACCTGGCATCAGGTGTTACCGTGAAGCAAGATTAAAAATAAAACTCAATTATTTTGCAAGTGTATTACTTTGAAATAATTACAAACATTTCTAGTGTTCTACATTAGAAGTGTACCCACCAGTGGTCCTACAACAGCATCGGAGATAAACTGCCAAATAAAAAATACTCAATGCTTCACTTCTGTAGTCTGAAATGATTGTGTAGTATTTAGATATAGGTAACCCCATTTGAGAGATGCTGAAGGCAGAAGTATTTATTAATTGCATTCATCTGCTCTCAGAGATAACAGTGTAAATTTAGAAGTTACACAGATATTTTCGCTATGGGTAATTAGGATGCAGCCAGAGCAGCACCTGAAAAAAGGTAAGAAATTCCTTTTAGTAAGCTCAGTGGCAAAATTCTCATTCATCTAAACCAAACCCCAAGGTAACAGATTTGATGTATTTAAGCACCTTAGAAATTCAACATTTTCCAAGAGATGTAAGTTATACGATAACTCCCTGATATTATTATTTGTAATTCCATGCCTCCATAACACCTTCCTGAAACTAATTTAGATCCTACCTGAAAAAATCCACTCCCCCCCTCCAAAAAAAAAACATAAAAAAGGAAGTGGCACAACATCTTTTATGAACATTTTCTTTATTACTATAGATACATTTTCAAATTCATTGATCATCCCAGGTTTACTGTTTCCCTTAAGCTTTTGACCTTTATACTTCCCAAGTTTTTCTTACATATCTGAAGATCCAAGAAGATATAAATATATCAAGACATATAAATATGTGTTTGCATGGGCAATGTGTGTGGGTACATTGGCCAGAGTGAGAATACGAATTCCCTTAGCCCAGCAGAGGTCACCCTCTATGAAGTCTATGTGGGAAGAGAGGAGGTGGAGTAAACCATCCCTTTAGGTTTCCCCTTCTGGCTGTCCACCTTGGTGGGGTCCACCATAGGCTAGAAACATGAGTGCTGCTATAGAACAGTAGGAAAAGGACGCTGTCAAGCTGGTGTCTTATCTACAGAAAGCAGGCAGAAAGTTGGCACGCATCCACCCTATTTAAAACCTAGATCAGAAATACAACTTTTAGGTTCTCCTTCAGTTTAATCTGATTTTAGAACAGATATACAGCAGGATGTCTGTCCATCTCATCTGGCACTTGGGAAGCCAAAAACTAGCAGGTAGGCTGAGCACCAATCATACCACCATTTGTCCTTACTGCATAAAGATAGGAAATTTTCAGCTACACGTTTTACAAGTTAATTTGTCAAGATTGCGCGGATAAAAACATAGGTTTGAAAGTCTTTCTTTATGTGAATCTTTTGAATATCTCAACAAGGTTATACAACACTTATTTTTTCCTACTATTATTTTGTCTGAATTACCTTTCAGCAGCTCTTAGTATTGAAGTCTTGCGCTCAGCTGGGTGTCTCTTCTTTCTTGTGGTAGAACTGCTGTCCTTTGAGGTGGGATCAGTAGATGAAATTTCTTGATAGTAGATATCTAAATCTAGGACTTTGCTTAGACTGTCAATAAATAAGTACACTAGGTTAACAGTTAAACTTTTGAATATTACATTCAACATTCAAAAACAAGGCAACCAAATATCATGAGTTGTGTTTATCCACTGAGGTTCTAAGGAAAAGCATACGTAAGTGCCATAAATGAGTCTTTGAAATGTGACTGCTGTATGATGCAGATAGATACTGAAAATTCTGAAATCCTAAATACTTTTATATGTTCACAAAGCAGACATATATGACTGAAATTGTTTGTATTTGCCATTATACTTCATGGAGAGGCATTTTTAGGGTATAATTCATCTGACCTATTTTAGATATCTCTTTGAGGAAGAGATGAATTATATTGCTGAAAATGGCCATTTTTGTCTCTCAGTACAAAAAGAGAGTCTAAGGCAAATAGTTCAGATATCAGTGTCAAGAATGCAGATGTCTCATATTTTGTTAGATGAATGCTATCCAAGGTATCATATGTACAGAAAAAAACAATCCAACATTCAGCTTAGAATGACCAGGGAAAAAAAATCTCCTAAAAACAACCTGAAAAAAGAAGTTCAGAATTCAATTCTCACATTGGTAGCAACCAGAAATAACTCATTGATTTCAGTTGCTATGTTCTACTAACACAGAGTCAGCCCACCAAAGAAGATGCAGTCATGGAACTGATATAAGATGGAGCTAGATTTAAGATGATTAAAACCTAACTAAGGTCAAATGAGAGAAAACACTAGATTTGGATTTTTAATTTTTTTTTTTTTTTTTTTTGCTAAACAGAAGACAATAATAGGTGTGGGTTTTTTTTCGTTTTTTTTCTTTTTCTTTTTTCCAGGATGCAACTGACATCAGAAAAAGAGCTGTAACAGACCAGACATGGGGGACATGGACATTAAGTGGATCCTTTAAGCAGTGGCATAATCAAGTGCAATTTAAACTGTGACTGAATGAAGCTAGATGCTCTGAGCACATATTGTGTGCATGTAATGTATTTAACTTCCTTTAAGATATGTATTTTAGATACAGAGTTTGTATTCTGCAACTTCAGCTGAGGATAGTGCTAAGAGTTCATTTGTCTTACATGCGTGACCTGCCTACCATAGCTGGCATTCTGTGGTACCACAGCAATGTCACTGGGAAGCAGCAGTAAAGTACAGAAACACCGATAAAATAAAGCTACAATGTACGTCAAAAGCTGTGAACCATGTCTACAGCACACATAAGGATCTAAGATACAGAAAGGCAGAATATATCTATTGCTTGCTTTATTTTTGCAGAGATCCATCAAAATGGGTTAGTTACACTGTAAAGACTTCTAGTTGAAATTTCAAGGACTATTCTTCTTTACCTGTTATTAATAATTATTGGTTTCTTTTTTTTATGATCTATTTCCAGTCATACATTTTTAGGTGAGAATTTTAAGAGTTTTTGTATTTTTGCTAACAAAAAAGAACTGGTTGCTCATTTGCTTTGACTGGAATTTTAAGCACCTTCAATTATTTTCTGTGTCAGAACTATCTTTGATGTGGACCTTATCTTAACTTATTATTATGCTTGTGTTGCCATGGTAAAGGGCCATGCTGCGGTAAAAACTGAACGACTGAATTGTATAATGGGTTTTTGTGGCTGAAAATTACCTATTTTAACTTTGTATATGATGTCCTTCCTGTGAATCACCAAATTACCATGCTTCTTTTTTTTTTTTTTTCGTGCTTTATTCTCCTGGTTGAAGTACAGCTAAGAACTGTTCTAGAGTACTAAAATGACAATAGAGAGATAATGAAAAAAAATTACCTTTCTTTCCTTGGTTTCCGTTTTTCGTCTTGTATGGATTTCTAAGAAAATACAAAATCATTTAAAAAATACTAAAACAAAAGTTTATGCAAAGATATAATTCATCAGCATGTTAGGTAGGAGGGTGTTGTATATCCGAAGAAAAAAGTATATCTAAAACTTTTAAGTATCTATAGTTGTTTTAATGAATGTTTTAATGACAACACTGTCTCACTGACAGTGATCAGTGTCTCACTGTGATGCCAGAAGAATTTCCATGAATGCAGGCAACTCAGTGGAAGCAGGAATAATCCTATTCTCATTAATGTCCATGCAGTCTTGTCACTTCTTGTGGCATGTCAGGTTTTAGTAAAATAAAATGGACACAGGCCCCATTTAAAAAGTAGCATATTAGGTGGCAAGAGTGCCCTTTAGGACACACGACATCTCAAAATGCAGAGAAGATTCATAGGGAATGTGAGTAATTTCTTGCCTCTAATAGATTTCTGTCCCTACAGCAAAACCAATGTTATATTGCAGCATCTAATGCACCACTCTTCAAAAGCAGTACTTTTAAGTGCAGATGGTCTTAATTTTGGTCTTGTGCTTCTTGCAAATGAGTGAAAACTCACTAGGATTAGTAACCATAAAGTCACTGAGAATCAGAAAACCTGGTGGACTTCAGAATGCAGGCAAATTGACAAGACATATAATTTCAAAATGATAGGCTGATTTAAGGAAATATACCACAAAATAAACTTCTAGTGCCTTGTATGAACAATATTGTCAGGCTTCATTTGTGCCTGTGTATCCCTTTAGCTCATTTGATATGCAAGGAAATGAGTGAGAATGGAAGGTGTCGAATTAATATCTGTGACATGATGTGAGACAAATTCTGTTTTACACAGAAGGTACAGAAAAAATGTCAAAAAATGCACTTAGATTGTGTTCTTTCCCTTTCATGTGATCTGGACCTGATAATCATCTAGAATACCTGCAGGTCACAGTGAATTTTAATAAGGTAAGAAATCCATGATAGCTGGGAAAGCTGAGGAAACCCTCAAGGACCTCAGGTTAGAGCTCAATGACTTACCCAAGGTCTACAGATTTAAGAACTAGTAAGTCCCCTTTCTAAGCTTCAGTGTATAGATGTTTCTGCTGAACCTTTCCCTTACCAGTGAACTTTTGGTCAAGAAGACAGGATTCTCTTTTTCACACCTTCTTGAAAAATATGAGTAATTATAGGTAATACTGATTAATACCTTGAAAAACTGCTGCTAAAAATTAGTTTAAAAGTTCCCTAGTACTAGTGCAGTTTTTGTTTGCACTGTTGTGATGGCTGTTTTCTGATATGGAGCTAGCTGTGTAACAGATCACCTTTCAGAAAATACTATATTCCTGACTGTACAGTATTGGTTTTCTAAATATGCATTTACTTCAGAATTCCCCTTCTCCTCAGAAATTTCCTAACACAGAATTCAGTGTCATGCCTTTCATTTCAGTCCTTTATGTCACCAGTCTTTCTTTCACGAACCAAGTCTTATTCTTACATGTGATTTTATTCTTAAGAATGTAATTTCTTTCCAAAATATCACTGTTCCAAAGCTGTGCTATTTCAAAGCCCCCATAATAAAACATAGTCGTATTTGCCCTTTTTGGTATGCCAGACACAACTATCCCTAAAGGCCCTGGTGACACCTTCTGTTGAAAGGAGAAGCAATTGCTATGGTTAGTTTATTAGCTGGGCTCTCACCGGCTGTTAAAATAGGTCACTCAGATACAGGCACCTCGAGCAAAGGAGTTTAATTGCTTTTTTGTTGGAACTGCTTTCTGAGCTGCTTTTACATTTTCTCTGCTGCTTACTTTCTTGACTTTTTTTTTCTATATTTAAGGGCACTGAAGTCAAGAGTGGAAACCAGCACTTGGTATCTGAACTTGGACCAAAGGCTATATATAGAGACACTCAAATCCATTAGTCTCCTGAGCTGCTGGTGTTTGCCAGTTCCTTCATAATCACAATCTGACACATTTGTAAAGGAAGTTACAGTGTGCATACTAATACAGCCTGTTTTAATATTTCCTCTCTCTGCAAGATCAAGCGCTAATTTAGATGCTCAAAATAGCTCTCCAAACAAACCTCTTTCTCTCCTATGACTTACAAAGAAACTGTGGAGACCAGGCACTTAATCTGGGTATTGAAAGTGCAAATGCTGCTTATGCATATAATGGATGTACGTACATTTAAGTATGTACCAAAAATTGGTCTGACTTAGGTCCCCAGCCAGGGTAAGTGAACCTCAATTTCAAATCTAGTTTGAAATGTGAAGTTTGCGGCCTGCCTCCTTTCAGCAGGACACAGCTTTAATGCTGCATTAGAAAGGAATATAGCAAGTTGGGTGATTAGAAAGGAAGTTTAGGTGGGAATTATCCGGCAGCTTTAGCCCACAAAAGCTTGCTAAACTCACATGTATTAGAGTGTAGTAGGTGGAGTCTTCTGGATTATTTAATGTCTTGGGCTTCCGTGGCCTCCTTGGGGGTCTCTTCATTGGGCGAGTGTCTTCTACTTTGGCTGCAACTGTAAAAAAAGCAGAAGATTGCAATGATTATTTCTTCTTAGAATGGGAGGCTTTTATGAAAAAGGGGGAATTTCACTGAAGAGGAAAAAAAAAAGCATCCATATAGCCACTTTTACTGCTTTCAGTAATTGAAGAAAGCAACTCTTTCAGGCATTTCCACCACTAGCCTGGAAATAAGAATGCTTTTATCCATTTGAGTCCTGACTACCCACAGGGACACATACCATGTAACAAATGTCAGGCTGAGGCAGCCCAGTAGTCTACCTGGCACAGGCTTCTTCTGAAAAGGGCTGGTGCTCCACATTGAGAAAAGGGTAATGATGAAAAAATGGGAAAAGATGTGTAATGGCTACTGGAAGGCTACCATCTTGTAGCTGGATCTGGGTGCTGTGGATGCTATTTTTTTCAGGCCCAAGTTATCATTAAGGTGCTGAATCAAAGCAACAGCATCAGACCTCTGATTCAGAGGTTGGTCCTTTACATTATCATGGTGTAGATTTTCCTCAAGGTCTCCTGCCGAGGCTATTCATTTCAAGCCAAATCATGTACCACTGGGCAACACAGCATGACCATGTCCATTGCATCCAGTGTAACCTAGTTTAGTGTGCTCAATTTCTGGTCTTTGTATCTACAAAAACTTTCTGCAAACATGCAAAAAATGCTTTCATTCTAATGGAAACAAAATTAAGATTTTTAACACAAAATGAAACTGCTGTTCTCTAGCAGTCTCCAAACTCAGAGTTGGACACTGACTCATGGATTCCATTGGTTGGCACACAAGAAACCAGAAGAATCTCCTGGATATTTGCTTCCTTAAAATTTATATGCAATTCTGGCAGTGCTAAGATGTACAGCTGATACGGATTCATGCCTGTTTGTCACAGAGCCAATAGAGTGCAGGGTTCCTGCAAAATTGACTGTGAGGCTGAGGGACCACAAATGTACAGCATGGTGAGCATGATCACCTTACAGTCAGCTTCAGCTACAGGAAAAGTTAATAGGAGGCTATCGTAATTCCTTCATGATGAAGGGGATTGCACGGCAGCAGAACACTGATGCTAGAGGTGGATCATTGGGACACACGCAGGGAGATGAACGATGTCACAACACAAGGTTTAGGCACAGTGAACTGTGCGTCCAGGTATACTGCGTTATCCAGTGAGGTTTTATATTGTCCTTGTCCCATCACAGAAGTATTCAGGGGACGGTACATGAGAGAAAACATCTCCTCAGAAATGAACACAGTGTGAGGGTGGAATGAGGATTTAGCTCCCAGTGAATTACTGAATTGTGTTTTGCTGATCTAATCCTCCTTCACATGAAGCAACTTTAACTCTCTAACCCAGATGTGCTAAATACATGTGATTGAGTCTTGGAAGGAAGGATGTATTTTGTTCTCTAATGGCCATCAGAAACCCCTTTTACATGATAAAAATAAAAACTCTTGCAATGTACCTCAGGCAACTCTTTAATTAGGAGGTAGCACAATCATTTAAAATGAGAAATGATCAGTAATACATCAGTGTTGAAGCCTGCAAAATTAGCTGTGTAAGTTTTTTGTTCTGTGTGATAAATAAAGGCTTGTAAAGGTCACAGATATACACAGGAGCCAGAATGAATAATGTTAATTTAAATTGTAGTTGGATAATGATTACATTTATTGTTTTAGTTTCTTATCTGAAATGCAGACTGCTTCTCATGTAATCAATGAACAAGTATCTTTTAACATTTTGCACTTAAGGAAACAACAGTGTTTCTAAGCCAGGGTACAGATAATTCATGTTAAACAAAGAAATTTAGATGCAATAAATTCATTTCACTAACCTGTGTTAAATATAAATTACATTCTTTGATTTGAATAGGTATAGCAGCCCTGACTGTGCTCTTATGTGTGCTGTTGTTACCTCGCTGCATTTCAAATGGGACACCTGGAGTTACGCAAGTTTCCATTTGTGAGAGTACAGGCATATCTTCCCTATTTTAAACACAACAGGAGCCTAAACTGGAAACAATATCTTAAAAAAAAAAAAGAAACAACAACCAAACTTAAATTTCAGTGTAGTTGAATAGAAACACCCAACCCTTTGTCTGTAGGATGTTTTCAAAAATTGTGTCAAATATCATGGCTGCATGAAAATCTGGAACAAGAAAATGAAGCCAAACTGGGGCTTTAGGAAAATCCCAAGGAAAAGGCTCTCATAACACCTAAAGATTTGTTATTGTTTCCTAAGAATTCATCACTATGTATGCTGTTACATTCTTTAATTCATCACTGTCAAACACATAAAGCATTATCATATTCTAGATTACAATTATTCCAACTGAAATTACTTATATACTTCTTCTGTATGTGCTCTGCAAAGAAGACTCCTATTACACTGAAAACCCAGCATTTTGACAATGCTAAAGGTTTCAGTAAAAAACAGATTTTCATCTCTGCTTATGTGTTGTATATATGTATGAGCTATGCAAAAACGCAATAGAAATACTATGTTGGGTTAGCCAGGCTTTGAAGCTTGGATCTCCGTCATTTCTATTTAGAATTACATATGGGGCTGAAAATGCAATAATGAGTTTTGTCTCCAAATCACATAGTAAGTAAGTAAAACATAGTTTGATGGGCTTAGCTTGCTTTGCTTCACCAGAAGTGAACTTGTGATTTCCTTCCGGACTTAGATTTGTGTTCATTGCCATTGAAATAAACTGATGTGGTAGTTGTTTGTACTGGACAACTCACTGCACAAAGCAAAACTTGTTTTTTTATTAGTTTCCAGTAATTTGAGAAATCATTTAATTAGTAGAGTTAAAGATGGAATGGAAGTTAAATACCCAAGCCTGATACAGGGTGAGTTTGATGCACTTGTTTTTCAGATGGCCTATACTTTCCTGTATTAGGTGATGAAGCAAAAAGGAGGGGTAAAATCATTCATTTTTTACTAGGCCAATTATGTTGCTTCTAGAATCCATGACAAATAAAAGGTTTTATTGAAGCCCACTCTCTCCATAGTAAAATACCTTATATCCTATTTTTCCTTAAGACTTCAAGTATCCCTAGCTAGATCTGTCTGTGTGCTTTATATGTAAAAGGAAAATTGAGGCTTTCTATCTAACAAACATTTAAATACATCCATTACAACATTGATAAGGAAACCATTCACAACAGGAGCAGTCAAAGCACTTTGGAAATATCAGGTTGGTGTTATCATTCCTATTTTACTAACAGGGTAAATAAGATGCACAAATCAAGATACATTAAGACTTGCTTAGGGTTTATGTCCCAGTTAGTCATTAACACAACTAAGGGCTGCACCAAAGGACTGTGCTGAGACTCCTGCCTCTGCAGCCAGCCCATGCCCTGTGATTACATCCACCTGAACAGGTGCTGTCAGTTCCACAATATGTGCCTTGTATCAATGCACAGGAGAAACTGACTCCACCACATTTGATGCTACACAGACGTTCCTTTGTAAAGGTTTTACCAAGAGGAAGACAGGTTAAACAAGTTGAAAGGAAGGATTTTCTTCAAACTGCCCAAATGCATACAGTCAGTACTCAGTCGAAACAAAGAGGTTTTGCTCTTGTGACCTGGATGCTTTCCTTTTGAACATCAAGATTGAATGTTAGCTATGCCATAACCCACACCCAGGAAGTTAAATCTCTCTCTTGCCCAAACCTGATGCAGTCTGTCAAAACATACATTTGATCAAGTGATGATAGAAAGCTTAATAAAAGTTAAGGTCATTCTCTGTCAGAATGAATAAAATACAGAGTTAAGGGTCAGTGAAGGCATGTGGACAGTGTGGCTGCCAGGTAACATTAAAGAAAGTTTAGCAAATCTAAGAAAAATTCCTTATTCCTATCAGTATCTCAGCTAGCTCATTTAACACTACCTCAAAGGTTCCCACTTAAGTTGCATGCATACTCTTAATTCTATAGTGTTCAGTTACAAGGTATTACTACTTTCATACTCAGCCCTCACTGAAAGATCCAGATACACTGAAACAATAAGAAAATTTAATTTAGGAACAGCTAATCTAATGTATGTGTTTGCTGGACACCACCACAAACTATGGGAACTGTGGAGAGCTGCATGTGCTTGAAACATTCAAGTAGGAGCAAGAAATGCTTGAATAAAGATGAGTCAGTATCAACAGCCCTTTAGGTTGAACTGTGTCTGCACATTCTGACACACAATGATAAGCTTGGAAGACAACAATCTCAAGGAATCAACATCCAAGGATACTAATGTAAATTAACTTATGTCTTACTGCAGATCTTATACTGAAGACTGAAGGAATAGTGTGGTTACAGCTGTGATAATCATCTAAGTGTTGAAAGGTCTCTATTTATTAGGCCACCTGGAGAAACAGATAAACCTCTCTTTGGGTCATTTAAGTGAAATGTGACATGTTTGATTCAGCGCTGTTCCACATCTTATGGGGACAGAAGTATAAAGACAAACTCAGAATAAAGTAGGAAGAAAACAAGAGTAAGAGCAGGGTTTTGTAGAGGAGCTTGGAGGAAATCAGAAAATGCAAATATAGTAACTGGAATTCCAGGACTTGACAACAAGAAGTTAATAGGTATTACTGCTTACAACATTTATGTGCACGCATTTTTACTGTCCTAATTATACACAGTGTGAGGATACAATTACTCAAGTTTCAGATTTGCATATAGAAAAATGCTCTTTAGCATTCTGGTTAGCAATTTTTAAGGTATTGTTTGTTCATAGGATGCTTACCTATGTGTAAGTTCTTAGCAATCGGGGAAAAAAATCAAGGGATTATTCTGGCACACATCTAGAACTAGGAACAGGAAGAGACCGAGAACTTCGCAATTGCAAATGCCTAAGTCCCACCACACCCACTGAGAAAAGCAGTTTTCATCTCTGGCTGACACTAAATAATTTCTGAGAGTCTGGTAACCTAGGATTATTTCTATATCAGAGAGGGTGTTTACGGAAAATGGCTGTATTCCGCTTCCGTGATTTCCCCAATTTTATGCTCTGCCATGAATTTGGCCAACTCCCGAAACAGATTTTGTATGTCCTGGCTGCATAGTGCTCAAAGGACCACTCCAACAGCTGAGAACAACCAGGCAGCAGAAGTGCTTGACTACCCTGCTTTCCTCCAGTCCTATGCCTTAGTGTTTCCTGGCTTGCAAAGAAGAAAGACCAGTCAGTGAAAACTGCTGTGCTCTCCCAGTGCTATAGGCTCCCTTTTCCTTGCAAAGGCTGCCCATGAAACCCCTATAAATAGTGCTGGGGCAGACTACAGCAGGGGGAATCCTGGATTAAAATCCTGCCTGTCTCACTGCTTCATGTAGCTGAAAAGGTCCTCAGCTGCAGCAGAGCTACTTGTACCATGTGAATTTTATTCTAAATATAGAAAATTATCTTCCTGAGATTTTGCACTTGAACTGTCATTTAATACTTAGAAGGATGGGCACCATTACTCATCTGGAGAAAAAAAAGAGAAAAAAAGTGCTCCCATAATGATCAAATTCCCCTCACTTCAGGCTTTGACCTCAAAAAACTTGCAGTGGCTGTTTGTGCATTTATTCTGACACCACAGTAACCCAAGGCTCACTAACAGTCCAAAGGTGCAGTCCTTGGATGGAGCCATTATGTTAAGCTGAAAGCATTTAGCAAGCAAATATAACCTACTCAGAAATTCGAGCCACAGGGAAAATTGTTTATTCCAGGAACTGTGTGCAGCTTGCTTTATGCATTTTTATAAATACAAATAAATTCACTTAAGAATAACTTAACCTTGTGGATTTAGGATTTATTTCACCTTTTCGCTTGTATGTTCTTTAAACTGCAGGCTTTGTGTTTTTATTAAAATGAGCAGTTTTGAAAATCTGAACATGCTTCCGTGTGCCCTACAGCTGTCCCACAGTTCCTCCCCTTCTGTGGGTAGCAAGGTAATAAATGTTTTATCAAGCTGATCAATGGCCACCTACCCACAGATGAAGGCAGGCAGGTATTCCTACCTGGCATACAGCTATAAAATACAATTCATGTGTTATGGCTGTAAAACGACGTATAAAACTAGTGAAGCTAAGGAAGAAGTGTAAATAAATGCAAAAGACCAAACTAATTACAAATAGGTAAGTACCGCATGATTTATAGAACAGATAAAGCTCAACAATCCTTGCTTTTATAAGGGTAGGACAGCAAAGGTAGTCCTAGAGGGAAACCTGCAGTAAAAGCCTATCTTTCTTCTGTAAATGTGTGTGTACAAATTGTACTGTAACGTTGTCCTGGGTTTAGCAGTAGCTGTGTGGCTGAGTTTAAACCATGACAAATGTATAATATAGGCAAGAAGACAAGAAGGCTTCTCCCTGTTTAATAGACAGTGGATCACTCACCACATCTACCTGATTCACTTTAGCATGATAATATGCAGTATATTACCCCAAGTCTTTGTTTTATATAGTTATCTTGCTTTAATACCCTGTGCTTTGGTCATAGCTAGAAAGGAAACGGCTTTCCTGTTGTGTGGATTATGTTCAAAAGTGGAAAGAGAAAGCTCACATTCAGCGCCAAGAAAGGTCTTTCAGTGGATCCGTTAGCTATTATAAATATTGCCATGGGGATGTGAGAAATCATGGCTCAGGTCCCTGAAGCCATCGCTCTATATCCTAGACAAGTGGCTGAGCCTAGTGTACACTGTCAAACCTGCTGTGCTGCAGAGTGATATGTCACATCATGGGCAGGAAGGCCAGCAGAAGGCAGTGCTTGACTAGAATCCAGCTGTCCTTTGTGCTTTTTTAAAGTTCAAGTCTGGTAAAAGACACGTTTGTTATGCCTGCCATCAGTAGCCGCAAAAGTTGTATGAAGTACTTGGGTCAGCAACAGAAAAGAGTCCCATTTACCAATGAAAATTCTGCTAACAGGAAGGTTTGACCTTACCTGACTGACAAACATGAGAAGGAAGTCGGCCATTAGCTTGCTTATCTTTGGGCAGCATGACGGGTCTCAGCTGATGTGACAGTATCATTTCATTCAATTTTTGCTGCAATGCTAAGTAGTCTTCGGATAATTTTGATATCTGATAAACATAACACAGGATTTTACATTATTATATGAATAAGTATACACATTCCAAGGTAATCAAAAGTAAAATAGTGGGCTAGAGAATGAATTGAAATGGTATTGCTACACTTACTGTAGTGTAGACTCCTACCACATTTACCTTCCCATCCTCCTTAAAGAGGAAGAAGAAGTAAAGGAAGAAGAAAAAGACTCATAAAGAACTCCACACTGCCACCCACTCCTGCAGCTACTTCATATTGGTTCACGTATATGAGCAGATGATACCTTGATGATGCAAATTAGCTTCTACAGCTGTAGGCATCCCTGCACATGTGTGAGTGACTGACACAGCAACTTTGAGTTTCATTTACAGGATATTTTGCAAGTTTACTGATTTAAGGGCCTTGCCTGGTAAACGCACATTTCAACAAAGGCAAAGCTTCTGCATTTAACTTAAACCAGGTTAAAGCTAACATTTGTTGCCAGTGCTCTTTGTCTTTGTTTCCTTCCTGAAAAGGGCATTTTCTTTTGCAGTCCAAAATATGCATTTTTATAGAACACTCGTTACAAAATCTCAGTCTCAGTTTAGAGAGCAAAACCTTGGTGCCACTGAAGCCAGTAAAAGAACCTTGCCATTCTGTCACTGTTTGGAGTATTATGCTCAACATACGTAGCTTACAAGGTTCTTACCTGTCGTGAAAAGGCTGCCAAATCACAAGCCTCTTTCTCTGAGTCTCCCTTTGGTGTCTTAGGGTCTTCAGCCTCTGTATTAGTGCTTTCCCTATCTTTTATTGTCCGGGGATTATTATTTTGAACATGGACTGCTTCTGTTGGCTCCTTTAGAGTTTTCTCTTGACTTTTGCAAGGTAGTTTCCCTTCTTTTCTGAGTTGTCCCCTCCTTCTGTAACCCCGGTAAGTGCTCTGAATAACCACTGCTGCCTTCTCTTGGTCTTCAGAACTTTGTTTTTCTGCCTCAACTTGCTTCCAGGAGCCTCTTAGTGACTCTTTTCTTATAATTCCTTTACATCCTGTAGGCATCGCTGCTTCATGTTTCAGGTGGTTTCTTTCCTCATCCCTCTTAGTCCTGGGCTGGACCACACCAGGTTCTTGATTTTGCCCATCTGCACTGAGTTTGTCTTGATTATCTTGCTCTTGCTGGGGGCTAGGTTCAGTTGTGACTTTAACAGATTTGTTGGACAACTCTTCCAAAGAAGCCTGCTCTTCACCTTCAACAACATGTTTTATTGCAGGGTTCTGCTTCACAGAAGCTCCCTCTCCTTCAGTAAAGGTTGCCTGTTGGTCCTGTACATTTCCTGTGACACCAGTCCCAGGGCACTCACTGTCACTAATAACATCAGCTTCATCTGGAGTCTCCTCATTTGCTACTTCTTCCAGTATAGCATTTTCAGCTGGCTGCAGTTGTGCTTCAAGGAATTCCACAGCAGATAATTCTTCCTCTGCTATTTTTTTCTGCTGTTCCTTTAATTTTTTACAGACCCTGTAGCTTCTATAATAGCTCTGAACAATGACAGCTGCTTCTTCTTCTGTTTTAGGAAGGGCTCTCTTCATTCCAGCTGGACTTCCCTCATTATCTTGAAGTTTTTCATCTTTTCCACTAATGGATGCTGCATTTTCAGTTTCTTTCTTTCTAAGTGATTCCCTGAATGGAACAGAGTTTAGGGCAAAAATTATAGCTGAAGGAGATGAAAGATAGTGACAACTTTACAACTATCTTTGGTGGTGCTTGTGTACTAAATGGCAATTTGATACATTAAAGCATGGGAAAGATTGTAGTGCATATAGCTGGAATTCAAGGTAGCAAGCTAATTGCTGTCTTTCTGCTTATTACTATTTCTGAAGTGAAAACAGACATCCCTGTTAAACTCTTCATGGAAAATTGCTAGAGGATCAATCTAGGCTGCGTAAGGGCTGGCAAAACAGTAAAAAATTTATTTAAATGTTAACAAGAACATAAGGCAGAAACTTTTTATCACCTCAAATATGTATAAATACACAGAATCCTAAATGTATTCATGAAAGAAAACTGCTTCAAGTCACACTCACACTAGAAATGCAAAAAAGAACAATCCTGACCCCAGGTTCAGGTCAAATTTAAAAGACCTGTTCTCTAAACTGTCTCTGTTATGATCAATATCACTGCAGTGCCAGGTGAAATACCACCCTATTCCTTCCCTCTGAAAGACTCTGGACTCCTTCACAGCTGTTTTTCACCTCCCTAGACTAGTCTTCACCTACTTAAATTCTATCACTGAAAAAAACGATGGTGATGAGCAAATGCTGCTACCTCCATTTCAGAGACTGGTCCTACAACCACACTGTAGAGATACTCAGAACGTGATTCATCTCACCTGACTTCTAGCTGTTTGATCTGAGTAAGACATCTGAATTCCTGCTGTCACCACCTATACTTATCTCAGTGACTTAAGATGACAAGAACAGTTCCTTGTAGATAACTATTTCTTGTTCCTGTCCACGTTTTATAATGAGCTACTTCCAAAAAGATACTAATCTACAGATTACATTAATATTAGAAGTAAGCACAGTATTGTTGATCTTTCCTCTAAATATGCTTTTATTCCCTGGGCTTAGAAGTATGAGAATATTTGCTACTGACATTAAAAGTCTCAACATAAAGGTACATTACCTTTGCATCTATACCTAGAATAATCCTAATTCACTTTACTTTTAGCTTATATAGTTGCTCTTCATCAGTGCAGCCACTGAAAGGAACATTTGAGTGACATAGGACACAGAAAATAAATCTACCTTTTCTTTTTGAAGATCTGCCTCTCGTTATATCCCCTGTAGTGAGACTGAATTGTAACTGCTGCTTTGTTTCTTGCCTCAGTTAGTTCTTTTCTCTTCTTCCTGAGTAAGTATCCTCTGGCAACTGATAAAAATTGTAATACAAAACAACCTTAGGCAACAAGTAATGGGTGTCCCAGACATTTCAGAGAGTCAAATGGTAACAGCATTAAACAAGAAACAGTAAGGAAATACAGACTGGGGTGGTTACTACAATTACGTTTCATCTGAAATTATTCTGTCCCACAAAACTTTTTGAGATTCCCAATTTTACAAACAAACTCTTTCTTTGTGTTTTATTGGACAAAATTAAATACAGGAAGATGCAGAATGAAGCAGAAGCATAGGGCTGTAGAAGTGCCTCTAGAACATAGTGTTGCCAGCTTCATGTACCTGTTTTGTCCGATTCAGGCAATTGATTTGACTCAGTCTTTCATTTGGAAACATGCGATTATCAGACTATGGAGATAACCAGGCTCTCTTCTGGCACAGGCTTGGAATTAGCTGAACATTGAACTGATCAGAAAAAAACCTGAAAATTTTATAGCTCAGCAGTTACAGAAGTCTCAGCTCATGCTTCTTTTGCAAAGATTAATTCAAAATGAAAAAGCTCAACATGAAAGATGTGCTAAGCTCCACAGTAACCACGTACACCATGTCAAGGGTACTCACTACTTGTGTTTTGTGGGAGGCACAGGTTCAAGTTTCTGGTCTGAACCAGGATGAGTAAGGACTCAAAACAGGGGTCTTCCCTGAGACATGAAGGTGCTGACTGCTTGATGCAGTTGCCAGCACATAGGTATCTAGTGCCAGCCGAAGTGCTCCAGGATAGCCAAGGATTCTTCTACATGGAGCTGGCAAAAAAACCAAGTCAGACAGGACTTTCTGGAGAGAGAAAGTCTGGTATACCACATGAAATAAAACTAGAGGCCAGAAAAGATAACCTAGGGCATCTGAAATGATACTAGATACCAATATGGGGGCAAATGAGCTGAGCATTTGGTAATTTTGAATAAAATGAATCGAACTCTGGGCTCTGCTGATTTTAGGAGGAGTTTATACACCTAGGTCACTTTCAGACATCTACACTGAAATGTTTTAATGAAAAACTGAATTGCATTCAGAATGTTGCTTCAAAGGTTCCTGAACTTGCAAAAAATTTCCTTATGGGAACTGGCACAGCCTCCACAGTACTGTGATTTGGACAAATCTGCAATTCCAGGGATTCAGCACAAATCTGCTAATCCCTGGCAAATTAAAAAGAGCATAGTGTTTTCTAAAAATACCTCTGTTGAACTTTAATTCCAAACGCAGTACCAAGGGTATGGGCATAGAGGATTCAGGTGATTTAAATACCCTGAGGAGATGGTAGATATGGGAGCTCTTACTTTAACTCTGCCGAAAGTGGTTTGTATCACAGGAAAAGCCAAGCTCACTTAAGAATGGGAAGGGAGCATAAACAGTCTATTCTAACACATTCATTTAACTTGGCACTTGGCTTTAGTTGCTTTAGCATTCCCTACTCATAATTTAGAACATCTTGGGCTCCACTAGGTGCAGGGGTTCAGTGTAATGAGCACTGTATAAAAGGGACATAAAACAGGGCAAAGAAACCCAAACATTTACTGCAAGCAGCACAACTGTTTTTTTTACTGCAGTCTGGCAGGGCCTTAGAAAAGCGCTAACGGCAAATCACTTGGAACACCAGCTTCTTGGACTTCTGAGGCAGTCCTCATTGCATTTTCATACAAAAGCAACTCAACAGGAGTTATTTTGAAATAAATCAGGTTACATTGTCAATGAACATGCCAATATAAGCTACATTTGGTCTTTTTAGACTTATTCTGGTTCACTTTTGAAGTTTCCTGAGAGCTATGTGATAATACCCGTTGAAGCTTTGTTTTCAAACTGGAAGAGGAGTTTTGTATTGCTTTAGAAATAAATGGGGTGGGGGAAACAGAAAGCTAAGAAAAATGGATAGCCATTTTGTTCTGCCTTCTCATGCACTGAAAAAAGTTGAAATAAAGCTGCACAGGGGACAGAGAAGGTGGACAAGAAGCACTGGAGAGATCAACAAACAGAGCAAAGTGGTAAATTCCTACTTTTGCATTTGTTAAATATCCTAGTATAACTGACAGCTTTCAGATGTGTAATTACCTTTGGCACGTTACCGGATTTTATTCTGGTTTTAGGTTGCTTTGTACACTGATGAAGTTCTACCAACTGCAGTGAAGTGCTCTTCAGCAAATGGTAACACAGACTCAGTGCAATTAACAGATGCATCTGGCAATGATTAAAACCAGTTCTGGTGTACTCATGAAGGCGTATCTGAGGTAGTTTAAATCTAGATAGCCTGGGTACTGGCAGCACTAGCTTATATTTGCGGTTGCCACCTTTGTAATTACTAAAGTGCAGATATGTGCCAGCTGTTTTTAGACCAGTGCCCCTCTAGATGTACTGCTGCTGATTTCAGAGCACCTCTGCAGGGATCAGGGAGACAGAAACATAGGGAGGGAAAAGGGATGTCACATAGCATATGTCTGATTATTTTATTAAGGTGATTATTGCTGCAGAAAAGAAAAGAATATTTTGCTAGACTGGATTTAGCAATGACAAAAAAGAATCAGAGACATGGGTGAAATTACAGGTTGTTGTCTTCTCAAACATAATTATTACTGGTACATAACAAAACATATTTCTAATAGGATAGCATGCATACACAGATTATACGCAGACGGTGTCACATGGAACTTCAACCAGATGTAATACTTCAAGGTATCAGACTAGGAATGAAAAGGCTTGCTATGGCATTTAACCATCCCACTTCACAGCTGTGGAAAGTGGCTTTAAGCCACCCTGATGTACAGGTAACAGAATACACTGACTGGTTTCAACCACTGTATATAAATATATATTTGTATATATATAAATATATATATGTATATAAATATATAAATTATACCTCAGAATGTGTAAATGAGCACAGCCAATCAGAGTGGCTACTCAATAGCAAAGAATCTGGATCAACATATTGTGTATGAAAAGCACATTAAAAGCCAAGAAAGGAAACAATTCTTACTTGCTTGAAGCCTAGTAATATACTGTTCCACTTTTTTATTACGTTTTGCATTTTTGTATTCTTTACGAGCGACAAAACCCCTGTAAGCTGAAAAGAAATGTCACAAATTAAATAACCCATTAGGTACACAAAAAGCTGCAAGCATAAAAAAGTCTGCAACAGACCTCCATTAAAATATTCATAAATATTTTGCAGGCTTTACCTTTCAAAAATAAATGGCAAACAAGAAGAAGCAGTAAATCTACATAAAAATTATGTTTACCCACCAAAAAAGTTATTATGATGTTTGAGATGTATTAAAAATTTCAGTTGATGTCCCCATCAACAGTGTAATTGGTCTTATTATCTAGGACAGTTAATATATTTTATTTTCATTATTATATTACACAACCTTGTCAGATCATGTCAGAATACTGTTAATAACAGTATCATCTGTACAATCATGTTCTTCCGTTGTTAAAATTGCCTTTTAAATGTAACATTAATAAATGTAACATCAGCAAACAGTTTGTCATAACCTGGTTAAAAGAAATTTTTCTTCGTAAGAAAGACGTCGCCAAGTATAAGATATTTTGTCAAATACAGCAGCAGAAAAAAGGCAAAATCCACATCCAGCACACACATCCGTCTATCAACTGTACACGTGCACTAGCTTTAAGCAAAATGTTAAATGCTTTAAAGTTATTACCTGACTGTATTTTAATAGCACTTTGTTCCCTTTGCTCCTTTATCTTTTTGTATCTCCTTGAACCTAGCCACCCTCTGACACAAGCTTGAATCAAAATAATCATGTCAACTGTCTCCTTCCGCATTAAATTTAGTTGTTCCACGTGATAGTATTTGAGGAATACCTTAAAGAGTAGGCAGACAAGCAAAAGTTTTAGTTACCTTTCCAGGCCCTGTATTCACTCAATCCATTAAACATCAACAAGAGTTACAAGTTGGTTTCAAATCATGAACAGACTCTTCAGCTGTGTGTGGTACCTAAAGGATCATTCTTGTTAAAGACAGCATTTTCATTACTTGGGGTATTAGTTTACCTTACTCTTGCTTTCAACATCTTTTGTCAGCCCCTGCTTATTCATGCTTTTGTGGGAAGGTGTTTTAAAGTCCCATTGCAAACTTCAGTCTGTAACTATAAATCTGTTTTCAAAACTATGAGGCTGGCAGTTTTGCTAAGCATGCAAATCTGATGTATGCTACATAAACATGATCCAAATCTGAACTTCTCTGCTTTCCAATTTTGAATCTAAGGCATTGTTTATTTACTGAATTGCTTTTATCAAGCATGAAGCTCATACAACCCCTGAAAAACCAGTCCAGCACAATGTATCCAAACACATCCCTTCTATATATTAGGATAAAATAAAATGTGTAGAAAAAGCTCGTGCAAATAAGACAATATTTATGCTTATTTTGAAGAATTCACCTGACCTTTGGTCACTCGTTGGCACAGATGAAGGTTAAACCTAATCAAAGTAAATGTAAGCCACAGATCTCGCATTTCAAGATATGCTTCCTTTGGCTGCATGCTGCCCATTATCCTCACTAAGACAGCAGAAGGAAATAAAGGCTGAGGAGGAGGTAACTTCATGGCTTCTGTCCCACCTATCAAGGAAGATGTCTCAGAAGGAGAACAGTTGTTTCTTCTACACTGAGATAGTTTCAAATAGTTTAGGATCCATGTCTCTATCCATATCCTTCCTGGGCACTTCTGTTACATTAGCAAATAAAGAGACTTGGTACAGTACTTGTCTGATGCTTCTTTTCTCTGGCAGACCTCCTGAGATCTGTCAGTGGGGGGGTGGGTGGGTGTCCCTCTCTGGCACACTGGGAAGACTAGTGACCTAGAACCAAAAGCAAGGATGGAAACAGACACGTGCTTCTCTTATAATAATGTCTTACTTCACATACGTGGGATCGTTCTGCTATCTCTTTCCCCAGTGCTCAGCAGAGTTTGCCTCAGAGGCCTCAGGATGGAAAGCCAAAATCTCTTCCTCTCCCTCTCTGGGTCTGATTGCTCCAGGGAAGAAGCATAACTTCTTTGCCTTAAGAAAACTCGGACGAAGCACATTTGGATCCTTATTACCACATTTTTTGAAAGAAAATGCAAGCAGTGTTGTTGTCACCTACTGCTCTGCACTTGTGGCCTCACTAAAGCTCATAGAACTTTAACACTTTGCAGGTCAGGACTTTAGCCAGATATGAGGGAACAGCACCCAGCAAAGGTCATTTTTTTTTAAACCAACAGAGACCGACTCCAACCAAAGCGGTAAGAAACCAAATTGCTTAATAAGTTAAGAATGACAGACTGCAACGATGCAGATACAGTATATCAGAAAATTACTTTAGTTTTTCCAAGAACCCAGTTGTCAAGGTGGGCTTTTTCCAAGATGGCGGCACAGGTTTCTGGACTGACTGGAGGATCGTCGTTTGTTTTGTAACAGATGAGGTAATACCTAAAGACAAATATATGATTCTTTATTCCATTAATAATGAGCAATAGTTGCAAATACATTTAAACCATTTATTTAAATAATAAAACAGTTACATGAAAGAACACTGGAAAAAAACAAAACAGCACATGAAATAAATTGCTGTGATTTATATGCAGTACTGAGAAACTCAGTCAAAACTGGATGAATGACATATTGCACACCCTGGAGGATTGATTAATGCTTTATCAACACCGGAAGGAGTTTAAACAGTGTGCAGCCCAAGTAGAGTGCACCAGTTCTATGCTGCTCTGGCTCTCAGCATTCTGTGAAAGTGATTTCAGTGGCAAAATAAAAAAATTTTTAAAGCTTTTCTGCCTAAATTATCTCATTCATATCTACAAACGTAATGGAAATTTCACGTTATGTCATGTGCTAGACCATTTAATTTTGACATAGTTAACATGATGTGAGATGCATCCCAGGTCTTGTTATCTCTTTGGATTTAGTTTTGCAGATACTTTTGGAACATGCCATTATGTCAATATGTGCCATTATGCCACTTCATATATAAACATTTGACCTGGCAAACTCATAACTCAGAATTAATTCTAACTAGGAAAAGAGATTCAAGAATAAAAATTACCCATAACTTAATCAGCTCAGCTGCTGGGTAGGAAAGTTCTTGAGTGTTCCAGGACTTTCCCAAATGTTCATTAACAAAATGAACAGTACCTATCTTGGCGTTTTTAATTCAGGAAAATTACATGAATTATCTGTGCTTCCTGACAGTACATTCTGCTTTCTTTCTTGTTATTCAGCCTCTATACACACAGCTTGAGTTGTACCAGCTTTACATAATGGTAAAATTTTCCTCATGGAATACTAAAAGAAGAGACAATGTTGATTCCTGCATTATCACCAATTCTTACAGCACCTATTTTTTTTTTCCTACACAATGAATTGGCTTATTTTTATTCAAACAAAATAATTTTGCCATTATCTCAGGTCTACCTGTGACTCTCAACTATTAAGGGAAAACAAAAAAGGACAAGGAGATAGATACTTAATAAAAATCCCTTTTTATCTGGGGGCCATATCCTCAGTGCCTCAGTGCTGTTGATCTGCATGGCCTCACTGCAACCAGGGGCATACTCTCTGGAGATCTACTCTGTTATATTCACAGCGTTCCTCTCTTTTACCTGAAAAGTAAATTTTTTTAACAAAAGGAGTGACCAAAAGCCACAGCACATCCTGGCACAGGGATAACTACCTTTTCCCATGCAGCACTCTTCTGAAACAGTAACAACCCCAGGATTATTCCTTCCAGAAACAGTGCTATAAAAATACCACTTTGACCTTCCTCTGTCTCCTTGCGCACCTGCAGCTGCACTCTGCTGCTAGCTCTTTATTTCTAGTGCACTACTACGTTTAAGTGCTTTTTTCTGAAAGGGTGCTGCTTGCTTTCTCCCAGTTTTGATGCCCATTCCACAAATCTCAGTTCTGACTGAGGCAAATACTCAAGGTCTTTATTTGTGAGAGAAAAGTACAGATTAAATGGTCAGGATTAATTTTTTGGGGTGCAAGAAGAAGAGATAGTTAAAGGGCTTATAAAATCATAGTGAGTGCATTACTTTTCTTCTTAACAAATGACTAATACTTAGAAATTGTATTTTAAACAAAACTATGCACTTAATGAACTTCTTAGCTCTAGATGAGCAATACTAAATTATCATCCACTCTGCACAGTGCTGAATGTCAGAAGCTAGAAAAACTGTAGTGCCCCTTGGATGCTAATGCTCCAAATTCTCAGCTTTAATTTGAAGCATTACATTTCTGAACCTCAAGTCTTGGAGGAAAACTTGCAGATTACAAGTAAGACAATTTTTACTCAATGTTCAGGGAGCCTGAAACAATCATCCTGAGATGCATCGTCTTCCCCTACCAGTCCAAAACAGTTCACTAATCTTGTGCCTGAACTACTCTGTCACTCAGTTTGTAATTTTCTTTATCACAGAAAATGACTTTGTATTTTTTTTAAAGACCATGCCAAAGATACTGCTGATGCTTAGCAAACACTGTGCAGCAACGATAGGAAAGGAAAAGGCTTCTTTGCATCAACGTTACCGTTTTATGAAGTTAGCAAACAGTATACGGTGTGAGTAACCCTGCCTTCGAATTCTTGCTGTCTCCAGAATTCCCGTGTAACGCAGCTGAACCAACACTTTTTCTTTATCAAACTTGTTTGCCTGCCGATCATTGTTTGGCTTGATGCACCTGACAAAATGAGGCTGGCCAACAACCATTTTGGATAACAAATCCATCAGAGAATACTGCAAGAAAGTAACAAAATATCTGCCACCAGTTATAAAACTTATACAAAGGTCAGTGTGTAGCTGACATTTTATTTCACATGATTAAAATCATGACCAAACCCATTTAAATTTCAGTGACCTGGTACTTTAAAGGTAGATGAAGCGAATGAACCAACAACAATTCGGTAAGATCTCTAAGTTACTAGCATATACTACTTGAGTGAAACACTGATTCCAAAAGGATGTACCAAGTTCCACCCAGAACACTCTCACAGGCTGCCATAATTCCTAACATATGATAAAAACTCTCCTTACAGTGATTTGTTTCTTTTGGAGGCTTGTTAGGTAATTACAGCCCATTTCTTTTTCCTATAGTCACCTATTTGAAGATGCTTATTCACCCAGAGAGTAAATCATCAGTCTATGCACGGGAAGTGGAAGAGCAGTAAGGCAATATATACCGCCATCCCTTTGTTAGACTGGAGGAAAATAAGGTCACCCCAGAAGAAGGGCTGCGTAAACTGCTCTGATCTAGCACGTCCTATTCACTGTACTACAGCTGCCCTCCCAAGAGGAAACTTTTGAGGAGGGAAAAACTAGAATTACACAAAACCACAGTTCCAAAGTTGCACTTTTTCTACCTCACCAGGGTACCAGGCAGGCAGAGAGCATGCAGTTTGTAGCTCCCCATGCCTACTGAGGTGAATCTGGCTGTAAATAACCTTGACTGGTGTTTTGTAAAATTGCTTCATGGGAGGATCTTATTAAAACACAAATGAAGAGGCTCATTCCTCAAGATTCAACCTGACTCAACAGAAAGAGGCAGCCAGGAGGTGATGCTGTTCAGCAGTAGGTTGGATACATGAAACTAGTCTAGGACGTCAATAGCCATATGTTTCCTATTAAAATGTGCAGTTTCATTCTGGACAGATGCCACACCATGTAGCAAAGTGCATAATTAGCTCTATCACTAGTATGCTAATTGAGCACAAACAAGTGGGGGACACAAATGGATTTTTTTTTTCCTGCTCAGTATAAGGTGGTAGATGCTTTTCTCCACCACCCACAGATTTTTTTGTATGAGTAAGCCAGTGGGACCGAAGCAGAATCTTCATTTAAGAGCATTAGCTAGCGTGATGTGACCAGGGATTTCCACTACAAAAAATAATAACAGAAAAGTGTAAACATAATTAACTCATTTGCAGCCTCTGACGCTAGGTGTGCTGGTAATGCACTGAGTGCATTGAGTGAGATTCAATAATTTTTTCCACCTAGAACTTTAAAATACCATACAGCTTTAGGCCACCATGATAGTACCTAGGCTGAAATTATCCTTTGCAGTCCACAAAGCTGTGTAACTGTACCTACTAATCAGAGATCTTGATCTTTCCTGTTCTCTGTCATATATGTAAATGAACTCTTATAGATCATGAACATCACCTCAGCCATCTTTATGTTTTTCCTGGGAGAGAAAATGAAATAAGAGTTGGAAATTCAGAGCTGAGCCCAACTGCACCACTGGAGGAAAGTGCTCTTCACACTACTTTCTGTTGCAGGACCAGCAGCACGTCCAGTGCTTGGGAAAGTCAAGAGCATTGCTGAAGGAACCTCAAGGATGGACTCAGAACAGCCCCTGAGCAGTGAACATGAAGATCTTTCTTCGGAGCTCCTGTTTCAATTTAACTTTCCCCCCTTACTTCTTAAACTCTTGAAGAAATGCTATACCACTAATATCTAACTCCCTTTATCTCCCTTGGTGGAAAAACAATCAAGAGGGAGATTAGTATCAATCATCATACATCATCATGACAGAAAAGTGGCTGTGTAATCAAGTACAATTAAAGATGAAACATCACAATCTCTAGATATTTGCACTGCACAGATCACTGTGCCATTTATGAACTTCACAAACTCTAAATGGGTCACTGTTGACTCTAAGTCAACAGGTGCATTTCAAAAGGTGAAAGAATAAACATTCATTCTACTCTTGAAAAACTTATTAAAAGATCTGGTATCTTACTCTGAAATAAGAAGCGACTGTCTGTGTTTTCATGCTGGTTGTCTCTCTTGGATGATGTCCGGTATCTCCTGCTTCGTTCTATAAAGATGAAGAAAGAAAATGTCTCCTTTTATCTCTGTGGAGTCTGTAGGGTCTTTTCCAATGCCACAATGAAGCAGCCCTCACAAAACACAATTAATTGAAAAAAAAAGTATTCTAAACAGAAAAAGTTACAGCATGATAACTAGCACAAATCAGTTACACCAGTACATTACATTACTTTGCTACACAATACACGAATGTTCACACACAGAGGACACAATTCAATAACAGAGCATCTAAATAACTTCACAAATAACCTGACAGTGTCTGAGGTCCCGTCTGTAATTTCAACATCCCTGTTATTTTGGTAGTTCTCTAAGGAACTTGGTTATACTCCACACCAATGTTTTACTTTTTCATTTTGCTACAATACAGCTGGGAAATAATATTTTCTCACTTGAAATTGTCACAAAACTATAGCCAGAAAGAAGGGAAATGTTAGTTTTTTACCTCACGGAAGGAATATGAATTGCACAACACAAAGATATCCAGCTAAATAGAAAAGAAAATAGGGGAGAGAGAAAAATCAAGGAAGGGGTTACTCACTTACTTTTAGTACCAATAACAGTATTGCCTTTCTAGTTTAAAGTAGGATTTAATGCAGAATCACAAAATCCATTTTCTTACCTTTGTATGACTGATTGATTTCTGAGGGGTCCACATTTGGTAACTGATTGTAGTTTTGCTTTTCGTGTGTGCCAGGTTACCTATGGGAAAATGAGAGGAAGCAAGCAACCAAAATGCTTACATCTCAGCTAAACAAAAATCTAAGCTGAACCACTTTATTCATGCCCCCAGTGTAACCATATGATTATAAAGGTTGTTGACTCTTCTGGATTATGCCCTCATTTCCCCCTTCATCCTTGGAGTGGAACAAGCTGTGAAGAAGTTGCATGAAGATTGAACATAGACTGGATTTTCCTCCTTCAGCACTTATGTCACCTACTAGAGTAAAAGAATAAATAAACAAACTGCTGCAGAATGTAAGAAAGATACATCTTGGAGCATCCATGCGGTTTTACCCTAATGACGTTACTGTACTATAGTTCTAAGGCTACATATATATTAGTTAAAAGCAACAATAAGTGCTAGCACCCTTCTCTGGCCCCGAGGGCGAGTGACATATCACAACTCAAGTCTATACAGCTAAGCTCTATACTTAACTACTCCTTTAACCTCCTGGTAAAAATAAGGTTCTATCTTTCCACAGAGCTTGCTGGAAACCATTTCTGGCCTGTGTCCTCTCTTGAAGTGTGCCTGTGTGTTTCTGGGAGACTGCTAGCTGACATGATCCAAGACTGTCCCAGGAAGGCATGTTATCAGATAGTCAGAATGGACAATCCTGTGGGATTGTTTCACTGGTCCTGTTTGGTTTATCAGCATGGACCTAGTCTTATGACTCTAACCTTGGAATTCTTGGTCAACTAACACCTTTATTATGATGACTTAGAGGACTAGGTGCATTGGAGTGGCTTACGCAGACACTGGTCTAAAGGAATAATGAAAACTTTGCTGAGCTTTCCATCATGTCACTCTATGTTGATAAACCCCAAACACTGCTGCATGCTGCTACTACTTCTGCTAGTAATATAACACCCCTGTAATCTCACTGTCTTCTGTAATCTCTCCGTGCTCAGCTACCATCACTAAGAGCTGGATAAGAGTTGGATAAACAGTTGCAAATATACAGCATGCTGAGCTAATTCATCATATATTATATAATGATATCAAGTGCTAAACTTCCCTTGGGCTTAGCTGAATATCTCAGGGTGGGAAGAAAAGAGAGGATTATTCACGCCTAACTTTATCTAACTTTAGCTATCTGAAAGTGAGGTGTCTACAGGATCTCTGTTTTATTCAGTGGAGAGAGGCACCTCCAGAGATTATCCCATTCTAAGGAAAATCCCTGAGGTAGGCGAGATGGGTTGGATTCTGAGTGAACCTCTAAATTTCCACTGATTCTAGATAAGTAAGTTAGATCAGAAATCCAACTTTTATCTTGTTGTACCTGGGTGGTTTGGGTCAGTTTCAAAAGGCTACACACAGTGTTTCATGATACTTAATAAGAAGACTAAAACAACCTACAGAGTTATCTTATAAAACATTAAGGAAGACTTGTGATCAGTTCTTGGGACCATTTGAGACCTGACTTTGGCTCTACAGAATTTACAGTTTAGTATCCTAGCAGATATCAGTAAGTCAAAAAGTCCAGGCAAGGACACTGAGTTTAGTGTTTTCCCAGGAACACTGACTTTAAGTAGACCTTCAAGACAAAATTTTCATTCCTCCAGCAAAGCTCCCTTTGTGAAGAACAGGAGCCTTGCCAAAGCCTCAGATTTTGTAAGCTATAATAACATTTTAGAGAAATTTCCATTAGGCTTTTCCAATTCAGCTTTTCGGTTCTGCTGCAAGTACATCTCCCATGTAGTTGTACAAGAAAGTAACATTGTAAAGTACCTATTGTATGGCATCAGTGCCATCACACAGGGAGTAATACAAAACAACAGCAAACTGATTGTAAGGAGACTTACCCATCATCCTAAAACGGCAGGTAGGACACTGTGCAAGGGCATGGTTCAATTTAGGTGCAATTTAGGAGGTATTTCTGCAGAGCCAGTCATACTCCTCCATCCCAATTTATGAACTGCTTGAGGAATTGCTCACTGATAGGACTGCATCAGTTAAGCTATTGTAAAGGCCTAAAAAACTGGGGAAACAGAGGAGTGTCTCCTCATTCTTTGAAGCAGGTATTAAGAGCCCCAACCTTGGTTCTCTACTGCTTTAGACAAAACCAGGCAATTTATACATGCCCTGCCCAAAAATGGCCAGTGACTTACCTGATCCTTTCTGTCCAGTCCTCAACTCAAGGCATGCACTCGATTCCCTGTCTTGCTTCCCTACCCTGAAGAGAGGACCCTGAAAGAAGCCTCTACCACTTCCTTGGCATTTGACCAGACCAATCCCTCCCCTGCAGCTTGAGATGGCTGGGGCTCCATTCTGTATAGATTCTAGGGTTGGAAAGTTAAGCCACAAAGTGTATAATGTCATCAACAAGTGATCTTATGAAACCTAATGGTGGTCATCATGAAGGTTAGAGAAGAATAAGAAGATCACCCCAATAGCAATACCTGTTTTTGTAAGAGGATGGGTTACCAGCTGTCGCGTCAGATTGTTTTCAGATGATCGCAGCAGCAGCACAATATCAGCTGGCAGAGTATCTCTGTTTTTGGCTAGGAATCCACTTGCATTATATAGAACCTGTTTAAAAAGTGCATTTATGCATCTTCTGGGCTTTTGAAAAGTAATTGTAAATTTAAGCACTAAGCATGCTTAATGGAATGTGGCTTTTAGTAGTATTTGAATATTTAATGTTCTTTTAATATTTTCATATTCTCTGAATAAATCAAGACACACAAATAGTTTTTCGGCCATTAGGTTCTCTCTTGCTTACAGTCTTCCTTTTGATCACTGTAAGTTCTAACTTCTCAATACTGAGAACCGTTATGATGCAGATCACTAAAAACAAATCCAGCATTTTGAAGTAGCTTGAGACATTTATTTTCCCTAATGAAGATACCTTGATATTAGTTTTAGCCTGTGTGGATTTATCACTAGGACAAGTGTACTGTAGTCCTCCTTTACACCAGTACATACATAAATGCACAATTAGCAATGCACTCTATTTCAGTCATACCACACAGGATTAGCCATGTGACTGTAACAGTTTTTCTGTCCCATTCAGACCATGTTGTACTGGACTTAGGACCTGCCACTTTTCCTGGAGATCTCTGTATTAATTGAACAGGTAGTCTGCAAAATCACAAACTGCATGTTGAAACTGGAAATCTCTAAAAATTTCAGGAATGGTGCTCCTCACTCAAAATGTACCTTTATGGCTCTATCCCAATGATGCTGTAAAGGATCCACAAGAAAACCTGGCTTGCAAAGAGGGGTAGAAGATACTCACATATTTCATTTAGAAAAAAAACTCACAAAACTACAAAGTTTGTAAAGGAAGAGAAAATAAATGGTTCTCCAGCTCCACAGTAAACAGGATTAGGAGTAATGAACTTACATCACAGAAATGGAGATACAAGCTACACAGTAGGAGAAACTTCCTAATGAAAAGCCATGTTGAACACCAGAAAGGTCTGATGGGGGACAGGTGGAATCTTCCTGTATCAGCGCTGGTACAGGGAGAGCTGGCTCTCCACTCCTCAGCAGTAAGTATGCTATACTGGTGATGTGTAATTCAGCTGCAGGTGAAGTTCAGAGGAGCTATTGCAGGACTTTTGTAGCCGGCTGTCTTACACGAAGAGCAAGTTATCATCTTCCATCAGCTGATGGGCAGTATGTTGCCTCTTTCTAGGCCAGCTGCTCCATCACTGTTTCCTATGAGACAGCAAAGCTCACTCTATACCCTTTGAAAGAGCTCAAGAGGAGGTGGGATATCTTACTTTCAGAAGGCAGGGTTTAGGTGACCTGTGGCATCTTGCTGCAGAGCAACAGCAACTCCTTCTGAGTCTGAAAAGCATGTGCAGCAAGTCACCTTATACAGGAGGGCAAGATGCTCCTCATGAAATTAAGCAGAAAGCAGGGCCTGAGCTATCTATCTGGCTGATTACAAAGTACAAAACTAAGTAAGGCTGATGGGGCAGTAGAAAGAATGGAGGTGGATCCTGATTCGAATCAGTGGGAAAAAGCATACACAGGACTTTGAGGAACTAAGGGGAAGATCACCAAGTTGCATAATGGTTATGTTTTGGTTCTTCTATTATACAGTCATTTACCTGGTGACATTTAAGAAAAATACACTCCTGATATTACTTTTTTTTTTTTTTTATGAGGGAAAATAACTTTTCAATTTACTTTTAATGTGTAAGGCACTACCAACATTTCCATGTCAGGTCTGAATAGAGGAAGGCTGAGAACCAATCCAGCTGACATCTATTTCCTAACAGCTCTACCATTTCACAATCCCCAACTTATATCATTAGGTATCTTACCTTTCCTGCATAATGATAAATCCCAAAGGTTAGATCTACTCTTTTGGGTCTCCAAAAATATTTTGACTTCAAATTATCTTCAAATTTTTCTGAAAGGAAACACATATCTTACTGGAGTTACTGCACAATAATTGTCTTCTAAAGCTGTACCTCTCTAAGGATATTGCCTGACTTCTCAGACAATGCTGAGGCACAAAACAGTGATGTTTTTAAGCATAAAGGGACCATAATAGTTTTGTAACAAAGGGCACTGGGTAGAGAATATGGGAGCTCTTGGATCAGTTACTTACTTTGTACCAATTGAAATAATGTAGTAATTCTTCCTAAGGATTCCTTGGGGAATTGTAAGGAAGCATTTACCAACTGATTGATCTGTACTGTAGACTAAAATGTATGAGGATAGAAAGATAACAACCTCATATAATTGTTTTAGTATGGGCATTGCTACTAGGTTATTGTTATTAGGTTTTGTGATTGGGTGCTGGTTAAAACTCATCAAACAAGGATTTATGTGCACAGAAACCCCACTGAAACAACTACATCAACTGTAACTGCAATTACTTGGCAGCATTGAAATATTCAGGATCTGAATTAAAACATATTCAGGAGTTTTAATTTTAATTTCTGAATAAAAAACCAGGAAACATAATTTGCTGAAAGGCAATGAGGCAGGTTTGCAGTCACTACCCTTAAAAGTACTAAAATTCTTGTTTGGAGACAGGTCATCAAAAATCTCAAAGCTGAACATGACTCAACATTGAAAACAGTGGTCTTGGCATATGAACCTAGAGTTTTAACTCTGATCTTTATCTTTCACGCCTTGCAGCTAAGAATTCTTAAAGGCAGAAGAACTAAAAACCTGGATCAGCAGCCTAGGTTCACTTGTACTCTGGATGTTTCTCTATCTACTTCAAAGACACATCCATTCATGCACGCATGCCTCCCACAAACATACTGTGAAACTGGAATGTGGGCCTGATAAAAACATAATTACCGTATAGCCTAAACTGGACACATCAAACAGAAATCTAGCCAGGAGACATCCTGCAGAACTAGGAAATAAACCGTGAACTTACCTACAAGTGTCTGATCTGTTGCTTGTGGGAATCGACTTTCCTCATCCAGCAGGGACAATAAACCCATTGGTTTCTGCAAGAACATATCCAAGAGGGGCCTGTTGTCCTCATATTCTATAACTCTTGCATCAACACCTTCATACAGGTATTCATTCTGTAACAGCCAACAGAAGGCATGCTTTGTTTATGATACAGAACAGTTTCAGGAAATAATTCATAATCTGTCAATTGTAGCAAACTAAACCTACGTTGAAAAAGTATTCCCTGTGGCTAAAGACATCAAGGTTTTGGAGGAACAAATGTCAGCTGGGATGTAACACTGTCAGGCTATAGATTTTAATTTGCCTTTGCATATGTAGGGGCTTCCTATGGCATAATTGGTAAAGCAAGATACTTTCCAGGAATATGCAAGAATCAAAGAAACAGAGTTGAAGGAGATGAACTATAGTGTTTTCACTATTTACTTCCCTCAGCTGCAATGTAAAAAATATTTCTTAATCATTTAGAGCTACATTTACATTCCCAGTTTGTTGCTCAGATCTATACGATGTACAATGGCCAAGATTTACAAAAGTGACTACAGATTATAGGGGTCTCACTTGTTTGATCTCCCTCTTCAAACACCTGGAAAAGGTCTTATGTAGAGAAGAACGGGGCATACACTTTCTAATAACTCAAGAACGATGCACATACTTTCTAAAAATGAAATAAATATTCTCAGGTTGGCCTCTACAACATTTTCACTCCTTTTAAGGAACCAGGGAAAGGCATTCAGTAAAATTAAAAAGCAGCAGAAAAGCTGGTGGGTGTTTTTTGTGGGTTTTCTGTTTGGTTGCTTGGGTTGCTTTTTTTTCCTCCTGAAGACTGCAAATATCTTTGAATTCCTACTAATAGGCTGAGAAAAGCCTGGTAACAAATGCTGTGTCCATGGTGTGTTGCAATGGTTTTATCTTTAAAACAACTTAAGTTATAGCTGAAGAATACAAGAATGACTTTCTTTAATCCTTCAGCAAAGCCAAGGACAGCCATAGATTTACCAAGAGGAGGATGCCCTAGAGACTGCTGCCCCTCCATCATTTTTGCCTGCATCACATAGTGCAATAGCAGTTATCCTCTGCACAGCGCTCCCACAGATACTGGGGCTGCCTTCAGTCCTGTACAGGCTATAATATGAAACACTTAATTAAGCCTTTTGATCTACTTTAAAAATAATCCCTCTTCCAAAGGATAAGACTTTACAAAATTATTATATTAATGTATAGTGCAAACATCACAGTTGTGCTATCTTGAATTCATTGTGAGAAGTGTCATAAACATGAATGATGGCTAATATTAATGAGTTCAAAGACCTCTAACCCTGAAAGACCTCTCTGTATGTGTCGTTCGCTCATGTCTGAATGAGTGAAGAAGGTGTTTCAAAAAGGAGTTAACTGCCTTATACAACAGAAAAGCACGTTATTAGACTTCATACCTCTTAATCTCTAAGCCTAAGAGAAACAGCAAAATTAATAAAATCCATAGCACTGTCCTCAAAATACAGGCCCAATAAATAAATTGACTGATCCATTTGAAAGAGAACATATATATAGAATATATACCTAAACCCTTCCAGTATCCATATTAATCTAATTTCCAAGGACACTCTTCACCCTAAGGATAGGTTATGGCTCAGTTTATATGCCTGTACAAGCGTGTAAGAAGTAAGAATCTCTGTTACAGCCCCATGAGGGCTCCTCATCTCAGACACATAACATTAACTTCATTCATGTCTCCCCTGGAGCAGTAAACAGGTGGAGTTTTGGTTTTTGTTTTAATCAATAACCCAAGTAGCAGAACAAGAGAGGAGAGTGATAAATGTATCACTGATATAGGCAAGAAGTTAATTATGCACCTGTACGAGCTAGTGGCAGGAAGGGAATGAGCCCATGCTATCTCCCAGTCATAACACCGGAATTGGGGCAGTTTACCTTGAGGACTATGACTGTACTGACACACAGATGTTATGCTCATGAAACCAGCTCAGTTACTGCTCAGGATTATTAAAAGTACACTTACAAAGTGGGAAAAGGGAAGAGATGCTCAGGATCAATCTATCAAAGTGTTCCTGTGACATTCAGATATCCTCAAAAATCCTCTCACAGACAACCTATTTAATGATTAACTTTTTCCAACTTCAAATGCCTGTAAGAGAGGCTGGTTTAGAGAGCTGATGAAAGAGTTCTCCTCTTTGAAACTGAAAGGAGGCATGTAATAGCTGTACTACTACACCATAGCAGCAACATCTGCTCCCCTCCCTGCTCAGAACATGCTGCCCAGTGGGCTCTGACCTCCAAGCCTGCAGCGTATGTGGCCATTCAGTCTTTTGTGTCTGCACCTTGACAACTGAATGAGTACCAGTGCTGATGAGAATGGTCCTGCTGCTGTCTGCCCAGTAGGATACGGAAAGAGTTTAGTCCACACCTTCCCACAAGCTCCTGGAGGATGGCTGACAACTAGGTCTTCCAGCTACCAGTGTAACAGATGGCTCAGAAATAAGATACCATATTACATTGTCTTATGCAATGCTGGTCTTCAAACATATTATTAGGATACAAGCAGTCTTAATGATGCACATCATAAACCTGCAATGGAATAGATCTCATTTGAATTAATAAGCTGAATCAGCTAAAGGATTCTATAATCCCCCATGATGTTTTATGACAAGAAAGCCCCTTAAAATAGCAGCTGCTCATTGAAATTCTAAAGCATAATCCACTATAAAGTATTCTTATGGATGCGATGTCAAAAGGAATGACTGAGTTACACTAGTACTTGGGCTCCTATCTCATCTCATTATTGCATGGTATCTTTTCTGTGATCAAAACTAGGTAATAGCTTGTGCAACTTGGTTTCACTTAATAACAAAAGAATTATTAAATGCATTAAGAAATGGTCTTCATGCTTAATAAAAATAATGGCATTTTGTTGAGAGCATGGTATGGTGAAGCTTTGGTTTAAGTACGAACACCAGAGACTTACTCAGAAGGAACATTTCCTAGCTTAAAGTAAAAGATTAAACTGTCATATGAATGCAAAATAAATATTACATATATTTAATGCAAAAAGTAGCATCATTCCAACTGACAGTAAACTTGCCACTTTCCAAAATGAGTCAGGTATTTGACATTATACTTTTATTTTCTACAGAAGAACCACAAATGAGAAAAATAGGAAATTTGTCTTGCTGGACAATGTTACCTGCAGATCGTGGAGCTATCAGAATTACATCAGTACCTTACATTAAGGAAAACACCCTGAAGGATAGAACTGAAGGTGCTTTGCTTAATATTAACCTGAAAAAACCCAACCTGTGCCAGCATTTATTGCACTTATCTACAGTCTAAGGGACTAAGTTGGGAGCCCACATTTCTTCCCCAGTCAGCAGAGACAGATATAGATCTATTTGTCCCTACTGATTATTTGGGATCTAAACTATCCTTATTTTAAAAAATGCTCCCCTCTTCAGCCTTTCTGTTAAATTAGGGAAAGGAGATTGCATTCAGGCCTAGAAGCTTTTATTCTTTGACACAAAAGTTAAGTCAACAATAAATTCCCTTAATTTGAGTTCTCCATGTTGGTATGCAGACACCCTGAGCCACTGGTGGCAATAATACCACTGTTCCTTCCCACTATTCCTATCACTTCTGAGGCCCTATTTTTGTAGGTCACACTTCAGAGGAAAGCAATCTGTGAACACTTGTCAGATTTAGATACACAACACAAACCACTGACTGCTAAAAACATATCACCTGCAACACTGAAAGTACAATTCAGCCTTATGAGTTCATTTACTATTTGACTTTATTGCTTATGTTGACAAAAAAATATTCACCCCTCTTAGTTATATACTCACTCATTAGGTTGACATGGGTTAATTGGGAACTAGACTATCATCAACAGATTTAGGCCTTGACTTTCCAATAAATATGTCAAATTTCATCTAATTGTATGTGGTATGGAATTGAACAGGCTAAAACAGGAAAAAAAAAAAAAAAGAAGAAATATTGTACCTATACGTTTTACTTTGCTTGAGGGAAGTGTGAAAGAAATTAAATTCTGCAGTCTTTCTTGGGTAGATCTACAGGGGCAATGCAGTGCCACGTTAGAGATTTCTCAGATTGCACAGAGCACACCAACATGTCTGTCTGGCATTGCACAGGGCTGTGGAGAGATACTAGCCCATGCCTTTGAGTTGTAATGCAGAATAATGCATTTGTCATTTCCTGGCTCCAAAATGGGGTGATTTACACCCACACTTGCATGAAGTTAATCTACATAGCTCATTCTGCACTGCTGCAGTAGTATCTTTGGAGACTGCTACAAGATAATATAATGAAGATTCCTATAGTCTGGTGAAGTGGTATCATGTAAATTAGATATCTTAGTTGGTTTATAGGCAGGATGTGGACATTTGTAAAAGGAAATATCAGGACTAGTATAAATGAAGTATGAATGTAAATGTGCATGTAAGCACCAGAAGAGAGAGTCTTAGAAGAATCGCCTATGATTTCAATGAAGAACATTTGTTCACAGCAATAAAATTGAGGAAACTATTGTTTACCTCAGGACCAGAAGGTCTTCACTCACACAAAAACACAGCGCAGCCAGCCAGTGAGTGGAACACCCTCTAAATCTGGCAACAAGAGGATGGCTGCAAGGTTACAGCATATCACATAACACCTTCCCTTTTCCTACAAATCTACCAAGGAAACAGACTGTAGGCATAAAGAAGCATATATTCTAAACAAGTAAAACCAGATAATGACCTTGCCTAAAGATTACGGAGGCTAATGTAAACAATGTTCTGAGGCAAAGAACCACCCCGTAATAACTAATGATTGCTAAATGGTGTAAAAGATCTGCCCAACAACTATATTGGCAAGAACCTAAGAGACATGATAAAGACTTGCAAGCTGGCATCCTTTATTCTCTGTGTCACTCACAGATGATCCTGACCAGACCACCTGAACTCACACATCCTAGTGCTTTCTACGTGGGTGTGAATCCATGAAATCTGTGACAGAATGAGTGGGAGTTGCCAAAACTGAAATATGTCAGATCATCTTCTTCACGGATCATCTTCCCCTTGCATAAGATCTGGAATGTCAGACTAATTTCCTACAGGGAGAAAGGGGTAAACTCTATGTTGTCAAAATAAGAAGTTCAGTTTTAACTCATCTGCTCAGCAGCAAATAACCACTCTGACGTCACTGCAGCAGGACATGTGCAAGAGTGCGTACTGTTCCTACTAGATGATGACATCACAAACTTCTGCATTAATATAGGTCTGGCCAAAATGTCCTCTATTAGGATATCAAGAAACAAGTAGAGGCAGACTCAGTGAACACGATGGAAGTCCCATTAAAAAAGAGAAGGAATATTAAGACAAAATTTGGGAGTACAGGGATAGGGTTAGGAAAGCCAAGCCAAGTCCATCAGCTACAAAAAGGCAACTAGGGAAATAGTGTGCCTGTTGTTGAATGCAAGGATGTGACAGAAAAGAGAAGGCTGCATGGAGACCTCATAGCAGCCTTCCAGTATCTGAATGAGGCCTACAGGGATGCTGGAGAGGGACTCTTCATCAGGGACTGTAGTGATAGGGCAAGGAGTATTGGGTTTAAACTTACATAGGGGAGATTCAGGTTAGATGTAAGGAAGAAGTTCTTTGTGAGGGTGGTGAGGCACTGGAATGGGTTGCCCAAAGAAGTGGTTAATGCTTCATCCCTGGGAGTGTCCAAGGCCAGGACGGACAGAGCCTTAGAAAACATGGTCTAGGCTGATATGTGCCAGCCCATGGAAGGGGATTGGAACTAGACGATATTAAGGTCCTTTCCAAACCTAACTATTCTGTGTTTCTATGAATCTATTATTCTATGATACCCAATGCCTTCTTTGCTGTGGTCTTGACTGATAATCCCAGGTCCCTGAGACCAGAGGGAAAGTCTGGAACAAGGAAGACTTACCCTCCACGGGGGAGGATCAAGTTAGGGATCATGTGAGTGAAGTTGACATATGAAAGTCCATGGGACCTGGTCAGTGCCTGGATTTGACAGGAATAAATAACAGTGCTGCAGCCTGTGCTATTTCCATTATCCAGTTGTTAGAAAAAGCAGTAGCCAGGTGCTCTTTCTGTGTGAATTTATGCACTTTGGAAAGAAGATATCTAAGTAATTATAGTAGTTCAGGCTAATTTCTCTCTGACTTTTTGATGGTATTAAAGAGAAGGAAATAAGTGTGACTGAGAATCTTCCATATAAATCTATAAAAACCGTTACAAGATTTTAGACAGCAAGACAGCATTTCCTGAAATAATTGGAAGCAGAATAAAACATTGATCCATATAAAAAAATTATTCGTTTTACAAACAGATGTATACATCTCTAGACTGACACATGCACGTGAACACCTCCATACACAGACATATTCCAAACTTATATCTGACTCACCCTTAATACATGCAGTGATTAACACTGAAAAAATACTCATTTTCTACTAATAATTACATTAATAATTAGAATTAGTATTTTCACCTATGTATCAAAACTCCCAATAATTTCAATAAAACAGAAAGTTTGAATGTCGACTGCTCAGCTCATTCAGAATTCTGGAATATTTCTATTTTCAGCAAGATTATTATTTTTTTCCCTGGATATGCTATTTCTTCAAATAACAATATTGAATAATGACTTAAAAATGGTTAATTTAATTCTCATGGAATTATTTACAAAGCTATCTTTTTTTTGAAGTTTTTCACTATCCTCTTGAATTTTATAAACTTTTATAATTACAACTCTATTCCTTTTCTCTGTTTTAAACAAAATTATTTACATTAAATCCACCATTATTTAGCTTAGATGATCTAGTTCCTGAATAAGAACAAGACAACTGTGAGATTTTAATTTTTTAATAATGGAATTTCAGTGTTCATTAAGCTTGTTAGCAAGGTATTATGAACACTGCGCTTCAAAAATCATGTCACCACTAATTTTTTTACTGTAGAATCATACATTACATCACTCATGTTATTCCTCAAGAAAACAACATTGCATTCGTTTCAAGTCAGCTATAACTGTGTTAATGTTGCTTAGATACTGTAAATTTCAAGTTTAATGCAGTTTATGTAGGCATTTTACTTGCAAATAGCAAGCGCTGCATCACAGAATACATACTCAGAAAACAGTTGTTATAATCCACAATTTACAACCTATTATGGAGATGGAATGATGCAGTTTCTTGAGACAAGGTTTTGTATGTTCAGCAATATTAAAAGCCTTATCAAACTACCAACACATACCTGTTCCCAGGCAAAGACATGTTGATTGAAGTAGAACTGAATTTGTTCATTGGCAATGTTGATACAGAGTTGTTCAAAAGAATTTTTTTTGAAATTCTCAAAGCCAAAGATATCAAGAATTCCAATGTTCAAACCATCATCGTTTCCACTGCAAAGATTAAATAAACTTTCTATTGCTTTATCTTCATTTTATATTGACTAGCTCCTTTAGTGTTTCACAAAAGAAAATAATGGGCCAAATCGGGAAGCCAGTTAAACAGTATAATTTTTGCTAGAACAGATACCTCTTAATGTAACAATCACTTTTTTGTTTGAAATAGAATAAATGCACATCAACTGAAAGATGACTGTATTTGCAGACCAGATACACTGAATCACAAGTCTGAGTCAAGTGATAGGCGCATAGCAGAATTACAATTTTACTTTTAAACTAATATTTGCTAGTTATTATTCTATTTTAAAACTGACTACAGCACTGAAACAACAGGCAGTTCTTTTTGTTTCTCATGTAATAAGAGGCTTTGCTCACCAGCATCTTTGAAATCGAAGATTGCTGTCATTAAATATTATTTCTCCCTATTATTTATTGGCAACAACTAAATCCACTTATTTCAACATTAAAGGTAAAAAAAAAAAAAAAAAAGAAATGGCTAGACCTTTTATGCATCTAAATAACTACTTTAAGTACTGGCGTGCGTTATTAATTTAAATTATCAATTAAGTTCAGGGAAGTACTAGTAGTAAAAACATTGGTTTGAAATTTTAGCTAAGGCATTCTGAGAGATACATGGTCATTTCTGCAACTGGAAAAAAGTGCAAATTTTGTATTTATTTCCTGAAACAAAAAAAATTAAGAGGACATAATTTTATATAAAACTGAAGTTGACATTAGTGTGTTTTCCCTGGCTAAACTAAAAAAATAAATCACAATCTATCTATGAAACCTATTTGAGGGGCTATCTGTAAACAGTATTTCATTATTTTTTAAAATAAAATAATAAGGAAACTAGATATGAAGAACCAGCCTCAAGATAACTCATGAACAGCAGTTGAACCTTTTTGTGAAGTCTATCTCAAAAATGGAAGTGTTTAATTGCTGAGGGACCAAAAGTATTTGCTGATTTTGACCTGAATTTGGTTAGTATTTTATCTGCCGATAAATTACATTTTTGGTGAATAAACTGCTGACATTTGTCTGTCTGTCTTGCTCCTTCTCAGAGCTAATTATATAAAGGTAGAAAATACAAATTACTTTAATACCACAAAACCAAAGCAGATTTCTGGGTGTTTTTTTTTTTTTTCTATAGTGACTATGTCAGATGAAACCTCCTTCCTCCTCACCAGCATAATAAATATTAAATTGGAAAAGGTCTCTCTAATGGGTATGTGAGAGAGAGACATAGGAATGAATTCTATCCTATCACTTATTGATTAAAGTTCTATTTATTGATGCTCTGCTGTAACCAAATATTTGAAAGTTTAGACAAATTTTAGGATTGCAGCCTTGACTGCAAAACAAAGCTTCTTATTATTGATATTCCTCTTCAGGTAGTTGTAAGTTTGCCCATTTCCACCGCTACTAGCAGGCATAGAGGACTCTGACCAATAGGATCTCCAATGCAAGCCACAAAATGCGTTATATTCTCATTCCCAACATCTTTCTTGTCTCTGTGTTTAAAATGTCACCTTGTAAGGGTATAGGTTGGACATTAACCTCAGTAAATGTGTCTGGAAACTACTATAACACATACTGGAAACCACACTCATAACAGCGACAGAAGCAATGGTGTCATGCCAATAAGAGCAGAATTTCAGCTATGTAATCAACAGGTGAATGTCAAAAGTTGACCCTGAAAAAGTATAAATGAAAAAGTACTTAGTATGTAATTTATGAAGGGTTAAATGAGTAAAGGTCAAACAGGAAAACATCAGATGCTTGCGTTATCCATATCTACAGTATTTGACATAGTCTGAATAAGCTAAAACCTTTTTTTTTTTAATATGGTGGTGTTATAAACAAAAAGGTAACAGAGAAAAAGTGTATGAGAATACTAAATGCTCTAGTGTAGATATTATTCCCACATAAAATCTCCATCTCATTTATTCTTGAAAAGCTTCTCTTACCTTAAATGTTTGTCAGGTTTGAGTAAAGTGTTGATGCGATTGACTATCCAGCTAAAGAGGCGCCCATACAGTGCTTTGGCCATGGCATCTCTGACATCAGTGGCTTTTTCCACAGTGTTGGGACGAATAATTGTTTCTCCTCGAGTCACTACACAATGAGAGGTGAGAGCCTCTTGCAGTTCATCTGCCTGAATACACAGCAAGGATGCACCTAGAAAGGAAGGTCACAAGCATAGCTCAGAAGATTTTTGAAGGAAAGATGAGCATTTTTGCAATCAAAGCTGCAAGTTCACTGTATGATAAGAGCCAAAACGAAGTTCTGAACTATGACTAATGAGGATGTTCATGCCAAACAAGTGTCAGTATCTAGTTTATTCACCTACCTTCCTAGCTTCCACTGCAGCCAACAAATAAGTGATTCAAAGCAGAAGCCTTTAGGTTCTAAAGTGCTTTACCAAGAAGGCTATTTCTCCAGACTTTACACAGAGAAATGCTAGGGAATCTAGGTGACTATATCAAGAGTATGTAAGTTGTGAGGTGTGAATATCTCTCTCAGTTATAATCTATCCACATAAGCCACTGTTTCCCTTCTTTCCCTTTCTTTTGAGCCAAAAACGGGGTACTTCTTTCCCATTTCTACAGTATTTTTCTGCAGGAAAACATTTAAGAAGGTACTGTGAAGACTCTCTTGTCTCCCCACCTATAATTACTGAGAAAGTGTAGCAACTTTCTTGAGAATCTTTCCTTCCTCTGCCTCCTGGCAGTCTGTAACTTAAGGCATCCCTTCCAAAGAATTAGTGATCCATATTTCAACAGACGCATGTGGGGAACAAATAATGAATAATGTGAGAAAAAAACTGGGAAAAAACTATTCAACGTGTTAATGAGGTTCTCCATCAAATGTTCAAATAACCTTGGAAAAATTCTAAAGATTTGATTTTCAGGCATTTGCAGTATTAGTCATGTTCCCTGAATGCCACTGAACTGGTTAGTCAAATGAGGTCCACAACACGGAAAATTTTTTCGTTTTGTATTTGCAATCATGTGACCTTGGAATTACCTATTTTCAGCATTTAACTATTCTTACAAAATTTCCATGTGAATACAGTTTTCACTGATAACTCGCAAGAAAAAAAATTTGTTATCAAAAGTAAAGGAAAATAATCTTAAATCAAGAAAAAATACTCACAATTCTCAAGGGCTACTGGATTGGAAATGTTGCTCTTGTCGATCATATGTTCAGATACTACTGCAGAAAATTCAATGTTACCCACATTTAAAATGGCAGCCAGGACACTGTACACACTTCCAAGTTCCTGAAAAGTACATTAAAAAAGATGCAATACTTAATAGCCAGATAGATATATCACTTTGGTTTGTGCGACAAGCATGTGTATGTGTTCTTCCTGTTGTCGGCCACATGCCCACTACTTCTAAGAATACTTTCTCAGCAGATATATTTCTTTACCTATTCTGTACTCAGCACAGTCTTTCAAGTGTAAGACACCCAAAGAGGGCAAGACAAACTATAGCCTAATCTCTCTTCCACACTTGTCAACAGGACAGGATTGACACTGACTAGGGAAAGCACAAAACAGTGGTGAACACAATCCTTTTACACAGAAAAAAATCAGAGGTTATTTATATCAGCCCTTTACTGTGCCTGCAGGCACAACCACGTCTAAGAATGTTATGCCTAAGTCAACAAAAACATAAAAAAATCTGCATCTATGTTTCTTGGATCATGGAAACAAAGGCACCCCTAAAAATAGGTCTGCAATGGCTCCCACTGACATAATCAGAAAAAGTTTCACTGGGAGAAGAGTGAGACCTCACATCCCTGATTTGGCAAAGAACCTTACCCTTCAAAATGTCTGTTAGGAACTGTGTATTCACCAAAGAACTTAAGCACAGACTTTACTTAAATGTATTTAAATTTCAAATGATTTAGTAGGTTCTGAAGAGGGATTGTGCCTTGAAAAAAGACAAATATCCATCTGAACAATGAAGTGATACATACAGTAAATTATCTTAAGTACTTACATATGACAAATAAAATCAGATTTGTAAATAATGAAACAATGCTTTCATTGCAGGTTTGACTTAGATTTGAACTGTGAATTTTCATCTGTACTGTGAATGTTTCTCAGTATACTTGATGATCTCTTGAATATTTTCTACTCAGAAATGCTGAGTTCCTGTAAAGGAGACTCTGTTTTAAGCTAAGAATCTCTGACACGATATATTTTGAGGTGTGCATTAATAGCATATTTTTTATATAGCCATTTTATAATTTTTATAATAGTTTTATAGGAAGCAGTTTTTGAAAATATAATTGGTATTTTATAATGATGGACTTTTCACAGTATTTTATTCCTTATATTCAATAGTTTGCTGGTACCCTGTCAGGCATCATATACTCAGATAAAATCCTTAATTGCTCTAGAATACTTGAGCTTGTTTTCAACACTTTCAGAAGTTAATCTAGCAGTTATTGAATTAATTATTCTTGTGACAGTAAGACAAACTAGATAAGCTCACTCTAAAACATTATGCTTAGGATAATTGATATGCAGTTTACCTAGGTTTTAAGCAATCATTTTCATTTTAAGCTTAGGGACATAGATGAAATGAAAAGAAATGGATAGCTTAACTTCTACCATTATGCTGTACAATGTGTATATCTGCTGACATTTTTGTGCCCTTTTCCAGAGTGTTTGAAATCTGGCTTGATCTGTCTCATATAGTGTGATTACTGTTCACCTCAGGCAGTCCTTTCCTATTAATTTTGCCATGCAGCCTGAAATAAAGCAGTGTGATTTTAAGACAGCGAGAACTGACAGCAGTTATTATTAAAGCCTGCCAGTCAGTTAAAAAGTTTTTCAAAGAAATCAAGCCCTGTTTAGGTCTCAGTTTTAACTGGAGTGTAGAAGATAATCTGTCCAAGGTTTTCTGCTAACAAAACATGGAACATGCTTATACAGAACCTCCTCCTCTGTGCACTGGCATAAATGTCAAAATTGAAGGCTGCATTACCTAACAGTGAATTTAGAGAAGGAAATCATTGTCTTGCGGTACCTTTTTCTCACTGAAAATAAATTGTCTCTGCACATGTATCCTGTATCAGAATCTCAGTGGGGAAAGGTGACTTCTCTGTTTCTGCACTTGCAAACACAACCTCAGACATGCTAATTCACCCTGTGGAGAATGTAAAACAGGCTAAAATGGATGGGGCTCACACGTAACCACAGTTAGACTGCCTGTGGTACTCAACCTGCTTCTGAAACTGGGGGGTTCTATAGGTGAGTAATTCTTTACAGATTCAGCTCACAGTGCCTTGCTGAGTTAATCAAGACCCATGCTAGAACTGCACAATGCAGCCAGTGACCTAGTTCTACCTGGATCTTCAATATATAGGAAGGTCTCTTTTGGATGGTCGGGATTATTGATTCCATCCATCCAAGTGAACAAAAGAATTGGGAACAAAACCAGGCTTGCTGCTTTTCATGGTATAAATTAGGACTTATCAAGGTCTACAGTGCTGTGACAAAACTGCTATCAGAGCTGAACTGTGCATCCTTCTGGATGCTGCTTCTGGAAAGGTGAAAGTACAGATACGAAAAGATGTGATAGTACAGGTGTGAAATTACTAAGTGCAGTTGTGAATAACAACCATGTAAAGGAGAAAGAGACTGTGAATGCCACTGCTACTACAACTTAATGCAAAATAAGTATGGAGGAACAGAATAGATGAATAAATCTGTTCTGCTAGCTACTCAAATATTTACATTGAGGGAACCCAGAAATATTCTACCGGAGTAATTTTCTGTGAAAAGGTCCTTAAAACACACAGTTTTGTCAAAGAAATCAAAACACACACCCATTTTGCAGCACTAGTGCTGTGTTTCACAGGTCATACCCCTACTATCATTTGTGATAAATAAAGTCAGTGGTAACCTCTAGCTGTGATGCATCACTTCCCCTAAGAGAGAACTAGGATGCAGGATGGGGTTTCCTTCCCCTGCATTCTACTTTATAAATCCAGAGACTTGTTTTTATTTTAATTATACCAAAGACAGCCTGAGGAGAGGAGCTTAATGGCCAGCAGAGCAATTATGTGAGATAATAAAGAAAGAATGGGTTCGGTTAACGTTTAGTGATCAGATTCATTCCAAAGGGATGTAAAAACTTCATTCAACTTTACTCCTGGAGTTGTGAAAATGTATTGAGTTCATCAAAACTCAGATCAACTCAATGAATTTTTAGAACTCACACCATGGATTTCATCTTAAAACAGAGATGAGACTCATATTCACAGGCCTAAAATTATAGGCTAATAAATAGTTGCAGCATCACTTTCTATGCATTTAATTTGCAAAAGCCTTTTTTTCCTCAATTACTCAGCTGTGCTGTGTTCACTAATTTCAAAGTCTTGTTGACTAATACCCTTTTATTAGATTATCAATACCTTGAAACCTTAAAAATTTAAATGTGGTAATATAACAGTGACTTGACCATGCAATATCCTAAATAATAAAAACACCATTGCTAAAGAAAGAAAATAACAAGGGAGATTATTTGAATGCTTTATATAAGTTTTTCCTGATTAAGGTAGCTGTGAAAGTTCATCCCAAAAACGGGTAATCATCACTCACCTCCAGTGTAAAACCTATGACTTTGAAGCACTGTTCAATTAATTCAAACTGCGACTTGTAAAAGCTATTGTTCATGAAATCTTGCACTATTCTGAAATGATCGCTTTGCAGATATCTGAAAGAGTTGATGGATACAGAGTTAGAATATAAATGAGCTTAAGATTTCAACACCTTATTTCTTAGTAAACAATTTATGTACAAACAAACCGCATTACCTGGGAGGTCTATATTCAGGCAGTTTATAATGTGCCAGTTTTTTCTTTTCTGCCAGACCAGCATAAATATAATAAAAAATATGGAAATTTCTCTCTCCTCTGAAACAAGAGAAACAATGAACTGGTTTAGTAATGTAACCCGGTTACATTTACTAATGACATACATGCTATTATTAAACGTTATTTTAGTAATAGGCAAGCCTAATGCAAACTGACAGAACACTCTGAAAGAAGCTCTATTACATAAATTCCTGTGAACACCCTTTGTGTGCCTCTGTGTGTTTGCTCTGAAGCTGCCTGGGTGGCTGCTTGGTGCTACAGACAGATAAATGCTGGTCTACCATGGATGCAATCGGTAGATGCTGGGTGAGATCCTGCAATTTGCTCACCCACCTGTATAAAATGGGCTGCTCAACCTCCAGCTATTTAACAAAAATCTTTTGATCATAGGAGAACTATACATTCCTGATTCACTGAACCCCATGTGTTCGCTGTGTCCTTTAGCCCTGAACCAAGAAAGCACAGGAGCAGACATTCAGCAAATGGCCTTATTACTTGGCATGCTTTGTCTAAAAGTTAGGTGCCCAAACCCAGAAGAGAAGCTTTTATTGCACATTCAAAGTTCCAGTGCACCTTATGAGGAAGAACTGGATGTTTAGGTGGAAAGTTGCTACCACCACTGAACCCTGAGATAGCCAAGTCAATCATTATGAAATGGAAAAAAGGAATTGTGTTCAAACCCCTGCTTTTCGCATGAGCTGATGCATGTGTCTCAGGAGCACTAATACATGCTTCCGTGAAACGGGATCACAGCCCGGTGCACTCTCATCTGCGTGGGGTGCCTAGATCAGAGGCAGCTTAGTTTCTGTATTTTACTGTGGACAGTCAGCAGTAGAAAACAAGATCATTTTAAGGGGTAGGAGCACATCCCTTATCTTCCCCCTCAGTGTCAGTCCCTCAGTTTCCCCCTTATGGTTACATAAGGTTGCATAGCCATGCTTTGCCCAATCTGAAACCTCACAATGTCCTGATGTTTTGTGTACTCTCTGGGAAAGGCAGGAGAACCTGTAGGTTCAAAATCTCTTGGCTTGAAGTGAGTCTGGAACTGGAGTCTCCCATTTTCTGGGTAATCAGTCACTGAGTTTTCTGCAAAAAGTCATTCCTAGCTCTCCACGTGAGTTTGGGACTCCTGCTCTAGCAGAAGAGCAGAAGAGGCACAAACAGCTTCAAGTACCCTTGGAAGTTTATGCCACAAAATATAACCTCTTAGAGTGACTCTCATGCTGAACACTTCAGTGGCATTTTCTTGTGATTTCAGGCATCTAAACACCTATCTAAATAGCATCTGAGGCATGTAAATGCTTTGCTGACTTCCTGTCTCTGCATGTGGCTAAATATAAATTGACAGCCAAAGAATAAACCCATGAAAAATTATGAAAATGGTGGTATTTAAAGAAAAAACTCATTTTATTCTGAAAGAGAAGTATCTGTGCTTATGTTCAACTGTGGGAAAACCCACCACTTCATAAAACTGCTTTTAACTTTAAATTGTTTGTTGAAACATTCCAAGTGATACTCTGATGTTCTTCATGTCACAACTCTACAACAGGCAACAAGATCTTGCAGAACTACAAAATGAGTAAAAATGAGTAAGTGATCAGCAAGGGGAAAAATTTATATCACTGACAACATTCTTTGTCTCAAACTTTGTTTTTTTCTATTATTATTATGGCAGAAATGGAGTTGCCAAAATATTTTTTATCTGGTTGTGCTATGTATTAGGATAGAAAATACATGTCAATAATTTAAATTAATTGGAAATGCCATTTAATTTTTCTGTCATTTTATATTATGAGATACACACAAGGCAGAGATGGGTCTGTTCTGCTTTTGGTCCACAATCCTTAATAATCAGATCCTACTAGATGCCCCAAAATGGAAAATGAGCACTTTGCAAACAAAACTACAATACCAAAGGAAATGTAGAGGAATTAAATCCAAGTAATATACTTAATACATTACTCAAACTTCCACAAAGAAAAGCACAACTGAACTATTAGAAACCTTTTAGAATCATAGAATAGTTATGGTTGTAAATGACCTTAAGGTCATCTGGTTCCAAACCCCCTGCCATGGGCAGGGACACCTCGCACTTAACCATGTCACCCAAGGCCTCTTCCAACCTGGACTTGAACACCGCCAGGGATGGAGCATTCACAACTCTGGGCAACCCATTCCAGTGCCTCACCACCCTCACCGTAAAGAACTTCTTCCTTATATCCAGTCTGAACTTCCCCTGTTTAAGTTTGAACCCATTACCCCTTGTCCTATCACTACAGTCCCTAATTAAGAGTCCCTCCCCAGCATCCTTATAGGCCTCCTTCAGATACTGGAAGGCTGCTATGAGGTCTCCACACAGCCTTCTCTTCTCCTTTTAATTCTTCACACATTATATATTACATTTGCATTTTTATGAGATTGGCTTAAATTACCCAGGAGGCAGCGAAAAAATCAGCAGCAGTTTTCAGCTAGCTTACAGATTTATAAGCTATTCATGTATCATTTATAAGAAAAAATCCCAGTACGTTATTCATCTTCATGTTCTGATCCAAGATAATTTCCTATATTGTAGTTCTACTCTGTAGCTCCCAAATTAGGTCAACTATAGTTTTTTTGGAGCCCCCAAATTCGGTCAAATGTTTTTATACTTACACTGCCTGGTGGACAACTCTGGATTTTTCCAGGAGATACTCTGAAATCTGAGCTCCTACTACAGTGCCACCACAAGTGAATTTCATTTCCAAATACTTTCCAAATCTGCTCGAGTTATCATTGATGATAGTGCCTGCATTCCCAAACGCTTCTACAAGGTTATTCACCTGGAGGATCTTTTCCTGTAGAGTCCTGTTATTAGCCTGGATATGGAAAAGACAATGCTTAAAATTATCAGTAATCATTCAAATACATTAATTCTTGTTTCTTTCCTTTTCTACTTTGTATTGTGAAGTGTGACATCACTAGGGAAGCCATTCCCATGTGAATCGTATGTAAATACAGGCACGCTTAAATCATGAAACTTGTCAGAATATAGCAATCAGCAGGGCTGGCTGGAAGAGATAACATACATAATGATAATGACAACACCAGAAGTAATCAGTTTCTGCAGCCCAGCACTCTGAGATGGCTGGCCTGCTTTTAAGATCCTTGTTAGTAACTGCTTACTGCTGCATTGCACCATATCAATAGATCAGATTGCTTGCATTTCACCTGGGACATGCAAAAATGCCATTTTATTTAGAACACTATGTGGTCACTTCCCAGAATGACCATGTTCCACTGACAGAAATATGGTTGTGGAAGGAGGTGAAAAGCTAGAAGAGGATTTTATTTAGTGCAGTTTGGGTGATTTGAAGACACTCAGTCTAACGAGGGCAGACTAAGTCGCAGCCCTTACTGCAGTGGGTACTTCACTGCAGAATCCCCAACATATTTCCAAATGACCCTAGTTCTGGAGGGAGGAAGGGGTAGACAGATCAGCATCATGTTCCAATCTGAAGTCACAGAAGTTCTTTGCAAAATGTATTACAGTCTTGCCCCCCTACCAATGTCCTGTCCATAGGTTCAGTCAATTATGTCTAAGAGCAAAGCCTTACAGAGAAACCCCTTTTGAAACATACCTTGCCCAGGACAGTGAGCTGCTGAACCAGAAGATGGGCACTTTGTGTCTTGCCAGCTCCACTTTCTCCAGAAATAACAATACACTGAAGAGAACAAGAGCATGACTCTGAGCTCACTACATATCTCAGCCAAGCAAACGATATAATTAAGACAATCTCATGTATACCTGGTCAGAGTTGTACGTCACCATGGACTGATAACCTATGTCAGCAACAGCAAAAATATGAGGAGGGTTGGCAGTCCGTTTGGCTCCAATATACAGTTTGGAATGCTAAGTGTGGGAAAAATGAAAACATTATCAGCTGTCCCTTAACAACCTTTTGTTTTTTTATAAATCACAGTTGAGTTTTATTTTCAGATTAGAGTACAGCATGCTGAGGTTACCAACAGCGATGATTATGCTGTGAAACTCAAATTATCAGAAGAAAAATTAACACTGCCAGACATCAAGGACCAAATTATAATTCTTGTTTTTTTTTCTACTTCTCATCCGTTTAGTATTTCTGCATGATATTGATGTCAAAACTTAAGAACTTTTCTATACCTACAGTACCTTTTGTATAATGGACAGGCAAATTCACAAAAAGTTAAAATTTTACAGGGTTGCTTCGTAAACCGTCTGATTAATTAAATGGCTATGGCTTCCCCAGCTCTCCTGGGAGCAAATGCCCCCAGCTCCTACCTTCAGCCATTTACAATTCTCCAAGAGAAGTGGACTCCCTCCCACAGAGAGGAGTTAAGATTCACATGGAAAAATGTACTTCTCTTTAGAGTTACTACTTCTGAGCTAGTTGCTATGGGCAGCTAGCACCTTTACACTCCATGGGGTTCTAGTCAACAAACCTCATGAAATTTAGCACAATTTACCTCATGCAAGAATGAATTTTGAAAGTCACTAGAAGAATAACAATGTCAAAAATCCATTTCTATGTATTGATCAAAAGGGATGATTTGCTCAGATATAGCTGTTTGTACTTCAGACATGCTACAGACATTATACTATAGACATAAAGATATCAGAAATTAATTTTTTTGGAGTTTCTCATGTCTTTGCTGAAATCCAGTATGTGATAAAGATGTATGTCAACATGCACTTGAAGAAACAACTGCATGGGTAATTCTGTTTTTCAGAGTGAACTGCTGTAATCTCAAGAATGGTCTTACTCTATACTTAACACAAATATTCAAACTTCAATGGAAATCAGTGCTACTTTAGAAGAACCAAATTTAGATTTTCACACCTGTGAAGAATAAATATCTATGTTCCGAAATGGATTAACAGCAATAAGAATGTCCCCAACATAGGTGTAGATCTGATCCTTGGCATAACCCTTCTGCAACTGCTCTGTTACTGTGTTCTGATGGAGAAAAAAACAGGAACATTCAATCACATGAGAAAAAAGAGTATTATAAAAATATATAAAATATATAGTTACAACAAGTAAGGATGGAGATGGAAGGTATTAATAGTCAGGAATACAGGTGATCATGATGAAAAGCGAGTAACACTTTCAAACACATTGCCATTCCTAATTTCTTGAATCCAAACTCAGTTTGAACAATATATACTTACAGATCCACAAGTGGCTGTAGGAAAATGAGCTAATAAGTACTGCTGTAACTCGATTAATCAAAGGTTTCTGTAAGACAGTCCTGTCTTCTTTTCTAACACTACAGATTCATGTAATTCATTATGCAAGAGCCATATATTTGAATCCATAACTGCCATTACAACTGGTCTAACATCACTCTCACTTATGCTAAGACACAGATTTGAACTGTTTGGACCTTTCTATATTAACAGTCACTCTCTGCTGTGATTGTTCTTTGCTGCTGGAGACTCAGTTCTCCCTGAACCAAGAAAATAAAAAGAGCCATAGTGGCACACCCCATTTCTTGACAATTTTCCTCAGATTCTTCTGCACAGAGCTGAGTATGTAATGTGCCTGATTAGGTTTCCAATCAAAACAAGACATAGAGCTGGATGAAGAAATTCAAACCAGCCTTGATACTGTTTTGAGGTACATGTAAAAATATTTAGGCTGTATCCCCACTGGAAAAGAATGACAAGCAGCAGAGGACTGCAGAAGGAACTGCTTTTCCTTCACATCTATCTGTTCACAGTGTTGTGCACTGTGTTCTGGTTAAAAACACTTAAAACCTGAATTCTCAACAGCTAAAGAGGTTACATTTCCTTTGAAGGAAAACACAAGGAGAAAACCTTGATTTACCGTTGCCTTTATAAACTCTTCCCTTTTTGGTTTTGAATGCTGTTTTGCTTTTGGACATCACCAGATTCACATAAACACATTTTTTTAAGGGAAACTTCTGCCCTTTTTACAATTATTTCTTGCACTGATAGAAGGTGTCCTGTTTTGCTGTTCTGATGGGCTACCTAAACTGGAAGAGAAGTTTGAATGGAAGAAAGGAGACAGCTTTGAGAAACTGCCATTTATATGTGAAAGAGGTTTTAAACTGGATTTGATTCAGTAAAATATCACGTAGTCAAATGATGCCTTTAGGTGAAGGCTTCCTGAGAAGGCTCAACCTCAGAAGAGATGAGATACTGAGATACACTTCCAGCTCATCTGTTTTTTTGTGTCTTCTCTTTCACTCAGATTATTTATATGCTTCATGCCAAAAGATAAAAAAGTCTCACTAGCATACGACTACTCTCAATACTAAAAAAAAATGCTTAAATCTCAGATTTGTGCAGTAGATGAAGTTTGGATTAGCTCTATTAATATTACCTAGACATTAAACTACTATAACCGAGCTCTTGGATGATGGAAGATAAGACAATGTGAATTATCATTTATGCACAGCCCAGCAGAGGAAGAATGGCAGTTTGATTACAACCACTGATGGCCGCTAAGACCTGCAGATAATGTGCTGTAGCGTTGTTCTTCTTTCTGGTTTTGAAGCTTCAAGCACAAACACAACAGACTTCCCCCCTTTCCCTTAAGCATGCTCCCCTGCTCCTAGTGGGCTCGTTTTCAAACCTTGACAAAACAGTGAGATCTGTATCAGTAACTTTGTTAAAAGTTCACAGGAAAGCATTGACAGGTCAGAGTGCCTGACAGTACACCAACAGTACACCATCGTGTTCTAATATGTAATTAACCCCCTTCAGGAAAATGTGAAAAAGGAGATTCTTACCTCATCCAGTACCTCCAAGGTTGCTAAATCATCTACCTCTTCCTGGTTTGAAACTAGTGACTTACTGTAGTTCCCTTTCTTTGTATGAATACGCTCAAATCTAGATAAGAAAGAGACACAATTTCCTGATGTAAGGGAACACAGAGCCGATCTTGCATCTGTAACCATCCTGAAAGCAATTCAACCAAAAAATTCTAGCTTTCCATTGTTCTGAATTCAAACACACAAATATTTGAATAACAGGACAAGATATAACTTCTTAGTGCAGTGCACCTGTAATTCACAACTCAAAATCTATGGTTTGATCACACAGCTGATACTGTGAAGAAATTTTTGACTGTACAGATCCCTGCTTGGTAACACCTGTACACCACCTTCAAGACTGGAGCTATGCAGCACAGGGGAAAAAATAACACATTTTTAAAACATGTAACAGTCAAACTCTGGCACCTGCCTGTAAAAAGAAAAATAACCCAGATAAAAATCATGGACAGGACAAATCTAGGGGTGTAGGATGAAATAGCAAGGATGATGTAGAGAAAGCACCCAGGATAGAAACACTTCTAGCTCAGCAATGACAAAGATCTAAAACCTGGCTGAGGTGACCACACTGTAGAGCAAAGTGCTACAGAAGAAGATGTATGTGAAATACATCCTGACCAAGAAGAATTTTCTCGGGCTCTACAGGAAGAAAAAATCATAAAAAATAAGCAAACAAAATTTTAACCCTTTTTCTTATCAGAGTTAAATTTCAATTAAGTTTTTGTTTTAAAGTGAAATTTCTTTTCTCTTTTAATCAAACCAAAGAAAACTTTATGCAGTCTTGCAGAAATTGGCAATAAAATTCCCAAAGACTTGGATTAGTCTCTATCAAAGAGTAAAGGCATTGCTAATCAAAGCGAAAGCAGCAGAAAATGCAAGGTTTACAATTCACATTAATTATACTTGCTTTATGAGATGGGTAAAATCAGGGAAAGAGAAACTGGATAAGTAACAGCAAACTGAATCCAGCTCAGATGTGCAATATGGCACAAGCACAGAAAGACAATCAAGTAAATCTGATCTCCTTATATGACTTCACTCCCCTTAATACCACAATAGGAAGGCACTTCTTAAACACATGGAGCATACACCTTGGCAAATTGAGACAGCAGGAAAACTGTGTTGTGTGAAACACACTCACTTTTTACCTTGATTCCAGACAAAATCCTTTACTTAATTTTGACATTTGGATATATGGCATGAGTAAAAGCGTGTTTTCTACCCAGGCAAGTACTTTACTGTAAAGTGAACAGGACAGCAAGAAAAGGGCAGCTGCACCAAGATGAGGTAGAATGAATGGGCAAGCTGAGAGACTTCTGAACTCCTACATTTTTTAAAGATTTACTGCAGAGTTTAATGGGCTACACCCATTCCATGAACACCACCTGCTTCACAGGTGCCACTTCAGGTCACGCAGGCTATACAGAGATGTGGGATGCAGGTTCAGAAATGTCCTGGGTTCAGCAGTAGCAGTCATTTTTCTCCTCCTTGGTAGCTGGTGCAGTGCAGTGTTTTGACTTTCAGCTTGGGAACAGAGCTGATAGTGATGTTTAGGTTTGGCCAAGGACTTTGTGAGCCTCATGCTCTGCCAGGGAGGAGGGGAAGCCGGGAGGAAGCAGAGACAGGACACCTGACCCAAACTGACCAAAGAGGTATTCCATACCACAGCACGTCATGCCCAGGATGTAACTGTGAGTTAGCCGGAAGGGCTGGGAGTCGGCAGGGTTGGAGGAGGTATCGGTCAGAGCTTGGTCGGGCTGGGGGGGGCGAGTTATCGGTCGGCTGGTGGTGAGATGATGTATTCTCTTCCCTTGTTATTTCCTTTATCATTATTATCATTGGTGGTAGCAGTAGTGATTTGTGTTATACCTTAGTTACTAAACTGTTCTTATCTCAACCCGTGGGAGTTGCATTCTTTTCGATTCTCCTCTCCGTCCCTCCGAGAGCAGGGGGAGGGCAAGAAAAGGGGGGGAAGTGAGCGAACGAATTACCTGACTGGGTTTAAACCACGACAGTTCTTTTTGGCGCCCAACGTGGGGCACGAAGGGTTGAGATAACGACAGATTTGACTGGATTAATAGTCACTCGTCACAATGCTGATTTATTGGCTCTCAGAGTTGTTTCGCTTGATCTCACAGCTTCAGAATGTTGTAACTTACGTAGAGCCGGTATTTGCTGTGATAGTGTTTATCAAGTATGGGGCCTGGGCTAAGGTTCTTGTCTCACTGTGCTTTATGGCAATGACTTGTAATACGGGTGGGCTCCAACAGCAGGGCGGGACGGACGTGGCCGTGGACTTGTACCTGGCCGTCCGGCTGCTCTTCACCGTCCTGGCCCTCACCCTACTCTCCATCTTCGTGAGGCTGCGGGGAGCTGAGGGGGAGCGGCCCCGGGAGCCGGCGGCAGCCGAACCGGCCCGGGAGAGCGGCCCCGGGGACCAAGCGGCGGCAGGAGCGGGGCCGGAGGCCGCGAGGGGACGGCCGCCGGTGGAGGAGGTCGGGGCGGTCGAGGAGCAGAAGGAAGCGGCTGCCGAGCAGCGGGAGAAGGCGGCGGAGGAGCCGAGCCCCCCGGAAGAGCCGAGCCCCGCGGAAGAGCCGAGCCCCGCGGAAGAGCCGAGCCCCGCGGCCGAGCCCAGCCCCGCGGAGGAGCCGAGCCCCGCGACGGCCGAGAGCGTTTCCCGGAAGCCGCCCGCCGAGCCCCAGGAGGATGCAGGAGACCACGCAGCATTTCCCAGCAAGGCAGAGGGGGAAGAGCTGGACTCAGGAAAAGAGAAGCTGGCGGTGGGAGAGCCGGCAAGCACAGCAGCTACACCAGCCCCAGTGACAAGTACAGCAGCTACACCAGCCCCAGTGACAAGTACAGCAGCTACACCAGCCCCAGTGACAAGTATAGCAGCATCGTTTGAGAGTTCTGAAGGTTTTGAATGGCCTTTGGGTATCCTTGGGACCTGCCTGCTGATTGTGATGGGGATCAGCATGTTGGCACTCACACAGACTGTGTTCTACCCACCACCATTTTGTCTGATCTCAAAAGTTAAGCAGAGTCAGGTTTGGGTCTTGTCTGGGGTTAGACGAGGATATAGGGGGACCAAGAGGTTTTCCCCAAGGCTGGACAGTCATGAGTGGCAGGGTGTGTGGGACAGTATGGGCAAGTATCTAGTCCACTGGGCCCCTCCAGTGCTTTGGAAGCATCGGAGATGGAAGGCAGCTGTATGGAGTCCCCAGCAACAAGCTGCAGAAACTGCTGAAGGGGACAGTGAATTATTTTGAGCCTGGTGAGCCCAATGCACTTCAGGCCATCAGAGCAGAGATGCAACACAGAGATGGACTCATGATCGAGGGGTGGACTTAGCAATGGACACTATTGCCCAGGTTATTCACGAGTGTGAACACTGCACACAGTCTCTCCTGCTCTGGAAGACTGTTACAAGAGATGGAGCCTGACATCATGGACCAGATGGACTCAGCAGCTTTATAGGGACTGGTCCATGCACTGAGATAAGAGTGATGGTATACTGAAAATGTGGGATCTGAGCATGACGTGAATGGTATGGAATAAGGGGTGGATAATGTCCTGGGTTCAGCAGTAGCAGTCATTTTTCTCCTCCTTGGTAGCTGGTGCAGTGCAGTGTTTTGACTTTCAGCTTGGGAACAGAGCTGATAGTGATGTTTAGGTTTGGCCAAGGACTTTGTGAGCCTCATGCTCTGCCAGGGAGGAGGGGAAGCCGGGAGGAGCAGAGACAGGACACCTGACCCAAACTGACCAAAGAAGTATTCCATACCACAGCACGTCATGCCCAGGATGTAACTGTGAGTTAGCCGGAAGGGCTGGGAGTCGGCAGGGTTGGAGGAGGTATCGGTCAGAGCTTGGTCGGGCTGGGGGGGGCGAGTTATCGGTCGGCTGGTGGTGAGATGATGTATTCTCTTCCCTTGTTATTTCCTTTATCATTATTATCATTGGTGGTAGCAGTAGTGATTTGTGTTATACCTTAGTTACTAAACTGTTCTTATCTCAACCCGTGGGAGTTGCATTCTTTTCGATTCTCCTCTCCGTCCCTCCGAGAGCAGGGGGAGGGCAAGAAAAGGGGGGGGAGTGAGCGAACGAATTACCTGACTGGGTTTAAACCACGACAAGAAAGTCAAGCAGGAACCCACTTGGCATCAGCTACTGATTGCCAGGACTGAAAACAGGCTAGAAGAAATAGGCAAATGATGCCCTCACAAAATGTGAGTGCAATCAAGACCTGAATGATGGAACTGCAGGCATGAATGCACTTCATCTAGCATTTCTTTCAATTTCTCTTGTCTCTAACTGTTGTTCCTTGAGGGTACCAGAATAGCTTATCCTAATACACATGCCAGTAATGGTGCAGCTGACTCCTCCCTTATACAGATGCCAGCTACCACTGGAGTCTTTCCCTTATCTATAATGCAAAGGCAGGAGTTTCACACCACAGCTGACTAATTCTGCAACCTTAACATCAAGACATAAACATAAGACTTTATTATAAGAGCTAGCATAGTCTCTGTGCCAATATCGCAGCCCAAAACCCAGTGTGGAGGCCAAGTCATGAGCAAGCACAATGAACAGTATGGATCAACAGCATCTACATCGCCCTGGTGGAAGAGAGGAACCAATTCCTGACAGTTTTACACCCAGCTATTTTGCGGACAACTCTCAAAAGGTTTTAGCACCCTGGATCTGCATGAGAAAGCAACCTGCCTCCAAATGTTTTCTTGCTTGCTTTCTTTCTTTCAGTATTTACTACAGGCCCCCAAAAGACTAGATACAGTTGTGAGGATGGTAGTGAGGCCCAATTACATGAGGTGAAAAGCAACACATGGTCCTGTTACAACATAAGCAGTGCAAAGAGACAAAAAGAGACGCAGGAGGAGTGACTGTCTGTGTGAGGGAGAAAGCTTTTGCTGCAAGAGATCCAAAACTGGGCTGTAATCTGTTATGTATTATACTTAAATATAATTGAAGTTGAAGCAGAAAACACACACGAATGCAAGCAGACACCATCGAAAGGGATGAGTCTGGTGCAAAGCAAGCACAATTCTCCTAGGTCTGACCTCTTCTTCCCTTTTCTTTGGAGCCCATTTTTACCATGACAGCTGTCCTGATAGTACTGTCCTTAAAATAACACTATGAGACAATTTTTGGTTGCATGTACACCCAGGTTGTCTTAAAAAGGATATGGTAATATTAAGATTTAAATTCACTCTTCAGCCTTGTATGGTCTGCTGCTGCTTGATTTGCATTTACCAGCTGAAGTACAGTATTGCATTCACAAGCCAGATGTACAGGGAAAATCCTACCCTCTCACTGGAAATGTGTCCCCTCTATAGCCCAAGCTCCCATTGACACTTTTTTAAACAGTTTCAGTTGAAAATTTAAATTTGGACGGTTGAAACAATTTCTCCTTTGTTCCTGCATGAAGGTCATTTTGTGTTCAGAGAATGCATCTAATATCAGTACAACTTTGAGAAAGACCTATCAACATGTACATGAAGGAAAGATGCAGGAAGTGCAGGACTATATCAAGCTCTGCTGTTCTATTTTTACGTCTCCAAAGGAAAACCCAAAACAAGGCATCTGTCAAAGCTATGCTTTACATTTCTGGTGGAATTGTTACACATTGAGTACTTTTTTGTTTGTTTGTTTAAATGTTACTGCCTATCAGTGACAGAGTGATATTTCCCAAGATTTGTTTCAATTACCATTTTTCATTTAATGCAGGAAGCTGACAACTACCTTGCAAGAAGGGATGGGGAATGCTCCAGTCATGGAGACTTCTCTTTTTTCATTTTGTTCTTTTAAGGAAGCGATCTCTGTTTATGGCAGGGAAGCTTAATTACATAAAATTGATTCTCCTGTAATCCTCTTCAGCTGACGTTATGATAACACTAGTGCTTGTTAAACCAGATTTTATTGTCCATTCTCCAGAGTACAGCAGAGCAGCAGATTTGCAGAACACAGTATTTTTCTGCTTTGCTGTCAAAGGGCACCGTCCCCTTAAGGGCAGTTATACTGCTTCTCTTGCTAAAACTCCAACCACTTAACCCCCTCCACATCAATGCTGTTGATATCAATACTGAAATTCCATTATCATCATGCACATAGACATTGTGAACTGAAATAATCATGTTTCTCTGTTCAGAAATTATTAATTGGAGGCATCAGATCTTACAGCCATGCTCAGCAAGCAATTTAAGCAGCTAAAGGCCAGAAACATCATCCCAGTACGGACAAGAAAATGAGTCAAGGCAGCATTGTTTCTGTGCATCCTCCTTCACACCCCCTGCTTATCTTTCAAGATTCAGTTAAATCAAAATGAGGCAACTGCAGCTTTTTCTTCTTCAAATTGTCAGAATGTATTTAAAAGGTTTCTGATAGTTCCAAAAATACCATGAAAAGAAAAGTGTGACTCAAGATGCCTCGTTGAACTCTCTGCTTAAACTGGCTAGAGACTCATCTATAGACTAAAAAGTGACAGGAAAAAGGCTGGCCTTGATCTGGGTGTAAAGAAGAAACTAGAAATAATCGGGTTTTCTGTAAGGTGAAGGTGGGAACAGCTATACACCTCCCAGTAGTTATAAAGAACATTAAAAGTGGCAAACAGAAAAAAACAAACAAAAGCAACACAGAGAAACCTGTCACTGCTGGTAATTCTATTTCTCTGGAGGCTGTACAGAACAATACACATTTAAAATCAAAATTTTGTCTTCAGCAGATGTATCTGGTGGAATATGCTTAAATAAAACTAGTCTTACGTCAATGCAAAATCTGCACCTGAATTTAGAAAAGTGTCTTGATATGACTCCAGCTGTATGTGCACAATGCTCTGCAGGAAAACCTGTGCTCCCTCTATGTTTAAATGATGGGACATCACTGGCTGCAGACTGAGGGAGCTGTGCTCAAGCTTATGCAACGCTGCTGAGAGCACAGTGCTGCCCAGCAGAGCTACAGGGCTTTGGATTCAGAGGTGGTCCATGTCCAGCCAACTAGGTCATGTCCTGCTCTGCACAATCTGTTTGCCAAAGCCCATGCTGGTTTACCATGCCCTCCAAAAGCAGATTATTGGTCCTTCATAATCTTCATAATAGTCTCAAGGGATAGCTGTATCCCTGACAATTTTCAGGGAAAAATGTGTTCTTAACTGAGCAAATAGATCTCTAAAAGGACTCTTTAGGATTAGTTCTTCATTGCCATCATGAGTCAGGTTCATGCTCGATGGTCAGAGCCATACTGAGAAGATGAAGGTGAAGGTCCAAAAGCAAGTGATGCCTGGTGAGGTGTCCCACCTTCAGGAGAAATGAGTCGCTGAGCACGTGGACTGACACAACAGTAAAGTAGCAGTTGTGGACCTTTACTCCCAGGGAGGCCTGAATGTAGGAGTAACTTCTCTCTCCTGTTTTGCTTCAGCAAGCAAACTATTCGTCATTCAGGCATTGCTGCTGTCCACTGTATTGCATGGAAGGAGATTATTATTCTGCTGTGGAGATGTGTATTAACTAGAAGCATGGGACTGGAGTTTGTGTTGCCAGAAACTCTTTATCGCTTCTGCAGCCGGAAAGCAGTTTGCAGCATAGCTGTCCTACAAAGCCCACACTGAATTACAGTGAGACAAAGAAATGGCTTGAAGTGCTAAAGGACTGGCCCGGATCTCTGAACCCTCATGTTTAAGGCTCTACTCTGATAGACGTTTCATCTGGAGACCTTGACCAAGACAGCCGTGGACTCTGCGTGAGCTGTCTTACCCTGCTCCTCACGCTGCATTAGTCAAGCTAGTGTGGTGATTTCTCCTCAGCTACAATCTGCACTGCAGATTTGGGCTTAAAGGATTGCTGTCAGCTGCTTTCCACTTGCAGAATGACTCAGAAAGATAGAAATAGAGAGAGAGAACACCCAGAAAATAAGTGACACAAGTCTCTGCAATCAGGGAAAGTCGTGGAAAGAAACTGTAGGGTACACCATGCTTTTGACAGGGGAGAATAAATTTACCACCACCTTTGTGCATGTTGTACATTGAACTTCTATAAACTTACCTCCCTGAACTTTCCAAATAAATAGAGCAACTGTTTTGCATCCTGTCACTAGATTTTAGTGGTATCCCTGCGTGACCAATACAGAAGTACAAAATCTTAGGAAAGTAATTCAGCTTACCTGAAAGCTCTTGGAATCACTTTGCAGTAGCATGGGTCTCTTTCCTATGTTTACTTAGAGGGCATATAACAATGAGGCTCTTAACCTGGGGACCAGAGTCATTTGCTGAAATCTAGGTGCAGTGAATATCCCTTGCGTATACAGCTCATTCTGGAATGAGTCATAATTCCCAGGAAATACACACTGTACTAATCATTGCACATTTCTGCAGAGATTATTGTAAAAGCAGTCAAGATTAAGACAGCCAAACAACTCCAGATAAAAGTCTTACAAGCCTGACTGTCAGGTGTAGATGCGACAGTTCTGAAGGACATTTCAAAGACAGCTATTTCTGTTGCAAAGTAAAACTCTTTACAATGCAGTTCTTTTCCCCTCATTTGCCCAAGCAAGAAGTGGGGTTTTTTAGAGCAGTTTGGGGGTATATGCTGCAGCACTCATTTCTAATAATTATTTTCATCACTAATTATAAATTCTAACAGCTATAATGTGACTTACAAGAATATAAGTATGTGACTGAAGGATTTGCTAAAAGTGAGGAGAAACATAAGGTGAATGTCTAGGCTCAAATGAGGTTATTGTTTGTTCATTAGAGAATTTGTCTTATCTTTGTTAAAGATTGTGCAATAAATTCCATTATTACGCCTTTTGTGTAACTATCAACATAGAAAAGAATTAGAATATAGTATGTAAAGAGCTAGGTGGTCCTGAGCACTGGAGTAACAGATATGGGATGAAGTTTATTTGTATAAAATCTCAGGATCATACTACTAGGTTGTAACAGAATGTTTTCTATTAGTTGAAAGTTCATCAATTTGAGAAGACCAAAGGAAAAGTAGTATCAAGATCATTATGAGTAATGAACCCCCCTGAAAAGAGGCAAATGCCATGTTGTGAGTTGCACAACGAAAAAGGCTTTCCTTGCCATAGCCATGACAAAGTCAACCCCTGCAGAAGCCCAAGGCCCTTATCCTGAATGTGGCTCTCCTCACCTAGGATTCACAGTTCAGTGAGAACCCAAATACTAAACAAAACCACACAATTGCACTTAGGATGCAACTTTGCCTGCTTCACTTACTTCCTAACATTAATTTATCTCCTTCAGCTTACTTCATCATTCCAAATAGCAAACTTTAGAGACTTTTCAGTTAAGATGGTATTAGAAAATGTTAATGTATCAAGGGATATTTTCTCATGCTCTTGGCATTGTAATTTCAACGTGAGACCTGAATTAGAAAAGGTTAAGTTGCAAACAGATATTTTTAGCATGAAGAAGTGATGACTTCAGAGAAAAAATGTACTGCATTTTCTCAAAGTAAAAAAGTGGAATTCGTAATGAAGCTCATTGCCAGTATACATGCGTTTTTTTGAGCCTCAAGTAGCAGAAGATAAGCTAGTGGTATAAGACTGTTCAGAGGTTACTGAAAAAAACAGTACAGTCTTCCATCACCCACGTTAAGTCTTGAGCAGGTCTATGGCACATTGCCCCTTAAGTTGATGTTTCTGGGTATTCAGGAGGTCAGTGGGCCCTGTTCCTCTTGCTAGGTGTTTAGAAAGGATACAGAACCAAAAACTAGGTTCCTCTTCACTGGAATAACAATAATAGGAAGGTTCAGAGGGCCCAGTGCAATGTCCTAATGACTCATCAGCAGTAGAAAATACCTCATGAACACTGGTGCTAATGGCGTGATTGTAGGGTGGCTCCCCTCTGTGCCTAGAGAACACACACACTCTTCCTGAGTAGTCATAGTGCTCAAAGATTGGATCTGAAGATCTGGCCTTCTGTAAAACTTCTGAGCCTGTGACATAACCTAACAGGATCTCTTCTTTTTGAACTATATACACTGCACATTCAGCAAACAACAAGATAAGGTCACAAGTGCATCAACAGACAACCACTGCAGAAGGCAGTCAGAATCAAATTATACCTCAGCATGCTGGGCAAAGAGGGTAATCTGATTTTGAGCACAAACAGGAAGATGCAGTGGCTGGACCTCAGCTATTAACTTCCAGGCATTTTTCTTTTTCTTCTTTTGAAATACAAAACTTTTATTAATAAAGTTGAATTTGAAGAGGAGAGGAAACACATACTGAGACAATAACTGGATTCCTTCCTTACAGCCTTAAGTCAGTATTACCAAATTTCTTGAGTTTATATGCCATGCCCGTTTATCCAACATGACACAGGTAGGAGGATTTCTTCCCTCAGTGGAAGGAAGAGTTTTTTAATGCCTTGAACTACTTGCCTCCCAGTGCCAAAAAGCAGCAGAGCTTCAAATTATGGACTGAGAGTGTCAGTTGGAGACCAGGAGGGAGCTTTACAAGGAAAGTTGCCAGCAACCGGTGAAAGTTCAGGAATTTCACAAAAGGGCCCTATAGTGCCAGTGTAAAAACAGTCCCATAACAGAACAGTCGAGAAAAAAAAAGAAGCCAGAAGATTTCAAGATGAGCCCCTTCCAGGTGACTTGCCACTACACCGCCTATGCCTTGACTCTGGATCGGATTTACATGCTACTTTTGTACACACGCTGCTTTTGACGCCATTTACTCTGTGCAGATTGAAGGCCAGAAGATACATGTCATTAGTATTTAAAGACTTTAAATATGACCACTGAATTCAAAGATCTTTGTATAAACCTTTTATCATACAGAAAGAACAAATGCCATTCTCCTTTACAGGCCTGGAATTCTAATTTCTTCTAAAGTACATACTTTACTAGTTTCAGCTACCTGAAAATAGTATCTACTTTTCTTGCTTTTACAGGGATAGTAACAGATACAAAGATGGGCACTCTTACTGTTTCTAGGATACAGCTAGTCATTTGCTACATGCACTGCTATGAAAGACAATCTTCCAGCAAATGTAGACAATAAACATGTTAAAGCTGAAGTGACTGTAGGTACAGTGACTGTAAAATGTGATTTTTACTTCCAGTCTTTCATACTGCCTTTACTGATCTCATGTATAGAAAAATTTGGTTAAATCAGTGCAAATGAGATTTGTATTAGTATCAGCCTGATATGAACTATGGATCAAGCTATTAGTTTAACCGCGCCATTTAAATTAATTAAATAACTAGATCTTTTACACAGTTTCAGATAATGTATTACTATTACTTTCAGGGAAAAAAATCCACCTTCCTTTGGGAAAATTTATGTAGAAATTATACTTGATCAACTGTAAAAGCATGGGTAACTTCATCACATGGTAATACCTTCCCTTAAACTGGTTCATGTGAAGAGTGAATAAATTACAATCTAAACAGGATGGAGGAAGTACCAATAGATCATCCTGTTCCTACGACATTTGACTGCTCTGTGGGCATGCAAATTGGGCCACTTTCTTTATGCATGTATTGTATAGGAAAAGAAAGTTCATGCTATTTGCTTTATGCAGCATTTACATAGGAAAAAAAAAGAAAGGATTTTGGAAAAAAGTATAGGACTTACAGAAAACAAATGTATAAGTTCTACAGAATCGGTAAAAAAGCTCATGACAATAGACTTATAAGCCTGTTTTTTAAAAATCAGATAGGCTTTGAAAGGACCAGTGTCACAAATGTTATCAGGATTTCAGTTCATGTAACTTAATGTTTTGGACTAATTTTACCAACATACCATTTCCCTGTGTTTCATAAATTAATACTATTAAAAGTCTGGTGTTCGTTGCTGTTTTAATGCTCAGCACTGACATCTAATAAGCTTATTTCTATTCCAGAATCTTTCTGGATTAAACAAGTATCAAGTCTGCACATACAAATCCAGTCTGAAGCTTAAATTTAAGCCAACTGCATAGGTTTTCTCTGAAATGCCAGAAAAGCGGAAGTACTACTCATCCCACATACATTTAAGGTCCAAGGAAACTTGAAAATTATGAATTATTTAGAAATATATTTTTAATTAGCTTTAAAGCATAGAATAAATAGAAAAATTTCCAGAGTTAAAACTGAAGACTGCTGTATATATTGTTACTATAAATATGTCTGAAAGGAAATGTGGCAGACTTCAGTAAGCTTTTTCCATATCCAATAATGCCAAAATGTCTTTTAAATTTTATGTTCCATTTAAAAGAAAAGAAAAATTGTCATGCTTTACCGTGAATCATAGGAGCAGTCACACCAGTAGTACATCAATACTAATCTGCTACATTTCACATCTGACACACTATTTCAGTATACTGAATTGTTTTTTTTTAAATCGTAAAATTAAGCCAAGCCATTCTCAGTTGTTTCAAATGAAAGCCATCAGGTGCTAAGTGATTTATTCAGAATTGATATTCCTAAATACCAGTGGAAGAAAGAAAATATCTATACAATAAGACATAGGATTTGAACTTGCAATACATTTCATTCAGTCAGTGGTATCCAATTGTTGCAGGAACCTAACTAGTTATTTTTAGCATCCTTGCTTAAACTGAACATTAGCTGACCACGTAAATGTAAGAAAATGACAAACATAATTTCACCTAACCTTAGCTTTCTGAATGCTAAGATCCTAATCTGCATCTTGAGTCAGAGGAGAAAGGAAAGGCATTTCTAAAGACTGTTTCATCCTACGTGTGAATCGTAATGCCCCTCTCTTGCCATTGGCTCTATAGGGGAACCAAAAGATTAAGCTGCCTATTTTTTTGCCAGCCGCAGTTATGACAGGTGAATCTTTCCCTGAGTGACAGCCGTTCTGAAACAGTGAAAGTATCAAAATTGTCCCAACTGGTCTACTTTTTTATCTACTTTTACCTTGCCTTTTCAGTTACTCCCATTTGTTGATGAACGTCAATAAATTCCATGAGTTGTCTTTGTAGCACGTTTTCTTTTCCTTCAATTTGCTTAATAAAATCATGCTGCAAAAGACTAGATACTGTTGGACGCTTCTCATAATCTTTAGTCAAGCACCTGTGCTGGCAGAAAAAACATATCATTGTTGAGGGATTGCTGTTCAGTTTTGAAATGCTTGCCTGTAGTTTACTCATGCCTCCATAATAAATATATCTATCTTAATCACAAAAGCTCTACATTGAAAATTGTTAAGATTTCACCAAATTGATGAGTCCAAGATGTTAAATTACTGCATTTTAAAACTAAATAGTCTGTAAGAAAAACAGAAACATCAAGTGTGTTAGCTTGTTATTTCACATTTTAAATCTGGACTCTCACTTCAAAGCCAAACTGGATTGACAAGGGTTTTTAAGGAAAAGTATTAGTAGCAACAGATTTCCATAGTGAATACAAAGATATTTTACACATGACATTTACACATGTTTCATATTCAGCTACTGTGCTCTCAACTGTTACTCACTTGTTAATGAAGTCATTGAATTCAGGTGACCACAGTTCAGGTTGCTGTAGTGTTGGAGGAGGATTCCTGCAAAGGTCAACATGACGATAAGTTAATAAGCTGCTCACTTGACAAAAACAATGTTTGAAGGCAGGCTGAATAATGAGGTTTAGAAGGCCACTGAAAAAGATATTGATTTTGACTGGTAAAAAGAGGATGGGTATTTGACACACTACCTCACTGGTTCTACTTTCCTTAAGTAACAAGGAGAAATAGCATACAGATGATCTATCACGCATAGCTAAGAATCACTATAATTTTTTCAGTCAAATCAATTATCGGAAGTGAAACTAACAACCCATTAATCACTATTCACTTGTAATGGCAAGTTTCTCTTTAGGAGCCTGAAACAATATACTTTCTTAAGAGACATTTTACAAAGAAATTCTATTTTAGGTTTTCCCAGAAGGACTGAATTAATCAACTTGCTGAACAAAGTGTCAGAAGAAATTAGCCCTTTATTAACTATTTCTCATCCATCAGAAATTAATCAGAAGTCAAAGGAAGGCCTAAATACTACTCCTTTCTTTTTTGTCATTAGAGCTGTTTACCTTAGGTGTTAACTTGGCACAAATTGTTTTAACAGCCAAATTGTTTCAAACAGAGGACCAAGTATAGACACAAAGACAAAAGGAATACCTACAGACAAGGTGACTCTTGTGTATTTTCATTCAATCATCATAACTGTTTTTCTTAACTCTGTCACCTTCAGGTTGCCCTTAATGGAATGAAAGGGTTTTGATGTTACATTTGCTTGAGGGCAAAAAGGTATCCAGTACTTGTAAGGGTATAATCAAATGGTTTTTGAAGGCCCTGCTGAAATGACTGACCACAGCAGTTTGTAACTACTTGTCCCATAGAAAGTAAAGGTAAGAACAGCATTCATGTTCTGCTTCAGTGCCAAGTCAGCCAAGATTTCTTAAACCTGAAGAAAATTTATACTAATCTGGGTGACTTCACTGTAAAGGACTTGAAGCACTCATGTAGACTATGCGGTTTGAACTGCTCTGGCACTTCTCCAACCAGAATGAAATCCACAAACCACTGTATGATCCTTCCCTACTGACTTTGAAATAGATGTTTCCTGAAATGCTGTAAGTGGCAATTTGGGTACTTTTACCTCCAGCTTCAAAGAAAACATGTAAGAAGTTGCTATTTGCACTGCCCAAGAACAGCAACATTGGAACTGCTAGGAGCAGCACAAACTAATGAAAAGTGGCAGTCTAAATGTATGTGAGTGGTGGAAGAACACTTTGCTTCAAAGGACATGAGATAACTCTTGAGGACAGGTATGAGGCTTGTTCACCACAGAGGCATGCTCAGACTCTGTGTTTCTATCATAAATCATTCTTTATGACAAAATATACAGGACTCTGCATGCTAAGTCCTGTGCTCATGTATTTTGTGCAGCAGTCCACACAGAAGTCCTTGTGGCTTTTTCTCAAATGTAGTCACAGTCAGCTCCGAACTTCTCAATGTGTGCACATGGCTGAAGCAGAGCCTGCAGAAGACATAGCTGGACAAAGTATTTCTAACCTCCTCCTAGTACAAATAATACAAAGAAACTCTACACACAAACTTACACAGTCTAAGTTCGAAGAAAGTAACAAACAAGGAAAAAGCTCTGTCTAACCTGGCAGAAATAAGTACATCAAGATATTACCTTGGTATTTTGAAGAGTGCCCTCATAGGGTGTAAATCAGCAAGGGGTGGATCTCCATCTCCCAGCTCTATTGCAGTAATACCCAGCGACCATGCATCACATCTGGCATCATAGGAGCTATCTAGCTGCTGCTCACAGGCAATCACCTATTGGAGTAAAAGACTTGAATGGTCACTCTACGTCCAAATTTAAGAGTACACCCACAGCTGGGGAAATCTCTTACTGGATTGAGATGCTCAGTGAAATTCACAGACTTGCATGCATCCAGCAACCTAAGGCATCCTGCTGCTGAAAAAAAGCAATGCTTAAACTAGAGAAAGCAGGTGCCCATGAACACCAGGTTCTCTGACCAGATGTTCCCACATCAGACAAAGGGGTGCAAATCCTTGGCCTTTTCAACTGAAGGTGGTAAACTACATCCCATGCTTAGGGAAGTAGAAAGAAACTCAGCAATGCTAAACTGTTTTCTAAGAATTATTCCTGCAAAATAACAAATGGAGATATACTGCTCTCTCTATGAAGTGAAACAAGTAGGAACTTCTGCTGGAGTTGAATTCATTGTCTCCTACAGGGTCCTTGTTCAGCCAAATCAGCCAATTTCAAGATGAAGCTATTTTTTCAACAATGAATTTGCCACTGGATGGATTTGATTTCATGTATATTTCAGCTTACCCACAATGCTGAATGAATCTAGAATTTTTCATGCCATTAGCTATGGGTCTAAACCAACATGAATGTTTCTAGCCACATGGGTAGACCAATGTTTATGAATAGAGTGTATTTATAAAAACATGTGTAAACAGAGTAGTTTCATGTGCATGTACATGTATGTATTGTGTGTGCACAAATACTGCAAGTGTATAGGCTTATTTATAACAAAATATCTTTCTTGACTCAGCTTAAGATATATCTTTGTATGCTTCAGTTTCAGACCAGAAAAACCTCCAAAATATGTAGTATCTTATGAATATTATAAATATATACATATATATATATATACACACACTATTATAGTACATCTTATTCATTCCTAACAAATTCTTCCATTTCTTGCTGTCAGTTATGGATATACAGCATTAAAAACTTTACAGGTATAGAAATCAAAAGATAAAAGCTATAATGTATTAAAAAATTACCACCCTGGGCTCCTTCCATCCACGGGTATAAGACATACCTACAGTTTCAGAGCTTGGAGGGCTGAAAAGGATTAATGGTAGTACTCTCTCCCCTTTAAGATTTTAATAAGCAATTTAACATCTTGCTCTCTGTTTTTAACCTTGTAATTTCAAAAATAAACCCAATTTTAACTTAATCCCTGCAAACATGTAAGAAAAAGAAGTTGAAAACGCTTTTTTAAAGGACACTTATATCTCATAAGGGGAACAGACCAGAGGTCAGGAAGAAAGACAAAGAGCAAGCAGAATGCAGAAATACAGAATGCAACCCTTCAAATATCAGTGACAGAACGTTTTGAAACATGAATCTAACCTCTGGAGCCATCCAGAACGGGGTGCCCACGGAGGTGTTCCGGCGGAGGCGAGTGCTTGTCAGCTGGGCAGACACACCTGGAAGAACGAAGGGAAGCCATAATCAGAGCAACTGCTATTTCCATCCAAGACAGCCCTTCTGAGTGTTGACATCCTTGTCTTCATGCTATGACTTCCTCTAGAGGCAAATCTCAGATACATCTGTCTGTCTGAGTCCTCAAAAGTACTCAGCACTTCATCTGAAGTTCTCCACATCCTTCGTTTCCAGTGACTTGAGTAGGGCTGGGATTTAGCCCCAAATGATCACTTCGTTAGTAATCTGATTTATATATTTTGACCGGCTAATTACAATTTTCCTATATCCTGTTTTAGTAGAGCAGTAGAGCACTTTAGGGAAAAGAAAAAAATAAAAAGAGTTCTGTACCTTGCACATATTTACTTTTTTTTTTTAATGCTCAGTACTGATACTAGACCTCAGTTTCATTATCAATACATTTCAGGTTGAACACTATAAAAGATACTTATCCTCATCTCTTAGTGGCTCTGCCATAAAAAAGAAACAGTAAAACCTGAAAGATTCTTACAAAACCAGAAGTCTCTCCATGTTCAAAGCATACTCTCAAAGCAACAACAAATGCCTGGAAATCAGCTTTGTAACATGAGCTGTAGTTTAGAGGAATTAACTAGTTCAGGCCAAGAGCTAGAATGTGAACTCTGCAGTATGAAGATTACTTACAGTTTTAAATTAAAAGACACTGAAATATTAGGAATTCAAGTGGGCTACAGTACACTTCTGACCAGCCTCCCACCAATTTCTTTCCTTACAAAACAAGTTTGTATTGGTTGGAAATATCTCTAGTGCATGCAAAGGAAAGAGCACAACACAGAGAAAAACAGCTAGCATGTCCTGGACTATTGTGGATTTATGAGTCAACTGTGAGGTCCACATATGGAGAAAAACTCCCACTCCACTAGCAAGTCCCAAACTGTTATGGATTTGAGTAACAGCCAACTGTGAGGTCCACCACAGGCATAGTCTAAAATGCCAATATCATGGATGGCAAGAGAGGTGCTGAGTTCTACACTTCTTCCAATGTCTAAGACAGACACAGAAGCTCACTTAATTTGCCTTCATATGCATATCTGCTTCCTCTTCAAAAAAGTAAAAAGACTGAGTTTCACTCTGTGAGTACCATTTCATTTTCCTGAAACCTATGAAGCTCCATACAGCACCACTGGCCAGTTTCAGCCCTGTATTGTCTGGTTTGAACGTGGGTGAACATATCTTCCTGAAAATTCTGCTGATGTTTCTTAAAAGGAACAATTCACAGTAACTGCCCAGTGGAAATACTAACTACCTCTCTGTCTAGGCAGAATTTGATTGGTTTGGGTTTTTCAAAGTAGTGGTCAAGAAATCATGAAGCGCTTGATCTGTTTTTCACTCTAAAGCTATGTCTTCAGCTCTGATTGACAAAAAATATCTGCATTTGCCTGTCACAGAAATGTATATAACTGCTGAAAATAAGGCAGCAAGAAAGATCCTGCCTTGTGTTTGTTGTGAGACAAACACAACCATTACTTTTATGGTTGCCTCCCTCTAGTCTACTTCAGGCTTGAGAAAGTAAAATCTCTCTCCCTGCATGCAGAAAGACCAATACACAGTGTTTACACCATGGAAAGTAGGTCAGTCTTTGCACAAAGTCCATCGGTCCTACTTCAGCTCAGCTAAGCATGGCTTTGTTTTTGGCACCTCAAGGAGTTGTCTGAGGTCCAGCTTCCGGCTGGTTGTTTCGAGCTGTGGCTGTTCCAAGCCCTCAGCAAAACACGTCATTCAGAAAGCAAGGAGTAAGCACACATCAACACACATCTGTCACCGTTGCAGAGATGCCAACAGACATCATTACGTGATCCTCGTTTTTGAAGGGAAAGGAAGCTACTCTTCCCTCTCTCTACGTGTTGTGGGAGTCCCCTGTGCTAAGGCCTTTTTTATAGTCTTGGATAAGGAAACAGGATTCAGATCTGCAGGCAAAGAAATTTTTATGATTCCATTTTCAGATATTCTAAATAATCACGACTTTCTGTAGAGATAAAGAACAAAATATGAAAGGAACATTAATCCGCACATTCTTTTCTGTCTGTGCACTGTTGGGTTTTTTTTGTCTTTGAACTGTAATTATTAAACTGAAGGATTTTTTTCTTCCTCCACCCTTTTTTACCTTAATAAAAAGCTGATTTAATTTAAATTGTTCACCACTACCTTCTTCAGGCTCTTGAGGTTTTTTGTGTGCTTTTTGTTTGTTTTGGGTTTTTATCGTTTTGCTCCTAGCAGTAAAGTGGCATTTCAGATTATGGAGCCTAGGTTTTATGACAAATGATATTTCTTCAGGCTTTTTCTGTGTATAGAGGAAATATGATGTAATTCCACACTTAGTAACATTTCTTCCAGCATTTCAGTAACCAGTCAAGCATGTAGCTGGCCAGCTTTTTTTAATTTGTGCATTTTCAAAAAAACCCATCTTGTTCCTTCCCCTTCCCCTTCACTATTGCTTTGCTGCCATATGAGTCAAATATTCTCCTAAGAAAATCTAAAAATATGTTATAAAAGAGCATTTTATCACACACAAATGGTAACTCTTATGAAAGTGAAAAGCTTAATGAATAAGTGCATTAATAGTACCAATGGAGACCATACCCCAAGGAAAATATTGTTTTCCTCCTCTTTTTTTTTTTTTTTTTGGCATTAGGTTACTAATAAAACCTAGAAATTAGCAGATTTACACCATGACTATTATTCAAGCTTTTCATTGGAAAAACTGGCATATTGGAATAACATTGAAAGTAAAGCCACTTATTTCTGACCTTAGTACTCAGTAAAAGCAAAACAGTGCAGAAATGAGCTCCCTATTATTAGGAAAGCTTTGTCTCATAGTAGCATCCAATCTGAGCAGACACTGTTCTGATCTAAATTGGGAGGCTGTATAGCATCATTTTATGGTTATGTCCTGTGACAGAAGTATGCACATTTTACTGGTTGATGCTAAAGGGGGAATGGTGAGCCCTAGCAAATTCTACTAAATTCACATTCAGCACACAGCAGGGAGACTGTATCAACAATGTGCTAGCCACTGCCTTTATACATAAAAACACAGACCCTACCCCAAAAGGCTTACATTTTAGCTATTACATTCCTCTGGCTACCTCTTTCATAACCTTTCTTCATTTGTCCCTTCAGTGTCCACTTCCCAACCAAAACATCCTCTTTGTGACCTTCCTTGGATTAAGAACCTGCAACCCAACCATTCCTCAAGCTAGTCTCTGGACCAGAAACTGCTCCTGCTGTTAATCCTGCAGACCTAAACAGGCTGAAATGCTTTGAATTATTTCCCAATACTTTTTTCATCTCCCAGAGAAACAGATGTAAAGCAGCACCAGCATCTTACACTGCATTCCCCACAAGCCTGCTAACAGATGCATTTTGGCATTCCTGTTCCATGTTTTTTGCTGCAAAAAGCGGCCTCTCCTTCTTTGTCTTTCTTACAATGGTGTTAAGACGATCCCTCATAAATGACTCAACTTCATCTTTTTACTAGATCTGGAGACAACAGGTCCCAATGGTTTAAGGTTTTCCTTTAGTACCCTAAGCTTCACTTTGAGAAGAAGCCACCATTCTTGTCAGGAAGCAGAGAGGGAAGTAGCTACTTCCCATGGAACAATCGTGGTGTCATAACTCCTCTGTAATTGCTGTTATCCTTGACACTGTCTCATTTCTTTGTTTGCTTCTTTTGGGTTGTATTGGTGTAATGGTACATATACAGACAGGATGCCTTCAGACAGATCAGCTGAAATGCACACAAAATGCTAAAACCATAATACACATAATTCCGTCAAAATCCACAACAAAAGACAACAGAGAAAGAAGATTAAAACAAAGCAATTATGATAGTCCAAATGTCAACATCAAAACGCATCAGGTTTTAACTGTATTGCACTGATGGCAGCATCCCCACTAAGATTGTAAAGGGAGACCAGAATGCTGATCCCAGGTTTATTTACTTGGCATGGATAGAAAGCATAAAGGTATTAATAGAAAGTGTTACTAACAGGCCATAAGGATACATGTGTTTCAGAACATTTTTGAAACAATGTCAATACTCAGAATTTCTTACAGACAATCAACTGACCTCAAAACCAAGCTTTTAAACAAAAATAGCACGATACTCTTTCTTTGGGTGAGCTTTTGGCACAAAAAGACGCATGAGAACTCAGTGATAAGGGCTCAAATATAGAACTAAAATAAGGTTCTGACCAATAAGATGGAAATAAAAATATAGGAAACAAAGTTGAAATGAGGAGCCAAAAAAAATTTTGAATTTTCAGCAGTATTTTATGTTGAAAGGTGTGTGTTACGTTATGTCATGTTATGATGAGGCATTACTTCCTTGTCATAAATCCACACTGTCTACTAAAATCACTTTCTTGTCCTTCATATGTTTAGAAATGATTTTCAGGATTATTTGCTCCATCACCTTCCCAGGGATCAAAGTGGAAGTGGTTCTCCGAATCAAAGCCTGTGGTTCTCTGAATCCTCCTTCTTGCTCTTCTTGAAGATAAGAGTGACAATAGCTTCCTTCCAGTCCTTAGGAACTCACTCAGTCTCCAAGACCTTTCAAGGATTATCCAGAGTGGCCTTGCAATGACATGGGCCAGCTCCCTCAGCACTCCTGGGTGCATCACATCACGTCCCATGGACTTGTGTATGTCCAATTAATTTAAATTCTCCCTAACCTAATCCTCCGCTACCAAGGGTAATTTTGCCTTGGTTCAGACTTTCCCATTGGTCTCACAGATCTGGGATTACTGAAAGCCAGTCTAACAACTAAAGACCATGGTAAAGAAGGCATTGAGTGCCTCTGCCTTTTATCACCACATCCCTGTCTTCATGTGTTATTTTAATGCATGTAGTGTGGTAATGATGAAAACTAAAGTATCCCACTCAGAAAAACATGCACCGCAGATGCAATTTTAAACATATCCCAAAAGTAACCAAGTGGTCCTTTGCAACTTCAGGAAGATCAAAAGCTTGGTACACAAAAAGACCATGTATATGACCTGCCTGGAAAATTAAAAATCCATGCTGATTACTACAAGCCAAGAGGCATGGAGCAAGAGTGGGATAAAAAATTGAGTCTGTACTATGAAATATAGTGTGATATAAATGAAAACAAAGGGAATCAAAGTCCAGTGGCTTTCACAGTAAACTCACCACAAAGATTAAAAGCAAAGAAAAGGCATTTTTAGGCATATAAGGAACAAAATGAAAATCCTAAATCAGATACAGAATCATTACAAGTTACATACTGATAATAAAATTGCAAGCAGTGATTTAAAAAGAAAAAAGCAGAACACTACATCTATGAGATACATAATCTTTTTTAAACAAAAGGTTCTAATGCAGCTTCTTTCTTTAAGAAACTTGAGAAGTTTTTCATAATACAGGAGATTGTCAGGATATTGTGGCAGTGTACTCATGCTTCCCTTAGTCTATGATTCTGATTGTACCCTTTCCATAGCCTTCAGCAGAGCAGGTGATCATGGGATGCCCTCCACATGCTCCTGACAGTTCAGTGTGGCACCAGGCCAGTGATTTTAATCAAATCTCATGCTTCAGGGCTTCAGCTAGTTTCCTGAAAGGGACGCACAGGAACATTTTTTTCCTGATGCACAATTGGCCAGATGTATTTAGAGAGGAGAAGCAGTCTTCTCTGGAGCCTAAGGGATTTGTGCAGCTACACACAATCTGCTGAAGATGATCTTGGAGGTCTTTTCCAACCTAACTGATACTACTTCTACAATATGAATACTCAAGTATGTTGGTGAGGAAAGTCCTCCTTTTTAGAGCCTGCCTTCCTACATATGAGGTTTCAAGCTAACTGACACTTTTGATACCAAAAAAAGATTATTTTTTTTGTGTATGAATGGGAAAACCCTGGAGATTTTTCTCTTTGTTACATGACATGGTGCTCCTGTTAAGATTATCTGGGTTACTGGCAACATCTGTACTGACAGACAAAATGTTTAAAATACATAAGGATGGGAATACTTCAGTACAAATGAATAATTGGGTTCAACTTTCAGGTAAAAATTAATGGATTTTAGTATACACAGATATGACTCATGAGAAAACCAAGAACAAGCCTTTGCTGGCCAGGTAGGGATATCTTCTCACTTCATGTGTCTCTGGCATATGACACCACCTTTCTGTGTCAAGCTTCTTTAATGTTTAAGCCATCAGTGACATCTTTATGTGCCTTAGAAGAAAACACTTGAAAGACCAAGTGTACAGCTTATCCTGGATACAGAATTTGGCCACATGATTTCTTTTTTTTTTCTGTTATTGAACAGCACAAAGGTTTTCATTCACACATGGCCCATGAAATAAGTTTTTAGGGAGTAAGCCTTCAACAAAGAATTAAGCATTCAACAATGAAAATGTTCCACAGCTCAAGCCAACGCAATCCATCTTATCCCTGCTATCCCTAGTTTGAAAAATTTGGAATTATTACTATGATTGGGTTCAAAGCAGTCTGACAAGCTGCTCGTGAGGAAAGCTTTCTTCAAAGTCTCCTACTTCTTTTGGCTTCTGCCACAGTCCCTTAGTAATGCTTTTTAGAAGCGACGTGTGAATGTGACACTATATGGTATGCAAAAATGTCAACACAATAATAGCCTGTTTTTGATCTGAATCGGTGAAGCATATAGCTTTATTACAATGCATGCTAGAATGACTAAGGCAAATACAAGCCTTGCTATGATTCATTGCTTGAAGTAAGCTAAGGGCAGAAAAAATTATTTTATTTTTAATACTTTCAAATGAAATTATTTTAATTAATTGTTTCATTTTTGCTGAATGATTCAGACAACATTTTAGCTAATGCAGGGCAAGGAGAAAGAGACGCAATAGAATATTCTGACTACTCCAGAGTAAGTAATCTACAAGTCTGGAAAATTACTCAAGGTCATGTTGAGTTCCTCTTCAATGGTTTCTCCTCACAGGACATGCGAGGCTGGGAACCATGATATATATTAAAAGGGACAGAGATTAAAATGTCCCTCCCAAAAATGTTCCAACAGTGCTCCAAACCTGGATCAGTCACAATTGTTTTCTCAACCCATTCACTGAGCACAAGGTGGCTCTAGACTCCCAATCTATTGCAGCCCAAATTGTACTGTGTGCATTTGCAGCATAGTCCTGTGAGCCTTCTCTCCCTCTGAAGTGCCAGATGCCACACAAGGCTTGCTAGATTGATCTGTAATCAGTTAATAAACTGCATCTATCAAGTCTGTTCACGGCAGGGAGAGTCCATAGCACTGTGTCACAGCAAGGGAACAGAGTTGTGGTTCCCTCTTCAGCCTCTGTCCCAAGATTTCAGAAACTTTCCCCACATGACCAGCAGAAAATCAGGAGAGGTGAGCAATTACACAGTGGAACTATTAAGATGCAGTCCTACTATGGACTCCTTAATTACTTTGAGATTGTCCCTATATTTTGGACATGCTCTATAGTGTAACTGATTTTACTACTCTTGCTTTGTCATTATAGCAGCTGCTGGCACACCAATACTTCAAAAACTCTACTGCTTAGTACAGTCACAGAATACTAAGTATTTTGACCTGTATTTCTCTATGGGAATAGACATGAATAGAATGCAATAAAACATAACAAAAACATCTATGCATCTGAACTTACGTTGATCAATTACTACTGATCACTACTAGTAGTAAAGCATCACTAACATAATTTGTAAGGAAGAGAAATGTTGGCAAAATTATTAAACACTCTTTCTAGGAGAAAAAAAAACCAAGAAAATTATTTTATGAACTCAACTGAATCATGAAATGAACTTAATATTTTTACTTGTTATCATCTGAATGAAATTATGCATGCATTTTAAAGTAAAAATAGAGTTAATATAAAAATATACTACCAAAAAGAGTGCCATACAATTGGCTCGTTTTAACAAATTACAATTTGCAATTATAAGGCTATCCAGAACTGCCAGCATTAACATTGCCTTAACTTTGGATGACTTCAAGTAGCTTTAAAAGAAGAAAGATAATTCTCTCCGTAACAAAATAATAACCCTATTATATTCCAAACACAAAAGCTAACCTCTGTCTACCTGCAGTTTTCAAAGTACAAGGAAGAAACAGTTCAAGTATTGAACAAAGTAATGTCAGTTTTCAGTATGTCTAAATAGAGCAATACAGTATTCCCTCCCCCAGTTCATATTAAATGTCTAGTTGACTCAGGCCACTATACATTCACGATAAAACTGTGCTAGCTACATGCAAAGTGTGATATCTGAAACTGCTTTTGGAATGCCAAGACAATATTCACATGCAACTTTTACATCAAATATTTGATGTAAAACAAAAAGCAGAAAAAATGCAAACTGAGCATGGTTGAAGTACAAAAATCACCTTACCTTCACTATATATTCCATTAATATTACAATACATGTTTTACTTATGCAATCTCTTTATCCACAGTATTAAAGGAACCCTTGAAAGGGTATCCACAGTATTAAAGGAACCCACTATTCTACTAATTACATGCAGAACAGCTTGTAATTTTCCACCATCTGCCAGCACCAGTGAGATTGCATTACCTTCTTTCCATATCTTCCACTGGAACCTGCTTTACCTACAAACCCCCCCTCTATCTTTCCTATGTATTTCTTACTCAGAGACTAATGATGAAGAGTTTTAAATATCATTAATGAAGAAGAAACTAAAAATAGAGAGTGCCAGTCCTTTTCAATATCCCCCTTTCCACAGTGATAGTCATAGGCAAACCTGGGGGAATCATGGGAACTCTTGTGGTTAAACATTGGCTTGAATTCCAAAGATTTAATGAGTCCTCCAACTTTTTATTTTCATTATGGGAACTCGAGTATTTCTAGTATCCATTTAGATGTCTGGCTTCTTGAATATTTCTAACATCTACTGAGATGTTGAGATGTCTGTCTTGGTTTTTATTTTTCCTATGACTTTTCTTGGTAATAATGTCAACAGTCTAATTACCTGTGGCAAGAAAGCATGTTTTAATTAGATGCATAGAAGGACATGGCCTTCAGTAAGGCACAATACTGCTAGAAAGCTATGCATTTGCCTAGGTGATGGAGTACAATCTATACTTACATTTTTTTGTGGGCATTTCCAAGACAACAGCTGCTCATCATATTTCTAGTCTGTGGCAGCAGGCTCCAGCAGTCCCTTAAGAAGTATGAGCTACCTGTACCCTTGTTCAAGACTGTCAGCCTACAAGATTAAGCCTCGGAAACACAGCTGAAGAGGAATTTTCCATCAGCATTACACTCTCCTGTTTTTAGCTAAAAGAATGACTTGCAACATAACTCTAGATGTTTCAGAACTTTTAGTGGCAAAGTGGTTCTTCCCTCCATGAGTTCCCCACATGCAAGTGTGAAAAGCTCTGGGCTTTAAGCTCTCAGACTCACTGCAGTGGCAGGGGATTTCAGAAACACGTCAAATCTTTCAAAATGAAATGTCACTTGGACTTTTTCAGACCAAAGTTAAAATAATAAAAATAATAATATAGCTAAGATACTCCCCTTTTAAAACAGCATGTTATTTGACATCTCAGAATTTCCAAATGGGGATTGCGTCTTAGACTAATATTGTTTAATACAAAAAAGGCCCTGTGCAGCATCCTGATTTCAAGAAAAGAAATTGAATTGAGAGGGACTATTAAAAGAAGCAAATATTTGTCAGCATAAGCAGATGTTATACACTTGGCTCCCCATGAAATCGGTTACACACTGTAAGATGCAGATGAATATATGAATTTTTATTACAGATGAGGTGTGCTATGCATGCAAGTGACTTCAGGCCAATTTTTTAACTGATGAAACAAGGTCAGACACTGAAAGGTATTTAGGCAGTAAAAGCTGCAGATTAATTTGTCACAAGACTTTCAATAGGTATCTAGCATTAAATTAATTTGGATTTACATGCTAGAAGTTTTTGAAAATTTTAGCAGGTGTTTTTCTGCACTTTTAGTGGTAAAATTTCTTTTCAATCTGGCTCTTTAACATCAATCCACAGCATTCAACCAGACTGCTGAGAAACAGATGTAATAGACTTTCTTCCCAGAACGCTAATAAGCAATTGTGAATATAATTAAGAATATTTATAAAATGGGAATTTAGTTCACACTTTTCTTGCCTCCAAACCTTTTTATACAATATATTATACAGCTGTCTCACTTTAAAGTGCTGCAGGGAATTTACTTTAATGTAAATCTATATTTTTCCATCAAATCTCTATACTATACTGAAAACATAGCAGCTACACTTGAATATAGTGCAGCTATTTATTATTTGTATTGATGTGGTAGAGGATGCTCCTTGCTTAGAGCATAATTGCTGCAATTCCCAGGCGTATCATCCTTCCCCAAAGGTTTTCTACCAGAAAAACAGCTAATTCCCACAAATGTTGAGGTAGCAAAACAGCCTTCAGTCAGTGTTCTCCCATAAGGAAAATACAAACTTTTAATGTATCTAGAAGTTAAAAGAATTCAGGGACTGAATCTGTCATCATGGGATGCTTAGAGTAGATCCCCTTGGTTGCTACTCATTATCTGTAGTAAAAAAAAAGACTGATTTTGTTTATCTTTGCCAATTTAAGATATCATACTGGATGGATGTGAGGAGAGAGGATGCTTCCCTTGTAACAGCATTTCAAACTTCTTGTGGCTTGGACAGTTTAGACTAAAACTTCTATCTGGCAACACCTTTATAAGTAATTGAGATCCAGACGCATTGGTGTGGAGATCTTATAAACTCATTTACTTGATTTCATCATTAATGTCAACAGGGATTGAGTGTTTCTTAGATACGAGAATATTACTGGGGTAATTAAGCAGTATTACAGCAGAATTTTAAGGGAATGCAAAAACTTCACTCTTCAAACCAATCTGTGTGAGGCGCTGCCACAGTATTCTTTCAAAGTCCTTCTCTTTAACTATCAGTAACTCTATGAAGGGCAAACAGTTCAGACTTTTAGCCTGAATTTTGGGAAAGCTTTTCCACACACTTCCTCAGCTACTTCAAGCAGATCAGTCTCTCAAAGTTTCAGATCCCCAACTGTTAACTGGGAATTATAGTAATTTACCTCCTCATAAGAGTGTTGTGAAGGTCATCCGTTACATTACATTACATTACATTACATAGACTGTAATGTGTCCAGAAACTATGGCCACAGCATACACAAATACCTATGACACAACGACAGTAAGGCAACGTGTATAAACTGTGTCACAAAATGAAGCTTCTAGAAAGCCAGTACTGCTATGCAGGAAAGGACTCAGAACTGTGGTACTCTACACCATCAAGTTCAAAGAGAACAGAAAGAACAAAGGAAAGTAAAGCTATTTTCAAAGGTGATTTAATTCACTGAAAGTTAACTGTTCTTTCATTTATCACTCTTAAAAAGTTCCTAACTGTACTTTAATTTAAAAAAAAAAAAAGACAAAAAAAGAAGACACAAGTGCAAACCGTATTACCACACAACACATACAGACAGAGGATAGGTCTTTTTCTAGTATTGTGCTCCATAAGACACTTCACAGATCCATCTTTCAGATACACGTTTTATGCACCTGTTTACATGAAAATCATCATAAAGAGTATCAGGAGAGGAGAACAAAGGGCTGTTCAGGAACACCTCATCATCAACCAGCATGCAGGAGAATGGCACAGACAAAATTATCCTGGGAATGGCTCACTTCCTTTGTCATGTGTGTTTGGTGGCTGAAGAGGTCCTCAATCCACTGCCTCTGCTCCCCTCCCCACAACAGAAAAGTTGTGTGCATGCTAGAAAGGCCAGGGTGGTTATTTGGGTTGGTTCTGTTTGTTTGTTTGCTTGGCCCCACATAATAATTGGTTCAACCTAAACAAAAAAATTTGTTCCACTGAATATTTACTGGAAGAAAATGGGATTGTGCCTGCATGTCTATCTCATTCTGCAGACTGCAGATGTACAGGCTTATATATTAAAAGATGCCTATGAGTTTCAGTCCCTGATCCAATAAATGTTTATGTACAACACTCTATAGTAGTGCCAACATGAGAGATTTTGATCAACTCGCATTTCTGACTTAAAAATACTCTTGGAATCTGATTAATGTGGGTTTAAATCCTCTTAAGTAGAAGACACAAATGTTACAAATCTCAGCTGAATACCTTAAATGTCAGCCTGAAGAGTGAACGGTATGTCTTCCATGATCATTTTGTGAAGACTGCAATGTTTTCCTATTTAACTACTCATTATTGGCTTCATATTGTGCTTTGGTTTTTTGTGTTTTTTTTTTTTTTTTTTTTTTTTGTTTTTTTTTTGGGGGGGGGGGGGGTGTGAAAAAAAAAACAGGGAAAATTCTTTCTATCTCTTCCTAAGTTAAGGTGCAGTTTCTATATTCCTTTAAGATGAAGGACTGCAGATACTACAGGTGCCTCCTTGACCCACATAAGTGTGTGTGTATGTTTGTTTCTTGTGCATATTCTCATCTGTGCCTTGGAATCACAATTTTCCCCAGAAGATTTTAAGGTTATTTTTCAATTACAGCCTTAGCCGCAGACTGCAGTAACTGGGGAATAAAGAATTCAGGTCCTCATTCCTACATTTTGTATGTTTTGACATCTGCATAAGTGAGTTAATTTTCACAAACATTGATCCTCCACGGCTCTAACTGCCTTCAGCACCTTAAAAAAAAATAGTATACACAATACATTAAAAACCTGTGACCAAAAATATTGATTTTGCCTCACATGAAACTTCCAGACTATCAGAAAATACTAGGAAGTGTATAGAAGATAATTTAGGAAGTCTGAAGGCTTTTCAATAGAGCATTCTATCTGATGAATAAAATAGTGAACATAAACACATGAATCTTCAGAATAAGCAACCCTAATAATTGTGGGGATTTTAAATATGAAGTAATGAGAGTTACATAAATACAGTCTACTGGCAGGAAGACACTACAGCAATGGGAGTTAAAATCCCATGATAAATTGCTATGTATCAACTGAATAAATCTTATTAAAAAAAAATTGGAGGGTAAAGGAAAATTTTCAGATTTTCCATCTTCTGAATGGAATCATATTTACAATTGTCTGCTATGCTGTGAAGTAGTTACCAAGAAACTGAATTTAAACATTAGAAGACAGTGTGCTACCAGGGGATAACAGCTCATAATTACGAGCATTGCTATTTTTTACACACACCCCCCCACACACACCCACACACACCCACACACACCCACACACACACACACACACCCTTACATGGAACAGCAGTCAATACACTTTTAAGGCAAATCGCTGTAGTATGGCTGATAAGTAACAGGTTGCATCCACTTACCTGCATGTCTGCTTTTCCCTTTTGGTGGTGAAACCAGATGATAACATTCAAAAATCACTTTAGGCCTAACAGACTTGATCACATCCTTTTCACTTCATGCCAGTTCTTAGGTATAGACTTGCCAAAAATAATCTGTTACTTTTCCAGACTTTGGAAAATGGGGATTACCTATGTAATATCTCCCCCTCTACTGCTTTCTTGCAATATCTCTTGTTTTGTTTCAAATCACACTAATGAAGTATACGTGACTGAGGGGAAGCTCATATATTCTTCACAAGATCTAGTAAGTTCTAAGTCTTCTTATATATAACAGGAAGCTTTTCCCTATCAGCTTCTTATTTCACTGAAACAGCCCATGGTCCTGAAGGAACTAAGTACCAACCTCATTTGACCTCTACTAACTAACTTTGCCATTTCACTCACTGTGTCTGCCCCAAAGCACTTGGCACTTACTCCCACCAAATTATACCTTCTATTTGTTAGCCATGCTATCAAAACAGCATTACCAAAATTGCTGGAAACCCCAAAGTTGTAAAAACACAAATTCTCTGAATATTGTATTTCTATCAAGTTAGAAAAAAACTTTGGTTATCCAAGCAATTTTTAACAAAGAACTCAAAAACTTATTAAAAACATAATTAATCTTTTCTGATTTATTTTATTTTCCATACTTCAGATTTACAACATTAGTTGTATATATAAGTAAAAATAACTTACCAAAATCCACAAGCTTGACTCCTCCTTCAGTGGTCAAAAGGATATTATTTCCCTTAATATCACGGTGGATAGTTTTGTTTTCATGCAAATGCTGAAGTCCCTGAAAGATGAGATGTAAACATGAACTTTCTACTAACACTTCTGTCCTCTAGACTACAAAACAGAAACAAAAAAGTAGCAGAAAAGTGTGGAAAACCATAAAGCAGATTTGTTTTTTTTAATCCAAAACCACGGAGATGTCATTCTTGCTGGAAAAAAAACCAAACCAAACACTTAGCACACCCTAAGAAATAGATGTTTTTTTAATTAGTCCATTTTATCTCAAGTAGAAATTTCAAGATGAAAGCAGAAAAAAAGCACTATAACTCTACATTCTATATGACACCTTTAGAGTATAAACTCAAAGAAAACTGCCAGGGCCTAAATGCCACTGCAGAATATCAAATTCTGGTTAAAAGAAAATGAAAAATAATGACACTTGATCTTGAACAGCAACAAAAAAAGAAAAAAAAAGGATTCTTGTAGTAGTGTTTGAATTCACTCAATCTGTTGATCATCTTGCTATAATATTTCAGATACAGACATAAGAAAATGAACAGTATTTGGGGCATATTTCTGCTATTTCTCAAAAGCAAAGCAATTCTGATGCAGAACTGTGTTTACTGAGGAAATTAAGCAATAGTCAGAAATAAATTTTCATTCTCTTAATAATGAAACATACTAATTCTTCTTCACCTTGCTTGTTCAAAAAGAACCATCTGAATTACACATTACATTGATTTCATTAAACACTGCTATAATACAAGATAGTGAGCCGTGCTAGTGAAGACATGATCTTCATTCATTTAAAGAAAAAAATATGAGCTGAATACTGACAGTCCTTTCACTGAGAGCTTATCTTACCATCAGAGCTTCATGTAGAATGTAAGCAATTATAAGTTCATTCATCCTTTCGCCTCTCTTCAGAAATCCTTTCACAAGATCAGTCACGGATCCTCCATTGCACAGCTACAAAACATGAGGGAAACAGAAGAAGGAATTAAGAATGTTGGAGTAGCCGCCCGGTTGTAGTTTTCAGTGGGGTTTGTATTTGTAGCCAAATGACCTCCTATGAAACTGGCAAACTACAAACTGTCCTCATGTCTACCATTTGTACAAACAAAATACACAGCAACTTTTGCCATTTTTTTCCACTATTTTCTGCATTTAATTATTCTTGCCCAAATACAAGCACAGCAGTCTGTATCTTTGTTTCCCTATATACATGATTGCTTTTCACTGAAACAGAAGTGGCTTATAGTGCAATAACTTTGCTTGAAAGGCATGTTCTGTGGGCCATGCCAATTGCTTCTTATATCATCATGTGCAACTCACCAGCAATGCATTGATTATTACTGCATCAATTCTCAGGTACAAAAGCCACATAAAACACAGAAGGGATTTAAAGACAGGCAGCAGAGAAATTCTCCCAACAGGAAAATGGTCCAAAGGGAAAGATGCCCTCTTTGCCAAGCAGCCCTTAATTCCTAGTGTAGAAGGATGTTATACACAAGGGACGGGCATCACTGAAGATGATGAAAGCACCATGGAAAGGTAGGTCTCAGCTCCCACTGAAACAAGGTGGGCCAGGGGTGTAAGGCTAATTATAGCCACTGTAGTATCAGCCATGTCAGCTTCTTGTTCTAGATGCAAAGCCACAACCTACTCTGGATAAACATTTATCCCATCCAAGGTCCAGTTAGACTATCATGTCCTGTCCCACATACACAGGAAGCAGAGATTTGGCCTTGCTCCCTGAAAAAGTCAGTGCACCCACACTACCAACAGATTAGTTTAGACCTGCAATATTTCATATATTCATTTTTATCACTTACAGTTTTTCCACAGGAAGAAGCAACAGTGTAGCTTTAGCAGCTTTAGCAGCTTACTCTGTAGCAGTTACACACCCGTAAAGAAGAAATTGGTACCTAAGCCCTTAAACTATCCATAATGCACCTAATACTCATTGACTGTACCTCTGTAAACAATACTCATTGACATCACCTCTGTAGAGGATCAGCTGCTTCCAATAGGACAGTGAAATAAATTATAAGTTTAATATTATATCATCCAGTGGCTTTCCAAATGACAATAAATACTCATATACGACATTTTACCAATACAGCGCAAAACAGTAATTCCTTTTGACTATGTACTTAGAAGTCTACTCAGATTAAGGGCATAATTTATAAATAAAGCCTTTCAACTGCATAATTCCAGACATCAGATACCCTTTATATGATGTTTTTAAACTGTTCTCCTATACCTCTACATTTTTTTCTGTGCTGCAATTACAGAAAGACTTGCCCCTTAACAAAAAAGCATTTCATAGCCCTTTGTATCCAAACATTCCAACAATTTTCTGACTACCTTTGGAACCGCTGGGTTGCATTGAATTTGCAGCACAAGAAGGCCCACACAAAAACTATTTAATACGTAGATCTTGGTGAAAGATGTGTGCTGCATCAGGTCAATGAAGGCACTGGTCTGATAGATGCCGAGCTCTATGACAACAATCTTAGAACTCTCTTAATATCAGCCTTACTTCAGTGGGACAACATGCATGCTTAGAGAGGGAAGAACTCATATGCTTAAATGATGAGATTAAGCACTTTGCTGGATTAGGGTCAGATTCCCAAGCAGGATTTAATTTACTGTCTTTAGCCATGCTGGTCTGCCTTCTCCATTGACTTTTTCTAGTTACTTTTTTTTTTTTTCTACAATAACATTGTCTTCCCTGGGTCTCTATTGTTTTAACTTTGTGACATCATTGACACGTTTAATCAAACCAAATGGATGTTGACAATTCTGGTTAATGTAATGTATTTGCATTTCAGGGCACTGAAACTGTTTCACAAGTGACAAACCACTTGTGAAATAAATTACATATATGATATTCTTAAAACTATTTTTCTTCATTATCTAATATTAAAATTGTGCTTTTCGTAGGTGGATATTCTTCTGTTTTCTTTACAGAGCTGGATATCTGCTAGTCTTTCTCTCCAACGTAAGGAAAACTAGCCCAGAAAGGAATATATTCTTTTTCTAGGTAGGAGAAGGAAGAAACTATAGCCCAGAAATTACCTTCTTCAATGTTTAGGCAGTAAAGCCAAGACTGAATTTATTTGCCTGGGTCAGCAATGTGGTTTTTTTTTTCTTAAACATGTCACTTTAAATAATTTTTCTACCCCTCTCATAAGATAGAAATCCCTATTAGGAGATAAATATCAGTATTGTAAGGTAAAACTTAATTAAAATATCAGGTTATTTTTCTACAGGCTAAACAAGTCCTCATGGGTAAAATGTTGCATCTGGTCTCATTTCCTACTTCTACCATCTATTTTTTTCCAGGTGAAGCTGCCACATGTCCCTATTAACTATGCACTTAACCAAAGTTCAAATGGTGATTCTTTCTCCTGACTCTGGCTATCAAATTGCTTGTGTGTTCAATGCAAGCTTATCATAAACACCTCAAAAAGTCCCTCTCCTAACAGGATCCAAAAAAAAAATGACGATGCTCCTGCCTGATGCAATACTGGACCATATTTGCTTGGGAATCTGAGTAGACAGGGCAATACATTATTCCTGGGGATGCCGACTAGGATCTAGTTCATGACTTAACAACTTAAAGGGGAGAAAAATCCCTAAACCATTAAAAAAACCCCACATTTCTTCTGGAACAGATTATCTGCAAGTCTGTGTTATCTCTGTCCCTAGAGATAATTCACAACTTGCATGCAGTCCTTCAATAAGAGGTGATAGGGTCAGCATTATTTAGCGGTACTGCCAGAATGGAAGTTTCCCGGTGTGCTGTTAAATATTGCAGCTTATAATTATGCTTCTTAGTAGCATACTGTCCATAGTAAGAAGCTGTGTAGTCTCTTACCAAAGTTGTTGTGTTGGAGTTAAGCCAACTGTAATTCTTGGATGACAAGGAATCATGAAAGCAACAGAGATGGTTTAAAAAAAGATCTTTCCAGGGAAGCATCTAGAGAAGAGAGGTGCTGGTAGCTGTTATTTTGTTGCAAGCACTGTGAACTCACATGATCAAACAGCTAATCAGTCTGCGTCATAAGTCCACATCATTCAGTAAAAGCTCCTCAGAATACCTTGATGAAGGACACCATAAACAGACAACATGAAACGCATTGGAGAATCTGCGACACAGACACAGAGTAGAAGCTGTGTGCCACAGGGATGCTTCCTAAAGGTCAAAGTAACTCACCAAGTCTAATGCCTTTCAACCTGTCATGAGACATGTTGACTAGGGTCTAGCTCATGACTGTGAAGAGAGTATTAATCCTATTTCCCTCTCCCACACTCAAACCACTCATGCACACATTCTCTATTACGTGAACAGATGCATTTCTTGTGGTTTGTATCAGTTTTACAATACCTATTTTAAGTAGCTAGTAATTCCAGGAGGAAAAATGTGTATGGAAGAAGTGTTGGTGGCATCTTTAGTAGTAGTAGGTGTAAACTGAAAGGACTTTCTCAGTTTGTTTCTCAGTTACCACATACTCAGGTATGTGAAGTGCATAAAAAACCAAAGCCCTTCACTCTGAACTGCTTTTAGGAAGTCTGCAAAGGCTGTATTTTCCCATCAAAGGATAGAAATCCTCTTTTAAGCTCTTTAAATAAACTTAATTTAAAGAAAGAGACTTTTGTAAATGTCCAGCCTGTCAGACATGGTAAGGGAAAATATTAGTGATCCTCCCACAAGGATGCTATTTAGAAATGTCATTGTGATAACTTTGTACATGAGCAATTTTCATCAGTTTAATCTTAGCCACTTTTTCTATTGTTCCCTTGTGATTTACAGGTATTTTAGTTACGGGCAGTGTTTTCAGTGCCTGCAATGACAGAATGCAAATATTACCTGCAAACACAAGCAACTAAAAGGGCGGTAAACTGAACCCTGCAGGCTACCTAAAAGGGGGTGGAGAAGACAGACAGATGCTTCCCAGAGGCACACAGCAAAGGATGAGAGGCAACAATCCCCAAATGCAAGATAGTAGATTCCTACTGAACATAAAGGAAAAGCTTCTCCAACAAAAGTAGTTAAGCACTGGAACAGATTTTCTAGCAAGTCTGTGTTATCTCCATCCTTACAGATAATTCACAACTTCCATGGCAGAGACCCTGTGTAAACCTGTAACATTGGAGTTGAACATCTATGAGCAGGGGGCTGGACCCAATAATCATCAAAGGTCCCTTTCAAACTATAGTTTTCTATAATTCAAAATATTTGGATTTTAATATATTCAGTCCCTAGTTCAGGTATTTAGACAGCAGTAATGGAGGAAAGGACTATGGAAATCTTCCATACTCAGACCAAGGGAAAGAATAATTTGAGAGAAGTCTTGATCCATGTGAAAACCTGCATGCAAATGCTGTAGCTCAGATGGCCACACATAGGTGTGTCAGAAGAGGTGGTTGTGAGCCTTCTACAGTGGTAGCGAAGGGTTCCTCCCTTATGATTTTCCAGCACTCAAAAGGCAAAGACTCATACTGGGATGACATACAGTCCTCCACCCACCCATCTGCCACAATCCTGTACTACTTTAATTGAGCTATTTGTATGCAAAGATTGCTTCAGCAATAGATTTATAAAATAGCATGATCCTAACACATGAAATGTCAGTTAAAATTGCCATCACATCACAGTCATCCAGGTGTTCTTTTTAGGTCATACTCACTCCCCATCTGACCCAGCTGATCTATTTCTCTCTGTTGAGCTCTTCTTGATTCTGATACCCATTGAATAAGGATTCAGCATTGGCTTTGCTTTTAAGAAAACTAGCAGCTGCACCTTTGTTAGGGCTATTATAGCCTTTAATCGTCCAACTGCTCCTGATTTATGCATCTGTACTAAGCTGTCAGGTAACATTTGCTTGCATCCTGCAGTTGTCAAGGTGCTTTCATCTTATTTCATCAGCTTGGATGAGAATAGCAGAGCAACTACAATTACTACCTGCCTTGTCTTTAAAGGCTGCACGGGCATAAATGACTGGGTAGCACATCACATATGCACAACTTAACAGCATGCGCAAACAATAGTTACAGAAAAGTCATATTGTCACACCTCGCTTTAATGTTATCATACATAAGAATGCTAAAAGCATCTTAGGCACTAATCTCTACTTTTTTCTCTATTTTTTTTTTTTTTTAGAATAGACTAATAATCTGACCCGTTCCATTGATCTTGCAGTACAGAAGCACTGCCAGTCTCTGAGCTGACTCTACCTTCCTTTTAGTACTGACAGCTGTTAAGAACAAAAGATTCTTATTTGCTGCTGTTTTGTTGCCATAAAACTACAGAAACATAGGAGTAAAAGGGACTCCGAGAAATAATTTATTCCACTTTATTTGCATTGCGTAGAAATCTGGTACTTTCACAGAATCAGATAATGGTTTGGGTTGGAAGAGAGACCTTAAAGATCATGTAGTTCCAATCCCCTTGCCATGGGCAGGGACACCTTCCACTAGATGAGGTTGCTCAAAGACCTGTCCAGCCTGGCCTTGAACACTGCCAGCGATGAGGCAGCCACAACTTCTCTGGGCAACCTCTGCCAGTGTCTCACCACCCTCACAGTGAAAAACCTGTATCTAATCTAAATCTATCCTCTTTCAGCTTAAGGCCATTCCCCCTTGTCCTGTCACAACAAGCCCTTGTAAAAATTCCCTCTCCATATTTCTTGTTGGCACCCCTTATGTACTGGAAGCTGCTGTAAGGTCTTCCCTGAGCCTTCTCTTTTCCAGGCCAAGCAAACTCAATTCTCTCAGCGTGCCTTGATGGGAACGGTGCTCCAGCCAGTCCTCGACAGATATTTGCCTAATCTGCTCCTAAAAATCTCCCACTAAGAGAGACTCCAATCTTTCTAAGTAGCCTGTTTCTGTGTTTCACTAGCCTGAAAGTTAAAGCGTTTTTCCTACTACCCAACCTGAATATTTTTTGCTTCCAATAAAACTGCTTTATTTTTGTCCTTCCCTCCAGTAGTCTTTGATAATGAATTATCATTATTCTCTACTTAACACTATCTCTGTCAGACTACTGTCATGGTATGTCATTCTTTTTTTTTAGGCTGTACAAACTTAGTTGCTGAAACCTTTTGAAATCATCCATGTTTTCTAAGTTTAGGCTGCCTGCTTCCTCCCTGCTTCCCCTCCTCCCTGGCAGAGCATGAGGCTCACAAAGTTTGCCATCCTGATCAGCTCTGTTGCTGAAAGTCAAAACACTGCACTGCACCAGCTACCAAGAAGGAGAAAAATGACTGCTACTGCTGAAACCAGGACAAGGCTGTACAAACTTAGTTGCTGAAACCTTTTGAAATCATCCATGTTTTCTAAGTTTAGACTGCCTGAAATTTGCCACTGATGTTTGCTCCAAACTGCATACAGAATACCTTTGGAACTCTTGTCTTAGCTGGGAAGAGCTGAACAAAAGACTCTCCATTTCTTCTTCCCACGGATAGCAGTACTTTTCAGACCTTTGTCTTCTGTGATTCAAAAGAATCCCTCCAGTATTCACAACTGTGAATCTGATGCTACCCTCCAATGTGCCTGTAATTACACTAGGTGTCCACTCCCAACTTTTTATGTGGACTTTGTTTCATCACCCAAGTTATTAATGAACAGAGCAAAAGTAAGATGCCCATTTGAGAACCTCCCATCCCAAAAGTGAACAACTGAATCCAGTTTTATGAAAAAGAGATTATCTGCTTTATTGTTTATGTTTTTCCACATTTTCCTCACAAGAATGTCACACGGGACCATATCAAAACCTTACAAAAGACACATCTCATATATTGCTTTCCCCTTGCTACACCAGTTATCCTGCTTAAAGAAAAGATTTTATTAATATGATTTGTTCTGGCACAATCCAAGTCAACCACTTATCACATTACTGGATTCTGAGTATTTCTACAGTGGTTTCTATTAACTTGTGCTGGCATAATTGCGGAAATCACAGTTAAACAGGCTGGTTTGTATTTCCCTAGGTCATTATTGTTTCTCCCTTTGTGTATTAAGCATTCTTGTATCCCATTTCTCTTGTGTCTTAGTAATATAATCTTGTCTTTACCACCCTCCACATTAGCCTCTCTGAGTTTATCCTTAAGTGCCTGTACTTTAGCTGTGCATTTTTGTTTCTCCTATTCGAAGGCATTCTGAAATATTAAAATAAACAAACCCTGATCCATTCTTACTCATCTCATACTGTGGTGGTTTTTTTTTCTTTTCTCTACATCAGCTAATTTGCTATTGTGTATTTAATGTCTTTTAATAACTGCCAGCTACCCTGTTTTCCCTCATTTTTACACTACTTTACTAAGCACAGGTACTTTTCAGTTTGCCAAGATGGGTAAAGCATACTCTCCTGAAGCCCATTAACCTTACCCTACACTTTCCTCAGAAGAGTGAACAAAATTATTTTGGTATATTTTCCACTCAAACTTCCTTCCATCTTCAACTTTTCAAATGAGTTCTCAATTAAAATGAATCAACCTGATACAGCCAGGTCCTCAGTCACTTTCTTTGTCTTGTCTCCAAGACAGAATTTGATGGACTGTCCATCTCACTATGACAGCTGTCACACAGGGTCAGCCATGACCAGATCAACTCCTGTTCTTTGCCTATGGTGTGACATGCTTTCGTAAGTATTACTGCCAAAGAGCACATTCCACTGACAGTACCGGATACCTAGCACAAATACTTGAAGGTCCTTGTGAAGACTTATGGGGAACTAAATCAGTTTCTTCAACAGGCCAAGTGGTTCAATATGCACCTCCTGTCTGTGCAGCACAGATTTAATTTCACCTCAAATGGAAGAAAGATATACACTGGGGTTCCTATTTTTCCTAATAGCAATACAAGATAACCATAACCAAAAGAAACTATAGCAATGTCCTATGCTTTTAGGTAAAGCTGATTATGTTGAATTTTGCCCAAATGAAACATATCACTAAACCAGACATCCTTCCATATTTATTTAGCTTCAGTGATCACAAACCATGTGGTATTTATAATTTTGCTCTCTCACATGATCAAGCACCTTCAGGGCTGTGTTAGTCACAGCCTCATGGGTGTTTTGTTGTTGCTTCTGATTTCTTCACTTTCAGTTTGGCTTTTAACTTCTTATTTTCTTTGTCAAGTGCATGCACTGACAAGACAGCCAGCCAGAGGAAAAATTTGCCTATTCCATCTTATTCCATCTTATGCAATCAGCCTTCACAGATGCTTATTTTTCTCAGGACATAGATATCTCAACCTCACACTGTGGATAAACAGAAAAAGCCGCATCTATGCCCATATTGTTACTTTCTAAATTTCTGCTTTCAACCTCAGCATAACTGAATGAAGTCACTGGACTTTATATAAACGGGAGAAAAAAAAGCAGTAACCCCTCAAGGCAGGATTTATTCTGTTCTAAAGCATTTGTTGCTTTGTCTCTAACAGAATGAAAAAAAAAGCAAGTAAGGCAACAGCGCTGTACAAAAGGTTTACGGGGAACATCTTGGCTGAATTCCCCTGCTAGCTACTTCTGATGCAAACTTCATATTGCACCATCCCATAATTCACATTCTTTATGTTACAGTACATTTACATCCCCATGAAGTTGCTAATGAAGAAATTAATGTTATCACTTAGAATCATAGAATGGTTAGGGTTGGAAAGGACCTTTAGATCATATAGTTCCAACCCTCGTGCCATGGGCAGGGACACCTCACGCTAAATCATATCACCCAAGGCCTCGTCCAGCCTGGTCTTGAACACTGCCAGGGATGGAGCATTCACAACCTCCCTGGGCAACCTATTCCAGTCCCTCACCACACTTACAGGAAAGAATTTCCTCTTTATATCCAATCTAAACTTCCCCTGTTTAAGTTTTAACCCGTTACCCCTTGTCCTTTCACTACAGTCTCTAATGAGGAGTCCCTCCCCAGCATCCCTATAGGCCCCTTCAGATACTGGAAGGCTGCTATGAGGTCTCCACGCAGCCTTCTCTTCTCCAGGCTGAACAGCTCCAACTTTCTCAGCCTGTCTTCATACGGGAGGTGCTCCAGTCCCCTGATCATCCTCGTGGCCCTCCTCTGGACTTGTTCCAACAGCTCCATGTCCTCCTTATGTTGAAGACACCAGAACTGCACACAATACTCCAGGTGAGGTCTCACAAGAGCAGAGTAGAGGAGCAGGATCACCTCCTTCGACCTGCTGGTCACGCTCCTTTTGATGCAGCCCAGGATATGGGTGGCTTTCTGGGCTGCGAGCGCACACTGAAGCCGGCTCATGTTCAGTTTCTCATCGACCAGCAGCCCCAAGTCCTTCTCCACAGGGCTGCTCTGAATCTCTTCTCTGCCCAACCTGTAGCTGTGCCTGGCATTGCTCCAACCTTGCACTTGTCATGGTTAAACTTCATGAGGTTGGCATCAGCCCACCTCACAAGCGTGTCAAGGTCCCTCTGGATGGCATTCCTTCCCTCCAGGGCATCAACCGAACCACACAGCTTGGTGTCATTGGCAAACTTGCTGAGGGCGCACTCAATCCCACCGTCCATGTCAGCGACGAAGATGTTGAACAAGACCGGTCCCAACACCGATCCCTGAGGGACACCACTCGTTACTGGTCTCCAGCTGGACATTGAGCCATTGACCACAACTCTTTGTGTGCAGCCATCCAGCCAGTTCTTTATCCACCGAGTGGTCCATCCATCAAATTGATGTCTCTCCAATTTAGAGACAAGGATGTCATGTGGGACAGTGTCGAATGCTTTGCACAAGTCCAGGTAGATGACATCAAACTGCTCTACCCCTGTCCATCAGTTCCCTAGCCCCATCATAGAAGGCCACCAAATTGGTCAGGCAGGATTTCCCCTTAGTGAAGCCATGCTGGTTGTCACCAAGCACCTTGTTGTTCTTCATGTGCCTTAGCATGCCTTCCAGGAGAATCTGCTCCAAGATTTTGCCAGGCACAGAGGTGAGACTGACTGGTCTGTAATTCCCCGGGTCAGCCATTTTCCTCTTCTTGAAAATGGGGGTTGTATTTCCCTTTTTCCAGTCGTCGGGAACTTCACCTGACTGCCATGATTTCTCAAATATGATGGCCAGCGGCTTCGCAACTTCATTTGCCAGCTCCTTCAGGACCCGCGGATGGATCTCATCAGGACCCATGGACTTGTGCACATTCAGATTTTTAAGATGGTCTCAAACCAGTTCCTCTCCTACAGTGGGCCCAAGGTCTTCATTCTCACAGTCCCTGCATCTGCCTTCCAAGACTTGGGTGGTTTGGTCAGAACCTTTGCCAGTGAAGACCGAGGCAAAGAAGTCATTCAGAACCTCAGCCTTCTCCAAATCCCATGTAGCCAGTTCTCCCGAGAGCTTCCTGAGGGGGCCTACATTCTCCCCAGTCTGTTTTTTATTTGCTATGTACTTGTAGAATCCCTTCCTGTTATCTTTAATACCCCTAGCCAAGTTTAATTCTAACTGGGCCTTAGCTTTCCTAACCTGGTCCCTAGCTTCCCGGACAACATCCCTGTACTCTTCTCAGGCTGCCTGTCCTTGCTTCCACTTATTATAAGCCTCTTTTTTCAATTGAATTTTCCTCAGCAGCTCCTTATCCATCCACGGAGGTCTCCTGGCCCTCCTGCTGCACTTCCTTCTAGTTGGGATACTTGTCTACATATCTTCCCCAAAAGAGTATACAGCTGAACTGGCATCAAGTTATGGTTTGGAACAGTGCTATATAAAGCAACTGAGATCTAATTCACCAGATAATATATTTACAATAGAAAATCTGAAGGAGCTTCAGCTTCTGAAGGAGTTTCAACTACAGCTTTGCAGCCTGACAACAGTGTAACACTGGGTTTAAATTTATTTAAAAAAAAAGAAATAAATGAAAGGATCACTGTGCAAAATCACGACTAACCTAACTACAAAACTGAAAGGCACTAGTCAGTTATGAGCCCAGAACTTTCTGAGCAAATGCAAGAGGCAGGTTATCAAGACAGAACATTTTGATACAGAAAACAGTGAAATTCATCATTTTATTATACACAAGGAACAGTGGTAAAAAAAACATTTACAGTGCAAAACCATTCACTTGGCAAAGGAGAAAAACCAGGGCCTAAGTTAAGGATCAGTAATGCTAACGGAAGTATTTCTACTGACCGCTGCAAGCTTAGCTGAGGCTCTGGAAAACACACAGAATCTTGTAAGCAAATAAGGCAGCCTGTGGTGAGTGAGCACTTCACAGATTTTACTGCTTGCTCAGAATCACATTGCTTTTGTTCACTCTTCACCAATTAAGAAAAGTTTCAAAGCAGCTTCCTCTTTTGTAGCATCATTTCTATATGATTTGGGGTCGAGACAATAGTTCCAAGTACTGCCATGTCCACACTACACATAATTCATTTTATGTCTCTGTTCCTGCATAAAGACAATAATTTAGTGCAATTCACTGTAATTTAAATTACTGCCATAGAAATCTTCTCTATTGAGTTTGAAAGAGTGGCTGGGGAAGCACTGATCCAAACAATGGGGCTTGTTGAAAGGCTCCTTTTAGAAAAGGAGTGAAGCTGAAACACACTCAGCCAAAACGCAATTCTTCTTCCAGAAGCGTGCAGGAGAGGTCAGCTTAACTGCTCTAGGAGTTGCCTGCCTCTCTCTGGTGACTACAAAAGGAGATACCACAACTCGGTAACTGTCATGGGACCCTATCACAGCAACAGGTGTCCTGAAGATCATTCCAAAACATTCTTAAAGAGAATTTTGTAAGAACCAAAAAGATGCTAAATTCAAAAGACCTGGGATCTTTTTAAATAAACTACTGGAATGATTAACTGAGAGACTAGATCAGACAGGACTGAAATTAGAGTGCTCTGTAAACCAAGCTCTTTCTGCTCGGTATGAAGGCAGTTCCTTGCTTCCAGGGTTTGGTTTCACCAAAGTCAGCAGCCTTCTGAACTGCATTAAATGCTGACATCCTTTCTGGAGCCCAGGAAGCTTTTCTTTTTGTCACCACTGACACCTGGCTACTTCCTGCAGGTCCTGGCTCCTTGTTCCTTGCTACACTATTCTTCTTCTATAATCTGTCAACTCCAGCCCTCTCTGGACAACAAAAGACAAGGATGAGACCTTTCTACACTACAGACAAGTCCATTTGCTCCAGTCACTTCCTGTATAAAGGGACCCAACCTGTAAACTGAGAACTAACACAGCAAAATTATATTGTCTATCACACTCGAATTTAAGCGTTTAAACCTCAGATGTCTGAAGCATAAAGAGACAAGCCTTAGCCAAAGCACTCTTAAGATGATTGATGCCATTCCTCACTAGAGCTAAAGAAGGTCTGATAATCTGGAATTTCGCCAAAAGCTATACAAATGTAGGGTTTGGATTTGGTGGTGGGTTTCCTGCGTTTTCAGTAACTTCACATCTTTAGTAAAACTATGATCAAAAATGTATAAAAAATGAAATAATGTTAAATATTAGAATGTGAGAGCATAGTATTCACATGCTATTCAATGTGGAATACATGGTGGAATGGTAAAACTCTGTTTGTTTGTTGTTTTTTTTCTTCTGGGCTTTTGCTTTACTCCACAGTGGCAAAACCTGTTAGAGTTTACATAGAACTAGCTTTTTGTATGTGCAGTATTCTCCAGCAAGGTGGGCCATAATGTATGCTCACTGCGTGTTTAAAAGATGCAGACTGTGGAAACAACAGTGTAAGAAGAAATGCTCATTATTTCAAAAATTACGAGTTTTTACTAAAACTTTGAAGCATGAAATGATAGCTGTAGCCACACAACTTTGATCTTGAGAAAATAGGATATAATTCAAGAGTGAAAAATTGCTATAATTGGGAAGCAAAGAGGGATACATTAGAAATGGAGAAATGAAGGATAATTCAGACTTGTAATGGATCAAAATATTCAGAGTTAGTCTGAATGGAGCAGTTATAACCAAAGACATTACTGAAAAATGATCCATGTTGAGAAATATGAAAAAAGCAATTTTCAATTGTTTCATTTTTTTTCTATATGTGTCATTTGGAAATACCTGATAACATTTAGACAAATGACAACTCACTTCCCCCCACCTCACCCGCTGTAAACTCCAAATGGATGAGTTATTTTCCACCATGCTCATTTCCTGAAAGATTATTGTTTTAGACTAAATCTTCCACACCAAAAAAAAAGATGCATATATTCTTTCTTATTATAGCTCTTATCATATATTCTATTATACAGATCAACTTCCAACCAAAGGCTTTTTTAAACTCCACAAACTTGCCTTTATTCCCTTAGATGGAAAAGTATCTGCATATATTAGCTGCTGTATCTTACAAAAGCACCCCTCAGTGATATGCTTCAGTGGTGATCTTGGCAGTCCTGGTGTAATGGTTGGATTTGGTGATCTTAAAGGTCTTTTCCAACCTAGCTGATTCTATGCTTCTATGACTGTAAACATGCCAAAGGAAAATCCTAAGTAAATTATTCATTTGTACATACCACAAGGTCTTCTATTTCATGTGAAAGAGAAGTAACTGATATAGTAGTGTCTCTAGTTTATCTCGGATAGGCTTATCTCTTTGAAAGCAAAAATGAGACTACCGGGTCCTGCTTCTAGGCATTCCCACAGATCCTGTGGGGCTCACTCCAGCAATTGCTTGTTACTCAGGGAGGCCTTGCACAAAAATGCGTATCACTGAATTTGTTTTTTCCCACTCTTGCAAAAACTGTCCCAGCAATAAGAAAAACACCAGTTTCCACACTCTTACCCATTCCTTATAATTTTATTATTTTTTAAAGACAAAACCTTCACTTGAATGGACTTCAACAACTGAAGTCCCAACAGCTTTGATGACATGAAATTGCCTGCTAAACTTCAGATATGCTAGTCTAAGTCACTCCCACTCCCACCATGCAACATCCAAAAAAGGATATTGTATGATCAGCTTCCACCCAGGCTCTGAGCCTTCCCGAAAGCTGTGAGGCTGCAGATATTTTCAGCCAAATGTGTTTCCACATCAAGAACAAGCACTACCTGCTTTGCAACACTGACAGCAGTTCCTCTCTCCCTCTTCCACACACCAAGAGGTGCCGTGAACAGTGACAATACCATTAGCTGCGAAAGAAGAGAGACCAAGCTAATGGAGAGAAAAATGTTTTACTGCCAGCTATCAGGATTCATCATGGCACTGGAAAGCGCAGGAAGAGACAAGGACAGAACTACCTGCCTTGCTCTGAGCTTTTCTTTTCTGTGCCCAGCCTGCACTGGCACAAACAGCACTCTGAAGCAGCAGTCTGTGCCCAGATGCAGAACAGAAGCAGAGCCTCACTGTGTTGGTCATACGTGAGTGACAGCACATTCTGACCGCAAGAACCATAGGCATCTCCTGTCTCATACATGTTACAGGACTCTTCACCCTTTAGACTGGGATATAGGAATGAGGTGAAGGCATTGATAGCCTGGTCAAGAAAGATTATCAAGATATAAAGTTTTTAAAAATACTGATCTATTTATATAACACAGAGAACTTGCCAGTCTCCTTATAGGGCTCATAACGTCAAAATTAATGAGTCAGAAGTAAATATATTGTTGCCTCCTGCAAAAAGGATCTCTCTTCGGTTTGGGTTTTGTTAGGCAGGGAAGGGTGGTGGTGTTTTTTCCAATTTTTTGTCTCTCTTCATGTTTTACATCACCCAGTTCTGGAGCTTTACATCACCCAGCTCTCAAACAGCTGAAGCTTCATCCACATTAAGCTACAGAACAGCAGTGAAATATCTGGGTGATGTGCCTCTGCCTTTCTTAATGCATGTGGAGGTAAGAAAAGGACCTGAATTTCATTAATACATTGTTGTCCTGATCCTGGAAATCCATATTGTGTTTCTGACCATTTTAGCCTTCTTCTTTAAAAAAGAAAAATATCGATACCTAGAACATTGGACATTGGTTTCTTCTCTTTTGTAGCAAACTATGCTGCAACTTAGGATTGCAGTGTTAGTATATCAGCTCCCAGCAAAAAAAAAAAGATAAATCTCCATTTCTCAAGGCAACTGGACCTGCTGAGAGTGGTATTTTTTGTATTTCTTTAGATAAATATACTCCATAGATAGAATAGCATGGAACAGAGCAGAGAAATTTATTTTTTGCTGTTGTTGTTCTTTAAACGAGAAAGATGCACTTCAGTGAGTTTCACCATATGTTAGAATTACATGTGATGTGGAAAAGGCAACGTGATCAGAAACTCTTCCATGTAGAGTAGGTCAGTAAAGAATCCAAGACTATTAGCCACACTAGATTTGGGCATTAATTACACTATTTTTTCTTTATCTAACACATATGTAAATTATGCTGTCACTGTTCATTTATGATTCTGTGAGGAATATTTATACATACTTCATGAATTCTAGGGCTCTCTTTGTGACCACAGTCAGCATTTGCAAACATCTGGAAGCATCCGCTATGCTAAACTTCTCTCTCCAAACAGCAGATACCACAGTGCAACAGCACAGCAGACTCATTCCAGACCAGATGCAGCAGTTCAGCATTCTTCATTTTACCCAGGATTTACTGCAATATCATCTTCTCTTTGCCTTAGTGAGTTCTTAGCACTAACCAGCCACCTCTGACCATGCCACTCTTCCCCTGAACCCTCATGCTGTCTGCCCCTTCTCAATCTCATCAAGCATGAGCTAGTTCCTTTTACTGTTGAGACCCACAGCAGCCTTTCCTTAGGCAGCAAGAGATCTACTCCTATCCTCAATTAACTGAGTGCTGGCATCCATTACTAGGTAACTGTAGGCATAACATGTTTTCTTTTCTGCTTTGAAGAAGCAGCCAAAACAAACAGAAAACCACAGCACTATCCTCCTTCAAATCCTCCTTAGTAACTCTCCCCTGCTACTGCAGTGACAAATGCTTGCAGCTGCTTGAGATCACCACTGACTTCTGTTACCTTCTTGGCTCTCCATTTCAAAATCCATTTGTTGTATCTGGCTTAAAGCTTTGATGTAAGCTCTTGCTAGGAAGGCTCACTTTTAGGATTGGAAAGGAGTAATTGATGGTCTATACATTGTGCTGAGCTCTCTCTCTGGGCAAATTCAAAAATGTAATTCTTCTAAAGGATCTGCATAAAACCAGAAAGGAATTATATCAGAGGGTCTCAGCTTGTTACATACACATTATATGTGACTCATGGGACAACTGCAACAGCCCCTATAACTGGTAACTGAGTGGGAACTACACTGGTTTCTACTATGCGTCCATCACAGAACAACATTTTCTGTTAGACAGGTTCTTTCTCAGTTCCTATGATTTTAAGCATTTTGGCTAGATATGCAAGCTTTCCTGGGCCAGCCAAGTCACGAATTAATCCAGTAGCAATGGGCTACCATTACCCTGGTACAGCAGGTTGGCACTTTAATCTTTTTTTTCCATATGGGTCTACCCCAATTTTCCATATGGGTCTACACAATTGCTACACTGTCCTCACTCCGACTAAATGGAATCCATACCACGGGTCTGTACTTTGTCTATGTTTCTGAAGAGAGTACCAGGTGAATTGATTCACTAAACTTTTTTGTGTTCTCGTTTAATTCAAACCCTTCTGTTTACTGGGTTCAATGATTTTGTCCTTTCTGAAGAAAATGCAACACAAATAGAAGCTTCCCAAAGATTTAAAAAGAGAATTTAGATATTTCTAAGTTTAAAATTTTTCCTCTTGATGTTAACTTTGAAAGATCAAAGGAAAGTAACAAATTTAAACCACTTCAGGCAAATTTTAAATCAGCAAACACAGCTGCCAACCGGATCACCATAATCCTTTATTATAATCTTTCTGCAATTCTTTTGAGTTCTCAGTGTCTGGTTAGCAGGTTCAATTAATATCAAGAAACACTCAGAAGATCAAAATCAAAGTACACCACTTTGCCTGCAACAATGTAGAATGATACAAGCTACCAATGCATTAAATTAATTAAAACAAATAATTAAAACTAAGTTATTTATTTTAATTAAAATAAATTATTATTTAATGCATTTATTTTCCCATGTTAAAAGGTTGAGGGAATGGAAAGGCTAACGTGCCACTTCAGAAAAGCAGATTCAAGTCACAAGCTATTCTGCAGTTTCACGTGGTTTCTCTGATGAAGGTTACCCTACGACAAGAAAAGGTTTCTGCATGAGAACAAAGATGAATCAGGTTCATTCCAGTCAAGACTGGGCATAACCAATGCCTGTACAGATTGCACCAGCTACTGTCTGTTTGTGAAGGTACTTTAGAGCTGATCAGAAAACAGAGCTAGCAGTCTACTGGTAACTGTAACATATTCTTCCCTCTCAAATGAACAGGATTCTATATTTATTGCCACACATTGAAAAATATTTAGATTTTGAAATGTTTTCCTAATGTTGAAAACATTATATTCTACTATATGGAATATTATATATAGAAATAAGGATATAATAATGACACAAAAATTAAACTTCCACGCTCTAAAAGAAGACTGTATGGCATGGCAGTAGCATCAAGTTTAGTGTGTCCATAAATGGACAGTAACAGAATAGTCTGGGACATCCTTAATACAACAGTCATGGTTGCTGGAGAGCATGAGGGAAATTGACTGAAAAAACTGGACAGCCTCTTCCTAAATAGCATCTTCTAGTGCCACCACAGGAGACAAAATACTGTGCGACACAGACCACTGGTCTAACTCGGCAGGGCACTGTAAATGTTCTCAAAATGGTCATGTACACACTAGGAGACCAAAACCACCTAAAAAGAGTATTTTGTCAGTCTGCTTGACATTCACCACAAAGGGATGCATTTCTGTGACTTCTTGGCAATTCCCTCCACCTCTCCAGAAATGAGGGGTTTCTACAAAATGCTTTGATGTTACAAACCTGTATTTTTGGGTGGGAAGTTGCTCTATTCAAACCATTTTTTTTTTTTAATACCAAGCTAAGGTTTAGCTCATTAACGCATTTTTTTTTTTCCCTGTAAAATAATGCCTGTTCCTTCTATTTCCTATAAAAATATACTGAGCTTACTTATGTGGCTCACAAACCAAAATCCATCTCATATATGGCATGCATAATTTTGTCTTTAAAAAATGGACTAAAATGCTTCTGAAAGGTCTACATTATCTGTGTAGGAAATGAACTATAGAAATACGTTGCATTATGATTCTTGGTCTCTGGCTTACAGTAGCAAGTAAAAGCTGCGTAATACCTACCATTTACCTTGCTGTGGTATTTTCAGCCTTCACGCTGCCTTGACTAGTTTGTTATTTGCACCAGATCTTGGGCAAGGGCTGTGCCACTTGTTCTCCTACCTGCCTTTGACCCACACGCTCATGTGTAGGGCCTAATATGTTTTATCTCTCTGTTCCATCTTCATCAGCTGATTTCCAGTTATCTGAGATCTATTCCCTTCTGAACTAACATCCAGAGCAAAAAGAAATGGTCTACAGCACATGCTGCCTTAGCTGTGTCATCATGCTGGTCATGTCTGCTGATATGAAACTGCTAAGTTGATTCACCCCAAGTACATACTCAAGTGATTTCAATGCAAACTCAATAGGCCAGTTTCTTCTGCTTGCAGCTCTGGACACATGTGACAAAGCTTAACATACATGGCAAACATCCTCCCTCCACAATATTCTTCATTACAAATGTGATTAGAACAGCATCAGCACAGGAGCAGATGTTCAGCAATCTGAGTGCAGCCTATGGAGAGGGGGGATTACTGAAGTGAGAGTCGAGTACTGTTACTTTGAACAGTTGATAACTTTATTGAGAGAAGGAGATGAGAAAGTTTTCCTCCTTGATATCAAACTCAACAAATCTAAATTTCAAGACTGGATTTCCTTCTTCGGAGAACACAACAGTTCTGAAGTGAAAATGCTCTTTTATGATAAATTAAATTAAAACAAAACAAAAACAAAGCAATGGAAACAGAGTTCTCTGTAATCTAAAGCAAAGACTAATCACCACCTTTATGAATTTAGACACAAATTTTTAAAAAACCCTAAAACCAGAAAATCCAAAAAAAAACAACCCAAAGCAACAAGACAGAATAGAGATGATTATGATATTTTCATTCTTATCAACTCTAGGACACCTACAAAACCATTCTGAAAAAGAAACTGCAATGGCTTTATAAAGGTGCATACAAGCTGAAAGGAAGGTGACACTTTAATAGAGGAATCTTTTCCACAACAGTTTTCTTTCACAGATACTTTTACTAAAGGGAAAGCTTCACCAAAATCACCACTGGAATTTATTTTTCTACTTCTGGATGTCTACACACACACCCGAACTGAAATCCATTGTATTCATGGATCTACATGTGCAGTGACAAAAAGCATCCAGGACTATTCCACACGCTCATACTAGCAGTTGCACATGTACAGATTGGCATACAAAGAATAAATATAAAAGTTATACTCTGGATGTAGGTTTGTGGTTTTCACATTAAGAAAATAAATCCATGTGAAATGTAAAAACTAAAGTATAAACACTTCACTGTTTCCTCAGAGTCTGCTCCATCCTGGCAGTTTGGCATCCATCCTTTACAGGCCAGAAGTTTCACAGATGAAGTTTCAACTGCCCAGCAGACACAACAGAAGCTAGATCTTCAAAGATGCTCACTGCACAAAGAGCTGACATCTTTTGATATCAGTCTAGCCTAATAATTTATTATTTCCAAGGCAAACTATTCTTAAAAACATCTTCCCAATGCAAGTTAGAAGAATTTGGAAAAGCTTTTAGAACTTCAGTATTTTTAGAGCTTTCCATGATTAGATAACATTATATCACTGAGATACGTGGCAGGAGATTTGTATTCACTTACCTGACAAATCATAAAATACTATCAATTCTCCAATCTCAACCTTATCAAACACCGATCAAACATCAGCAACAGCTTTGATTGTTATGAAAGGCACGCTATTCCTTTCAGAGACATTCTTCTTTTTCCTCTGGGGAGAGGAGGCAGTTTTTGCAAAATAGGTTATGGTGGATCTATAAAAACTGTAACAATCAAGCTCTTTGCTCCCAGACTAGTCAAAACTAAAGATTGAAACACCCAAATCACAGGCGTTACCTTGCACTAACTCCATTTGTGGAAATCCTGCTGCATTCAGCAGTATCTGGGCAGTAGCCTTTTTTTACTGACTTACCTATTTGTGCATTTACTTACATTAAAAAAAAAGCAATTCAATTGATTAATTTCTATCATTTTATTTAGGAAAAAAAAATCACCATAACTTTCTTTAACTTTTATGCCCTATCTTAGTCATATTTAAAGAAATACTATTAGAGAAAGATTCCCATGACAAGACTTTCACCAAAGAAAGATTTTATGCAGCAAGTTCTATGAAGCTGTATGAGAATTTATATCCTAATTCTGAAGCCATAGCACTATCAGTATAATACCAAAATAAGAGTGCTGAACTCTGAGCAGACCATTAATTCAGGACACTCTAGAGAGACTGAACAGCAGCATTTACCATTTCACATGCAACTACTATTGAGTTTATACTCAACATAAGAATGCCAACTGGAAGAAAACTCTTATTTTTCCAACTTGTTTACCTCAAGAACTAGCCAAAGCTGGTCTCCATTCTTCACATCTTTTTTATAGTACATGCCATAGAATTTGACTACATTGGGATGATCAGAGAGAGCTTTCAAAATGTTGTACTCTGCTTCAATTTCTTCATCAATATCCTAGTGTCACAAATGAGAAATACACAGAGGTTAATAAATAAATAATGGTATCCATTTTAAAAACCCAACACATAACACTTCTGTCTATTCAAACAGAGTTTGGAATACAGCAAGGAAAAAAAAACAAACATGAATTTGCAGATTTTAAAGCAAAAAAAAATACAGACAATCCCAAACCCCACCAAAACAAAAAAAACAAACAAACAAACAAAACCCCAAACCCCAGAAAGTCAAAAGCCAAAAATCTACACACAAAACATACAACAGCCCTGACTGCCTTAGGGAAATTGGAAGAGAATTAGCCCCCTGTCCTACTGTGATTTAATATGGGTTTGTGTCTCTTGAGGGGTAGTCAATTTTATGATATTTTTACTATTATAAGGAGAAATGAAAATAGAATGAAATGAATAGAATACTCATTCTGTGCTATTAAAAAGAAAAATATTCCTCTGTATTTTATGAAAGAAGAAAACTTTAAATATTTGATTGAGTTTAACATATTTACCTGCATAAGAGTTCCTCTTATAGAGATGCTACAGGGAATATCTTCATGTGAACTTAGACATAGGATGATTTGGTTAAAAGCCCTAAAGTACAATGGTATTTACTTAATAGTCCTAAGAACAAGACTAAGAGCATTCTTAGTTCCATCTTTATATTTTCTCATTTCAACACCTTCGCTTTCCTGTTTCAGTTTCAAAAAGCTGAGCTGTTATTCAACACAAAGAATCCAAGAGCTCTAAAGGATTCAACATGAAGTGCTTATTTCAGTCTCACATCACCCACGATCAAATACTTTCCCAGTTTAATGTGGAAATATCAGTTAAATCAAGTGAAATAAAACACATTTCTTCTGCTTATTTTCTTCAGTCTACCTTTCAGGTGGCAGAATTCTGAAACCCTCTTCAAAGAAAAAAGAACTGAAATGTAAAGAAAACATAGAAAGTATCTTTTTCTTCATTGCAATGGCTCCCTCTGCAGCCATTAATAATACTTTCAGTTTAAACAAAAAGAACTAGTTTACTGCTTTCACCCTATTTCTAATACAGGATTGCCATTTTAACAGTAACATGAAGACTCAGAAGCTACCCTACACATCCTGTAAATAAGAGGGGGGAAAGAAGAATACTATTCTTAGAATAAAAACAATATATTCAGATAAAAGATTCAAGCCTTGCAGTGTGATGTTGACTGCATTACTGACTTCCATTTTTTTCATTCAAATAAGGAATCTGGTTTTACCAGTTACACATTTTCTCTCCTTCATTTTCTTATGTTGCATATTTATCCATTGTATTTCTTCTGTGTTCTTTACATTCTATTCCCTTTTCTCCTACTTAATCTATTTCTTTCCTCTAGTATCAGATTTACTACCTCTTCTTTATTCCTGTCATCATCCTTTATCCTTTTCCTATGGCCTCCAAAGTGCACACAATTTCGAATGCGTCCACAATGCCTTCAGTAATCCCTCTCTCCCATAGCCAGTTGCCACTTAAGGATCACTCCTGAACAACTGTGAAACAATGAAAGCAAAAGCATTTCCTGCCATACAAGCATTTGGATGAACACCAACTAAAAGTCCTGCCTATTCATTGTAAGCACATGAACCTTATTTACTGAAAGCAACAGAGTCAAAAATAGTTTCCAATGCACTTGAATTGAGGAAGTGTGGTCTGTATGATCAGATAGTGAGGTGGACTGTGAACTGGCTGAAGGAGAGAAGCCAGAGAGTTGTAGTCTATGGGGTGGAGTCTAGTTGGAGGCCTGTAACCAGTGGAGTGCCTCAAGGGTCAGTACTGGGACCAGTATTATTTAATATATTCATCAACGATTTAGACGAGGGAATTGAGTGTACTATCAGCAAGTTTGCTGATGACACTAAGCTGGGAGGAGTGGCTGACACGCCAGAAGGCTGTGCTGCCATCCAGCGAGACCTGGACAGGCTGGAGAGTTGGGCAGGGAATAACGGGATGAAATATAACAAGGGGAAGTGTAGAGTCCTGCATCTGGGCAGGAACAACCCCAGGTTCCAGTATAGGTTGGGGAACGACCTGTTAGAGAGCAGTGTAGGGGAGAGGGACCTGGGGGTCCTAGTGGACGACAGGATGACCATGAGCCAACACTGTGCCCTTGTGGCCAAGAAGGCCAATGGCATCCTGGGGTCTATTAGAAGGGGGGTGGTTAGTAGGTCGAGAGAGGTCCCCCTTCCCCTCTACTCTGCCCTGGTGAGACCGCATCTGGAATATTGTGTCCAGTTCTGGGCCCCTCAGTTCAAGAAGGACAGGGAGCTGCTGGAGAGAGTCCAGCGCAGGGCAACAAAGATGATTAAGGGAGTGGAGCATCACCCTTATGAGGAAAGACTGAGGGAGCTGGGTCTCTATAGTTTAGAGAAGAGGAGACTGAGGGGTGACCTTATTAGTGTCTATAAATATATAAAGGGGGAGTGTCACGAGGATGAAGCCAGGCTCTACTCCGTGGCAAACAATGATAGGACAAGGGGTAATGGGTGCAAACTGGAACACAAGAGGTTCCACTTAAACTTGAGAAGAAACTTCTTCTCGGTGAGGGTGACAGAACACTGGAACAGGCTGCCCAGGGAGGTTGTGGAGTCTCCTTCCCTGGAGACATTCAAAACCCGCCTGGACACATTCCTGTGTAACATTATCTAGGTGTTCCTGCTCCGGCAGGGGGATTGGACTAGATGATCTTTTGAGGTCCCTTCCAATCTCTAACATACTGTGATACTGTGATACTGTGAATTAATCAAGATCCTTATCACTTGGCTGCAAATCATGATTACTTTGGGAGAGGTACATATTGTAGAGATGTCTCCTTTTGTTGCTTCGAAAGCATGCTGACATAAAAATCAGATGAACAAGAAACACAGGAAAGAAAATGCAAGACGCTATGTTACCACAAACTCATTTCATGGCCATGAGATCTCAGTCTGACACTATGTGATATGCAGGGGTAGACAGAGCCCTGTGTGGCTGCAGCATTTCACACAGACCTGCAGCATTTCATACAGCATGGCATGTTCTTCCCTCCCTGCCCAGAGGCTGTGCAATGGAAGCATATGCCTCACAACCCTGTATTGGAAGTGCAAATGATGAGCTCAAAGGGGCCACTTGAAACAGAACAGTTTTTTGTGCAAGTTTCACAGGTCACTGTTCTCAAGGAAAACCCCAAGCCACATGCAGCACCAGTGGGATATGCCTTTCCAAACCAGGCTGATGTTCTTCCTTACTCTTTGAGCACTTATCTACCACCCAACAAATGTCAGTTACTGAGAACAAAAACATACTCTACAACATATTTCCACCTCCCAATCACCTGTTGCTTTGTGTGTAGGTGCTATTTCCTTTGTATTTTCCATCTGAAAAGATGGATCCCTCTGTGATATCCATGTGATTTGGCACATTATGAAAGCACAGAACCAACAACATATAGTATGTTATTTTATTTTTAAAATATCATTCACAGCACGTAGTCAAAAGCATGTAGTCAAAATAGAAGCTTCCAGGTACATCTAATGCACTTAGAAGCATGTAACTTTTTTACCGGCTAGTGTGCAAATAAAAAAAGAATGGGAGCACCAGTAAAAATAGAAGCAGCTAGGACTCCTGGTACTAAAAATAATCAGATCTGCTTCTGGAATTAAAAGACAAATTCGAGGTAATCAAAAGTAAAAGCAACAAACTTTAGGTATATTTCTAAATTCTACCACATGCAACCACTTCCAAGATCACGTATGGTTCAAAAAATGCATTGATACATAGCCTGATACTTAGCAGGTTGAAGAAGTTTATTTCACGATCACTTCCAATGCAAATGATTTATCAAGATTTAAAAAGAAAGAAACAAACCGAAAAAAAAAGACCACAGAAATTCACTTACAATTAAAGAAGAACAAAACAAGTAATTTAAGTAGCTTACGTGAACAGGATCCAAAATTTTGACTGCTGCTTTGCTGCCATTTTTCTTATTTAACACCTTGAAAACCTTTCCATATGTTCCTTTGCCAATGGTCTCAATTATTTCCCAGGTATCTGAAGGATCAGGAAAACTATCAAATATGATTGTTTTCCCAGTCAATGGAAGCATCTCAAATGATGGCTCCTAGGAAGGAAGAAATGTTAATGTTCACTCAACAACTGGTTAATAGCAATTGTTTTCTTACAAATGCTAAGAGAAATACATATTCCAGTCTCAAACACTAGAAGTGTTTTTGCATGTACTGTGCACTGAAAGCATAATGTCCAGCACTCCCTGGGATTCATATAAGTACAATTCAGCCAGGACACTGACTGCAGCCTCTTCCTAAGGCATTACCTTTCCACCTCATGGGAGCTTTACCACTTCCAGGCAAAGCATTCTCTTCACCAGAAAATGAACACAAATGAGTTACAACATTTTGGGGAGAACTCTTTTTTTTTTTTGCCTATTCTCAAATATTGTTTTGCTCAAAATTCTGTTTTGCTTTCTGTTTTTTCGTGGTGTTTTTTTTTTTGTTTTTTTTTTTAATTACTTTATACATATATAGAAATTCTTGCTATGAGGGACTTCATAACTGGGACTACACAAAATAATAAGCACATTAAGGATGATAAAGGAATTAGGATTCATAATCCCAAAACGTTGCTTTGTGGGATTCAACAATGATGGAATTTCAACATTTCTCTACCTGAGCTTTAGTTTTTAGAATTGAGGTTAGCTATTTGTTTAAGTTTTACTGGATACTCAATCTACAACTAGTGTTCTTGGGGGATGAAAAAAAAACCACAGAGAGCTCCTTCATAAGAAATGAGACCCTGTTTGAGCAGGAAGGGTGGACTAGATGACCTTTGGTGGTTCCATCCAGCTCTGTGACTCTGAGACATGCAAATCCTATCAGGGTCTGTCTACACAGAAATTATTTTCTACAGATTCTGTAGCTTTCCATCAAAATCTAGGGTCTGCTATGCCCCACATTACAAGAGTACACAGTAACAGCCTTTGACCCAGGCAGGCTACGACAGGAGATAGGCAGAAGATAAAGAAAGGAAGACTCATTTCCTGCTCTTCAAAGATGAGTACGTAAGAGGCAGGAATGCAAAGACCAGCCTGTGCCAGAACCAAACAGGGAACTGATACCCTGAATCTCCAAATATACCCTTAAGCAAAGGCCCACCCCTGTGCACAGAGGTTTACAGCAAGAACATTCTAACAGAAAACAATGGACATCATAACCTGAAGCTTCAGACAGCTCCCCAGGCTTTGTTAACTTCCTATACATTAAAAGAACACAGCTGAAATTCATTGACTCCCAGAATCAGTTGCTTATTTGTCTGTTGAGACCAGTACAAGGAGAAGTGTAAAAGGGTTTAGAAAACATGATCCTGTAAGTGCTATTTGGCTATCAGAGAACGTACTAGAGACACTGTCACATGTACTTGCATTTTCCTCTGCAAATCACACCAGTCTTAAGAAAAGTCACCACATACTTAAAAACAATGCATTCAATAGCTGTCATGCTTAGTTCAATAATTTAAGAGTGCCATTCCAGAAAGAATTTATTCACACTAATCCTTTGTCTTTGAATTTACAGCTTCAAAATCATAACTTGAGTAAGTCATACTGAACATCGTATTTCCTCACTTCCACCACGTTTAAGAACAAGCCCCTGCAGATAAATTGTTTAGCTTCCACCTATGTTATTAAAAATATATGAAATGGAATGATTTCAAGTGTTCTGTTCTGGGTGATGAATAACGCTTTATTACATCTCAGTGAAGCTGAGAAAGCTGATACTGATTTAACCTCATATATCAGCAATAAATTGGACTGTCTCTGCAATACGTCTGGATGCCCAAACAACTGGGTAATTTATCATACCCCTCACCATTAGAATTTTCCTTAAAAAACCCAACAACTTACAGCTTGATCCAAACTTCTGAACTGGGAACGTACCCTTGAACGTCTATAAAACCCCTCTGAAATACTTCTGGTGTTCTCAGTGTGACAGTTCACACAGCTTCTGCTCAGATTTTGTCAAACCTGGCTGCTGCTAAGGCCTGATGCATGCTGGGAGAGGCACCATGAGGTCAAAGCCAGAACACCAGGTAGGCAGGACAGGTGGCCAGAAAGAGCTAAAGGGCCAATATGCACCGTGACCACCTCCAAATCACTACGTCCTACAGCCATTATCTTTTGTCTGGCAGTCTCCTTGGAATTTGCTAACTTAGGGAAATGATGTAGGCCAAACCTCCAAGCTCGAAAGCATAAAACATCATCTTACCCAAAGCTTCTGAAGTGGATCCAGCAGCAGCTGGAATGCTGAGGCCTTCCTGCTTCCCCGTGGGATACAGGGGACACCTACACTGTGATGGAGGAGGAAAAGATAAGCACTTCTGTCCTCAGCTTGGTAACTGTCTTCTTCCACCCCCTCACCCCCCCACAGTTTTTCTCCCAGATGCACAAATGAAGAGTTATGGGTTATAAGTTATGAAGCCTGATAACGTGAATGGTGAATAAGTGAACTTGTGCTAAATCAATCTGGGCAAAAGGGGATTGAGCCCCTGTTTGTTGTGCTTGTTTATTATATTTTGTAGTGACCTCATGAAATAAAGTTTAAACCACAGACCACATTGTCCAGTAAATTTAAGAGATCAAAATGGACTATGATAGAATGATTAAACTCAGGGTATTTGAGGCTAGAAAATAATAGTTTTGTAGTTCCAAGACAACAAACCAATGTGGTAGGGTGGTTTTCTTCCTCTAATAGGGGCATCTGATGTTAGTTATAAGAACAAATTGGATTATAATTATTAGAAACCAGCCCCTATATGACTTCTCACTTCCTAGGTCACCTCAAATATACACACCCTATGCAGCAGACCTCAGGTTGCATAGCAGAGATATCCAGTGATAGAGTTGTTTAGGTTGGAAAAGACCTTTAAGATCATCAAGTCCAACCATTAACCTAGCACTGCCAAGTCCACCACTGAACTGTGTCCCTAAGATGCCCTGGTCATCATTAATGCTGGTAGATCACTGCATTCTCCATCATTTTCAGTATCTAGCTAGTTTGGAGTGGGGAAGGGAAGGGGCAGCTTCATGAAGAACAAAGTGTATCTCCTGTGGGCTATCAGATCACTGCAAAGGCAAGTCAGTGAAGCTCATTTATCACACCCAAAACCTAGGTCACATACTAATTACACTCTTGAGGGCTTTATGGTCAAGGCCATAGAGCATTACAGACAATAGAGTCAAGAAGGAATAAGCAATAGGTTTTGTTCTGCAGGCCATGTTGCAAGCACAATGGAACCTGAATTTCACATGGAATATTACACATCAATCCAATATTTTTATTGCTGTTTTATACCACCAAAGTTCGAAGCTTCTATTTCTTCCACAAGGAGCTGAGAAGTACCTTGCCTCATGTCATTCATCCTTCTCCATAAAGGGAGCCCACACGATTACCAAAGCAGATACCTATTCATATATGACTAAAATGAATCCAGCCTTTAGGTTCCCATCAGCATCTTGTCTCCTGAATACCAGAGTCTTCTGGTCTTGAAAATTAGAATCAAGACTGCCTTGGTTCAGTTCAAAACACACCTACCCGGGTTATCTTCGACTTCTTTTATTTGTCCACACCACTCCCCCCTTCTCATTTCAAAGACTACTTGAGTTTAACCTGACGTACCTGCACATACCTTACCCTGTAATTTGCCAGACATCTTCACATGTATCACAGGAGGTAGATGTCAGGAGCCAGCAACACTGGTTTACATTGCCTATTGGGTCTGTTACCTCTGTAGAGGTGACACCTGCACTCTTTCAGATTCTGGAACTTAAACCTCCTGCCTAATGAATGTCAGAAAAAAATCACCCTAATAAAAACCAACACAAAACAACCAAAACCCAAAAAACAATCCACCCTGCCCACCCTCCCCCTCCCCCCCAAAAAAAAAAAAGAAAAAGAAATTGTAGGCAATGTTGATGTAGAGACTGCAGAGGCTTGTTATATCAAAGAAAAAAAAAACTTCTCACCTCACTTGTTCACCACCTGATGCCTTTATACAATATGTGGCTTGTAAGTTCTTTGGTCTGGTACTAATCACAAAGCACAGTGGGGCATTGAAATACTTAATGCAATATAGCACAATAAAATCCCACAACACATGCCCTCTTAATTCATGAGAGTTTATGCCACACTGACAAGAACTTAATAAGAAAGTTAAAGGTTGCTGCATGGAATCCTTAAGACAATCCAAGAGCATGAGGCTACATACACCACTCATCATACTAATACCTAGCACTTTTTGGATAAATGTCCAAATAATTTGATTATTCAACCATGAACATGGATTGCAGCTCAGATCCTGACCTAGTGTAAATGTAGCCATAATGAGCCACTTAGCCAGCATACTTTCTCATCCATCATTCAAATAATAAGTTTTGCACTGGAAATCATAATACCACCCCCACTTAATTCTAGAGGATATTTGGTCTCTGATTTCAATGATGACACAACCTATATCTGAATGGGAACTACAGACAAATCTAAGGTCAGTGTTGACCAGATTATCTAGTTTGGCAATTAATCAAAATCAAGTGCTATGAACACTGTTTTTTGGGTTTTTTTTTTACTTCATCTGTCAAAAGCCAAATACACTCAGCAGTATAATTTTACTCTAAAACATGAACAAAAATATAAATCTGCACAATTACATAACTTATGTATTATCTGTGTATCTATCTGTATTATCCTCTTTGATTGTGTATCAGTTTGCTTACTACTTTCCACTCCATACATTCCCCAGTGTTTTCCCAGAACTGAATAATTGTTTTTCCCATCTGCAAGAAACTTTTCAGAGGGAAAAAAAAAAACAAACCCTCTTTAGCCCCAGCTACGGTAGATGAATAATGAAAATCAACCACCTTCTCTAGCAGCCAGTCCACTTGTGTGCTTATACAAGTAACAAAGACACAAGACCTGGAATTCACCTAACTTGATATGTGTACAATATACTTGTTGGAACCTAAACTAGATACCATAATCCCATTATAGTCAGCCAAAGCAATCAAAAATTGATTTACCTGATCTGGTTAGCACCTCCCTTAGCAGAAGACTTGCTCTCCAGACTCTAATGATTACCCTGGCTAAATTTCCATTGACTACAACAGGGAAATAGTTATACAGCTTCAGGAGTAGATATGTTAGGTGAAATGAATCCTAGTCTACTTACCTTATTGCTGGAAACAAAGTTATACCTTGACAACTGACAAAATTAGTATGAGATCCATGCTACAGTCAGGGAAACTAGCTAGCCACATCTCATCACTTGAAAGCTGGCAGGCAACTTGGACACTGTCTAATGATGCACAGAAAAGGCAAGAACCATGCAATGACATTGCCAAACAAACTTTGAACCCAACAACTGAACCCTAAATTAATGTAATGGTAGAAAGGAATTGTTACTTTAAAGTATTTGGAAGCAAGAAGTGGTGATAAATTTAACTTTACCTCAGACACTGTATTTCCTGGGCTCAGTTCAAAATATATATGTTAACCTTAGGGCTGCTCAAGGGAAAAAATGGGTCCATTTTTGAGGGCACTTTTTAAGTGTTCACTCTTTGAAGGACTGACTGTTTCTTCTGTTTCTAAAAACACTTTTCCTCTCTGCTGACTGGTATCCAAAAGAACTTTCCCAACTAAGCAAGACAGCTTTTAGAGAAACTTGATGCCTCTGGACTCCTTGACCTCTGTAAAACTTCTACACACAGCAGAGAAACAGAACTGTGTGGTGTTGGTACCTGATCTCCTCCTATTGATAAATACATATTGGGTGTCCATACTGACATTTCATCTGCTGATTATTATTCAGCTAATCTTGACATTTTGACTTGCTGCTAACTGAACTGGTCAGCTTGCTTATGGGAGGCTCCAGCTCTTCACTCTTTGCTCTTCAGGAGACCATTGCTGGAAGAGATCTACATCAGTGTGAGGTTCCACCTTGGTTTTATTCCATTCCCCTCCATGCCCTGCAACAGCAGAAGTCCTACTGTATGCTGAGGTTTACTGTTCTCAGGAAACTCTATTGGAGAAGAGGTTTTTTTTTAAGCCATAGGTTAAAGAATCAGCAAGGGCTGTAAGCATCAATCTAATCTTGTGCACAAGGGCTACAAACCTTCAGAGCTCAAACATGACATCAGTACAACATCCCCGTATTTGCAGCCAACCTTTAGCTCTAGGAAGAGGCTACAAAAAGAACATGGGAACAAAATTATGAATTTAATTACTGTAGCCAATTCTAAAAGCTCTGATATTTTGAAAACAAATTGGAGCCAAAGATTTTTGTTTCAATTGTCATTAAACAGAAAATATTTATGGAGGGGCATTACTATTATGAAAGCAAGATTAATAATGGAAGGGGGAATGGTTCATTATCAAATTGTATTTGGACCTTGTGCCACCAGAAGTAATGAACTGACATTAGCAAACCATGAACCGAATCATACCTGGCTCATTTTGTGGTTACCAGAAGAGAGGCGTTGCAAGTGATGAGAATAATTTTTCAATGGCTACACACTAGATCGATATACTAGCAAAGAACATAGCTTTCAAAGCTAAAGCATCACTTAATTTTCCTATTTTAACAAGTAAAATTTTATAAGGCCATAAAAATCAATACAGTGCAATCTCATTCACTCCCTATGTCTCAGAACTTCAAACAGCAGCTGAGTGGCAACTCAAAATTAATTTAGAAGCCATATCAATGAGCTTTGGCAGGGCGATATATAATTCGACAGGAAGATAAGCAAGGCATTACAGACAAGAAGAAAACTTGCCAGCACTTAACATTAGGAGGTAAGAAGCCACGGGTTATGTATGCACCCCGGGACGCTGTTGGGCACGGTAAGACTCCACACATTCTCCTTAAGGCCCACGGTCTGCAGGCTCTAACAGCGCCGGCAGCCAGCCTCAGCACCCTGGCTGTCACCGCCACAAGCACCTCTCCGGATACTCACTTTCCTTACCCCGAAACTCACCCACAGAAAAAAAAGAAACAAAAGTAGAAAGAAGCAGGACCCGCCCCGGGACCTGAACGAGCGATCCCAGGGGACAGGGGCAAGGCAGTGCCAACCCGAGCCCTCAACACGCCGCCCGGGGAGGGGATCCACTCGCTGCGGACTCGGCCGCGCCCGCCCGCCCCGCCGCTGCCTGGAGCGCCCGGCCCGACAGAGGGGCGGCAGCGGGAAGCACCGGCACACCCGTCCTGCCTGCCCGTCGTTTTCCGAGGGCCGGGTTGCCCCGAAGCCCCTTGGCGAGGCGTGGTTGCCCAGCAGCGGCGGAGCCACCACTCACTCTGAGTCCACAGGAACCCCGCTCCTGCCCTGCCCACCCCTCCCGGGACGGGGATTACCCGCAGCGAAACCTCCTGTCCCCGCAGAGCCAGCGCTGCCGAGGGGGCTGGGGCTGGGGCCGGACACCTCCGGGAGCCGTGCCTCGGATTCGCCCTCCTCCGCCGGACGGCCCTGGCCCGGCCGCAGTCCCGCCCCGGGGTCAACGGCGGATGAGCGGTTTGCCCCGCTAATCCCCCGCAAACGCCGCAAAGCCGGGAGGGCTCGGTCCGCCCCGGGAAGGGAAGGGCAGGGCAGGGCAGGGCACGGAGGGGGCGCCGGGGCGGCCCGTCCTCCCTTCGCGGCACGGGAACGGGCGGATGCTGAGCGCGCAGCCGAGCCCGGCAAGGCTACAACCAACCGGGAGTTCCGGGGCTGTTCGCGTGCGGAGAGCGGCCACAGGCGCCCGGGCCGATGCGCCCGTCGGGGGATTACACCGCGCCCGTCTGCCGCGGGCATCCCGGGAGGCTTACCTGCGCCGCTAAAAATAATTGAGACCTGGTGCGTGCACAGAGCTCACGTTAGTACCTGTTGCAGAGGGGTAGCTACAAAGCAGCAGCACAACATAATACATGGTAGCAGGGGGAAGTTGCAAGACAAAGTATTCAAAAGTTGGGAAATGGATGGATTTTACTATTATAGCTGCTAAGTAATATACGAACCAGGCTTCAATTATTCTTCTTACGTTTTATTTGGAGGATGCTTAGCACTTCCACTGCAAAGAAGCAGCCAAACTTAATCAGCATCGTGGAATGTGTGCCTCCATTGGAGACTTCTGCTGACGCACTGAGTTTATCTTGTTCCATTTTCCCCGTAACGTTTGAACCTGGGTTTTGTTTTCAGATAGGTCTGACAGTAGGGGAATTATTTCCGAGCCATCTGTGTTATACGTCTTTTATGAAATCAGTGCAGAGACCAAGTAGTTCATAGCCTTCCCACATGAATATATCTGTGATGGGAAAGGCTGCTTGACCCAATCCTGACATCAAATAAATCACATGGATAAGAAGCCTTATAAAATTCCTCATTGTGGGAAAATAATCAATAGAAACTTATATATCCTTAAACCGCTAACACCACAAGCCAGATATTAATACAGACAAGAGGCCTCCTTAATTCCCTCCATCAAATGACTGCTTCTTTACTGTATAAAAATTGTTAACATTTCTAGACTGTGTGCAGCATTATGCACATAGTAATTCATGAGGAAAAGTTTAAGGTGCCATATAGGCTTTATTAACTCCTTTCAGCTGGATATTCTGTCCCTTCATAATCATTCCTTCTCCCCCATAAAAAACCAAAATGAGCTTCCTAGTTTTATGATCACATTTTACTAACTGGGATTGGAAGCACTAGGAGAATAGGGCCTCAGTTGTAAAAACATCCATATCTTTTAGGCTTGCATTGCTACATGAACAACACTGTGCAAAGCTTCCCTCTCCTTGAGCAAGGCTCTCATTGATTTCAGTTGTGCTTATGAGTGCTTAGAACCCACTGCCTTTCAGCTGTGTGTCTGGCTAGATGGCAGGTTACAGGCAGCAGCTTGACCAGAGCGCACCATGATGAAAGGCTAGAAGCTTCTAGTGGAAACCCAGGTACAAAAAGGGGATGGTGGACCCTCATACCTCTTCTCCCAGGCAGAGCTGGAATGCATCTGAGGCCTGGAGCAAGGAGCTGAGAAATGTTTAGACACAATCTTAAAGCCGGAAATGACAATAACTTCAGTAATTAGGTCACAGATCTCCTTCCACTCCTAGCAGTGCTGTCTTAAAATAAACCCACTCCTGCCTGCCTTGTCTGCTTCTTGACACCTGCATGCCAAAGTCACTGTCCCTTAGCTCTGAAGGCGTAAGATTTCCTTTGAGCACTCCCTCTTCTGTCAAAGGGTCTTAAAGGCAAAAATCCATTATGTGACTCAGCTGAGTCCATTTGGAGTGAAGTGCTGTAGACACTCTGGTCTTCTGCATTAATTAATTGTTCAGGTTAAGTGGTCTGTGAAACTCTCCAAAACTGGTATCTGTTTCATTCAGATGATCCTGAATGATGTGTAAGTAATAACAGCCCATTGCTGCAGAAAAGATCCTAGTTTAAACAAGTAAAAGTCACTGTCAGCTCTTGCAGTCTATAAAGGTAGGCACTGTTCAAACAAACAGGGAGTTGCAGCCCTTAATGAATGACAATTTACATGTCAAACAGACACTGGTTTTGGAGAAAAACTGAGATGTGGAGTGATTAACTGACATTCAGCGTCACACAGCCTAGCTACATTTCTTCTTTCCATTTATTTTTATCCACTCACATTCTTTCTCCATATCAACATGCCATGGCTTTTGCCCCTCTTTTTCCTCAAATTTATTGCTTTGCTTTTCTGTAGGAAGCCTTCCAGGTAAGTTTTAAAAGTTCTTGAGTGAATGGGGGTATATGTACCTTCTCTTCCAAAATAAATTTGAAATAATTAAGGACAAGTATTATTTATTGACAATGTCTAGTAGAAGATAAATAATGATCATCTCCAGCTGTACCTGGTGTGAGGTTAAGTTGTGCTTAATGCCACAAGACAGCATCTTATACTACATTATCTTTTAAACAGATTGCAGTTAGATTGGTTTCAGACTCTCTCCTTGCCTTTCAAAATAGCTCTTAACTTCATTAGAAACTTTGTGGGTGTAAGTCTGAAAACTATTTTTAAATTACTGAGAAACATAAAAGCAGTATGAACAGATACCCTTTCACAGCATCCTCAGCATTAGATCTCACTAGACAATTGCTTACAAAGTAAGTCTAACTTTTCATTGCAGTATGATAGACCAGAAGCCTAAGTAAGCAGCATGGACCTTTCTTACTTCAGAACTGATAAACTCACATTCTGAGAAGCTTCTAGCGATGAGAAGAAAAAGAAGATGCTCCTGTGATTGAGGCACTAAAATTAAGATTATAATTTACTTAATAAAATACTTTCTGTATTGTGGAAGTCCTTACTACATCCAAATAAAGTCAGGATCCTGCTGTGCTAGACATCGTGGAACCACCTACAAAAGCAGCTCCTCCTGTGGCTAGGCTGTGAATCCTGGGCAGAGCTCAGCCATGGAGAGCCTGTGGGACCTAAGACACATGTTCTCTCTTCTCATCTATTTTCTTTTCTTTATAATTGAGCTTTTAATACTATTCTGTGCATGAGAAGGTGTTTCGATGGCTAATTATGGACATATGCAAATAACAAGCAACAGACAAAGATCAGCAGGTACAGAAAAAATAATTTAAGAAAACAAACAAACACGTTCAACTAGCAGAAGAGAGATCATCACTATAGAAATTGAAGAACTTACCTCTCTGAGGAACTGCTTTTTGACCTCCCTAGCTGCTTAACTGAGCACAGCCTGTAGCAAATAAGAGGAACTCCTCCCCTTTGGGTGTTTATTACAGGGAAACAATACTTCCTGTGACACCTGAGTAAATATCCTCTAGGAAAACCACCACAGAGTTTGCCTACAGCTAGCTTAGTATTCCTTTGGTCATAAATGCTATCCACCACAATGAAATACCAAGTATGCCCAAAAGCATGAGTTATTTATTGAATGTAAAGACTTCTCTGAAGCAACCCTGAGCTTTGCCAGGTATTTTCTTTAGTTGATCAAAAGAACTCCGTAACCCCTTTTGAAGGACTTAGATGCGTGATCCTTGTAATCACATTTAAGGGGCCGGTTAGCTCAGGAGATTGTTAATAGGATACAAAACCTTTCACATCCAACCCAGATCAGTGCAGATGGAAAGTTGTGACCATCTAACAGCTCTTTCATGCCGTGTGACCTAACCCAGTTCCTAAAGGAGAACTGTTTGTATTACTTGAAATTTGCAGAATGTGGTTTTCAGGCTCTTTTAATTGCAAATGTAATACAGAACATTTGAGAAACGGGAAAATAGTTAAAAATGATATGGTAATTAATGAATCCAATTAAAACTGCAATCAAAAGAATTTTGAAAATCCCCACTCCAAAACTATCTTCACTGTCTCAAGAAGTCCATAAGCACAGGTGAGTGTTATAGTAATCAAAAAGCAGGAGTTGCTGGGAAGCAGGAGTGATTTAGAAAAGTGACAGTTCTTCACTTAAATTTCACTCTGTCAGCCCCTGTTATTAGACCCAGGAGTTGCACATCTAGCATGAAAGTAGTGCCTTTGAATGTTGGTGGCCCAACGCACACTTACTGATTCATACCAAACAGGGAAAAAATAAAACCACAAGAAAAACAAACAAACATATGCAAGGCATTGTGTTCAAATTTCACAGCTGTTTCTACTCCACAGGGTTTGAGGTAGCAAAGTTGTAGGGTTTTGCAGGTATTGTTTTCCATCTAAGCAAGTCCTAAGTCAGATGCAATTTGAACTCGTATCTCAAACTCCGTTTTTAAAAAAGGTTCTTTTTTTTTTTTTTTAAATAAAATATCAGGGAAAGCGCTATTGGAAATTCTGGAATATAAACCCTTCCAACATGTATTCTAAAAATTGCAGGAGTGAAGATCAGGGGCCAAGTGATAACTGCAGAGAAGATCTATGCTACAAAATGGCTTCTAGTGTCAGCAGTTACTTAGAGAGTACACTTATCCCTTCCTTGGAACATACTGATCACCAAAAGAACCTTAAAGGATTTTGCTTACGTACAGTGATGTGAACTAGTAAGAAGAGGGTGGGACATGTGAGGATTGCAGCTTTCTGCGTGCCTGGGTGTAACGTAGAGCACCAGTCTTGAGAACGTGTTCAGGTAAAGATTAGGGGTTGTAGAACTGCCATTTCCAAGCTTGCAGAACGGATCTCTCATAGTCACAAAGATGCCTTGAAAACTGTGGGATTAAAAAACTAAACTAAGCAATAAACATCAGTCACGTGGTAACACTGGTCATGTGGGTCATCTTGTTAATGCGGCAGTTCCCCTACTAACTGCTTAGAGGTTTCAGGTTTGGCACTTTATATTCTTTTGCAAAATACTTTTGAATCAGGAGGGTCTCCTTGAAGTCCTGGAGTAGCAGTGCCTATATTATTCACAATACAAGTGAACAACAATAAATAAACTGTATTTCTTTACAGCTGTATTTCTTCATAGCCCCCGAATGTTTATGTAATCAGGAGTCTAGCACTGGAAAGATTACCCATTGAACAAATATCACTATTAACATTACTAATGCACTATGTTATATAAATAGGATTGTGGTCTAATGAAGTATAAGCAGCATGAATGTATTGATAATTCAAGCAGTTAGATTGATGTTTGTTATATACATGTAGTTATCTGTGCTGTTCTGCTATGACATTTAAATACATAATAAACAACCAAACAACAACCAAAAAACAGCAGAATCTTTCTATAAGATTATTTATACTTCTTTCCCACCCTGAATTAAAATAAGACCTAATGTCCAAAAGCTATTCAGTGTGGAGGCTCCTACATAATATATACTTGTACAGCATCTAGCATCCAGTCTCTGAGTTCATTGCATTCCAGGTGCTGCCGTTTAACAGTGCTTGTTAATGGGGTAAATAGAGGTCTTTTCATGTAAGGTAATAAAAGAAGACTCAGTGTTGAGCAAATGTGTCTTTTCTTCTGCCTCTGGAGGGGTCAGAGTGCACAAATGGAAGTACCAGCCAGTAATGATAGATGGCATTTTGTGTGAGTGGAAAGGAGAGGGAATCAGTCTTGATCAGTAGCCACAGCACATACATTTCTGTACAAAAAGTTGCAAGTGAGGTCTGTCTGACCAGTAGGTCTCCAAATCACTTGCTCACTTTTCTTCTATCTGACGTGATTTTTTTCAGTCAGCCTCAGCTGGTGCAAAAGATTCTCCATGTTCACAGTTCCCACAGACACCCATCACAATTCTTCAGATTTCAGTTTCAGACACTAAAGACATTCTAGTTTACATAAGACCAACTTCTCTCAAGACTGAATGAGTTTCAATAGCCTTGGCAAGAGTCACAGGGCACCAGCTCCTTAATCTGTGGATTAACTGGATATTGAGGTTACCATTTGGAAAAATTAAGCTTCTGATCTTCATAATATGTAAGGAACTGTAAGATTTAATCTAAATATTCAGGAACAAGATGGACAAGAATGATAACCTAAGAAATCTCACAAGTTTTGTTTTGCTCTGCCTTCTTTTTTAAGCCATGTTTTTTTAAAGTAAGTACCATGATTTTGAAAAGATATGACTTGTGTGGTTTGCAAATTTGAGACTGGAACTACTCAAATTACTATTCTTAGAAAATTTCAAGTTTGGAATATCACATAAAATGCAGAATACTTCCAATGGATACACAATGTCTCGAGTGTTCTTTGTTCTGCTCCCCCCCCCCCCCTTTTTTTTTCCGGGTTTACACTGTTTCAGACATACTAGGAGCTTGCTGTCAGTCTTGAACGTCCTTCCCTTGGAGACAGAGGTAACAAGTACATTGCCAGACTTCACACACTTCACAAATCCACACTTCATTAATCCCAAACAGTTGCAAAACAACAAACAAATAAGTAAACCCTAGAGAATTCTCTTTTTCTGTCAGGCGAGAAAGAGTCAGGTTGGTTGTATCACACTAGCCTCAAATCAAGAATGACAGCATAATATGAGAATAACCTGAAAAGCGTTTCTTGAAGTTTTTCTCCATTATTCTGTTAGTACTGTTATAAATTCCTCAGCCTCCTAATCCGGAGGCACACCACAAATGAGTCTTATAAACAGTTTCCTATTTGTGAGTCTGTCATTAATCTCTGAGGATGTTCCAAAGATAGCTCTTGGAGGATTTGGATTTGTCATCTTTTTAATCCAGTTAGGGAGTGTAGCAAACAGTGACACAAACAGGATTACATTTTGAAGGGGCCCATGCCTGGTTACACGTGTGGCACACAGACATGCTGCGCTCCGGTTTCCTGCTCTGCAGTTTGCTCTCTTCCTGACTGTTCCTCCTCTTTTCTGGTTGATTGTAAACACATTTGAAAAATACATACTTATTTTGGAAAAAAAAATCAGATTTCTTTTATTTTTTAAGAGGAAAGAAGGAGGAAAGCTGTGTGCTATCCTGGTTTTTGGCATCTTACCTGTCTTTATTACCATAATTGTGTCCCAGTGCTCTCCCAGTTAGTTAACCGTATGCAGCATTCCCAGCACTGCATTCTGCTGAATGACAGGACAGCCTTGTAATCTCAGCTGCTAGCAGGAATGGAGGCAATTCTTCCCCACTCCCACAGATGACTTCCAGCATTTCTGTGGTGACAGTTTCTTTGGAGCCAAATTGTCATTAGGACTTTTCCAGGGAACAAGAACTTTTTGAAATAAAATCACTGGTTTTTAAACACTGAGGGTAATCTGAAGACTGAAGTACAAAAGGTACCAGTACTCACAATACCTTCAAGTCAAGGCAAAGAATTTAAAACAATAAAAGGCTGTTAAAACATCAAAAATTCTGTGATCCTGGAAGTATTAATTGCATATTGATTATGGAAGCTGGTGTGCTAAATGGTCCCAATTGCTCTATCCATGACCATCTCTCTCTGTTATTTATAACACCTCCAATTTCTCCCACTAGCTACAAACTTTATCAGAAAATATTTTTGCTTCCTAGCTATTGTCAGGAAAATGTTCTTTAGGACCAAGACCGACTGATACAGACTTCCGTGAGAAACATACCTGGTTTAGAATGGTTAAAAACTTCACGTTATATTTGAGACCTACAAGTAGCCAGTTTCCAATGTGTCCAGTGGTGATGGACTGATTTTATAGATTCTTGGGACTAATATATCTAGAATGACTAGCTTTGTTGTTTTATATAAGCTGCTATAGCTAAGGAGGTTTCACATTTAAGAAGTTACCTGGTAATATACTCATGTTACCTGTCAAAAATACTCATAAGAAAATCAAGGTAAACTTAAAACTCCTCTGTGTTTTTCTGAATAGGTCCCAGTTCTCATACACATCTTAGCTGTGCTGTGTTGTGGTTGGCATTATAAAAAAAATAAGTAATACAGATCACATTTTATAAGTTTATATGTAATTTCTACATCAGGTAGTACTGGTTTTGTCGCTCATATACACTTACACCACAGAGGGTTTCTGAAATGGTTCGGTATGATCTGTAAGTCACAACAGTATGGTAATGTAAATTGTCTAGAGTGAAGTAGATAATTGAATAAGCACTGAAGGTCTCAATAAACAAGATCTAAATTCAATCAAAAAGCCAACTTCAAAACCCCAAAGCCAACAGTCAAAAAAGCTTGTTTTCTCCTTTACATTATCTAGGTAGCAAATAAAACTGTACTCTGTGTGTTTGTTAAATAATATACCTTTGCAAAGCTGAGGTAAACTTATCTGTCTGTTCTCTAAAACATTTAAGTTGCAATTAGTGTAATGGTCCAGCAGTTACTGTGTCTAGCTACTCTTCAGTGCCAGAATCAGATCTTTAGTTTGCGTTTTAAAATTTCTTTTTTAAAAGGATTCCTAAGCAAACGTGCAGAGGAGCCAAAATCGACCTAACCACGTGAAAGTTTTCAGACCTGAAGATGAAAATAGTCTTTATGAAGGTGCACTAAGGTACTGCTTGAGTAGCATAAACTCTGCTCCTTTGTAGCTCTCAGCCTTTGTAGCTGCTAATGCTGAACTGTCTCTGAAGAATGTATCATGCACAGTGAAATTTAATTTCAATGAACCCTAAATTAGGAGCATCATATAGGTGACTGGGTTTCCCTTAGGGTGTCCCTAGAGTGTGAACTGGATTTGAACTAGTTTTGCCAGCACAGTATCTCAAGGGATAAGAGAATACTGGTGGAAATGTATTGCTGAAAGTAGAGGCAGGGATGCTTCATGCACTACTACAAATCTTGTCACCGAGAACAGCTTTTCCCAAGATGTGATCTTGTCTCAGTCCTGGGCAGTTGCAAGCACAGCCTGTGCTAATGACTGTTCTTGACTTCGTAACCATACTAATGTTTTCTTTAGCTAAGCTCTATGTACTATATATGATAATTTATAATAACCAGTGCTATTTCTACCGCCATCACCTGTCCTTACACAATTGTGAATCCACAAACACACTATTTGGAAAGACTGGATGAATTCTCATTTCAGATGTCAAGCCAGTTCCAAGTCAAGAATTAGGATAAGGCACTTTATATGGGGTTGGCTTATCACACCTTTGTCTGTAACAGTGCTTCCTGTACCTTTCTTTGATGGATCTGAAATTGCTCACTGCTGGAGACCCAACACTGGACGGTGTATCCCACAGGTTTGGTTCATAACTATGGAAATTCAGTGTTCCCACTGCAGCCACTCGGCCTCAGGATTAGGATGTTTTCCTACCCCGTTGTTGCTTGCCACAGTCTCCTGTGGAGAACATCCTCAGCACAAGCTAACACTATCTCCTGTTTCCCTTTTTGCTAAAACACAGTACTTAATCATTGCTTTCACACACAATTGAGACAACAATGCAACTTTTGATTGCTTTGCTAAGCCATGCGGAGGTCAGGGTTGCTGCTGCTCTCCTGTGCACTGCCCTCCTCAATCAGCCTGTCTGGTTCAGAAGAGGTTGTTTTTTCCGGGAGATGGCTTTGTATCCTGAGGTTCTAGCTTTGATTGTGGCAACTGGCTTACTTAGCAGGCACCACAGGATACAGAGGGAAAGAGAAAACAGAACAGCGGGGGGAGGCTAGCGCTCGCTGCAGAGGCGCAGCAAGGAGCAGGGCCACCCACTGCCTCCCCTGCATGCGTTTGACAATTGAACTAGGATTTCTACCTTCAATTCTGCTTCAATCCAAAGAAAGGAGCTGTGTGTAGCAAGCAGAGAATTGCCTACAAACTTTCCACAAATACAAACAATTACTATTGGCTTTTTTTAAGGGACTGCAGTTTAGGAGGGATTCAAAATCTGATCCCTATATCTTGCCACGCAATGAAAACCTCCTGACTGCTCCATTTGTAAGTGCTCAAAGGGCAATGAGATTAATTCTTTACCAATACCTGTCTGACTTGAGAAGAAACTCTAAAATTCATTATGTGAAAGCTTCCTTATCTGGCTTAATGTTCAAAACACTGCTGCATGCAAATAACAAACAACTAATCACTGTATTTGTATGACACGATGTATGTGTATGGCATGATTTTCTAGTTGGGGAGCAGATGTGGTTTTCTGGTTATCAGGTGCATCTATTAATATTAATGTTCCTAACCCCCATCTTGTTTGAGGTAACGGTAAAACTTGAGTTGCTTTGGAATGGGCTAACAACTGACCCTTGAAAAGCAGTATCTCTAAATGAAATTCAGTTATTTCCCCTATTGCCTGTTTAGATATATGACAACATAAGGAGCAATACTTTACATTTTCTGGCACTTTTTATTCCTAGGATTTCTGAATGTTCCACAGTCTACATGCACATCATCAGTCCATTGCCAGACGTTGCAGCAGGCAGTAAAGATGCCCATGCTCACTGACAGAAGGCAAGATTTTAATTTTGAAGTCTGATACAGAAGACCTGCTGCACAGAAAGCAATAGGGAAGCTTGGAGGCCTGTCTCAGAAGGAGCAAGGCACAGGGTATGATGTGTTTTGCACCTGTTATGCAACAAAGAACAATTTGCCAATTAATTCAGGTAGTGTTAGAGAGAAGAGATAACATGTCTTGGATTTCCTGCTCTTAATTTATTGAACAGCTAGGCCCTTGGGACTAATAAAAAGTATTTCATCAGCCTGCTGGATGTCTACAGTTTCTGATATAATAGAAAAATACCAACTTTCAGAATGGCAAAGTATCGTTAACTGATGCAGACTGTACTCCCTGATGGGCAAAATGATAGACAATAAGGTACATGGGGTGAGTATTCATTTTTTAGCCCTCTGTTTCTTTACAGTGACCAGTCACGAGAAAACAAGGTAGGAAAGAACCTTCCCGTCACTTTCTCCTGACACATAGGTGACAGGAGACTTTCATTTCCTAGGCACTTCTAACATGGGACTGCCTCCCAGGACCTAGGTGACCTGAAGTGACTTAGGTCCTAAACCACTACTGAAGGAATACAAATGTAGAGGACGCCTATTACTTTTTGTGTTTGTTTAGGAAATAGCTAAGGAAATAGCTCATAGAAGACTAACTCAGTTGTTAGTTTCTTTCTCTCTGCAGCTTCATTAATACAAATTGGAAGAACAGGTAACACAATAGAAAGTCTTTTGGCTTGACAGCAGATTCCCAGAATCTTCTCACTTTCAAACTAATAAATAAATCAAATGTTCCTTATTCATGAAGATGGCACTACCATCTTACAATGCTTGCTCTGATGTCAGGTGCAGTTTAACTAAGACAGAGGGTCTTATTTTTTTTCACTTAGAGGCAGAGGGCTTATTGATGCACCAGCTGCTTTAAAAGTGATGACATTTTTCTGCAAAAAGGGCATTTGAAAATGAATCCATGCTGAGTTAATATTCTTTAAATAACTGTTTTTATAACTACTTCTAGTTTATGCTGTATTTGTTGAGCTTGTCAGCTGGAAGGTCTTTACTAAAGCTTGGATGGTTATGCATCTCCTGATCTGTAGTCTTCTTGTGCAGGTATGCTAAGATAGATTTGTCAAGCAACCAGTGGAGTTGTGATCAATTAGAACAATAAACCAGTGTCCTGCCTCTTCTCAGTAGATGCATTATCTCTTTTCCTCTCTTTTCAAAATAGGCAGCTCTGTCCTTACTAGTTTAGGGACACATTCTCAGTCTCTAAAGAATGCTTCACAATATGCTGAGTTTTAATCTCAGTTTTATCACGAGATATGGGAGTGAAAGCTTCAAATCAAACTGCAGACATGTTGAGTGTTTTCCAGTCGAAGAAGTCAGTTTTCTTCCACAGGGAGGAGGCTGTATCCTCTGAGATGGGAGAAATAATTCATCCTATTTAAAATTGAGAACTAAACAAGATGTGGTTAGTTTGCAAAGTGGATGACATGGCAGGCTGTAAAAACCTTTGGTGCTGAAGTGCTTGTAGTGAAGCCCCCCAGCCCAGACTGAAGTGCTTACAGTCAGGGATACAGTGACAAATTAGAATTATGTTCAACTTTCAGCAGTCAAACAGTTCCTGGGAAGCCAGCATGATTCATGCGGCTTCCAGGCAAACCTCACCTGCAGTACCTTTCTTAAGATTCTGGCTGGAGCTGCTCAAAAAATTCATTCCAACTTCTGTCAGTCTTTCCAAGTCTCCTTCATGTTTGTCACCCTGGGTCAGAGGTAATCCAAGTGGGTTGCTTTTGGTTTCCTCACCAGCACCTTGCAGACTGCTAGCAGGATCAGGGCCCATGCTTTTCTTCTCTAGATAGCTCAAAATACTTTTTCTTCTCGTGTGTCATATGTTCTGCAGTTTCTAAATCCAACTGAGTAAATCGGGTTTACCAATGACATTAATTGTAGTTTATAACTTTGCCTCTACAACTTACCTTACTTCTTATTCAAGATGAGAATTAAGAAAGTGACATTAGATAGGCAGTAGAAAGTTTGAGTGAACATTTTTATTTACTATTTTCTCTATGTTTACTATTTACTATTCTATGTATTTACTATTTTTCCTTATTTCCTGGTTGGGTTTGTTTGTTTTTTTGTTTGTTTGTTTTTCTTTAGAACCAGTAGGACAAAGAGAAAAATGTGGAAGACAAAATTCAAGGCTCATCATTTTAGAGAACACTCCTCAATGCCAAGATTGCTTCCCTCATGGTTCTTCAAGAGGGTAACCTGCAAGGAACCCAACAGAGCACACTGAGTCCACATTTTTATTCATTTCACACAGGTCTGAGACAGTGTACACCTGCCTCTGGAGCTGAATTACGCCTGCATTGCTGTTGAATGACCTGGCTCAGAGTTGTCAAGAGGTTTTCACAAATAGCTCCTATTAGTGCTAATGGGAATGTGACAAATTAATCTCTCATGTAAAGATGAGAGAACAAACCATTTCAATTGCAGAATGAGGAACAGTGTGAGGGACTACAGAAACCTGAACCATATAACAACAACAAAACACAGCTGACAGAATAATACTTTTGGCTTGTTATTATGTGCAGTCTGAAATCAGCAGAGGTACAAAGATGATGCAGTATGTCACTCCACTCTTCCACCTCAGCTGGGATTTTTCTTTGCTGTGTTATACTCGTAAATGGCAACAGTATTATTCTAGCTTCTAATAAAACCTGAGAATGAGTAACATAAATATGTAGTCTGAAATCTACATTGTAAGGGCAGAGTTGAAAAGAAGGCAATACAAACACAAACAACAAAAAAAAAAATCAGGGAAAAATAAAAGCATTGATGACATTTGCTTTGATAAAACAAGTAAATTTTATATTCGCTTGTTTACACTTTATTTAAAGTATAAGCAGGTATTTCCATGATAAATGCAGTCATGCTTATTTGTTGTACTGAGCAAGTTACTCGTCAGCAATTTTGTTTTTATGGTGTGGTATCATGGCTTCTTCCCAATAAATAATTTTTGTTTGCAGTTGCTCCTTCAGCTCAAATAAAGCAAAGTTTCTTCCTGTGTATTTATTGTTATCTGGAACCCAGTCCTATCAGAGTGTCTTTCAAGCTTCTTGCTCCACTGTTTAAAAACGGAAACACTAAAAGGGAACATCATAGGGACAACTGTGAGAAAGATTCAGATCTCTTAACTATTTAGTACAGGACACACAGGTATCTAAACCAGGAAAAAGACCATAAAGTCAAATGTTGGGAAACATCTGAACGTGCTGCAAGGATAAATGACAGTCTGGGTCATGAATGTTTGCAATTTTCATGGCTGCCGTTAAGAAGTAAAAGGCTTATTGCCCTCTTCTGCTACTTGTATATCCATGAGTAAATTACCAGAATGTGTCTGGTGCATGATGTAAACCAACACAAACCTCTCTGAGGTTCAGCAAGTGCAGTGGTGCCGCATGGTTTCAGGAAGGCCATCCTCTCCTGAACATAACTGCCCAGTGAAGGGGAGCAGGATATCCTTCCAGGAGAGTTGCTGGCAATGCCTTGCTGTTTTGGGTGGGACAGGGGGTTGAACAGGGTCCCAGAGAGGCCATACTGTCTGAGGACACTGCAAGGACCAGCTGCTCCTCATGTTTCTCCCTGCCAGTGCAGTGGGAGTCCTAATAGAACATCCCAGAGGCAGCCCTACTGACCAGACAGCAGGACTTGGGAATGCCCTTCAATGACTGTCTGGATCACCCTGATAGGCAGCCTCCCTGAAGCCATGGGTGGTTTCCCAGTGGATATGCAAACTTGATGGTTGGCATACTGGCAGCACTTCTCATTTGAACTGGGGAGCTAAGTCAGCTGATTTTGCTGCATACATTTAAATGTCAAAAATAATGTTGATGCACCAGCATTTGCTAAATATATAAATAATGACTTACTGCTTTAGCCTAATTCAAAGCCAATCAAAACCACACTACATAAGACAACAGCTAAGAAAAACCCTCCCATGGTGCACTGAAATAAAAGTCACCCCTGTGCAAATTAGTGGTTGCCTTGGTGGTCTGCTTTGATGCTGGCATGGTGTTGAATCATGAAGTGCATCTGGAGAGTTTTGTCCTGCTGTCTGAACTGAAAATTATGCCGGTGGGGGTAGAGCTGAGAATGGCTTCTCAATGTTTGAGGACCTACCTCATGCAGCCTGTGTATGCCTTGGAGGTCTTTCAAAATGCTGAGATTCCAGACAGCAAAACCAAGGCATTTCTTGAAGAAATGAAAGCAGAAACAGTGCAAAAAGGAATAGCTGGCCAATCACACTTAAAGAAGCTCTTCAGGCACTAGAATAAGCTGGCAGTAATTCATTTCTTGTCACTGCCACAGCTGCATGAAATTTATTTTTATTTTATCTTTTTAAAAATTTTAACATACAAACCCCAAATAGTCCAGTCTGGTCCCATTGAAGGAACTAAAAACACCTGTGAACTCTCAAAAAAATAGTTTTTAGGTGACAGTTCATCTGTCAGCTTACCTTCATCCACTGGATATTGCTATACTTTCCATGCCCGTAAAATACATTTTTCTTGTGATTTACACTGAACTTTTTGTTTGGCTCCACTTTGACTCCCCCAGTTTGTCTTCTGGCTAGCAATTCAAGCAACATCCATCATGTAGTTCTTTTGCTAGAGCTTACTCTTTCTCCTTCTGGCAGTGTGAAATCTCAGGACTCTGAGAGTTTCGCTCTTTACCATAACCCTGCTGGGCTTGCCCATTTTAGAGCCAAGTGCAGGGCAGCTTCTGGAGCTACATTCACAGACTACTTTATTGGTTTGAAAGATCCAAAATGGGATTTCTAGATTTTGTCTATATAAAGCTACCCATGAACTACCACGTCTTTCTGCAGCTGATCTGATTACTCACAGTGAGTTTTTTCACTATGAAAAATGATTGGTCATTGCACATGAATTCAATACCTTGTCTGCAGATTAACTGCATTAACATGGTTTGCCATACTAGCTCTCCTTATAAAGGTCTAAGTTCATTTCATACAGAAAACACAGGCATTTGCAGCTAGATAGCTAGCAGCTGCAGTTAGGTGCTGCACCCATTGCTTTGGATTTGCTCACCAGCGCCGCATAGATTACTAGCAGGATCAGGGCCTCTGCATTTGGAAGGGGGAAGGAAGCCGCTGCTCGGTGCTTCACCTATCACTCAGATTTGAAGTGCACTAATTAATTTTCTTGCCCTTTAATTTATGTCCTATAGAAGGGCTAGAATTAAAGCACAACCTAGGTAATAATCTTCACTTTCTCACTTCTGCCTTGGAGCTGCAATCTGTCTGTATGAGCTGCTGAGATAATTTCTTTCAAACTGCAGAATTGGGAAGAGGACTTTGTAATCACCTCAGATCTATTTTTTTACATTAGCCTTGGGCTTAAACTTGCATGTGAGACCAACCTCCCAATTTATCCTGCTGCCCCAGTTTTGACACTGTCTTGAGTATGGAGTGAGCCAGGTAAGTCAAGGAACAGCAAAGCATGAGGAGAATGCACTTGGTTGAAGCTCAGGCCCTGTCATGACAAGAGCCATGGCCATAACTGTCATCAGCAATGTCTTGTGGAGAGCTCTATTCAATACTGGACTAAAAGAAAATGGCAATTTACCCACTTAAGAATACCAGACCAAAATGAATTGAAATGGTGATATTCTAGGTAAAAAATATTGTATTTGGGAGTCCCAAGGCAGTGCAGCATTGCAGCCAGGGACCTGGCCCAGGGGATGCGTCTGGAATATTCGTGAGATGTGTGTCACCAGGTAAGAAATGTAGCTGCTGGAGATGGCGATATCCTTGAACAAAATCCAGAGGAAATACAGAATTGTATTCCTCTGTATTGTCCAAGCACACCTACATATCTGTTCAAATTACCAGAAACTTCTCCTGAATAGAGACTAACTAATCAATTAAGTTTGGACAGTCGCACACCACAGACTAGCAGTGCGGCAATGGAGCTTGAACCGCAGTGTGCTCACTCAGCATGGCTTTCCAGATCAATGAAAACACATAATGGCTATGGCTCCTTGTTATTACAATTTCCTTTGCTATGTCAGCCAAAAATATATATCTGTGTCTGCCCATGTGCAGTCATTTAGGACTGCAGAAAGTCAAGACCAATGTGGTGAAGTGCATTTGACAACCAAGGCAGACTGACAGATGAGAGATCCATATATTGAGCAATGTCAGAAATATACGTGGCATTTTTTAAGTGAAATCATCACAGTCAAAGGGCCAAACTTTCACATGCTTTTTGGGTGAGAAACAATAGGCGCTGGGGTAGGTAAAAAGCCATGATATGTCAGGAAACTAAGACAGCAAGGACTGCCATGGGACTGCCTAACAGAGCCTACGGCAGATGGGAAAGAAAATGGCTGTGGAGACAAGACAGAGGGCTGCACCAAAGCTACAAGCAGGAGAGAGTGCTGGGCCTGCTTGATCCTATCTGACAATGCTTGTACCCTAAATGGGGCACTGCAGGCTCACCCAGCCTGTCTATGACTGTGAAATAGATACCAGAGGAACAGGCTCTGTGTGGCAGAATGAGTAATTTGGTCTTTCTGTTTTGTGCATAAAACCAAGCCTTTTAAAATTAACTTTTTAAAATTAACCCAGTGTTACTACCTAATATGTTCAGTGCCACCCCTCTTTGCAGTACTTAATATGCACAGTGTCCGCCCTTTACTCTGCGCTGCTGCATTCTTGGATGATTGAATAACTGATTTTCAGGCAATAGACTTTTACCAAACTTTTACAATTGAAATGAGCTGTGTTAATGTGTCACAAGTCAATGACTGGCCAAGCTACTAATGGGCTTTCAATAAAAATACAGAACAGTTTGTCACCTATCAAGGATAAAGTCATTTACCTAAGGTCTCCATTCCCACAGCCCTCCAGCTGACTACCTAGAAAATGAAACTTGAAGGTTTACCAGCACTTGTATGTACATTGTGCCATATCTACAAGTAGGATTCCAAATATTATTTAACATCCCAGACATAACAGTACAGTTGTTTGTTTTTTTTAAAACCAAACTTTGTATTTAAATGCACACATTTGCACATACACTGCAGGTGGCTAGGGGGTGGCTCATAAATCTGAATGGCATGAACCAAAGCAGTACCTTCTGTTCAGGAAAAATCATACTTGGTGAACCATAAGAAGAAATATTCCAGAGAACAGAATACCACAGAATGCTTTGAGCAATCCAAGGCTCTCTGTGATACCGAAGGACAGAAAAGCCAAGAATCAGCTATTCAGCAATGAATTAATATGTTGTTAAAGGTCTGACCACTCTTAACGTGTTTGTATCCAATAGCTTTTATCTCACTCCTGTCTTGCTGAATCAGCTTTTCTGCCTACATTAAACATCCACTGAACTAATCTAAACCTTATGTGTTCCTCTTCCTTAAAATAAAGGGGTTTTCTCTATTAGTTCTGGCTGAATTTTCTATGAACCAAGATAAATGTGAGTTGTTAACACATTCTTAAAGCACTTATTCAGGTTTCCAGGCTTGAAGAATCAAGCTAAGTACACCAGCAAGAAGTCTACATACAGCACACACAGCATCTCTATCACTGACTGTAATTCCTTCCCTCTGGGATTAAATTCCAGTGGACCTTATCCTGCAAGTCTTGCAGAGAGTAATTCATGAAGAGAGGCTATATGCTAGGATATAATAATCAGCATAAGGATGAAAGATCACATATTTCCTGTCACACTTAGGTTGTAGTTATGTCCTGGGTTCAGCAGTTTTAATCATTTTTCTCCTTCTTAGTAGCTGGTGCAGTGCTGTGTTTTTGACTTTCGGCCTGGGAAAGGTGCTGATAACACTGATGGTTTTAGTTACTGCTCAAATGTTTACTCTGACCAAGGACTTTCTGAGTCTCATGCTCTGCCAGGGAGGAGGGGAAGCTGGGAGGAAGCAGAGACAGGACACCTGGCCCAAACTAGCCAAAGAGGTATTCCATACAACAGCATGTCATGCCCACTATATAAACTGGGGGCAGTTACCCAGAAGGGTTAGACCACTGCTCAGGTCAGGCTGGGTTTTGGTCGGCAGATGGTGAGGTGTTGTATTCTCTTCCCTTGTTATTTTCCTTATCATTATTATTATTGGTGATAGCAGTAGTGGTTTGTGTTATACCTTAGTTACTCGACTGTTCTTATCTCAACCCATGGGAGTTACATTCTTTTGATTCTCCTCTCCATCTCTCTGGGAGCAGAGGGAGGAAGCAGGGGCAGTGAGTGAGCGGCTGCATGATACTGAGTTACCAGCTGGGCTTAAACCACAAGTTACTTGCTGAAATCTTAGGACAGAAAAGGAAGTCCAGGGGACTGTTAGCTATACCCTTTCTCTAAGTGCCAAGCTAAACTTTTGATTCAGGCAGCTCAAACCCCATTCTGCATCAAAACTTCTTTTTAACTACTGGTTACAAGTAAAATTGTAATTTTCCTATGAGTAAGAGATGCAATTTTCCAAATTATATCAGCATATAAAAATATAGATGTTTTCTGGTATGTATTTAGGTTGTCCTTCAGAGCAGTCACTGGGTTGGTTTGGACATTGATTGACTACTTAGAGTTCTGTGGTTCATACTTGGAACAGTGTAAACACTTGTTCAGTGATTTATTTTCCCCTATTAAAACTCATCTTGACATTCCAATCAATAACAAAATAAAGCAGAACTGCAAACACTTCTATCAGCTTTATCAGATTGCTCACTGCCCAAATATTTGTGAAGAGTATCCTAGGGGAATTAGCTGTGAAGTTCTGTAAACTGCTCCGGTAAAATGCCTTGCATTAGGGGCAGGTTACAGGTAACACCTGGCAAATGATGTGAAACAGCCTGGGAAACAGTAGTGATCATAGGCTAACGTGTGTCTTGTATTTCAAGAAATTACTTCTAGCCACCTGCAGTATATTTTAAGTGAAGTACTAAAGAAGTCCATAGTTCAATAGACCTTTGTGAAATACTTTAACAGTCTAAATGTTCCAGATGAGGCAAGGGTAATAGCAAGTTACATTGCACATACACACGAAAGAAATAGCTTCAGCCACATCTGAAATAGAGTTCGATAAAGTAATTCCTGGCAGCTGATTAGTAATGCACCCCACATCTTACAGTTCACACCAAGATACACAGAGGATTAACACTGCCAGATGAAATTTCAGTGAACATTCCACTACAGTATCTTATGCAAAGAGAAAATGGGAATTTAAGCCTAATGATCCTTTTTTATGCCAAATGTGTATATAGGGTGAAGTCACAGACAGGCATTATTATTGTTATTTAGTGCCTAGAGTACCCCTCATTGTTTCATAAAACTAAATGGACAGTAGCACAATGTCCCTAAACCATTCTCATGTGCCACATCAGACAGACAAAGACAGAACACTATCTGCTGTCTTTCTGAAGGATCCAGATCTTCACTCAATTGCTAACCCAGCCTGGCACAGTCTCCTCTCCTCTAGAGGGTTTCCTCAGGCCAGAAAGGGAGCAGTGAGGACGAAGAGCAGACTTCCACCCTGCTGCCCTCTCTTTCACATCCTTTCACAGGAATATGCTAACACACGATAACCAAGGAAGCATTTTAAATAGCTGTGCCACCCATATCCCCATTTAAGTCAGAGTTTTCAGATGGGGTTAGGCTTGGCTTGTGTGAGGTGCACTGAAAGGGCTGCAGTGACAGATGACTACTACAAGACATTATCCACTGAATCAGTAGGATTTCCAGACCCGTGAAACATGGGTACATTTTCAAGCTGCAGCCTCTAAACGAAGAGAACAAAACTTCTCAGGGGGCATGGCAGCCTGGGCTTTCTCTACACCAAACCTGCCCTCTTTTCCCAGTGACTAGGAGGAAGAGAAGCCAAGACCTAAAGAGTCTTTCCTACAGAGAAAGGCAGCTCTGCTATAAAAATCACTGGTGCCATTAGGAATCACTTTTCAAACCATCAAGAAAGGGGGGGGGGGGGGGGTTAATGGCCAGCAATGAGTAGGGAGCAGTGATTTGTTTGCTCTTTGGTGCCTGCTGTTCCTACAGCACCTCATCTGGAGCCCAGCTCTTCCTGACCCAGCAGGGGGCAATCCCAGCAAGTAGCTCAGGAAATCAGTGCTGGGCTTCAATTCTCCTGTAAAAGGAAAAGGTTGAAAAAGTAATAGAGCAACCTCCAGCTAGTTGCTTGTACCTCTCCGTGAGCCCTGCTGCCTGCACCAGCTCTGTGGGTGAGCATGGGCTGGGAGTTGGGGACAAGTAATGTGGAGGAATCACCCTCTTTCTACCCATTTGTGGTCAGCTTGTGAGGAGCTCTGCCCCTTTCAGTGGCTTGCAGGGGCTCAGAGGGTTGGTGGGATCAAGCCCTGCTGGAAAGAAGAGTCAAGAAAAGCAGCCAGATTCTGCAGAATGGGAGTCTGGAAAAACTCATCCTGGGAGGACTGTAAGTTAAACCTTGTTAAAGTCTCTCTTTTTTTCCACATCTCATTTGCACTGCTTCAAGTCTTTTCTAGACCCACCTGGGTGTATCTTTGCAAGTAAAAGAAAATAAGAATAGCTTAGTAGTCAGGCAGTTTCTGGGTGCCTATTTCCTCTACTAAATGAAGTGACTCATTTCTAAGCTTCCAAGTACACTGAGCACTCTTGTATCAGCAAACAGTTTTACCATAAAGCATATTAGCTAGTCATAAGCATTTTTGCCTACAATTCAATTGAATGTGTGCAAGCCCCTGCTCATCTGCAAAGGTATTTGTTTGTTATTCTAGGCATTGTTTAGCATTGAAGGGCAGAGATAACACAAAAATCATGCAATACTAAATCTCACTATATCACTTTTCTATATAGAAGGGAAATCAGTTGTTCATAACACTGTAAGTATACATGACAAATCACTGAAAAGAACCATACCTATTTGAGGTAATTTTGAAGAAGGTGTTTGATGCTCCCTCCATCAGCAGCACTGCTCAGCAAAGACTTAAAGTAGTTGCGCTACAGTAGACAAACCTCATGGAAACAGTCATGGATGACTGCTGTAAGGTCTGCAGTCTCTTGGCCAGCCAAAGGTGATTAACAGCCACACAGGCTTGTGTACTGTTCCTTAAAAGCTGCTGCAGAAAAGCAGGCTGGACGGGCCAGAGAGGATTCCAGGAAGCACCCTTAAGCAGAGATCTATAACAATAGGACCGGGGGCTCTTCTAGTGACATCCCTTGTTCCATACAAGAAGGATGCAATTGCCTGTGATACCTTCTGATTGTCAGACAGGCATTGCTTTATCCCACAGCACCAATGGGTTCGAGAGGGAATATTCAGTCTTCTTTGAGGTAAGTCTTCTGATATTTTATTTCTGATCTACAGTAAGATAGGATCCACAAGAGCCTTCAACAAAAGAGTGAAATTGCTGAACTCTTCTCTCCACCCCATCTTAGGAGTAAGTCTACTAAAATGCAAGTCTTCAAGTAATGATTTGCTCTGAACCCGATACAAAAATGTATGTATATAAAATATATCCTCTATATAAATGTATGTATTCTATACTGTTTCTCTAAGCATCCTGGTGCACAATGTCATATCTGTGTTCACCAATGCACAGTCAGTTCAAATGTTAAAGAGTTTCAAGAATCACATCAGATCATCAAGCCCTTCTCCTAAACCCTACAGAGAAGGAAATAATCACTAGAGAACCTAATTGATACCAGTTGCCTATTGAATTAATTAGTGGAACAACAAGGATGTTAATACAGTAATACCACTAATAAGTTAATCATATACAGAAAGCTTGGTTTTATAAACTCTTACACTGTAATTTTTATCCCAAGAAGTAACATTAAACATTTGAAGACTTCTTCACAACATCTTGTTAAAACAATGAAACAAACATTTTTGCTTCAAGTCAGTGTTTGACATTATTTGGCTTTCTCTTAGAGAAAGAGACACAAAGAAAAGTCTAATGTTGATACAATGAACATAATTTTTAAATGACACAATGCATCATTTTTAAATATGACTATAAAATAAGCATGCTGTTTTGAACCATTTGTAGTTATGCACTGTGTATGCTGTTTTGCTGTGTACAATGACTTTTGCTGAGGTCTTCATTCTGTGGCAAGAAGTTATTTTCTCATTGGAAGGAAGGGGATGGAGAGAATCAGAAGCAGACAAATTACTGGAAATGCCATGATGGGAAAATTGACAGAGAACTGCAAACGTGGATTGTTTCTACTGTTAGAGTTGTATTTAAAAATCAGATACTAAAATTATAATTGTGTTAATAGTTGTTGTTCTGATACCACTGAAAAAGTGAAGAACTGGGGAAAAAAAAAATATAAATACAGTTTTGGGTCAATCTGAGATGTTTTATTCAAGGTGATGTTTGTTTTAAAAAAAAACATACAGATGTACTCGGTTGCATTCCGCCATTATATACTCACCGAATTGAAGACTGACACCTGCATCCCCCCTCCTTGTGTGGAATTGCCCTGTCCCAGTCCAGCATATTCATAGTGTTCTTGTTTTCTGTTACATTCTCAGCTCCTTCATACTAATCACAGTGGGGAGTATGACAGCAGTCTTTGTTGTCATGCCATGACAGAAGAAGGCCCTTGCCATCAAGTCATGTATGTCTCGTGCCACACACAGGTCTGGTGGATGTGCTGAGTCTTGGACATGACATGTGTCTGGTGCTGTGTCAGTGGAGAAGTCAGCTGCTTTAATACAGATGGACATTTGGGGTTGGGGAGTTGACCCTGGAGTGGTTCATATTATTGCACAAAATACTCTTTAGAATTAAAAGTTATTGCATCTGCATTTATGCCTGCCTTTGGTTTCTCTGCTTGTCACTCTGTACTTGCTTTTGCCAGACCAGCGAGCTTAGGGCTGTGGCCCATGCAGAGTGGGTGGACAGGTTGGCCCCACAGCAAACGTGACCTAAAGCAATAGCTCACACTGTTGACAAAGTGGTGACCAAGACCAAAGTTAATTTATGGATGTGGTAGCTATCTGAGAATATCTTCTTATGGTGTTTGCAAGTTAAAGATATCCTGGCTTCTGAGACCCTTTCTCTTTACACTCTCAAGTGTCCTCTCTCTCCACAAACTTTGGTTGTCACCCTTTATTTTGTTCTCTTCTTCTGAAGTGACAAATTGCCTTCAAATAAACATCTTTGATGTTTCTCTCAGAAGTCTCTGAAGAAGATTGAGCCCCTCATATCTAGGGCAGAACATTTCAGTCCCAGCAGTTCCATCCTCCTCTATGGTCTTCTTGTAGACCATCTTAAAGCCTTGCCCTTCTTCATGTGGTGCCTACTGGGGTGCTTACTGGTGCTGAAAGGGTGATCATTATACATTATTTCTAAGTATGACCTTCTGTGATAGGTCCATATCTATTCAAAATCCAGTCAGATCAGATCCTCCACCCCAGTTCATCTGAAGACATACCCAGTGGGAAGTCCAAACATCTCCTCCACACTGGGTAGCTCTGCCTTCAGGGCAGTCACTAGATGAGCAATAAACTCATGCCACTGTTCAAATAATCTGTTCTGAAGCAGGGGTACCTGGCATCAGGGAGGAAAGGGTCAAACCTAGTGACGGTCAGTATAATGCCTGCTCAGAAAGGGAAATGTGAACAACAAGGAATGGTGAGTTTGGAATGCTTTAGGGAGAAAGGAGGGGCAAAAAGGTAAGTGAAATGGCATGAGTGGAAACATTGACTTTCCCCTGTAGGGCAGAAACATGCTATCTGATCCAGATAAAGTTAGAAATGATACTTAAAAATAGGGAGGAGGGGGAGCAAGTTCGGGCAGCATAAGTGGTTTAATGCTTTGAATCAGGTGATGATGTCACTTGTTATGAATGTCTCTTTTCATCGGAAGGAAACACACAGGGTATTTCATACTGCTGCTAAGCGTGGGAACAGTTATTGCAGTACACTGGACCAAACACAGAAATGTTTAAGCAGAAACCTCTGTTAGTTTTATACAGTCAAATACTTAAAGCCTCTTCTAGAAGCTGGTTGACTTCCAGCTGGTTTTCACACAGGACCTACTCACAGGCAATGAATCAAGCTCAGAGTTTTGCAGTTGCATTCTACCTTTGAACTCTATTAATTCTCTCATTTCTTAATCTCCTTTTATGTAGGAACTGGCACCCTGCCTGGCTTTAGGCACAAGCAGTGCCAGTGATTTTGCATTTTTGGCTTTTATTTTAAAATGATGTCAAACCTGATTCTCTCCTACAGTGGGCCTAAGGTCTTCATTCTCACAATCCCTGCATTTGCCTTCTCAGACTTGGGTGGTGTGGTTGGAGCATTTGCCAGAGAAGACTGAGGCAAAGAAGTCATGGAGAGCCTCAGCCTTCTCCAAATCCAGGGTAGCCAGTTCTCACGATAGCTTCTGGGAAGGGCCCACATTATCCCTAGTCTGTCATTTGCTATGTACCTATAGAAGCCCTTTCTCTTTTGGTTTTTTTTTTCACATCCCTTGCCAGATTTAATTCTAACTGGGCCTTAGCTTTCCTAACCTGGTCCCCAGCTTCCTGGACAACATCCCTGTATTCTTCCCAGGCCGCCTGTCCTCATTTGCACCTTTTATAAGCCTCTGTTTTCCTTCTGAGTTTCCTCAGCAGATCCTTATTTATACATGGAGATCTCCTGGCCCATCAGCCACACTTTCTTCTAATCGGAACACAACATTCCTGAGCTTGTAGCAGGTGATCATTGAATATCAACCAGCAGTCTTGAGCCCAAACTACTGTCTAGGGCTATTTCCCATGGAACCTTACTAAGCAGGTTACCGAAGAGGCCAAAAGCTGGTCTCTTGAAGTCCAGCAGCACGCTCTTCTCACTGTCCTAAGAATCTTGAACTCAACAATCTCATGATTGCTACAGCCAAGTCTGGCTTGAAGCATAACATTCCCAAACAGTCCCTCCCAGTTGCTGAGCACTAGGTCAAGCACTACACATCTCATTGTCGGCTCCTCTATTACTTGCAAGAGGAAGTTATCCTACACAAACCTGAAGAAAATCCTGGATTCCTTCTGCCAGTTTTGAGCATCATCCAGTATTTCCTCAGCATGTACTCTTCGGGAAAGAAGGAAGTAGGGAGAAAAAACCTGGAAGTTGGAAGAGACCTACAATGATCATCAAGTCCAACTGCTCAAGCACTCTGGGGCTGACCAAAAGATAAGCGTGTTATTAAGGCTGTTGTCCAAGTACATCTGAAACTCTGATGGGCGTAGGGCATTGGTCACCTCTGTAGGAAGCCTGCTCCAGTTTTTAGCCACTCTCTAAATAAAGAAGAAAGAAGCCTATGGGAGAGAGACCAGTGGTCATTCTGGATTTCAAGGGTTTGAACAAATGGGCTGGGGGGATTTGCTGCCAATCTCTAAATCTCTGCCCTCTCTACAGTACCCTCACATGACGCTTAGCTGAGGCTTCGAAAACTGTTCTACACAAGTGAGTCACCTTCTAGTTTTTCCTGAGTGTTGCAGGGGAAAGCTGCTCAGTCCACACGTCTGAAACCCAGTTGGGATCAAAAGGCTTTATTGAGCTATCAAGAACACGGAATTAGGCAGCAGTCAGTGAAGCGTCACCTTCAAATAGCAATACAAAAAGTAAACCCCTGAAGTAGACACATGAATGTCAATAAACACAAGCAAATATCTAAACAGCCTGTGTAACACACGCAGAAGAAATTTCTGAAATTCTTCTTCTTTCCATAAGCAGTGCAGTAGCAAATGCCACTTGGTGTATTGATAAGGAACGGTGAGGAAATCCTGTTTGCCCTCTATGTTTCTGCAAAGTTCAGCTGCCTTTGGGACACTGTGACTCAAAGGAGCCCCATTAGGGGCTGTGCTTGGCTGCAGAGGAAGGCAAAAAACCCCAGGGACGCTTGCTAGTCCAGCCTGGGGGGAAAAAAGCACTTACACACACACACACACACACAAACCCCCCCCACCCCCCCCCACCCCCCCACCCCCCCCCAGCTGCAGGACACGAGGGGCCGCCTTCGTGGAGCATGAGCACCGGGCGATAACGCAGCCAGAATGGACCGAGGAGCCCTGACAAGGGGTCATGCTCAGTGCTCAGAGGAAGGCAAAAAACCCCCGGGGACCGGTGCCAATCTGCCCCGGGGGAAAATTCCTTCCTGACCCCAGTGCTGGCGGTTGGCTACTCCCTGAGCACCTGAGCAAGACCTGCTCCAGCTCCACACGCTGGTTATGCCTCTAAGGGGACACTGGCACTGCTTTTTCTGCTTCCACCTGAAGTCATCTCAGGGGCTTCCAACAACAGCAAAATGTCAGATTACAGGTGGAAAGACTATTTTATTTATATACAGTTAAGCCCTGTGTCCGGTCAGTTTCAATGAAGGCTTTCATACCCCGTACAGTCATTTGAGTGTGGCAATCCCAGAGATGAAAGAAAGGGGGTTTGGTTGCCTCTGCATGAACTTTGTGGAAACATCAGTGAGGCTCAAAGATCACGCTCTCAGCCTGAAGCAGGATGCGCTCCTGAACTAAATGGTTGCAAATCTTTTGTATGTGGGCAATACCTGTTCTGACAGAAGTAGACCTGCGCTCCTCATCTACTCTCCTTTAGGCATGTACGGGGTGCCACTGGAGAGAAGAGTATTGTGCCAGATGGACTCCTGATGAGCTTTGAGTGTGGCCCCTCCAGGAGCTGGAACTGCAGCAGAGAACCTCTCGCAGCTTCATGCAGCTTCAAGGGTTCCCCCCTTCACTAGGGACTGCAGTGATAGGACAAGGGGTAACAGGTTCAAACTTCAGCAGGGGAAGTTTAGATTGGATATAAGGAGGAAGTTCTTTACTGTAAGGGTGGTGAGGCACTGGAATGCGTTGCCCAAGGAAGTTGTGAATGCTCCATCCCTGGCGGTGTTCAAGGGCAGGTTGGAAGGAGCCTTGAGTGACATGGTTAAGTGTGAGGTGTCCCTGCCCATGCGGGGGGGGGGGTTGGAACTAAATGATCTTAAAGTCCTTTCCAACACTAACTATTCTAAGATTCTATATGCATAACATAGCAGAGCTTTCTCTTGCGTTCTGTTCAGTTCCATTCCACTGTCTCCTGTTCTATTCCATTCCATTTTATTGCCTTCCCTTCCCTGCACTCACAAGTTGTACAATGGGGAGGTCCTTATTTACCTGAAATGCCAAGGGAATTTCGGCACCAAAACCACTTTCAAAGACACAACTCAGAATGGTTACAGGTAGAAAAAGTATTTGATTTATTTCTAAATCAAGTGATTTGATTTAGTTTAGCTTAGTTAATTTTAGTCTGGTTTAGCTTAGACCCTTCAGTTTAGCTGGGAAAACCCTCCCTTGCAGCCTGAGAAAGGAAAGCCAGGGCAGGAGTGGTGCCGTGGTGGTGCGAGAGCAGTGCAAGAAAGAACCCAGCCAGAAAGGGCCAGGGAAGAGCTGACGAGGGCTGGTGCTCAGTACTCCAGAGGACAGCAGCGAGTCCCGGGGCCACGCTGGGGCCAGCCTGGGAGTGCAGAAGGCTGCCTCCCCCCGGATGCGGGGCACGAGGGCCACCTGCGTGGAGCACGAGCAGCTGCCTTTGGGACACCATGACCCAAAGGAGCCCCGTGAAAGGGCTGTGCTCGGCTGCAGAGGAAGGCAAAAAACCCCAGGGACGCTTGCTAGTCCAGCCTGGGGGGAAAAAAGCACTTCCCTCCCCCAGCTGCAGGACACGAGGGGCCGCCTTCGCGGAGCATGAGCACCGGGCGATAACGCAGCCAGAATGGACCGAGGAGCCTGACAAGGGGTCATGCTCAGTGCTCAGAGGAAGGCAAAAAACCCCCGGGGACCGGTGCCAATCTGCCCCGGGGGAAAATTCCTTCCTGACCCCAGTGCCGGCGGTCGGCTACTCCCTGAGCACGTGAGCAAGACCTGCTCCCGCTCCACACGCTGGTTACGTCTCTAAGGGGACAAGGGGACACTGGCACTGCTTTTTCTGCTTCCACCTGAAGTCATCTCAGGGGCTTCCAACAGCAGCAAAATGCCATTGGCCTGATGAATCCTCGGAGCACGAATCCTTCCTGTTCTTGGCAGTGGGGGAGGGCACTGAGCCGCCTGTGCATCCTTTTTCTTCTGGCTACTGCCACTCTCTCCCCAGGAGGTGAGGACGGCGAGCTCCCTGACAACCAAAGCAGGATCCCTCGATGATGCTTTGAGCGTGGCCCCTCCAGAAGCTGGAACCGCAGCACAGAACCTCCTGCAGCTTTGCAGCTTCAAGTGTTCCTTCCCTCAGTCCGCCCCTCACCTAATTCCCTGGTGCCCAGCAGATGAGGACGGTGAGCTCCCCAGTGACTGAAGCAGGATTTCCATCCATCCATCCTAATTGGCCCCTCCAGGTGCCCAGCACAGAATGAGCTTCACAGGTGAGTCCCCCCTCACCTAATTCCCTGGTGCCCAGCAGATGAGGACGGTGAGCTCCCCAGTGACTGAGGCAGGATTTCCATCCATCCATCCATCCATAGATCCGATGAGCTTTGAGCGTGGCCCCTCCAGGAGCTGGAACCACAGCACAGAACCTCCTGCAGCTTCGTGCAGCTTCAAGGGTTGCCCCCATCAAGCCCCTTTCCCCTGCCAGGAATTCCCCCGGTGCCCCAAGGACTGCCTCTCGGATGCCCTCCGCCTGCCAGCTCTGTCCTGGTGGCAGCGCCGGGCACTCTGGCAGTGGGGCAGGGGAGGGCGCTGGACTCATACTGCCCCGGAGCATTGTGATGCTGCGTGGCCGGGTGCCGGCACTATGACACGGGGGTGACGGGGCCCCTGCAGCCCTGCCCACCGCAGCCCTGCTGCTGCTGCTGCCCCTTCACCCAGCATCCCTTGGAGAAAGGCCTTTGTCCTGCTGGCCCTGAGGCAGTGCCTGTGCCCAGGAGGCCCAGGGGATGTCCCTGCCCATGGTGGCCACACACTGGGCATCGCCACGGGGTGTCCCTCTAAATAAATCTGTATGATCATACTGTATCCGTAAAGGCTTTTATACCACGTACAGTCATAGGAGTGTGGCGATCCCCAAGGTGAAAGGAAAGGGGTTTGGGTTCCATCTGCATGAACTTGGCAAAAACGTAGAGAGCATGCAGCATTTCCTCACCATTCCTTATCAATACACCGATTGGCATTTGCTACTACACTGCCTATGGTGAGGTCTTCTTGGAAAGGAGAATTCAAGAAATCTCTTCCACATTTGTTACACAGGGCAACGTTTGTAGCAGAGGGTGTTTAGATATTTGCTTGTGTTTGTTAACATTCATGTGTCTAGTTTGGGCATTTACCTCTTGTGCTACTACTTGAATGCAACACCTCACTGACTGCTGCCTAATTCCATGCTCTCGAAAGCTCAACAAAGTGTTTTGATCCCAATTTGGTTTAAACTGTCTGGGCCAAGCAGGTTTTCCCTGTGGCACTCATGAAACACAAGTAAGTGACTCAGATCTGGAGAATAGTATTAAAGCCCTCAGTGAAGTATCATGTACGAAGAACATGGAGCTAGGAGAGGATCTGCTTTGAGACCATCTTAAGAACCTGAACATGCACAAGTCCATGGGGCCTGATGAAATCCAGGGGGATGACCCAGGTTCATGGAAGGGAATGGAATGTAGTGAAATGGAAATTGAAGTCCAACTGCTTGAGGACTTCAGGGCTGGCCAAATGTTCCAGCATGCTCTTTTCCGAATTCCTCTGAAACTTTGACGGGCGTAAGGCTTTTATCATCACTGTTAGGAAGCCTCTTCCCATTTTTGCCTGCCTTCTCAGTAAAGAAATGCTTTCTAATGTGTAGTCTAAACCTCCCTGGGTGCAGCTTTTTTCTGTTTCCACACGTCCAATGCATGGAATTCAGCTAGAAGAGATCAGCATCTTTCTCTCCGTTTCTCCTCCTTGGGAAGAGCTGAAGAGAGCAATGAGGTCACCCCTCAGTTTCCTTTTCTCCAAGCCAGACAAATTCAGTGTCCTCAGACGCTCCTCACGTGGATGTGCCTTCAGCCCTGTCACCAGCTCTATTGCCCTCCTGAATGCTCTTGAGGACCTTCATTCTCTTCTTAAATGGTGGGGCCTAGAACTGCACCCAGTACTTGAGGTGAGCCTGCACCAGCACTGATTACAGCAGACAATCACCCCTTCCTCCTTTTTTGTTGTTGGGTTCTTTTTTGGTTACTAGCTCCCAGCTTGCTGGATTAACACCCTCCTCCTTTTCTGTATGCGATATGGTGGACGCCTATGTCCCCTGCACAGTTTGGGCCTGGAGCAAGCAGTCCTGCTCCCTCTCAGCTTCCCTGACACTTTTCAGCTACTGACAGCATCCCGCAGCTCAGCCCCTGCTGCAGCAGGACCTCCACCAGGGAGCACCACGTGCAGCCCTGCCCATTCTGCACCCTTGCCTCAAGAGACCAGTGCAATCACTTTCTGCTCCCTGAGCTCTGCTCTGCAGCCTCTCCTCTCATTGGCTTTGTCTGGTGTTGATGCTGCCAACGCCGGGGCAGCCAAAGCAGAGCTCCCAGAGCGGGAAGGTCTTCTTTAGGAAGAACAACAGTAAGCACTATATATCACAGTGTCTGTTGTGGAATATAGATGAACAGGTATTTCCAAGTACCCCACCCTGAGATAGCCACATCTCAATTTCACAGAAAACGGAACATCAACATAATGGGAAATTCTTTTGCTGTTAATTATATGAGTTATTAATCAACAGCTTGGGTCTCAGGGGAGTACAGTGGAGAGATAGTGAAGCTGTTCGGTAAGAATCAGGTTGAATCCAGAAGGCTTGTTAGATATGACCATGCTCTGTCTGTGCCAGACAGGACCTGGCTGTGTGAAAAGAAAAATCGTTGTCTGAACTCTCCAGATAACAGAAGTTCAAAACAGACAGATCTGAGCATCTATCTTTGGTTTGCCAGGGTATATGTGTGCATGCAGATTGCATGGAAGGCAAGCTATGTTTTCTCTTGCTCTGCAAGTGGGTCTGCCATGGTCTAGCACAGGGCGATGAAGGGGTCAGTTACAGTTGATGGGAGGGAAAGGGCCTGTCTGCTGTGGTGGCTGTGGCTGCCCTACTGTGTCAGAGACATGCATGTTTTGGGACAGAGGAGACACCCTGCTGGATCACAGCCAGATGATCAGCTCTCTGTCTGCCAGCATCAGTCAGAGCTGCTGTTTGGGAAACACACATGAGCCTGGCCACATCCTGCTGTCCATCCTCTCACACATCCCCAGCATCTGTGACTGCTGGATTAGGGATGTTAGAAGGACTATCCCAGTCTAAGCCTTTTAAGAACTCCTTACAAACTTGCCAATTTTGATGCGAGCACTTTTAAACCTACTGACACTGTGTGCCTCTGAAACCTCCCATGAGAGCAAGTTCCCACAGCTACCTGCTGTGTAAGGAAGTGCTTGCTTTTCATCTGCTTTAAACTCACCTCCTGCTCATGAAACCCTGCCTTTCTGAGACTCTGGGATTTATTTTTTTTTTCAAGTAACATGTCTGCATTCATTTATTCCATGACTTTCACAATCTTGTTAATGTTAAGCACATCTTCAGCAGGGGAATTACAGTTGCCTTATGAGGACAGACTAGAAGGTTTGGCTCTCCTTCAGTGTCCCATTTGAAAAGTGGTGGTGTTCTTATCTCTCCTTGTAGGGCAGCTGTCCCACCCTTGTGACCCCTCCGCTGCCCCTGCCCCTTCCACGTCTCTCCTGAGATGTGCACACCAGAACTGCACACTCACTGCTGAAGATATGGGTATGCCATAATGCAAAACACAAAGCACCAAAACTCCATCTTGTTCTCAGTATTGTTCCTGTTGATGTGCAACACTTTGCTGGCTTCCTTGCTTGCTGCTGTTCATTGAGCCAAACAATGACTTCAAGGCACCTGAAGATCGAAGACCTTCTCTTGTGGGGCCTGCCATTTCCATTCAGCAGCATCTGGCATGATTTCAATTGTATCTTGCCACCCAGTAAAGCTCTGTTCATCTGCAGACCTGGAGATTTCACTGTGATTGATGAGGTTGTTGAACAAAACTTGCCCAAGAGCTGGTCCACAGTGCTGACTTCTCCACATCCTGAAAAGTGGTTGTTAAATAGTGCCACTTGCTTCTTGCTCCTTATCCAGCTTTCATCCTGTAAAAGGACCTTTAATCCAATCCTATGAAAATTTAATTTCTTTAATAATTTTCAAGAAGAAGCCCAGGCAATACAAACTGTCAAGGCACTGGGACTGATAGGTGGAAGCCTGTGCCCTGGTGTGGCTGGCTCCTCAAGCAAGTTTGTGTCGCCTGGTGTTGCAGGTCTTGCCAAGTGGCAGGTGACACCAGCACAGCAGGCACAGTAAAAGCTGGTATTGTGGTGAAGATACAAACCAGGTCTGAATGAGCAAGACTGGTAACAGGCAAGTCATACAGTGGAGGATACCATCACTGAGAAGAAAATAAAATTTAGCTGCCATCCAGAAAAAGAAGGAGATGGGCAGAGAAACCAGTAGGGTTGGAAGTGTGGCATGTAAAGCCAGTTAGAAAAGCAGCTGCCACCAGTGACTTAGGTACAGCTACCAGACAGTCAATTGTAAGGTTTGAGGAATGTCTAGTCAGCCTCCCTGACATTGTCCGATGAAGTCATAAACACCAGTAGGTCAGCAGGACATAAATTCAATGGGGATTTGTGCACTCAATAATGAACAAAGGCAGTTTAGACCTTTTTTCCACTGAAATTTTCAAAACCATTCATCCAAGAGAATTTTTATTCAGAAAAACATACAGTCTTAAGATTTCAATAAAGGAGAAACCACTACCTTTCTAAAGCATTAATTTGAATCATTAACCACCACATACCATGAAGCATGCATACATTATCAAGTTGATATGGTACAGTTTTAATTTCTCACTATTAGATTGTAACCTGTAATATGATATTTTTACTAAATACCTTATTTTCTGAAAAAAAAATAAAATTAACCTTCTGTGGTGAGAAATCTTCATGCCCTCCACATGTTTACAGAGGCAGTCGGTGGTCTATAAAAGGTAACAAAAAACGTTTCAAATATATTACTCTTCCACACTGTTATATCTGATAAAGTGTTCAGTTCCCAGAGATAAAAAAGCTTTTCTCTCTTATTTCTTCTTTCTCTCTTCTGAAAGTTCTCTTTTTGCCTCCTAGACAAAATTTCCCTACAGGAAAAAAAAAAATGTAAAGCTATATTATTTGTGCATCATCTTGTCAGTAGACACTGAAAATTGCCTTTTCTCAAGATGTTTCTGGGAGATACTTCTGTCAGTTTGTAACAGTGCACTATCAAAGCCTTCCTACCTGGGGTACATGTTATGAGAAGATGTTCCATGCAAAGAGTGTAAAGGTGGAGGATGTCTTTATAAAGCGAAGTAAACCAGTATGTTCTCTAATACTGTTCTTTTTGCTTTTCCTGAAAACATTCACTTGTCCCCAGCTTGTTGCATCCATCAGAGACACAAACAAACAAGCCAGCAAGCGTCTTTGCTTACTGATTACCTTGTTCTTAAATAATCTTTGAAATAGATTCTTTGCTTGAAGCTGTCTCTGGCTTATTAGAAGCATCAACCACAGAAATATATTTAATGATATTATATAGGAGGATGCTATACCAACCTCCCCTGCCTGTCTTGTCTCACACTGGGCACAACTGTGCCCCTGCTGTGCCTCTCAAATACACCTGCTCTGCCATCACACCCTCCTGCTGGTACCTGAGTGCTGAAATATCCCTTCCTCCACAGCCAGCATCACCCTTCTCCTTCCCACTTTCTCACTCATCTCCCAGTGCCCCGCACCAACAGCCAGCCCTGGCCCCAGTCCCTGCCACACCCACCTTGGCATAGGCTGCTCCTTGGCCACTTACCACTGAAATCTCTCTTGAAATACTGGTTCTGCAGCCAAGGAGGAATTTGATTGATTAGTAATAGGTACATAACTAAGTGGGTTAAAATAATATCCTCCCTATTAATTTTGTCTTATTTATGTTTGGAAAATACCTATAACAATCAGAAAAGAAAACCTGCCAGTAATATACTTTTAGCTCTGCATGGCCTCAGTGATAGAAGGCAATTCCATAGAGAGGGAGTTCAGACAAATACCATCCTTTAAACAGGAATTACCTTGAAAAACTAATGACCAAACAGATTTCTGTAGAAGATAGATAGTCTTGGATTGAATCTCAAAATGCCTAAGGAAGACCTTTCAGAAATGTATGAGAAAGAAACTGAATGTCTTCATTTGGATTACAAGTTAAGAATGTGGTGTATTCCTCCAGGCAATTTAATTGCTTTGTTACTAGAAGACATCATACAAATGCCCTAAAGAAGATCTTTACAGGAGGAAGGCATAAATATGATCATGCAGCTGAACTTCTCCATTTGCTGCTTGACGCCTAGAAACTAGAAAAAAGAACAGCAAACCCTACATGACACATAAGCCCCTTTTGGTAAAGGAAAGTCCTTGTTTATGTAAATACTCATTTCTAGCAATTTAGAAGCAGCTGCTAACCACAAGCGTTTTAATTGCTGCTGCACTATTTCAATTAGTAATCTCTCCTTTGTTCTTACCTCTCAATGGACATGCTGTAGATTATTATAATTTGTTATGATGGACAGCATTAGAATGGCATCCATTAACACTTCTATAGTTGAGAGACCCTTATGATGTCTATTAGCAGCCCTTGCAGGTGACGGCAATGATGGAGGGGAGGGACAACATCATATATCTACTCTGAGAAGAAATTTAGACAAGTGAGTTGTGAATAATTGCTCTTTTTTTTCTCGTCTTTTTTCCCTTTTCTTTGTCTCTCTTCCAGACATAAATATTGAAATATGTAAGTAAACTCAGTCATGCTAAACCCCTTATAAATAAGGTTCTGCAATATTTTAAGACATTGAAAACTGTTTAAAAATCTGGCATTTTACAGACAATGAGTTTCTTATATGCTTAATGCAGAATTTTGGTACTTTGTTTCAAATATTGAAAGAGAATAAATTAGCATTTTAAAATATAGCAGGAGCCTTATTATGCAGTGGGTGGCAATACGGAGCAGGCTAAGGAGAGAGACAGCTTCTCTATAACCTTGCTGACCCCTGCAAGCTGTAAAAATCAATAAGAGACTCAAACCAATTAAGGGATACTAAAGAGTTTACAGAGGCTGAAAATGGAACTAAGAGACACAGTCATTGATTTATTGTCATGCACTGATCCCAAATAATAGGTTTATAATTCCACTGTTTGCCGCTGGATTCTTTTTTTTTAAAGCAGTCAAGTACAAGGCCCTCTTCTGATGCAGGTGCATTAGGTAATTATCATTGTGAAAGTTGGGTATGAGGAAAGAGAAACAGTGAAAGGTCATTAGTGCAACTTCTCTGCAGCCACTGCTGCAAAAGTGGGTAGTGGTTCTGGGAAAATGTATTGAAACTCTTTTAAAAGCAATTGTTTCTCTGTCAGTTGTCACATCTTCTCCCTCGGTACCAGCAGCTACCTGGCTGGATCCTAGGGCTCAGCACAGGCAGAACAGGCAGCAGGGTATGGCTGGCAGCCTCCCAACAACCTAGGTAATTACCTACCTTGGCTTTGGGGGTCCTGAAACTTACTTGTAAGGACACAGACAGTTCACAGGATCAACCTGGAATTTGTATGTAGAGAGAAATCCGTCGTCTTAATGCAGTTTTGTCCAAAAATCCATCTGAGCTGCTTGCAGCAACCCTGAAATCTTGCCAAAATACAAGAAAATTCTGCCCTGAAGGTCTAGAAAACACTTTAAATGCCTTTGGCTATGCATGATGGCAAATTCTATTCAGATTGTGGAAGACTATTTGGTTAATCTTTGCAAAGATAAAAAGTGTCAAAAATGTTACTAGTAGCAGTAGTTCTATGTGGTTCTGTTTAGTAGAGAAACAGGTACTTTAGTTAAACCTGAGAAAGAGAAGGGAAGTAAGCACTGATGGACAGATTGCTATCAATTCCACACCACCACTTTGCATTTACAGTCAGCAGAGGTGAATTTCCTCATCTGTTTGGTGATTTAACTTTGTGACTTCTCCAAAGCCAGATTAATCACAATAAAATTCCGGTGCATTTTCCTGACAAACTTCACCTGAAATTACTTTGCCATTTACTAAAATACAGCCATTCATAAATAGTCAATTCATTGATCCCAGTGACCCTGTGTGGCTTCAGCCTTGCTAGCAGTTAAATGGCACTAATGTTATACTGAATTTGGGAAGCAGCTTATTTGCATGGAAAAAGCCTTGTTGCTCAGCTATATTCTGTAAGCTGTCAAAATCAAGCAGCAGTTACTGGATGTGGAGGCCTACAAGCTTCATATTTTGTAAAGCTTTCACTCTGACTGTGCTAGGGCAATACAAGAGCTAGAATAGATGCCACATATCAGGTAGTTTCACAAAGCCCTTGCCTAGCAATTGGCGGTGTCCTGTTTGTAAAATGACAAATATATTTGGTCTTTTGTAACATACAAATGAACTAAAGAAAGTAAAATATCACGCATTCTCCAAAACACACAGAAAGGATTAAAACCACCTCCTGAAAATGAAAATCTTACAAAAAATGGGGTTATGTCTTGATAAAACAGTTCAGAGTTACAACTTCATTTAGTACTATTACACAAAATCAATAGGCATAGCACATTCCTGAGGATGACCTATTTTAGTTTCCTGCTAGATCCTAATAATAGTATGCATTTTCTTCTAATTTAAATGACAACATCTATTACTTTGAAACTATCTTAACACACTGATGCAGTTTCATATTGGCTAAGAATATTCCCCCATTTGTTTCTCACCCATTTATCTGCTACCACTTAGTGTTAGTGAAGCATGATACTGCCAGATGTGCCTGCAGAAATGAAATGAGGGCACACAAGCCGTGAAAGCCTTGCAAGCCCTTCAGCTACTTGACATTACTGTGTGTCCACACAGTAGGAGGGGGAACAGTAGTTTTTTTCTTGGCGAGACTTCCACTGTAAAGCCACAGTCACAGCATCCTGCTGAACTGAAGGGCCCTTGTCAGCAGTCATTCCCTTTAGTTTTGTTTGAACTTTTAAAGATTCAAGTTCTTTATTGACAGAAGGATTTTAATCTTTGCTAAATTTACATGTTTTATTGGAATCCAAGTAATTGTCCTGGGTGAGATTATTAAGTTTTATTCTATCTGGATACAAGGTTTTTGAAAGACAGACCATAAGAAAGACGCTCTCCTCCTTCCACACCCTGTGCCCCTCAACCAAAGTCCACTTTATGGGGCAGATGCCAAATAAGATGCACTTTCTTAAAACCAGTATGACACATGACTGTCTAACCTTTTGTGTTTTCTTTTCTTTTTTTTCACTTCTTAAATATACAGCTGGCATCTGCTTTACATTAGGAATATGTGTGGGCACTGATGCTGAAGTCCAGAGAGGTTATCCATGTTAGCTAGCAGTTCTTCACAGGGGCAGGCCCCAGCTCCAAGGGTGAAAGATGGGTTTGTGTCTACACTTGTGTCTCAGAGCATGGTGATAGCAGCTGGAAACCATTTCCTCAATTACACGCATTGCTTTGCTCTGGGCATCTAGACAGATGATGCCACAAGGATGCACGCTGCCGAACCAGCTGGGAAACCGTCTAGTTGCCTGCAGAGATAATGCACTGCCTTTGCTCTTGCTGTGGTGCTTGAGAAAAGGAACTGACTCTACAGACTACGTCCTTCCTCCCCAAGAACTTCATTTGTTGCATATGGCAGGGACGGCGAAGGCCAGGGGTATAACAACAGCCCATGCGTGAGCTGTACAGACACACCTGGGGCCTGGAGAGGAGCTGGATGGGGCAGCAGTGGGACATGGATGGGGCACCCTCACCAAGATGCCCTGCAGCAGTCCACCACTATCTGGCTGCTACAGGAATGCAAAGGTGAGCAGCTGAAGCTCAGCAAACTGAACAGATTTGAAATGAGGGTTTTATTAAATAGGGAAAGTAGCAAGCCATGGGAACAAATTGTTACAGGTGAAGTCTCCTTGCTTCCACTGCTTGAAAATGTAAACAAATCTTGGGTTTCTTTTTAAATATTTGCCCTGCTTCCTCCAGCTATTGCAAGGGTTATGACTGGGTGGTGCTGATATTAATGGCAGGGAGGTATCTTTCTCCTTTGCAACATCTACCATCATACAACAGCAAGAACAGCAGCCTCTCTTTGCCCTTATAATAGACTGATCTGTCAATCCCATGACATCAGTTACCAGCCATGTCTCAAACAGACCTGTCAGTTGCTCATCTAACATCATTTTTCCTGACATGAGGAATAAGTAGGTAACTGCTGTCTGTGTTGGCAGGAAGAGTGAAACACAGTGGCAGACCTGCTGAGCGAAGCACTTGGTGTTGAGGGCCATATGTCCATGCTGCCCATAGCTGGGGACCACTTTGGACCACCTCCAAGCACCCAAGGGTGGCCAAAGCACCAGACATGTGACTGAAGAGCCCACCTTCTGCTTGGCTTCACCCAAAAGGGAGATACTTTGCAGGCTCTTGTTTACACCACATGCTAGACAGTGGTGGTTTGCTTAAACAGAGTTCTCCTGGTCAGAAACAGTGATGATGTGGACACACACCCACTAACATAACATAGAAATACCCCAGCCAAAAAAGAAGCCCTGTGTAAGATAATGATCAGTTCTGAGTCCTCAAGAAGCAGGAAAAATCACATTTTATGTTTCCCATGGCTAATAGCTTCACACTTTAATATGGACTTGGGCTTCCTCAGCCTTAATATTATAGCAGGATGAATGAGGCACATGTGTCTTTTTGGATCTCTAGGACATATGGGTTAAGCCAGTTATGTAAAAAGAAAACTATTTACATCAGCAGAACTAGAAATTTTGAAACATATGGAACATTATTTCTAACAACCTGAGAGAAAATGTTGCCTAATAACAGTTCTTGTCTTCTCTTTAGAAAGGCTAATCTTAGTCTTCATTTATTTTCCAAATGACATTATTACTCAGTAAATAGAATTTGAAGCCAAGGAACAAAAATTGCTCAGTTCCTGGCAAACTTCTCATCTTGCTCAATAATTGTGATTATAATGATTTTATTCATAAGTCACATTAAGTTTTTTCCTATGGTAAAATTAAATGCAATGGGAAGTGAATGATCTATTTCCAAAATGCAAAGCTAAAAGCAATACATCTTGCTCCTACATGAAACAGTCACATTTATGATCGAGATAGTCAATGACTGAATCAAAAATAACTATTCTGATGAACCCTGGCATTCAACTCTTCCTTTTCTTTTTGTTTAATAACAGAACAAAATGTCAATTGAATTAATTAAAGCATGGAGATCTCTATCCACAGAATATCAGACAGATTCATACTAAGTTGCTGGATGTGGAGTAATCAATGTAATCTGAGAGATCAGAATCCAAGAGTCAAAGACAACACTGAACAGATAGATTTGTGACCTTTTTCATTGTAAAACATGAGGGTTTGGTCTTTTTAAGGAAAGTCTTTTTTGAAAAGAGTTATTGCCGTCAACTCTACGTTTCCACCAGACCGAAGGGGACCAGCTTTAAGACTAAAAGGATACTGTGGTGTGAACATTTTGCTGAATTGGAGTAACCTATAAAAACAGAGGATGGACATAATTTGCTAAGATTTTGTTTCAGTAGAAAGTTAAGTTTTTTTCAATGGGAGCGAATACTCTGAAGCCCAGACACCCAAGGAAAGTACCTGGAGCTTGAGGGTAGCAAGCAAATGTGAAAGAAATTGCACCCTCTTAGTTCACTACTGCCTAGTATGTTGGGTTGCACCAGGACACCTTCTGAGGGAAGCAGGGTAACTGATAAGCCAAATAAACTTTTCCCTTTGGAAATGAACCAGATGAATTTTGGAGGAGGAAGGCAAGCAGCAGCATGCTCACTCGGGGCTTGACACAATCCTGAACCCAAGAAAGGACATGGAGAGCAGTAAGTGAGAAAGACTGCAATGACTCAGATCAAAATCTTGCAGCCTTGGGAGGTGAGTGACTGATGTGCTGAGAGATGAGTGACTGATGTGTTTTTAAAAGGCACTGCAATTGTTTTATATTTGCTTGGCATTTACGGAGGGTCAGTCTTCTGGGTTTATACCTGTCATCTGGAGAAGACTGAGGAGATTTGAGGGAAGAAAACTTAATAATAAGCCTGCTAAGGCTGTATGAGTACAAAAGGTTCTATAATAACAATGGCAGCATTTACCTGAGGTATTTGCATTATTTTGGAGAAACTTTGACATGCAATTTATGGTTGTGATGTTCAGCAAATCACCAAACCTAAAACATGTTTGATTATGCTTGAATAATATATACTGCTTCAATCAAGGCTATGGCATGTTCATGACACACCTCTTGGAGAACAAATGTCCCCACCAGTATTTTGAAGGTAAAATTAGTTAAATGCATGGGATTGTTAAGCATAAAGAAGACATGTAGTCCTGTTCAGGTTACCATAACAGTAATAAAAGGAGTCTGTTCTAGAGAGGGTCTTTTTTACAAGGGCATGTAGTGATAGGACAAGGGAGAATGGTTATAAACCGAAAGAGGTTAGATTTAGATTAGACATTAGGAAGAAGTTTTTCACTATGAGGGTGGAGAGACACTGGCGCAAGTTGTCCAGAGAAGCTGTGGCTGCCCCATCCCTGGCAATGCTCAAGGCCAGGTTGGACGAGGCTTTGAGCAACCTGGTCTGGTGGAAGGTGCCTCTGCCAGTGGCAGGCAGGTTGGAACTGGGTGGTCTTTAAGGTCTCTTCCAACCCAAACCATTCTATGAGCGCAATGCAATACAGCTAGGCATGCTACATTGTGTCGGTCTCATGAAGCATAGTTTTTGTAGTACACTGAATTTTCATGAAGTTTTGCCAGTGAGGTCTTTTTTTAGGATTACTTTTTGTTAGGTTTGGAAAATTGATTGAAATTAGAGACCAAAACCGTCAAAACTGTGCTGGGCCCTGAGCAATACTGCAAAAATGATCACCTGGCTTGCTCAGAATTCTGCTATCTGAGAAAAAAACCTAAGCAAATAGTGATATCTGTGTCTTTATTCATTTATCTTTCTTGTTTCCAGTGGACTAGATGTCAGGAATCCATGTTTGTCTAATTTACGACAAATTATTTCATTTTTATTGGTGGTGGCCAAAGGAAAATGTGATCAGTGTTGAAGCCACTCAAATAAAGGAGCTAATCACCTTATTCAACATAGAACACCACATTTAAAAGAAATAAAAGGTTTTGAATAACTTACTTTCATGCTATGCATATGTGTGTGTAGTATGTGTAAGAGCTTATATTTATTTATACCTGTTATGCCTAGAGAGTGCCAGATACTTCCTTGAAGGAAAGAATATGTCCTCTTTTTGTGCCATGAATTTACCTCTTGAACTACACATGGAAGAACATTAAGATTTACAAAGCTATTATAACTGACAGATTAATTTCATGGGGATAGGTATTTAATTGATAACCATAAAGGCAGTGCAGTAAAGGTTATCTTGCAACTATATTTGGAAATCGCTTTCATAACATCACTTAATTCCTCTAGAAGTTAACTTTAATCAAAGAAACTCTTTGCTGATATTCTTACATATAATTTATCTGAAAGTGACCCTACTTTGCCTTGTTGTGAGCTTATCTTTTGCATGATCCAGCAAGAATGGGAACTCATTTGCTTCCCTCACATCCTTTTACTTCATATATCTTGTGTAGATTTGCTACTCCTGAAAAAACTAACCCAAGCATATAACCACTTACTGTATATACTAAAATCCCCACTCAAAAAATGGCTGGCATGTAATGGTGTCCTCAAGCAAAACACTAAAAAATCGTGACAGAAAGGTGGGGTTTTTTCCTCCTGTTTTTGGGAAATAAACATTTTGCAGGGCAGAAGTGTGCTGACAGAAAACCAAAATAAAATTGTAATGTCACTATGCATAACATAGAATCATTTTAATCATTAAAAGTAGAAGAAAATACTCTATTTTTTGTCTTGCAACACCAAGTCATCTCTCTCCCCACCCACAGGTGGACAGCTTACGTTCCTCCATTAGCAGCACAGTTTGCATCCGCTCACGCTATCAGATATCCTCAACCTGAATGATAGTGTTGTGAGAAAACGCAATTTAAAATTCTCCCTAAGGTGTGTAAAGGCATCCACATTTCAGGGAAACATAACATCTTGGAAGATGATTTGACTGGCAGCTTTGGTGTTTCACTGTGTGTTTTCCCTCCTTCCTTATTAAAACATACTGCTTGTTCAGCTGTGTGGGGCTACAGGGGAGGCAGGAGTGTGTGAAGGCTATAGGGGTGACTTGTGAGCACCAGGGAAGTCAGAGAAGCATCTTTAAAGCTAGAGGACAGGCAGAGAATGCTATGGTTTGCTCTCACTGGGGCTGTTGTTATCACACCTCTGATGCACACCACTGAAGAAGGGCAGTGAGCAATGAAGATAGAGGGCCAGCACCCTCTTATAATGCCGCTGAAGAGGGAGCACAGGGGCAGACATCTGGGGGTGTCAGGGGCATCATGGGCAACATGGGTGTAGAAAACGTCTCTGAGCCAGGACTACGACATGCTGTCTGAAGTGCCAGGTCCATGGGCCGTACATGACAGCATCCTCAGGGCTGGTGGATTTCAGCCTGGTGGGTCTCTGCAGGAGCCAGGAGAACACCATCGACATGATTTCAGCAAGGCACTGCCAACCTTCACTTTGGCACCTCACAGCTTTTGAGTGTTTTTTCCATCCCAACAATATTTTGTCAAAATTATTCATTTGTGTGAGGTATCAGCACACATCCCACATTGTTGGACCATTTTCTACCCTTGAACATCAGAGGAGGACAGGAGGATTTGCCCAGGGAGGTTGTGAATGCTCCATCCCTGGCAGTGTTCAAGACCAGGTTGGACGAGGCCTTGGGTGATATGATTTAGCATAAGGTGTCCCTGCCCATGCAGGGGGGTTGGAACTAGATGATCTTAAGGTCCTTTCCAACCCTAACTATTCTATGATTCTATGATTCTATTTGTACCATTTCCATCACACTGTTTTTTAAATTTTTTTCTATGTGACAGTTCCTGTATTTATTAAGTAACGTATCAAATGGTTAACAAAGAACAAATTAGGCAGTGTATCCATATTGTGCATGAAAAAAACAAGTGTTAGAATTACCTTCATAAATGAGAAGATGCAAAATGGGAGCCCTGGCTCTGCCCAGGTTGTTTTACCTTCAGTGCTCCTGTACATCATTTGTAGAGCCTGTGCTCCACGTGCTCGTTATGAAACATCAGAGACATCTAGTACCAAATACATGTGGAAAAAAACATCACAAAGGGCCAGTGGGAAAAGTTATAGAGCAAATGTGGACAAACTGAAGTGCAACAACTTGCTGAGATCAGATGATTTCCAGCCAGCATCAATAGATTCAGACATCAACATACATGATGTCATGCATTTAGATATCCGGAAATTATTTGACAAGGTCTCTTATCAAGGGGCTTGTCAAGCAGTTCAGCTCTCAGGGAGGAATGTCCTGGCCTGAATAAATTAACTGTTTAAAAGATAGGAAAAGGGGGATGATAGGACAAGGGGTAACGGGTTCAAACTTCAGCAGGGGAAGTTTAGATTGGATATAAGAAGGAAGTTCTTTATTGTAAGGGTGGTGAGGCATTGGAATGGGTTGCCCAGGGAAGTTGTGAATGCTCCACCCCAGCAGTGTTCAAGTCCAGGTTGGATGGAGCCTTGGGTGACATGGTTTAGTGTGAGGTGTCCCTGCCCATGGCAAGGGAGTTGGAACTAGATGATCCCTTTCCAAGCTGAACCATTCTATGATTCCATGATGAAAAATGGTCAGTTTTAACAGCACAGGTGGTTACCAGCGGTGCCTGAGTGGTAATTTCTGTCTCAAGAAGTGTCTGAGGTGCAAATTTTTAGAATCTGGAATAGTACAGGCAGGATGCTTCATTCCAAGCTTGCCCTAGGGTTTTACTGCTCTCCAGCGGCTGGGCACTGCTCAGTACAGAGCCATGGGCTGCCTGTGGTTGTGGTCTGGCCACTATTGCCGCTCTTGTGACAAAAAGCATCAAACAATAAATAAGCTTTTCCACAGTTTACAATAATTATTCAAATACAAATAAAGGAATTGAAAGAGTGCCAAACTGACAAATGTGTTACAGTGCTGTAATGGATCCTGTGCCAGCTGCTGTCCTGCTCAAATCTATCTAGGAGATACATTTCTATATGTTTTGCCCATCTATTGTAGGCTTGAACATTTTCACCAAAGATCAGGCTGAAAAAACAGGTACTTTCTGTGGAGTAAATCTGCACTGCTCAGGCTGGCAAATGAATTCAAACTGGCATTTTGCAACTGGCCCAGCTCCACTACTCTGCTCTGCTAGTACAGAACTGACCGGAGGCTGGAGGACCACTGTGCTCATATTAATTAACCAGCTAGGATAAATAAATAGAAACTTTTTGCTTATATAAGATTACCAAATTAAATCATTGCTGGCCTTTATGCTACTGTTTGCAGAAAGTACACTGGGGCTTCGTTACTCTTCTGTTATTTCTTAGGATTGATTCAGATTAATCAGAAAGCTCCTGAAACCTTTACATAATATTAGAGAGATTATGTCAGTTTATCAGCATCTTTAGCCCCAGTTTTTTGACTGCATAACAAGTATATAGGATTTCCCTTTCCCCTCCGAGAACTGCACTTTTAATAAATTAAATACTTTGAGATGGAAAAGCTCAGAAAAGTAGAGATGTATTAGGGGAAAAAAGAAAACAAAAATGAGTACCTGTCAAGTGACCTCAGAAGCATGTAATTCCCCTTTGGTCCCTGGTTAAAGACTAGCCAGCCTTTGTGAAAACACATCTGACTTGAAAGAGGAACCTGCACACTAAGAAAAATCTGTTGCAAAAAAGGGAGATGTTCCAACACGCTTTTGGAGGAAAAAAAAATGTGTGGTATAGATATAAAGAAAAAGTGGTCCCCCAAGGCTGATATTTTTGCTCATCTTTGATAACGTATATCATGTGATATATTTAACATATATCTTATCTCACAACTGCTGTGGGTTCACAAACCCTGTAGAAACACATCCTACTAAAGTCTGAAGAGCTTTTCCATAAAATAAGTATCTTTCCTCCCTAGTTGTTTTCTCCGTATATGTCTTCTTTAAAGGGTTGTGTTTGACTAAAGCGTTCTCCTTCAAAAACCAGGCATTGAGAAAACAGCTCTGCCAGGAAATCCTAATCAAGATTTAGAAGGGCCTGTTGCTATGGAAATAGCTGTGGCATCGTGTGTTCAATATGACTTCTGCTGTGTTAAAAAGCAGGCTGAAAAAAAACAGAAAAACTCTAGCCCGAGTAAAATAAATCATTAGAGTAAACCAGTTGAATTAATTATATCAATGATACATTAATGGTGGAAGTTTAGCCTTTATTAATTAGGCTTTCATTGGCTCTTTTTGCCTGCAGGCAGAGGGACTGCCTTCCTCTCAGGCAGGGGGATTGCAGCAGAGAACTACCTGTACCTAGGCACCCAAAATGAGTTCACTGTGTTCAAGACACCGTAGCCTATATCTCCAACCAGCCCATCAGACAAGCTGCCTACACCAGTTTTGTCTTTTCAGCCCCCCCACCTCCCATCCATTCACTTAATTTTGGCCTTCTAATATTCAATTGTTATGTTACTTAGATTGAGGTAGAAGCATTATGCTGTACTGCAAAAACTGACCAAAGGTTCAGTAGTAACATGGTCTAATCCTAAGTCTATTGCAACATCAATTCTTGACACTATAGGAACCATCCTTTTGTTTAGTTTGATCCCTAGTTAAAAGATTACTGAAGTTGAAGATATAAATCACCATTTGTACCTGGAGAGTTAACAGCCTTGGAGGTAAATCGGGGTGATTTGCATCTCTCTCTGGTCTTGGCTCAGGATGTTTTCCATTCCACATAGATCACACCAGTGGAGTCAACTTGAAGATGAAAGCTCAGGTTGGGGAGCAAGAGCTGGGTGGCTCTTGTCAAGCAAGATGAGTAGCTGCACATACATTTTAGGCCTGTTCATGGACATATGGAAATAGTGGCTTTACAGCACTTCAATATGCTAGGCAGAGCTCTCCTGTAAGCTCAAACTCAGCTGTATGTACAACGTGTAAACATTAGTTCTCTGGGTACCCTGCACCTGAATATCTGGTTTTAGATACGGGCAATCATCTGACTGCTGCAAAACCTTCCCACAGAACTATATATTTTCGAGAAGGATATGGTATTTGATGTACAACATGGAAGAGCCTGTCTTATACAGGATGCTGAAAGCCAGTGTTGGCAGATGGATCTTAAAAGTCTTTGATCTGTGTGCTGAGAATCCATGCCTTAACCCAAGCTAATATAGTGCAGCTCCTTGTAAGCCATCTTGTGCTAGTGATGACTGCAGTGAAATGGCAATTTTAAAATTAGAACAACAACAAAAATAAGTTACAAAGTAGAACAAAATTGTCTGGTTATCTCAGCTGAAATTCTGGACCTTTTAATTTAACCTGGTATGGCCTCAGAAGGAAACCAGAAACAGGAAGAGTTAAGTCCAATGTTGGTAGAAGGACATGCTCTAAAAGCTTGATTATCCAGACGGAACAGATAAATCTGTTACTCTTTCTCTAAATATCAACACTGCATAATTAGCAGCTGCTAAAATAATAGAAGCCAATTGAAGAAAAACATGGTATGCTCTATATTCATTTATTAAATACCTTATGTTTCCAAACAGAGCTTTCCATATTTGCTGCAAAACTGTGTAGCTTCATGCTCTACACAATTGAGCAAAGATGACAGCACTGAAATGAGCTATTACTATTTCCATCAGGAAGATAAGGGGAACTAGTATGTGTCTTTGAGGCGAAAATATATATTCATCAAATGGAAAAGCTTTAAAAGCAGCACTATCTAAGATATCAGCATCCTGTCTCCCTTGGAGACAGCTAAAACCCACATTTATCTAAATTATCTTGGTAATATGACAGAGTGATTGCTCACTAATGGTCAGTAACAGTTTTCTTTGTCATTTTCCTAGTCATTACCTCCTCAGAATGAACTCCAGAATAAACTGCTGATGCATCGTGACTAGAATATAAAGCATACTGTTACAACAGAGACCATTTCTATTAAACTCACGATCCCATACATTGGACTTCTGACATTTTCATTTATGAAAAATAATACCCCTCTATTACAAACCCCGATGAGCTTAGAGATATTTCATGCTTACAACAGAAATAAAGAAAAATTTATTTTGCACAGCTGTCTTCTATTTTCTTCCTTTTCTTCCCACAGCAGCTCATACACAGGAGCCACATTCTCTGCAAAATGAAGAGCACTGTTCAAAGAAGGTGAGTTTTGTCAATACTGTATTTCATGGCCCATTCAGCTGCATTTTTAAATTTGGATATTTAAGTCTATTTGCCCTTTTTCAGGAGCTGGAGAGAATCACTGATTACACAGTCTGCCTGAATCCCATTTCCCCTGCTGAGTCTGAGAAAAGGCCTCCCAGAACACTTGTGCATGTGGCAGCTGCTTATTGACTCCTTCTCTCAAAGACTGAAAATTTTCAGTGCTGAGATCCATTGTCTTTATTTCAAATTAAATGAAGCTGATCTGCTGAACTGCAAGGATGGAGTCAAAGAAGAACGTGAGCAGATGTAGTAAAGGATCCAAAGTACTGCCATGTGAAACTGTGTGGTTTTTGAATACTGCATCAGCCTAGAAAAACAGCATTGGTGTGACCATAAAGAAGGATCATATCTTCCCCAGTGTCACACCAAAAAGATGTATACTGATCCTTTAGGGATTCCTAAAAGCTGAAGAGTTAAGGATGTGCTGTGGAGCTTCTACGCTGCATTGTCCGACCTTCTATTCTACAAGTGGGGATCTTACCTGTTTGCTGCGAAAGTGCGCATTGACAACTTGGGCAGGCACAGAGTGAGAGAGGTGCTTCATTTGAGATGTCAAATGCTCTCCCAACTTTGAAAAAAAGCACATGTACATATAAGCTATACATACAAAAAGCTATTAATACTTTTGTGGGTTTTTTTAAACCTCTGTTGCAACTAGGAGAAAGGAGAGAATCATCTGAAAAATCTGATATTTCTAAATCATTAGGGTACAAGAACTCAAAGGGTTAGATCAAATTCCTCTTTCTCTTAAAACAGGCCACTAAGCCATTTAATTTTGCTTGTTTTACAGAAAATGCCTTGTATCTTTGCTAGTCTAGCTTGACCATGAATTTCAGGTCAGGACCATGGAGTTCATGACCATGGAGTCAGTGACCATGGAGTTTAGGTCAGGTTCTCAATTCAGGTAATCCAGAGGTGCACAGCGTACAAAAGAAAAACAGGTCATAGGTTATATAAAAGAACGCAGAGCCTCATGAGGTGCCTTTCATAGCTGACACCCAAGAAGAGCCAATGGTTATTTATACGCATTCAAGTGTTTCCACTGGAAAGTGCCATCCGGCAGCATCAAGAATCTCCCTACCCCCAGAGCACCAGAGCAGAGCTCCCTGGGAGGATCAGCCCCAAGCTGGGTTTCTGAGCATAGCCATGTTCCAGGGCTACGTAATGCTCCCCTTGCCAAGGTTTTGGCTTGCTTGTGGCAGTGGATGATACAAAAAGCTTGCTGCCAGCAGCTGTCAGGCACAATTTTCCAAGCAATACAGACGTATTCTTTCTCTTTTAAAGGGAGAGAAAAAGGCATGGAGCTGAAGCCTGACCATGATTAGACTTTTTGAGTCCAGGCTGCCTCACTCCTATTGCCTTTCCCAAATAGTGTTGAAGATTTCCATATTTCTGTGTATATGCAAAGAGTAGATCTTGGCAAGCAATGTATTTACCTGAGAGGACAATGAAGGACTGGCACAGAAAGGAAACATTTTTCCTTGCCAAAGTGTTGGTGCATCACTGCTTGTCATGTCTATTCAACTTCTGTTTTCTTGTTTTCAGAAAGTCATCTACCATCTGAATGTGATCAGTCTCCTTGAGGGCTAAGAAACAAAACAGCGCAGCTGTTCCACATGCTGAATGGGCCATGAGGCTACGGCTGAGAAATCAGCCTGAGCCACACAAGTCCTGTCTCTATGGGGTGAGATGGTCAGGTTTTCAGCATATATAGTAAGAATTCTCACTACATCCATGGATTAGCACGGACTGTTACCTATTATTCTGAAACTAGATGACTTTCTAAATTTTCTAGATGCAGGGTAAGAAACACAACAAGAGCCTGAAGGTGTAAGACCCAACAGGCTGAGCTGGACAAAAGCTCACATTAGCTCATTATTGTGTCTCCAGTGCCCAGCACTATATGGGTATCCACATTTGGCATTTTGTGGCATCAACTGAGTGCCACTGTTTGATTATGCATTCTCTGCCAAATTGCTCCATTTTTGAGACTTGCTAGAAATGTCATTTAATGCCCTTTAGTTGCTGCACGTGAGAAACGGTCTCTAATTTTTCACCTTCTCTATACTTTTTTAACTTCTCTCTCCCATGTCAAGTTTTTTAAGCTGATCTTATATGAAATGTATTCCCCTAGAAAAGATTTGAATGTTAAATGACTGATTTGCAAATCAAGTAACATAATGAAATGTTTTTAAATAAAGCTAATATGCCTAAGAAGAATAAATATTTGAAGATGGAGATCAGTTCAAATAACGCTGAGATGCGTAAGATTATTTTCATTGTTTAGTGCTCTGCTCTTGGAACAAATTCAAACACTCAAACCTTTGAAAATATATATATTGCAATAAAGAAGCAGTAAAAATATCAGCAGGAATGACCTAAGTATGTGTGGGAGAGGTGAGAAGAGGCAGGAGGAAAGGGAGGAGTTTAAGCTAGCACAGAAAATGTTCTCCTCAAAATTACTTGAATGCAATAAGAAATTAATCTATTCTGTATATTTCTCACCATAATGAGTTATTTTTGGCCTCAGGCTGCCAATCAATTCTGCTGACAAAGACTCCAAACCTTCAAATGTCTTGCGTTAACGCTCTTACACAAACTAAAAATTTGCACTTAAATGTAACAGTGTTAGGAAGAGATATTGTAAAATGTTGCTATATTTATTGACTAGAAAAGGGGAAGTGGGTAATTTATAAGAAAATAATTTAATTCTCCAAGGTGATTTAGTCTCTCTGCCTTTTATCACTGTGCCTGAGAATTTAGCAGGCTATGTAAGCAAAATGACTCTTCAAAATGTGCAGTAGAGCCGCAGACAGATATTTTGACCCTTAAAGAGATTTTAATCCATATTTGCACAATCCTGAACCCAAGCTTTGTAGTGGCCTTGCTTGAGGGGCAAAACGAGGTAAACAAAATAGTAATACTACAGAGAAACACCACTATGCCAGCTTGGCAAAAGGAGAAGTTAAGCAAGAAAGAAGCCAGCCACATGCCTTGGGTATGCCCCGCTGGTGTGAAACCTGGGTGCCAAAGGGGATTTTTACTAACAAGCCGGAGGCTGCAGGTACCTCAGGACATCCCCTTTGGAAGTGAAAGCACAGAGTAATCACTGCTGATTACATGCAGGATGCTTCCCTTACCAGACTGGCCTCTGAAGTGGACAAAACATACCTTAATTTTCAGCATTATGCATATGTTGTCTTTGCAGGGATATGGTTGTATTTGCAGGGAAACTGAATTTTAAGGAAAAAAAGGTTTCGGTATGTTGAAAATGAATGAGAGGTCTTTTTGACCTTAAATGACGTGCACAATTCTCTAATCCTCTCAGAAGCACACTTGTCACACAAAACAATAATTTAGAACTCCAGGCCACTCTAAAATCAGGCAGCATATGATTAGCATTAAACCAAAAAGCATTTTAATCCTGCTGAAAGATTAAAAGGGTGCTGAAAAACAAAGTGGTATTCCTGTTTCCCACTGAATGAAATATCCTGTTTGATAACAACAGGAAGATCTACAGAAGAAATACCTGCAAACTGAGGTGAAAGAGAGTGTGGCTGGAGGTCTTTTCAGCTTTTAAACATCCAGCTATTGACTTTAAGGATGTTTCTCCAAATCTGTATTGGCGTTGCTGAGAGCAGACCCTGGTCTCCGGCCCTCAGACCTTGCTCAGTTAACACATGGCTTATCTGTAGAGACACTTAAAAATAAGTGGCTCAGCTTGGTAAAAGCCACTTTATAAGCTGCTTGTTACAATGCAAAGCTTCCTTCTTTGATTAAAAGGTACTGATTTAAAGGAAGACAGCAGTGGCAGGCCTCCCTGTCTCTAAATGGGAGCTCATTGTTTTGTGAGAACAAAGAAACCAATAAAAATCTGCAGGTTGAGTCAAAAGTATTTCAATGCTGCTGAAAAATATGATTTTAGATATCTGTAAGTTATTAACTACATCCTGGACCTAGAGACATAAATTGAGCCTCCATAAAAAGTCCCTCCATACTTATTAATTGTGAACACAGGGCTGAAATTATCCTATTTAATCATACAACTGGCTGATTCTCATCAGCCTGGGCTACCTCTTGAAGAAATGGGATCAAAAATGCTCTGAAGGTGACTATTTCTCTAGGCAGTTCTGGGAGATCCTAGGTGATGGGGCTTCTAATTTCTGCAACACAGAAAAGTACCTAAAGTTCCTAAATCCACTCCATAGGATGAAAATACTAGGAGGTATAACTGCCATCTTGCCATTCCTTTGTTATTTTGTCTGTTTAATTGGGTCTTGACCAAGACTGGACAGAGATTTTCCCTTAGTGTGTTCAGTATCTATAATACACATAACTATAAGAAAGAAAATCCAGAATGCTGTGCTAAGATTGGGTACCTATGTTTATTCTCCCATCCATTTTCCATAGTTCATGGTAGATTTCCATTCCAGCTAATGGAAATTGTAGTATATTGATGGAAGATGATAATTCAACATCTTGCAAAAGAGGAGACAGAAAAACCAAAGGGAAACTTGCAGATTCAGTATTCTTATTACAGTATAATAATATCAGACCATATCTTTTCTTTTTAAGACATTTCATAAACATGTTACCTGCTTTGGATTCTTGGATTTAAGAAAAAAATCTTAACCAGCACTTGACGGGAAATGTGATGCAAGAGAAGCCCTGATGCTATGGTAACAGAGCAGCCTGTGTAAGCCACGCTGATGCAAGAACTGTGAGATGCTGGCTTTTCTCCCATCGAGTTCAATGGGAAGAGCCTGTGTGATTTCAGGTGTTGTGAAATCTTTCCATTTGTTTCCCTGTCAGTGCAGGATAGTCTTTCTCCAGATAATTTTTCTTGAAGGTAAATTTTTTAAGGCAGCATGCATACAAATGACATGATAAATTGACTTCTTTGAAAAGACCTGCTTTATTCAGGGTAGAACACCGATACCTACCTCTGATTCAGCTTCACTTCTATTCTATTTCTATTATTCACTTCTATGATTCACTTCTGTTACCCTGCTTTACAAATAGTCCATGAAAGATCTGAAAAAGTCATGCACATCTTGCCCTGTAGTTACCAAGTGGCCAGTGGCCTCCAAGGGCATTTTCAAGGTCTGATTTCAGGCACCATAATAGGTGTGTACAGGCAGACAGAAATTCTTTCATATTAAGTAAGCTTCAATGATCACTAGTCATTTGTGAAAATGTAAGCTGCTGACTTTGTGCATGGAAGTGCTTGGGGGATCAGGGTCTGGTGGTGACTGAAAACAGATAACTTCTGAAAAGCCCCCAAAGCCTTCAGAAGTTTGCCTGACTTGAACTATAAATCTCTTCAATTATTTATCAATCTGCACTTACTCTCAGACTCTGAGATAGTTTTACTGAAAGAAAGAAAGAAAGAAACTAAAGTTGCTAATTTTAAACTGATTGCAAATGCAGAAGTACTTATGCCTAATGTCATAACTCAAACAATGGGTGTAGACAGAGAAGGGGAAACGTATCTGGTAGCTCTAACTCAGTATTTCTAAAGTAAGTGTGAGGTAAACATAGACTTTAGGAGTTTAATTTGGGTGCAGTGTCCCCAGAATTTTAGGGGAGGGATTTCTGGCTCTTCCTAGCTTCTCTATACCTATGGAGAAAGCTGCTATAGGTAGAGACTCAGCCCACTCATGTGGGAGCTTTGCTATCTGCACCAAGTAGCTGGGGAGGTCTGAAGCACCACAGGGGTTCTCCAGTCCATTGCAGGGTGGGGATTGCCGCTTCCACCAACATAAATAACCATAGGAGTATGGTAGGTGCCATCACTCCCTATGGGTTTGATCTGCTTGGACCTCTTGTGAGGGCTGTGCGCTAGTTAGGGCACTTCTCCAGGGCTACAGGACTTCATCAGCTTGAGTGAGATCAAACCCTGTCTCCCACATTTAGGAGAGTGTTGAACCCACCAGAACAAGGGATTCTCCAATGAAATGAATTTTCTTTTGAGTGTGATTCCCTACATAATATCACACAAGACATGTGGCCCGATGAAGTCCACAGAGGACACCTGACTGAGGATGTCCATTGCCTGAGGCAATTGCCTGAGGGCTGGGGCCCTGCTCCCAGCCTGCTTGCTTTTCATTCACTCATGGTCCCACACAGTCTGTGAAGGTGGGACCAGCAGCCCACCAGAGGTGAACAGGGGAAAAAGCATAACTTCATTGTTGCTTTAACACATCTTGTTAAAGAGAAACTTATGGTCTCATGATTTTAAATTACTCTAGAGCAAGCCTTCTTTCATCTTTTGCCAGACAAGAAAATGATTGTGGTGCCCATTTTTCCCCTTTAAAAGAAGAAGCCAAGCAGAGACTGCGCAAATAACACTATGGCCCTTAAAAAAATGAAGACATAAATACGGAACAGATGTAGCAGCACTTCAGTAAAGATCTCAAAGCACATGAAACCCAGCCCCAGCGTAATATTTGAGGCAGTAAAGAAACGAGATTAATCATTTTCAGAGTTCTTTGAAGGAAATTGATTTCTTTTTGTTTGCAAATTGCTCCTTGGAAAGTTTTGACTAGGTGTGCATGCAGCAGTTGTCCTCAGGGTTTCATGGCAGCATTTTCCTCAGAAGTGGAACAGTTTGATAGCAAGCTGTTTACACATTTGTTGTGTAGCACAGCAAGTATCAGTGCAGAGATGCAAGACAATAATAGAATGCTGTTTGAGCAACTTCATTCAAAGGTTTTTGCATGTTATTAAAGAATAAAATTTGGGGTCCAAGACCTTCAGGGGACTTTTCTTTTACTAAATGTTAAGCAAGTGCAAGGAGTATAGCAAGAAGTGGGTCTGTGTCAAGGTAGGAATATTATAGAGTATCTTGAAGGTATTTGTACTGACTTTCAGCCCTTAGGTTTATGGCTAGGTGCTACCTTCGCTGTCTTCAGAATCCCTCTTTTACCTCCCTCATTTCCTCCTGCAGTGCTGAAGCAGCCATCTCTCTCCCCTCTTTCAGGAGTGGGAAGCCTAGAGCAGGCATTGTGGGGAGGACCTCTGAGCTACTTCAAAAAGTCTCTCACACAGGGATCCTCTGAGAGCAAGTTCTCATCACCCAACACTGTGACTGATGTACTGATCTAAAAATAAACCCGTGCAATCTGTGAGTTGTGACAGTCCATTACACCCTCCACCTTGCCTTTGCTTGCTGTGTCCTCACAAGATAGGGAGCAGCACAGCTTCAGATGATCACCTGAGCTGATGAAGAGCAAGCCTGCCTATGCCCCAACAAGTAAAACAAGTAGTCACTGAAAAATGAAGGCATATTTGTGTGCATGTGTGTGATGGTTGAATGTAACTACTTGTCTAGACAGCAGCCTAAGACAAATCAATACCTGTAATAAGGCTCATCATGCTCCAGTAACTGCTGCAATCTGCATAGAAAAAATCCTGCTGGACAAAAAGGAAATGTGTGCTCCTGAGGGAGAAGGCACTTTAGATTAGATTCTCATTAAGTGACAATTATTTTCTGATGAAAGATTAAGCCAGTTGGCAACTGGACAAAAGATGTGTGTATAGGAGGGTAAGAGCACATAATATTTCCTAATAGATTCAGCCGAGTTTGTGGTGGTGGTGTTCAATATGAGCAGCAAAAAATACCACAGCTTTGCTCCTTTACTGTCAAGCACAGCTACCTTTTAATTCATTTTAAAGAGCTTGCCCACTATTCCTGCAGAAGAAATGAAAGACATATCTATAGGAAAATAACTGGAAAGATTATTTATCTCCTTTAATTAAATATTATAAAGAAGTGCATTATTGAGAGGAAAATGTGCTCATACTACAGTGTGGGGTTTTCCCCAAATGTGTGGTTAGGCTATTATAGATAAGAGCATTGATGATTTTCTATACAGATCTAATGGAATAGCTTTTTCATTTACATTTCAAAGAAGGAATTGGATGGGTGAATCATGCAAGAAAAGAAAATAAGACAGAAGAAAAAGAACAAAACCGAAGAAAGAAGAGCATCATACAGCTACAAATACCTCCTAGAGTTACCCTGGAAAGAAGAGTGTTCACAGCTCACTGTAGCTTCATGCCTGACAATGGGCAATTAAAATGCAACAAATTTCATCCGTTTTATTGCAGTAACAAGAACGTGCATCATGTGTTCAGAAGGCGAGGGGGAGGGCTTCAAAATGCTCTGATTACTGGGTGTTGGTTTGCACCACTAGTTAATGCCTTTTTACATGTGCCTCTGGCAAGCAACTCTGTCAACAAACCCAGGGAGTGGTAGAACTGCAGAGCCCAATTGCCATTGTTGTCTGTGAGTCCTTGGGAAGCTGGACCTGACGCCCCTTGGGACCTTGCAGAACTGATCACCTCTGGCACTGTGGTCCTGCATCCAGCAGGACTTTGCACCGTGATTGCTGGGGACGCTGGCACAAAGGAAAAATTTACATCCCCTCTATTTGCTCTTACCACAACTAAATAGCTGAAAGGCACGGTGGGGAGGGTGTCCATCTACAGCGTTCTACCTCCTGCCACCTGATCTCCCAGCCACTCAGTCCCTCACTCTGCTTTCCAGCCAGCAGCAGGCGAGAGCCAGTAAGCCCCAGCCGGAAAGGGAACAGCCTGGCGGAGACAGAGTGAGTACGATGATTTAAATGGAGAAAGTCAGACAGTTGTCAATGGAGAGGAAATGAGTGGGAATCTAAATCTAACTAAAAGAAGATACCCAGATTACTGTCACTGTAAATTGGATTAAAATTAACTTCTACAAGAAAATCAATGGAAAACGATATGGAGTAAGTCAAAATGACAGCTGAATGAGACAGACTCTGAGAGCTTATTCAAAAGCACTGGTCAGAAGCAGAAAAGAAAATTTAACTGAGCCAATCCTAACCTGAATAGTAGAAAAATAAAGGGAGGTTGGAAGAGATTAGAGAGAAAGCCCAAGGAAAATATTTTTGAGAAAGTTATAAATCAGTATACAAAACAGAAAATGAAGTAAAAATAAAAGAAAGGGGCAATTTTAATTGTGTCTTAAAGCTAGTGAAATTAGATGCCTGGGAATAATTTTTACATCATGCATTTGTTTACACAGAAGTAGATTTTGATTGAAACATGGATGTTATTTTTCAGAAAACAGGCTGGTTGTTTTTTTTTTTCCCCTGTATGTGAAGATACAAAGCCTTTGAAATGCATGTGTTCTCATTCCGTGGTCTAAAAAGATGTTTTCTATTCTTTCTTTCTTTCTTCTCTTTTACGGATTCACCCATTACAGAAGTGCTGCTCCAGGCTGTGGGCAGCTGCCTGTGTCCTGCCAGTTTCCTCCAAGGGGTCCGGACTCTGAAAGCCTGTCCCAGTGTGAGGGGGAGCCTGTCCTAAGGAAGGCTTTACCTTTCTTCGGCTACACCTACAGTACCACTGGATGTCACTGTTGTCTCACGAAAGACAACATCTTACTGATAACTTTCTGACAGATGTTTAGTAAATATATATACATATATGTATTTATATTCCCTTCCCCTCAACTGTTCTGCACAGGCATCGAAATTAAAGGACTCTGCAACCCCCTGGCTCTCATTCACATCTTTGATGACTGTTTTACAGTGAGTGTGTTTCTGGGTCCTTTTGTGGCACTCTAAGAGGCATTGCTTTCTGCTGTGATAGGTGTACAGTGTGGCACAGCTGCCATAATGCATCTCAGTAGTATTTTGATTTTTTGCTCCTATTCGTATCAGTTGCTGGGAAGTATTTTAATTCACCGCAGCTGGACTGACTGCAGCTGTGTTTTGGTGCAGGAGTGAGCTGCCTTTGGGAGCAGCACTACCTGCTGGTGTCTGTAGCTAGGCACTGTTGGTGAGCAGCATTGCCTGTAAATCAGGATTACCCTAGAGGTGTCTGCTTCTCTCCACCATTATAGATGGCCACCTAAGTGGCCACCTCCAGTTCTAAGAAGCAGTGAGAAACTCAGACTCCTTTTCTTACAAATGGAAAAGCTTTTTTTCCTACCAGTTGCCTGAGGTGGATGAATTCAGCCAGGCAAATGAAGACATATAACTCTCTTTAAAGTCAGTGGAGAGGAACAGGCAATTCCAGGGATGTGATTCATCCTATCAGAAAGAACACTTCTAGCAGATAGGTCAGGTAGGTAAAGACTTAGAGGCACCTATTTCTGCTGACACCAGGAGCTGTGACCAGCCGAAGGGTAGACCAGTCAGACAAGAAGAGTCCTACCCATTTTACCTGGTATAGGCACCTCTACAACAGATTGTTTGAAACAGTATGTAGATCTTCCCTACATAACTTCACTCCGTTATTAACCATCCTTAAGACAGCTTTCTACATATTTCTGTAACACTAAACATGCCAGAAAAGGCACCTGATGCTGAATGACCCACTCCAAACTGCCCACCAGGAACTCTGTTATTCCCTGTGGGACTGAAGGTGGTTCAAGAGAGCCCTTGTTAGCCCCTGTTGCAAACACGCCAGGAGCTGATCTGACAATTTGGCCCTATGGACAGTGGCATTCCTGTGCCCAGCATTATCAGTCCTGCAGCCTAGGTGTAAAAAACTATTTCTTACACGCACAAATGCAAGCTTGGTGGACAGCATGTCAAAAAGGAAAATTCTCATTCATAGCACATGTGCATCTACTTTGGATTCCAGTGCTGATACACCTTCAGAAACATGACACTGATGTTGAATGAAATGAGTCCCCCACCGATCTAAAACTTGAGGGCTATATTGACCCTTAAAAGAGAAACAAACTGAAGGAAGACTTAGTATGATTTATTTTCCTTTATAATCTAAATTAATTTGTGTATCCTAGCATATATCCTATTTATTGCTTTAATCTTCCGATATACTGAGATACAGTGACCCAGACTCCTGCAGTCCCATCTCACTTAAGCATTTTGGTATTATTTCTCTGACAAACACTGGTGGTACACTGATTTTTCCTTCTAATCTTCCTTTACTCTCAGGGAATTCTCTCACAAAGTTTTCAATGTACATCTATCAAACCAACTCGCTACTGGATTTGTTGTTTTATGTAGTAATTTCTGCAGTAACAATTTGACAACAGATCCTTGGCTTCTTGTTGGTTACAGGCACATAAACCCAGTTTCAGCACTGTCTCCAGCTCCCAAAAGCTTCCTTTGTATGTTGAAAACAACAAAACTTGTTACCTACAACAGCACATGAAGTACAATCCTAAGGAAGAGGTCATCTATTTGATGATCATGAAAGTAGACTGGCTCTGTTAGCTGTTGTCCATCTCATCCATATGCATTTCAAGCAATGCTGCTACAGACGTCTTTAAAACTTCCATGACCTCACCCAGCATGACTTGTCCATGCAGTGCGGTGCAGCTGTGGACTTCCTTACAGAAGCAGAGTATCAGAATCCCACTCCTCTTAAGAGGTCAGGGAAGTCTGAACATTAATCAGCAGAATAAGAAATTTTTGATAGTTGCCTGAATCAATTCATGTGAGAGAACTAAAGGAAGAGGCAAAGCTGGAGAATTAAAGCCTGATTATTCCAGCAAAGAATTTACAAATTCAGGGTTAAAGGTCATGAATGCAGGCTGGCCTAAGAGATTTGCCGATTTTAATTAAAATGATGCCAAAACCATTTGCTGTGAAAATTGAATAGGAGCACTCCTCAGTCCCGGCTGGTTTTAGCAGTGCTATTTTAATTCTGTACCCGTAAATAAAGGATTGTGGAATGACTGCCACCATTTAATAGGCTCAGACAATGTGTGAATCAAAATGGTAAGGCATTCCCAAAAACACAGCTTTCCGGAGTAATTGCTTGGAATGGGGCTTCTCCGGGGTGTGACAGGTGATTTCCCCATTTCTCCACAGCACAAAGCTCTGTCATGACCCACTGTCCTGGTTTCAGCTGGGATAGAGTTAGTGATCTTTGGGCTACTGGTACTTACAGAGACAGAGGAAGGAAACTCATCTCCCCAGTGTGTGCACAGACACCCTAGTTGCATATTCTGGGTCTTATTTTGATTGCCATTAGTAGCTTGTATTTGCCAGGTGGCCCAGGCAGCTGAGAGCACACTGCTCGTCCCACAGTTGCATTGCCAATCCATGACTGCCATTAAGCCAAAACTGCTGTGCTACCTGCCCAGCTGCAGCCTGTGTGCCCAACGTGCAGAGCTGCATATATACTGCATGTATAAAACTAAGCTGCATGCGCAGCTCTCACAGAGATACTGTGAGGTGTAGGGCAGGCTGAGATTAAAGCCATCTCCTCCAGTGCTGCAGTGGTTGCATGGGACCCCATGGGTACAGGTAGCTGGATAACATCCCCACACCCTCACTTCTTCCCCAGGTGTGGGGCTTCTCAGGGCAGAATGCACAGCTAAAAATGGCAGGCTTTCCATATACACCTTAATTTACATTTTTCCTTAATTTGTTGCTGTTATTCCCCTCATCCGAAGCATGACTAGTGATTTGCAGAAGATGGAGCAAGCCTGATGCTGCCCAGAAAAGCTCACGTGTTTGCTTCCCGAGCTGTTTCATGGTAGGTGTCCCTGTGCAGCCACGGAGATCTGACCTGCTTCGTGCTCGTGTCTCGGCCAGCTGGAGGCTGTTACAGGCAGGGAGCCGGGAAACGTTGCTCCTTCATGCTCCACAGCGCAGCGAGGCTTGGAGACAGGCACAGCCCGCCTGGGTGTGAGAACCCAAACCGAGACGGGAGCTCCTCCTCGCGGCTCGTCGCGCACCGAGAGCCGTGCGACAGGAGCCCCGGCCTCGCTGGGAGCGTTTCAGGAGGAATGACACCTCGAATGGGAGTGGGAAGCCAAGAGCATTGCTGTGCGGCATCCTTTCAGAGAGCTTTTTGCATTAGCTGTTATCTCCATGAGTTAAATGCATGCAAATGAAACACGGCTGCTGGCCGCCAAGTAGGCATTTCTTACCAAAAAATCTGCTCTCTGGGGTCTCCACCTCTTTTGTGTTTGCAAACTGCATCAGATGCCGCGTAAGTCATTCTCCAAAATGTGCTGACACTGATACCGATATCAGGCACGAAGCTGCCAGCCCTCCCTGCATTTTCCCTTTAATCTTTTTTTTTCCATGATTTTAGACTTTTCCTTTTACATTTCTAAGCAATTAATTTTTTGGCTCCCACATAGGATCAACGGGTGTGGAATGACTGGCACAGCCCTGATAGGCTCCATCTGGTTGCTGCTGATAAGGTAATCCTGAAGGCTGAGGGGCAATATCTCCAATAAGCTTAAGAGGCAGCAGTTTAATCTGTTTGCAAGACAGAACAAGCCCTGCAGCCAGCATTGTTATTCCATGGGAACAACTGGGCACACACAGCACTTCCATAGGTGCAGTGGGGGGGCTTTTGCAGAGCTATTTTTCCCCTGGGAGTGATGATTCTCCTGATGTAGTTGCATTCCCTCTCAGAAGAAGGAAAAGCTGTTCTGTGATTTGCTTTGTGAGCAGTTTGTCCCCCAGAGCCATGATTTCTGAATCAAATCAATTATCGCTTTGCTTCTTTACCTCTGTAAACTCTTGGGTACTTACCTAATCTTCCCCAAAGTAATGGGAAAAGATGACTGTTGCCTTTCTGTTAATAATATGTTGGGTGTTTCTTTCTTCTGTAACTTCCATAAAATTACCGTTGGGTCCTGAATGGGGGATGTGATGAAAGCAATGGGAATGTGCTTGGGGCCCTCTGTAGGTGGAGGGCTCTGTCATCTCTCTTGTACAGATTTGGATCTGAGGTCACAGCCAGGAGAGCTGTGCAGGGATTTTAAGCACCACCGTGGCTGAACCGCAATGTGTTGTCCTGTCTCGTGGCATGAATCACAGAATGCTGTGCCGAGAGCATCACAAACCCATGCCTGTGCCTTTCGTGGTGCCCATTTTGTGGGATTTCATCCATCAGCTTTGGGATTTGTTTTACTGATGATTTCTGTTCTTAGCTTTCACTGTGCGCTTACTCTGTTCAAATACATTCTGCCAGTTCCCCCAGCAAAACACACAGGCATGCGCTGCAGGTCTGGGGAAAGCACGGAGGGCTCTCACAGTATTGTTTCCCCACACGGGGTTATCCCAGTGCCGTCACTCAAGGGCAGTGGTGTAACGGAAGCACCTGGCTGGACATCACGCTCCAGCAATGAGCAGAAGCAGCGTCACTGGTAAGCACGTCACTGCTTTCAGCGACGGGAATCTCTGCATCATTGCATCACACTTCCTACCTTTGCGTCCGTCAGACACAGTCACTGCTGCTGCGTGTGCGCACAACGAACACGCTGTGCTGGAGAGGGCAGCGGCCAGCAGCTGTCCTTCGAAGCAGGGGAGCGGGAGGCGCACGGGCTCTCTTGCAGGAGTAATTCGTGTTTTCTTTTTTAACTCTTGTATTCCTTCAGCGGCTTCTGGTGTTGGAGACTGCTCCATCTGCTGGTGAGCAGCGAACGAAGCTTTCTGCCACCAGCTCCCCTCCCGAGGGAGGAGGTGATGTCCTGGCCATTTCTGGTCTGGGAGCCAGCCACCCCACCAGCCCACTGCGGGGATCCCTGTGCCTTCACCCCCTGAACTAGAGAGAGGCCAAGCGCAGCTGCACCCGCAAACGTGCTGGGGAAACCACCACTGAAGGCACCGTGATGCCAAAGTGATGGCCTTGCTGTGAGATCCCAAAGTGAAGACTTGGGGAAAGCACCACAGGAGGAGGGGGGCAGGTGACACGGGAGAGGTGGCCCCAGCAGAGGATGCGTGGTGGGAGATGAGGCTGCTCCTCATGGGGTGTTTGCAGCAGCAATACTGGGCTACAGCTGGTGTAAGCCCCTTGGCTGGGAGGGTGGGGAGAGTGGGGGGAATGAGTCCAGGAGCTTCAGTTTTAACCAAATACACTCTTCCTGCCCCCGTGGTTTGTGGCATTCATGGATTTACCAGATGAAAAGTTAGGATTATTGGATTAAATACACATAGTTGATTCTCCACTTTTCAACCCCCCAGGGAGGCCTGGGCACTGAAACAAGGCTTCCAGGTCCCACTTAAGAAACAGGCAGTGCCTCTTTTAAAACTGACAGCTCAGAGATGAAAAGAGGCTCTCCTTGCCAGTGCCAGGCAGCTGCAGGGAGGGGAACTCCAGCTACATCCCCCCCATTTATACAGGCCACTGCAGTCTCTCCGCTGCCACCAATCCTGTGCTTACAGCAGACGCTCAGCTGAGGTGCTTCTGTTTGCACTGGAGACAACATCAGTAATTACATGGCACAGTTTATGCGAGGCTCATGTACATGTCTTTTGGGACAAGCACAGGGCACGGAGGTGACAGGAGAGGTCTGCATGCTGTCATCCCATCTCGGGCAGAATGGATAAGGCCAAAATTATGATTACTTTTGCACCTGAGTAGCTTCATTGGTGCTAATTAAGTGGTGGAAATGGAGGATCCATGTAAGCAAGATTCAGATCAGACACTGGTATTTATCTCTGCCTCAGGTCCTCTCTATAGGGTTGCTTCTGTCAAAGTGAAGAATGAAACAAAGAGGGAAAAACCTAAATAGTGATTAATGAAGAACAGTCCATATTTAATCACAGCTTTCAATTCAGACTTTGTAATTTAAACTTCAGTAATTGTCTTCACGATTTTGGCATCTGCTTATCCCAGCCTACACACTATCTTTGAGCTAACAGCACGGCTTATCTTTACAATTAAACATTCAGTGTAGCAACAAATCTTCAATTTGGTGTGAGTCACTCAACTGCTAAGTCAAACAATGTGTCACTAAACAAACCAGTTTCCGCTGGCCTCATATGATGATAATGACTTGTGAAATCATCTTTGGTATAATTTGCTGGTACTTTCTGACACACTTGTTTTCATAAACCTAATTGGGTCCTGCATTAGAAACTGGATACAGCAGTACACAAACAGTCGATAGCAGTTATCATGGAAATGAAGGCAGCCCACCTTGGAACTAGTTGCTAAAAAAGCAAAATAACTTACTCAAAGTAAGAGCTGCAAGTACGGGGTGAGGAAAAGTTACAACTGCATCAGCTCCAGTGGGTGTGTAGGGATCTGAACTGTGGCTATGGGGATTAGCTACATTGGTGGGGTGGCTGCTCCTGGTGCAGACAGGAGCCTGGTGCTTCCATACACCAGCTTCATCCCACTGCTCTGCATCACAGGTGTCTGTATGTGCAGTCATTATTAGTAGTAATCCATAATCTTCAGCTTAACACAGTCAAGGTGACACCTGGTGTCAGAAGGTTATGGTATCTAGCAACTCCATCTCTGCACGCAACCGGAGAAGAGCAATGCTGGAGTGGAAGTTGTGATGTGCAGCCCCAGGGCAGGCAGGGCTTCCAGTACGTTGGCAGCACTGCTGTATGACAGTCACACATCCCTTCAGAAATGGGTAGTGTCATTTTGAGTGCTTGCACTTTTAGTGCTCTGTCTCCTCCGCTCTGGAAGCAAGCTTCCAGAGCTCCAATAACTGTATCTGAAAACACATGAGAGGGCTTTTACTTAAAGATCCAGCCGTGGGACACGAAAGCAGCTCCATGCAGGTTTTGCTGCTAGATGCTGACACAACATGGCCAGTGGTCGTCCTCACTTCAGGCAGCAGCACAAGCTGCAGCACTGAGCTGATGCTGATGCCTGCCACCCAAGTCTGTGTCCTCAGAGCCTCTTGAACCTCATAGAGGCTTATCTAACCGATACCCTCTTGCAATCTGACATACTCTCTCCTTAGCTGAAGGGATCCAGGTAGTAAGTCACTTTCTTTCCAATTCCTACCTCTGATACAGCTCTTTGTCCCTTGTCATGAGCTCATTCCCCTCTGTCAGTGAACCTAGCGCAGGCAAGTTCTCATGCCCCCATGTTAGCTGGTGTCAGATGAACTTTGCGTCTTCTGCACAGCACAAAATAAAGATGGCAATTTGAAAACTGTGGCCCAGAAGCTGTGTGAGAGTCAAGATGTCATAGTCATGGTGGCCTCCTGCAACCAGGAGAACATATTAATCTGACTGTAGCATTTAATTAGCTTAGCAGATTTTTCATTGTCCTGCACTGCTTTACTTCAGTTCTCAGAATTATTTATAAGGGTAGATATCCTCCTTTTACCAAAGGAGGATCCTGCATGAAGCAACAGAAGATACAGCATTAGATACGGGCCATCAGCTGCCTGAATGAGCAAATGAGCCCTAATAAATAGGCAGGAGAAAGCCACTTACTAACATGATTTCATGTTTCAATCAATGCAGCAAAGGTGAAAAAAAAAATAAAGTCACTCATTTTCAATAGCAGTGCCAAGAGAAATAGGCTTCATGCTCTGTATTCTCTTTAATTATTGCTTTTGTCTGGCTCAGAAGCTGCATGAGGCACAGTGAATACTATTAGCTACAGTAGAGCTGCTGATCTGTAAAAAAGCAGTATGATCAGATGCCAGCAAGGAGAAGGGGAGAGTTAGATAAAACATCAGTTGTTTCTCATAGAAAGAAAGAAGACTTCAGGGTAGATGACATTCACAGCAGAAAAGGCAACAACTTAGAGAGACCCTGGAGGGGTGACAAATCTCACTTGTTTTGATTATACACGTTTTTAAAGTCTGATTTTGCAAACCTTCACCTCCATTTGTACCGCAGAGTTTACCAGCACCACTTCAGCACCCCCAGCTTTCCTGAAACAGTGTCCCATCGCAGCTATTTGAAGCCTGAAAATACTGCCAAGTTACCAAACCACCTCGTCATCAACACAAGTTAAAATGAACCAACTTATCCCCTTTACAATGGAGTCGTGATGGAAATTTTCAGTTCTGTACCTACAGACTGCTCTTGCATCATGTTTCCATGCCTTCACAACTGTAGTAATTTTTTCCCCACCTTTTTAATTAGCTTATTTGGATTTTTTTTATTCACCTCAACTTTTAGGCGAAAGCAGAGATATTCATATATCCTACAGCTCCAAGAGCTGGAAGAAGCATGCTGCATGTCATAAGGCTCATAGTAAAGGCAGGTCACACAGCCCATGCCATTATATGTAGTCCTAAGGAAGCAGTGCTAAACACCTCTCACAGACATTTCAGAGAGGTGATTGAAAGACACAGATCCCTCCAAACTCATTTCACGCATGTTGAGTAGCAGAATATAAAGACATTTCATGCAACCTCCTCCAGCCCAAATTAGTTCAGCTGTTGTGAGTGGATGTTCCAAGCTTCACTACTTACTCATCCAGGCTACCATACCTGATGTGGTACAGCGCATTATGAGCAGGTGGGTGGCCAGGCAGTGCCACCAAAGTCACATCCCAACTCATGTTTTCTCCATCCCCTCATTTGCCTGAATGCCTCTAGGAACCACCCCTGATGACAGAGCCAGCCTTGGGAGTTCTGGGTTTCATCCACACCAGAGACCGCATGGGTGACCTCTCTACTCATAAACAGCTGTAGCTCTGTGAGGAAATCTACCTCTGTGTGTCCCACCTCTGGTATTCACTTACAATTTATGTATTGTAAATATCCCCTAGGAAAAACTTAATGGTAGGCAGATTTCCTCCCAGAGCTACAGCGGTGAGTGGCAGGCCTAGTGCAAGTAAGTCTTCAAAGTATCCCTTCAGTGTTCTTACAAGAAAAGTGGGTCAGACTTTGCAGCTGAAGTCTTCTGGGGCTTTGACTTTAATTAAAGTGTAAGTAAGATAACAGCACATCACCCTTATCCAGGCATACAACAAAGGGGATATGCTGCTATTAGCTCTTGCAAATGCAAAAGCCTGGGTGGGAGCTCCTCTTCCCTGTCCACCTGCCTCAAAGCACACAACAACAGTACTTTTAACATGAGCAATGGCAGATGATGTGCCACATGGAATGACACCAACAGAGCTTCTTTTTCTTACACCACTGACCAGAAGGAAGCTTCCCAGAGGGAGATGCCATGTTATCTGGACAGCATTGCCTCCACAAAGTACTTGGTTTGGTAGTGGATGATCCTGGGAGAGGTCTCCATGGGGGCTACCAGGCTACTGTAGAGCAGAGGAACAAACTGAACCCCCAACCTCTTCAAGTGGAAACCGGTATTTCAGCACAAGTTTTCATGTAATAAATTTCTGTGTAAAAAAGGAACAGTTATGGGAAAAGTTGTTGAGAATAAAATGGTTGAGGGCAGTGAAAGGCTGACAGGGAGATGTGTGGGATGCTGGAGCTGGTGGCAGGAAGTGGAAACTTACGTCACAGAGTGCGGTGAGCTAATAGATAACCTCAGTTTTATATTTCCAGGACACAAGAGTGATAGAGTAGCCTAAAAGGAAAGACTTTCAACTGCTTTGCACAATTTGTTTTAACTTATCTTTTCAAAACAACACTTTGCTCAGCCTGATAAAGTTAGTACGACTTTATGTGCTTGTTTATACTGTTCGCTACCTGGACGCTCCCAACTCACAAGTTTTTCAGGTTCTTTTCATGTTTTGTGTTCTTCTAAAATCTCAGGTGCTGCAGATAGAGGGCATCTTCAACGTTTTAGTTTCTCCTGTATTTTGTATAGCTTAGCCAAAAATAATTTCAAAAGTCCTCAACTGAAATATTTGAAATTCATTCTCATAATGTGAAGGATGACACTGTATTTTCCAATGCTTAACTTTCAAATTGCTATATTGACACTGCAGAAAGGACTGAAATGCTCAAACCCTATGACTTTCACGCCAAGTGTGAGTTTTTGAGTTCTGGCATATACAACCTCGTGCAAATATTAGCCTGTATCTAACTAGTCTGCTCTAAACATTTGCTGTACCACTGATAACTATCCTCCCTTTTCAGTTTTTAGTTATCCTAAAGTTTTGTCTTTTTGAAGACAACCATGAAGTCTATTCAGCATTCAAAGGAAGCCTCTGCTGATGGCTTTGCTTTCCTCCTCTGACATACATAAGCCTTGAAGCAAAATACCCTGGATACTGTGGACAGGTAGGTGCTGCTTAAATATCAGCAAATGTTGCCTGGTGTAAGGACAGGAGGTTTGTGAGCTTTGCAATTTTATCACGAGTTCCACCTGCTCAGTAATCCAAACACACATATATAATCTGACAGAACTCTCCTGTTTGCTGTGGTTTATCTTCAGCCAAAGAGTAAATGGGTAAATGGTATCAGAATACTGAAAGGGCAGCCAGCAAGGGCAGTGTTTATACACCTGGGAGTATAGTGCAAGAAGGAAACACAAATGCATCATAAATATGTATTTTAGAGCTGCAAGGCACCCATGCTCACAGCTGGCACATTTCAGCATGTTGAATTGCTTGTATTGAATACCCAAAATTGGTGATTACAGCATCTGATTTACACTGTCACCATGCCACACGTCCTAGAACATTTAGTCACCTACTTTACACTTGTACCGAGACGCATCGATATTAAAAGCAAACATTTAAGGTGGTGCTTTTTAAATTACTATTATATTTGTATGAGACAAAGCACAGCAGACTGTATTTGTGTCTTGGGCATTACAGGAAACCTAACTAGGCCAGCTCCATCTTACTGGTAGCACAGAAAATACTTAATATATAAGATGGAATTCAGTCTCTGGGGGCTACTTTAAAATGACAACTTAAGAGCTAGCACAATCCCCTTTTGAAGCCAAAGTACATCAGCCCTGAGGATTCCCTCTCTGCCCTGCGCAGCCCTTCAGAATCCAGCCTTGCTGTTTGTGGAGCGTTTGATGCCATAGTGTATTTTGCAGCTGGAATCACTTACACTCACTTGGCAACTGTATTCTGGTCATGCTGGCATCTCCTCAGGCTAGCAGCCTGCCTCGGTTCCCTTTTTTCACTGCAGTCCTTCATAATGGGAACCAATTGCAGTTCTGCCATTTGAGTGCGGGAGCATTGCCAAGGTCAGACAAGGAGAAGGGCTCATCCTGTTGTCTTCTGATGGTCATGCACTGTCTGGAAGTAGTTTAGCATGTACTTTATGCATGACATCCCAGTGACAGATGAAATTCCTTAGGAGTGGCTCTGGGGAGGGAAGGAAGGAGGTAGGGGGCTGCTGCCCACTGGTCCCCATTCCTGCTGGGAGACCCATGAGTGCATGCCACCCTGGGGTGGTGAGCCCAGACCTGCAGCACGTCTGAGGCCCGGTAGCCACGTTGTCATTTAAACTGATTCATTCACAGCAGCAGGAGACAAAGTTAGCATCCCTCTGGGGAGAAAGAAGGTGGTGAATGTGCTGCCACAGCTCATTGCCATCGCCTTATGAGGGTGACATCCACCTGTGATGACAAGAGTGAATGAGGCAAGTTCATGTGCTGTTATGGCAAAACCATGTCAGGTTTGTCCAGACTTCACCTTTTAAAGTAGAATGTGTTGCTGTGTGACTTCTGTTTTTTCTTCACTGCTGAACTGGGAAGGAGCAGAAGATGGGCATGTAACTGTAAGGGTATAATTTTCTCTGATTCCGGATCAGAGACAATTCAAATGGCAAACTTAAACTAAAGGGGGAACAGGGAGAGGCAGCAGCTGCCAAAGCAGAGCCTGGAATCCATGTTCCTGCTCATGGGGGACACCCTGCAATGCTCTCCCGTATCAGAGGAGAGAGGAAACATGCATCCGGCACTCACCCAGCATTTGCTGCCTGGTGTATGCTTCAGACCATGATTGGCTTTACTTACCTCTCACCCCATGGACTGATGGAGACTGGCTTTTGGGAGCACCTCACACATTCCTGTGCAGTCACATGTTTCCAGTGCTTGCCTTGCTACATAACTGCTTGTCTCTGTGGCTGTTATGACATGAAGGTTTAGTGGTCTTTTAAAACTGCTTTCTTCCAGATAGTTTTGTTTGGCATCAGAATTTATAAGGGTGAAAGCTGACGATGAGAAATGCGTTTTGGGTTATTCTTACCCTGGCCTCTCACTGAACTTCTCAGCTGAATGTCTCTTAGTGAGTTCTTTATTTAAACTTGTTTAAACATGCTGTGGTCTGCCTTGGCAGCATCTTATTAGAATGCCAGGAACAAGATAGAAACAATTAAGATCAAGAGCTGTGCAGCAATTTCCATTTCTGTGCTGCAAGTGTATGACATTCGCTCTCTCCATCCCTCATGCCATCACACACTGGACCTCTGGAGGTCCCTTCCAGCCTAAGTGAGGCTCTGATTTTAAGCACAGGCTTTTTATACAGGGTTCTGCAGCTTGAATTGAATTCCATGTAATGAGGACATTTGTTAAACAATGTCTTTTTGAGGTGTGTTGTTACTTTCCTTTTCACAGATGTTTCCTTGAATAAAATATCCCACAACCTATATTCTAGTCACATGAAGGATTTATGCCTGTCTTTTTCTGAAATGAGTGAAGAGAGGCATTCTGTATGGGAGAAGGAGGAACAAACCTTAATATTTTTCCTCTTTAATTTATCACCATGTTGCCTTCTAAATTACATGTGTATGTGACCTCCTTTGCCCCCCTTAGTGTCTTCTTTCTTCCTGGAAATGAACACATCTTGGGCATTTCCATCACTTTTTTCCCAATATAAGAAAATAATTAATGTCATTTTAACTACATTTTTGGTGTCTCTTTTTCATTACATGGTTTACAACCATGAAGGGGGGAAGGGGGGGAATTTTCCGTAGGGAGGAACTTTCACTGGGGGAAGCAGGCTCCAGCAGATGCTCAGTTCCTAAAAGAAAAGTTCACACTTTGTAAATAAATAAGAAATCAGTCATGACTAACTCAGTGGCCTCAGCCACTGTGGCTCCTGGTGGGAGTGATATGGGTGTGGGTGCCCCATGCAAGCAGCCCTCCCAAGAAGCCAGCCCCATAGTGCACCAGAACTACACATCCCAGGAGGCAATGGGCTGACACCGCGCACTCTCAGGTCATTTCAACAAATAAAGGTGGTTTAGTTCAGTAGTTTGATTTTGGTGGTAAATGATGACACACAGGTTATTTAACATACATGTAGAAAAAATCTGTTTGAAAATTTGTTCTTGTGGGAAAACTGATCCAAATCTTTCTCCCTTCTAAAGAGCTTTTTCTAAACATTGGTCCTTCGGGGGAACTTGTTTATTACAATGAAGAAAGGCAGTCATCTCCATGAAGAGCTACTACCTGCATGCTGGATTAGAGTCTCCATGGATCCTATGGCATCTTGGAGCAGAGAAGGGAACCTGCTGGCTCTGTCTGGCCCAGGTATCTCCCAAAGGTACAAATTTCCTTTGGAGGCAGAATATATGCTCCAGCCCCTCTTCACATATCTGTGCCTTCCTGATTCCCCCTCTGGCCTGTGGGAGAGGGAACGAGGCCAACCCCACGTCTCCATCCTGCTGTCAATAGAAATGTTCCCAGAGTAAATATCAGCCTTTGCATAGACATGGTTTCCAAATGTCCCTGTATTGTGTGGGTTTCACTGGTTAATAAACCTGTTTTACAAAAAGAGAACACTTCTTTTTAAGCCTGTTCTCAGGAAGGAATAGAAGGTAACGCACAATTAATTGCGAGTCGTAATAACTTAGGTACTTAGGGATCATCAACGAAACAAACCATACTGTGCATGTTATTCAATAAGCCACAGACAATGAGGTAAATCAAAGGAACTGAGCTGCTCATAAGTAGAGATGAATAAATTAAAAATTAGGACAGTGTCACAGAGCAACTAGCTCTCTGCAAGCATTGGCTGGGAATAAACATTTTTCATTCACAGCAGAGGACAGTTCTCACTGTGCCAGCATTAAATAATAGTCTTCCTTCAGTGATCCCACCAAGAAAGGAGAATTGATCTGCTGAGAACATTTTGCTCTACATCAAAGCAGATTTGTGGTGTTCTTTGAGGGCAGTCTGAAGGAAAGTGAATATTCCCCATGAATTTTCTGTGGAAACCCAGTTTTAGAGGTGCCTGGATGTGCTCGCCCTAAACCTACATCTCTCTCTCAAAACATAATGGAAATGCACATATAACCATAGAATGCGTTGGGTTGGAAGGGTCCTTAAAGATTCCAACCCCTCCTGCCACAGGCAGGGTCACCTTCAGCTAGAGCAGGTTGTTCAAAGGCCTATGTCTCATGCTCCTAGAATCAAAACATGCTTAAAGACAAAACCTTGAGGTAAAAACTAATATCCCCCCCCAGTCATCTGAAACCTCGCTGACCCCTCCAGCTCCCTTTGCCTCCCTAGGGGACAAAACCCCTCACTTTCAGGGTCATGTACTTCCCTGTCACTTCCCATGCCATCCCCATTCACCGTGCTTCTCAGTTGCTCCTTGTGCATAGCTCAGCAGGCAGCATCCCTGTGGCTCTGCCAGGGCCACCTCTGCCATCCAAACCTGCCCATCTGCACCTTACATAGCACCAAAAATATTCTCATTTTGCTGATTTCATATAAAGTGCAGTTTTTAAAGCTGATATGGAAAGAGGATGCAATAGCTATGAGAGAAACAGCAGCCACTGTGGAAGACACAGCACCAACTCCACAGGTTGAATTTCAAATGTGAAGAAAATGTGTGTGGCTCTGAGGGCTTTGGCCATGGGAAGGAGCAAGGGTTGCTCCTCTGCTCGCCTGAGCTGTCGTTCCCACAGCAAGGAAATACAATACTTTAAAAGCTTTCATTTTGATTTAAGTCCTTTGTGCACAGTTTTGCACAGTGATTCCCACCTCTTGCATGGGGAGCCATGCTGAGTAACTGCTTGCCTTGTGGAAACTCATTTTAAAGAATTTCTAGCATGTCTCCTTTTGGTCATCAACTTTTCAGGCTGTTTATCCTCAAATAGCAGCTGTTAGATACACTGGTCATCTTAAACAATGGGGTTTTTATGCTTTGATAGTGTGGGGAAAGAATAACTCTACAGTACCTACTCTGTGGTACGTGGCATTGTCTGAGTTAGTCACTGCTCTCCCACTGTTGATTCCTGAATAATCAGTTTTCCTCCTTGGCTGCTCTCAAAAATAGGGCTGAGGTTTTTCCAGGACTCTGGGAACTCTCTCTCACTTATTCAGGGACCATTTTACATTTGCAACTTGTATTTTGTCTCCTGCCCATCTTCCATCCCTGCTGCATGAGTAGCACATGCCCACCTGCACCATCTGAGATTATGTGGGCACCTGCAAGGTCTGGCACCTCACTGCTATTGGCAACTTGGCATTGTAAGTTTGGCTATTTGTTGAAAATTAAATCCTCCAGTTTCATTCCCACATCTGCACTCACTAACATGTAGGCTAAATGCCTTCTGCATGTAAGAGGATACGTTGTATTGAAGTAATGAGGAGCTGATGTGTTCTAGGTGGGACATCTCTGCAGTTTCTGCTCTACTTTTCATTCCTTCATCCTGTGCGTTTTGTCAAAGGCCAGCTTTTGCTTCTATGAGGAGACCCAGAGAGCTGTATGTGATGCTCAGATGGATGCTTTTCTTTTTCTCTCTTCGTCTGCCCTTGTTTGGGAAGATGATACCTTAGACAGATATGGTTAAATTGTCCCTTCCTCCCACTTCCTCCAACCAATGTGAATGTATGTGTGTTTGCAGACATCTTATAATGGATGTCAAACTTTTTGTCTATACTTGCAGGGACTCAAAAAGTACTGGAACATGTGCTGTAGATGCTGCTGTTTTGTTCTGTGTGATAAGCTCCCTTACTCCTCATATGCCTTGCACCCATGCAGGGCCTAGGAAGCCCACAGGATTGCTCACAGGAGCTGAAGCAGCAGCAGGCAGCACCTGCAGCAAAGCTGAAGTTAGTAAGAGTCTTTTAAGCTCTCACCTTCATTTTTTTTGTCCTGTTCTTTATCTTTTGTTCTTCAGTGCCTACAAACCCAGAAGCACACAGTGGAGATTTGCACTTCTCGTCCCATGCCTGCTCAGAGGAGGCTGCCACATGGGTGTGATGAAGTGCCTCTCCATGCAGTGCTCTGCACTGGGACTGAGTGCTCAGCTCTTGGTGCCCATGTTAACCCGCTGCAGCTGGGGCCAAGGGCAGCCTCCTGGAGCAGTGCCGTTACTTTGCATACTCATCTCCCAAAACAGAGGTTTTAGGAAGAACAGACAGTTCCTTCTAGTCTGATTACCAAAATGCTACCTGGAAATATGAAACTGGGCAGTAAAGAGGAGAGGCATAGATAGTGCATAGCATCTTTATATAGTCACTCACTTTCCTTGCACTTCTCTTCTAACATTTTAAGATATAAATAAAGGCATTTTTCCTTCCACAGCCACCCACATCTTAATGTTGCAATGGGCTCAGAAACCACTTGGGGGAACTTTTTCCATTGCAGTTAATTATAGATAAGGAAATTGTGTTGTCACAAATACCTACTGATCTGACTCAGCTGCCTTTATGAGCACTCAGTATCATAGAAATCCAGCAGATTTCACTAAGAAATGTCAGATGCTTAGGACATTTGCAAATGAAGCGCTTGAAATTCCCTACTCTGATCGTACAGTTTAGGAATGTCTGGAATTGAGTGAGTGCCTAATTAAGCATTGAATTGGCACTGAAAGACCTTTTTGGTTTTTTAAGTAAGTCTTGAACTGTACCATGACCTACAAAACCAGGGAAGTGTTGTTTAGTTGCTAAATAGGATTTTGTATTACTAGAAGAAAACTATTGTGAACTGTTAGATTGATGTCATGCGAAAAACGGTTCGATACGCACCAGTGTAAGGCTTATAGGGCTTTTTCCTTTTAAACTCCTTCATTTAAAATACCATTTGGGCTCTCGTAAGCAGAAGGTACGAGTGGAAGCTGCAATGAGCACCGAGAGCCTTCATCAGGAGTAAAGCAGTGCCCTTCTCCCGCCCTGGTGAGGCAGAGGCGCAGCAGCATCACCAGGTGGAGCTCTGTCCCTCTGTTCCCCATGCGTTTTACAAAACACAGCTTCTGAGGCATGTCCTTTGAATTCCGTTTTCACGTTGCGCTGCTGTGCCCATGCAGGGGAAGCACACAGCGAGCGAGCCGTACCTGCAGCAAGGGGGTGTGCAGCGAGGATCTTTTGGGAAGGGGAACTGGGGAAGGCGCACGGTGGGAGGCATGGGGACATCTGCGACGGGCATCAGGGTTTGTAGGTGGGCCTCCCTTTCCCTGAAGGAGCCGTAGTGTCTGCAGTGGATGTTTTCAATGGGCTGACCCAGTGGTCCTGTCCCAGTGCAGGCACACAGCAGTCCCAGCCACGCCAGAGCCACCAGCACTAATGTTTTTCCTGGGGGCCAGGGGACATAGCGCTGAGGAGAGGAAATGGAGAGGAGAGGAAAAAGGAAAGAGAAAGGAAAAGAAAGGGAAAGGGAAAAGGGAAAGGAAAGGGAAAGGGAAAAGGAAAAGGAAAGGGAAAAAGAATCTCGATGGCCTTAACTGCTACTTGTGTGGAAAGTGGACTTTCAGCCTTCCGACTGTGTAGCTGTCGGAACGCACCTAGCTTTGAGAAAGGGACAAGCACATAATCACCATTGAATACCTGGCCCTTCAGCCTGCTGCTTTCCATGCTGACACCATGGCAGCCCTCCTCGACACTGTGCACAACACAGGGCAGCACTCCCCAGGATGGGGGAGCACCCCAAGAGATGCTCTGAGTCCCCATTTTAGCCGCCTCTCAAATCATGACCAGTGCTAATGACCCTCTCCTCTGACGTCTTCTTTTCTTTTGGTGTCACTGACTCTTTTAACATTCAGTTTCTCACCTCTACCCTTTCACGTGGTACTTTAGGCAGGAATTATGCCTAACAATGTTTTATCTATTTTTTAGCTGCTATGTTTTACCATGGGAACCACGCTTTTGGAGAATCAGAATCAGGGGGCAGATACAATGCCATGGAAAGGTTGGGGGTGGTTTGTGTTTTTTTTTTTGTAATAAATATGATTTGGTGATCATAGTCAGGTCACTGGATAAACTTCAGGGACTCAAAGCACAGCTGGTCTTATGCAGCTTCCCTTGGTGGAAAGTCATCATTGGGATTTGCACTACGAAGGCTTGGCTTTGACCAGACCATCAGGGGATTTCTCCCCAGGAAAAACAACAGATTGGTGTTTAGTATCTCCCTGGTATGGCTTTACACAGTTTACAGGAATCAAAGGCATTACCATGCTAAAGCTCAGAAGCCTAGCGCTGCCTGGCCAGCTCTTGCTAGGGCTCTGGTTTGCCCAGCAGCATTAGGGAAAACAGCAAGAAACCCCTCAGCATCTGGCAGGGACATCTTGGGAGGCTGAGGATTTACATCATCCTTTAAAATGTTTGAGTCACAGCAAACATTACATCTATTATGACAGATCTTTAAATGGAGATTGAAATGATCATTTTTCTTCTGTACCGTAGGAGTATACGTTTTTCTTTGCCTCCTAGTCTAGAGGCTTAGGGTTGCCTGGTTACTCTGACTCAGAAGCTCTGTGAGGTGTCTCTTGGTGAAGGAGCAGATACAATTTGGCAATTAGAGAAGCTTGATTTGTCATCTAAATGTAGAAATCCTTAGGAAAAAATAACTATTTGAAGAGCAGTTGTACAGAAACTGCAGTGAGAAAACTCTCAGAACGTGCGTTGGTACTGAACGTTGCTGGTCTGCTTATTGTAGAGGCATGAAGGTCATTAATAATATATGCAATAATTGGGATTTTTTTTTCAGTGTTCAATTAATAGAATCCTGTTCATAGCATATATGAATTGCAAATGTGATCAGAAAAGCATTTTTGTTGAAGAACTTCCCCATGGACTGGCGCTATAAAAAGGCTCCATTCAGCCAGCAATCTGTTCATCTTCGGCTGGAGTTAAAGGAACACGATGTATTCATGTAAGGGCCACAGCACAGCCAGCACAGCAAGCTCAGAAGTGTCTTACCTGCTTAAGTGTGCCCGTGTGTACATACATATTTATATATATATTATATGTGTGTGTATAAATGGTGCAGATGTTCTTATGACTATACATGTGTGCTGATTTAGGAAACCTGTGCTTGCAGAAATGGTTTTATTTTGCAAAGTATTCCCTCCAGAACTGAAGCCATGTTGTTATAACAGTTGCTTCATAGATGCCCTTTAGTTGTTTGCATTTTGATGAATGGCAGCAAACACTTTAAGAACAAGGAGGGGCATTTAATGGTCGGGAAGGTGGGGAGTGTTTGTAGAGAAGTGAGATCTGTGGACTGACAGGTTTGCTTGGAGGTCCAGAGAGCAGAAAGGCTCAGCCAGTGTAAACTCTAAAAGGTCAGAATTTGATTTAATGAACTTAACCTTCAAGAAAACAAGCCTTTTTCATGTAGCTATTCCCTTAGGCTTTCTTCATTCAACTAGCAATAAATGCAGAACAAACAGAATGACGAAGAAGTCCCATTTTGTAAATCTTGCCATGTTTTTAATCAAGTGTTGCCAACTCATTTTATAGATGAGTTTTAAGATTAAATTTTGGCTCCCTAATGCTGTATCTAAATAGGGGCAAGGTAAATCTACAGCACTGCATGGTTCCTTTATACCCTCCTGTTACACCTGCTACTGTAAGCTACATCACCAACGTCTGAATCATCATCTGTAACTTCCACACCAGATGTGCTCTCATAGACTCTGAAGTGAGTGAGTCTGCTTAGTTGCAGTAGGGTATTGGCTTGAACACCTCCATGCTGTTGGGATTTCCCACTTCCCACAGTCTGCTTTTTGCAGGTATTAATGCAATGGCTCTAAGAGAGAAGCAGAAAGCAATAAGTGTATTCCCTCTTGTTATTAAAAATAGGAGTAACTCAGGGAAAACATACATTCCCCAGGATTATTTTCAGTAGTATGTAAGTGGCTGTAACAAACATTTTATATGTGAAATGGTGAAATTGTTAGGTAGTCATGATATTATCAGGTTCTCGCTAGAACTTTGCCAAAGAAAAAATATGCCTCACTAATCTGTTACTTGTTTGCCCAGAGAAGCTGTGGAAGTGTTCAAGGGCAGGTTGGATGGGACTTTGGGCAACCTGTGCAACCAGATGTCACTGCCCACTGAGGTGGGAGATGGCATACAGAGTGGTGGAGAGAAATAATGGAAGTCAAAATTAATACCACTAGTTAATAAATAGGTATCTGGTTCATATGCCAGGGGTGGATGGTCAGTGGCCTGCGGCAGCTCCTTGTCAGCTCCAGTCCCACGTGCTTCGAGTGGCCCTCAGACCTCTACAACCCTCCAGGAGCAATGGGGCCCGAGCCTTTGCATTTCTGTGTTGAACCACCACCTGTGCCCTCCACAGTGCTCAGCATGCACTGGCAATGGGAAGGAGAAGGGAGAATTAGATTAAGAAGAAATTGCATAAAACATTATGGTTTTGTTGTTGCAGATCACAAATCAGCAATATGTCCATAACCAGAAAGAGGACTTAAGATCTGGTCACCACAACAAAGCAGGATTAACAATGGGAGAGTGAACATCAGTGATAGAGTTATTCTGAGTGAGCTACCTCCCAATAGGCTGCTTATTCTCTAATGACCTATTAAAGCATTATTTGCATCTTCACATGAGGATCCTCCACTTGCTTCTTTACTGAGCCAATCCACTGGGTGAGATGTATATAGGAGAGATATATAGAAGCCAGTATGGTAATACTTGTGCTTGTATATTAAGATTCACTCACATGTCTAACAACATTATTCCAACCGCTTTTACAGTTTTGATTGATGTATGTCTTATGTTCTATTTGCTGAAGATAATACCTATGTTAACTCTCAGGGAATCCCAAAATAAAATGAACTTCATCAATCTCTTTTGTATGTTTTCACTGACCTCATGTATGCAATATATTTTGTCTCTACAGAGTTTATTTAGGAGGATATAAAGAGAAACTGCAAATCAGATTCATTATATTTTTATACCTGTCTGTAAATCTCTTTTAATTATTAAGATTTATGTTTGTCTTTAGTCAGAAATATGGTCTTTCACATCTTTTGTCAGTCATCTTTTGGCCTACAGAAGTTGCCACATTAAAGAGATAATTCACATCCCCAAGTTGTCTTTCTCCAGCAAATAACCCAAACATGGTATTCGTAAGATTTCAGTGTTCCCTACTGCAGGGGAGGAAAGACACAATAACACTGAAATGGACAGCCCAAGGATAAGAAGGATCCACTTTTACACCAAATTTCTCACAGCAGCAAATGCTTCTTTGTCATACTGCAAGTACCACAGTACTCCAGAAAGAGTCATTTAACAAAACCACCTGAAATATAACAAACACAGAGACAGAAAAAAGCTTTCATATGCAAACCTGAATATAACAAATTTACAGAGTATAAAAGGAAACACAATGTAGAGGAGACTGTTGTTCCCTGAGGGAACAACACTTTCCTTTCAGAAATAGGTATATACAGTTACTGCAGTGTTAGCCTAAACTGCAGCCCTCAGGCTTGTGACAGGCTGCAGAACGTGTTTCTGCACTTTCGAGTTAATTTTAGTAAAAGGAAAAGGATTTTAATATTGTCCTTTCTTGCCTAATGAATGATCAAAGCTTTTCACATCTTTGGATGGAAACATGCTGGGCTCATTTTTTTTCCTAGTCTATGCTCACATGATGCATTCACAGCCTCCCAGTGGAGTAACATTACTTGGGGCTCAGAGAAAGAATAAATAAATTAGTAAGAGGCAGTTGCATGAAATATATATACACATATATAGCTGTGAGGTCCTGGCACCGTACTTGGAGCTCCTTTTTACAGGCTTGGTCCAACAGCCTGGTACACTTCTGTCTTCCTACTGTGAACTAGTTCACCCCTTTTTAGCCACTTCATTACATATCTGGTGCATAATATTAATGATGTTCTCAGCAAATGAGAAGAATTACAAACACCAGTGATGACGGAGAAATAATCAAGGAGAAGGAAATTTCTAATGGGAAAATGGAGCCTCCCACAGAGAATTCTGCTTAAAATACCATCTTTTGCTAATTGATACAGCCACTGGTGCTGGAGATGTTTTGTTTTGCACCTGATTTAAACAGAGTTCAAGGAGTACTTAAATCAGACATGGAATTTGAAGTGTTTATTTTTTTCTAAAGCAGTGTTGTAAAAAGAGTGTTTTAGAGACCCTGGAAACTTAGCAGCCAAGGCCAGTGATGCTCAACCTGTGTGGGAAAGGACTGGGACAGTGCAGTTTCATATCATTAGGAGGCCTAGATACTCACCCGAGTATATCCATCTCTGCATTTAGGAGAAATTGTGATGATTTCCTGGATCCTTACTCCCCAAAGACCAGTGGTACTGGAAAAAGGAGGAGATGAGAAGTAACTCACCTGCCCAGTGAAACCTGCAGTGGGGTGGGCATGGATTTGTAAGAAGATTGCTGAAGAGCGTAACAAAGTCCAGGCTGGGTTTCCCAGGCTCCTCCCAAGGACTAAGCGCACATTGCAGTGGATTTTCTTGTGCCTGAAGCTGTGAATGCGGAGTGACAGTTTTCACACAGGACCCCTGGGGACCCTTGAATCCATTCCTGACAAAAAGTAGGCTGCATGCATGTGTTGCTGCATGTAGGAGTTAGCTGCTCCTCTGCCATGAAAGTATCCTCCTCAAAGTTATTTTTGTATAGCCGCTCTTTTACTCAGTATGTGCAAAGCCTCAAGTTTTAATTGCCTTCTGATGTTTGAGCCTTTAGGATTCATGTTTTTATGATTCTCCTTGCAGCTATTTAATTCATATAAACCAAAGCTGATTTTTTCCTCCTAATAGAGTCCCTGCATTTAAGTAAGAAAACTAAAGACACACATTTCTATGAAAGAACTAACTACTTATTTCAGATGCTTTCCTGCATTATTATTTAAGGGTGTAGGAGGAGGGAGAGAGGGAAGAAATGCGCTTCTCCCTGATTAAACCACAGAGGTGCAAACCATGAGTGGAGCTGCTCCCCCAGCTCCCTTCCTAGAAAACAATGGTTCTTTGACCCAGCTTAAGATCACTTTTTCACCTTATTGTTGGCTTCCTCAGCATTAACTTTGAGGAAGAGAAGTAATGCCAGGCAGTGCTCTGGCTTAGTGGGAGATAGCAGCAATAGCTACAGGAAGCTTTTTCAAGCCTTTCTGAAAGCAACATATTAAAGGGCAAAAGCTAAGCTACAGAGGATGCTCACTGTGCCAGGACAATAGCACAGATACCCTCACTGGAGCTGGTTAGGATTTTTTTTACATGAAGACTTTCATATTGCTGTTAAAAAATGCCAGCCCACTGAAACTTTTCACGGCAATGTACTGATGTACCTTTCCTCACTAAGAGCTTCATTAACTGTAATATACACCTCGTCAAACAAAGAGAAGATAACCCACCACAATGCACGAACGCTGCCATGATCTCCAAAGCTACAGACACTTCTCCTAGATATTTTAATTAAACTTGAAAAGAACCACATAAGCAGCAATGACACTCTCCACAGAAGAAGGTTTTATTTTTCCACCTCTCCTTGGTCTTTCCCTAATGGCAACACATCGTGTGTCGGCTCAAAGAACATATGTCTCAGAGAAGCTCTGCCAGGAGGAAGGAAGTTGGATTACTGTTGCTAGAGGGGCAGAGCTGGGGTTTCCAAGGTATTTTAGCTATGTATTTCCTTACTCTCAAAAATGCTTATATTTCTTTTATATTTAAAATAGAGGCTGAAATCATTAGTTGCTACAGGTCTGCCTGTAACAAATATTTTAATTCACTTCAGGCTGCTGCCATACCCAATGAACTTTAACTTTGTTTAGTAAGATCTTAAGAACATAGTATATTGCCAGCACCAATCAAGACTGGAGCTTCAATGGCATTGTCATCCATGACACTCACGTACAGAAGGTAGAAGAAGCCTTTTGTACACTGGAAACCTCTGAATGGGAATATTAATGCCACCAGAGCATTCCTCTACTCTGGGAGAAGCACTGACAGAGAGTAAACCCCAATATACTGGGACAGAAGAAAACTTGAATTAGTATCTGATGACAAAGTATATTGGGGTAGACTGGCTTCTTTTTGCATAAAAGGATTTCTAGAAAAAGAGCTTCTCGATGTTTCACAGTCTCTTGTCTAAAGGTCTGCCTGCAAAAAGCAGCAGTTCACTCCATAGTGGCTCACTTTCAATGCATATGGACTATGTCATCTCGATCAATTAAAATTTGGAACATTGCATAAATGTTATTGGAGAAAAGGTATAGCCTAATGGATCTGTACCTGCAATGGTGGTGGAATGTATCTGCATAACAATGAGGTTAACATACAGTGCTAGCCTCCTGCTTTTAGAGCTTTTGTTTATATTAAATAGCTGTGTCTTTAGGCAGTACCTAGGAGATGAATGAGGGTAGTTGGATTTCATTGTGTATGTGTGCCCATGTGTGTATTTAAATGCATTATACACACATATATACATACATGTATATACATATACATTACATATATATACATACACATGCACAAGCTATTTTTCTACATAAATTACTTTGGTTGGCTATCCATGAAAGTATGGTACAAAAGAGAGCTTGAAGACTCATAGCAGAGTTTGGTGTGCTTCCAGATGCCTACAGTCAGTGCTCCCAGAGAGATTTTGGCTGAAGTCAAAGCAGCCTTCATGGGGCAAGAAAGCTTGTCGTAACGAGTCCAGGGTAACCAGCAGGCAGGCATTGCAGGAACTGTAGGCACAGGGGCAGAGTTAAGAATAAAGACTTAACTTGTCTCCCAACAGCAAACTAATTGAATTGGAGCAAACTTAAAACTCCCTCAAACTCATATTGGGGGGGGGGGCAGGGAGAGAGACAATGGCAGGGAGAGAGACAATGGCAGTATACCTACAGAAGTTAAATGAAAGCTTAACAATTATAGTTATTGACAAACCTGACATAAACAGGCTTTGTCACTCATAATTAAGTAGTAACTTGCTTAACATTATTCAGTAAACGTAACAGTGGTGGCTCTTAACCCAGTTATACCCTAGACATATACATGGTCAGCATCGATGTTTGAACTTAAACCTTAATTTCCTTCATGTTCAAAGGAGAGAAATTAGTATAGAATCACAGAATCATTTAGATTGGAAAAACCCCTTAAGATCATAGAGTTCAAATGTCAAACCAGCACTGCCAAGTCCACCACTAAACAGTCCCTAAGCACACCTACACATCTTTTAAATATCTCCAGGGATGGTGACCGAACCCTTTCCTGGGTAGCCTGTTCCAATGCTCTACAAAACACCTTAGGGTGTGTTTTATTTTATTTCTTAGATGTGGAGTTTAGCAGGAGACTGTCCCCCAGACTCCATCAACTATCTTGATTCGATCTGTTTGGTCTGATTTTGTTAAGGGGACCTAAGGAGACTCACAGATAGAGATGCTGGCTCTTACTCAGATGCATACTATCTTGGGTAGTCCTTGCAAAGAAAGTTGCAAACTTATTTGGCTTCCTCAGTTCCCTCCCTTGTCCCTCCCACACCCTTTCCTGGTGGAGTTCTCTCTCTTGCTGCTTGTTTTCCTCAACAGCAGGGAATCCCTGCAGCACAGGAGAATCATGGCTTCTCTTGGCTCCCAGTATGTAATCTGGCTGGAACGTGGTGTGAAAGGATGGTCATCCTGCTGAACCATTGTAATCTGTAAGGCAGGTTTGGTAGAAAGCTCTGGTGCTCATAAGGAACTACTTCACCTGCCCGCACTCGGCTCAGCCCTTTCAGCAGGACATGGTGCTAGATCTCCAAAAGAGATGAGAGGAGCCTGGATGGCTGCAGCAAAGCACTGTGGTGAAAGAGCACAGCCCTAGGCTACGGAGTGAGGCTGCCATTTGGAAATGCTGTGCCATTACTGTGCTCCTGAATGAGGAAACGGACACAGGAGTACATACTGTCCTTGAACAATTAGGCAGAGTTAAATAAAGAGTTAACTAAGGCAGCATTTGAAAGAAGGTCAGGTTTCACCTGCATGTGGGTCCTAGTATTTGTTTCTTGAATGAGGCCATCAAGGTTCCCCTTCTCCCATCTTCCCATGGAGTCATGATGCTCAAACACAGTGCATTACTGATAGGTACAATTTACTACACTGATGGTTGCTATGGACTGCAGAGTTATAATGTAGGGCAAAACACAGCATGCATGCACAGAGAAATGTATGGATATTCATTTCTCAAAGAAAGAGTGGTGTAAAAGATTGGCTTCAACAGTAGGCAGGCCGACTATGTGTCTCAGGAGGTGTAATCACGCTGCATATATCACACCTGTGTTATGGCATATAAGTTTTTGAGGAAGAGAAAGAACTTAAATGGCTAAGTAGATGTGCTGATTTAGCTCAGTGCTAAATGACATTTTGGGGGCAGAAAGAAGGGGTGGTTAGAATTTCCACGTGGGTTGGAGTGGTGTATCATTTGCATCCCCATCATTGATAATGGTGGATTTCAGCCACTCACTGTAACCATACAGTAATTGTCCAGCTCTCTGCACTTGTCCATGTATGGAGCATCTTTTAAGCCTCACTTCATACTAAGCATGATCTGCCACAACATTAGCATTATGATCCATACACTTCTGTTTTCAATGTCATACAGATTTTCAACCCTGGCAAATTACAGATCCCAAATTCATCATATATCCATTTAATAGTTTCTACTGCTGGAATAACTTCTGTATTACTGAGCACTTTATACCTATGATTAATAGCCTTAATATTCACCTCACTATACACATATATTTTACCTGATACTGATACTATTCTCCCACCCTTAATTTTAGTAATTTAAGGTATTCTTTCAATATTTAAAAACTGTATCAGTTTCAAGTGAAATTGCAATCCACATATTATTTAAGTAATTTTAAGCTTCAAGTCACTTTAGATGACATCATTGCAATTACATCCCTGCTCAATATATAGAACACTTACTCATAAAAGAGAATGAGTTAGTCAGACATACAGAGTTTTCAAGGTCACTATATTGTTAATAAAACTTGTTAACTGACAGAGGCATTAGTCATAAAGCTGAGTAAATGCAATGATTAAGCCACTCACAGCTCCTCACCATTCTGTTACATCCTGCCTTCTAAAGAAAGCATTTTTATTTTGGGGCCTGATTTAAACCTACTTAAGTCAGTGGAAAAACCCCCTGTATCTTCACCAGGCTTCGAATCAGACTGCCATGAAATAACAGAACCACAGTCATGAAAGGAGCAGACAACAGGTTGATAACTCAGGCAGACTCCTACATATCAGCTCCTGGCACAGTTTGTAGCTGTAACGTTCATCTCAGCAAAACAGATGGAGCTTGACCAAGCTCTAGGTGGAACTGTAATCACAATTTATTCCTTCAGACATCTCTTCCTGCAAAAAGCACAGAATTTCCCTGCTGCAGAAAGAGTGGAATCATTATTGTTTGGACTTGATGGGGTTTGTTGATCCCCCAGTGGTAGGCTGTTACTCATTTGCTGGGTGCAAGGGACTAAATGAGAGTATACATGCAACACACAACCATACAAAGTGTGCAATAAACAGAGTGATGAATAACCAAATGGAGACACTTCAGTTTAATGAAATCCCCACTCAGCTCCTGGGAGAGATCAAAACAGATCAGCTCCCTTTTAGTGATAAGAAATACATTATTTCTGTACACATTACCACTCTATGCTGAATGCTAATGAGTACTATGTATGTGTGCCCTGTATCTGCTCTGCTTTACTCACTGAAAAATTAGGTACTTGAATGATCCTTGCCAGATGAAAAGTCGAGAGGCTAGAAAGAAAACTACGGTTTTGTCGGTGCCAATATGCACAATATTGGTTGAATCACGTCCTGTGTGGGATCCCACATCTCACCTAGTATGAGACATCTTGGATACTTCTAAATCTGAGCTAGTCAGCCTAATCTCCCTTGGAAAAGGAAAAGATGGCAACTTTAGTGTCATTTAAATGACCACCTGTAGGCGTTGTCCTTAAGTGTGAAGTAAATTATGCCATGGACTCCAGTGAGTATGCTAAGTAAACCTTCACTGACCATGCAAGGGTCCAAGGAAGACTCACTTATATGTAGGTTTTCACGTGGTGAGATTCATTCAAGACAGTCCCACTCGAAACCATCTGCTGCTGGGTACCACAAGGTAACAGAAAGACCAAGTTGCCAGTACACACTGCCACTGAAACAGGCAGAATTCTTCCTTGGCAATGCTGAACCACTGCAATACACCCTTTGGGAAGCAGAGTCTGACACAGAGAGCAAGGGAGCACAGAAATCCTCTATGAGGAGACTGTCCACTGCAGTCCCATGTAGAAGCAAAGGACTGCATACAAGTGAAAATGTCCAGTTATATGAGCAAGTTGCTAAACAAAACCATACTTACACAATGAGTACATACAATGTCTACAGACTCCAGAGAGCAAGGCATTACACACACTGGTGGGGGACAGGTAGCATCGCAGCTAGAAAACGGATCTGTTTAGCATCAGCAAGACAGCAAAGTTTTTGTCGTTGGATGGAGCTGGAAAAAACAGAGTATATGAACATTATCTTCACTGCAGAGCATCACGCTGCAGTGGGACACAACAGCAAGGTGAAAGGATGACTCCTCCTGCTAGTAATAATAATAAGGGAGCATTTAATACAAAATCCAAGACATTTGAAAGTATGTATCCAGAAGGTACAACAGACAGCAGCAAAGACTTTGCCCTTGGTGTGATTCACATATTAGCATTGCAGTCCCTGCTACAGCTAGCTGCCACTGAAACAGCTTTTTCTAAACAAAGCAGTTCTTAATACAACGTGGTCCTATGAAAGGAACATGAACATTTTGGGAGGTAGACCAGAAAGCAGCAGTCAGTGCATATGTTTAAACTGCTGTCAGCAAACCAGCTAGGAAATGGAGCTATGTAATTCTGTTAAGAATGTGCAGTTCATGTAAACCAGCATGAAGTCTTCTACATTATTGTAGAGCATTTGATTTATTAAACAGTATCTGGATACACACAAACTTCAGTTTAGTCAGCAGAATCATTTTAATCTCTTAAAATTATTTTGATCTCTTTTGTCTTTTATTTTTGCCTGAAATTACTTTAACAAATCTAAAGCAATATCTTAATAGGCAAAGATAGCTGGGAAAGTGGAGAAGAGATTTTTTTACTGTTAGCAATGTGTTCATTTTACTCATGTGAGAGTAACCCGTTTTCCTCTTTTTGCTTTTGTCTTTCCATAATCCTAGGCAGTAAGGATTAAAATAAATAAATAAATAAATAAATAAATATTTAGACTTATTTTTGCACTTTTTTTTTCGTGCATTTTTGTACAGTGCCTGGCACAGCCTAAACTGATGCAATGATAGTGCACTCCTGACTTGTGCTGCTCAGAAGATCCAGAAAGGCTGCAGGGGATGAGGCAGAGTTCAGTCAAGTGGGCAGCAGGGTCTGGAGCGAAACGTGTCAGCAAGGAGAGGAGAATTGAGAGCAGAAGTCAAGGTGAGGGGTGAGGAATGTTTGACATGTGAGGATGGAGCATTTGGTCTTTGCTAACTGAAATGATTTTGAAGCTGCAAGAATATAAAACGCAGTAGGGTTTTGCTAAGGCACAAGCACAGACCTTGTAGAAAAGGCACCAGAAAACTGTAACACACAGTTTCTGTGTCTGAGACAAAGATGGAGAAGCTAAATATCAAAGATGAGGAAACACGTGGGAGAGGCAGGGCAAACAGGATTTCTGAAACCCCCTAAATTCTTTGTGCTTCTAAAGTCTCCCTTGTTTTCAGAGTCCTACTCAGAGCCTGTGGTTGTAAATGAGCTTGTTTTGATCACTTTTTGGAAGAGAAGAGAGGGGGAGAAAATGCAGTCCTTGAAGGAGATGAGTAGAGAACTCTAGAAAAGAGGATGAGGAAACATAAAGCTTTCTTACAGATCTGGGTTTATTTTGCATGAAGGCTGTGACAGTGACGTTAAATACAAATAAACTAATGACAGATCTGATCCCCACATTGTGCCACAGGTATCCTTCTCTGAGAGGAGTCAGCTGTCTTTACAGAGCCCAGCTATTTTAGCTAAGGATGAGGAACAGACTTTGATAATATTTCTTTGAATTTACCTGGCTCTATGGAATTGAACAGAGATGAAGAGCTGCCAGAATTAAACAGATGTACAAAACTGTACCCGAGGTACCAGAGAGGCAAATACTTGAGACCATCCTGTGACATTTGGATAGTATTTGGAGAAGCAAGGAGGATTTTAATTTGCTCTTCCTGTGTACACAGGAATGCCGTGCTAGCACCAGGAAGCTGTGCAGGTGGGCAAGGGAAATTCTGGAGAACTGCTGACATCTGTGCTAAAAACCAGCAAGTATTCATTTCCTGCGTCTGAACAGCTCAGGAGACTGTAAGAACTTTAATGCAGGAAAAGGTCACTTCAAATTTGAGTTTGTCTGGGGTTTATCTCTTTGGCTGAGAAAAACTGTAAATTACAAAAAAGCCAAGAGGAAATCTCATCTAGGATAAAATTGCTTATATTAACCAAACTTCCATAGTTGCAAGTTAATAATCACCTTCTTTGTGGATCAATAGGCATTTTACTGCCGTTCAACTTTATATATAAACCATTGTCATATAAAGAAGGAGGTGTAGTATCACACATGTATTTCTTAGTGCTATCAAGACTGTAAGATTCTGACTGCATCCTTCTTTCTACTGCCTTTGGAAAGTAGTCAGGTCATCTCCACACAATGATGGAAAATTAAGGCACAGGGAGCCTAGGAGCCACACTGGTACCTATGTAAAAAAATCTGTCCCTAAATGATTTTCCAAATACTGCACTGGAAGTTTACAGCTAAGCAGAAAAGTGAATTAGTGTGGCTTTGTCCTGTTATTTCTGGTTTGGGGCAGGGGGTGATGTTTTACCAAGACAGCTCTAGTCTGTACAGTTTCATGTGAATTAAAAATTCAGTGGGATGCTTGAAGAAGATGAGGATAATAGTGCTGCCATCTGCCCAGGACTTAAGCTGGGGAAACTAACTGCCGGTGATCAAAGGGAGCTGAACAGCCAAGAGAAAAAGCTGAAAAGAGCTTTAGTTTGGAGCACAATGCTCCTGGCCTCTGGCTGAAAAGAGAGCAAAACCAAGCATAAGCCACTGCGACATTTCTAATGAAAAGAGGAACCTTTTGTACTACCTGCAGGGTGGCAAAGGGCAGTAAGCACCTGGTGGGACCACCAGCTGGAAATCAGGGATGTGAATGGGCAGCGGCAGCTCTTGGGATGATGAATGCCTTTTTGTCCTTAAGGGTTTTGTATCAGGCGGATTGCTGACAGCAGGTTTCTGTTTCCCTTGTGTGAATGTAGACCGAATCCTGACTTAACATAGGCCAGATTGTTTGGTGGCCTAGTTAAAATGGGCTTGTGGTCTCTCCATCCCACTCTTGGTGAAAAGGTGTCTGTCAATGCTGTCAAACATATTTCCTCTCCTGTTTGGCTCTAAAAACTCATTGCTGGTAGCTCAAAATGCATTAATTCTGGTTATCATCAATGTGTTGTTCAAAGAGTTTCCCATGCCAAGAATCCACCTGGCTTAGCATCAGCCAAGCAGTTAGGATCTCCAAGCAGCTGTACAAGGGCAGGAACTCTATTGCTAAGTTTCAGATTTGCTATTGCCATTTGTAAAGATTTGTCACACCATCAAAAACAATAGCCTTTCACGCTGGAGTTTTCAAAGAAGTAATTGAATTCAAAGAGGACTGGACACTAACTTCCTTTTCTGGTGGCTTTGAAAATCAGTAATTTCTATGCTAAGAATTAAACAACTAATAGTTTGTGTCTCACTCAGTAACTTGATATCTCCTGTCCTCCAAGTCTTCTTTAACTTTCAGTAGAAAATGTGTTTCCCATGTGAGGAGAGAAGAAACAAGCAGAGTAAAGTAGAAACTCTGCATTAATAGCCCCCCAAAGCTGCCTTGTTTGTTTTCTGTAAATGCATTTCCTTTTATAACCTGTGTGATACTCTAAAATGCACACATTTTTGAAGTAACAATATCCCAATAATTTACTTCCACAGAAAGTTAATTTAATATGCGGCAAAAGCAGGAACAGCTTAAAAGCAAGAACAGTGCCTTGGTATCCACACAATCATATGGATGCATGATCTTTAATAGACATATTTATATTCATATATATATATAAAATGAGATATATATATAAAATATGTATGTGCAGAAGTTGTTTCTGCACCTTTTGTTGAAATCAATCCCCACTGGGTCAAATGCACTCCTAGTAAAAACTGGGGCAAGAGCTACAAGATATGTACTTGTTTCAGCTGGAATCACAGGTATTTTAAATAGACAGAATGTAGAGGTAGTATCTGATCAATCAGAAATGTAGTAAAATTGTCTCTAAGCTCCTTAATTCTAAAAATAATCAGTTCTGAATGGTAAATTAATGAACAAAATACTCACGGTTTTGCTTTCTTCCCCAGAAATGCCAGGGTTTTCACATTTTTATTATCATGTGAATGAAGAAAAAAAAAGAATAGTCAGTTTCATCCCGCTGATTTTCTATTATTATCTACTAGTCCATTAGGGTGGTGAGGCACTGGAATGGGTTGCCCAGGGAAGTTGTGAATGCTCCATCCCTGGCAGTGTTCAAGACCAGGTTGGACGAGGCCTTGGGTGATATGATTTAGCGTGAGGTGTCCCTGCCCATGGCGGGGGGTTGGAACTGGATGATCTTAAGGTCCTTTCCAACCCTAACGATTCTATGATTCTGTGATTCTACATTGAATTACAAAGTTGTTCCAAGGAATTAACAGCAATATATAAATTTATAAAGTAATGCATAAACCATTAAAGTAGGTGGTTTAGCAAATAGTTCTACACATAAACCTGTGTGTAAAAACACTTGTCATACATGGATGAGGTGGTAAATCCAAAACTCCCAAACCCTCCCTAGGCGGTCTATTTTTGTGATACAGTTTTGCAATTCCAGTTATAATGTAGACAACGAACAGTTGAATGGAAATGTCATGCAGTGCACAACTGCAATCTACAAGTACTCATAAATCTAAGAAGCAAAAGTACGTCTAGCTAGCACTTAGAAAGTAACAAATGCATCATTTCTTGCCTACTGAATTTTCTTGGTCATTAAAACAGAATATATAATTAATCAGAATAAAAGTTGTTGAAGATTTGTTTTAAAATATTTAACTATTTCTTAAGGAAAATTCCATAAACTGTGAAACTACCACCTTCTGACTTCAAACACAAAGAAATTTGTGAGGGAAATGCTGGCCTTGCAATGAAGCAGCTGAGATGCAAACCAAAGTTCTCTAGGAAGTTTCTGCAAAACAATGGAAATAAGTCACCACAGAGATAACAAAGCTGTTATCAACAAAGGGAAATTGAAATACTATAAAACAAAGCATAAAAATGAATATAAACATAACTATTAAAATGCACTGCATACAGAGGAGCACCAGCCAGTTTTGGTAGCTTACACAAATCATGTGCATTAGTCAAGTACCTCATAAAACGTGATGTGGGAGCAGAGCTGGACAGGTGTCTTCTCCAGTGCTGCTGTGATTTTCCCTCGGTGACATCTTGAAGATGACTGCTTGGAACCACATGGTTCTTACTACCCTGCAGCTTCAAAAAAATCTTCATGCAACAAGGACATCATTACATGATACTATTGTTAGCACTTAAGTATGTCAAATCAACCTGGTTTTCATCTGTAGTACTGTAGCCAGTCTAAAATCCCTGTCGACATCATCTGTCAAAGCAGTACAGCTAATAATGTAACTCCAAACAGATGCAGGCAGCCTCCAAAACTTACCCTGCAACATCTAAACCCACCTCATTGCCAATGCTCTTGTTAATGTTAGTGCAGCAGCAAAGGAGAAGGTATGACAGAAAGCCACCGTTATGGGTACCAAGCAGATCAATAAAGTACCAGTTTTTAAGTCTACTCCATGTTTCCTTATCATGAAGTAAGAGCACAGCAGTCCAACAGCAAGCAGGAGAGCGAACAGTCACTCTCATGTGTATAATATCCCATGCCACGGTGGGACTGGAAAGGTGCCTGCTTTTGCTCTGCCTCAGAACATATCACCAATGCAAAGAGGAAAACAGGCAAGTCAGCACACATTTTAGGCTGGCAGACCTGAAAGACATCTGAATTTCATTAGAAGGCTTCCAGTGGGCAGGCTCAGCAATCTTCTCTTTTAATTGCTTCTAAAGGCTGCTACCCATGTACTGGAAATCCTTGCCTTCTGCAGCTACAAAGATGAAATAATGGTTCTGTACACTCATATGTAAAATATGTGGATCTGTATTATACAGAGATCATAGATGCACATTTCAAAAAATACATGGCTATTTTGAGTATAATGTAATGTTTTTCCATGCTTTGACACAATGAAAAATTGGACCCAACCCATATACCCAGAAATCTAAAATCCAGTAATTTGATGGTAAAATGTTCAATGTTTGTTTGTACACTTTTAGCGACTAAAAAAAGAAAAATCCCCTGCACAAATTGAGAGATAATGTTGAAATTTCCAAGTATTAAAGGACCAGAAGATCAAATATTGAAACATGATGGCAGCCTGCCAAACTAAGTTAAACAATCAGGATCTTTTACTGAATTTCTAGCATTGCTAAAGCTGATTTCCCTGTTAGTGAAAAAAGCTGCTTTAGAATGAGGAAAAGTGTGCTCCAACCTGTCAGAAATACTGTATTATCAAGAAAAAAAAAAAAGTGGTCAATGAAATAACTTCTCTGCAAGATTTGCCCATAGTTCCATGTTGTATAATTGGTTACATGTCCTGTACTCTTAGGCAGGAATCAAAGCTGCCTGGGGGATCCAATGCTTTCTTGAACTCATGAGGGTGGTAAAATACTGGAACAGGTTGCCCTGAGAGGTGGTAGATGCCTACCAGGTGATTATGGAAAGAAAACTGGATGATTATAAAAGACAATCTTCCTAATTACTAGCCTTCTACAAAATAGCGATTCAAGAGTTTTGTATCCACCATGTTTGGGGACCTTGATTCTCTTTCATGACCTCCCAGTGCTTTTTAAACTCCTGATATCCACAACAGTCTGAAAACAAACTCTGCGATATATTTTATGCCATATGTAGAAGAAAACTTCATTTGTTTTAAGCTGCTGCCCTGGGTGTTCTGTAGTTCCCCATGACAAAACCCAGCATATACGAGTTCCCTCATTACATTTGGACCATTTGTAATTTTGTATAGCTCTCATTCCTATCTCAGTCATCTCTCCCCCAAGCTAAGGAAGTTGGAGTTGATTTAGCCACCTCTTACACAGCAGCCATTCTCTGTCTCTGATTATCTTTACTACAATTCTTTGTACCTTTTCTGTATCTGTTAGACATATATTTTAGATGAGGAATCAAAGCATGGATGTATGTAGTACAGAAGAGCTATAGGCTTTTATGCTAACATCATAAAATGCAATTTTTTTTATTTCCTAATATTTTCCAACATTCTATTTGTCATTAAATATATATGGGAATATAGCAAGGACCCTATAATTTTTAACTCAAAATTGCAGCCACCGAGTAGAGCTATTTCCCTAACCTACAATCCTGAACACAGTACACACCTAGTGTACAGGTTGATGTCAAGAAAATTGGAGGAAAATCTGCAAAACGCTAATGACATGATCAGATCATATAAACTTTAAACCTCGCTGTTAGTTATTTTATAAGATTGATGAGAAAACTGTTCATTTTGGATCAGTAATGACTTCAGAAAGTGACAACACAAAAGCCTGCAGACAGGTTTCATATAAATGTGCTTTATTGCAGAGAAGTTACATTATTTACATGCTGCAACACATTACAACATAAATCTATCAAGTATTTCATGGTGGATGCTGTTGGTTGTCAGATAGCATTGCTATAAGAACCACATTATAAAGTGAAGAGACTTACAGCTTTATATAGTCTACAACTTGGAGTAGCTAAAATGTTAAAAGTCAAAAGGCAGTGTTTTCTCAGGCCTGCCTGTTGTCATATGCATGCAAAAGCCTAAGGAGAGCAAATATAAAAGTATTGTCCGGTTTCAGGTCTATGATGCCACCAAAGCTGATGATAGGTGTATACTGATTTATATTTTAAAGCATATAATCTTGCATAAATTATACAAGTCTAATAAGACTGGTAGAAATCTAATTATTTATAAACCATGGCTTAGAAATAAAGGAGAAATGCAGCTTGCACATGCATTTAAAAGGACAACCTAGCAAATGTTTGTGACCTTAGTGTTTATTACCTTTTCTCTTAACAGATCTGCTAGAAAACATCTTAATTCTAGAGTTGCACATCTCTTGGCTGAATAATGACAATGAAACTCCAGAAAAAGACAGCTAAGCAATCTAGCCAATATATGCTGGTGGAGAAAAAACTATGAAATACAGAACATTGTTTATGTCTAACTTAGAATGCCTTCATTAAGCAATGTTTCTAGCAGCATCATAGTGAAATAGAATTGTTGAGTGAAGTTTGGCCCCTCACTTTCTTAAGTGTGAATTAAAATCCCAATTGAATTTGTAGCCCATATAACAGTTGCTAAATAAACTGGGGAAAGCTTTGTTGCTTTCTAAAGGGAAGTTCTCCAACTGCATCAGTCTTAGGAGATGTGACTACAACAAGCCTAAAGAACCATACCAGACATTTCTTAAGAAGTGAGAGAAAGGGTCAGGATGAAGGAAAAGAAAACTAAACAAGAATATACAAGCCAATGTCTTCCCTGGTAAATCAGCCATCATCCTTTTGCTTGCCACACAGCTGGGGTGTTTTACACTAGCCAAGGAATGGACTTTGTTTCTGTGTTTCTAATGAAGTTATCTTTTTTTTTTTCTTAAAAAAAAAAAAAGAAAAAAGAAAAAATAAAAGAAAACGACCAAAGGATTGTAGATGGACAGCAGTGGCACAGGTGCAGTCATGCATGAAGGGCTTGATCCTGCCAGCGATGCCACATACCAGGGGCAGTGGTGCTGTGTGGACACCTTGTTGATGTGGCTCCCCTCACCCCTGGTGCACAATGCACCCCAACACAGCTGCTGCTGAGCAAAGCAGAGGCAGTGTGTCCTCACTCAGCACCAAGGTAAAGGATGGAGGGCAAGATGAGTGCGGGTGCCAGGGCTGGCAACTGCTCTTGTGAGTACGTACAAACATCTCCTTTCCTGACTCTCCTACGGACTCCCACTTTTAACCTCAGCACCTGGCTGTGACAAAGTGCTGACTCAGTTAGTGAGTCAGGGCAACCTGCTATAAGTGGCCCCCCGCTCCCTGTTTACACAAACCACTGCTGAGATAGGCTGCAGAACCTTCCTTGAGGGGTAGCAGAGGTGCAAGGTGGTCACCATACTCAGCAGGTTGAAAGTTGTGCCTCTCTCTGCACACAGGGTCAGTGTGCTCTCCTGGAGGACTCACAGAAAGCTGCATTCCCAGGCTGGAACTTTTCCCTTGCAGCAAAACTTAGGGTTACTTTCTCTCTGAAGCACTGATCAAATCCCACTGAAGTTGATGAAAAGGTTACCAACAAATCCCATGAGTTTCTGGGAGTGGGATGGGAGAATCTGGGCACACCAAGTCTAACCTCAGCTATTTTCCACACTAAGCAGAAAGCTAGATTTGGTCTGCATGTAGGATGCCACTGGCACTGTGTATGGAAAGTGGGTGCACAAACGTCCAAAGCAGACTCGTATGCCTGACACTCTTTTACAGGTGAAGAGGGGTTGAAGGGGTCCCAGTTGGAAGATGTGTATTAAAGGCAAAGACCAGATATTCTAGGCCATAACTACACCCTACAAAAGAGGGGTGGGAGAGTCAGACAGGCCCAGGGTAGCAAAGATCTAAGTTAGCGTGTCCCCATGGTGGAACTGAGCACCATTCAGGCTAACTAGGTTAGTTGGGCAGTTTGGCCACTTTAATCTGAAGCTAATGAGCAGAATTTACGATTGAGGCCAATGTATGTAGACAGCACTGAGACCTGAGCCAATGACCTGAGCCAGCTTGACCACAGCTGGCTCAGGTGTTGGCATGTTCTCAGTTTCAGCTTAGCAGAGGCAGTAGGAAGATCCATCTTGATCTATCAGTGTAGACATACCCATAGACTACTGGTAAGGACAAAGAAAGTCCTACTCATGCCCAGCTTAAGTCCCTGTGCTCATTTCATTTCATCTTAAGCCACTTTTTCTATGATGCCACAAAAATCAGTTTATACTACATACATGTAGGTGCATGAGTGTATTAGATAAGACATTTTATATATATTAAACATATATAAATATCTATTTTATATATATATTATATATATTAAACAACACATTCTATTCAATCATCCTCATTTCATGTTCTTCCAATGAACCCCATCACTTCTCTCAAATTGCACAAGTTCTTTAGGACTGAGCTGTCTTTGTTTTGGAGTACTGTATAGATAGCCAATTCTAGTGAACAGCACTTTACTGGCACTGCATTTAGATAGCTGAGGGTTTTTTAGTATTAGTGATACTCCTCAGATCCTTTACAATACGTCCTCAGGCCCTGATGCTGTACCATCACCAAGTTGTGAATGGGCCATCTGTGAATTAAGCTCATATGCACAATGAGGACTGTAGTTATTACTGAAAATTAGCACTGTATTAAGCACTAAGGTTTACTGCAAAAGTATGCGTAAATAAACAAATAAGTGAATAAATAAATAAAATCAAAGCATTTTGGAGAGTGGGAGAGAGATGCCATCATTTCCCTTCCCACTGTCTCTTACAATTGCATACATGGGGGAAGAGTAATATTTTGGACTTCTCTCCTCACTCCATGGGCCAATTCTTTGAGGTTTGCCAACAGAGATAAACAGTACACTGTTGTTTTATATGAACTAGCTAATATATTTCCCAGGGTTATCTGGTTTTAGTAAAATAGGTAATCATTTCTGGGGTATATTTTCATTGTCATTCTTGCTTATTTTAATAGTGGGATATACTCAGTATCACCACTGATATTTAAGCAAGATTTCTGGTTTGTTAGATGATAGCTTCCAATTAGTAACAAACAACAGATAAGTTGTCCTAAGAATAAGCAGCTAAGACGACTGAATTTCCACTATAAACAAAGTCTATGAGCATTAACAGGGAAATGCATAAACAAGTAACTTACTGTGTATAAAACCCCTGAATAATACTGTATCAAACTATAAATAACAGAGAGTAAACAAAAAAAGACAAAATCACTATATAAATCACAGGAAAGAAAAAAAAATAATCTCCAAAGCCCGATATGAATTATGGCTTCCATAGCCAGTGAAAGATTACTGCAATTCTATATCTAAACAAAAAGTCTACAGCAGGTATTTTAACTTGCAATTAGAAGAAAGTATCTGCAGATTGCATAAATGCGCTGTTGTGTCACATAATATCAAAGTTATTTGCAAAAAATTATACAATCTGGAATGCTTTAATATGAGACACAACAATGTACTTAAACACACAGTAATAAGAAAATGAGAGCAATCATTATATAAAATGTGTTTGGGGATGCATTGAGTTAGCGGTGCTATCTAGATTAAATATGTAAAGTGAAAATTCGCCATTTTAATAAGCTGCTCATTGATACCCCTTTTTGCCATCAGGACATTTTGTGTTCCCTACTTCTGCTGGATCTTTAAAGTCCCAAGGGCAAGTTAAAGCCAGTTCTGGCATTCAGAAATAATTCAGTTGAGATCTGTACTGTGCATTTGTTACCACTGCATGTTTTTCTTTTAAAAGAGAAGTGATTTCACAAAGGCAGGTTTCTTTCATTGACACAGTAAAATCCTTGGAGCAGGGACCATATTCTGGACACTGCTAGTCACATTGTTGGCACTCAAGAACTAAACAATAACAACATTAATGATAATTTACTTTGCTTAACTCCTTTGTAGTGCTGATTCCCTTGATTTAAGTGATGCTCCTTAGGAATTTTCAGATCCTTTTGGCCTAAGTCCCCTCTGTCTTTCCTGTTTTCTTCTTAATGTTGCTACTCTCCTCAGTCCAAAAGCCTCTTATTTTCGAGGTGTTGCTGTTTTATTTGCACTTATAGCAGAGGTGTTCGATAAAGCTACACTTCTTCCTGCATTTGGTAAATCTTGTGTATCATACTCCCAAGGGCAGACTTCAGCTCGAGATGCTAAAGGTTGCTGGAAGTAACTACTTGGCTTAAGGGAGTCAGACGAAAGCACATTTCCCTCGGAAGAGGCATTTTTTTTCTGTTCTGCCAATTTATTGAGGTTTTCTTTTTCTGCTGCTCTCTGGGGTAGCTCTTCCAGCTCCCCAGCACAGGTATTAGGTGTATATCTATTAACATTCTCATGCTTCAGCCCAGGGGAAACTGGAGACTTGGAATTTGACTGGGTTTTGTCATTTTGCTCTTGTGTCTCCTGAGCGGCTTCCTCCACCTTCTCTGAACATATTTGATTTGACTGCTGATACCCCTCAGGTGTCTTCAGCTTACGATGAGTCTTCCCCTTTGGCTGAGAAGGGTGGTTTTTCTCTGGCTCTGAGGAAGCAATAGACACGTGTTTTTGAACTTTAGAGTCAGAAGGCACAGGACCAGGAGTTTGGTCATATATCTCCCAAGGACAGACTTCTCCTATGTCGAAATTGTCCTTGTGTAGAGACTTACCTGGGCCTGTGTCTGGATTTGCAGGCGTCTGACTAACCCTTTGCTGCTTCATAATTGAAGATTTATGGGCTTTCTTTGCTTCCTCAGAGTGGGTAGAGTTCTTCTGGTGGGAATCCTTATGCTCACCTTTATCGGAGACCGAGTGCTTTTTGCCAGCCTCCTTACCCTTTGGCTGAGGTTTATGAGACTTAGTGCTTTCTTCCAGACTTTGTGTTTTACCTGTTAGTCCCAGAGTCTTTTCCTTGGCACTAGCAATAACACTGAGGGATTTTTGTAACACAGATGTTCTTGGATGCAGAGGCTTCTTATCGGCACTTAAATTATGTGCACTTACTGATTTGCACACCAAAGGGACCGATTCAGTGGAGACAGCTTCAACCTTTTCAGGAGCATTTTTGGTTAACTTGTTATCATTCAGTGAGTCCAGTAGTGAATTCTCAGCAGCTATAACTTCAGTGCTTTCTGTAGTTAAGCTATTTGGTTCTTCTGTTTGATCCCTAACATGATCGTAAGTGCTGTGGGACTTTTTTAAGGAAAAGACCCTATTTTTCAAAGTCTCCTCTTTTGGCTTTGCAGAACTTGTGGAGTCTGGTGGGTTTTTCTTCAGCGTAGCCACGTTCTTCACAACACTATGCTCCATCAGGTCCTTCTCATCCCTGGAGCACTGCCTGGTGACCGTCTCAGGGATTTCTGTAATACGTCGCATTATTGAGCGCCCCAACCCCTTTTTAGAGCACCTTTTCTTCTGGAGATGTGGGTTATTAGCAATCATCTTTTTCCTTTTATAGATTTCAAGCTGGGCATATAGTTTCTTCAATTCATCCTGCAAAGCAAAGTGAATGGAAAAACTAGCAAGAACAGAGCAAGTACAGTCAAACAAGCAGCCTGATGAATGCATCGCCTACTGCTCTAAAAATGGCATTGAACTTATTCCTGACTTGTCTAATTCTTGAATACGCCATTTCTCCATCAACTTGAATCCCAATTTTAAGTTCAACCCTTACACACAAATGTGTAACCTTCCACAGCTGTGCATCATAAAGCATGCGCAATTCATATACATTTATGCTGTATGTTTCAGATTTCACAGGGCTGTGTGTATGCTTTCCTGCTGAACTCACAGCTGTTCTTTATTCTGGGAACATCAGCCCTTTTATCATGTAATGTAGGAATAAAGTGTTTTTTTTTTTTTCTGTTAATCATGTGTTTTTTTTAAATTTTATCTATATAGTTATGTATAGTTACAGATATGTTATATACAAATGACTGGTCACACTGACACCACATATTGCTTGTACTTCAAGACAATTCAAAGAGGCTATGTAAACTGATAAACAGCTCTTGCTGCGGACGATTCCTCCTCTTTAGCCTCCAGTATGACTTTTACTACAACTAGTGACGCAGTGTCTCTTCACACTAGTGAATATTTTCCATGAGATTTTACATGACCTGATACCACAGTCACTGAGAGACCTAAGCTGGCCTATTTCAGCTGATACCTGCACAAAAATTCAAATTGATGCAATTCAGAATTTACTCATAGGAAAAAGCGTTGTTCTTGAAAATAAATTCTATTTAAATTAATTGTATCTACCCGAATATCTTCAGGATCCAAACTATGTTCACTCCATGCTGAATTGATACTGCTGTTCAGATAGGATCCAGATCGACCCATGTCAAGCTCATCTTCATAAGCTTCTGTAGCTATATCATCTCTTGGGTTATTGCTTGAATGTGAAAACTGCATAAAAAAGACACTGCCATCAGTTCAAAAGTTTACTTCAGCATTACTGTAGGAGTTCACATCAACAGTTTTTATTGCACAATGATCCTTCTATGGAATTCATAAGAAGTTCTGAACTCAAATCACTAGCTATAGACATCATTGGCATATGTAGTATAGAATATCAGTATTGTATGGAATAAACTCTTATTAATAATTGCTTAACTTGATAAATCTTAGAGATTTTAACAAGAAAACCCTCTCCCTGAGCAGTTAATTTGGTGCTTATTTGAACCTCTTTAAAACTGCATTTAAATCAAGCTGGTATGGAAATAGACTTTCAGCCAGTATTTCCAATTAGGCTACTAAAGCCATTAAGACTAGATTTTATAATCCATACAGTTTTATAATCCTGCAGAAAGCAATTCTCCCATTTTAGATCCTGACCTTGAGAAGGAAGATATGAGGTGGCAAAAATGGAAAGGAAAAAATAAAAAGAGAAAGGAAAAAAAAATAAAAGCAGCAGGAAACAAATAAAAAAAGCAGACAAGGTAATTTCTCTCTTCTAAGTTTTAGCAAATGTGTGGATCAAGAGTGGAGAGAGACAGTCAGCTATTTTTTTTTATTCATAGTGATTCACTCATCTGTAGTTACTATTGTCCACACAGTCATCTGACTTCAGGACTTTATGAATGGAACTAAACCTTGTGAATCTTCTCTTAATTCCCTGCATTAATTGGTGTGCTGGAAAAAAAGTTTGTGCAGTGTTACACAGATAATAAACTAAAAATGGAAATGCTGGATCCTTAGTTATGAGTCAACTTCAGAAAGGTCAACACATTTTTTAGGTTAGTGTATGAAATAAAGTACATGGATGTAAAATAGAAAATAATAAGAACATTCTAAAGACCAGACAAATAATTTAAAATAAGGTTATTCAGTATCAAGGCTCAATCGATGTGTCCTCTTACTATGACTGTTTACTGGATGTACATTTGACAGTTGTCAGCATACCCTATTCTGACACATAGGCAAAAGATGGGAACAGTGGCTTCATTAATCTGAAAATTGTACAAGTTGAACCAAATACCTGAAAATAACCATCATTAGGCAAGGCGGGATTCTTTCCTCCTTGTATTAATCACATCAAAATTTTAAGTACTTTAAACTCCTGGAATTTTGAAAGCTGAAAGTAATAATCTTTGAAAACGTGTAAGAGTTTTTTAAAATAAAATAAAAAAAAAATAGCGTTTTAGGCAATACAGACAAATCTTTTATCTTCCTATTCTATCAGTTGCTATTTTATACAGAATTGCTTCTGAAGAACATCTATCTGCCTCAGTCTTGGGAAAAGAAAAAAAACAGGAGACTCAAATACCTTAGGGATCAGAAGTAGCCCAACAGTGACTGTCACAGTCAAGTGCGTGTGTGCAAAGAACAGCATCAGCATCCAGTCAGACTGAAGTCTCGAAGCAAGAATGAATCTGAAAATAGAATTCAAGGCTGCAATTCACTGCCTTTTCTCCAGTGCATTAGATTTAAAATTTTTAATGTTCCTTAGGTTTCTTTTAATTGAAAGGCCAGACACAACTGGTTTTATTCTGCTTTCATACAGACTAAAAATGACATCCTTATGCTTTACCTATATACCACAATCTGAAAACAACTCAGGAAAAAAAACCTCCAATCAACAAAACAAGCCCAAATAGAGTACAAAAGAAACAACAGACCTTAAATTATATTGTTTATTTCACCTTCTTCACCCTACTTAGCTGACTTTTTCGATGGTCTATACTGTCACAGCTTCTTTGGCCTGAACTGAGTTATGGCAGCTTATATACGTTAAGGTTCTCAACAGGTGATTTTAGGTTAAGTAAGCACATGTACTATGATAAATTACAGTGTACTTCATAAATACAGGATGCTCACAGATTGCAGCTACAGAGTGCGGCTGATAAGCCATCAAAGAGAGAAGCAAACTGAAATGCTTTTTAGCAGGGAGCAAAGAAATGGTCTCGATCGCAGGATCACCCAGCCCAATGCTGCAGGGCCAAGAGCCTTGCAAATGCTAGGAAATGAGTGGCTGAACCTCCCAAACTAAGCAATTCCTTGCTGAGCTTTCTCAAAGAGCAGTAGAACAAGCAGTGCAGTTAAAGCTAGCTGGAACATGCTTGGCTTATCTGCCTTACTGAGTTCCCAAAGATAGAAATGGTAAGCAATGCAATGGATGAGTGGATGTACCACTGGCTTGTAATTTGCAAGTTTACAAAAATCATTCAGACAGAAATGACATTTGCAACTTATCCAAGTCCACAGATGCGTATTTTGCAGAAGCTTTTGTTAACAGAAATAGTCTGGCATGAAACACTTGTTTATATGCCATAATAATACAGTCATCATTTCTTGTTTAATACTTTGTAAATGAAATGCTTCATGAACAGAATAAAATATTGCAATTATTTCTTGCAGAGATGTTGCTATTGAGGGGTGCAGGGATATGAAGATGCTCAGACCTGAGGTTTAGCTAACTGAACACAACATGGGAACTATTGAAGATGACATGAGAAACTGCTGGATGCAGCAAACAACAGAGCGAAAAGTGAACAAAACTTGCAGACAGTCCTGATGGTGGATGCCAAAATTTCATAGGTGGTTAATGAGGAGCCATTTGAAGCAAACTTTACAGGTAACTGAAGGGAGCACGGGGGACTCTTGGGGGAGGAGAACTTGCAAGGTCAGTGATACCGATGGAACCATATCAGTAACAGCATGTAAGGCTGTGATCACCTAGGTAAAGATATCATAAATACCAAATTTGAGTACAGATGTAGCAAAACTGGGACAAATAGTAAAAGTTGTTTATTTGGGAGAATTCAAGGACAGAGACAGAGAGAGTCTAAGGTAGGTGGGGGAAGTACAAGCATGGAAAGAAGTGGGGATAAAAAGGGCTAGTGACATGAAAGCAAGTTGTCACTGACTGAGCCCTGCACCAGATCACTGCACTATCTCCTATCTTCTCATTAAATCCTTCTCCTAATGTCTGTGTGATCTCACTTGCTATGCTGTGCATGTGTGTACGTTCAACTCATGACCAAACTTCAGGCTGGACTAGACAACACACAGGAGACCCACATCGGGTAGATCCAAGGTCTCAGCCCATGACAGGCTACAGGGCCCCAGACCTGAAGATGGATATCAGATTGGCTTAAGAACTGTGCTCATATTTGAAGGAACTGTGAACGTAGTGTGACTGTGAACCTACACAGGTGCGTGGTTCATCAGGGAACGTGATCAGCTGCAGAGGAGGAACAGAAGCAGGATGTACGTGGTCCATGTGGCCAGCCATGCATTGCGCATGACTGCACCAGTGGATGTTCTCCGTCTAGCTAGGAAACAACAGCAGCCAAGTCCATCAGGCAGCGAGACAGAGGGGAGCAAGCTCCCAGGTCCTGATGGCCACCAGATTTGGTTAACCCTTAACATCTCCAATCCTCAAATACTGTGAAGGCTTTTCGCTTGTTCTATGTGTGAAACCTTGACTAAGGCATCCATGCCATACCCCTAAAAAACACCCAGCATTTGTAGTAGCCCTTCAGACCTAGCAGAGATGGGATTTCTATTTAAATGAGATGTTTTCCATACAAATTTTGCTGTCCTCAGTAATACAAGAGAAAGAGTAATGCAGGAATTTACTGCTATGCTGATCTGAAGATAATCAAGAATCCTCTGTTTCTGAAATTGGAATAATACTTTTAAAGGAAAACAAAATGCAAACAGTTCAAGGTTTTATTTAGCGCTTACATGAATCTTATATGAGCTTTGTGAGTTTTCAGACTGGATGGCTGCCTTGTAATATAGTAGGTGTCCTTCAGGGCTCCACTGCTTTCAACTTCACAACAACTCAGATATGTCACATAAATCTGAGTCTTACGTTTCCGCCCTTTCAGTTTACATCCAAAACTTGGTGGGGGAAGACAAAGGCAAAAAAGCAAACAAAAATAAAAAGTGAACTTCAAAGAGACTGGATTAAGACTGGCGTATACAGAAATGGACACAATTTTAGGAGGAATCATGTACTTCCCATGCATTTTATTCATTCCTATCCATAAACAGTATATGATATTTCTTCAACAAACTGCCATGTATCAGACAGAGGGCAAAGAATCAATACAAAATGTACTTTTTTATTTTTTTAAAGAACAAGATCAGCAGACCTTTGGCTGAAGCATTCTTGAGAGGACAAACTGAGAGACCTAATCCTTTTGTGTCTCCTTCATAAGGCATGTATTAAAATGCCACATTTTCCCCTTTTCCCCTCTCTTTAATCCACAATTACTTTCATCTGGTCCTACTGTTAAAAGAAACTTTCAACCCACATAATAGCCCTTTGAATGCACTGAACTGTATCTTCTAACATGTCCCAAAATAAGGTTTAGGAACATTAATTAATGGGTGAAAATTTTGACTGAGAAACTTTCATATCGGCTATCATCAATACAAAAGTGTTGTAACTGAATTTCCTACCTATCTACCAGGAATGAAAAGGAAAATGCTTCTACTGAATACAGATTTTAAACACTATTTTTGAAGATGTTTGTGTTAGTTGTGGAGTGAAGAAGATTTTGAGAGTGTGTGGATGTTGAGATGTGGGGTGAAGAGAAGCTGAAGGAAACAAAAAGTTGCAAGCCTGAAAGGTGCAGTGAACTTCGTAACAATGATAAGGGAAAAGAGCACCTGGAAGGAATAGAGATGAAAAATTTGCTTTGCTGCTGTTTACTCAGAAAAAAAATATGCCTCATGGAAGCAAATATCAAGAAGGCAGAGAAAAATGTGAGTTCCAAGACAGACCAAGGAACAGAGAAGTGTTTGAAGACTGTCAGCGGAGCAATTAATAAAAAAAAACCCAGAAGATCTTAGTAGATAAGGTCTGTCAGGAGGCAAAGGAAAGTGTGAGAATGTCACAGAAATTCAGTAGGATCTCTTACAGGATGAGATGAAATTCATGTTATCTTACTATTTTGAGCATTCTAGGATGAATTCTTTTTTGCAGGGTGCTCTGTAGGAAAGGCATATATAGTAATTTTCATGTAGCTCCGGCAAAGACCCTTATTTGTTTGTTGCTACTGTAATAATTTACAAGTGTGAAATATAGAGCTCATTATAATCTTTACAAGACACGCATGCTTTATATTTGTTATAGAATTGTATGCATACCTATTTTTTATATCGGCATATAAAGCACTATGCTTCATGCACAAACCAATACAATTAAAATACATCTGCACCTTACCAATTTTACACACCAGGAAAAGTTCACATAAACCAACATTCTTACCTGCTGTTCTAGGGATACAAACCAGTGAGCAGTATGTAGGTGACTGAAGACAGACAGCAGTTTTGCTTTATCTAATTTACCATATATGCTGAACTTTGAGACAAGATCATAACAGCTAGTTATACTGAAAAAAAACCTAATTATACAATTAACAGGTTGATTGCACATATTCTTGAATCGTATGGGATCACTTTTAAGTTTAGTCATCACTTAATCTGCAGAATTAAATATTTATAACACCTTCCGTTATGCAACCTAACCCATTCACCCATTTTAAGTTGCACCATATGAAACCTGAAAGATAAATAGTTAATTACTAGATCTACAGATCACTTGCCTAATTGTATGGAATATAGCAGAGATAATGAGCTCATTGTGAACTGCAACAGCCATATAACGTGGCTCATGAAATGCTGATGGGACTGTCCGCACTGCATAGCAGAGATAAACACCCCACAAGAGGAATAAAAATTCAGCTGCGAGAAGAACAAAAAGAAATAATTTACAATTAGTTTTATAGATGAAAAAGGAAGGACATTTGAAGTACTACAGTATCTTCTGTATGTGTGAGTATCTATGTAAAGAAAATACATGCTTATACAAGTACACATGTACACACAGAGGCATTCAGACTCTTTCAGATACTGTCGCTGTACATGATAAATTTGGTTTTAATTTTACACACTTATTTTATTCCAAATCAGAAACCTTTGCATTCATGGTGTTTCAGTTTTTCAATTGACAAACTTTAAGACAATGTCTAATAATGTCTTGCTTGCTTTTCAAATTGATATTACAGAAGTTTGACATTACTTAGAATAACAAGCATTTTATTTGTGGCTCTGGTTCTTGTTATAGAGGCAAATACTGGTGCTACAAGCTTTTTAAGACAACAGTTTCATTTCAAAGGTTTATAACTCAGATATAACAATATATTTTGGGCTTAAAAATAACCTCTGTTCATGATAGTTCATTCTGCTGGTGCCCATAATACGATGAGTCATTTCTGAGGGTCTAATATAATTACAACAAATGACGCATTTCTCTGTTAGGAGAAAAATGAGAAAAGGAAGAGAGGAGTAAGGGGTCAAGATCATCTTAAACTACCTCTTAGAACTAACTCATCTGCACGCAGCATTCCTCTGATTTCAGTTTCCACTGGACAGTTTGCTGTGCTTTGTTGTGGTTATGACAATTGAAGTGATTTTATATCCACCTTAAAAAAACTGCCCTTCCAGAAAAAAAACCCACATCCAGCTATAAGTAGAGCTGGTGCCTTTCCCTCTTGCCTTGCAGTCTGGGTTGATGATGGCTGGAAGTGTTTGAGTGTTAACCAGCAACATGCAGTTCCATATTAGACGCCTGTAATGCCAGCACTGCTCTAGACCAGCTTCAGAAATATTGTGTAATCCCTTTGCTATTCATACACTGCTTTTGCCTTGTTGATTTTTTTCTGTAAAAACTACAGTCAAAGGTAGTATAATAGTAAAGTAGTCCCTTTTCACAGATATTTTTTGCACAGTATTAATATACTGTAACTAGAATGGGTGACTGGTGGCATCACCCTACTGTAGTGATCAGCAAATCATTACTGGTCAGGTTTGGATAAGGACACAAATGCTTGTGAGCCCTGCCATTAGTAACAGATTGAAATAAAACATCTGCACTGGATGTTTCATGAGACAGGTCGTCTGGTTCCTCTACTTTTAATAGTCTATAAATGCTGTAAATTACCTATATTATATTGTTACAGCATTTAGAAACTTCTAATTTTGCTGTGAATCTCAGCTAAAATCCTAAGAGACAAGTCTGGATAGAGTGAAAATTAATTCAGTTACACAGATATCTCTGTGGTCTCACAAGAGTTCAGTTTGAATAACACTTTGCCTGTTTCTTACTTCTATCAAAAATAGATGGCCTAGCTTCAAGACCATTATTTTTACTAGAACATATCCTACATAAACCTGTCAGTTTTCCCAGTTACATAAAACCAAGCATCTGAAGACGCATAATCCATGCATGCTGCTATTTTTGTGTTCTTCCTTACCAAAACCCCAACAATAATAAACCTTTTGACTAAGTAATAGTTTGACTTGGAACCTAAGTTTCAAAATGAAGAAAGCATGGTATGAATCTTCTGAAACTGTGAGTTGCAGCTTTTTCTTTGAGCTCTGCGAAAGCATGTATGCGGGTATGTCTTTCCTATACCCCACACACACTCATTGCTTGGGCAAACTGGCTGCTACTTCCATTTCATTCCTAGTTAATTAGCTATGCTAATAGCGAAGTCTCTTACTCTGGTTTCATAAAAACACCTACGCAGGAATGACCTACCACACCGTCTTGCTCCTGAAGTCTTCTCTGAGCGAGTGAAATACAAATTTTGCTTCAATTAAATAAGATTAAAGGCTCCTTTACAAAAGTTAGCAGTTTTGGCTTTTGTCTCTAAGTATATGTGCCTTGGATATGCAGAATCATGGCACTGACATGTACTGCTCTTCAAAGCACTGTAATTTATTGCTTTAATTGCTCTGTATTGATTTAGAAGAAACTGAAAAGGGGAAAATGGTTAGCATTAGGTCACTAAAGCCAAATCACTGTATTTTACCATCCCAGGTTCTATGGAAACTCTTCTTATTAATACGGTTCAGAAGGTATTCCCCAGAACATGCCAGAGAGCCTACTTCCTCTCATTGTGCCTTTCATCCAAAGTCTACCTGCAGTAAAAGACCCAACATTACCAGCAGAACTGAAGAGATGAGCTTTGAAATAACGGTCATAGTCCACAAAACTGCCCATGGCTCATTCTTCTTGCTTTTCCTCAACTGAAGTGAGAAGAGCCTCAAGTCTCTTACTGATTGAAAAGATCAGTTACAAGTGCTGAGGCTGAGAGCTTGAAAACTTTTGTTTTTTTTTTTTAAAGGGATGAAAATACACATATAAAACTCCATATGCTGAAGGTATTCCTATTTGAACTGAAGAGTGTGGGTCAAATTTTGCTTATTTTCAGAAAAAAAACCAACCAATCATCTCTATGTTTGAAAATTTGGAAGATTTTTTTTAAATTTTTTATTGGTATACAGGTATGTCAGAGAGCAAATGAACATGAAAAAGCTGCACCTCCATAATAAAAACCAATTTCAGTGAGCTGGGCTCATGTGACCTCCAGATCTGATTAATTCTGAAAATTTCCATTTTCAGTTTTCCAATCATAGTTACAAGGAGTCCCCAAGACAACAAGAGGACACTTCAACGTATTGAAGCATAACAGTAGTTTGCACCACTTAATGAACAGTGCTTTTATAAAAGCTTTACATTTAGAACAGAGTTGGCATTCCTGTCTGCAGATAATAATTAGTGTGACATCTAGTACACAACACAAATAGAGAACAGCTTTTAAATCACAAGGTAAAGTAACAGAGTTCCTATGCTTGCCAAGCCATACAATATATATGTTACAATATTTTCATTAGCAATAACAAACAAAACAGACTGATAGAAAAATGATTTATTATCTAAACCACTAATTACAGAGCTAAAATGTAGAAGATGTGCTTGAGAAACGTTATTAAGTTCATATAATTTAACTACAAAATACTAGTGCAATTTATAATAAAAATCTGAAGGTGTGACAAAATTTTGCTGTAGTGTTTTTCTACATGGCCTTTTTGATTTCTAAATATAAGGTGACTTATACTAATAAATACTAATGTATTTATCACACCAATGAAAAACACAGATATAACTAACTTCAAATTGAGGTTGGCCTAGAGGATGTCCAGTGCCCCCTTCCAGCCCATTTTTTGACTGTGTGATTCTGGGATAGATGAGACAGAGGGATAGATAGATAGATGATAGATAGATAGATAGATAGATAGATAGATAGATAGATAGATAGATAGATAGATAGATAGATAGATAATGGAGCAAATTTGGCCATTATGCAGCAAGGTTCTTATGTACCACTCATCTCTAAGGTCTTATTAGTTCTGTCTATGGCCCACTAGTGACTGTTTTCTGCCAAATATCTTAATGATTAAAAGTGGTGAGATATGGTACGAAATTTCTATTTGGCTTGCTGAATAATTTTCCATTAAAAGCCTGGTGTAGAAGAGTGACTTCCTGACCACTAAAGGAGTATCTCAGCATATTGCAAACCTGCCAAGACCAAACTCAAAGCTCAAAACACATGATCTTGTTACTTTAAGTATGATTTATCATAAGGTTTATAAATTAGCCCATTTTACACATTAAGAACAAGAGATACCATCTTTTCCCCTTCTGAAAAATGATGGAAATTCCTAGGAGAGAGAGCTGTCAACAGCTGCCTGGACAGAAAATGTGAAGTAAAAAAAAATGAAGCATAAAAGAGCTCTGAAAAAACTTGCAGTAGCTACTCTGTAACTGCCCAAACCAGGCATTCAGATTCGAGGTGCAAATGTCTGACAGATAAAAGAGTAAGAAAAGGCACAATTGCTTTAAAGGCATAAATGGATGCAGATATGAATGGAAGGTAAAGACGAAAATATAATGTGACCTTAATATGTCATGTGCACAAATGAATTAATCTTTAAATATGTCTCTTCCTAGTCACTACTTATTTCTTACCCACATAACCTTTTACCTGGTCTTTGTACCATTTAATCAACCTGCTTAGTTATATTCGTTAGTGTTTAAACCCCATGATTGTTTCTTTTATTTGCAACACCCATCATGTTTTCAGAAAATGTTTTGGAACACTTAGCTTGTTCACCCAATATACTGGACCAGAATCATGCTTAATGCCACCAGTCTGTTACAACTAAGACTGTGCCATGTCTGCTCACCTGGGATTTGCTTAGGCCCTTGCACATATTCTGCATCTTCTGATAAGGAAGGACAATGATATATGTTCACAGTTTGTGACATGCATCTGCCCCATAGAAAAGGGCAGGCTCCGGGTTGGTATTATTGACTTAAACTTTGTCAGAAGATACAGGTTAATATATTCACTAGCTTTTGCTAAACATGCAGTTGTCTGTGTTGCTAATCATTCTTTCATATTTAAAGCCAGTACAAGGCAAAGCCATGTCAAGACAGTCTCTGTGACCTTTCCTTGCAGTGTCCATTCGCTGAGTTGTGTCATGCCTTGCACAGCACAGTGAATGCAGACTGAACTGTTCCCATCTGTCTACCCCCCCAGCACAAGTAAACTCCCATGTTAATCCATATCCTTCCTCATTGCCTGCTCTGCATATGTCTGTAGTTCACCTGACTGCATAGAACTGCAAAGCGAGATATGATGAACTGAAAGCAGTGATCAAGTCACTTTCCTCTCATTCAAGATCTGGAAGTCACTGGGAACTTCCTTACGCTTGGGCAGGTACAGGAAGAGAACACCCACAGCTGACAACTGGAGTAAAGGCAGCAAGGGCATGACTTCAGGAAAGCTAAGAAAAAGCAGATTCAGAGAATGAAAGATCCTATAAAGGAAACATGAAAAATCAAGAAATGTGAAGCTGGGTTTTTGAAGATGGCTTACACACCAACTCTTCTTAGAGGCCTTAGGAAAGTACTTCATCCTTACTCCTATAGCTTTGCTGTCTCTAAGAACTGGACAGCACTAAAATAAAAATACCACATATGCAGCCTTAACTAATTCTCTTTTACATATATAATCTTCAGTTAACGATACAATTTCTTAAAAGACCAAACTCATCTAATGCATGTGACAGAGCAACTCCAGAGATGAATCAAGGCTGGGTAATGAAGAAAGCTCTGTAATTTGTTGCAAATAGCATTCACATGTCCAGTGAATGAGAAAAGACTGCAGGTGATAAAAAAAGCAGCCCTGTGCACGTGCACAACTGAATTCTAACTTTATATTTACCTCAAGCTCCCATGCATATTAAAGAAACAACTAAAGACAAACTTTGCAAAGATGAACACAGAGAACATTTCTCTTGCTATTTGGATGCCAACACAGGCATTTTTGCTGCAATATGCAGCAGAACTAAGGGCTGTATTTGTAGCCAGTGAGGCCATACACAACATGTTCTATATAGATTTGGCTAAGCTTTGTAACTGAGCCAAAGGCATTATAAAATGGGCAGCCAGATTAAATGGACCATATAAACCTAATCTCAATTGTGTCTCAGCTCTGGCTCTATGAAATGGGGATAATGCCACCCTGTCACTGCAAGATGACTGCAGAAATAAATCTACCCACATTTATGAAGAGCTTAAATCCTAAACTGTGAATTTCCTTCCTGCCATGGTCAGGAAAGGAAAGTGAGTTATTTCAGGTTGTCCTGGTTGCTTCTTAGGCCTCCTACCCTACCAGAAATGTCTTTCTCTTGTGCTTCTTCAGGGTGACCTCTTGGTGGAGATGGCTGTAGGCTAGAATTGCTGCAAGGAACTCACTGGAGCCAGGATACCCATCCCCATGCTCACTTGCACTCTGCTATCCAAAAGCTACCTGAAAAAGGAAGACATCCCTGAAGGGTTAAGGCCCGCTTTCATGACTCTGTATGATGTTCTATGTCTGAGCACAAGCATCTTTGTAGGCCAAGAACAGACCACTGCTCTCCAAAGACAGTGACATGCTCTGTGTCCTTTCCTTATTTAACAAGGGAAAGCCCATTCATTACAGCTGTGGCTTGCCTAAGTTCATTTGGCATTCTGAACTTTGCCCTGTTGGCTAAACAGTACTGTTCAAACAGTTACGCCAATCTTTTTCCTCAGATTTTAGACACAAATTACTGATGACAACTTTACTTACATCCACAACACAGTTACAACAACTCATCTACTTCTCCATCAGGCTTCATTTCATACAGTTTAGATTCCCCCTACTGAAATAAAGTGTGCTATGGATCTGGAAGCATGGCTCTTCCATCTATTCATCCACTCAGGGTGCCAGCTGGAGCTGAGCATGCACCATTTTAAAATAGGAAAAGAATTGTGTCCTCAATTGCTCCTGTGCTGCCAGCCAGCACAGCACAAACTCTTTCTGCCTCACTGTGTCCAACCTCCCACCTGGAGAGGTGCACCATGTCATAGAAGAAGTTCTGTTCTTCAGTTCTTTCAGCTGAAAGGATTTTCATATGTTTCAATGAACTGTGATTACATATGGAAGTCTTCAGTATTAAGTTATTCCTAGCAAATTATAAATTACCAGAGCTTTACCTCTCACAATATCACAGCATTGTTTTCATTAGATAGGCACAGCTAGGCACAGCACAGAGACCTATGTATGGAGGAAGAATTAATGGTGCCAAATCCAGACTTTTTTTCTGTCAGAACTTCCATGGCCTGAGCATAGCTGAGACTGACTGTGACTGGGCAAGGCTGAGAAAGAAGACAAGGGGTCTGTGGGCTGGTGGGGGCCACACCACACAGCCACAAGACTGCCTTGCAGGTCCATCCAAAGCAATGTAAGGGAAATGCTGACCTATGGTTTGTGGGCCCCATGGCTTGAGGGTAACCTAGAGACAGCTTTTGCTGACAATGGAGACATATCCGCTGACTTGACTGTGAGCAACATGCCTAGAAGTCTCACTGCATGAAACCTATGCCAGTACTTACATTTACAATCTCTAGGAACTCCTCTAATTTCTGCATTTCTCTTACTCATGCATTCTTATACTCATGTATTTTTTTCCTTTTTCTACACAGATGTGCTGTTCTGCCTTACTCCTTCCACAGTCCACTGTTATTACTAAGGTCAACTGGCCACTCTTCAGTCTTCATGTGTCCCATTATCCGCTTCACTTACATGTGGATGAAAGAGAGAGAACAGGATCAGAAAGATCTACCACCAGCAGCTGAAAGCAAGCTGAATGTGGGACCTCTTCTCTCACATCTTAAGGAAGATGCAAGCAATGCCAATGGCATTCAAAGTATGTGAAGGGCTGGAAAGACTTGGAGCAGTACAAGAAAGATACTGAGGTGCCGGAGAGGGTCCAGAGAAGGGCAGCAAAGCTGGTGAAGGGTCTGGAGCACAAGTCTGATGAGGAACAACTGAGGGAATTGGGGTTTGTTCATCCTGGAAGGCTCAGGGGTGACCTTATCACTCACTATAACTACCTAGAAATGAGGTTGTAGTGAGGCAGCTATCAGTTCTTTTCTCCCAAGTAACAAGTGTCAGGACAGGAAGGAAGGGCCTCAAGCTGTGCTAGGGGAGGTTTAGACAGGATATTAGGAAAAAATTCTTCACAGAGGGTGATCAGGCATTTGAATGGGCTGCCCAGGGCAGAGCTGGAGTCACCATCCCTGGAAGTGTGCAAAAACCATGCAGATGAGGCCCTCAGTAATATGGTTTACTGATGGTCTTGGCAGACCTGGCGTAATGGTTGGACTTGATGATCTTAAAGGTCTTTTCCAATATAGGTGATTCTATGATTCTAAGAAGTGAATTCCAGAAAGGGTGGTGCGAAAGGCAAGAGGGAGTCAGAGCATCTTCTAGCCTCTCATAAAGCAATCTCTTCCCATGGATGGCTCGCAGAAACATTTGAGGACGACATTTATCAATACATAAACATGCAGCCAAGGCAACCCAAATATGATTTCCTTAGCAGAAGTACTTCGTAGAAATGGTGCCTAAATAAAGGCTATGGGATTTCACCTGAATATAACAGGTACCAAGAAAAAGCAACATCACCACAGGCAGTAATACAACCCAAACTGCCCAAACTGGGGGTTCCAGCATCTTTTTCCCCATATCTTTTCGAGATTCACCATATCCTAGAGATGAGGGACATAAACCACACACAGTGTTGGTTATGTGGACTGTGAAAGAGGTGTACATGGTAGCAGGAGACATGGGTTACAAGTAGGAAAGGGACGGAGCTGAAGGCTCCTTTGTAAAACAGGATTCTTTGCCTATTTCTGCTTCAAACATTTTATACAGCCCTGCTATTACCATTTACAGTAAGCTTTTCACAACTGATCACTTATTTTTACATGACACATTTTCAGAGTATTCAATGTGAGAACTAAAGCCAGATCCTCATCAGTATTTAATTCTAACAAGTGCCTCCTGGTTGGGCTGTCCACACAGAGGAGGCTATAAACAGTACTCTCCATGTCTCTAGCCAGACACTCAAAATGGATAGCTACTGTTGACAATTTTGGTTTTAATCTTTGTACATCGATGCTAAGGAGAACATGGCCTAAAAATGCCCATTTTGGAAAGGAACAGTTCTTTATTCATTGCATGCTCTGAACACCACACCCCGAAGATGGCATAGGGCCACAACAAATAGGGATAACAAAAAGAAATAATAATCATTCACTCACTGAATGCAGCAGAGAGCCTGTAGAAAATTTAATAAAGGGCCTTGTAAGGCTGTATTACAATGCCCTAACTCAGAAGTGTACAGGTGGCCCTAAAACCCAATCTGCCAGAGCCTGTCCTGGCAACTCATGTCCTCTTCAGATGCACAGATTATACATGTTAAATATCAACAAACGAACAGTGGGAGGGTGCTCTTTTGTGAACAGTCTGAAACACTCATTTTGTTCCTTTTCCTGGCTGAGGGCATGCAGTAATCATGGTGCAGCCTCGTGTCTGGAATCCTCTTGGTGCCCAAGCCCTAGAGAATGACCCAGTGATTAGCAGGCTATGGCAGCCACTCCAGCCGGCTGCGTGGAAGCAGCACAGCTCCTGCAGCCAAGAGTCAAACAGGTACTGGGGAAAAATACTCCCTGCACTTGGTTAATACCTGTCATCACTTCTGATTTAAATAAAACATGGAAAACCACACAGAATGCAACACTATAGCTCAAATCCTATCCATGCTGGATAGCTGGCTGAGCTGAAGTCAGGAACATCCACCTGGTAAGATATCACCTCTGCTCTTTATTTGTGTTTGTGCATGCATGTTTACCTCTCTGCCTGTCTTTCTCTCCTGCCTGAGACTTTGTTCATTTAACTGGCTATTTTGCTTTTTTTTTGTTCCAGCTTCTGGGAAGTTCTTTTAAACCCTGTGCTGATATCTGTTTCACTTATAGGATCTTTTCCCTCAGGATACAGAATAATAGTTTGATTGGTGACACTGCAAGCCCTCAGGTACCAAAAGTTCATCGCTTTTTTTTTTCCCCCGAACTTGGAATATTGTCTGTGACAGGTGGAGGTATAGAATATATTCAAGCCGTAGGAATAAGGCTTTGTGGGTGAGGTGAGCATTTTCAAGCAACTCCGGTCTTTCTGTAACATCTCAGACTGTCAACCATGCCATCGCTTGTCAATGAGACCAATGCCCCAACCTTGAAAGTAATGCAGAAACAAACACAAAGGAAATAAAAGCGTCTAGGCAAATAACAAATAAGCTACCCACACATATCCAACCTCAAGGAAAATACGTACTAACTTACATTATGTTTGTAGATAAAATAAGATTCATTGAATGCTAATTTTTCTCATCAGCATATCAGAGAGTACAGAGGCAATGCTAGAAATGGCAACAACCCTTGCGTCTAAGTCTACTTCTCTCACAGAGAGAATGCTCTTAAACTTAATGGAAATGTAAATATAAAACATTCACTCCAATAAAAGTCTCCCGAGATAAAGCCTAAGTATCATGATTAGTATGGAAAATGCTTCATAAATCCTAACTCCAATAATCTGGTAGCATAAAGGATTCATCTCATTATGACTTTCTAACAGAGCCTTGTTAATTCTCACTTCACTAATCTGCGACCTTGAAAATTCCCCCTCCGCATTTCAATAAAGTGTTGACAGCTGATTGGAACAGGGAGGTATTCCAGCAAGGGCTACAGGTGACAGGCTATATTCCAAAATACACACTAGTTTTATATAAAATACTGTGCCTGACTAAATTAAATAACACGACTTTCATAAATTATTGCCCAGCATTTTTATTTTAGCATTTTAAATTAAATATCATAATCCATCTTTTGCAAGGCTGCTCCCACTCAATTAAAGAAATAAAAGGGGTTCTGCACTATGGGTATTTATCCTGACATATTTCTGAGATGAAGTATCTGGTTTTGGAACTAGTTCCCATCAGCTGTAAGCTTCTCAGACTACTAACAAGAAAATCTTGAAGTGCATACACACATGTATATTAAATATATATATATACACACACATTAGTACAGACTTGTAGGTATACATCTCCTGGTGCTACTAATGTGGCTGCATAGTTTACTGAAGATTTACACAAACATAACTCTGTTTATAAAGTAGTTTGCGTAAGAAGGCACAACGACAGAACATAAAAAACTCTGCCTGATTTTGCTCAGGCTTGAGCTGGCTTTGCCTCTACTGCCCTTAAGTGTATTTTGAAAAACATTTAAAACCCCTCTAATTGTAAATATACCTTAAAAAATCATTTTGGAGTTTGTTTTTTTTTTTTTCAATACTAGGGAGACAGCAACTCACGTGATTTCTTACCAAAAAGGGACTATTGATCAGAATTAAGATCTCAGTTGTTAACCACTACACTACCATAGTCATGTATCCAGAGGATAAAAACATTTGGTTACCATTATGCAACAACCACCACTATCAAAGTTTTATTAAACTACAGTGTATTACTGTCTGTGAAATGCAGTAAAATTTTGATGCAAACTGGGTTTGTGCAGATGACATCATCGTGTCCTACATTTAATTCTCTTTTGTTATTAATTTTACATCATATCTAGTGACAGCTCTATTCCATTACTGAAAAGTATAGCTATATTTTATCTGTACACCCCCCCAAAAGGGTTCAAATCAAGATAAATTTCAGAATGTCCTCCTTTATACTCCTCTCTGCATGGTTTACAAGTGAGCATATTGACACATGGGGTACCAGTGTGCCTGACTGCCTCTGAGATCTTACACAAAGGCAAGAAGAGCAGACCACAGGGGCACCTTGGAGCCATGGAAAGTACTTGGCAAACCTGGAAGCAGTGTTCTGCCCTTTAAAACTGCTGGCTTTCTGTGCACCACTCTCAGAGAAAACACTCCTCATACCCCCAGGCTGCTTCTATCCATCTCATCCGCACTTCCATGTGGAGAAGCCACCATTACCTCTCCCTAATCCTCAGCAGCCATGCTCTTGTTAGTGGGGTGTCCATGGGGGAAGCAAGGTAAGGGCAGAAAGGCAAGAATTTATTTCAGCTTTCAAAACAGTGATGTATTTGAGATAACGAGTGGCACTGCTGGCCTGTAGCAGAAGCAAGAGCTTTAGGTGCAGAAGCACTGAAGCTGTCCAGTCAGTGGGAGGAAGCACATTATACTGTATAACTGAACCCTTGCACAGGGAAGCCACTGTTATAAAAGTAAGGAAACAAAACTGAGTCATTTTTCTCCTTGATATGAGTTCTGCAGGGTGTCATGTTTTAGCTCCTGCCTATCCCAAGCACTGAGAGCCCATTTAAAAAATACATTGTTTGGACATTAGATGTGCATTTTCTACTCCCTTTATTTGATACTATTTTTTGTAAGCTATGAACAAGTGGTCTGGCAAATTCTTCCCCTCCTCACACATGAGAGCTCTGCTCAGTTCTGAGGTGCAGAAGCAAAAACCATCCATTAATCCAGCCATTATTTCTCACTTTAATAGCACAGAAGAGCAAAGTACCTTTTGCTTTCAAAGATGAAATTTCTTGAGCACCCATCACAATTTATTACAATCCAAGTTACAAACCTTTGAAAGTCATAAAAGTCTCAATGTACTGTAATTATGGTTTACTTCTCAGCCCATTTAAAAACATATATGCCAGTATTTTATTTCCCTGGAAGCTTTTTACATGATATTAGGCAGTCTGACAAAACTTTCAGATATTCTAAAAGAAGAAAAATGAAAAGGCAACCAAGCTTTATTTTAGAAATTAAAAGATAAGCTAGAAAGTGAACATACCAACAGCCATCATGTAATCCCAGCGGTCTATGAGGCACATATTGAAGATCAGGTAGTCAGATGTTTGCCCTTGGCCAATGAGTGGAATGTTTCTCTCCAAATTTTGGGTTACTGCAGAAGTCCAGCCAACGAGAAACCAAAAGACTATCAGGAGAATAACAGCCAGCATCCTCATCACTCGCCCACCTGTCATGTATGGAATACGCTGAGCAGTTCGGGAAAGGAATACCTTCAAAACCCTGAAAAATTCAGACAGAGAGTTAAGATGAGCACTAGCAGTGTTGCAGGAAATGGATTTTCATTTTCGTTCACTATCAGATTATTAAAAAAAAAAAAAAAAATCAACATTCTTTCCCCTGACAGTGTGTACAAGAGTGAAATGTGAAACATTATTACTTTCATATTCATCGTATTTAAATGGAACTGACTGCTGCCCAGAGAGTGCTAGACAGCAATAATAGAAAGTATTAGCTATGCTTATATTAGAGATGCACATTCACATGCTGTGCTGTCAAGCTGTTTTGTACCTTCCAGCTCCCAGTGGAAGACTTCTGTCTTTGGAAAAGGGAAGGTCATTTCCATAAAACAGCAACCACGTGTGTGAGATTTCATTTTGCGTTGATGCTGTTTGCCTGCTAATCCCCAATCATGCTATTTCCAGAGAAAAAAATTAACACTTCTAGGATATATTTCCCATTGGGTTTGATGCTTCTGAGACAATACTCCTTGTAGAAATGACTGTGGAAGGCATTTTGCTCATTATGTGGTTTCTGACTTGCTTATGGACAAAGCTTGCCAAGCTGGGACAGAACCATCAAAAGAAAAGCCACATCATACATTAGACACACACCACTGAAAAGCCACTGAACACATAACACTCAATTTAAAAATATTTGCACTTACTATTAGAATAGGTTTACTCCCACCAAGAACTGTTCAAGGAAAATCACCTCTATTTTCTACTCATCACCACCTGCTAAAGCAGAAAAACGTCCTGCTCGGAGTATGAGTGCAACCAAAATTTGATGAAACAGCCTCGGGAAGACCAAGTAGTTTGACTCTTCATGTAGCACAGAGTATCTCTTTGTGTTGCCCGCAGCATGGGATTCAGAAGCATCTAACCTACTCCTACTGTTTTCCTATGAGAAAAGGAGGCTGCAGGGGCTGCCACTGCAGTGCTCCTGCCTCGAACTGGCCAAGCTAACAGGGCTGGGCAGTGAGGAAACGCTATCAGAACCAGATGGGCCAATGTTCAAATGCTGAGATTAGAATGAGGAGCCTTTTAAAGTGTAAGAGGCAAGCTGCTTCAGTGATTTTGTCCTCAAAACCATGGTGGCTCCTGACTCTTGAGCATGAGCATGTACAGTGAATACTCTTGATATGCATGAAGCGACATTAATGAGGTTTACAGAACTTGAACTTTTTCAGAAAGCTGGGCTTTTAAATGCCCTTGTCAGCTCCCAAGCCTTTTCAGCATACCAAGCACCAAGCCATCTCCCATGGCCAGGCTTAGCTTTTCAGCAAAAAATTAGTATCACTCCAGATTAATATTTATGCTTATATTTGCCTAAGAGAAGGCAGAAGCAACTGGCGTTGCCTCTCAAACAAATAATAGAACAGTGTCTTTTAAGGCAGAAGCACAAAAGCTTTCCCACATCCATAAAAATGAATCATCGTTTGACTACAAACACAGCCTTCACAGTGTGCATTAGGTGAAGTCAGAGATCTGAATATGTTCAACATTATTCAGCTGTTTCCCTCCCAACAGTTAACCCGCAGGGGGTCACAGTTTTTGATCTTTCCATGTTTGATAGATATTCTGCTCTCCCTTTACAGATGCTAAGTGTTTCATGTTGGAAGCAGCTTCCCAAAGACTTCAGGCAGGATAGACAGAAAACTCCACAGAGGCAAGGCGGGCTACTTCCCTCTACATTGCTTAGTCACAGCACTACAGTTCCACAGCACTGGTAAATCCTCATTTTATTGTTCTAAAAATCAGTAAGTGAGGGCTTTCTTCCTCCCTGTTGTAAATGCCAATCAATATTTAGCTTCTCTGAAGGGAAGAAAAAAATATTCCTTTAGTAGTGAACTGGAAAACACCATCTTTTCACAGCTATAGTTTGCAACTTGAGAAAAATTTCATTGTACATGTTTCTGAAGGTTTAAGAATTAGAGAAATTATAGAAACCAACTCAGAACTACCAGAAACATTTATTTTCTTTGTGTTTTGGCTCTCCAAAGTCAATTCTTGGTGATTCTACTGAAAGCCAAGATGTGAGCCTTTTCTGGACGTAACAAGGCAGGACCCATTACATTTTTTCCAGTACTAGCTCATTAACTGCTAAGTATGAGACAGCTTTCTAAGGGAGATGGGTGGGCTGCTGCTGCATTATTGATCTGAGCAGAGTGAAACAAACAACATCTTGGAGTACAGCAGTCAAACCCCCTCCAATTTAGACCATGTTTCTTTTTTTTTCTCTTCTTTTCACCAAAATAAGCATCCGCCACCATTTCTACCTTGGACATGTAGGCCTACATGTAACCCAACCTTGTTTCCCCCAAATTCTTTTTCTGAGAAGCTGTAAGGAAAGCTGGGTTGGACTGGTAGTGTTGACAATCTCCTTTCCAGAGGCTGTGGTATAAAAGTACTCTACCAGAACACAAGCTCCAGAGTCGCAATTCCCTCATCTTACTGTCATCATCTCAACACTGGCTGATGTGCTCCACCTCCTCTCATGACCTGTGTATTATTGAACACGTATGAAAGCAGAGACAAGTGCTGAGGAGTTTCCCCTCCCAGGAGCAGCCCTAGTTACCAGGCTGGAGTGTCATTTGCCTTCCAACGTCTCTGATTCATATGCTACCAAAGTGCACCATAAAAAAGTTGAATCACTGCAATATTTGATCAAAATGCCTCTGCAAACACGTACTGTCTGATGACTAATACTCTGCATCAGAAAACTGGGGAGTTCTCCATTCGAATAACTGCCCTGACTTCTGGGTAGACAATGCTTAGCCCTCTTTTTCGGCACTGTTTTATATCTATGTATTGGATAGAACTAGCTATTCAACAAATGAGAGAGATTTCTCACAGGGAGGTAAGAAGTGGAGCTAGTGGGATGCATGTACATTAGGAAAATAAATATACCCAGGGTTGTCCCTGGCTTCGATGCCAACCAGCACAGAAGAGCAGCCATCCATACTATTACCCTCCAGCACAAGGCAGCTGCATGCCTATGACAGCTCCTGAACCACACTGGGAAACAGTTTGGAGGCATTCAGCTTACCACAGACCAAGGGCAAGACAGGGACCACTAAAACAATTCAGCAGGACAGAAGATGGAGTTCCAGCACCAACGAATGTTTTCTGATGCTGCTTAATTTATTAATATAGATGTAGCCCTGGATTCAAATCCCTGAGCAAACTAGTGTTTTATTATGTCAATGTCAACCGGAAGGACTCCTCTTCCTGTTCTGTCTATCCCCAAAATGCCTGGTAGTGCCAGGCAATGCTCTGGTAGAAGCTTAGGGCATTGTTTGAGATATAGGGACTCTGATCTAAAGGAGAAGAAGAAAGTCAACCATCTTCTTCAGCATCTTCTAACTCTTCTCCCAGCTAAAACCATTCAGCATATGCAATCCACTCTTATGGGCCACTATTGGAAAACCAGCCATTTTCAGTAGTGTGTCATCATCTCTGTTTACAGGCAGATCAGACACAACACTGCAATGTGCCCTACCTGCTTTGCTGGAAGACACAGCCGCCTTCAAAGCAAAGCTTTGACCTACAGACAGCTACTGGCAGCATTAAAGCTGATAGGCAACAGCCATCCTTTCTACAGAGTAAACAAAAGTCACAGTTCAGGCTGAATGAAGCCATCCTTTCTACAGAGTAAACAAAAGTCACAGTTCAGGCTGAATGAACTGCCTGGAGACCACTGCAGGTAACTCCCAGCTCTGCTGGCTGCATTGCCAAGTCAAGTCTGGGGAGACTAAGCTATTGGGTCTGAAGGTTTATCTGGTATGCCTGGCTCCATATATATGAACAAGGGGTGAGCTTGGTTGCAAGCATAGAGCTGAGACCCAAGTGAAGCCCAGCAGCTGGGGAGAGAATTGATGCTGCGAGTGAACCTGAGGCAGAGGGGCAGAGCATGCTGGTTCACAGGACTGGCTTGGAGCACCCGCTTGGAATCAGCAAGCAAAGCACGTGGCTGCTGCTGTAGAAGTTAAATCCTGAGATACAGTGTGTAATCTTAGAAAATAAATAAAATCATACTAAATTCTCATGTCATATCAATAATCTGCCCTGTGAACAGAAAACATGGCCCCCGAACTATCAGCTGACTGAGTAACTGGCAGGAACAACAGGTGAAGGATCCTGTTTTGACAGCCATGACCTGGCACAATTTGTTTATTTTTTATTTCTAGCAGCTGTCATTTTGTGGCTCTACTGAGTCATCCTGTCAAACTGTTCTGTTCCAGACTGATGATTTTTATTGTGATACGAAAGCTACATCACAAAGATAACAGGTCAAGCTCTTATGAAGGATGTTGCCCTCCTGTGGTGCATGGATTATGTCTTATCTGCTTTTCCTGGACTAACAGTGAACACGCTGCTAGTTACTTCCAGTTTGTAAAATGATGTAAAATTACTAAAAGTGAAAAAGTACTGGTGGCACATGTATGTATGGCACTATGTCAATACAAGAGAGCCTACACTTGATACTTGACACACAAGCACACGCACACACAAATAGCGAGCACAGGTTTTATTTCCACATCAGAAAAGGTGACTGAAGGAAGAACATCAACACTTAAGACCCAAGGCCTTATAAACTATAGTTGGATGCACTCATAACACCAGTTACTGGCTCTCAGCTGGGAAAGATAAAACCCAAACGAGAAAACTGAACAGCTTTCTAAACCACATCCCAGCTGAAAGCCTCCAAATCAGTCATCATCTACTTCCCAAGTGATTTCTCAAGACCTCAGCATAGAACAGACTTGAAGTCTGGCACTGAAGAAGATACTGAAATTGGGGTGATCTTTCACTTTACTGTGTCTGATAACCTCAAACCTGAGCAAACCTGGGCTAAGAGCTGTGCCATGTCAACAGCATGAAAACAGCATGACAAGACCTATATCACATGCATCATGTCCTTCCTGTCCAGCCAGAAAGTACGACTAGAAAAAGAAGTTCTGGCAATTATTTGGGTGTATGAATACCTCTGAGAGTCCCCATCCTCAGTGTTGCCAGGAAACTTGGACACATATCACTGACAGAAATCAAAATATCTCAACTCAACTTGCAATAAATAAAAGTATAGATAATAGACTATCTCCCATATTTTTCATTTCAGGAGATATTTTGTATAGCAAATACACTGTCAAGAAGACCACTGCCATGAAAGGTAACAAATTCTTAGATGCACTGACTAACCCTTCCAAATGCACTCAATTTTGTTATGGGCAACAGAGCACAAACTGACTGAAGGCTAGCCTGAACAGTGAGACTTCATCTTCCTTATATTTCCATAGAGTTTTAAAGTGATTTCCTATTGTAGAAAAAGTATGTAATACAAATTTGTCAGATGTATGACTAGAAAAGCAAGCTGTGAAGAGGAGTTACAAAATGCATTTTACCTCAGTGCCTGGTAAAAACTACCATTAATAAGCAAAGACGTATGGGTTGTGACTTGATGCTAACCTACTTTGTAGTTTCCCAGATTAGTTTTAATGCCACATATATAAGGATAATTCTACAGTGCTTAAATGAAAGTTCCCCTTCTGGATCAATGTATAGGAGATAAACTGTGCTGCTGCAATTTCCAAGAGTCTGAGTAGACTGAGGAAGGTAGGAGGGAAATTATACGCTGTTCAAGGGAAGGCTCTGGGTTTTGGGAGGCAACAGGAATCCAATAGATTTCCCACTGCAATCAGAACCACTCACTCATTCCCATGTGAGCAGCACTGGACTCTCAGCTTCATGCATATTTAATAACATGGAAAGAGCCTAAAAATATGACCTGCTTTGATGAAAGTGTATTGATTTGAAGTAGCTTTTGTCTGTCAATCTGTAGTTAAGCCTGGAACAAGCAAACAAAATTATTTGTTATTTCTTTCAATGCAGCCTAGATTCTAACATTTTTCATGCTATTCTACGCTTTATTTTCTTCTTTCACCTTCAAGACTGAATTTCACTTGAGAAACTCTCAATTTCCCAGTGGACTATAGATCAAAAAGCTTTCTCTGTCTGCAGCCAGTTCCAAGGACCATAGCTGGAATCTTTTGACAGACCAGCTGTGAGGTCTGCTTTTCCCCAGTGTCTCCTCTCTCCCCAGCTCACTGCCTTACTGCCCACATCTGTTCCAGCCGCTTGTTAGCTCCCATTGCAGGAGACACTGAAACTGTGCGTGCTTGCAATGCTTTCGTTCATATTACCGTATCACCTAGGTAAGTCTCATCAGAAATGGCCATTCCTCAACTTGATTTGCCCATCCTGGGTGTGTGCTGAGGGATGTACAGAGCACTGAGCAGCTGAGAGGTAAGAGAAGGCTCAAGAAGGGGACTTGCCATGTCACGTAAGGTTTCAGTGATGCAGACTAAGTATCCTTATTTATGAAATCCTCATCTGCTTTGTGCTAATTATCTCTTCTAATAAACCACTTACTGCACTAATACCCCCATGAATCCTGCTGAGATTAGCAGAACTACAGAGCAGTCAGCGAAACATCTGACCATCGAACCCTGACCAGAAAGAGCTGTCACAGAGCATACCATGACTATATAAACCATTAAATAAAAAGCCCATCAATCTGTCCCCAGACAACTAGCAGTGACATGTCTCCTGTTTGTCAACTATTCAAGGTTAAAGCTACATCACACAGTTACTTTGGTGTCACCAAAATCAAGAGCTCAGAGCCACAGAATCCCAGGTGAGATGCCGAGGATTCTGAAAATCACAGGTCCTTGGGCCAGGACAAAGCCATCTCTTTATGGGTCTGCTACAAAATGGCTAACATAGCCAATTCAGTAATTTCTTCCCGATAGAAGATGTTTAAATAACTACAGCCCTCACTAAAAACGAGGTTAACTCCTCAGACATTTTACTCCATAAGCAAACCAATTTTGTTGAGCTCTTTTCTTCATTCAAATTTGAGGCAGTTTTGTGACAGAAACCTTAATTCATAGATCCTGAAGACTCCTGCCACTAGCAGTGTAGACTGAAGATGGTAAGTCCTTCAGCCGATACAAGCTTTGGCTAAGCTAATTATTTGCTTCTTAAAAATCATCAGGTGGTTACTATCTTTTTGCAAATCTAAAGCCATTCAGTTCTTTATCCTCGTCAAATACTTTGACAACAGGCAATCCAAAGGATCTCAAGGTCATTATTCCTCAGAAGTTTACACTGAGAAAACAGACCCAAGAACTGCCTCTTGGTAATCCCTTCCTACAAAAGGTCAAAAACATTTTCAAGGCATTCATTACAAAATTTGCTTCACAAAGCACTGTGGAGTTGCCCGTAAAAGAACCAACTGTCCTCCTGATCCCAGCTTACAGTTTTTCATTTAACAAAGGCTGATGCATAAAACCGGCTGGGATGACACAAATTCCCCTCACTGTTAGTGCTGCTCCATACAGACACCCTCTCCTGCTGAAAACATCCACTGACAATTTCAACAACCTTTTAAAGGTCAGAGACATTTTCTAGTGATCAGCAATAAGGTAGCCCATCAAAACCATATGTCAAATCTTGTATTTTTGTTCTTAAAATAGTCTCACACTACAGATGGCAAGTATTGCCATGGACAAAGCCCAAATCCAGGCCAAAGTAAATTTGGGAGCGGCTACATATCTTGATACAGAAAGATTTTCTTTCCTTTCTTCTCCTCCTTAGCTCTTTGGCACACATTGTTCTTCTGATCAGAGAATGACAAGCCCCACTTAAAAAGACAGTACCTTTATGGCATTTTTAATGTGGCCAAAAAAAACAAAATATCTCCTTCCTTTTAAGCCAAAGACAGCAAATATTCTGAGCTGTTTGCATGATATGAAGAGTTGCAGCTTTAAGAAAAACAATGCATTTGACATTTTCAACAGGATCATAAGAATTTAGTAATCCATAAAAGCTGTGCTACATGTTTCACCACTTTTATAGATTTATTAGATTAATTTATTTAGGTACTATACAAGAAGAATGCAAAGCTTTTCTCTGGATCAAAAAGCAGTGAACAATAATTTAGTAAGCTTGAGTGAATTACAATTCATTCCGCTAGCAGCTTTTTATTGTGAGGACTGAACTATATATTTATAGCATATTTACAGATCACTATACTTTGCTTTTTGAGAAACACACTAAACAGTAGTCAGCAACTGAAGGAAAACAGCATAATTTCACAGCTAAATGTCTTCAGAATGGATGCTTCATTGGTTTCCCCTTTGTATCCCATTACACATGTGGCTAATACAATACTATATCTTTTAGTTCATATGCGTTACATTACAGATTGAATAAGATAAAAAGATTTCAATAAAGACATCTGATTAATTTACTTTTTTATATCTAATTACATAGCAAGTTCCTATGCTAAAGCAGCATAAAATGAAACGTGCTGTTACCTCTTCTGTCTTACTAGCTGTCCTAACAACACTAAACCCTATTAATTTTGCCCTTACAACACTATCACACAATTCTGCTATGGAGTTTTCTGGAGCAGGATCTGAGATCCTATAGCTTGTAGTCCAGATATAGCTCTTCACCCAGGCTGAGCAGTTACTAGCTAACATCCCTGGGACCCCATTAATGCACAGACCAGTACAGGTGTGTTTGCATGGTCCCAGCAACAAGAAGGTTCCCCATCCCTGCTCTAAAGGAACAAACCTGTTGATTTACAAGACCTAATCTCAGAGTCTGAGTTTGGATTTGTCATCACAGGAGCTTCAGTGACCAAATGATTTCTCTGAATACTCCACTTGTAAGAGATGAAAAGCAGAGCAAAATTCAGTTATCTTAGGAGTCAAACTTACACAGTTTCTCATGCTGGTGAGATTTTCCCAAGGATCTTCAAACTCCATGTGACATCGTGTATTAACTATATTCGTAAGATACTAAAGATAAAATTCTTTAAGAAATGATGGAGTGAGTAGACTTCTTTGACAGAAGTGATATTGCCCTGTCTGTCAGGGACTGCTGAGCAAGCTCAGGAAGAGACAGATCTGGGAGGCAGCAGTGGGTGGCAGTAGGAAACCTGGAGCAGATCAAGGAACCTGGAAACAAAATTCCCAAGAAACAGAGAAGACTGTGGAGAGCTTAAGGCAATTTCAAAATTCATTAAGCTGGATCAAATTAAGACCTGGCCTGCAATGGCATCACACACAAGTGAAAAACTGGGCACAAACACTGCTATTTCTGGACTTTTTTTTTTCCATTAAAAGAATCAGTCACTTTGACCACTCAAACAGATGCCTAATTTTCTGAGTTTTCTCTTTGCCTTTCTGGAGGATGTTCCTGCAGGAGAAAGTGCACACAGCTCAAAGCTGTTGCTGACTATGGGTCTTGCTGCATTGTCAGAGGACACTTGAGAGAAGTGTTTTTCAAAATAAACTGTAAATCTATTGCCTTGAAAAAATTCCAGTAAACAGAAAGAGACCAGGAGAATTTCTGTATCTGTGGAGTGCTCACGAAAGCACTATGCATAAAGTTGGCACAAAAGTATCTCCTCACAAATTGACTTACAAGCACTTGTTTCATTTTCTGCTGTGAAATGATGTTCCTACACAGTACTTTAAAATGAAAATCCATTATTAAAGATTCAGGAAGCAAATATCAGCAATTGGAGGGACAGGAACCTCTCCCATCTTTATAAAATGTAATGCATCACCATTTTTATGCCCTCCTATTTCTTCAATATCTTTTGGAATGTGTTTTTTTAACCTGTCGCTTTTCTTCTGTCAGAATGTTTCAGTGCTGGAAGTTACTGTGAACTGGTTAAGAGAGGTTCATACAGCTGCCTTCATAAATGACCAGAAGCATGTACACTTTACATACTCAAGAAAAACCACATAAATTTTTACATTTTTAAGTTACATATTGCTCCCAATCTTATCACTTCATTGCTAATCATACCCAGATATGGAAAGCTTATTAAAAAAGTAAACCAGAACAAAAATCCTGTATTACAGCTAACATTCATGAAAGTCACATACTGGAATTTTCCAAAATTCTTGCTTTTCCTTCAAATTAATACAGTTAATATCTGGAAAAAATCTCTTCTTCTACTAGTCCATATAAATGAAACATGCAGAGTTCTTACATAACAGCCCTCAAAGTTATCTATCTTGCTCTAACAAAATAAAAGTTAAGTAATCATGGACAAGAACAATCCAAATCTGTATTTCTTCTCAACTATGAGGACACTGAGGAGGAGGATACATTGAAAGGTCCAGTCTTTGATGTGTTCTGCTCTCATTTACATGCATTCATTACCATGCCAGATAATTAAACAGCACAGATGCTATAGAAAGAACTTGTCTTACTATTTTATTTCATTAAGCTATAAGAAAGAGTAATCACACCCACTGGGCGCAATCCTCCTCTCAGATCCATAATGCAGACTCCTGTACTTCAGCAGAGCTCAAGAAGAGGTACTGGGTTGTCAACACCCTTATTGTATGATGCAATGTTGACAGGAGTTAATGAAATATGGTACAAAAAAGCTGTAGAGAGACACAACTGTAATATGTAGTTATAATATTTGTTGAGGGTTTTGTGCCCATTTTAATAAAATAAATGTTAACCACTTTATATGTGATTGACAGGCAGCAGTGTTTTATATCAACCCTTCTGAAGAAGCAGCTCTTTATCAGCATTGTGCTCTCCTTCCACTTGTAGAATGAATATTAACTTTATCTTGTGGTTGTGCATACAGGTATCACGGCTAAGACCTTCATGTGTATTTGAAAGGAAAGTTTATTCTTCAGCTTGTCTGCAAAAGATAAGATTCAAACCACTCTTACAACAGATAAAATCAGGAACATCTCCACGTGTCATGACAATCAGCAGTGTTACCACCAATAGAAATTGAGACCATAAACAATGCCAACTTCTTTGGATAAAAGTTCCGTGTGATAAAATTTTGTTATTATTAAGAATATTCCTTTGCAAACATGCACCTGGAGTAGATTACACTGAAGGGAATTAAAATCCTGGCAACGGTATTAAAGCTCATCGGGCATCTGCAGAGGTTTTGTGTCTCTGGTTGATTCATTCACAGAATGCCAGAATAGCCAAGACTGGAAGGGAGAAACTAAGAAATTGCCTAATCCAACTCTCCTGATCCAAGATGGATCAACAAGAGCAGGTTACTCAGGAGCTTGTATAGCTGGGCTTTGAGTTTTTGGTCTACATTACGCATCTCATACAGTGGGGAAAGGAAGAGGTCAGTTGCTGGCAGGGAGAATAAGGGACCCCCTCATAGAATAAAAAGTCCAATGTGCAAGTTAAACACCAAAGGCTTCCACGGAAGCTTCATGTCTTACAGTGAAACTTCCAGGCTCACAGGAGATACTTATGGTGCAGGAACATCACACATAAATATGCCTCCACAGCATCAATATAGATGTGCAGATGTAGCTACTAAAGGTTGCAGAACTACCCACAGACCTCCCTTGCTATGGTAGTCTTTTTCTTTTAAATTTTAAAATCCTCCATTCTTAAAAGCAACAATGATAAAAAGTTGTCATTGTTCAAGCTGCGTTCATTATTTCAAACCCCTCTTTCCTTCTGAACGCAGATGATGCAGAGAACAAGCAGACATTAGTTGGTAACCAAGCTGCTAGTCACATAAATTCCCTGAGATATTGCCCAACTTATTTATGTTTCCTTCTTAGCGTTCACTAAGAAGTTTAGGGAAAAAAAAAAAAAGAATTCTACAGTAAATGTAAACAGACCAAAATAGAACTTTTAAGGCCCAATCTCATTCATACTCCAGTTTGTCAAACACCTCTCCTGATGGAAGAACAAGTAAAGCAACGACCATGTAAGAAAACGAACATCAATATGCGCACAGCAGCTTGTCAGCTATAAAGCAGAAAACAAACTCGGCCAGAGCAAAGTCAAATACAGAAGAATGAGAAGAATGCATCTCTTCTGTTTATAATACTACAGTAAAGGGACAAATAACTGAAAAATACAGCAACAAAAAAGCCCCAGCTGTATAAAATCAATGTCTGATAAACAGCTGAAGAGGGATGGATTCTTCTGCTCTGATTAGCCTCAGCTTGGCTCGTGCAAACAGCACAGTACCCAGCAGTGCAGATCAGCCCCGTGTTTTTGCATATGCTATTTCTGCATGGATCTGGCATGCTACTGATTACTGTTACTGAAACAGATCAGTTATAATGATGCTCTGGAGGAGATAAATTGCATTCTGTATGTTCTTCTTCCAATGTTTTGCATAAAATACAACATACAATTAAAGGAAGTTTAAAGAAATGTAGTCCAGAATCACTCTATAGTGTCAGCAATATCTGGATAAAAATGAATCCTTTCATAAGCTTCCATGTTCTATTGCCAGGTAAATGCCCATTCAACTCTGTTCACTCGATATGTGTATGCAAGTGTAGCAATCAGAAAAAGCTGCTAATTAGGTTAGTTATGAGCCCTTCTGAGGAAGCTACAGTTTCCTGAAAACTAGTTTCTGAATGTCTGTCTGATTTTAAACTTTGTGAAAATAACTAAAGTTGCATGTTTTGACGAATACTTGCTGTCCCTTCCCTGCACTGCATAACGCCACACTGCTAGGAATCTGCCTCAACAGCTAGGGCTATCCCCCTGAAGCAACAGCACTAATGGTGTCCTTAAAAATCACTGCTGATCACGACTTGAGGGCTCCATGGATGGTACAGGCACTTTGATAAAGACAGAATGGAAGGGTAAGTTGCTCTGTTTGCGAGCAGGCAGCTGGGATGCATGGAGCTCTGCCTTGGGACACCAGCTGAGAACTTATCGTGACGCTGTGATGAGTGTCTGCTACAGCTTGCCTGATCAAGAATACAGACTAGGTCCTGACGTAGGCCTTCTTCAGACAACCGGTGGAATTCTTATGCTTGCAGGTTCTGGTTCTCATGAGGGTCTTCAGCAACCTCAGCAAGTGCTGGAAGTGCAACACAGCAGGTCACATGAGGTCTGGGAAGTTTCTGAAACACACTGATAACTTCTTGATGTGGATACTGAGGAACCAAGGAAAGGAGGCACTCTGCTGGACCACATTCTTACAAAGAAGGAAGAACTGCTGGGGCTGTGAAGGTCAGGGACGAGCCTGGCTGCAGTGACCATGCATGGTGGAGTTCAGGATCCTGGAAGAACGGAAAAATACTTCGAGCTCCTCCAAGCTCAGGAATGGACCTTAGCAATCCGCAGGAAATTAAGCAAAGGTGGCAGGAAGTGCACATGGATGAACAGGGAGCTCCTGATTAAACTCAGACATCAAAAGGAAGCATACAAGAAGTGGAAGAAGGACTCAGGTGACTCAGGAGGAATATAGAGACACTGAGCATACAGCAGTGGATTTAGGGAACCCACCTGGAGTTCATTTTGGTGAGGGTAGATTCAACTGGCAACAAGAAAGGCTTCTACACGTGTAACAGAAGCAAAGAAATAAAAGTTTAGGGAAAATACAGGCCTGCATTCAGCAAGATCACCAGGTCCTTGCTGAATGATGCAAGGACCTGGTGGCAAATGACACAAAAGGACTGAAACACTAAAGCCGTTTTCACCTTAATCTGTACTAGTAGGACTTGTGTTCAGGAATCTCCGGTCCCCAAGACCAGTGGGAAAGTCTAGAGCAAGGAAGATTTAACCTTGATGGAGAAGAATCAGGTCAGGGGACACTTAAGTGAACTCCATATATTTCAGTCCATGAATGAGTCATGACAAAATCTGTCCAATGTCATTGTGAGGCCACGTTCAATACTCGTTGAAAGGTCACAATGATCAGGGGAGGTTACTATTGACCAGAAGAAAGCAAATGTCACTCTGATCTTCGAGAAAGGCAAGAAGGAGGATTCCAGGAACTACAGGTTGGTCAAACTCATCTCAATCCTTGGGAATGTGACAAAAACAAATGTTCCTGGAAACCTTTTCCAAACACATGAAGGACAAGGTAACTGGGAGTAGTCAGTATGGATTTATGAAGATGAAATCATGCCTGACTGACCTGGTCTTCTGCAAAAAGATGACTGGCTTGCCAAGGGAAGAGCAGTGGGTGATGTTTATCCTGACTCAGAAAGACTTTTCACACTGTTTTCTATAAAATCCTCGTAGAAAAGCTGATAAAATAGAGGTGAGATAAAGGACAGTGAGCTGGACTGAAAACTGGCTGAACTGCCTGGCTCAGAGGGCTGTGGATTAGCAGCAAAAAGTTCAATTGGAGGCCAGTCACTAGTTGTGTTCACCAGGAGTCAATACTGGGGTCAACACTGTTTAACCTTTTCACTGACAACCTGGACAACGGAGCAGAGTACACCCTCAAGAAGTTTGGAGATGGTACGAAACTTAGAGGACTGGCTGAGAGACCAGACGGTTTTGCTGCCATTCAGGGGGACCAAAACAGGCTGGAGAAATGAGCAAACAGAAATCTCAAAGTTCAGCAATGGAAAATGCCAAGTCCTGCAGCTGGGCAAGATTAACCCTATGCAGCAGTACATGCTGGGGGCTGACTGGATGGAAAGCGGCTTTGCAGAACACAACTTGGGGATAGTGTTGGACACCAAATTCACCATGAACCAGAAATATACCCTTGTGGTAAAGGTGGCCAGCAGCTTCGTGGCTGAGTATACCTGAGTACTCAGCCTGAGGCAGAGCATATCTAGCAAGTTGAGGGAGGTGGGTCCTATCCCTCTACTCAGCACTGTTGAGGCCACATCTGAAGTGCTGTGTCGCCACATCTGGAGTGCTGTGTTGCCACATCTGGAGTGCTGTGTCAAGTTCTGGGCTCCCTGGTACAAGAGAGACACGGACATACTGGAGCTAAGCCCAGTGAAGGGCCACAAAGATAAGTAAAGGACTTGACCATGTTTCAGAAGGGGAGACGCTTAGAGGGCTGTTCAGCCTGGAGAAAAGAAGGCTCAGAGAGAATCTTTTTGATGTATATAAATATCTGATGGAAGGGAGTAAAGAATATGGAGCCAGACCTTCTCACTGGTGCCCTATGACAAAATAAGAGGCAATGGGTACAAAAAGAAATCCAGGAAATTTCATTTAAACATAAGAAAAACCTTTTTTGCTGTAACTGTGGTCAGACAATAGAATAGGTTGCCAAGAGAGACTGTGGATCTCCATCCCTGGGGAAATTCAGAACCTGACTGTACATGGCTCTGAGCATCCTATCTGGCTAAGCTTGCTCTGAGCAGTTAGGTGTGACTATATGATCTCCAGAGGTCTGTGACAACCTCAACTCTTCTGATTCTGTAATCTTTGTGTAGCCAGTATACATACATATCGATAGATGGGAAAAAAAAGTATTTTCTTAGCATGTTTTCTGCAACAGGCTTTTTATTCAAACCTTAAATCTCGAGATTTAATACTCTGCAGAAGTACATTAGCATCAAAAGTATTGTTACCTCTAGAAACCATTTTGTATAAGTTCTATAAACTTCCTCAGAGCTTTGACTGAATAGTCTATGAAGTACCACAGATTTCTGTTCTCAGGGGCCCACTACAGTACACCTTTTCACTTTTATTTTCCAAATTTATTACTAGACAACACTGTCACCCATTTTAATGAAGAAGGTAATGAAATGCTCATACTCCCCTGCAAGGTGATATATATATCAATGCAACATAAAACTTCAAGAAATAAATGAAATGTTCTGTTCATCTGTCATTCTGTAATAAAATATTAAAAAAAAAAAAGTCAACTGGAAGAAAAATGAACTCTCATCTCCTGTGCTTCCTCTCATATGCACAGGTAGAAACAGGCTTTTCTGATGAGCTGGATTCTGGAAAGTGTTGCTTTGTATGTTCATCATAAAATAATGGGGAAAGAAAAAAAGACAATTTAAATTAAGGTCAAAGGTTCTATTGTCATTGGTTCTAAGCCAACCTGGAAAAACAAGAAAAATGTGTCTATTTAAAGACAAATGGAATTAAAATTATTCTGCTGCTTTGAAGAAGCAGTAAGCAAGCATAAGGGAGAGCTAATCTAAATGCTACAGCTCTCAAGAAGAAAGAGGTTTATTGCTAAGAGATAGATGATATACTCAGAGGGTCTCACTGAAATCAAATGTGAAAGATCTAAAAGATGCAGACCCGGGCAATCTACTCACATACCGCAATGGGACCCTACTGACAACAAAATGGACTGTCCAGAACGAGGGGAAAATGCAATAAGCTTGAAGCTCTGTAAAACCTGCAAGGATGAAGCAAGAGTTCCAGCTCCACTTTGAAGTCACACACACAGTAGAAAAGTGTTGATAGCCATGAATTTTTTGTTTAAAGAGAAATATTCCAATCAGAGAGACATCAAATATTGCTAGAAAAGTCCGGTGGTAATGACCTTCCTTCATAACCCAAAGAAATAAATGGGGGAAAAAGGGAGAATTAGTAAGACTCTTTTGTTATTTATAGTAAGATATTGCCCCAATTCAAACTTGGTGACATCCATGCAACAAGAACTAATCACACAAGAAACAGATTTGGACTTGCAAATCTAGCAAGCAGCTTAAATGTGCTGTTGCATATAGCATGAAGACAAAAATAAACCAAATTAGCCCAGTCTAAGTGAACACAGAGATAAAAGGGAACAGAAAAACATGGTTTGTTTTTACTGAAATAGTCTTGAGATACCTAATTTGCTTTCTGTATTCTATCTGACAACTCTTGCAAATGACATTGATGATGCTGACTTTGCATGCTAATACAGATGCATGATGACAGACCTGAGGCTTTCCAGGGCACAGCATGTGGCCAGCTCTTCATACATCACATCCTGCAAGGGCTGCATCCAGGCTGCAACAAGCTAGGAAAACAGCTAAACTTAAATGCCCATTATCTCTGAGAAGATAGCTACAAAACCCATCTCACTAATTTTGATCTCTGGTATCTTCAAGAATCTCTTGCTGCTCTGACAAATAAGCAAGAGAATAGGTAATTCTAGTTCTCCAGAAGGGAAATGAAGACTAGATAAAGGTATAACCCGGTCCCTGTAAGGCTACAATAAAAGTAACGTGAAAGAAACACATGGATGCCCTAACCAGGGTAAACCTGGAAGGCATGGACCAGACCAAATGCTGAGGCAACTGCGCAATACTCTCACCTTCAGGAGGCATTACAGGACATGCTAATCTAATTCATATCTATCTCTAATACAGACAGATGTTGTATTAGAACAAAGCACAGCAGTATCAGGACTGGAAGCACCATGACTTTGTTAGTGAAGTGTGTACCTCAAGTCTTTGTTAAGAGGTAGGTTTTTTTGCTTAAGTTGGCCTCAAGTTGTTCCAGGGGAGTCTTAGATTGGATTTTAGGAAAAATTTCTTCACTGAAAGGGTTGTCAAGCATTTGAACAGGTTGCCCAGGGAAGTGTCTGAGTCACTATCCCCAGAGGTATTTAAAAGACGTGTAGATGTGGCACTTAGGAAAATGGTTTAGTGGTGAATCAATCTGGCAGTGTTAGGTTTATGGTTGGTCTCAATGGTCTTAAGGGTCTTTTCCAACCTAAATGAATCTATGATTGCCAAACTGTTGCAGGGCTCTACTGCTTTCAGGCATCTGCATGACATTGTACTCTGTGGGGGAAAATCAAGTGTCAAGTACCAAACAAAGCACAAAACCCATTCATCTATCTAAGTGTGATTTTGGTACAGGAAAAACTATAGAGCAGTTATCAAAGGCTCTAGGTATCTTTGATGAGAGCTAGGGGTTCTGGGCAAAGATAAATGAATTCCAGTACCAGAATGCCACATGTTGAAAACAGCAAGCACAGGAACAAAGTTCAAAGAGAAGTATAAACAGACAGTGGCTATCATCATCATGTTTCCTCCAAATAAGAAAAGGATATGAAAACACATAGAATGATCAACAAGGATTTTGTATCTTGACCATATTAGCAATCCAGTGGCTCAGCTGTGCAACAAATGTGAATGCAAATCCTAATGAAGAATGAGAAAAACAGTACAAGTTTGTTCATGGCGCTTCCAAATCTGAGGTTTCATCTTAGGAAGCCAACAAATAGAACTGAGCGCCAGCCAACATTTCTGAGGGACACTGACAAAGGTTTCTTAAAAGAGACTAAGCCACAGACAAAACTGGACATTGCATAATATACGTCCTTGCAAACCCCTACATTCTAGTATGTTCAAATGGCAAAATGGTCAATGTGCCTTTTCCATGGATATAATAGGGTTTTATTCAACGGAGGCCAGTGCTGGCTGACGCTCACCAGAAGCCATCAATTGCTACTTCTAAAAAAGAGTTTGACAGTCACCATCTATAAGGTTTCCAGAGCAATACACAGGTTATTTTCTCAACAAGCAAAGTACGATTTTCAAATTGAATAAAAGCTTGGAAGAGATTGGGTCACTGCAGTCACATTCTCTAAAGCAGCTGAAAAAGTGCAGAGGAGCAAAGTCCAGAGCTGGATTATGTTAATCCGATTTGAAAGAAAAAAAAAGCCTGTCCAGTCTAAGATAGAAGGCAGACTTACTGCTGAGGAAAGATCCCGCATAAAGTAATTAAGGCTGTTACTAAGGGATGGCTAGGACAGTGTAATTCCAGCCCTTTTATCAGTGTCAAGGCTCTCAGCACTATATGGAGACTTGTTCAAAGCCAATGAGAGTGATTTCTGAGGTGCTAGAGAAAAATGCCAGAGGAATAAATGATGGTCATTTCTGCACAGAAGGAAATCATAGAACAGCTAGAAAAAAAATGGTTTAATAAGAAATTATTTCAAATATAATGTTCAATACACAACTCTATAGAACAAAACAAACAGTAGCATAAAAAAAAAGTCCTAAAAGCTTGTCACATGTCAAAACTAGAAAGACGAGCAGAAGAACAGAAGATCTGAAAAAATATACACACAAATTTGATTGCAACATATGGAAATAAAGTTTGTAGATTGATAGCCTTATTTCAGTGAGACAATGGTACCAAACAATTCCACACTTATACATATAAACTCTCTTTCTATGTCTGTCATGTGCCTCTGACATTGGACCTTGTATAGAGGCCATGAATTTATGTAGTTGGAACAGAAGTATGATTTCAGACATGTAATGCCAACTTGCAGTATTCACAACTGAACAGTAGAAAATGATGACAAAGTAATGCTGAAAAACGTACCAGAGAAAGACCCTGCTCCACATATAGCAACAAGGCAGCACCAATGCATCTCTGGTTGCTGCTGTCTGACTTTTATTTTTAGAATACAAAGATGAGAACAAGAACTGAAGCCTGCACTGCTGAAAACTGATGCCAGAGTGAGAGGTGCTTAATGGATATATAAAATGATAGGTAAGGAGAAACAAAAACCTTAGGAAGATTTATGGTCACAAGAGCCACTTCCCCACTAATCTATGCAAGCCAATGCTTGAGGCAGAGGCTGCCCACAGCAGAGGCTTCATCACCAGCAGCCCCATACTCACACAAAGTTGAAGTCTTCCCTAGGCAGACCTAGGAGGAACAGGAAGCATCTCCATGAAATCCCAGCAATAAGGGGAGAGACTGCTTCACTCAAGAAGATTCAGAAAAATAACAGATGTTGCTGTTGCAGAGGCCAAGTGCAGAACATGGCTCCATCAGGACAACTGTGCTGCTATGAACTGCCAGAGCACAACTGGTGGTGATGGCTGCGATGAGACCCAGAGGCTCTTGAGTAACTCAGTGCTGCCAGCTAAGTTAATTCCCACATTAGGAATAGGCACTCAACATTTTACCCCAATTCTTAACCGCTAGTACTTTTAGATTTGCCCAGAAACAGAGGCTCCAGCTTGAACCCTATGCATCTAACTGCAATTATGTACAGAGGTTCACATTTGGACCTGAAAGAGGTAGGATGTATGTCAAGAGAATTAAAACTCAGCTGCATGTAAAATCTGCCAGTGCACTGTACTATAATACCCTGAAACAGCAAAAGAGTTTTAATTCTCAATACAAATATTCTGTGGTAATTTTTAATTGTAAACATTATAGATCAGGTCTAAAAGGAATAGTATGGTACTTGCAGCTGAATCAATACATACTGAAGCTTTCTTCAGGACTTATGGATTCCTGAGCCTCAAGCAGCTAAGGCAACACTGTCTTGGCCTTTCCAGTTCAGATCACAGATCTAATTCATTGCATCTAAAATTCTTAGAGCACCTTGGGCATCTTTCAGAAAAGTGTATATGAGGATAACTCACCAATGTGCAGACTGGTACAATGCTGCCGAACTTCATTCCTGTGTATGTTACGGTATGCCAACACACCATTTTACATCACCAGTGGCTGGTTACCATTGGTCAGATAAAGACTCAAGTTTTCAAGAACATAATGGCAATTTTTGGCCTTCACAATAACCCAGAGAAGAAGAACTAATATCTGATAATGCTTGGCCCAGGCACCAGTTTTCCCAGTACTAAAGATCTGCATTAGGGTAAGTGATGAGGACTAATTTCAAAGTTGCTGGTGCATCCCATTAAACAGTACAACTATAAACACATCATCTCACTGTAAGAATATGCTTAATTTCTCACTAGACCAACACTAACATGAATCCTATAATTTCTATCGTATGCCCATAAAATAAAGGCCAAATATAAGACTAACCACTAAATTATATAGCTTGATCAGTTGAAGATCATGACATTTTTCTATAGGAACCCCTATTTGTAGTAGTATTTAACCATAGAGTATCTCTCAAGAAGGGATTAAGCCTTGATCTGAAAGCAGCACAAAAAAATTCCTCATGTCTCTTGTTAGTTTTTTTCAATAGCTAAGCACCCCTCTGAGAAGAATTTGTGCCAGATTGCTCATTTGAATTCCTTCGCCTTTGGCTTCCAGCTACCAGATATTAAACCTCAGTCCAATAGATTAAAGAGTCTTTTGTGACTAGTTTTCCTCTCTCTGTTTGTTTATACACCATGCAAGAAGTCATTGCTCAGTCTTCTTGCTGATCTAAAAACCAGATTAGGTTTCATAGTGTCAAGCACTTTTCCCAGCCCTCAAATACTTTTTGAACCACATCCATCTATTGCATACCTCCTTTAAGAATGCATCTCAGGAAAAGGGCATAATGCATTTGTATTACTCTCAAAGATGTTACCTCCTGCTGCAAAATCAATCTCTATTGATAACCTTTAAAACTCCTCCTCAATTTTGTGTCTTTAACTAGGCCCTAACTATAATTTGCCTTTTGGCTGTACTCAAGTGTACGTCTTTGGCTAAAACCAAGTTGCCAAGCAATAAAGATTACTTTTCATTACTATCCTTTCTGAAACAAAATTTATCATTTCACCAAGCTTTCCATTATCCACAAATTTTGTGATTTTCTGCTTGGTTCTTCATTGGAACTGAAAATGCTAAATAGGCTTACTCCTCATCCTTCACAATAGCCCACCAGAAGCCTCCCGTCCCATCATGATTTTTCACTGACAATCAGTGTATGTGATCTGCAGGTCTCTGCTTCCAGTTAACTCTGATCAGCCCCTGTGTGAGTCATACACTTAAATCCTGCTTCACTCTCCTCCACAAATAGCCTGTAACTCATGTATTGCAGTGCAATGCCTGGTTTCTCTTTCATGCCACAATCCCACCCAGCTGGGCAGCAGATACTGTGTTCAGCCAACCAATTCTGTCCTTCCAATATAATGAGGACACCACTTGAGGGGGCCCTGGACTTGAACAAGGTCTCTGAGCGGATGGGTTCCAGCTCCAGTTCCAAAGCTCTTCTGCTATCATGTAATCTGATGTGCAAAACCAGCCCCTTCTCCCGTTATATGCCACAGTGCTTTTGCATGCCATCAAAAGACATCTGAAAAGGCTTGTGATTCCTGTAGATCATTGCAGAGAGCCTTCCAACCCACTGCAGTTTTTTCCCTAATCATGATAGCAATATAATTTAATATTAAAGCACCAAATACTTTCTTTACCTTCTCTTTGAACTTTCCTAGCCAAACTCAGTCTACTACGATACAGCAAAATGTGTGTTACATTAAGGTGATTTAAAAAAGCAGCCCTTGGAACTGTATGGCTGTATCTACAATATTTTATATAAATTAAATATTAATAGAAATATGTATGACAATATTTTCAGGTTCACTGTGCTCTAACAATCTTACATACTTTATGCGCTGCTTTTTTTTTGCTTAAAGACGTTTATTAGTCCCAATTCTACACTGTGCTCCATCAAGATTAATTCTGCACTGAGTGTCTTTATAACAGCTGTGCTACATTTTATTAGTTTATACATATGAAAGTAGCTACTTTATTCAGAAATATGAAACAGAACCATTGTGCTGTCTAGTTAAGGCTAGTTATTGCTTGGGAATGGCAGGGATACAAAAGACTAAATATGATTTTAATAATGTAGATTTTAGCAGGAAAAAAAGCCGCAATAAAGCAGAATGTGACTCTTATTTAACCTGGAAGAACTACAAAAATGAGAATTCCATCTTCAATGTGCATCATACAGGAATGCTATATGGAATTTACTAACATCTCTAAGTTGTTATCTAAAGCCCTGGGGTTTTTCATGTGCTACAAAAATAAATAAACAAACTAGCAAAGGGTGGCTGCAGGCAAGAGAAATGAATTACACTCAGGAAATGAATTAATTAGGTTAAAACACACTAACAAGAAAACAGATTTTTCCATGACCAGTCTAATTAGTGAAACTTTGCTCCTTATGAACTCCTACTGTATGTGAACACAACGCTTTCGCAGCAAGTCCAGCTCTCTTCCTCCTAAACTGTATCTCCCAGCCTTTCACTCTGCCCCAAACCCTAAAGCCTCTATTTCTCTGCTGTTTCCCCCAGCAGCCAGGCACGAGGCACAGCATGGGAGCCACCAGCAGCACATGGCCACTGACCAGTCAGGTCACATCAGGTAGAAAGGGACCTCCTGATGCCGTGGGTTTTGGCCTTCTCTCTACAGGAACCTTCGTATGGTCTGTTTTCTGCCCCAACACTTCTCAAAGCTTTATAGGACCTAGCGTGCACAACCTCTTATTCAGTGCTATCATTGAAGTATTTTCATCAGAAACAAGCATCAGCAACACAAACTTCAAATAACGCAAATGACATAAGAATGCATTAATATTTTCCATGTCCTGCTCTCCTTGTTTAAACAAAGATGGGTAAATGTGCTGCACGTGGAAAAAGCAGTGGAAGAGGACAGGGATGCCCTGCTGTCATGTAAGACTTACTTTTTCCTAATTACATTAAATTAATAATAAATACAAAAAGTACCTGATGCCTTTCTTTGTTCACCATGTCTCTCTCAGCCAGCTCTAGGTACCTCCCTCTCATCTGAGTCATGAGTACAAGAAAACGAAGCTGATAATAGTGACGTGACAGTAATGAAGGAAGGCTCTTTTTTAATCTTTAATTTCTGCACTGCTGCTGGCTCTGATATTCAAAGCAGTGTCATGGAGCTCTCACATAAACACAAATTGAAGAGGCACAACAAGGAGCTACAGCTGCAAGAGCATCAGAGACATGGAGCTCCAGCAGCCCACAGCAAAACCTATATGGCTGTGAGCCCTTCTCTGCCAAGCACTGGCAAATTTTGGAACCTTCTTGAGATAATTTTCGTTGCAGAAGAGAAATTGGCAGTACAAAACAAGTATCTTGTCAGGGCAGGATGTTTATTTTCTGAAGTCCAGCTGCCCTTCTTCCTGAAGCCGGAATGGTAACAGGCAGTGCTCTCAACAACGTTCAGCCAAGGCTTCAGATCATGCATCTGACCACATGTCTCTCCCCTCTCCAGAAAAAAGTCTTCATGCCTTCACCTCCCTCTCTGCAGGGGTCTGCACAGACTTGTGTACCAGACGCAGCACTTACTGCTTCTCTGACGGGATCTTAACCTCTGACCACATACCCCTTCCCTTTTCCTGCTTAACACAATGTAGCTATGGGACCAGGGAAACAGCACACCGAACCTCCTGCCATGACACTTGTGTGAAAGATACAGAAACATAGTGTCACTGAGCTTTGTTTATACTGTCAGGAATTAAAGTTTACAAAGAAACTTGAGATTACACATTTGTTACATAACTGCACAAAACTAACATGAGTTTTTCTCTGTATTAACTGTTAATTCAAACCCAATTCCTACAAAAAGCCATCTTGGGGTCAATACTAACTCAAGTTGCAGCCTGCACGCTTTCAGCAGGAGATGGAAAATCATCCAGTTATAGGCAGACCCACAAATCCCTCAGAAGGAGAGTCAGATAAATCACCTGTATCTTCTTCCCTTTCCCTAGCTACAAGAGGAGGTTATGCTATGCCCTCCTCTTTCATGTTCTCACCATCAATGCACACCTCCACCCAAGTGCTTCAAGAAGCAAAACAACATCTTGGATTTCTCTGCTAGCACCAGTCTCCTCTCTGTAAGATACCAAACCATAACATACAGAATCACACTCTTTTGGGTTGGAAAAGACCCTTGAGATCACCAAGTCCAACCTTAAACCTAACACTACCAAGACAACCACTAAATCATGTCCACCACTAAATCATATGTGCACCACTGCACACTACCCACACTGGTCTTATCATCCTTTCTTTATCATCTAAAAAGATCTGTCGAAAGGGCCACTACGTGCTCTGACTGTTCCAAATGGCAAGGCACAGCAATGTAATCTTAGCATAGCATTTAAAAGCAGCGCAGAACTGCCTCACAGTGTTAAGATCTTGTCCTCCCACTAACACACCCATCCCACCACTACTTACAAAAAAGCCATTGTATGTCATTGTCTTGTGTTCCATACCTGGAACATTATGTTCTCCATACCTTCTCATTCTCCTCACTTCCACACTTTCCTCTGTTTCTCCTAGTAATGTAAGAAATGGACACTCCCACAAACTAGTGACCCCGTTCCTGGGTTTCATTCTGCTAAACTGTCTGTAAGCTGCCCTCTGTATGCACACACACATATACATATGTCTGTATGGATAAACCTATGGCTTTCTTCCATTTTCATGCTTTAACCCAGAATTAAGGATTCTGTACTAATCCTGACACCAAGATGGCAGAAGTTCATGAAATACTGAAAATAATGAGATAATCTGTCCATCAAATATAGTGCTCATAAAAGGACACAAAGAGTCTTCAGTCACAGAAATATATTGAAAGATGCAACATCAGCAGCTCTTTTAAAACTAAAAGATTAAATCTGAGACATCATTATTTCTTCAGAGAACGATTTTGAAGAATTCATTATTGAGGAAAGTATTTTTATGTTCACAGCTCTACAGGTACATGTCTTAAATTAAGCTCATTTCCTTACCTCCATTCTTCCACCCCCATAAACATCAGCTCATTATTTCAAAAATGCACAGTGAATAAGAAAGAGGCAATTTAAGAGGAGGCACTGTAGAAACTGACTGTGACAGGTGCTGAAAGAATGAATCAGTACAACTTCCCTGTTCTTTTCCTTAAGCATTTGCTTTTGGCTACTTTTCTGATTTCTCCTTGGTGCTTGACTATAACAAAACCTCAGAGAAGGCTGGGAAGTGGGAAGCTATGAGGGAAAAAAGCCACAAAGAAAACAAGTTTTTTGGTGCCTCCTACCTGACTTTGGGTAACTTTCATGTGCCAGTGCTACTCAAAGCACCTCATTTGTTGGGAAATATGGCCTTATACTTTCTGGTTATCCTTAACAGCTGCTTTTACACAGTACTGGTTTTCCCATTAAGCTTAGAAAAATCACAAGTTCCTTGCTAGCAATCAGTTCTTCCTCCAGACAAGACAGAGGCTACATGCAGCAGGGAACCAGTGCTTGTCATGAGTATTTGTGGTGTCTGCAGTAAGCCATTCTTCAACCCTGCAATGATTGTGCATTAGACTGCCAAAAATTCTACCAAATTTCTATTAGTATTATACTATTCCTAATTAGCATAACTTCTACAAGTGTATATAATAAGGCTTATTATCTAACTTGATTCAGTCTTTTGCAAGGCACTCTCCTGGACTGAAATATTAAGTACGAAAAAGACCACACTATCAAGAATGTAGGATATGAATGGTCGGGACAGGACCATCTGAGGAATATGAAGATAAATTCCTAGAGAATATAATTCTAGATTCATGTATTAAATAGTTAGGTCTTTTTTTTCTCTTCATTTTTCAGAAAGAAATATAGAATTACTCAGGTTGGAATTACCCTACGAGGTCATCCAGTACTCACAGCAAATTTAACGCTGAATTGAGACCAGGATGCTGAGGGCTTTATCCAGTTGGGTCTTAAAAAACCTCCAAGTATGGAAATTCACAACCTCATGGGCAACCAGCTCCACTGCCTAATTACCCTAACAGTGAAAATGTTTTCCTTGACCCTGATGCTAAATCATATTGTAAAAAGTTGAAATCTCCCATTTCAATTTGTCGTCACCTTTTGTTCTCCCAATATACGCTGCTGTAAAGAGCTTGGATCCATCTTTTCAGTAACCTCCTTGTAGGTGTCAGCTTCTGCTAGGTCACTCTAATGCCGCCTCTTCTCCAGGCTGAGCAAACCCTGTTCCCTCAACCTCTCCTTCCAGGGCAAGTGCTCCAACCCCTTGTCGTGGTTTAAACCCAGTCAGGTAATTCGTTCGCTCACTTCCCCCCCCTTTCTTGCCCTCCCCCTGCTCCCGGAGGGACGGAGAGGAGAATCGAAAAGAATGCAACTCCCACGGGTTGAGATAAGAACAGTTTAGTAACTAAGGTATAACACAAATCACTACTGCTACCACCAATGATAATAATGATAAAGGAAATAACAAGGGAAGAGAATACATCATCTCACCACCAGCCGACCGATAACTCGCCCCCCCCAGCCCGACCAGGCTCTGACCGATACCTCCTCCAACCCTGCAGTCTCCCAGCCCTTCTGGCTAACTCCCAGTTACATCCTGGGCATGACGTGCTGTGGTATGGAATACCTCTTTGGTCAGCTTCCCCTCCTCCCTGGCAGAGCATGAGGCTCACAAAGTCCTTGGCCAAACCAAAACATCGCTTGTTATCAGCTCTGTTCCCGAGCTGAAAGTCAAAACATTGCACTGCACCAGCTACCAAGAAGGGGAAAAATGACTGCTACTGCTGAACCCAGGACACCCCTGAACATCTTGATGGCCTTTCAGTGAACTCACTCAAGTTCATTGATGCCTTGGGAGAGTCCAAAACTGGACCCAGAATTGCAGATATGTCAAAGGCTTGCTGAGTAAAGTTGAGTAATCACTTCCCCCAGCCTTCTGGCCGCTGTCCTGTTGATGTAGTCCAGTAGGCTCCTAGCCTTCATTCTTTTGTGCTGATCAAGGATGAGGATGTAGTTCGTTCTTTGTTTCCTATTCAGTCTTTGTCGTGTTTGCTGATCCTGTCAGCAGAGGTGACAAGTAGCACCAAACAGCTGAATAAGTAAAGCAGAAGTGCAAGATTTTCTGCCCAATTTTGCAGCCTGTCCTCACTTCATATAAACTGAAGATCAAGTGCCCTGTCAAAAAATTGCTTCCTCACATCATGTAAAATCATATAAACAACCTTTTAGGGCAGCAGAACTGCAATGGCAATGTGAGTCCTCCATAGTCTTAGGCTGTTTCTTTATATAACTGAGCTACAGATAACAAACAATTCAAGCAAAGTTACCAGTTCTGTTCTCTCTTCTACAGTGCCCTACTTGTTACTCTTTTTGCATCAGAAATTGTTCACCCCAGAAAATACCATGAGGGTGTAGAATTTTCTGTATGGATTTCAATGCAAAGATGTGGCCAGACAGTATTATACAGTCAGAGTTTACCAGCCCAAGTCTACGCTTTTAACCAGGGACACAAATAAAAGAGATCTGCAAGAAGAGGCTCCATTTCAATGGGAAAGCAGGGTTTTTCTCCAAAAATGTGACATGCCATTAGTGCAACATAAACCACAAGATAATCTCAGTCCTTCTTCAGTTTACAAGCATAATATCAAACCTTGTCTTTCTAACATGCCAACACAGTAATGAGGTTAAGATAAAAAGATGAACAAGGCTACTTCCTCCAAGATGTCCAATTACGAATATATACACATGGCAGATTTCTTCGCTCCAATAAACATACTTACAGAATGTATCAGTAATTTTTTGCACTTCAGTTTAAAAAGGAAAAAGCATTAAGATTTTATCCAGCATACCCAGAAAAGGCTTCAATTTTCAACGGGACTGTAGAAGTGGGACTTGAAGTTGGGTCTATGAATCACACATGAATGTACTGCCCACCCTGTGGAACCCAGAACTTCCCACACATTTTTGCTGAGAGGCACTGATGTTTGTAAGCATGTAGTCTGTCTTCTGTGATCACCTGAAGAAAGCAGCCCTTGACTTATGAGCCATAAGAAAATATAGTAAGTATATACACCATACTGCATTGTTTTACCCACCATTGCTGTATCTTAGTTTACACTAAGAAATCATCTATGAACACTTCACAAGGAAACTTCTGAATAGTCTACAAACACCTATTTCCTGTGTTCAAGGAACATATATTCACTTCCTGTGAAAAGGAGCTCTTGTACAATTTCACAGCTGATGTATACATTTTTCATCAAATCCTGTCTGCATTCACAGTTCTCTACTGGGATTAGTCACATACAATTTGAGCAATCATGAGGAGAAATACAGAGTAGTTTTAAAAATCAGAAACGGCGCTTGTTTATGATAATGTTTGCAGCTCTTCCATCTACGTACCCACACAGATTGCACATACTCCCACAGAGATGGAAATTAATATGTGAAATACCTGTGAAGTTTGAGGGTCACAGTTCCATAAACAGTAGCAAAGCCCAGAAGACGAACCCATCTTAGGAGAATACAGCGAAATACACTTGGCTCAAAATACAAAATGACAACCTATAGAACAGAAAGATAGAGAGAGCTTCAGTACTGTTTTAATGTGAAAGTGGCTCTTCATTCAAATGCAGAATAGTTGCAAAACAGGACAGCAGACATATTTCAGCTCATATTGCTGTATATTTAGATTTTCTAGTAAAGTGGAAGGAGGATCAGATCACCAGCTGGCATAGTTCTAGGCACCAACTCCTTTTGAAGGGAGCTGGAAAAAGCCCTATGACAGACTGTGAAGTGACAACACTTTAAAATGCAACTCCACTGACTTTTCTTAACTGAGTGAAAACATGTACCCAGAAAAGAGGATAGAACAGACAAGGACATTTTCCTTAAGCTATTCCAGTAATATGCAGCTGGCTTAATTCTGATTCGATGGACTGTATTTCTAGGTTACACCTCCAAGTCACTACTTCTAATAAACTAGCAAAATGATAGCTGGCCATTTTCCTCTACCAACTATTCTGACACGCTAAAATTGATTGCACTACCCTCTCTCTGTCCCAAACCTCCAAACCTCAACGTCATATTTGACCCTTTCTTGTTCTTTCGCATGTATTTTCCCTAAGCTATACTAAATCTCCCTATGCATCACCACTTGCTTAACGAAAATAACCTGTTTGTTCACTTATGGATTTATCTGATCACAACAACAGAAAGGTCCTACTGGCCTTTTACTCTACCTACCAATTAACCACACATGAGAACAGCACTCAATGAATAGTAACATAAAGCTACTTCTGCAAGCACACAGTGATTATAAAAGCATCATTAGCAAGTAAAATGTCACCCTTATCTAAATCAGGGCTACCCAAGTAGTGGACTTGGTCATGATTTGAACCTGGAGTCCATTTCTTCTCATTCCAACAGATGTTTTCCCAGGTGTCCAGAGGGATGATCCCATGTTTCTTCCCACTGGTTCAGCCCCACCAGGAACCTGCAGTCACAGGGATTTGGCTGTACACTGCCCTTACCCCATGTGAAGACCCGGCTTGGTCCAGCAAAGCCAGATCCAGTGTATCCCACCTATCTGACTAGAATGTAGTAAAATGTCCCAAAACACCACAGTACAAATTAATTGGGTAATCCTGGTCTACAGAAAGAAAGCACTGAAACATTTCAGGCCATCTGCCACAGCTTCATTTAGAGTCAGTACATTCTGGCAGTAGAGGTAGTATTGTGCCTACCGGCTGCCACATGATATTATTTTCCTAAGTAAATGCTTTTCTATGTGGGAATTCAAGCCCAGGATATTGGCCAAAAGCCCAGGACTATGTCCTTTGGGTGACACAGACATATTTAGGAGAGTGGGGGCAAAAATGGCAGACATGTGGGCTGAGATAGAAAAAGCTGTTGTGCTTCATTGGCATGTTTTTTTTTTCACAGCAGAATCAAGCTATTTCTTAAAAAAATATGGTTTGTCGAATCAAACCATGGTGCAAAATTTAATCTTTTTTTCACTGTTATTGGACTGATATGTTTCAAGGCAGACATTTTCTGGGAATCTGACAAATTCTGCATGTAGGGGAAGATAACAGAATACAGCAAAAGGCCCACTTCTCCTTGGAAAATCAGCTGGAAAACCAAAATGCATCCAGACACAAACATGAACATGCTTATGTAAATAGAGCATACAGCAAGAAGTTTCTCAGAAGGACCTGAGTAATAATATTGACCTCTTATGCTAATATTATACACATTAGGATAATTGCAGAACCAGAGCAAAGTCTGTAGCAGTAACCCACCTCCTGAAGTTTGCCAGGGGGTGGAAAACACCATGTTTAATCTTTGATTCTTCCAAACTATAAAAACTGTGTCAAAATAGACTAGCACAAAGAGACTCTGAACACATCAAAGCTGATGTGAAGGTAGAATTTTTCAGATTATTGAAATGGGTAGGTCTGAAAACTCTCCTGGCAAAGAATTTTCTGAACAAGGGCAACAGCTCTCTTTGCCATGCAATCTGACACAGCAATTTTATCTGCAGTTGCTTGATGAAATATTAACTGCTTCTGTCTAGAAAATCTCATTGATTTGCATTGAACCATTTGTATGAGCAGCTGAGGCATTTGGCTGGCTATCAACCAAGAAAATACCACTTCAAATGCAGCATGGTGTGAGTGGGTATGTGGCAGCTCACCATGAAGACTGCAGAGGCAAGGCTCTGTTGGTGAAAACTGTTCTCATTTTTCCAGTTTGAATTGTAGACAAATTTTAACTACTTATTTGCCTAGTGGTCAAGTACATTGGAGAAGTAAAACCTGACCCAAGTTGATCCCCTTTTAGGTCTTCGTTGTGTTTATACAATCGAGAGTATCTACTACAGAACCCAGAATGGTTTGTGTTGGAAGGGACCTTAAAAATCACCTAGTTCCAAACCCCCTGCCATGGGTTACAATCCTCCCCAAGGGCCACTACCCATTTCAACCTACTTTTCTGTAACCTGCACATTATAGTCTGGTCTGGCAGGGACAGTTACAAAATGGTCTGACATGGACCAAAGTTTTGAACAGAAAGAATTGCTGTACTTATGTTTTGCCTGCTTTTTAGGTTTTCCAGAAAGTTATTGTAAGAATACTTTATTCCCATTCCCATCAGGGCTCCATGGGATGTTCAGGTGACCACTCTCTCTATGCTCTTGTCAGCATTAAGGCACAGCTTTCAAATTGAATCATCTTTCATGGATTGGAGTCAAGGGGCTACAGAAACACGGCCCTGGAAGCTCAGCACAGCAAAAGCCATGCTCAAGTTTTTCATCTTGCAGGAATCACATTCTTGTAAAGAAAATGTATTTGCTGAAAAGTACGGCCGTTGCCCTCCATCCCTTACTCCCCTTAGCTAGAAAGCAAACAAAAAAAGAAACATAACACAGAGAATCACATAATGGTTTGGGTTGGAAGGGACCTGAAAGATCATCTAGTTCCAACTCCCCTGACATGGGCAGGGACACCTTCCACTAGACCAGGTTGCTCAATGCCCCATCCAGCCTGGCCTTGAACACTGCCAGGAATGGGGCAGCCTCAGCATCTCTGGGCAACCTGCTCCAGGGCTTCACCACCCTCACAGTGATGTTGTTTTTCCTCATGTCTAATGCAAATCTCCCCTACTTTAGATTAAAGACATCCCCCCTTGTTCTACCTCTGCATGCCCTTGTAAAAAGCCCCTCTCCAGATTTCTTGTAGGCCCCTTTTAGGCACTGGAAACTGCTCTAAGGTCTCTCCAGAGCCTTCTTTTCTCCAGGTTGATCCACTCCAACTCTCTCAGTCTGCCTTCGCAGGAGAGGTGCTCCGGCCTCTGATCATCTCTGTGGCCCTTCTCTGGACTCGCTTCAGATGGCCCACATTCCTCTTGTGTCAGGGGCACCAAAGCTGAATGCAACACTCCAGGTGGGGTGTCCTAGAAGAAGAAGTCTTGGTTTTGTTTTTTATCAGCCTGTTCTACCTTCTGGTTATCAAAACTCCATTCTCTACTGTTATTCTCAGATGAAAGCTTCCCTTAAAGCAACAAACAATATGCAGCAAAGGGTTGCTGAGCTCCAAGCTAGGAGCGTAGGATGAGCACAGGATTCACCCACGTACCCTGGCTGCTCTCAGCAGAACAAGGGAATCCCTCTGCAGTTCTAAAATACTCTGCCCACTAAAAATCTGACAATCATTCTTTTTACCTTTTTGCTTTTATAACGCATTAGACCATGACAGCAGCATAAATCTCATTAAAAATGCTTAGATGGAAGCTTTGCTGATGGAAGTCACAAAACCTATTTACTGTACATAAGGAAATGTGATATCCTCTGTTTCACCAGCTTCTGAAATCCATTTAAATACTAGACATCAGTTTCTGTTTGTTAAACACCAAAGATTTGGGGGAAAAAATGGCTGGAAACCAGCAGAAAAGTCAGTGCCTGTTCATATCCCAGCTACTGCAGCTGTGCATGAGACTTCATGAACAGTGGTTCATCTTTGTCATTTGGACAAATGCATTTAGATGTTTGCTTTTAACATCAATGTGTTTTAAGCTATTGTTACCTTTGCCAAAACACTTTCCCAGCAGTCATGCTACCACTTGTGGAGTCAGAGATGAAAAGACTTTCTAAGGTCACCAGCTAACTGTCAAGTATGTTTAGAGCTGGAGACTTACGGACATGGAAGAGAGACCTAGCTTGCTGACACAGCGATCAGCCAGCTCAGTTATTCAGCTGACACGATGAACAGATGCACATGCTCTCTAAAGACAATGGCTAAAGTCGATGCAGGCACCTTGCCCACTACAGCAAATCTTTGTTAGCACGACAGGTAGGACAGTAAAAGTGCAAAGAGAACTAACATTTAACAATTTAACGTTCAAAAGCATAAAAGACATTGTCCTGACACGAAATGAGCAAATAATGAGTTTTCTAGCCTTAGTGCCACTTCTCCTTGAAAGACATAAAACATTTAGAGAGATACTTTAAAAGAAAAAAAACCCAACACAACTTTATCAAACTTTATCAGTGCTCTGTGATGTTAACAGTGAACAATACTTCCAGGCAATACAAATACTCTTTGTTTTTCTGATTAACTGTACTGTGCACATTATAACACAATTAATTTTGCCCTTCACCTTGGTAACAAGATCCAGGTGAAAACGTTTTATTTAATACTGTGCAGTTGCCCAAGGTGCACTGACTGGGATTCAGTCTGCCTAAATCAGGCATATAATTTCTATCTGCATTGTAGGGGTCTAGTAAATCAGCCATACTAATATGAGTTCCACATATAGGCCATGGATAAAAGCAGGTACCTTGAAGGACCTTGAAGAAGTTTAGGACTTCAGCTACTTGGACAGAATCTTTGCCTAAAGGCTTCATATAACCATCGCCACTGACTAGAAAGCTACTTCAGCACTTATTTTAGGGAAGTCCCTTCACTATATGTCAAATAACAATCTGCATTAGGAAGACTAAGCCAAACCCTCTGTAGCCAGCTTTATCAATTTTGTAATGTATTTAAGACAAATTGCTTGCTACTTTGATTCTTAAGCCATAAAAATCACATGAATAGATCAAAACCTCATTTTCTTTTTCAATCATCAAATTTCTACACTCCATGTTGAGGGGGAATGGGCAATGCTATAATGTCTCAAAAGATCAGTAGTCAGACAACAAATATTTTTAAAAATACATGGAATTGTCATGTAAAGTTGTGAGCAGGAGCTTAACTCACAAAGCTCCAAAGTGTTCACTTTTGAACTGTTCTTATTTTTGTTCTCAGTTGTAGAATCATAGAAAGATGTGGGCTGGAAGGGACCTTTAAAGATCATAAAGTTCCTAACGCTGTGGGCAGGGATGTTATCCATGTTATATACTTGGAAATGATATACAGAGCTTAGACTGTGAGCATCAGAATTATCTGGTTATGGGTCTGAAGTGGAAGTCACCTGCACTGGATAAAAGCGATGCAAAATTATTACTTTTTTTTCTCATTTTCAAATAACCAAATTTCTCTTAAAATTGTGCCCCATTAACCCAAAAAAGCTTTACAGGAAAACTACCTACTTCTTTATTTAATGTAAGAATTTCCTGCAAATACTCAGCATAGTTCAATGAAGGACATGACACAGCCATTTAAGATAATGCCTTTTGGGCTAATTCCATTAACAAGCATCTAGGAGATACTGTGAAGAGATACATCCGATCTGTTCCACTGCTCAACACCATCTGCCCTTGCCTGTCTGCAGGAGCTGTCTTGGGCTGCCTCTAGGCAATTCTGCTATGGAACAAGCCATCAGATGCTGCTTCTTGGTACCGTGCTGTGCTTTGAGATGGGCAGTCGTCCATGTCTCAGTAGTTTCTTTCAACATATAAAACATCCTCTAGGGTAACTTAGTACATCAAGTCATCTATTAACCCTTCAATCTCAATACTGAGAAGGGATTTCCTGCAACAGAGATGCTGTTTGTATTAGATAAGCTTGCCATCCAAACTCATAATAGTCTGGCACTATGCTTTCTAGAAAAGGGACCGATCCACTTGCATGTGGGCACACTGCCATCTTAACAGATGGGCATGAATAAAGGGATTCATGAGCCTGTGTACACCACTGGTACCACACACCACTGTTGGAAACATGATTCACAGCTCAGAGCAGCTGCTTAAATATTAGCGATGCACAACTCATTATCCACTCCTGTACCACCAACAAATATTTCCGGTGCAACTACACAAAACGTTTTAGAGGTATGGTAACAGTTAAATATATACTTAGGCTAATTACATAAGAACACTTCCTTCCATCTTCATCCCATTTTTTTAAACCACATGTGCTTTCTAGGCCATAACATTTTATTCTAATAGACCTGTGGACACACAGTACCACCAAATCCTGTTATCCTTGAAAATCTCACAATTTGGAAGCAGAGCTGTGCTGGCTCATTAGCTCAATGCCTCTGTAGAGGACACAGTTGCTGCAGGAAACCACAGTAACTAGTCAGTAGGTTTTATTCTTGCCTTTGAATTGGAAGTAAATTAGCTCCACAGTACACAGCATTTGAGGCTCTCTGCTGCTGGGGGCAATGTGTTTCAGATGTATGCCAAAGTCAAAATAATTACAGCCATTTAAGATCTTTTGGGTTTCTTCATAAAAGACAAGCTTTTTCCTAGTCACCCACACAAAGTCCATCTTGAAATTCTGAAAACCTTCTTTTCCTCACACTATACTTTCAAATGTAGATAGGTTTTCTCCATTGCCTGTCTGAAAACAAACATTAAGCCTCTGGTGCTTTTCAGCAAAGACATGTCTTGCCTGTAAAGTCTTTCGGGGCACCATGACATAGTATATGTGCATAACCACAAGGAGCAGTGTAAGGCACAAGTAGAGACTTCTGGAGCTGAGTTCATCAGAATGCTTTGCTATCACAAAGTTTTGTTACACTTTGGATTCATCCCCATCAGGCAGTAATAGCAGATCTTTTCAGCTCTTTATGGAACATATTTTTTACAGTGGAGCGCATTTAATCTCCTGAGAGATTTATCTGGCAAGTAAGGAAACAGAACCTTCAACATCATTTTGGTTTGATACAAGACTGCATACTTAGCATCATTTTTTATTGGTATGTCTTCAATTATGATGACACTTGACAGGGCACCTCTGAATAGGTTATTTTGAGGGAAATGAACATCCATGTGACTTCCAAGATGGCATCATGTCTTTCTTCCAATTTGAAGAGAAAAAGTGGTATGTCACAGATCCTACCAGCTTTGAAAATATTCATTTGTAAGTGACCTGAATATGTGGCCTGAAAATTCATTTATTTGCCATAAATTCTAGCCTCTAGTTTGTTACTAATGATTCAGCTTCACCATTCCTATTTACGTTGGCTTAAATAGCATTCTCAAGTAAAGAAATACAAAGCTAACACATAATCCACAATATCTTTAAGAAGACACATGCTTGTACTCGGTAAAGAGATTTGCTCACAATAGATGAAGTGTTAAGCCCAACAAGGCACATGCAATAGAGGAAGGAATTCCAGTTTTTTTTCCTAATAAGGGCTACAATTTCACCAGCAAACACTTCCTTAGCTTACGAGAGACATCAGTTGATGACCTGGCTGCATCAGTTATAAATGCTAAGGGTTGTAGGGTTCCTCAAGGGTGAATTGACAACCAGAGAGAGAAAAGGGATACAAAGAAAGACAACGCACTATGTCTGTATTCTCTCTGGGGAAAGAAAAGTGTTAAGAACTAGTACTACCAAAAGGACTGGACCCTTGCTCCATGCAGCTTCAAGAACCGACTGGGGAGCTGAGGAGAAACAGAAATTACCTTGAAACCAAGCTAAATCAAGAGACACATTATCACATACCTTCTCTGTATCTATCCCCACACACAGAAATTAATGCCTAGCTTTTCACTGTAATAGAATAAACTATTTATCTTTAACTGTAGACTTCTCAAATATATAGAGAGATTTCAATGGTACTGCTCAGGAAATGGTGATCCTAAAACAGTAAAGCATGGTCATTCAGAAAGTATTACGCCTCTCAGCCTAATGGGCTATAGGCATTGAGCTGCTGGAGGTGGCAAATCCAACTTCTTGGGGGCAAATATTCGCCCAGAAAAGGTGCCTTCCTGACCATTTTGAGTTATTGGATGCTTCAACAGTCAGATGAATGTCCTCGTTTACCTACTTCATATGTGAAGAAAAAAAAACACAACAAAACCAAACCAAAATAACCCCTTTCTTATTGGATGCACCTCTATAATCTTTTCCTAACAACGATGTGGTCACCAAATAGGCAAAGAGAAACATTTTTAGGAGCTGAAACATCTCTATCAAAAAAAGATAAGACATTAACTCAACCCAGTCATTTGCCAAATACTTGACGTATTTTAACAACAGGGTTAAGAATGTTAGTTTCATTTTATGAATAAATGCACTATGCAGTACAGTATTTTATTAAAAAAAAAGGAAAATCTAACAATTTATTTTAAGACAATGCCTGTGATTTGAAGAAAAAGGAACCTTTGAAAAACATTATGGTAGTCTATATTAAAATAAATCTTGCAAGAGCTGAAGCTAAATCAAGACATAATAGACTAAATTATTCAGAGCAACTTGTCAAGTATACTTAATGCAAGACACAAGTCATAAAACAGCCTCACAGATGTCTGCATTTCATTACAAAATGGCTGAAATCCCTACGAACACATAGTGCAGAAAGGGATTCCATGGAGTATTTTCAAACAGTGACTTCTACCTGGGAAAAAGAAACCATGCAGCTATTTAGAGTTCCAAAAATACCTGGTCTCCTGGTCTTAATCTAACCAAGCCAGTGAAGTATTTAACACCAAGTTTGTGAGAAAAAAATACCTGATGGTTCCAGGAATACCTCTTTCCTGGCTGCATCCTCTCTCTGAACTACACATTGGGCAGATTCAGGAGTTAAGGTAGGAATTTTATTAACATAAACTTTTAAAATGGTTACTTGGAAAAGATAATAGGGACACCAAGTCTTCAAAGCACCTTGTTAAACCACAGCAAAGAGTAGGACAGAAGTGGTTGTTATCCTCTGCAGGAAAGTTTTTGTCAATATTTATTTTGACAACTACTGATTTACAAAATCTCTTTACACAAAATATCAGCTGAACATCTCAGTCCAGCCAATGCTGATTAGTTTACTGCAGACATCATTGCTGGAACTATTGACTTTTCATCTTCAGCTTATATACCTGTAGCAGCAACAGCAGTGGGGACAAGCCAAGGGCCACAGTGTGACAAACCTCCGGTGGAAGTGGTGGGAACACTCCACCTTTTCATGTTCCTAAGTAAAGAACAGATGCCCGTTTGGGAAATCTGCTTTAGGTAAACTGAAGCTATCAGCTTCAGTAGAGGTAATTGGGTGAATTGTGAAAATGAGCGACATACTCTGATGACATGATCTATAACCCCACTGGTCTTAAATCTACATTAACCATATTAAGCAAACTATGCTATTAACATAATTAATTATTTATAGGTAATCAACAAAGTCCAAAAGAAACCAGCCATAGCTGCTATTCCTAAATTCACTCCATAGTGGAAATTATAGAAATAGGAAAAAAACAATTTCTCTTCCTACTGTTTTTCTTATGTTTCTCACAGCATGAAGATATGAATATCGTTGCCTTCCAAAAAAACTGTGGACAGTTGGCTTGGGTAAGAAGGACAGAGTGCTCATGCTCTTTGGTTCTAGTCAAAAGGAAAAAAAAATTTTTTTATATAAGTCCAGGCAAGAAAAATACTTATGCACTGTTGAACGGGTACTGAGAAATTATTATGACTGAGAAATTAAGACAAACTTAGCAAAACAAATTTCTACATTCAAAACAATCAACTCTTTGGAGACGTTCTCTCAGTCACAGAAGATCTAAAGATGATTTTTAAAGAACACATAAATCAGCTCCACTCCTCTCTGCAGCACTGGAGGAGAGCAGACTGCAGAACCAGCTCTTTTCTGCACGGAACACAGGCACATGTACTATGGATCCACTTCTCTGGAAACAAAACCATAGGCAAGTCACCACTTACCTACAGATGGCTCAGGGATGCTGCAAAGCAGTAGTTAAATAATGGCCCAATAAAGGCAAAGTGGATATGATAAATGTATGAGTGGGATTACTACCATGGTTGACTGGAAGAGCAGGGGACTGATCTCAGTGAAGGAGACCTTCTTCTTATGTGTTCCTAAGGCAACAATTTTCCTCCAGGTTTTTATTAACTTTTTCTTTGCAGAACTTGTATTTTGGGATGTATTTCTGCCATTCTGGTTCTTTGGCATGGACAGAAAAGAAAAAAATCAATCACCTCTATAATTAGAGAACAGGTGAGATTAATGGAAGGACTACAGACAAGCAAACATGCTTCTTATCTCCTGATTTCATTTAGGCTCCAAGGTGCAGGTGAATGAAGACTATGGCACTGTGTCTGTCTTCCGATTTTGACTTTCAGTTGGCCATTGAAAACGTACCAGAAACAAATTCTGCTACTGCAGATCTACAGGTAGGAGCTCCCAGCTCTTGGCATCTCAATTTGAACTCAGACATGGTTGGGCCCTTACATACCTTGCTATGCACATGCAAGATAAAGCCAGATCAATTAATCAATAACATTTTTACTTTTCTAGAGATAGGATTTCCTATCTCTCATGGCATTTAACCAGCATACTTAACCCTTAACTGGGGAAATCTGTCTCACCAGCCTTTCAGGTCCCTGCATTAAGGTGAACAACTAGGTCTCAGGAGACACGAGTCCTACTTCTCCTGTCACAGCACTTCAGAGGATGAAAATATTCTTAGACAAATAAAAGCAATACAGAGTAGATACCTGGGTGGTGCAAAAATGAATGCTTTCAAAAAACTTCAAGATCCTATAGACATACATTGACACTATGGTGCTGCAGAACTTTACTCTCTGTTTATGGGTATACGTGTGCATATGAGAGGATTGTTGTAAATAAAACATTAAGAATTTTTTTTGTATGTAAATTCTACATACACAGACATTTCTTAATCCCTTTTCTAGTTGGCATGTATGCACATGTGTGTACATAAAATGTACAAACTTATTCCCATGCTTGTATGAGTATTTATCTATCTATACATTTATATAGAGAATAGATTTGATGCTTTCCTTGTAATTTTTTTGCCTGCAAAATCATGATTCTCTTTCAAAAGTTAGCTACTTTTCATACTGATTCTACAGCACATCGATTCCAAAATAGCAGCATAATTAAATTCAAGTATATCTGTGCCAATGTTTTCTCCTTAATGAAAAGCAACACAGAACTTTATCAGTATCAGTCTCCCTGAAATACACTTTTAGTGCAGAGAGGTTCACAGGCATCTCCATGAGCCAGAAAACACTCCTTCCCACAGTATATGAGAAAGTCATATTCTCTGTCTTTACTCTCTTCCACCCCATGCAACTAGAGTGATTTGATACTACAATCCCTATATTTCTATAGGGAATATAAATCTGGAGTGAAGTTTCTACACATCTGAGCTAGGCAAGACAAACAAAACAACTAAGTCCAAGACAGTCAGTCTAAGATCCCTCTGTATTCAATGGGGAACATCACAGAGGACAACTCACATCATCCCCCTACAAGCCCTAAGGTGGTTTACTAGTGCTGTCCATCAGAGATGCCTACTTTGCTCCTCAAGGCTACGAAGGGAGCCTAGGGGTAAAATGTGACATTCAGAGGCAAATAGCCACTCCGAAGTTTTACTCATGGTTCCCAGCATTCTCACCACTCTCTCCTTCTGAAACGAATTCACATACAGCTGGTAACCTGGCAGACTATATAAATCACATCCTTCAACTCTGAAATACTACAGAGGGGAACAAGCTGGAAGCAGCTTCAGAACTATTTAGCCTAATTTAATATTTATTACTACTTTAAATTGAGTCTTAAAGGAAGCAAAGAACTTAGGACAATTCAACTGTTTTGGAAAGAAATGGGCCTAGAACACAGGGTATGTTTTGTGGATTTTAAGGTAACTACTAGGGAATGCAGAACACAGAAATAAATAAGATGGCAATGAAAGTAACAAAGACATTAGCTTGTTGAGGGCTATGATCTGAATGCACAGGTGTTAGTACCATTACAGAAGAAAAATGCAGAGGTCTTGTAATGACAAGCAGTGATCTCAGACTAGGCGTATTGAATACAATCTGTCAAGAAGCAACCTCAAGCATGTATCAGCAACATAGCTGGATGATCTCAGAGAAGCCTGAAAAGGATTCTTCTTTACAGACTTCAGGAGGAATACTTATTGAAAGATACTAGAACAACATACTCAACTCTGAAAGATCAGTTCTCAAAGCTTTAACACATGTAGGCGGCAATCAACTAAACAGAGCAACGAGTAAGAACACAAATCTCCCTTTGGAAATGCTGCACAGAAGTGTGAAGTAGGAGGAATGAATCTCAGAGCAGATCTTCAGGAAATTTTATGTTGCCTTGGAAAAGTTTAGTCTGTGGATGTCATTGAGCAGTTGGTGAGAAGTCTGAAGTGGTGCAGGTAAAAGAGGAATCAGGTGAAAAGTGGGGTTGCACAGTGTGAAATCACTGAGTGGGGGAAAGTAAGGGTAATAAATTCTCCACCTCTGGAAAACCAAGTTTCATGACAACTAATGATCCATATTACTGCTCATCACCTGAAAAATCAGCAACAGTAAAATCCCTCAGGGATAATAGGCACATCCCATCTTCCAAGAATCACATTTGCTAACCTCTGCATACATTATGGCTTTCCATAAATTGCATTGGCAAATGCACAAGAAAACATATTGATGAGTTCTTGATTGTCTGACATGGGCAATTTTTTTTCAAAAAGAAACAGATAAACCACAAAAAACATTTGAGGTGTAAGGTTGTACCAGTATCTTTGATCTTTAATGTCTTCTTCAGTTGTCATAAAAAACTTCAGTCCTCTCTCTCACATGAGATGAACTCTTCTCAGGTCCTAAAGATTTGAACTCAAACACTCAGTACAGCATTATGATTTGCAATCAATTTTGCTGAACTGCGCTTTCTCTGTAACTTAGGGTTTGCATTTTTGTGATTAAAACTACCTTTTAGTTCAATCATGTAAAATAACTGCAGAAAAATCAATTGTGCATAAGAAACTCAGAGGAGCCGATTTTTGATTATTTTGAAAATTTAGTGGGATTAGGAAAACAACAGACCTGTCCTCAGTGCAACAATCAGCAGGTTTCTGAGGAAAGTCCTTGAGAGTTGATGCTTTAACCTGGAAAACAACCAACTTCGAGCTATGTTTTTTCCAGTAATAACAGTTGAGGTCCATATGCTACTCACTCCTCATACCTAAAAATACCTTAAGTATTCATTGAGGCAAGTATTAGAAGCCAGGTCTCTGCCTTCTAACCAACAGGTAACCTAACCAATAGGTAAAATACCTTCCCTACTACACTGTAGAATTAGATTAATATTTGTGATAAACCTGTTTAATACTGCCTAACAAAGCAATGGACCATTAGCAGCACAAGAGCCTGAACACTTCTCATGCTACAGCATTTTAGAGCCTAAGTATTAAAATCTTCTTCAAGCTAGTACATGTTTGTATCCTCTGACCCAGAGAGGGGAACTGAACCTGAGTGTAATGTCCAGAATGAAAACAGTATTGAGTGGGATACTGGATAAAAAAAGCTATCTATAGATTGCCATTTTTACCACCTATACTGGTTAAGAAAGTAAGGCTTGCGTGTGCACCTGAAGGGAGAGTTCAAATCTGCAGCTCTTTGTGAAGGAAAGCATTTTCCCATGCACAAAACTAGGCAGATCATAAACCACAAATCCTTCTCTCTTCAGCACATCCAACTCATTAAGCTAGCGAAGCGGGTGTGCTGGCTTCTGTGCCTCTGACAGTGAGCACACAGTTCTCTAGTGTAAAGAGTACCTCACTTGACCTCAAGGCACCAAAATTAGGCACTGCAATCTGGAGTTTCAATGCATAACCCCTATGGCTAGAAGCCGAGTCCTTAAAAGACTTGCCATGATAAAAAATGAACCTATGTTAGCAAACAGGTTCCCTGCTAATGGCTTAACTGGTCAACCATCTTTGGTCTCCTTTCAGACACTCACCAAAATAGCTACAACCATACCTGATGGTTCCCTCCTGTGGCTGTGGCTGTAGAAATACGTATTATTTTACTGATCTTTGAGGGCAAGATCTCTCATTTGCATTCCTAACACATCTAACCTTCACAGTCCACAAAATGCAGTCACTCGCAGACAACAAAACAGCTTTCTTTAATGTGCCATTCCTTTCTGAACACAAGGGGAGTCCTCCAAATATTTCACCAATTTATCAAAGAAAAGGCCCACCCTCTACCAGAAGAGACATATTCTACTGCATCTTGCTGTTAGACAGTCTTCTGCATTTAACACAAATTATTTATTTATATGAACTTCTTTCTCCATTCTCCCTACCAAGCTGCTTGGAGTGTTGGATAAACAACTTTACAACAAAAAACAACATAAAAGCAGGACAAAGTCTTTAAGAGCTAAATAAACAGTTGTCACCAGAACTAAGAATGAGATGGGAAAGCGAAACCAAAATAACCAAACCCCAGGGGGGCAGGGAGAAACACAGCAATTTTTATTTTTTTTTTAAAGAGAAGTCAGGCTGGTACAATAGATAGAAAGGATAGAAAGGTGGATAAAACACCCAAGCAGGGAGACCCCATATCTGAGACTTCAAGACCCACAGTTAGATGATAAACTGGGAATACCAAAAAGGCCATGACCTTGTTTTTCTTCAAGGTTCTTGAACACTTACTATATATATCATAACTGCTTATGACTTCAAACAAACCCATGCAGGCAAATTTTGACAAGATTGCTTGTGACACCTCTCAGAAAAATGCAATACTTCAGACGGTCTGCGAGAATGAACCTAGCAGATTCTGTGTATTGTGCTACAAAATTTCATCTACTTTATGAAAGATACACATGGAGGGGGAAAAAGCCTTTCTTTAAACTTGCTTAGGTAACTGAAAAATCTCAAGAACGTCTGCCATGCTCTCTAGACCAACAGAACACTCAGACAAGATTTAGCTACAGGGACTTCTCTATCCTCTATTTCTTTTCCTCCTTTTCACTCTGAGTGGTTTCAACTTTTTTCTTTTCTCTGTACTCTACTCAAATTTCTTAATCAATTAAGATTAAACATTACTTTAGTTAGATCAAGGTTCCAAACTTTTTATGTTTGTTCGTTAAAAATAGCAGTGACTTTTCCAACTTTCTTTTCAATAATTCATTCTCTGACAACTTGTTTGTTTTATATCTGTGGCCTTGTCATTAATATGAAAACTCCATATGCTAATTATGGTATAAAGTCAGATTAGTTATCTACTATGAAATTAACTTCATGACTACAAGTTCTAGATCACCTCTGATGTCTGCTATACACACTGGAGAAACAGAAACGCATGCATTTTACAGTTGCATCATTTGATATGAAAGGCTTTTGATGCTATCAGGTTAGCCCATTTATAGACACTAGAGGAAATCCTGAGACACTAGAGGTTTCTTTTGCACCTGTTGTAAACACTGGTGGCACTTACCCTAAACAGAGGGGATATCCTCCCTGAGAAAGGGAGTGCTCCTTATTAACTCACAATCAACAGCAGTACCTGTAGCCTAGTAGCCTGGCTTGTCTTTTGGTTCCAGAAAAGTTACATAAAGAGCAGCTAAAAATTAAATTTGGATTTTTTTAAATATTCTTGGTGACATCTGAAATTGGCTGACACCTTGTTGTTATCAATGCTAAATCTATTAATCTTGCTTAAGACTTATACTGTAGGTAGAGTACGTTCCGATTCAGGTATATTCCAAAATTCCTGCGTCTTCACAAAATTGAGCATATAACTGTCTAACAGAGCCTTATGCTGAATTAATGGCTAATACACATACTCCTTAGGGTTTGGAAAGACTTGTTATGTCAGCATTTTGCCTTTTCTTCTTGTAGCAATGACTGGTGATTACTTGAACACAGAGTGCCTGCTACTACAGCAGTAACTTATTTGGATTATGATTTCCAAGACATAAATATGCCTCAAGGCTTGGAATGTAGATACAAGTTTAATAAATACAGAAATGAACCCAGTACACAGACTTTTACAGATGAGTTCTTTACAGATTTCAAGGCAATGCCATTAATAGACAGAAAAAATGATGAGCTGTCTCCATGGGCCTGGAAGCTCTGCCAGAGGCTCAAAACAGTATTTCAATGGTTCCGCATGCTATTGACTTTGGGTTAGGAGTGAGCTGAACATTGAGAACACTTGCTCTGTACCTCAATGCATTCTATATTTGAAAGAATTAGGCAGTTAACAAATTAAGTAAGATTAGTAGATCTAGCAACACACTACTGGAACACATAAAATTATTTTCAACTCTAACTAATGTGACAACTTGAGCACTTTGATTGACACGGGAGAAGAGATCTGAACACTAAACCATAGCTCGAAGGTTTAAAACCAATTGTTATATTATTTCCTATAGAAAAATCCCAAATTCAAAATAAAGATAAAACTCTAAACAAGATACAATACTGGAAAGAAAAGTGGAAAGAACTTCCTTATGTCAATAAAACTTTCTTTACTTTTCTTCCTGAATGTTATTATAGTCTACACAAGTACTGGCATAACAGCATATGCTATACAAAATGCCTGTTGGATACACATGTAACAGGTTGAAACATTCCTCTAACGAAAATGACCAAAAAAGTTTTGATAATACAGGAAAATTAGTATCAACATGCATTTCATCGGCGGAGGAGGAGTTAAACAAAAAACTATGCAGATTTCCCTTTATCAAAATTGTTTCTTCACCAAACTTTGTACACACACCATGAAGCAGAACCAAACCTCTTCGTGTAGTAATATGCTCTCAGCCAGCAGGTGCCCGCAGTGGTGATGTGCTGCTGCCCGAGTGGCAGCCAGCCACAACAGCAGCAGAGAGCAAGTCTTCCTCTGAGAAATTCATAACACAACTTTTCTCTGCCACAAAGCACCAAGATTTCAGCACACCCAAGGGACATGCTCCACCTCTGCAGCAGACCTGCCCATGTGCACCAGGACACACTCAAAATTAATCAGAATTCATTAGTATGTACACTATGACTATGCTTTGCATTTTGCAGTGGATCTGGCCCTTCAGATTACTTTTAAAACCAATGACCCCAACACTAATAA